>NC_138876.1:32510849-33775457 GCF_965194805.1 Balaenoptera borealis | reverse complement strand
CTTTGCCTCTAGCTGAATTCCTTCTGCGATGAGACACAAAGAACCTGAGCTTCATTAAGTCCTGAGACCATGTGTGTGATTTCAATTAAAAGACAGTGGGGGCTTCCCTGGTGGCGCAGTGGTTGAGAATCCGCCTGCCAATGCAGGGGACACGGGCTCGAGCCCTGGTCTGGGAAGATCCCACATGCCGCGGAGCAACTGGGCCCGTGAGCCACAACTACTGAGCCTGCGCGTCTGGAGCCAGTGCTCCGCAACAAGAGAGGCCGCGATAGTGAGAGGCCCGCGCACCGCGATGAAGAGTGGCCCCCACTCACCGCAACTAGAGAAAGCCCTCACACAGAAACGAAGACCCAACACAGCCAAAAATAAATAAAATAAATAAATTTATAAAAATAAATAAATAAATAGATTTTCTAATTTAAAAAAAAAAAAAAAAAAGACAGTGGGTTCCAGTCCCAGCCCATGAGGTTCAGGTCCCAATCAGAATTTTGGCTGGGTTCAAGTCCCATCTGAGTTGTGCGGTTTCATCCCATCTGAGACCAGTTGTGCGGTTTCACCTCCATCTGGACATGTTCAGCACTCCTCTGACTGACGAGTTTTCCCGTGAACTAAACTGTTTGGACCCAAAGCCGAAGCTACGTCACCACCAGGAGATACGCCCCCTGCTGCAAGCGGGTCCCCCTTCGTTCAGTACAGTGGAGGGCAACTTGCTCCTTCCCACCTCAGAACCATCTGTAGGGGTCCCTACACCTTCTCAGACATCAGGCACAGGTTCATCTCCATGTGAGAGTCTGCAGCCTTCCATGTCCTCTCACACCACCCTATAAGGACGGCTCTGTTCAGCCACCGAGGCTTCAGGAGGACAGTGCATTGATAAAAGATGGGACTGGAGATGTTGAAGGAAAGGGAAGAGATGAGAGAATCATCATAATAGTAAACATAATGATGGCTGCTAACACATATAGTACTTACCATGTACCAGCTACGATTTTAAGTCCTTTATGGCTGTTGACATTGTAATCCCAACAACTCTAGGCTGTAGATGCTCTAATCCCCACATCAGAGGTGAGGGATCTGAGGCAGAGAGAGATTAAGGAATGCACCCAAGTATGAGACGGTTCAGAGCCAGGACGTGAACCCAGGCAGTCGGGCTCCAAGAGCCACACTCCAACAAGAGAAGACATTGCGTAGGCTGGACGTTTCTGGAGGCTTAGAGGAGCTGCAAGATGTGACAGAAGAAAGGTGCTTCTGAAAAATGCTACTGAGTCAATCCTCAGCAGAGGAGGTGCAAGTAGAGCTTTGAAGTCCTTTTTAACGTCGTTTGGTTAACAAATGTCTGGGAACAGGCTTTGAGCCAAGAGCCCGGGCCCTGTGGGGACCTAGCTGGTGCTACCACGTCCAGCCTCCATCTCCTCCTGTGTTTCCGCATCCAGCCAATATACATGCATGAGTCAGTATAGAAGTTCGGGACTTCCCTGGTGGGGCAGTGGTCAAGAATCCGCCTGCCAATGCAGGGGACACGGGTTCCAGCCCTGGTCCGGGAAGATCCCACGTACCGCGGAACAACTAAGCCCGTGCGCCACAGCTACTGAGCCTGCGCTCTGGATCCCGCGAGCCACAACTACTGACGCCTGCGCTCTGGAGCCCGCGAGCCACGACGCCTGCGCTCTGGAGCCCGCGAGCCCAACTATTGACGCCTGCGCACCTAGAGCCCGTGCTCCGCAACAAGAGAAGCCGCCGCAATGAGAAGCCGGCGCACCGCAACGAAGAGTAGCCCCCGCTCGCCCCAACTGGAGAAAGCCCGTGCACAGCAATGAAGACCCAACGCAGCCAAAAATAAATAAATAAAATAAATAAATTTATCAAAAAATAAAATAAAAAAAGGAAGTTCATGATCAGAAGAAACAGAGCTCTCTCTCTTCCCTCCCAGCCCCCGCTCTCTCCCTACCACACGCAGACGTTTCTTGTCATCCTACTTCTGTGAGGTGTTGAGGGGGAGGAATAGTGACCCAAGGTGGCGGGAGTACCAGAGACATGAGAAATGCCCAAGATAAGGAAGGCTTGAGCCCTCTGTGGGAGACATCTGAGGAGGGCTAAGGGGGCAGGGACAACTCGGTGTTCCCTGGGGATGAGGGTGGGAGCATCCTGGGGGCCTATATGTTCCAGTTTCACCAGACTCAACCAAGCACACAGGCTGGGTTTAAGAGGCTGGTTTTCAGCCTGTCAGGAATTACCAAATGAGCCCCACGAGAGTGGGGACTGGGGGCAATTCCCAACGTGCTGCCGAGACCACCACGGCCTCGCCCAGCGCGTTCACTCAGCTCTGTGACAGGAGGGTTAAGAGCCCAGGAGATGGGGGTCCTGGCGTGGACCCAGAGAAGTACAGCTGTTTCCTTTCAGCATTGTTTTCTAGTGGAAATTTCACAGTCATGAGCCAAGCTTGGGGGTAGTGGAGGAGGCTGGAACCTGACATAGTAGAATAACAGAGTTGACAGTAGCTATTTCCTCCTGAGCTAGATCGGTTCTCTCCTGGGTAGCAAAGAGCAATAGAATGGGCCCAGGTTTAAGAATCAGAGTGGTCTGGGGACTTCGCTGGCGATCCAATGGTTAAGAATCCGCCTTCCAATGCAGGGAACGCAGGTTCAATCCCCGGTCAGGGGACTAAGATCCCACATGCCGCGGGGCAACTAAGCCCGCGCTCCAGATCCCACACACCACAAGTAGAGAGAAGCCGCACTGCTTAACAAAAGATCCTGCATGCCGCAACTGAGACCCGATACAGCCAAATAAATAAATACATAAATATTAAAAAAAAAAAAAAAGAATCAGAGTGGTCTGGCTGTGAGTTCTGACTCTAGCATTTTCTGTGTGACCTGAGGAAAGTTCCACAAACTCCCTGGGCCTCAGTTTCATCTTCTGTGAAAATGGGACTAAAAGCACCTCACAAGAGATGCTTATCAAAGCTATGCTCTGCTCACAGGCTGTCCTTCCTTCCTTCCTTTCTCAGCACTCCAGTGAGTGCTCTGGTCCAACATTCAAGCTGAAACTTCCCAGGGCAGGCCTGCCCCTTTTTCTCCTTCCCTTTTCCCTCCCTGTTCTCTGGGAAAGGACACGAGAACAGCTGCCACACAGCCCTGGGAGGAAAGCCACGAGGAGACCTGCCCCTCAGCAGAGCTAGCACAGCAGGGGGCCTGCGAGGCTGGAGGGTCTGCAGCTCGCCCAGAGCCCTCAGGCAGGCAGGCTCCACTCACCTTCTGGGGAGAGACTGCTGGCCTCTCTCACCCAGTGATTTCCCAGGGCTCCTGGGGAGCAGGTGCCCACACTTCCCCCACCTAGGTTACCTGTGGGCAGCACACAAATAACTAGCCACCCAGCTAATGCCCAGGGTTTGGCACTTCAGCCTTGCAGGAAAGGCCCGTGGGTATTCGATGACCTCAACCCCAGATAATGTGGGGAAATTCAGCCAGCGTGAGCAGGGATGACACAGGCAGACCTGAAGGAGAGGTCAGTGCAGGCTGGGGCATTTACAGGGTCAGCTCAGGTGTGGCTCAGTGTTACTATACCCCAGGGGGGTCAGGGTGACCTCTCAAGACTGCGGGAGGTGGCCCGGCGTGTGGTCTGGGAGCCCTGGTGCACTTGTAGATGTGTTGGCAGCTGCCAGGAGAAGGCTGAATTGTTTCCAGGTTGTTTTCAAGGCTTCCTTCTGCAGCTGTTGGGCCCCGCCTGTTCCCTCCAGGGAGATCTCCGAGAAGAGGCTCAGGGCCTTTTTCCCAGGGCCCTACACGGCAGCCCTGGAGCTGTAGGCCTGGTCCCCCTGGAGTCCCCGATACGAGGCGTATGCCTGCCAAACTCTTTTCCAGAAGTCACTTCTCTGCCTTCCCCTACTGGGGTGGATGGAGGCCCACACAAGTTTGCCAGATTGAGCAAATGAAAATACATGGTGGCCAGTTCAATTTGAATCTCAGATAAATGACAAATAAATTTTTTAGTAGAGGCATGTCCCATGCAATATTCAAAACATGCTTTTATACTAACAAAATATTCGTTTTTTTATCTGGAATTCAAATGTAACAGGCCATCTTGTATTTTATCTGGCAACCCTGGCCTCACCTCATTCTTTAAATTCTAAGAATGTCCCTCTTCTCTGCTTCTTATCTATGGGAAGGTAACTGAACATCAGGGCACATGCAAGGCATTGGTATTTTTCATGTTATTGTAGATATTAACCTGGTTTTAAAACTCTGGAACACTACTGATGTTTGCATACATTTCTGAAGCTGATCTATCTTATTAACTCTGTATTTCACAGTGACCTACTGTAATGAAAACCTCCAAAAAAATTTAAAAATAAAATAAAAACCTCTTGCGGAAAATTTCTTTTCCTTCACGTTTCTTTCTTATTTTTGTTACCCTTGTATGTTTTGGAAATGTCCTGCCAGTATATAGGAAACCACCCTATCCTTACCTTATTATCAAAGCTGTTGAGGAAAATACTCTACCTTTGTCTTCTGTTCCTTCTAAGAAAAGCCCAGCTACCACCTTGACCCCTATTTCCCTTTGGAAAGGGAAGCTGCCAGGCTGGTCCCAGCTTTCTCAAGAGGAGGGCTGACTGGTGAATGACAGACACCCCTGGTGTATGGACACTCTTGAAATTATACTCTGGATTGAAGTGTATGAGGTTCAAGGCCCAATCCTAAGGGCCAGGGCCTCAGAAGATCTCCAGCTGAACATGCTTGGGCCTGCGGAAATATGTCCCGTTCTCTTTTGTCTCCTTCTGCCCCCTCTCCCACATTTTCCCCCCTAAGTATTAGAAACAGCAATGTTCCAACATCCAGAGTCGCAGGAGTAGGGTGTGGCCAAGGCTTCCCCCAGGGCAGGCACAGAGGTCCCAGGTCTCTGCCTCTGGGCATGTGTCAGGGACCTGAACCACTTTCCAAATGCACCTCAACACGGAGGGTCTGCCCTGGCAGCCACCCGGCCCCTCCAAGGCCCAGCTGTTCCTCCAGGTCACTGGGGAAGAACCTTTGGGAACATCTGGCCCTCTCCAGGCAGCATCTTGGCAAGGGCCCAGTTTGGGCTCTCCCTGCCTCTCAGGAGAGCCAGCCCCTGCCCAGCCCCCGGCATCCTGGACGTAGGCCATCCTCAGCCACGCCAGGCAGGGCCTCCTGGGCCGGTCCTGCAGCACCCCAGCTGCAGGCTCCCCCCTCCCCCTCCCTCCTGCCTCTCCCCACCCCTCTCTCCCAGGATTCCCGAGGACTTTGTCAGGGTGCCTCAGGCCAACATCACACCCACCTCGGCTCAGAGAGTGTGAGACAATGTATATGCCATCCAGGGGTGGCTCTGGTGAGCTCCCAGGTTGACATCTGGGCAATGGCTTAATAGCACTCACCCACCTGCCCTAAAGCCTGGCTTCCATCTCTCATCATCTTCTTCCATCACTGTGCTCTTAGGGAGCACGGTGGCTAAGCTCTCAGTCTCAGATTGAAATGGCTGGGTTCTAATACTGGCCCTCTCACCTAGTAGGCTAAGTTACTTAACTTCTCTGTACCTCAGTTCTTTCATCTGTGAAAGGGGCTAATCATCATCACTATTTCATAAGGCTGTTGTGAGGATTAAATGAGGCAATGCATGTAAGGAGCTTAGAAAATTCCTGGCACACAGTAAATGCTTACTAAATGTTAGTTGTTCGCTATTATGTAGACTGGCCAGATGTCGTCTGTGGTCACCCACATTTGGTCTCTGCAGTGGGCAGCACACAATACCAGGCATTAAAGGGTAGACGAGACATTGATGCTGTTGTTCTCATTCTCTGCTTTTGGGTCCCCTTGGAGAAAATCTGAAGGCACCTGCATAGCAGATTTCTCTTGTGCTTTGTGGCCACCTTTGCATGAATCCTTTGAATGTGCTTCCTGTGTTTGGGTAAGATCCCACATTAGATGTCCATCCTCCCCGAGGTAAGAAGCCAGAAACTCGATTTCCCAGCCTACCTTGCAGTGGGGCACAGATTCATGACCCAGGTTCCACCAATCAGATGTATTCACGAGAGACCTTGAGGAAGCAGGAGCCTGCAGGCACCGCAAAGGCAAATGACTCTCCTCCATACTTTCCTACACTTCTCCATAGAGGCTGTTATGGCTTGAATTATGTCCACCCTCAAAAAAAGAAGACATGTCGGAGTCCTAACCCTTAGTAGCTCAGAATGTGACCTTTGTTGAAGATAAAGTCTTTCCAGAGATGATCAAGTTAATGAGGCCATTAGGGTGGGCTCTAATTTAACACCACTGGTGTCTTTATAAAAAGGAGAAATTTGGATAAACAGACACACAGGGAGAACACCATGCGAAGATGCAGGCAGAAGTTGGCGTGCTGCAGCTGTACACCAAGGAACACCAAAGATTGCCAGCACCTACCAGAAGTGAGGGAAAGGCCTGGAACAGACTTGCCCTTACAGGCCTCAAAGCCTCTCAGAGGGAACCAACCCTGCCCAGACCTCGGTCCTGGATTTCTAGAACTGTGAGAAAATACATTTCTGTTGCTTAAGCCACCCAATCTGTGGTACTTTGTTACAGCAGCCCTAGGAAACGAATGCGGAGGAGAAGCGCCTATGCTTCTGTGTCAAACGTAAGCTCTTAAGAGCAGGAAATTTTGTCTGTTTTATTTTCTGGCACCTAGATGGTGCCCAAGAAATTATGTTCAATAAATTAATGTCCTCTTCATAGTTCACAGCCCAGGACGCACAGGACAGAGAAAAGTCCCACATTCAAAGACTGCCCACTTCTCATCCATTACCATCGGCCTCAGCTGTGATCAGAGGACCGTGCCTGCCCCACCTCCCTACAGAGGCCCCAGAGCCCACCCGACGCAGCAGGGCCTCAGGAGCTGTGTGGACGGCCACGTGGCCCTGTGGCTCTCAGGCCCGAGTGACTGCTGAAGAGACCGTAGAAATCCTACTCCAACTCTTTCATTTTATTTTTTAATTTTTCTTTCATTTTATTTTGAAATTTTTATTGGAGTATAGTTGATTTACCAACTCTTTCATTTTAAAGCGCAAAGCCCGCAAGGCCCAGTGAAGGTTTAAGTAACTCCCTGACCCATCCCTTTCCATGGCACAGCACAGCCACCCCAGGTGACCCTCGAGCTCAGCTGAAAGATACATCAGCACAGACCCTTTCGATATGCCTTCCATGCCATCTTGCCTACCCAAAGGTTTCTTTCTTTCTTTTTTTTTCTTTCATGCATAGCAGGGTCACACCAAGGGGGCACTTAGTGGCAGGGAGAGCCTCTGAGTTCTGAAGAGAAGTGATATTATGCCTGGGGTCAGTACAGGGGTTCTTGTTACATACTGCCTGGCCTGATTTCTTTGGGGCCTAGTCTAATTTCTGTGTGGCAATGGCCTGGCGGAACGGGGAAGGGTCTGCACAATCGAGTTGACTAGTCTAAGTATGGTTAGGTGGAACCTTCTCTCATTTGGACTCTGAGCGTGTGAATGTGTGTGTGAGTGTATACGTGTGCACATGTGTGTGTGTGTGTGTGTGTGTGTGTGTGTGTGTGGTAGACCTAGGAAGCCTCTTTCCCAGAGGAAGAAAACGCAGTTGCCCATGTCCTGTGGAGTTAAGCGGCCTCTCTCCATCCTCATGTGCAGACCAGAGCATAATGAGGACTGAAGTCACCCATCCAGATGGGTCACGGGGCTCTGCCCAGCAGGGTTCAGCCTACAGGCCACACCCAGGACTGTCTGGGAATGGGCCTCCTTTGTGTTAGGAAACGTGAGCCTCCCAGATTGCACACGGGGCTGGGTGTGTCCCGCACAGAGAGCCCTTTGTGCCTGGGAGAACGTTGGCCCCGTTTGTTCTGGCAGACGTCCAGGCACTGCCCACCTGCAGCCATCCCACCCCGGGGCTCCCTGCCTTTCCTCTCCAGCTGCACTTCCCTTCCTCATGGGGTGCGGCCACCCTACTGAGGGCAGGGCACTAGGGAGGAGGCCTGGGCTTTGCCAGAAGGGTGACCCTGGGAGCCCCTGGCTGGAGACCAGGGTGACTCCAAGGACAGCTGTCACGGAGAAGAGAGGGCTCTGGGGCGGACTCACGCGGGCAGGCTGACAGAGCAAGGGCTGCTGACAGACCCACCCTGGGGCACCAGGAGCCGGGAGAGAGCTCGGAGGCAGAAAAGCCCTTCCTGCTCATCCTGCCTGGGTAGGGTGGGAGACAGCATGAGCTGGCTTGCTGCTGGGGAGACACTATCACTGAAGGTCCACGATTATAATTGCAACTGTTCGTGTTCCTTTAAAAACTAAATTAAAAAAAAAACAAACCCCAAGAAATCTCATGCTTGTCAGAGCCTTCCTCCCCCGCTGTCGGCTCCCATTTATGAATCCGTGGCATCTTCTGCTGAGAGTTAATTACATGTTGTATGAAAGTTACAGGGCTTCCTTTTACATTTTTTCCTCCTTGATGGGTCCTAACCCTTTTGGCTGCCTTCCTCTGCTCCCTCCCCATGCCGCAGGGAAAAAGGCACAACTGGCCTGACCTCCTGCCCTGTGCTCCCCAGAGCCGGGCTCTCAGCCCCACCGCTCCGGGCCTCCCTGAGTTGGCGAGCTGACGACAGCCCTGCCCATCCAGGTCTCATTTCCCACCGTGGAGCGATCCAGTCCTGCCAGAGTGCTAGGGATTATGACACAGCACAAATGGAAGGTGTTATTAAAAGGGGCCACGCACTTCACCCACCTCCTGTGGCCCTCTTCCCGCCCAAACAGCGCGGATCAGGTGCGGGGTCCTGCAGCCTGAAGCCATCTATTCTACGAGAGGGTGAGAGGGCGCAGAGGGGGGGGTACGGTCCCTGCCAGGAGGCTAGATGCCCTTTTTTCTTACAGCTCCCACCTGGAGCACTGTCTTCATTCTCAGGATGGCTCATCTTTTCTCTTAGGAGGCTGTGACCAACTCCGGAAGCAACAAGTGTGGACTAATACCCTGAATTATTGCCTCTTTGCGGTGTTGAGTTTCACCTACTGATGAGATGGCTGAAATTGCACAGCTGCTGCCCTCCCCCAACCCAGCAGTTACAGCTTCCCCGGGTCTGGACAAGTCACAGCCCCAGAGGGCTGGGAGGGCTTTCTCAGCCAGCGCCTGCCCTGAGCCAGCACACACCTCAAAGTGGAGAACTTTCTACTGTCCTCTGATAGCGCTCCCCTAAACCAGTTAATAAAGGACACCTCAGGTTGTGAGTTAAAAGTATCATGTCTATAATTACTATTCTCAACTAACGGCACGTGGAATACTCACTTGTTAATACAGCAAAACTTTCCCTGTGGGCTGATGTCCTCCTGCAACTGCTTAATTCCAACCTAGGGTAGAGTCTGGGGATGTTAACTCGTTTTAATTATTAGCCTAATGTAAATTAGGAAACACAACCTGCTGTTACTGAATTCCAAAATATAATACAATTATGAATTTTCTATTCTTTTGAATATGTTTTGCAGCTTCCCGTCTTAGGCACAACCAAGAATTAACTTTATAAAAACGAATAATTTCTCTTCAAAACAAAAGTGACTGATGTGAGAAACCATGCTGGATTACTGATGAGCAGGTTGTCCACAGCCTCTAAGGCAAGGGGAATTCAAACTCAAGTGTGCAGAGCCTGTAAGAATGCAAATTCCTGGGCCTTGTGCCCAGAGATCCTGATTTAGTAGGCCTAGGGTTGGGCCTAGAATTCTGCATTTTTAAATAAGCATCATGGGTAATTCTGAGGCAAGGAGCCATCCAACTACATGTTGAGAAACTCTAGAGGGTTACGGCTATGGCTTATAAACACAGAAATCAGCTGGACACCCAGCAGCTGCTACTCTCCTCCCAGCCAGAACTTCCCTGGAATGTATATTCCAGGAAACTATTTATATATCTATTTTAAAAATAACATTAGGGTTTTTTTCTCCTTGGTTATAAAGCTAATGCAGAGAATATATATAATGCCATAATAATAATTTTTAAAACTCACTCATAATCTCTCCACAAGAAGGGGGGAGACTTTTAACATTATGTTGATGTTTTTCTTCCTTGTATATTTTTTATAAAGTTGACAACATATAGAATATGTCATTTTATTTCATTTTTTCCCATGTTACAAATTTTTTTCTGGAAATATCATTTCTAAAGGCTATATAACACCCCCCTCACGTAGATGTGGCTTATTTTAACAACCATCCCTAACTGCTGGACACTGAAGTTGTTTCTAATAATTATTATAAACAACATTGAGATGAATACCTCTGTGCATAAGGTTTTATCAACATTTTTGCTGACTTCCTACAGCTGGATTCCTAGTTGTGAATCACTGGATTAAAGGATATGAATGCTTCTGAGGCTCCTGATAGATGGCCTGCCAACTTGCTGTCCCGATTTGCCCCCTTGCTGGCACAGGGCAGAATGCCCATGTTGACGACCTTCTCAGCCTGTGCGGCAGCCTGTTTATCAAAGGTATCACTCTTACCATATGTTATGGGTTGAATTGTTTTCCCTAAAAAAGATATTGTAAAATCCTAATCCCCCAGTACCTGTGGATGTGACCTTATTTGGAAACAGGGTCTTTGCAGGTGTAACAAAGTTAAGAAGAGGCTATTAGGGTGGGCCCTTATCCAGTATGACTGGGGTTCTAATAAAGAGGAGATTGCCATATGAAGACGCACACAGAACATCACGTGCTAACAGAGGCAGAGATTGGAGTGATGTAGCTGCAGGCCAAGGAATGCCAAGGATTGCCAGCTATCTGAAGCTAGGAAGCTAGGAAGAGCCAAGGAAGGAGTCCACCCAGAGTCTCAGAGGGAGCAGGGCCCTGCTGATACCTTGATTTCAAACCTCCAGCCTCCAGGACTCTAAGCAAATACGTTTCTGTTGTTTCGAGATACCCAGTTTGTGGTGCTTGGTTACGCAGTCCTAGGAGACTAATATACCATATGTTCCCTGGATTGGTGTCAGATGGGCCAGAAAGAGCTGAGGTGAGGTGCAAAGGACAGTTCTTACTCCCTCTCCAAAGGATGTCCAATGCAGCCCATTAATCTGTCCTTCCTGGGAACATTACCTGCTCCCATTCACGGGAGCAAGAATCCAGGGCCCGGCATGTGGCTCTGGGACCCATCACACACTAGAGCAGGGTCTGATTTAGTGTTTTCCCTCAGGGTAACATCTCACACGGTCAAGGGGCACACAAAATATAAACTTTGCATTTGTCTTCAAACTCTTGGATTTGACTTAATGAATAAGTATTTATTAGGCTCTTTCAACACCTCCTGCACTAAAGGCTCATTCAGCGGCTCAAACATGCCAGTGTCTGGGCAAAGGTCATCTTTGTCACTGATTAGGCCTCAGAATGATTCATTCTCAGGTTTCTCTCAGGCCTGAAACCCACGATTGGTTAGCAGATTGCGCTGCTCTTAAATTCCTTACCTCTCCTAGAGATGTTGGTCTTTGCTCCAGTGGCTTCTGAAAAAAGACCTCAACGCTCTCTCAGTTTGACCTTCTTGACCCTGGACGGAACCTAAACCTAAAGAATCCCAATGGAGAAGATTATACACTTAAGGAAGTTGTTATCCCAACAGTTAGAAAGTCTAAAACATTTTAAGCTACCCTTTACTGAGCACCCACCAAGTGTCAATTACCTCCTCTGGTCCTCACAAGAGCCCTAAGAGGTAGGTATAAGGATCTCTATTTTACAGGAGAAGAAACCAAGGCACAGACAGATCAGCAGGTGGCCCAAGGTGGCAGAGCTCAGACATGGCAGAGCCAGAGACGGAACCAGATTTTCTGACAGAGTCCCCCGCTCTCTGCTCCATTACGTGGTCAAGGACGGCTGGAGAAGGTTAGCTTTCCAGTGGAGTGATAAACGCTACCAAGGGATGCCAGATGTTTTGAGGAGTTACGCCAGATCTTTTGAGGCAGATATTCCTAGTTCGGCTCAGTTTCGTCTCCAACTTTTCTGGCATCTGCAGTAATACAGAACTTTGTTACACGACCCCTGAAAATAGTCTAATCTCTGCTAATTCATCTCCTAATTTTGTATCTCACTTTCAATGTATCTATTCCTCAAAAGTTGCAAGGAAAATGAGCCCTCTAAATACATACCAGGAATCTCATATTTAATGGTATGCTTTGAAAAAAGTTTTGTGAAGGGTTGCAGCCCTTATTTTTTGTATGACTGTGGATTTACACGTGACATGTTAGCTTCAGTTAGGTCCACCTGCATTCCTGGATGTGCAGGTACACGCAACGGGCTGGCTGGCTTTAGTGAAGTACACTTAGGCTCCATCGACCCTTTGCTCTAGTTCCAACTGCTAAGGGAAGGTGCATAAGCTCTCCCTGCTGAACAGCTGCCAGGTGTCTATCAGGATAACAAGCCAGGGTCCCAAAGGCTGGGCTGAACTGTCAGGCAAAGAGCAGGTTGGGTCAAAACCCAGGATGAAGCTCTCGTGGAAGCAGCAGACACAGCAGACAGGAAGTGCCCTCAGACACAAAGGAGGCTATCAGGCCAAGCGTGGGGCAGAGGAGGGCAGAGTTGACAGCTAATTCACTTCCCCATGAGTTCCACCGAGAGGGAGTTGCAAAGATGAAACTCTGGGCCTCCCAGTAGGCCTCTGGGTAGAGAGGGAAGTTGAAGACAGCAAAACCTCTCAGGCCAAGCAAAGCATGGTAAGGGTTACGGTGCAGGTGCAGAGGGCTACAAGCCCACAGATTGTGGAATGGGAGAAAAGAGCTTCACCCAGATCGTGATAACTGTCTCTCTGACAGATACATGAGAAATCAGAATTTGAAACAGTGGAGGAAGCAGCCTCTACCAAGAGAGTTCTCAGCATGAAAAAAAAAGTGGAAGTTGGGGGTTGCAGTGTTTGTGGCTTAAGTATCCGGCCACAGCCCCCGTTCTGCACCTGGCCTTAGCCTCCTAGGATAACCCCCACTGGTCCAGCCCACCAACTTCCCCGAAGGGCAACCACACAGGGCCCAGGACCTCCTGCTACTAACACTTTCCATACCGATCCCCAGCCAGTATTTCTGCCCTTTGATGTCACAGGGCTCTGCATCTTGCCCCACCTCAGCAAATTAGACCCCCTGGCTTCCCAAGAGCTGTTATTTTTAACTCTTCTACAGAGGCCTGGAATACAGAGCTTCCCAGAACTCTGGCTCAGTGCTATTTTGACCTGGCAGGAATGAGCCACCCATACACACACTTGGGAGAAGGCTTCCCAAGGAGAAGGGGGCCGGGAGCTCTTGCTCTGCCTGAGTTTGAATGGGGGTCACATGGGGCAAGAGGCAGCTCACGTGGTCCTGTGAGGCCATACTGACAAACAGCTCTGGACAGATCCGGATGGGTTTGGTTCACCCAGCTGTTGTGCTACTTCTGCCTGCAAGATGAGACACAACACTCCCTCCATGGGCTGGCATCACTTGTTGAGCCGTGGCTTTGGAAAGAACGGCAAGTCAAATCCCGGAAAGAGACTGAGAATGAATTGCAGCTGGAGGCCCACTGACGGGCAGTTGCGTCTTGCTCATCCTGGGGGGTCAAGGGAGGGTGGGGTGAGGTGGGATGGAGTGGGAGAGGAGGAAACCCAGGTGCCTGGGGAGCTTTGCTGCCTTTCTGTCTTCCTGGCTCCTCTCCCTTCTGACAAGGGCAGAGAAAACTGTCAGGGTTAAGGAAGCTTCTAGGTGTCGCTTAGGCCACTGCATGTGGGTGCTTTTTAAAGGGTCTTTTGCCCTTTCTTGAGCATCCTAGAGCCACAGGAGGCAGCCTCTCAAAGTGGGTGCTCAACACGGACAGTGGCAGACCAGAGCACCCAGAGGCTCCAGCCTCTTACTCAGAGGAAGAAGCCCAGACTCCACATTCCTTCCTGCAGCGAATCCATTTTCTTTCCTCTGAGGATTTTGGCCTGATTCCTCAGGTAGTAGGAAACTCACCTTTCCAAGGACTGCAGTTATGTCCTTGGCATGTTCTTAAAATTCTTCTTCCTTCTTTTTACGCCTCCGTCCTTCTTCCTACTACTCCCCCCGCCTTCACTGGGCAGCCACCCACCCTCAACTTACTCAGCCTCTCAAATTCTTTGACCTTTGGACAGACATCCTCTTTGAGGGGTGGGAGGTGGAGGAGCCTCCAGCCCTAACCCCATCCCACCGCGGTCAGCGGAGGCCACTGGGTTAGGCCAGTGCATTTCTTTAGGTCCAACCCTAACCAGGCAGGGCCAGCCCTGCAGGCTTGGCCAGAGCTGCTCCCATCAAAGGGATCTGGGCCGCGTTATCCAGACACGAACGTTCCCTGGTGGCCTGGGGCCGAGCGTGTCCACCCGCGGTTCTTCTCCTCCCCCAGAAACGTGGCCTGGGGCCTTTCCCAGCAAGGGCCTCTCCCTCCCCCACGCCTCCCCAAGCCACCCACCCAGCGCCGGCTCCAGCACGTGGCTCCGGGCGCAGGTTCCCTCCCCGCCCCGGCAGCTCCGCAGGGCGGTTTTCACCCTCTCGGTTCCCCTACCCCCCGTGACTTCTTGTAAAAAGCTCCGCTCGTCCCCACCCACCTCCGCCCTCCCGCGGCTGCCAGACCCGGCCAGCCCCGCACCGCCTCCCCCGGAGGCAGCGCTCTCTCCCAGCCCCTGGCAGTAGGCTCAGCTTCGGAAACTGTTGACTCAGAGGGTGGCCGGGCGGCCAGCGTCTGATGTCAGCTTGGATTGGGGCCAGGGGAGCCGAGGGGCCGGGGGAGGAGGGTGCCGGAGGCGGGCGGGAGCGGGAGGCGCGGGAGGCGGGAAGCGCCGGGCGCGCGGGAGGAGCCAGACGCCGGGCGCGGGGCGCGGAGCCGGGCCCTACCGGGGGTCGCTCGGCCGCGGCGGGGGCCTGCGCTCGGCGTCCCGGCTCCGCGCTGCGCGCTCGGCGGCTGCGGCTGCCCAGGCGCCCGTGAGTCACGGTGCGTCACCGGAGCAGATGCCCGGGGAGGCTGGAGGCTCCCCGGCTCCCGCTGACTCATCAGAAAGCCCTGCCCCGCGGCCAGGGAGGCGGGAGGCGGGGGGCGGGGCGGGGGAGCGGCTCGGGCCGGCGGCTGCCGAGGTCGTTTGAGGCGCTCCGAGCCGGAAAACCCCAAGAAGGCGGCTGCGGCGGGGCCGCTGGGGGTGCTCGGTGGGGAGCGGGGACGACTGGCAGCAACCGGGGTCACCTGCGGCGCGGGCCGGCAGACGCCCCGCTGTCGGGAGGAGGCGGTTCCGTGGCACCAGCACTGGCCTCGGCGGCGCCCGAGGTCGCGGGGGTCCTACCCCTCCCTTTAAGACTTTGGGTCTGTCTGTGGGAAGAGACTGCGCCAGCATCCAGGGCTTCGACGCTCTCATCCCCCGCCTCCGTCTTTCTACCCGTCCCTCCCCAGGGGAAGCTACTCTGGTGCTGCGGACACCACGTGCTGGGTCAAGGCCTGGCCTCAGCTCTTTCCTGTCGCTGCCGGCTAACCACAAGGCCCCCTGACACTCCGGAAATGGAGCGGACGGGCCAGAGAACTATCAGGAAGGGGCACGAGCAGAGAGGATTTATCTTTGCGGCTGTCCACCCTGTCCTGGAACAGGGACAAATTCTGTAGCATTCAGGAAAAGCGTGGTGCTCCTCCACGCAAGGCGCCTCCACCCCACCCCCAGAGACAGGCCGGGGAGGAAGAGGCACAGAGGGGTGTGATCGCCCCCGCCCTTCCTGCATCTACAGCCTGGCCAGGGAGACAACCCTGCGCACACCCGGGCAGTGACAGTCTGGGAAGGGGGGGTACAGGCGCTTACAGAAGGTGGAGGCTTCCTGGTGGAGCTGGCATTAGGGCAGGGACCTTGAAGAGGAAAGATTTGAACAGATGGGGAAAGGACATTCCACATGGAATCAAATGTCGGGAACCAAAACCTAGAAGCGGAAAGATCAGGGGGAGTTCTGGGAACGGCAAGCAATGCAGTTGAACTGGAAGAACTGAGGCGCACAGGAGCATCAGGGGCCTCTCCTGGCAGCACGAACGTGTGTCTCAGAAGCAGGGACAGTGGCCCAGAGGGACCTGGAGTCACGCTGGGCTCCTCCCTCTGTCCCTGGGCACCGAGTCATGCCAGTTCCCAGACGGGTGGACTCTTTCCAAGTATTCCACAGTCCTGCTCAGCCACAGCTGCAGGAGCCTTCCTGCCTCGGACAGCTTTTATTAGCTGGTCTCTAACGCAGACCTCCTTTGTTCAGATACCAAATGCTTTCCCGTTCTGTCCTTTGACCACTGTCTGTTTGTATTGATCTCCCTCAGTGTTTCTCAACCGCGACAGCACACTGGAATTACCTGGGGGTGCTTTAGAAATCACAAATGTTGACACATGGGCCCCCTCCCAGAAAGGTGATTTCACTGGTCTGGGGTGGAGCCCAGGCATCAGCATTCTTTCACTGGGCAGCCAGGGATGAGAACCACTGATGCAGATGGTCACCGTCAAGAGTGTCCAGATGAGGCCCACACTCCCAGAGCAGGGGCCCCCTGGCCTTCAGACTTCCCAACTCCAACAACCCCCCAACCTCCCCCGAGAATGGCCTTGGCAGATCTCCAGGAGCAGTTGGGCTCCCCAAGGCTGGAGTTGAAATGTGTTTCCCAGGCATCCACTCTGCAGCTGAGGCCAAAGTTTCCAACAGGAAGGGAGGGTGAGGCTTCTGTTTGTTTCCCAAGAGCCAACTGGCCTTTCAAGCCAGTGATAACGACCGTGAACCTCACTGGCAGGAGAACCAGGCATCAGTAGGAACTGCAGCCATTTCCTGTCGACAAGGCATACCTGGAAGGGGCCCTAGGGTGGAGGTGGCACCACCTGTAACACTCTGTCCTCAGAGGTGGAGGAGGACCCAGCTAAGGACAGATTGGGGACCTGGGCAACAGGTCCTCTGCTTTCTTACGGGCAAAAAGGAGGTGATGCCTCCTGCCTCAAAGGTTCTTGTGAGGACCCTGAGATAAATCACCCCAGTGTGGAGGTAATTTTCAGTAAGCATTCTTTTCTTCCTGTTTTGCTAGTAACTCACAAATTTAGGGAAAATGTCCATGTCTGGGCTTCTCAGCTCTCTCAGCATTTGTCCACCCGCACCTCCCCAATCTACAGGATTTGGGGAGGACCCTGAAACCATATCTGAAGCCAGGGGTAAAGGAAGGTCAGGCTGAGGAGCTTGGCAGTGGCCTGTCTGCTGTAAGGGAAATGACATTGATTAACAAGGGGGGGACCAACGGTCCTCTCCCAGGACCGAGCAGCAGAAATATGGCCTTGAGCCTGGGGAGGATCTACAACTAGGAAGAATTTCCTGACAAATGGCAATGCTGCCTAAAGGACTCATGAGAGTTTGTGAAAGTCAGAGATTCATCCTGGATACCTGACCCTGTCGCCACCAAGCAGTGTTGTGTTCCCATTTGACAGCTGAGAAAACAGACTGAGCGACATTCAGTACCTTGGTGAAGCAGCCACAGCCAGCAAGTGGCAGAGTAGTGACTGAAATCTGAAAGACCAGCAGTTAAGCATAGTGGGCCAAGACCTCCCCCCGACCCCGCCTTTTGACTCTAAGATCTTGGGAATTTAAGTTTTTCATCTCAAGCCTTGTTTGCAATCAGAGCCCTAGAAAAGCCAAACTTAATCCTAGGGCTGACGCATTTAACCCAAAGAGAAAGTGTGTCATTGAAATGCTTCTGCACTCCTCTCCCTTTGAATCCCCATCACGGAGGAGGAAACTCTATGAAGGGTAACTAGTGTTTATTGGAAGGTCTTTCCTGGCCAAAATGAGGGCGAACGAGATTGTCGAAGGCCTTGGTAAATGCAGTAGAGACGCCACGAGATGGCCCTTTCTTGGATTTAGGAATGGATAATTCTTCCCTCCCTTAGAATTCTCCCCGGCACATCTCCTTGTGGCGTCACGGGGTTCCTGGTGTGAAGACCTGCGGGCCTACTGGGAGGTTAGGTATTCCTTTTCCCATTTCACAGATTAGGAAACTAAGCTGGACCGAGGCTGGGATTCAGTGTTGGTTGGATCTGACTGCATAAATTCCTTCCCTCGTTCCTGAGGAAGAACTGACCACCTA
Organism: Balaenoptera borealis; assembly: GCF_965194805.1. NCBI lineage: Eukaryota > Metazoa > Chordata > Mammalia > Artiodactyla > Balaenopteridae > Balaenoptera > Balaenoptera borealis. Next base: position 33,757,397 of record NC_138876.1, on the reverse strand, counting down.
CGGCGGACACGACTGGTAACCTGGCCGCCCTCCCAGGCCAGACTCCCCGCTGCAGGGCGGCCCGGGGCGCGGCGGAGCAGAGGAGCAGAAGGAACGGAACCGGCGCGACGCGCACACGCCGAGGCCCAGGGCGGGGGCCCCGAGCGCCGGGGAGGAGCGCATTTCCCTTCCCGCTCCCCTGGGAACCCGGAGTGGGGGGAGGGGGCAGCCTCTGCCCTCCCCATCCGCCCCAGCCGCCAGGTGCCCAGAAACTCGGCCTCCCCCCCTCCCCCCGCGCCTGTTCCCGGCGCAGCCCGTATCTCGGCGGTCACGTCTCCCCATCCGGCTCCAAAGTACGAGTCAGCCGCGGCCCGGCCAACCCCGCGGAAGGGCGGAGGCAGGGAGGGGGAGGGCGGCGCCGGGGGCGTAGTGGGGGCAGACGGCCCGGGCGGGCGGGGCCGCGCGCTGCACCCCTCCTCCCTCCCGCGCGGCGCGGGCGGGTCTGCGAGGAGCCGGGTCCCGCCTGCCGCGCCAGGGTCGGCCCAGACCTAGGGGCGAGGCACTGGCTAGGTCGCAGCAGCGCGGCCGCCGCCCCGGCTGCGTGCTCTGCGGGCGGGGGGCGGGGCGGGTGGGGAGGCCCGGCGGGGAAAGCCGGGAGGCCGCGCCTCCGGAGCGGCGCGCGGGCGGGTGTTGCTGGGGAGAAAAGCGCGGCCGCGGCCCCGCCCCGAGCCCCTTGGGCGCAGCGCCCTCTGCTGGTGCGGCCTCAGAACTGCACGGGGACTCCCCCCGCATCTACAGCGACTACCCGACTGCGGAGGCGGAGGAGGGCTCCGGTCCTGCTGTAGGTTCGTAGAAATTCCTGGTTAATTAAAGATCTCCATTCTCTTTAAAAAAAAAAAATTAATAATAATAATAATTCAAAAACGAGTGCAGAGCATTGGAGGAAAATTTGGAAATGTGGAGAAGAAAAAAAGAAAACAAATTACTCATAATGCCTGTTTTAGAATTTTACTATCTGCCCTTCAGTGCTTCATATCTGCAAATCTTTGTGTGCATCTTTTATAGAATTTTAAAAGTACAATTTTGTCAGCTTTGTGAACGCATAGGCCTTGTTTTGTTCACTGCACCATCCTCAGTGTCTAGAACACTGTTTAGCAGTGTTCTGGGTGCTCAAAAACCAATTGTTGTTTCTACCAACATGGGATCATGCTTTTCACACTTTCAAGATCATCATTTTTAGCATGCTTAAATTTTCTTGTATGCTCCCCTGAGTAGTAAAAGATTGATGATAAAATGGTCCACTAGCTCCCTTCTAGAATTTGAAGGAATGTGTTTGGAATTTAGAATTATTCACAGTATATGTATAAGGTGACCACCCCCCCACACACACCACCACCACCAGCTGCGGGCTCTGGAACAGCACAACACCCTGTAATCAAACATACCACATTCCTGCAGCAAAATGTGTGACTATTCGCACCAACTAGGATAAATAAACACTATAAACAGCTTCATGTCCCTTCAGTCAGGTTTTGAGGCCAAATGAGTTTTCACCGAACTAAACCAAAAACTTTTGAGTTTCCAGAACATTTTGAATTTGAAGAGACTGCACTAACCTCAGGCACAAGGGTCTGAAGACGTGAGTGAGTCTCTGCTGTGTGCGCTTGTTTTCCCATTTGCCTCAGTCTGTGCTCGGTAATCACAGGTAATTGAGGTGCCAGCTGATGAGAATTGAGTGAATGTGGGGTGCCATGTGAAAGGCTAGGATATGGTTGGGTTAGACTTTTGGATGTGGTCACACCTCCTTCTCTACTCCAGGCTGCCACCTTCAAACCAATGGACGTCACCACTTGTGTGGTTGCCTTTGTTTCTTCCTGGATTCACTTCTAGGGCTATGCTTGTCCCAGTGGACCTCACCTGGGGATTTTGGAAGAGAGCCAAAGTCCCCCCAGAACACCCGCACCCACCTATGACCAAAGGGGCATGACAGTAATTTCTCCAAAAGGGCATGTCATTCAGCTGACATTCGTTGGTTGTGCTGTTACCACATGCACAGAACCATACGCAGCCTCTGGGCTGGGCCTCTCTCTGAACTCCAGACTGAGTACCCAGCCTTCCACTGACATCCCCACCCCAAAGTCACCTCAAATGCAACATGTCCAAGACCACACTCACAAGCCTCCCCTCAAAACCTGGTCCTCTTCTCTTGTGACCAACGTGTCAGTGACCGAGCCCATTATCCAGTTACACAAGCTAGAAACTCAGAGGCACCCTCCCCCTCTGTCTCCTCCATCCTTATCCAACTCATCACATCTTGCCCATTTACCTCTGAAACAGCCCTTCACTGCACCACCACCATCTGGTCCCAATGCCAGAGCCTAACCAAGCCTCCACTCCCAATTCTTGCCCTCCTCAGGCCCTTTCTCCACAATGAAGCCAGACGAATCCCTTCGAACACAAACTCAATTACTTCACATACACTGCAGGACCACCAGGAGCAGCTCCAAGGTTTATGGCTTCACCTAGGATTTCTGCAAAATCGTTTGACAGCTCTGAAACACACCCCACCTCTAGCTATAAAAAGAGTAACGCCACCCCCATCTTTCTTAGGATAAAAATAGAAATCCATAAAAAGGCCTGCAGAGCCCTGCCTGGGCTGGTGCATCCTACAGAATGCTTGTGCTATGAGTCTCTACCCTCCAGGAGCACTGACCTTCTTCCTCAGGGCCTTGAATTTCCATCTCCTGGCCTTTGCACTTGCCGTACTCCTTGCCTGGAACATTCTCCCTCCATCTCTTCACCTACTTAACTCCACTCTTCATTCACATCTCAGTGCAACTATCATTTCACCAGGAAATCTTCCTGACCAAGCCAAGTGCCCCATCATCTGCTCTTTAGCACCAGTGCTGTTCCTTCAAAGCTGAGACTCTATTGTAGTCTTACATGTATTTGTTGATTCCCTCAGGACATGGTCCTGTCTGGTTTGCCCATCACGGTGTTCCCAGCACCTGGCCCAGTGCCTGGCATAAAGCAAGTACTTCTTGAATATGTATTCCATGAATCCGCTACCTTGTCTGCTCACCCATCTTGGGACAACCCCGGAAAGGAGGCGGTGTTGTGAGTTCATTCACCCACCCAACAAAGAGCATCTGTTATGCACCGGGCTTTGGGGATATGAAAAAGATACAGGCATGACCTCAAGAGCTACTGGAAGATGGCAGACTGAGAAACCAGTTGACTGACTGCCTTCAAGATCTTAACTTCTAAATCACAAAAACTGATTCATGGATCTAGCAAAGCCATAGTCACACAGAGAACATTCCCCACAGATAAAAAGATCCCTTCTTTGAACCTGAACCAATCAGCAAAAGTCCCTTTTCTCCCAACCCACCAGCCCTAATCGTTCCCTGCTTTTCAAGCTGGCCTCAACCACTTGATCCTAAGAAAAGCCCAACCTGACCTTCAAAGACTGAGAGGGTCCAAAGGCTTGCCTGGTGTGTGGGTTCCTTGGATGCATCAAGCTATGTAAACTTGGTTTTGTGTGGCCATAGGTATGTCATTGGTGGACCTGACATCCCAACTTGGAGTTCAAAATGCACCTGGAAAAAGCCACAAAGTTTAACCACCACATTCCTTGAGTGTCTGGGTCTTCTAGCCTTTGGTTATATTGTCTCACACCCAAGAACAAGGGTCCCTCTTGGGCTCAGAGTTGTCACGGTAACTTGTCAGTGGGCTCAGCTCCAGCAGTTGTCATGGTCACTGCAAACCTGTACTTTGTTTGGGATTTGCAGTGGCAAAAGCTGTTGCTAATGGGGGTGGGTGAATGGAGGAGGGGAAGGAAGGTGAGGCAGAATCCCCTCTTCCTCCTGGCTCCGCCCCACCTCAAAACCCACTGTAACAGTGGATTAGGACAGAGAGGCGGAGGCTTGTGTGACGTTCAGAAACATGCTAGAACGTAAGAATTTAATACTACGTGAAATCAACTAAGAAAACTGAAAAACAATTGCTTGCTGCAACTTCGAGGCACTATGAGCAAAGATAATCCACGAGCGCCATCTAGTGGGTAGATCAGCCATTGCAGCCCAACCCCTGAGCCCTTCTTGAGTGGCAGCGATGTCTGCTCTGTTTCCACCAACAGAGAAGGTCAGCCATCTGCATCTGGGCCCTTGCTAGAAAGAGCATTTTGAGCTTAATTGCCCCTGGCACTGTGCTCTGCACTGTGGAAAGAAAGCTTCACTCATATCCTATGGATGCTTTGAATTTTGTTAACATTTTTTAAATTTGAATTTAAAGTGCTTCCCTTTTAACTCTGGCTGCTAGGAACCTCAGAGACAAAGCGTGGTCAGACTTTAGCAGCACCTTGTGATGATCACTTTTGGACTAACCTTGACTCAGTTTTATCTAATATTTAAAGTTGTTCTCCACTTTACTGCCATATTCTTATCAAGTTTCTTTTTTTTTTTTTTGGCTGCATTGGATCTTAGTTGCAGCACATGGGATCTTTCCTTGTGGTGCACGGGCTCTAGAACACACAGGCTCAGTAGTTGTGGGCTTAGTTGCTCAGCGGCATGTGGGATCTTCGTTCCCCCACCAGGGATCGAATCTGTGTCCCCTGCATTACAAGGCGGATTCTTAACCACTGGACTACCAGGGAAGTCCCCTCTAGTTTCTATCTTATATGAAGGATATTTCAAAGAATTTTTGGAAGAAGGTGGAGTCACCAGTAATTCCACACAGACTCCATTACCAAAACATCTTATTCAGGAGTCATCAGGAGCAAGAGGGTTCCAAGCCCCAGGGAGATTCAATGAGCAGGAACCCAGGAGATATAATGGCAAACACATACTGAAATTTTACTACATGCTGAGCACTTTTCTAAGCACTTTAAATGTAAAAACTCATTGAATTCTTACAATCCTATTTTTTATAGATGAAGAAGTGAAGCTCAAAGTTTGGGGGCAATTTGTTATACATCAATACATGGAAGAGGTTAACTGAGGATCAGAGAAGTTAAATAACTTGTCCAAGGTCACACAGCTAGTAAGTGGTAGAAATGGAGTTACGATGCCCCAAGTCCACGTTCTTAACCACTAGGCTCTACTGCTGCTTCATGAACTCTGAGTCAGGCAGCAGCTGAGGCCAGAATGGGGAAAAGAGGCTTTGTTTCAGGGTCGCAGACTGAAAGAGGAACTCACAAGCAGAGCTGTGTGGCACAGAACCGCCTGCAGTTGTTGGTGTGTAATTGAGGTTGTGTGGATATTACACAGTTGCTGACTCTTGTCCAGCCCAGCATCCTGGATGAGGGATGCGGGGGACCCTGACGGGTCAGACCACTTACTGTAGCAGGCCTAAAGATAAAGTGGGGGCCGGTCCATCCCTCAGAATCCAGAAGTGAGCTGAAAGCCTCTAGGAGGCCTCCTGAGATGGAAGTGCCACGTGGGCCGGGATTTAGGGTTATTTTGTTTACTGCTGTCCCAGTGCTAGAATAGTCCCTGGCCTGGAAATATCAAAAGATATTTGTTGGAGAATAAATGAACAACCAAAGGAATGAATGAATGAATGATAAGGTTGAACTCACCCTCGGGCATTGCTGTGAAGGAGCTACGCTGTCTGAGAGGTGCTGCGGGATCTCACAGGATGAGTAGCAAGATGGCACCTTTGGGGTTTTTTAAAAATATATTTATTTATTATTTATTTTGGTTGCGCTAGGTCTTAGTTGCAGCATGTGGGCTCCTTAATTGTGGTATGCGGGCTCTTAATTGCAGCATGCATGCGGGATCTAGTTCCCTGACCAGGGATCGAACCCCAGCCCCCTGCACTGGGAGCACGGAGTCTTAACCACTGTGCCACCAAGGAAGTCCCTGCACCTTCAGTTTGAAGGCTGACCAGGGCCTAGAAAGCACAGATCCCAGACGGGACTGCAGAGGGAGACTTTAAAGCAGATTAGTGATTTCATCAGACCCGTTTCAGAAGCTCACTCTGCAGCCATAAGGATGGTGGCTCGAGGGGAGACCCTAGTAGCAGAGAGACTAGTTAGAAACCATTGAAATAGTCCAGGTCAGAGAGAGGAGGCAAGGCTCTAGAACCAGGTCTCTAGCCTGACTCTGGCCCCGCCGTGGCGTTGGGGTAGTTTGGGGCTGCAGATCTTCGGGGTCACGTGGTGTGGGTGGTCTGTCAGCAGGCGGAAGCCGGCAGAGGTAAGGGAGCTACAGCAAAGTGGGTGATGGCCTTCTGAGCCGCTGGTCTGGGGGCTGAGTTGTGGAAAGAGAGAGGTTAAAGTGTTGAAAATAAAAAGGGGCCACTAAGGTTGAGGAAATTAGTTCTTGGACATGCTCTCACACCTCCAGCTGCCCTCTGAGCCGGGCTGAGGCCTGAACTCAGGCTCACCTTCCCCTAGAGAACCATCTGGAGGGTGGCAGAGTCGCCACATCCCTTTGAACTTACCCTTCCCAGGCATTGCAGGCGTACCCGAGGGCTCGCCTGAGGGGTGAACCGACTTCAGATGGTCTCCCCAGACGTTCCTCTCCTGCAGGTTCCTGCACTGTTCAAGATAAAAGGTTTGAAATGATTGGAAGTGGCAGAAGTAAAATGCTGGGTAGTGTCCATTATGGTCAGACTTTTTCCCGAAGGAGAAAGAGGGTTGGAATGTTGGAATAAAAACAGGTATCTAGAAGGTAGTGCCACAAAATATTAAAAGCAGTTGTCTCTGTTGCAGTTTCAGATGATTTTTTTCGTCAAGAGTTTTTCTAATTTATAAGAATTTTATAATAATAGGAAAAAACAAAGATCCTTTAACCTTGTAGGAAAAAGGGAAGATAAAGAAAAGTTAAAAAGCAGGAAGCCTGAAAATGTGCTGAGGAAAGGAAGGCAGCAGAAGGAGCAGCTACTGTCAGGGAAGGGAGTGGGCAGGCAGGGGCCACCAGGGCAGCTACAAACATATCTGTGTTTATAGGTTGTGTCCCCCTAAATTCACATGTTGAAATCCTAACCCCCCAGTACCAAGGAATGTGAACTTATTTGGAAATAGGGTCATTGCAGACATGATTAAAGTTAATATGAAGTCATTAGGGAGTGACCTAATCCAGTATGACTGGTGTCCCTGTAAAAAGGGGAAGTTTGGAGACAGACTCATGTACAGGGAGAATGACATGTCAACATGAAGACAGCTGTCTACATGCCAAGGAGAGAGCTTAGAAGAGATCTTTTCCTCACAGTCGTCTTAGTTAACCCTTAACCACACCTTGATCTGGGACTTCTGGCCTCCAGAACTATGAGACAATAAATTTCCGTCGTTTAAGCCCCCCAGTTTGTGGTACTTTATTACAGCAGCCGTAGCAAACTGACACACATCCTAGCAGAAATTGCAGTTCTGACCTTCTTAAATAGAAATTGAACATGATATAGTCTTTTTCTTTTAATGACTGAGTACAGAGCACTCTGTCAAGCTGCTCTGCAGGGCTGATGGACGCATCCCCCAGATACTAGCCAGCAGCCGCTGAACGCTCACAGCTGCATTCTTCACTGGGAATTGGCTCACAACTTTGTTCATCTCTGAGAATTGCCCTCTGCCACAGGGAACTGCTTGCCCAAGGTTATGTCTCTTCACAAGGTGCAGCTTGTAGCCAACGGCTGGCTAGTACTGTGATACAAAGTCCCAGCCCCGCCTTCTCAATTTGGTCCAACTCTGAAGGGCCAGCCCAGCTCCAGAACCCCCCCACTGGCTCAGCTAAGGACTCGGCTGGAAATACATCATGGATCAGCTTCTCCCTCTGCCCACTCCTGCCTCCCAGCTCCTACGAGCACTTCCAATCAACCTTCTGCGTGCAGCTGTCTTCACCTGTGTTCAGGAAACCCAGTCTAAAATAATGACACAGGTTTATCAAGCCTTAGGTTCAAATCCCTGCTCTGATACATCTTAGCTGTAAAATTTGGGGGCAAATTCCTTTACCTATCTGAGTCTCCATTTCTTCAAATGTAAAACAAAGAAATTAGATAAGAATATCCCTAGGATACTTTGAGCTCCATATTTGTGTGTCACACAGAGGTATCATGAGGCTGTGGAGATGCTTGTCCTTGACGAAATAGCTTAGGCTAGGCTTTTAGTTCCACCGTGTCCTATGTTTTTGCTCTTCTTTTCTCAATTGCCGTCAAACTGCTGTAGTAAAGACTTGAGTGTAATCCTTTATTATTGATACACTCTTCAAACCTACTCCCAAGAGGGTGAAGAGTAAGTCAGTTTTGAAACCGTTTGTTCCAGGGTGATTGGTTCATTAGGGGTCAACGTTAAGATAACTTGAACTTCGTGGTTCTTAACATACGAATATGCAAAATACACACTCCTCAAATATCTACCAGCTACCTCAGTTCACCAAGTGTAACAAGCCACACCCACCCGTAAACTGATGTTACCACTTTCAGATAACCCCCTTCCACCACTTCACAACTCACAAGCTGCAACACTTCCACAAACTGTGGGTCTTTTTCAAGGTGACGTGCTGCAGTGGCTGTAGTATCTATGTATTTGTTTAACATGTGTACAACTGTACAGCCATTTTAAATTGGTTACCATCAATATTGTAATGTCGCACTGACAGCATGAGTGCTCCCAACCTCATATTCCCCATCAGCCCATGGTGCGGTTTCACATAGTGTAAGGATTTTTAGGAAAGCATATGCCAAGTTCTAGCAAAACTGACTGTACATAAAAGGGAGGGGGCAGTAGCATTGTGCCACTTGGGTAGTTACTTTCCTCCTCAACGTGAACTTCTTGTATGTCCGCATAGGTCCTCATATGAAGCTTTACATGCCCTCCCCGACATCAATCTAAAATACTCTAAACCCAGTTCCTATTGGGGCAACATGAAGGTAACACTAACTAAACCCATTTTTAAAAAAATTTATTTTTGGCTGCGTTGGGTCTTCGTTGCTGCGCATGGGCTTTACCTAGTTGTGGTGAGCGGGGGCTACTCTTCGTTGCAGTGCACGTGCTTCTCATTGCGGTGGCTTCTCTTGTTGCAGAGCATGGGCTCTAGGCGCGTGGGCTTCAGCAGTTGTAGCATGCGGGCTCAGCAGTCGTGGCTCAGGAGGTCTAGAGCGCAGGCTCAGTAGCTGTGGCGCACGGGCTTAGCTGCTCTGTGGCATGTGGGATCTTCCCGGACCAGGGATCGAACCTGTGTCCCCTGCATTGGCAGGCGGATTCTTAACCACTGCGCCACCGGGGACGTCCCTAAACCCATTTTTAAAACACATTTTAAAATGATGCCTCTCGGGGCTTCCCTGGTGGTGCAGTGGTTGAGAGTCTGCCTGCCAGTGCAGGGGACACGGGTTCGAGCCCTGGTCTGGGAGGATCCCACATGCCGTGGAGCGGCTGGGCCTGTGAGCCACAATTACTGAGTCTGCGCGTCTGGAGCCTGTGCTCCACAACGGAAGGGGCCGTGATAGTGAGAGGCCCGCGCACCGCGATGAGGGGTGGCCCCCACTTGCCACAGCTAGAGAGAGCCCTCACACAGAAACGAAGACCCAACACAGCCAAAAATAAATAAATAAATAAATAAAATGATGCCTCTCTTTTGGGAAACACTAAAGTTCTCCTCCCTCTCCCAGCAAGCTCTTTACGTGTGTTCTCTCGTAGAATCAGAAGAGGAGGAAACCAAACTTCAAAAATGCCCTCGCTTCCTTTATTTCTGTTGAGAATTTAACAGTAAGAGAGACTATTAAGAGGGTAGGTTTAAGTCACAGAAGTAACTAAAGCTGAGGGGCATTACTGAGCAGTAAAACAAAGAAATTGCCTAAGTGCATTGACTGGTTTGAAGCAACAAAAACTGAGTATGTGACTGTGTTGCATAAACTACAACTTAAGAGCATCCCACTAAAATTAAAAAAGAACAGTTCTAGATAAATGCAAATTAAAATTCTATTCCCATATATCCCTTATGGTAAAGGGATTGTTGGTATACCCGTAAAATTATGAAACTTTAAAATCCCCCCAAATTAAGCTCAGTGAGCAGATGGAAATAGTCTGAGTGGTCTCCCCAAATTTAAAAGTTCTCCTAATTTGACTGCTCATGCACGTAGTATATATTGAGAGGCACGTTTACAATGGTGGACTGGAAACACATCTGTTTCTTCCTGAACTAAGGCGAAAACTCACAAGGATGGAGACATCAGATGAAAAAATGAAGCTGGAAAGTGCACAGACTAGTAAATTATTTAGAAACGGCAGGAAACAGAATCCCAAGTTGCCAGGGGGTACCAAAAAACCCTCAAATTCTAAAACGTTGCAGAGAAATTGGCAGCAGTCCCATCTGGAGGTGGGGCAAAATAAGGATTGTCTGGAAGTCTAAGCATTCAATTCCTAAATCCTTTCTCCTACGCTGCACAGCTGGGCAAGAGCCCACTCTCATTCGTCATGACTGGAGATTCCTTCTCTCAAGTGGGTAAAGGGGCCTCTGGAATAATGGACATGGAGCACTGCTGAGGGCAGGGGTACCCTACTGCACACTGAATACAGAAGCCCAACCCCTCTGACTCCACTTGTCTTCTAGAATGCTAGCAGATGGCCCATTACCCTTCAGGAAGGAGACATGAAAAGTGTTCACTGAGAATGAGCAAAGACTTCAAAATTATGACATGAGGTTCCCCAACTGATCCACTAGGACAGAGCACATTCAGTTGACAAACTGCACTCACAGCTTCCTCTATTCGCTCTTTAGCCCCCCACTCAGATAGAAGGGTTACCACACATCCGAAGAATGCCTCTAATAAAGATACAGACCAATCCAAAAACATATAGAGAAAAAAAAAAAAAGACTTCCAAAAACAGAGAAAAAAAAAAAAAAGACTATCTACGTCTGGGGTGGGGGTGAGGGATGCGGGGGAGAAGGGCTGGCTGGGGGGAACTTCCAAAAAGCTTTCTTGGGAGATCATTAGCTTGTAAAAATTGCAGAGATTAAAAAAAAAAAGACTTGGGGGACTTCTTCGCGGTCCAGTGAGTAAGACTCCGTGCTCCCAATGCAGCGGGCCTGGGTTCCATCCCTGGTCAGGGAACTAGATCCCACATGCATGCTGCAACTAAGAGCCCACATGCAGCAACTAAGACCCAATGCAGCCTAAATAACTAACTCCGCGCTTTCACTGCAGGGGGCGCAGGTTCCAACCCTGGTCAGTGAACTAAGATCCCGCATACCGTGCAGTGAGGCCAAAAATTTTAAAAAAACAGATGGGAGGAAATCAATGAGATCCAGAGAATTAAAAATTTCTGAATTTTAACCGTGTCCCCCTTGCTCTGTACACCATTGCTAAAAATTGAGTGGTGACAGAACTGTAAGCACAGGCGGACAGGATGAAGTCTGGCACCGTCATTTAGGAAAAACTCTAACTGGAATCTGAGACTGAATCTAATCAGAATAAGATCCTGCTGGTTTACCAAAGGATCTTTCTTCTCTTGCACTCTCACGCAACCCCTTTTTTCTATTGCCAATACATGATCACTTCACCTGTTAGCCAGCTGTGGATTAACTTTCCAATTTCCCATAATTGACCCAGTGCTAAATTTCTTCCTAAGCCATCAACTACAAAGGGTTTTGACAGGCGTAAGAGGTATTATGGTAGAATCAGGATTTCAAAGATTAAAATGGAACTGCTTTTGAAACTGAAGCCAATATAGGTCATGGAATTCAGGAGTAAGAAAGATGGTGCTTACCTGCTCCAAGACAACACACAAAAGCTGAAATCTTTGGGCTCACATATATATTGGACTTTATCGAAGCCTTCAGTATTCCGTATGTAATATCCAGAATCATTTTACCAGATTCAATTTGTTACTAAGTGATAAAGCAAGTTAAGATTCTTAAAGAATGCTTACAAGTTAACACACAAAGCTGTTATGTAAAATTACAAGTCTTTCACGACAGAAGCCAAAGCAAAGCAAAACTAAAATGTAAGGAGGAATAAAAACATTTTATCTGTGTATTCAGAATCACACACAAGTTACCTTTACAGTTCAATTTACTATATAGAAATCATTTGGGTTTTATAGTTTCAGTTAAATTCTGAACTGAGATTACAATATTGTTTTAAAAAAAATGGTTACATTAATTCATTATTTTAAGCAAACCAAATTGAAATACATAAGTTCAAACTTCAGATTTATGGCAAACAGTCTTCAAATACAACACAGATATTTCTTAAAGTTACCGTATCATTCACGTCTTACTTGCAACTCTGAGCTGTTATACACAGAATAGCTCTCCTATAAATATGGCAAAATCGACACGCCATGAAGCTCAAAGTTGTATAGTCAGGCCAATGAGTCAAAGTTGTACCATCTCTTAAAAGATTTGGCATTTCTGGACCAAAAAGCACAACAAGTAAAGAAGGTTAGGAACAATTCCTCCTCCTTATTACAGTTAAAAAAAGTTGCATGGTAGCTTGGAATTCTGCATAAAACCCCACATTACATCTTGGAAAAGCCCAAGGGTAATTAGATGACAACAGATTGGAGTCTTTTTTTTTTAAATTAAGAGAACCCACATAATTCAAATGGGAATTAATCAAATCAAAAATATTAAGCACCTACTGGTTTAAGAGATTGAAATTTATTAGAGATTCATGATCAATTTCCTTCCACCTTGAAATCAAGGTGTAAAAACCAGCTATTAAGTGCATTCCAAACTTCTCCTATGTAGCACAGGTAGAATTTTCTGTCCATTGGCACCAAAGTGAAGTCACATTTCCTCTTGGTAGACAGAAATTCCACATCTGAACATAGAGTAAGTTAGGAAAAAATGACCCCTGTTGTTTATTACTATTGTGATTCTGAGATCTAGGATTACTAATATACTAGCAGTGAACAACGCAAATTCCTGGCAACAACTGTCATGTTAGTGACTCTAACTCACTTCCCCCAATCACCATAAAATTTTAGTATGAAAAGAATTAAAACTACACTAAGCTGAACAAATGGGAAATAACAAGAAGCTAAGTGAACAGCTAAAACAAAACAAACCCTAAGTCTGAAATCACTGCAATTGAGAAACTGAAAATAGGTGTGCTTCTCCCCACCCCACCTCACAATTTTCAATTTAAATAATATTCCGTGCAAAGGAGCATCAGGTTTCTGGATATAGATGTAGCCCTTCTTTAAGATTTAGTGCGCAGCAGAGTTTTCTGCAATTTTATTTCCCTCCCCCAAAGTTTTTTCAAGGTACTTAAGAGAATCTTCCATTTCAGCCAAAAGATTTGTGATTCAAAGATTTACTAAGGTACTCTATGCATTCTATCTGTACAGAAACACCTATTAATTATTACAATTGGTTTATGCAGGATTAACATTTTTGGTGTTAAAATTGTTAAACATCATGCTTACTGCACATCAACTCTCCATAATGAATCTCAACTTCACAATGATTTACCAAACATTTTACTTAAATTACTAATTAAATAAATGAAAAATGTACTGAGCCAAACTAAACTTAAATGGGCTATAAAGGAAAATAACCTTCTAAACAGTCCATATACACATCTATTTCGAAACTACCTTTGCTAGCTAGCCCCTTTCCCAAAGTTTTAGCCTGAAAAAACAGTAAAATCTACACAAAATTTTATTGCAATCATACAAGGGTTACATTAGGTCAAATACAACAAATACTATGATGCAATTTTACATTTATTAAACTACAGTTCAAAGCACAAATTTACACATTCTAAATACACTAAACGTATCTAATGAAATCACACTGGTCTTCCACTGACATTTGATATATCTGGGTGAAAGACATTAACTTTACAAGACTTTTTAAACACGAATCCTTAGTATAAAAACTGTGTACTTGTATGTAAACGGTTTAATGGGGAACCCAATTAATGGGCTTCCATCTCCACTAAGTCATCCATTTTGTTGCATATTTTATTTTAAACGCTTAAGGGGTAGGGTAGGGCAAACTGGTAAATTTAAATGTGGATACATTATCTTAATCTCCCAATTACCCCCAGTGAATTATAGATGAGAGCTAATTTTGTCTGGTCCCAAATAGCTATTACTAGTAGTTTTTGTCTCCAAGAGAATTAACAGAATAAGATTGTTCAAATTTTTTCCACACTGGAATGTAGACCAGACAAGCTTAACCTGCAACTTCAGATCTAAAAAAGCGTTAATGCCTGCTTAAGCTTCAGTGGAAAAGTTGTCTTCTTGGCTCAACTGAATGCAAGAAGGCACAAAGAAGAAGTTCTTCATCATTGTGTCTGAAGTAATTCCAGCATCTTGCATCTCATACCTACATAAGAAAAAAGTAGAAAATTTGAATTTAAGGATAAAGACCACACAACCACATAACAAATGGACAATGAAATAGGACTGTAAAATAGGTGGTCTTCCAATTACTCTTTTTTTTTTTTTAATTTTCATTTATTTATTTGGTTGTGTTGGGTCTTCATTGCTGCACGCGGGCTTTCTCTAATTACATCGAGCAGGGGCTACTCTTCGTTGTGGTGCGCGGGCTTCTCATTGCAGTGGTTTCTCTTGTTGCGGAGCTCAGGCTTTAGGCGCGCGGGCTTCAGTAGTTGTGGCACATGGGCTTCAGTAGTTGTGGCTCACGGGCTCAGTAGTCATGGCTCGTGGGTGCTAGAGCACAGGCTCAGTAGTTGTGATGCACATGCAACTCCGCGGCATGTGGGATCTTCCTGGACCAGGGCTCGAACCCGTGTCCCCTGCATTGGCAGGCGGATTCTTAACCACTGTGTCACCAGGCAAGTCCCCCAGTTACTCTTAAAAGATCATTTTGCTATTACTTTTAAGTTGTGCGTTCATTACAGTTCTGTCACCTCAAATACCCAATCTGCTTTAAAACAAAAACACCATCTTACCAATCACTGTATGACATCATATAATAAATAGCTGGCCTCTGAAAATCATTAAAAGCAGATGGTTCATGGAAAGAATCTGCTCCCATGTTATCAAAGATAAGCCAATCTCCCACATTCAGCTCAGGAAGAAGACAGTTTTCCACAATTTGATCAAGCTCATCACAGGATGGACCCCAAAGGCTGCTTGTAAACAGAGGCTCATCTTCCTTGTATTTCTGTAGGAAAAAAAAGGTTGTTGTTTTGTTAGGTTTTTACTCAGGCAGGCACTGAATTTGAAGGTGGATAAGAGCATTTTTTCACTATCTCAGATCAAATGTGTCCCTGGAAGAAAGGCCTAGAACCAGCAGCAGTGATGTTCCTTAACTCCATCTAAGGAAGCAACTAAAGGAACTCAGCCAGAGATATGCAAGTCCTCAAAAAAGGGGCAACCTTCCCCCATCCTAAAATATTTCTCCAAAAATTGGGATGTATCTTAAAAATAACAGCTTGTTCATAAACTGCCATATAAGCAGTTTTTATATCATTTGTAATAAAACTTGCCTTGTGAACCTCTGGAATGGTATTTAAGTCCTCAGACAGTTTACTTGCAAAAGAACCATAAACACCATCGTTCATATAATACATAAAGGTTGGTTCATCACTTCCGGTTTTTCCTACTGAAATGAAACAGGAAAAGTAAAGACGAGTTTATAGTAAAACATCTGTATCAAAGTCTGAATTAGTATTTACAGAACTGACTCGTAGGTTTCACATTCCTCAAAACATAAACACCGATATATATATACTGACATACCTTAAAACTGTTAGCCTAAAATACTGAACACACTTCACAAAGGACGATAACCAATGAAGACATGAAAAAAGTGCTCTACATCATTTGTCACCAGGTAAATGCAAATTAAAACTACAGTGAGATACCACCACCACACGCCTACTGAACGGATAAAATTTAAAACACTGACACCCCCCCCAAAAAGTCAGTAGAGGTGGGGAGCAACCAGAACTTGCATATATACATTGTCATTGGAGGGGCAAAATAGTAACACCATTCTGAAATCTTTGCAGACACCTACTCTGTGACCCAGCAATTCTATTCTTAATCATTTACCTAAGAGAAATGAAAAATGTCCACAATACCAGTAGTACAAGAATGTAGTAATAATTTTATTCTTAATAGCCAAAAACTGGGAACAATCAAATAATCATCAGCAAGAGAATGGATACAATGAATATACAATGTATATTCATTCAGAAAATGGAATATTAATTGGCAATAAATGTAAAACAAAATGGTTCAGACATTATACCGAGCTGTCTTAAACAGAAGAATATATGTTATATGACCTCATTTATATGAAGTTCAAGAGCAGCCCAAACTAATCTATGGTGGAAAAATAATCAGAGTGATTATCTGGCAAAGGAACAAAACTGAGAAAAAACTTTAAGATACGAAAATTATTTGTAGCTTGATAGGGATGACAGTGTAAGCCTTCATTAACTTGTCAAATCATACATTTAAGACTGTACTGGTTCTTAAGGGGAATCAATCACCTGGGTAAGTTTATCTAAAATAAGCCTATCTCAACATCAGTATCAAGAAGAGCTGGATTCAGAAAGTCTTATTATGGAATGGGACCTTGGCTAGGGCATTTTGAAAAGCTCCCTAGCTGCTGCCTACTGATGGATGAAGACCACCCACAACTTTATAATCCATGAAATGTCCTACAGTAAATTTATACCTGAGTAGTATCTGATAAACCCATCTTCGAACTAATTGGAATTACCTACTAACAGAAACAAAACTATAAACTTTGTAACTTACCTCCAGAGGAAAACTTATTTTCGACAACTTTCTTTGCAATGATATTAACTGCAAGTGTAAATGCAGAAGACACATAGTAGCTTCCGGGTTCAGAAATTATCTTAATGCCGGATCCTTCAGGAAAGTAGACATCCAACAAAGGGCTGATAACATGATTAACCTATGGATTTAAAACCCCACATTATGGTTTTAATACTGGATTAGATAATTCACAATAAGAGACTAATAGCTATTAAATTTTCTAGGAAAATTAAGTAGTTGAATTATAGACCATGAAGCTTTGCAATAAAGCAGGCTTTCAAGTCATCAAAGTTTATTTTCTAACTATCAGAATGGCATAAAAAAAAAAATATCGTAACTCCAATGGCAAATGGCTACTGGTGATTGTTTAAAGTCATGTCTCTATATTCAATCACTATCAATGAAGGAGCAAAATTTCAAATCAGTTTCTATATATTAGGAAGGTGAGGAGTGGTGTGTATCTGGATAAAATAGCTCAAGCTCTCCAAGTTATGAATTCATCTGTGCCATCAAGTACTGAAAATAGAAACTGTGATAAAATTATGCTATAGAGTTTTAACTTTTCAAAGTTAAGCTATGTTCTCATTGCCTATTCATTTTCTTAGAATAAAATTTTAAACAATGTTACACCTTTAGTTGCTGCTGTAAAAACTCTAGTCTACAAATCTACCAGGTAAGTAGTAAAGAATGAGAGATTATTCCAGTTATGTCCACCCACTGAACAAGGTTTACCTCTTCCAATTGAAATTCGGTTCCTGTGAAGCCTCCACCAATGTCTAACATGTTCATTGTGAAGCCAAATTCTCCCTAGAGATGTGGAGGGGGGAAAATCTTTAAATGCTTTTCCAAATTGTAATGCATATAGGGACATTTCAAAAAAAAAAAGGAGGTAAATAATCTCTGTTCTGATCTTTAGTACAGTAAATTTCTTGCTTTCTACTAACAGAAGCAGATTCATTCAATGTTATATGTATTGTCTTCCTGATGTTTCCGTATTATCTTTAGACATATGCAAGTAAATTACTATTTCATCCCTTCACACCCATTTTTAAAAATGTGCATGTCATAAAAATGAATGAATGAAGAGTACTTCAGAGGTAGAAAACCACTGAATCTTAGATAACATCCTGGCTTAATTAAAATATCGAAATAATTTAAGGGAAAAACTTACAGCCATGTCAAATACACATCGAGCATCAGATAAAGCATGTACATATACTTGAGATTCTTTGCAAGCACTTGAAACATGAAATCTGAAAGAAATAAGAGTAATAAATTTGAAGCTGCTGCAAGTTTTAGAGGCCTTTCCTATAAGTCCTTTCTCATTCACCATACTGACACAAAAAATATTCACATTAACCTTACCAAATATTTAAAGCATTAGAAGCACGAGCCTCTAATCATCCAAGTTACTTACAATACCAGCCTTTTAGAAAAGTATTATCCAATACTAGAATACTGTAATATTATAAACAATTTTTTATAAGTTATCAGTTATGCTTCATGACTATCAGATAGGGACATGCTTTTTACGCAGATATGGTAAAGTAACAAGCATCACCCTACAAAACCTTTAATTTGAACGCACAATTTTATCTAAAAATATAAAAATGTTATCTATTGTGAAATAAATACAAGTGAACATTAATTCAGCTGAGTAGTACTGATACTTGTTAGTATTCATTAACAGTGATACTTATCAATGATTCAGACTATTTAAATTTAAATAGGGAATTCCCTAGCGGTCCAGTGGTTAGGACTCCATGCTTCCACTGCAGGCGGCCCGGGTTCAATCCCTGGTTGAGGAACTAAGATCCCACAAACTGCGTGGTGCAGCCAAAAAATAAAATAAAATAAATTGAATTGAAATATGGTTCTTTCTGTACCCTGACTGTGGCAGTGGTTACAAAAATATGTTAAAATTCATAGAAGAATATACCCCAAATCAATTTACCTGTGTGTTAACAATAAAATTTAGCTGAACTATGAAAACTCTCCAATACTGTTAATATTATCAAGTAAGGTAGATTTAAGCTTAACAGTGGTGATTCTTTATCCGTCTTAATGAGCAGTTTTAAAATTTGGAGCATTAAGCTGCTCCAAATTTGACTGAGATCATGGTTCTGAAACTATGATCAAAATCATTAACTCTCTGGGTCTTAGTTTTCCTCACACATAAAATTGAGAGGGTAAAATAAAGTCTACTGATTTTTTGAAGTGCTCTTGAGGGATTAAAAAGGAGAAGAGAAAAAGTCTTAGGATAGGAAAAAGAAAAAAAAATGACATCTCCAACAACTTAGAAGCTGAATGCCATTTTGGTATTCATTAGAGTTCTAGTAAATCCCTCCATTCAATTTAAAAAGAGGTGATTTACATTACTAACTGAATTGTTACTTACTATTTTCTCTCTTTACTGGGTGAGGGGAAGGTACAGGTACAAAATAGTATGAAGGATAAGCATATTTAGTTGCTTTCCTGAACTAAGGGAAATGTGTATATTAAACCCAAAGTTGAATCTATTAGAGTTCATGCAAATGAAATTCTAAATCAGTAAACAGAAAGACAAAGATTATCACCCACAAAATGAAGTTTAAAACAAATACTCACTTAACCCCAATAATTTGGACATCAAGTTCCTTAGCACATTCCAAAAGATGCCTACAGTTCTTCAGGGTAGTGCCAAACTTCATGTTACCCTCTTCACCTCCAATATTATCTTCTGTTGCAATATGTAGTAAGACCCTAAGAGAAGGGGAAGATGATTGGGGCAGAGTTGGTTTACATCATCATCAGCACATGTGAAGCCTGAAGATTGTAGGAAGTGTGTTGATTATGTTGTCAGCGCTCCAAAATCCAGCGTCGGATGAATCAAGTGAACCTAATGAAAAACAATCCTGTATAGAGAAAAAACTAGCAATTAGGGCCTAAAGCATGAAGCTTACAAGGATGGGAATTTGGAAAATGCAGGAAGTTAAGACTCTGTTGTAGCATCAAGAGTCGGTTGGGCTCTGTAATGAAAGACATTACTTTCAAATCAAGTCCATCAGTCCATAAATCCACCTAGAAAGACTAAATTGAATAGCAATGCCATCATTGTCTTTCAGTAAAAATGATCAGGGCTTTAAATGTTCCAAATTTCCTAAATTGTTCTAGTTAGCTAACCTTCTACCACTTATTCTGAACATTCCTCCCATTAATTTTGTACATCTAACAAAAAAATTAGGAAGTCCTACGTTATTTTACGTATCTCAACAGCAGCCTTTTAGACTGCTGATTCAAATCTATTTGGTATTTCCTTCCAAACCACGACAACCAAGACAAAAATGATCAAGACTGTCAGGCAATCTCCAAGTAATTACTAACCACTAAAAAATCCAATTATACAAAAATGCTGTTTGTAAACGCAAAATTATTCTACCTACAAGTAGAACCAGCTCTATCAAGAATATACCATTCCATTTATAATCTAATACAGTAAACACCCCAAATCAGGTCACAGAAAAGTAAGACTCCCCCCCCCACCGCCCCCAGAAGACTTTTAAGAGAGACAAGCGGTTCCCTAGAACCACTTTATCAAAAAACTGGCCTTTATCAAAACAAAGGTTTTCAGAGTAATAAATCCTGTCACGATACCTTTCTAAGAATACCATTAAAGTCAATAAGAAAATTATGAATACAAGGAAAATATGGATATGATACACATTTTCGGCAACATATAACATACACAATAACTTACTAAAAAGGAAACAATTTTGTACTAATATACTTTCAGTATATTGTAAAATCCTCTTGATATACCAATTCATGGCAATATTAATTTTGCCTTAAATTCTTTTGCTTTTAAAAAGTGAAGTGTTTAGTTAAAAAAATAACTCTTGGGATGCATGTAGGTACAAGTAAAAACATTAAACTTCCTGTTTGAGGAGAAGGGCCTTAAAGAAATCCCAGGAATCTATGGACTAGGTTCCTAAGACACTGACACAAAGGACAACCATTCAAGAAACCACATCGAAGGGCAGATTAAACCCTCAGCTAACCAGGAAAAAAAGCTGACCAAAACACATCCTGTTCCCAATATGACAAATAACTAGCAAGGTTAATGTAATTGTGAAAATATAGCTGTGGCTCTAATTTGATTATCCTACCAACCAGATTCTCTTCCTTGAATTAAAGATTATAAATTCATATCCCAAAATGCCCTTATCTCATCCCAGCTCCACAGGAAGGATCAGAAGTAGCCAATAAAATGCTAGTAGCATTTTCCATAAAGGAACTTGAAATAGTCACAGTAATCACAACATACACCACTGCTCTACATAAATGCCCCCTTTTCCCAGGCTAAAGACAACCCCAAACCCTAGGTAATAATATTCCCATGTACCTAGTTTTACACTTACTTGGCATTTGGGTGATTACGTGCAATTTTCTTCAATTCGACTTCATTGTCACATGTCATGATATTCACTCCAACTTTTGCTGCATACTTTATCTGAGACACTTGCTTGCAAGGACTTATGTAAATGATGTTTTCTGGAGATACACCCAATTCTTGCACTAAAGCCATTTCAGTCTAAAAACAGATTTTAAACAGTGTCATCTAAAAGGCATGCTTTCTATTACTTTTCAATCACTACCACATACCTTTATTTTTTGGTTAAATTCAAATTATATAAGGTTAAATTAGGATTATGTATGTCATAGTTCAGATTCCGGTAATGCTTACTATACTGTACTCTGTTAAAAACCTTTTAAAAAGGTATACAGGGGGGCTTCCCTGGTGGTGCAGTGGTTGAGAATCTGCCTGCTAATGCAGGGGACACGGGTTCGAGCCCTGGTCTGGGAAGATCCCACATGTCGCGGAGCAGCTAGGCCCGTGAGCCACAACTACTGAGCCTGCGCGTCTGGAGCCTGTGCTCCGCAACAAGAGAGGCCACGATAGTGAGAGGCCCGCGCACTGCAATGAAGAGTGGCCCCCGCTTGCCACAACTAGAGGAAGCCCTCGCACAGAAATGAAGACCCACCGCAGCCAAAATAAAATAAAATAAAAAATAATTAAAGGTGCTAATAATTTTTAAAAAAACCTTTAAAAAAAAAAAAAAAAAAAGGTATACAGGGACTTCCCTGGTGGCGCAGTGGTTAAGAATCCACCTGCCAATGCAGGGGACACAGGTTCGAGCCCTGGTCCGGGAAGATCCCACAAGCTGCGGAGCAACTAAGCCTGTGCGCCACAACTACTGAGCCTGCGCTCTAGAGCCCGCGAGCCACAACTACAACTACTGAAGCCCGTGCGCCTAGGCCCATGCTCCGCAAAGAAGAGAAGCCACCGCAATGAGAAGCCTGCACAGCACAACAAAGAGCAGCCCCTGCTCGCACTAGAGAAAGCCCACACGCAGCAACAAAGACCCAAAGCAGCCAAAAAATAAAATTAAAATTAAAAATAAATACTGACCCTACTTTTTAAAAAAAAGGTATACAGGCATATCTCATTTTATTGCACTTTGCAGATACTGCATTTTTACAATTGAAGATTTGTGGCAACCTTGTGTTGAGCAAGTCTACTGGAACCATTTTTTCAACAGCATTATTTTTTTATTTGATGTATGTACATTATATTTTAGACATAACGCTATATTGCACACTTAATAGACCACAATATAGTATAAACATAACTTTTATATGGACTGAGAAACCAAAAAATTCATGTGACTTGCTTTATTGCAGTGGTCTAGAACCCAATCTGCAGTACCTCTGAGGTATGCCTGTAATTACCATCAGAGAAATCTCATAGTTTAGGATATTATCTTGCTGTCATAAGAAGTAATTTGGTCAAGCTAGCTCTAGGCTAAAAATGAGGAAGAATTTTGATTAAAGAAAAATAAAGCTTATAAAATCTCATCTCACTGAAACATTCCTTGAAAGGTACACTTGAAAGTTTGTAAATTTCCAATAGTACACTGCAAATTTAAACAAGAGTTAGGAAACACATTCAAAAGTCAAAACTTCCTTGCAAGTGTTCTCCTACTGCTGTGGGTCACCAAAAATTAGTCAATTTTAAAATGCTGCAGTTTAGTAATAAAGTAATGAAAATGACTTACTTTACTGGAACAAGCAAATCCAGTTCCAAGAGCTGCCAAGATCTCAAGTACAGCTGGAGTGGAGTTGCACTTTACCGTGTAGAATGGCTTTATCTGAGCCACTATGTTCTGCCACTGACTGTGTTTCTTCACAATCTTTCCAAGATCTCCCACAAAAAATGCATTTTTCCCTGTCTATTATGGTTATGAAAAAGAGAAACATAAAAAACTATTGAAAACAGATTATCAAAAGTAGGAAAGAACTCCCTTTTCCTCCACAAATGAGCCAGGATAAACATTTACATACTACCACACTTAAGGCTTGTTTCTTTTTAAATTTGACTCTGTGCTGTGCTATGCTATGCTGGTATAGAAAATATTCTCTTCGATTAAAAAAAATGTATCAATTATAGCGACTTTCTACTTCAGAAATGCCTCAATTTTACTTTTGGGGAGAGGAGGGGAAGGAGACTACTTATTTCCTTCCATGCTTTCCTTAACTGTTTAAAATAAACCTACTTTAGCAGTATAGGATCTAATTTCCTAATACGGTGAGTAGAATGAGGAATCCTAAACAAAAAGCTGTATCTCCATTATGAATTTCACTTAAAGACAGTAAAACAAGGAAACAAAAGAAACCCATTTTTAAGGAGATAAAGTTGGTAGTTTGTGTGCATATAGGTGGCCAACTTGAATTTAAAAATACAGAAGTACACTAAATGTCAGATAAATCTGAGTAAGGATATTCTTCCCTCAAAAGAAAGAAAACTGGGGGACTTCCCTGGAGGTCCAGTGGTTAGGACTTGCGCTTTCACTGCTGTGGCCTGGGTTCAATCCCAAATAAACAGATTTTAATTAGGGACTGGGAGAGACCTGTAATGATTTCGAAGTTGGGGCTACTCTAGGGGTAGAGAGATGACTATGCATGTCATCCAGAGCATGAATTGCCCCATGTTAGACGGCAGACAAAATAATCGTATTAAAAACATACAACGTGCAAGTATTGTTTGAAAAGCCATGAAGATATTACTGTTTTCTATAATCCACATTATTTGAAGATATACATTACTGGAACATACTGACCAAGAAACAGACACGACTAGAAATTATGGGTTACGGGTGGCAGATATAGGACAGTTGTACTGAAGTTACCCCATCCTTAAAAAACATGCTGCCATCCCCAGGAAGTGTGTTGTAAAAGTGACTAAGACTAGTGACATCAGAGAATTAACCGTAGAATGACTTAGCTATAGAACAGACTGAACGGTAAGACAAGTGTCACTCTTCCTCACCCCCCAAAAAGAATTCTGATGGCAGAAGAGAGAAATAACAAGATTTTGCTGGTGTGTGAGAAGACTTAAGCACATCTGTAAAGGTCAAGAGAAGAAGAAAGTTTTTTGGATATCCTATTACTGAACACCAGTAACACGAAAACAATTGTTCGAATTTGGGGAATATGGGAAATTAGCTTCAACAAAAATTCTATCAGTAAGGCAATAAACAAAATTTTTCTATCAGTAAGTATGAAACAAAAATGATCTTAAGTAGCAATAAATATGATTCTATAGAAACTGACACTTGGGCAGTGGAGAGTAAGCATTCAGTATAAATTCTCATTCAACATACATAACCAAGATTATCTGAAATATAAATTAAAATCTAATTATAATTTATAACTGTGTACTGAAGTACACAGTTGAGAAAAATGGGTAAGAAGCCACGTACTGATTAAGTGGATAGCTGGCAACATATCAAGAAAATAAAAGAACATACAAAACCAGGTGCTATAAAGCACAGAAGAGAAAGGGCTGTCAGGAAGCATTTTTTTTTTTAATGTGAGCTAGAAAGAAAATCTCATCACTTCTCAAGGGGAACTGGGGTTGTCAAGTCAAGACAACCTGGAACAAAGTTCTTTTATCAGATTAAGACCTTGGAAACAAAGCATTGACGCTTCAGATTTCAGAAATTCATAACACTGTTTTCAGAAATGTGAGATGGCACACTTACCAGGGTATGTTCATAAACATAGTTATCAATAACATTTCCAAGGTTTGTTCCTTCATCCAACAGGCCAACGGAGTAGTTTGCATCGTCAATAAATCCTTTCATCTCAGCCGTATTCCACAAAGCCGAAAGTCATAAACCAGGAAAAACAAGAGACGGGCCACCAAGCCTTACGTCTGGGTCCTTAGAATATGCAACAAACTGTCAAAATAGAAGTTATTTCCAAGTCTGTATTATTTCATTAGTCAAACTTAATGTATGAGTTGTCAATGAGAGTGTGTTAATAATAAGTACCCAATTTAGTGAAGAATCTGTGATCACTTAACACTTTCAGAAACACTAGATCACTAATATCCTTTCCTTTAGTGCCCATTTTAAAGCAAATAAATGTGAATTTATACATTAAAAAAATAAGCTTAATATGACAATTTCTTGAGAAGGTAATTGACACATATGCACAAAATATTACAAGTAGACATGGTCACCTTACATACAGAGTTGCAGAGCCAGTCTGTTTTATTCATCTTGTTTCGTGATTCCTCCATCACACACACAATTTTACTCATTTTAAGTAAAGAAAGCTAGCGGAATAAATGTCTGCAGCTAAGAAATCAAAATAGTCTGAACTTCAGTACACTGCCAGCCACATAACAGTGTGCTACCAGGTAACTGCAGATAAACGTCTTCTAAGTAAAATTCTAGAGTAGGTGATGTGTAAATATCAATAATAGGAATGAGTGAAAGTGGAGGCCAACTTTAGGGGACAATCTGTAGCTTTGATACACACTATCTAGATCCCACCACAAGCTAAAATGGACTAGTTAAATCAAGTTAACAGTGTTAAGTCTCTTATGAGGTCAGATGATTGGTGAAAATGTTACTGGACTAGAAGTCAGAAGACCTAGTCCTGGCTGTGTCATTTAATAGCTGCGCAATCTGAGGTCAACTTCAGTTAACTACCTTAACTACTTCCTCAAAAGATTGTTGTAAAAAACAAAATTAAAATCACTTGTTTAAGTGTTGACTCGGAAGGGCTAAAATTAAGTCGCCAACTGCCAGAAATACAAAAATGCCATCATAATTTGAAACTAGGCATAAGCTAGGGACCTATACATCCTAAACCATTTATTTACTAAGAACTCTGATTTTTAAAAGGGCATCAGACTAAATCCAACCCCCCCCCCCCCCCATCAAATAAAGTTTTCCCTCTTTCTCCAAATCACCCACTGTCCTCTGGAGCGGCACACACAATAAGTTTATGTTCTTTGCTGAATTCACTGGTCCTTACATTACTTTAGGCAAAGATTTATTTTAATATAAAGTCCATAAACAAAACAAGTCCTCTAGACAGGATGCTACTCATTGCCTGGGACTGATTTCTGGTTGCCACATTAATTATAACGGACATAGACCAGCTCTTGGCAACCTATTTTAAAACCTGCACAGCTTTGCCTACATCCTTGATTGCCCCCTTTCCTTTCCCCTCTCCCTGCTCTATGCAAGAGTTCACCATGGGTGACGGCCCCTGTCCTAAAAATATACTCCATTTCAATGGTTCTCAAAAGTGTCAGCTTTCACGGAGCAACTAAGCCCGTGCGCCACAACTACTGAGCCTGCGCTCTAGAGCCCGCGAACTACAACTACTGAAGCCCATGCGCCTAGAGCCCGTGCTCCACAAGAGAAGCCACCGCAATGAGAAGCCCACGCACCACAACAGAGTAGCTCCCGCTCGCCGCAACGAGAGAAAAGCCCACGTGCAGCAACAAAGACCCAATGCAGCCAAAAATAATTAAATTAAATAAATAAATTAAAAAAAAAAAAGTGTCGGCTTTTTGGTTGTACCAAAACAAACTCATCAATAAGCCAGAGCATTAGTCAAATTTCATAAAATACAAGCAGTATTTTAAAAATGACAATTTTATTTCCAAGAACTCAACTACATTCAGTTTAGCTGAGCAAATCTCTTAGATTATGATACCAGAAATGATTTAAATCTGTGCCCAGAAAGTACACATTTTAGGCTTGAGGATACATGTTTATTTTAAGCAATGTAAGACCAGCTGGAACATCAATTTTAGAGGGATATTGAACTATGCACTAAAGGAACAGAACAGATAAAACCTACTCATTCAAAAAGATCAATAATTCTATTAATGATGAAAAATACTTAATCAAGATCTTTAGCCTAGTATTTCCGCTCATGAGACTCCTAAGGAGACTCTACTCTCTATGCAGTATTTACCTGGGAACCTTGAGTTATCAATTACTGACCAGCACAGGCAACTGCTACCAAATGTAAAGTCTAGCTTTTAAAGCCAGGACAAGATGAACCTCAATTTCCTACAGCTAGTGTTTACAAGAAGGCTAATTTTCCTCTAACATCAGGATCCTAAACAGCTGCAAAAACATCAGGCCCATTCAATCCAGTCTTACCTGCTGAATGCCCACATCCTTCAGAAATTTTTCTAGATTAAGTAAGGTTATAGTCATAGGGATAGGATATTTTCTCCAACTATTTTCAAACTATATAATCTACAGGTTCAACTCTCACTGCCTGCTAAACTAGCTTAAATCTAAAAGCAAACATTTTTTATAGCAGTGTGCCAAGTACTTTATACAATATTCTCTTAACCTTTAAAACCACTATGACAGGGACTTCCCTGGTGGCGCAGTGGTTAAGAACCCGCCTGCCCATGCAGGGGACACGGGTTCGATGTCTGGTCCGGGAAGATCCCACATGCCGCGGAGCAACTAAGCCCGCGTACCTAGAGCCCCTGCCCCTACAGCCCCTGCCCCGCAGGGAGAGAAGCCACCCCCACTGACAAGCCCGCGCACCACAATGAAGAGCAGCCCCCGCTCGCGACAACTCGCAACTCGAGAAAGCCCGCGCGCAGCAATGAAGACCCAATGCAGCCAAAAATAAATAAATGAATAAATAAATATTAAAAGAAAACCCCACTATGACAGTATTATTCTGTTTTACAGATGAAGACACTGAGGCACAGAACAACTAATTAGGCTAGCTCTAGAGATGCTGATGATCAAATTAACAGGCATACCTTGGAGGTTCAGTTCCAAACCACTGTAATAAAGTGAGTATTGCATTAAAGCCAGTCACACAAACTTTTTAGTTTCCCAGTTCCTATAAAAGTTATGCTTACACTATCCTCTAGTCTATTAAGTGTGAAAAGAACCCAAAAAAAACCCACACACACCCAAAAAACACAAACAATGTATATACCTTAACTAAAAAATAATGCTGTTGGAAAATGGCAGCAATAGACTTGCTCAAAGCAAGGTCACCACAAACCTTTAGTCTGTAAAAAATGCAGTATTTGCCAAGCGCAATAAAACGAGGTATGCCTGTCTGTTAAAAGGAAAACTCTGTCTCCCCTGCAGTCCCGTTCCTAGAAAACACAGGATTCCTGTTTTGGAAATCAAACACAACTCTCAGTCTCTTTGATAGACTAAATGACACCCCCATAATCAATTAACCATTTCTCAGACATATAAATTCCCATAGTTCTTAAACCTCTGTATAATAAAGTTTATTCACATGTGGTACCAAAACATCCTATCATGCTTTCTCATAGCCTTTCAAACCTTTCTTTATGACTAGTTTCCACATTTCAACCTTGCTCCTTCTATATCTTTTGTCTAAAACTCTCAGGTAAACTCTAAATTTGAATTAGTTTACATGCAATAACGTACACCCACGCTTTGACTAATGTATACACCACTGTAACCAGCACTACCATAAAGAGAAATTTCTTCATGTCCCTTTTGTCCACCTCAGGCAACCATTTATCTGCTTTCTGTCACTACAGACTTTTGTGAAGTGGAATAATTTTTTTTTTTTTTTTTAGAGCTCTTAACTAACTTTATTATGGTAGTCATTTTGCAACATACACTCCTAGCAAATCATTGGGTTGTAAGCCTTAAACATATACAATGTTATATGTCAAGTATACCTCAGTAAAGCTGGGGGGAAAAGAACACAACGTGAGATCTACCCTCTTAACAAATTTTGAGGTGCACAATACTGTATTGCGAACTACAGGCCCTGTGTTGTAGAGCAGATCTCTAGAACTTATTTGCCTGGCATAACTGAAACTTTACATCCACTGAGGAACAACTCCCCATCTCCCCTTCCCTCAGCCCCTGGCAACCACACTGTATTCTCTGTGAAGTGGAATAATTTTAAACAGTAAAGGACAAACTAAAACAGCTGACAAATAAATGTACTACCAACAGGAATAAAGATATGTTAAAGCATGCCCTGCTCTAAAGGAAAGAGTGAGAGTACATTAGAGTGGCTATATTACCATCACTGAAATGGAACTCTGACTTCTGAAGTAACCGTAGGGTTAGTTTACCAATCCTTAGCTTACTCACAAAAGGACTGTGACAGAAAAATAAAATAAAATGTGCTATATTGGCAGGACCTGACAAAAAGGATTTTGGGACCAACACACCTGCAACAACTGAGACAGATGTAAACGTAGTATTTTTTACTTCTGTAATTATACCAAGCACTGCAATAACAGTTGATTAAAACCAATACTAATAACGTCTATGCATAAAAGATGGTAAATGTTGAGATAAGTGAGCTCTATCTCGGTTTATCTTCTCAGATGCTCCCTAGGAAGGTCTTGAGATTCCCGTAATTTCCTAGCCCAGAGTAGGTGCTGAGAAACAGATGGACAAAGGATGATTCTAAGAATGGGAAGTTCTGAAACTTAAGGGTTGTGGTGATGACAGGAAAGAACTCCCTCAAGTGTGTTGAAAAAGAGGTCCATCTTTCACATCCTTAAAAGGAGCCCAAAACCTTGATATACAAGTGACCCACATGTAAATGCAAAGCTCAACTGT
Source organism: Balaenoptera borealis (assembly GCF_965194805.1). Classification (NCBI taxonomy): domain Eukaryota; kingdom Metazoa; phylum Chordata; class Mammalia; order Artiodactyla; family Balaenopteridae; genus Balaenoptera; species Balaenoptera borealis. The sequence continues at coordinate 33,727,763 of NC_138876.1, read as the reverse complement.
CAGTTAAAAACTAAAAGCTATGCCCAGGAAAAACTAATTCCTCAAAAGAATCCACAAAACACAAAGACCTTCAGGAAAGAGGGTTTCTAACACATTTTGAGCCAACAAACCCTGTGCTCAAATGAAATGTTCACTTGGAAGCCCAGTATTTCCAACAATTGAAAAGGCTTAAGTTGGTGGCTAAGCATAGACTGTTCTTGAGTCTTTCCTACGCCCGATCTCACTGAAAGAGTCCTAAAAGCAGTTCATAACCATACCCTCAGAATCCTATGCTTGCAATTTTCTTAACACGTGAGCAAAAATACTTTAAAGTTTCACTGTTGCAAAAAGGTTCATGTTCTACATTTCTGCTTTACTAGGCACTAAAGTAAAGAAATATTTGAGTAAAATGTTTTCAAGAGGCATTTAAAGTTACTTGGTGGTAATATTAAACCAAAAATCTGACACACAGCATGTCCTAGGGAGTCAGAATGAAAATAAGTGTGCATGTGTTGGCGGTGAGCAGAGTTTATACTGTATGCCAGATCCACCAAGTTAATCCACACCACAGGGAATTTCCAGGAATCTCTCCATTAAGAACGCAGACGCAGGGAATTCCCCTGGTGGTCCAGTGGTTAGGACTCTGCACTTCCACTGTAGGGGGCCCAGGTTCAATCCCTGGTTGGGGAACTAAGATCCTGCAAAGTGCTCCGGCCAAAAAAAAGAATGCAGCAGACTCAAACCCAGATGATGCCAAACTTCCCCCATGTTCCAATCTAATCCTGGTTATTAATTCCCAACAGACACTGCACCATTTTTTTAAATGGTGTATAAATCAGAAACAGTACTGATTTATTGGTTCCGACATGTTATAGACCACTACATACTATAGTCTAGTGTTGCTGGACGTTGACTTATTTAAACTTAAAAGAGCAAATCCATTTTTAATAAAAGCTCCCAAGTTTATTTTTATCAATAGACACTAGAATGTACTCTCTATTCACAAGAGCCTTTGAGCTATTTTCACAACCAAACACCTTAATATATGGTGAAAGAAAGCTCAGCTTATTTTACACTAATACAACTGCTGCAATCACAATACTATGTTTATAAACGAAATAATTTCCTCTTGGACATCATAGCTGGGAAGAAAAGAACATGTTTAACATTCCTTATTTACACCTGCATATTGGTGTTTTTTGATAATACATTTTTCAGGAAGAGCTGCCAAGGAAAGAAAAGGCTCCCAAGAACCACACACTGCTCCCTGGAGTCTTTCATGAGGTCGTGAGTCCTCATGTCATCGAGAGGGTAGCTCCAAGAGGAGTGGTTGCAGCAGCTGGGCACTTGCCTTGTTACACACCTGCTACAAAGGCTTCTACAGTTGATTGTACTTCAGAAGAAACTGATACATCTCTCAAATAATCACAAGATAATTCTGGCAGCAACAGCCCACTTGACACCAAGCTGGATGAATATGAGTCTTGGATTTCTGAAGTGAAGACCTCCCTGGAAGTAGAACAGGGAGAGCTGAAAGTTTGAGAGTACTGTTTCAGAGACATCTAAGCAGGAAACCCAACCTTAACACATGACCAGTTTTCTAAAAGGACTTTTACTCATTAAAAATGAGAACTTAAGATATTTTGAAATTTACACTACTATTATTATTCTGAAGAAGCCTAAGGGTATTTCTACCTTTATTATTACTTTTACATAGGCATTTGATGACTTAGCACTCAGCTCACAGGTTTAAAAATAGACACAATGGGGAAAAAAAAAAAAAGACAGACACAATGCTGTCAAAGTCACCTCTGCATTCTACATCCCACAGAAAAATGTTACTTACCACAGAGAATACCTTTAGAAATAATCGGCCAGAAGGATGACACTGGTACTACAAACATGAGGTCTGGAGCAGGCCTCCAGGAAGGTAGTTCCAGGAAGCTACATATCAGAACTGGTAAGTAGAAGTTCCAATAAATTGTGTGATCATAAGACCGTATGAACTTTTGCCATGTTGGACCAAAAGTGATGGATAATAACAATAGCCTACACTGAGTACTTAGGATCATCAGGACAGGGGCTGCTTTAATTGACAGCAAGAGGAAAGCCAATAATGGCAATAAACATCCTTAAGTTTATTTTTCAGCTGATAAGGTTGAAAAAAACTAACTCTAGAGGAAGAACACTAAAGGTGACTGCTGAAGAATTATTTTTAAAAAAACAGACAAGAACAAGAATGAATAGGAAATACATAAAGGTGGGGGGAATCCTAAAGGAAATGAGCCCAACAGGCTAAGTTTGAAATGCTTGGGTAAAGGCTGCCCAATGAAATGCCTCACATTAAACTCTAAAATACATCTAAATGAGAAAACGGAAATACAGGATTTTCATAGTAATATACTTTTGCAAGTGAAATTGACAAGATTAGGCTCTCTTAAAAAATGTGTCTTGACTATCTGATGTGAAGACTAAATTTCTTCTGCAACAAGTATGTACCTGTACAGAAGTGAAATATGTAAATCCCTATGGTAATTAAAATGTAGTAACATTACAGATAACTATTATAATGCAACATAAACAGCAGCAAATACATAACCATATTATTTCAAGCTTTCTAGTTTTCCTGGTGCAGCACAGGAAATAACCTTTTAAACAAATGCACTTAACTACTATTTTGATTACCCTAGGGCAGATCTCACTGCCACTTCACCAAGAGGAAAATTTACTTTTATTATATAAAGCATGTGTCCATTACAATGACTGCAGTAAACACCAGGTTAAGGAAGACTGAATACCTCAGAAGCCCCTAAACATCTTTACCAGGTAGCAGTGGTTGCATCTCCTCTAGAATAAGCATGTTCAGACTTTTCCAATCATCATTCCCTTGTTATTTAATCTTTTTATTCCTCTATCTGCCCCCTAAAACATCGGCTTTACTGGTTTTGAACCATGAATGGAGTCACTGTTGTTTTCCTACTATGACGTCTTTTGCTCAACTTTATAATTTCAATTCCTTCACACAGATAGATGGGACTGGAGTCCATTAATTTTCATTGCTGTGTACTATTCTTTGTAGATGTACAACATTTATTTATCCAAAGAGGACCTATAGGTTGTTCCATTTTTTTGCTATATTGTTTATAAACACCATAATATAATTTCTTGCTGTTATTTATGTACCCAAGGGGAACACTGCTCAAGTTGTGGTCTGCAAACTAGCTGATCCACAAATGAAGAACCAAGCAGTGTGCTACTTCACCTGGGAGTGAAACTGCTATGTTGCTAGTGAAAAATTGTTTTTAAGCCTTTTGCTCATTTTCCTACATGTTTTTTGCTTTTTCTTATTGACCTATAAGAGCTCTTCGTGAATTCAGGATAGCAAATCTCTCTTATTTTGAGTTTTATTTATTTTGCTACAGTATCCATGTTGAACATACTAGAATCTCCCATCCTACTCTTGGTCATGCCAAACATAACATGCAAACCATGCTGAACCTAGATGATGAACTAAGGAGAGACTATACTTATTTAGGAGCTCTTTATATACTGGGCACCACAGTATCTTTGCAGTAAAAAACAACAAATAGGGAATTCCCTGGCGGTCCAGTGGTTAGGACTCCACGCCTCCACTGCAGTGGGTCAGGGTTCGATTCCTGGTTGGGGAACAAAGATCCCACAAGCCAGCCCCCACCAAAAGAAAGAAACAGATCAAAAATAATCTGAAGTCATATATTCAACGTAAACCTAATATTAAGTTCAGTCTGTATGAGCACACGAAGTATAGCAGGGAGCTGGATCTTAAGAACATGCTGGGCAACTAAAGAATTCAACTAGAATATAAAACTGAAAAGCCCCTACAGTCAAGAACAGTTTATTAGACAAACCTAAGGAGAAAGAAGAGAATGTGTAATTCTTATGATTCTTATTAACAGATATTTTAAGATTAATATGGCTAATACCACTCACATTCACAGTAACAATTATCCTAGAGTGATGCTGTCCAACAGAACTTTCTATGATGATTGAAACGTTCTTTGTCACTGTCCAAAACAATAGCCATTAGCCACATATAATTCCCAAGCACTCAAAATGTGCCCAAGCAACTGAACAGCTGAATTTTTAATTTTATTTGATTGGAATTCTTTAAATTTATATAGCTACCTGGCTAGTGGCTACTGTACTGAACAGAGCAGTTCTAAAGAATGCTGTTTTCATAAAAAAATTTTAAACTTCTAAGGATCAAGTCCACACACATCACAGATAAAAAAACAAGAACAAAAACCATGGTACCCCCAAATAATTTTGCTCAAGGTAACAAAGATCAATTCACAAGTTTACAAAACTAAACAGTAAAGGAAAGAAAGGTCAAAACTCCACACCAAGTAAATCCTAGAGAAATGAAATGTGTGCTTACATAAGATAATGAAGAAAGGTGGAAAAGTTTAGAGCAGAGCATTCCAAAAGGGTTTTATCATCTTGGCTCCTGTTGCAACTCACTCAGTTACAGGCATTTAAGACCTCATGGTGGCTGGGTATGGTTTGGGCAGGCTGAACTTCATCAGCCTAATCCTTGCAACTCAGTACGCTGCACAAATATTTTCTACTTATGCCATAATGTTCTTCACATTATTCCCTGGATTAGAAAAAAGGATGGCCAAATCTTTGTTTCGGTTAGGTTGTGACAAACTGCTTCAGTGTGCATGGATGGCCCTGGAATGGAGGTGAAGGACAAAAGCATCTGTGTCTTCTACGCCTTACCAGCACGACAGCATTGCACTTGCAACGGCCTCCTTAGGCCGGTCTGAACAATGGCCAGCCTAAAACTGCAGCCTACCATTTACCTAGATTTTATAGCTTAGGACGTACAGTTTACACAATATCTTATTTACTCCTAATCAGAAGAAATAAGTGTCTCTAAATGCTTTTTTGAGGGCAGAGGAGAAAAACCCCAAACTCAAAAACTCTGAAATTAAGACCAAAGGGAGTGTAATGGAATACACAGATTGGTAGTGACTATTAACTTTCTCAGCTCACTATCTTCTGTAATAAATGCAAGAACAATTTTACTCCCTTTAAAAGTGGTCTACACTGCATTCTAATCTATTTGCCCCCCCCCCAGAAAAGTTTAAATTCGCCTGAAGAAAGAATACCATGTCCCCCAAACCGTTTTATCCATTAACATCCTATTATTCCCATTGGGCTTACAGAGAATGCTTTTTTGTTACTTTACACAAGCAATGAGGCACCATTGAATACTACTTTTTGCATGCCAAGGGGATACACATACTTTAAAAACTGGTCCCTAAATCTGTGTGTTTTCAATGATAGTTTTATTCGTCTTCGCGGTCAAAGAGCACCAACAACCATTAATAAAAGTTCTGTGAATTTGCTTACATCACAGAATCTTTAAATTACCAAATATTGGTAATTTAAATTGAATATTTAAAATTTTAGACAAAATTTGTCCGTTTAGACAAATCAATTAATTGAATCCCTTTTCTATTCTTAGAAACAAAACATTAAAAGGTATATGTTAATAATTAATTCAATCTGACTTCATCACTAGATCTGCTAATAAAAGAAGCTGGTTAGAAGAGAATTTAGTTTTCTGAAACAGACTTTAAAATTTTTCCATTAGGCTGATCCAGTAATTATAATCGGAGCTCTAGCTAAAATACCTTGAAAATATAGCCCACTGAAAAAACTACTGCAGCGTAGAGTCTAAGAAATTTAAAACGTACACAAAAACTCTTCCACAACTAGAGCCCTTCAGTAATCTGAGATATTATTAAGCTTAAGCATTTGTTATATCTTTACAGTGCTCACACATTACACCACACACACATCCAAAAGAAGAAATTTTACTATGCAAGCAGCTTATAAAGTTTCCATATACTTAATGAAATGAACTATCTAAAAATTCAGATGGTTACCTGATTTGAAAACCTAAATCTGAAGCCAAATCCTAGAACTTAGACCACCTGCACAGAAATCCTACTGGAGTACTAGACGTATAACATGCTTCATGTAATTATATATTTTGCAATGCTATGTGCTAAGTGTTTTCCATGAAGGCCAGTGTGTTAAATCCTTTGACTTCTAATTTTCCAAACAGTATTGTCGCTCCACAGGAAATATCAGGATTTCAATGTCTAGTACTGCAAACAGCTATTAATATCTAAGGACATTTCTGGAATGTAGAATTTCTCTTGCCACCTTTACTAATTCTAGTCAAGAAACCTTTGGGGCAAGATATCTTTCTGGATTCAAAATTTCTGATTTTAGAATGGCAATGTAGTACATATACGTTTAATATATTATTTAACGCTCTCCAGGAGGCAGCAGAATTAGGAATATTAGCACTAAATGGGATAAGTCAAAATAAAAATAGCCTCAAATTAGCTCAGATTCAGGTCAACTTTTTGTTCCCCAATCAGGTTAAGTCACATCAAGGAAGTTATACATTTTTTTTTAACTTTTCAATTTTGGAATTACATGAATAAGGGATTGTGGCTGTAGCTTTATAGCAAAGCACCAAGAACTAAAGTTTCACTTAACATAATATACACTGTACCTGGGCATAATAAATCAGTCAGTCACTTTGGCTGCCGGAACCTTCAGAATGAAGTGTTAGCATTTTCTATCTGTGCCTATATACACTACACCTCCACAAACAAAAAAAGAGGGGGAAATTATAGACTTTCTGAGTTCTACAATATTAATTATCTTAAAGACTTTTCCCTGAGTTGGCAGAATCATTTATAAATGTATGAGCTCACTAATATGTTTCTCAAGTCTAAGAGGAAACACCAGTAGAAATATAAAATATAATGCTAAGTTAGGTTTCCATTAAAGAGACCTGAAATAAAAATCTTATCCTTTAATATGGTCTTCCTTAAAACATGAAGCTTGTTATGAAATTTCCATCTTAGAATCTATTCCCCTCTCAACTATGGAGTCAACTACACCCCACCCAGAAAAGTTTTATATCTCTACGACAACTTGGGAGAAAACATCAGATATGCTGGAAGGAGAATAGATGACTAACAAAAATTAAAGAGATAACTGGCTTGGCACTGAACTGGTGGCAACTGTACTTCTCTTTAATATGCATACAAGCCACTTGGTTAAAATGCAGATTTCTGATTCAGGTTTGGGTGGAGCTGAGAGTCTGCAGTTCTATTCTAGGTTATGCTAATGCTACTGTTCCAAAGACCACACACACTGCATTAACAAAGGGCGATTAAAACCCTCAAAAAAAGAGAAATCATTGTATCAATTTACAGTTAAAGGAACTGTTCCAGTTCAACTTTATTTTACAGCTGTGATTAAAAAAATAAGCAATTCGCTCAAATTCACACAGCTAGGAGAAAGCCAGTACGGGAAACCCTCCAGTCTGTGTTCCAAGTCAGTAGAACTTTCAAGAATTCGTATTATATAAACTGTTTCCCCCCTTTCTCTTTAGACTTAAAAAAAGAAGTCTAAAATTGTAATTTGAGGTTAACAGTAAATGTGTTGAAAAGGTCTGCTTTAACATAACGCTATCCAATTAGATCTCTTTCCTGAAATTTTCTAATGTTACTCCCTCCAAGTCTCTAGCCCACTTAAAGACATCCAAACCTCAACACCAAAACCCAACTTTCAATTGCAAGAAATCTACAAATAATAAAAAATTTTAAATGAACCACACAAATCTAGCAGCACAAGTTCGAACAACAGTTTACTGTGGAACTGCATTTTGCACAGAGGTTTAAATTCAAAGTTAAATCCATACACAGAAAATCAAGTATAGTCAAAAACTATCCCTGAAAATCTCTTGGGAAGGTAGCCGGTTGAGAGATAAGCATGTATCATCTCTCAGTAATACCTCTAAAGACAACCAGTTTTTCTACCAGGTGAGTATTATACAAAGTCTTTTTGTGAAAAAGAACATAAACTCTTAGAAATTACATTGTATTTGGCAAGATGCTCATAACTAGAAAAACAAGAACTAAGATTCACCTCTTATTATCCCATGCTCTGTGGAAGAGGTTTGAGTGGAATGGAGAGCAGAATTTTTTACTTGAATACTTGAATACTCCAAATACTTGAATCTAACAAGTTAAATGGTTGAATGGCATGATAAACTACTACCCACACCTCATTAAAACACAAACCAAAAACCATCTCTCCAACTTATATTAAAATCTGGAATAGTAAGATTTCCTAAAACTTACCCTGCAGTATGTACTTAGATATAGTAACAAATAAGGATCCAGCCACTAGTAAACAATGCATACAACTGAATCAACTTTAAGGGTAAGTGGGGGAGTTCCCTGGTGGCCTAGTGGTTATGATTTCGGGCTCTCTCACTGCCATGGCCTGGGTTCAAGCCCTGGTGGGGGAGCTGAGATCCCTCAAGCCACCCAGTTCGGCCAAAAAAAAAAGGTGGGGGGCGGGGTGGGGCATAAGTGGTAAATACAATTTCAAGTTTTGAAAAAAACTGAGCAACAAGAACTCTCCTTTACTTCTATTTTACAAGACCGTCCCTCACCCTCTGCAGATGTGAAAATACTTACATGGACAAGTTAGGAGATGGAACCCCCCTATCATCAGCTAGGTTCCCAAGGTGGCTCAGCGTTGAAGTCGAACTGCTCTCTATACAGCACTTCTCCTAGGCCCTCTGGGTAGTTGTATACTTGGTCAGAAAGTTCGCCCTAAAGAGGAAAATAAAAGTATATAAGTCCAGTGGTAAAAAATGTTAGGTGGCGCTTCAAGAAGGTTAAATTGATGTAAAGATTAAGTGCGGGAAGAAGTTTTAGTTTGAAGTATTTCATTAAAGCACATTACACAAAATGATGTTTTCAAAGGGTTTATCACAGTACGAAGTACTTTTTTATGTAATAAGCATTTCCAAGCTGCTAGAGTACAGAACTGACAGAATTTGAGGTCATGGTCATCTTACCAAGTTACTCTATCTACCTACTCAGTTTCCAGTCTTCACCGAATTTCATTTTTGCTTTTATTTGTCCTCCAAAACCCAAACTTCTAAGTGGCCTAAAATTTTAAGATCTCCAAGTGCCCTCACTAACCTGGTGTGTGTGCAAGATTTTATATGTATATCTAATAGTCTGAAACTACCCACAAGCCTTCTTCTACTCTCCAAATTCTAAGTTCTTCTTTGCTTAAGTGTAAAATCCTACTACATATCAAAAAGAAAAACATTTTGTGACTTAGCTAATACACTAAGTACACATGTGAAATAACTTCTGAGACCTGCCTTACATATCCGACAAGTAACCTCTTAAGGTTTACCTCCTCCTCATTCCTAATCTAAGTCACTCTACTATCACTAGGAACAACATATGAATGTGAACGTGCTTGGCACACTACAAAATGCTAAATAAGTTTTAGAAGTGGTTTTTACCTATTATGATTTGACAGGATAGACTTATCACCTCTAACCTAAACAGCTACATCTATACTTCTATTTGTAATTCAGTGATTGCTACCTTAAAGTAATACAACCTGACAGTATCTGCTAGAAGATGGGTGGTAAGAAGGGAACCAGAAAAATAATGAAATTTAGGAATTAGAAGAATCTGAGATTTCAGAAGCACTCTAGACACATCTTAAGCATATCTCATCTCAACCAGGATAGAGGCACCCTTAGGGGAGGTAAAATGTTCTTTCAATCTACTAGGGGTATCCTGCTCACATGCTCAATGACACTTATGGACAATGAGGCAAAAATCCATACTAGTATGCAACAGTGACTATATCATCACGTTAGATTCCAACTAAGTACTCCAAAACAAAGGTTCCAATTCTTCCCAAACCAAGGTAATTTTAAAAGTAAATTAAAAGCCGACTCACGCTAGCGACAGAGACAGAGTTTATCCTTAACTGTTCTAAGGAATAGGATAATTATCCTGGCTGAGACATTTTTCATCCACACCCCCACCCCACCCCGACCCACTATAGATCAATAGCTATTTTGGTGCTTAATGCAACCCAGGAGCAGTACTGTGAAATGTTGAGAACATTACACTTCAGACATTCAAGAATGTTCTTCAGCAGGATCTCTAAAATATTTCCACCTAACGAAAAAGATACTAGTAGGAAATGAAGGCTCTAAACTTTGAAAGGCACCCTTTAATATAAATAAAAGGGGTACAGGGCCATTTACATACAGGATGAACTGAATGTTCACCTATACAGTCACGATAAACCATAAGAGAAGTTTAAATAAAAATATGAAGGGTTTCCCTGGTGGCTCAGTGGTTGGGAGTCCGCCTGCCAGTGCAGGGGACGTGAGTTCGAGCACCAGTCCGGGAAGATCCCACATGCCACAGAGCAACTAGGCCCGTGCGCCACAACTACTGAGCCTGCGCGCCTAGAGCCTGTGCTCCACAAGAAGAGAAGCCTCCGCAATGAGAAGCCCACGCACAGTGATGAAGACCCAATGCAGCCAAAAATAAATAAATAAATAAATATATTAAAAAATAAAAATATGGAAAAATAGAAGGTAAAGGGAAAGATAAATTTTTCTCATTTAGAATGTTTCAATCAGTTGGATCATGTACAACACTGCAATCAAATTCAATTGTTTGAAGAGAATGACCCTTGCTACACTATCTTGGCAGACAGCACAGGGAGAACTAGAGTTAACCGCGTCAGCAGCTGGCCAATAAATCACCAAAAACCTCCCATCACTTTTGACAATAACTACCCAGAAACTTAGTATCCCCCAAATTATCAGTATTTCTCTGAACAACTTACATTGCCTTTACCAATGACTTTTCAAGTTGTTCTGGGTATTCTTTCCAAAAACCCCAAACCCTAGTCCAATCATGAGAAAAATATCAAACCCAAATTGGGGATATTTTACTGGATATCTGGCCAGTACTTCTCTAGACTGTCAAAGACATGAGAAACTGTCACAAATCAGAGATGACTGGGGAAGACATGACAACTAAATGTAGTGTGGTATCTTGGATTGGCCCCTGGACAGAAAGCACATTAAAAACTGGTGAAATCTAAAGAAAGTCTGGAGTTTAGGTGGGAGTAATGTATCAAAGTCAGTTTCTTAATTTTGACAAATGTACTATCAATACCTCTTATAATAAGGTAAACGAGGTGAGAAGTACAAAGTAACTTCATGTTATCTTTGTAAGTTTTCCATAAATCTAAAATTATTCCAAAATAAAGTTGTTTAAAAAAAAATCAGGCAACATATGCATATAATGGACTACTACTTGGCAGTTAAAAGTAACAATTTACTGATGAATGGATGAATATCAAAAACATTCTGAGTTAAAGAAGCCTTTTACAAAATACAATGCATACAGTATATGCCTATGGAAGTTGTAGAATAGACTTCCATAATAACTAAGCTATATGGTTAGTAAAAAGTCAGAACAGTGGTTGCCTCTGTGGGTTGTGAGGGATGGAGTTTGAAGGGGCAAAAGAGAATTTTCTGGGTTTGATGGCAATGTTCTCATCTTTTGTTAAAGGTCTGGATTACTTTTTTCTGTCAAACTCGTCAAATGGTAAACTTAAGATTTGTACATTTTGCTGTTATGTGAATTTTACCCTATTAAACTCTATTTAATGATATGTGCATACTGAAGTTGGAGGGGTGAAGTGTTCTGGTGTCTCCAACTTTTTTTTTTTAATTATTATTATTTTTAAATTTTATTTATTTATTTATTTATTTATGGCTGTGTTGGGTCTTCGTTTCTGTGCGAGGGCTCTCTCTAGTTGCGGCAAGTGGGGGCCACTCTTCATCGCAGTGCGCGGGCCTCTCACTATCGCGGCCTCTCTTGTTGAGGAGCACAGGCTCCAGACGCGCAGGCTCAGTAGTTGTGGCTCACGGGCCTAGTTGCTCCGCGGCATGTGGGATCTTCCCAGACCAGGGCTCAAACCCGTGTCCCCTGCATTGGCAGGCAGATTCTCAACCACTGCGCCACCAAGGAAGCCCTCCAACTTATTTTAAAATACATAGAAACATAAGATTGATGAGCGCACAGTGGAATGGCAAATAAAGGAAAATGTTAAGTGTTTACTGAACGTAGGTGAGGGTACAATTCTTTCACTCCCTCTGTTATGTTTGAAAATTTATAAGTTAAACCTGGGTGGCAAGAGGGACGGCACTGATTATTACTTGATTCCGGCGCCTACCATATCACCTATAATCATCAGGAGCCTATCTTTCCTTCTAACTCTTCTGGGCTTATTTGCCTTCATAACCAGCATCTGTACTCTCCTACAGTTGCAAAAGAAATCAAAGGAGTGTTAGAGCCTTGCCCTATAATCATTAGCTGTATTTCTGCCAGGCTCGTCCACATCAACCTTTCCTTGATCACACATCAATTATCTCCCTTAAGTGTCCTCCGGTTCCCATCCAAGCAGGGGGTTCAACGGTGGAAACCCGACGGGACACAAAACATCTTCATGTATCCACGAGGCAACCACAAAAGCCAGTTAAATCTGCTGAAACATGGGGCCGTAAACTGTGTTCCCGACCGTTTCAGGTCGCCGAACCAGCAGCTTAGCCTAAGAAACACACGTTCAGGATATACATTGGGGAAGGGTTAAAACAGCACCATTAACTGCCAAAACACTGCTTGATAAGCCACCCAAGCCTACCGCTCTCCCTCTCTCTGCCCTGGAATCGTGGCGTGGCCGGGAAAACGAAGCCATGGTGACTAATTCTCGGGCTCCAGGAGGTGGCTGGGGTGAGTGAAGGCGACTCGGCCCAATCAGGAGCGCCGCAGGGGGCGGAGCAGCAGCCCCGAGGCTTCCAGAAGGGGCCAAAGGCCTCTCGCTCGCTACCTGACACCGGGGCTTCCCCGCCGCCTGGCCCCTTGCGGCGTCAACTTTCCTCCAGCAGAGGGGGGCCGCACTCCCCGCACCCTCGAGCACCCGTCCTCCTCCGGCAGCTGTCACAGGAGGCCCGCGCCGGGCCCGCCCCGCTCCATTCATAACCTAAGGCCGCGGCGGTTGCAACCGGTCGCGCTCCCGCCAGGCTCCCGGAGGCGAAGGCGCGGCGCCGCTCAGGGTCGGGCGGCGGGACCAAGGCCCCTCAGGGCTGCAGCCCGTCCCCCTCCCCGGAAACAGCAATGCACCACGGGAGCGGGGTGGGGGCCGCACGCCGCCCGGAGGCGCCGCCGACCCCCGGCGGCGAGACCCCGGCGCGCGCCCCCCACACACACGCCCCCTCGCCCCAACAGCAGCTGGTCGGGCTCGGCCCGGCGGCCAGCGGCCGCCCGCCGCCCCGGCCCGCCGCGCCGCCGCCACCGCGGAAGCACCGGCAGCCGCCACACACGCCGCCATCCGCCATGTTCGAGGCGGCCGGCCGCGGGGCGCTGCGGGGACGCCGACCGGGCGGCGGGGCCCAGCCGGAGGCACCCGGCAGCACCCCGAGGCCGGCCCCGCGCCCCGGCCCCGGCCGCGCCCCTCGGGTCGGTACTCACGTGAGATAACGGCCCAAAGAGTCGGGTAAAGCGTCTTCTCTTTTTAGGCGGAATTTTTAAAGAGGGATGTGGTTACCTTGAGCAGAAATACCCAAGGCGGCCTGGGCCATAGGCTGCGGGGACGACGTGGGGGGAAAAGCGCGGCACCGACACCAGCTGTGCAGCAGTGGCGGCGGCGGCCGAAGGAGAGAAATAGAACAGCGCGGGCAGAAGAAGAAAGGCGAGGGCTGGGTGCGGAGAGGATTCAGCCTCGTCACACCGCAGAGCAGAGAGCGAGAAAGGATGAGAAGAGGCAGAGAAGGCGAAGGAACGAAACACTGCAACCGAGCGAAGAGCCAGAGAGTGTGAGAAGGCGGCGCCAGAGACGCCATTATTTATATCAAGGGGGCGGGGCATAGTGACGTCACAGCGGCCGGGTCGCCGCGGGAGCCGGGCGGAGCGGGGCTGCTGCTCGGAGAGAAGGGAGGGGGCGGAAGAGAAAGGGGTACGGCGAGGAGGGAGAGAAAGGGTCTGGGGCCGGGCGACCCTGCGATGCAGGTGCCGGTCGTCCGGTAGCTTCCCACCCTCGGCAGCTTCCCCGCCCGAGGAAGACCGCCGCGCGGACGTGGGCGGGCTGGGGATAAGGGAGGTGGCTCCGGCAGAACGCTGCATCGCCCGCGCCCCCGCCGCCTGGGCGCCTGCGCTCACTCCCGAGGCGGGCCCGGGCGGTTTAGGAACTGGGCCCGGCGGCCGCGGCGCCGAGCGCAGTCCGGGGCCATAGGCTGCGCGACGCGTGCACTGCCTGGAGAGGGTGAAAGGGAGGTACGTGCCAGCCACCCCCGGAGACTCCCTCCCTCGAGAGCCTCCGCTTTGGAGGGCTCTGTAGGCTGCGCCTGGGGACTGCCCTCCCAGGGTGAAGCTCCAGTCCCCGCGGGATGCAGCACTGCTTTTTGGAAGCGAGTTCCTAATGGCCAGGACGGCTCGGCCCAGTGTTCGGGTGGTTGCAGAGGCTCGTGACCGCGTGGAAATGTCCCCGTGCTCGCACGTTGCAGTGTGGTGCAGTAGGATTTTTTTTTCTAAAGGAGTGACATTTGTGTCTTCCTTTTTAAAAGAGTTGGTGCAGTCAGACCCAGTCCTTATTAATGAAGGACCAGTGTCGTAGAGGGCATTACCGACGTTACAAGGGCACATTACTTTAACCCCCTACGTCTCGTTGCGCGGTCATTGAATTTTACTACTCCGTAACAAACTTATTTTTACTGGCGAACCTAGGACGACCTGCATGGCTTTTAGTTTATTCTCATCTTTTTAAAATGTCTTCGCTCTACTCATCAGAAACCCTGAGTCCTCCCGTGCTAATGCCTTGCAACTCAGACTCAATGAAATATGTACTGACACACCCCTCCAAAATCTTTGAGATAAAGACCCAGACTTTTTTCCTCTGGTACTTGCCTGTTTACTTTGTGAGCTGCACTGTGGTTGATTACTAAATCATGAGATAAGAAAGTAAGAGAGAGAACATTCCTGAGTAAAACGGTAGCAACGCTGAAATGTACGCTCTGGGATGAAAGTATTAGGTAGAAGTCAGGAGCTGTGGACTTTTCCTGATTTCATATCTCCATATTTTACTCTGCTGTCTCTTGATTTTCTCTTTCACTCTATAAAAATTATTTTCGCTTCAGAACATTTATAAGCACAGCACTTTACTAGACCCCGTCCCTGGTGGAGGGAGGAGGGCTAGAAATGAATACCCCACTTGAAATCTTGCTTACAATCTAGCAGGGGAAATAAAACAACTACGCAAAATAACTAAATTGTTGACAGATAAATAAAATGTTGCACGGAACCTAGTGGAAGTGGGAAATGATTGCACCTAAGTGAGAGAAAGGCTGGTGGGGAAAGGTAGAGATAGATTTTGAGAGCAGACATTCCAGACATGGGAAATAAGTGATTTTGAGAGCAGATATTCCAGGCAAGGGAACTATGTGAGAGAAGGCACAGAAATGGGCCAGTTCAGAGAACCGAGTGACCTTTGTGACTCCAGCTTAGGGCCTCGTGTTGCAAATGAGATGGAAAAGGTGGGTTAGGGTGAGATCAAGAAGTGATCAGAGCTTGGACTTTATTCTGGAACCATTTAATCAGGAACATGATATACTCAAAGATATTTTTAAAAGATTACTCCGGCATCAGTGGAATTGAAAACAGAAAATGTGGAAGAGGGAGACAGTGAAGGATACTCTTATAGCAGTTAAGAAGAGTACCAGGAGTTTCAGAATAGATGGGAGGGAAAAGTCAAAGAAAGAGTAGAGGTAATCTTGAATGTCAAGGGAAAGGAGAACTTGTCAAATGATTTGGAGATATGAAACTAATCAACAGGGAGAATTCTGTAATCATGAACAGAGATAGAAATAGAATGACCTAGTTCAGAGGGAAGACTATGAGCCTTCCTTGAGCATAGTTTGAGCTGTTGATGAGATATCCATGTAAAAATGGTCCAAAAGCCCCTGGAAACAGGGAGATCTGGAACCCTTTTGGCTGTGAATTTGGGAGCCTCTCCTACAGACATGATAATTAAGGAAATGTTAAGGTCTACAGGAAAAGGGATATAAGCACAGGACTTAGAGAAATGCCAGAGAGAAGATAGGCCAGTAAAGAGGACCAGCCAGAGGAGTAGGAGGAGAATCACAGTAGTACCATGTCAAGCCATTCAAGGAAGGTGTTTCAAGATGGAATGAATGATCAGCATGTCATATCCCTGAAATGGCTGAAAGGGGGTTCTGATTTAGGAAAATGGGAAGTCATCGGTAAACTCCAAACTCAGGTTAAGAAGTCTGGATTTTTAACACAAAAACGTTTCAATCATGGGAGTGATTTGAATTTTAGAAAAGGGGAGAGTGTAGGGGTGGGAAGAAAAAGGACTATACATGTGTGGCAGGGAGAACACTTGGAAAGCTATTATAAGGATCCAGTAAGGAGAATGATAAGGGCCTGAAAACAAGTTATGTGTGACCTTTAACTGAATTTCAGTGGAGTGGGAGGCACAGACATGTGGCAGAGGTTCCAGTGGGGAGCAGCTGAAGTGAAGTCAGTGAATGTCCACTCTTTCAACTGGATTAGACCCTAATCCAACATCATTTATACAATGAAGCAACCCAACAATTTATCATTCAAACTATGTGCTCTCACAATTAGTATTTGTGTATTCAAATCTAAATAATGCTAGCTTTTAATGAATACAATAGAGCCTTAAAAACTGTATTTCAATGAACTAGACAACATAGTCTGTAACTTTAACAGAATGAGAGCTGCCTAATGAGAACAGCATATTTAATTGCGTTTCGGGTTCGAGGTTTGGGTTTTTTTTGCCAAGTCAGGTTACACATACACAAAAACACAGGTTGTGCCAGAGAAAGTATTATCATTAAATAGAGAGCCTTAAGATAAAATGATATAATACCATTCACACTTAGATCATACTGGTCTGTTGATTCAAAGTTGTTTGCCTTTGTGCCAGTAGATATAAAAGACTGAATGAATTAGATTGTTGATAAAGACAAGTCACTCAAAAAACAATGGGTAAACCTAAAATTACTAGCCTGTAATAGAAATATCTTGTAGTCACATATATAAATGTGACAAAATAAAGAGCCCAGTGGTAACTGAGAGTGAAAATCCTAATTTAATGGGAATGTTTAAAGAGAGCTTAATAAGAATTTCTATTGCTAAGGTACATTCTTAGAGTACGCCTTATTATGTAGAAAAGCAAAATATATAGATTTCAAATAGTTAAAACATTCACACTTTAATATGTTATGATATTTCAGTTGTCCACCACATCTTTTTGTGCACTGATAATATTCGAAAAAGCTAACTTGCTTATCAAGAATCTGGTGCTATGTCTTTTACGGACAGGTAAAAATGAGTAATTACTCACTTGCTCTGTAAATTACTTTGCTGAGCACAGAGTTCAGATTATACACCATTCTCTCTTTGAACAGAATGGATATAAGGTGCTATCCTTTATTTGCTAAGAATTTGTTGTTATAATCTTTTAGAGTCGTAATTCCTTTACCTAGGTTGATTTTCACCTCAGATGAGGAATCACTTAATTTGGAAGGAGACTTTTTATTGTCATATTTAATTTTTTTTTCTCACAAAATGTAGGGATCAGGTCAGCAGGGGTTATGTGGCATTCCAGTCCAGGTACCCTGCATCCCAGCACTGATTTGAAATCGCTCATGTCCATCACCCATATCTTTGTCCACAGGACAATTTGAACTATAGAATGGTATGCCTGGCAAGCAAAGGGTGAGAGAGCCCAGATACAAACCCAGTTTGAGGGAAAAGAATTTTTTTCTATTTTCATTGCAGTGGTTGTGTATGTCATTAGATATGGGTCAGCCTATCTCCCAAGTGATTTGGATGGTTTCTAAGATAAGCACATCATAAGCAATACACTGACGTCTTTTATTACTTCAAGAAATAACAAATTACTCACTGTTAATTTAAGAGGACTGTTTTGGAAACCTGTGTAAAAGGGCAAAGCAATAATCCAGCTTTACAAATTAAATGTAACATACAAGTATTCCCTCGTGCTCCAGTGGTTAGGACTCCAAGCTTCCACTGCAGGGGGCACGGGTTCGATCCCTGGTCAGGGAACTAAGATCCCACATGCCACACAGCTTGGCCAATAAATAAATAAATAAATAAATAAATAATTTGAAAATAAATGTAACATACATGACTAGAATAATCAATGGACGTGACCCATGAGTTTACTCCCTCATATCTTTCTCTAATCCTTGGAAGTTAGGAAATCCTTGGAAAATTAATCTCATTTTCACTTTGCTGTCAGGCATTATCTGATAAGTGTTTTGTTTGTTGGGTAATACATAGCAAGATAAGCTTGTATCTCTCTGTCTCAAAACAACTTCCTGGCAAACATCCTAAACTTTTTGGTTCAGGGCATATAGAAGATAGGAGCTCTGAAATCTATTCTTGTCCAGTTTGAATTATGGTTTACTCTATTTTTTAAAATAAATAACCTAGCCTAGGTGCTGTCACCTGAGCACCTAAATGATTATTAATAAGTAACTGCGGGCTACATTTTATTTAATGAGAATTTTTGTTACTTTGTCATTTAACTTGAAGTTTTGCAAGTTCTCAGATAAACATTTATATCAATCTAAATTTGCTTTACCTAATACTAACTAAAAGGAGAAAAGGCCATGCAGTAAAGACAATAAAAGATTAGTTCCTTCTTTACTTAAATAGGGAGAAGAAACGTAAATGACTTGATTTCACAAAAATAATATTTTTGCGTCATTCAACCATCTGTAACAACAGTAGTTTGAGAATCTTCATTTCATCTAGGTCCTACTTGTCTAAATCACTTAATTCTAAGCCACCTCCATTGCTTTTATTTATTTATTTATTTATTTATTTATTTATTTATTTAATTTTTTTGGCCGCACAGCATGCAGGATACTAGTTCCCTGACCAGGGATCGAACCCATGACCCCTGCAGTGGAAGCTCAGAGTCCTAACCAGTAGACGGCCAGGGAATTCCCCTCCATTGCTTTTAGAAAATGTATTCCTCATTCCTTTGGGAGAACATCTCCCCTGCCATACCCTGAGTTCTGCTGGGAACTGCTACCTTCTCAACCTTCTGCCTTGCTGGGACAAAGTAACCAGTTTACGGGTTGACAACTTCTCACCCTCTCTTGGGGGCAGAGGCAGCTCAATAACGATTGGCACATTTTTGATTCAGACCTTGGTTGGAGGGAGGAGGAATGGACGAGGGAATCATTTTTTCTATGGCTCAAGTCATGACAGTATGAGCCAGGAGCTGCTGCCATAAGGGTCCCAGTAGAAAGCTATGTGAGAAAATGAAGCCACTGCTCATCATGAAGAAGGGATAGTCAGCATTCTAGTTGTCCCATTTTTCTTGCTCTTCAGTTATGCCAACAGAAAAATTCGTCTTTCTTACTTAAGTTTTTAGTTCCAACTAGCTTTCTGTTACTTGCTACTAAGAATCAAGGCCTACACAGGAGAGTGAAAGGAAAAGACCTTCATTTAGGTTAAAAAAATCAATTGCATGGGAATTCCCGGGCGGTCTAGCGGTTTAGTGCTTTCACTGCTGTGGCCCTGGTTCAATCCCTGGTTGGCGAACTAAGATCCCACAAACCGTCTGACCAGCCAAAAAAAAAAAAAAAAAAATCAATAGCACAAGTACAAGACAGGAGAGATCTATTGTTCATTAATTATCTAAATAGTGCCTAGAGAAGGTAGTTGGCCACAAGCTTGCCATGAACTGATAAGGCATGTGTGGAATTGCTAAAAAACAAAAGCAAAACAAAAAAAAACTTGAATGCAATAATTTTGAACATTCAATAAATTAATGCATTAACAGAAGTACAGGTTAGAAGGGAAGTAGTGGTTTGGTTTACTGTTTTGGTCAGAAACCAACGAACAGAAAAAGTAACATTTTGGGGGGAAATTTTTATTGTTGTAAAGTTCAAGGTAGCACATTGTACAGGAGAATGAAAACGAGATAGTTTGGAGGAGGATAGCCATAAAGGTGAGGAGGTCTAGAAACAACATATTATTAGGAGTGATAAAAATATTAGAGATAAATTGGGGAGAAAAAAACACAGGGAAAATGAAAAAAAAGTAAAAGCAAAAGCTACAATTTTTTATACACCAAGTGCCAGTCACTAATGCTAAAGCCTCTTATATTATTATTTAATTGTTCAGTAAGCTTGTCAGGTAGGTCTTACTATGCCCATTTTACAAATGAAAACACAGAAGTACAGTGAGGTTATGTAACTTGCTCAAGGTCACCCAGCTAAAAAAGAAAAGGTCCAGATTCATGTCCAAAGATGTCTAATGCCCAAGACCCAGCTTCAAGCCCCTCAACTATATTGCCTCTTTGGACTCATCTATAGACTATGTCAAGCTCTACAAGTGGACAAGAGAAACTACAGTGTCAGTCCAGACAGCGGAGCTAGGACCAATGGGTTTCCTTGGCTAGATGTGCTATCTCATTCCTCCCCTTGAGTTTCCACAAGGTTTGGTTTGTGCCTTTCTATAGCCCCTTTAATTTCTTGTCTTATGTTATTGTAATTATTGTCTGAACTTTGTGAAAAGTTCACAAAGCTTCTTTATGGCAAGGATTTTATTCTTATTTTTTTAATCTGATGGAACACTCAGCACAGTGCCTTGCACATAGACCTCTGATTACTTCCTAACAGCGTAGTAACTGGCAGTGCCCTAGGATGTCTTGTGGAGCAGAAAGCTATCAATATCTTGTCACTGGACTCACTCAGAGATACAGAGGGGATTTCTGCCCTGGGAGGATGTTGGAGAAGAGGG
The DNA here is from genome assembly GCF_965194805.1 of Balaenoptera borealis. NCBI lineage: Eukaryota > Metazoa > Chordata > Mammalia > Artiodactyla > Balaenopteridae > Balaenoptera > Balaenoptera borealis. The sequence continues at coordinate 33,706,971 of NC_138876.1, read as the reverse complement.
ACCTCTTAGACACTTTCCTTACTTAATCACAAAGTAAAGGTGAAACATATTCATTACTACTCATTAAATATTATTTTTTAAAAACCAGCAAAATTTAGCATTATTTTAACTTTAAATGTGATGATTGCATATTAACATATGAAGTTCTATTTCTTTATAATGCATTATTTACTCATACTAAAATTAGGATGCATTTTATCTGTGATTAGCCATTATTGATTCCTCCTCCTCCCCAAGGAAATCAATAGCCTACAGTAGGGAAAAAAAAAAAAAGAAAAAGAAAAAGAAAGAAAAGAAAATGCCTCTAATTTGAGAGAACTGAATAGTGCTTGTTTGTTTGTTTTAATTTTAAATGGTAGTCATAAAAATGGAGATAAACTATCCAAGAAAAACTGGGGTGTTTTATGTTTACTTGTGTGCCTAATTACCAAGAAAAGAGTGTTTGCTTTTCAAAGAAAGTGAAGAAATAGAAAATGAGGGACACTATAATAGTATAACATTAAGAATGCTTTAAAAGAAAAAAGTCTCAGTCATTGTTCTTTGTACACAAAAACAATGGTGCTTAACAACATATTTGATTCCTAAGTCAAATTTCCAGCTGCCAGCAGCAGCCCTTGAGTGGGAGATGATTTAACACAGAGGGTCTGTGTTGTGGCATGCCTCTTACTTCCCAGGCACCGTACCCACTGGCAGCAGAGTTACATGACTATCAAGCACTGGGATCCAACATTTGGTTGCTAATACCACAGTAAAATGATGAACCAAACCTTTTAGTTGTTAGAGAACAATGGTCAGAAAATCAAAATCAATATTCTTCCAAATATGATGAGCTGGCATTACTCAGGGCCTCCCGTCACTTCTTGTTCTGCCTTCTGGTTGCTTAGATCTGGGAGAATTAGATTAGACTGGGCCAAAGCCTGAGTGATCAGACAGCCCCAAAGAGTAATTCAGACTTACAGGAAAGAAATGGGACTACCCATTCTACAGTGATAGCCCTAGTCATGAGGAGAGAAGCCCTTAGAGAAGCTCCATAATGTTCTGTCATTTTTGACACTTTGGGAAACTGCCAAACCAGCTTACTTGAAGTTCAGCCATACTCATAATCCTACGCATCCAGAATACTGAATGTATGGGTGAGGAAAGCAAGAAGGTACTAGAATGTGTGTCAACTATGGGGGCCTACAAAGCTCACAGAATTAGTAAAATCAACAATGAAAAATAAAACTAGAATTTCAGCTTTATCGTACTAGAGTAATAGCACTGAAAATGGGAGAATAGCCTTTGTGTTTTTCCTAAGTACATTCTAAATTGTAATCTTAAATTTCTGAATTATTTCATGCAAGTTTTTAGTTGATCAGTGTGCTCATAAAATATTTTTAGAAAACAGATGAAACTTAGGAGTGCTAATTTAGTAAAATGGGTATCAAGATCTTGTAGACTGTGTTAAACTATTAGGATTTCTAAAGATATATTTGAAATCAAATGATAAAATCCTGTGAATCGCTCAATGTTTCACATTTTGATAAGATTGGAGACTTTTCAAATTAGGAAATATTTTCTTCACGCCTGCCATATTTACACTCAACTTTAAAATCAGTACCTAAGAACGCCACAGTCCAAATTATAATCGTTGGATAAACTTTTTTTTTTTTTTAAATAAATAGGTATTTTTTATAGTGGGTAATGTGAAGACTTCAGATGAAATAGACTGAGAAACTGATTGGAAATTGAATGCAAACTAAGACCACTTGACTGTTACTGAAATGAATAGCCCAGTTTGCTTTTTTTTTTTTTTTTAAAGAAATTCACGTTCTTTTATTTATTTATTTATTTATTTATTTATTTATGACTGTGTTGAGTCTTCGTTTCTGTGCGAGGGCTTTCTCTAGTTGCGGCAAGTGGGGACCACTGTTCATTGCGGTGCGCGGGCCTCTCACCATCGCGGCCTCTCTTGTTGCGGAGCACAGGCTCCAGACGCGCAGGCTCAGTAATTGTGGCTCACGGGCCCAGTTGCTCCGTGGCATGTGGGATCTTCCCAGACCAGGGCTCGAACCCGTGTCCCCTGCATTGGCAGGCAGATTCTCAACCACTGCGCCACCAGGGAAGCCCTGGATAAACTTTTAACTTGGCCATCTCGTCTCCTGATAAACTCCTGTTTATCCTTTAAGAATCAGTGCAAGCGGGACTTCCCTGCTGGTCCAGTGGTTAAGAATCTGACTTCCAATGCAGGGGACTCGGGTTCCATCCCTGGTCAGGGAACTAAGATCCCACGTGCCACAGGGCTACTGAGCCCACGCGCCACAACTACAGAGCCCACCCGCTCTGGAGCCCACGCACCAAAAGGAAAGATCCCACGTGCGGCAACTAAGACTGACACAGCCAAAAAAAAAAAAAAGAATCAGTGCAAGCATAATTTCCTCTCTTGAAATTTCTATGACTTTTCCCTCTAGGTAAAATTGCCTTCTTTGTGCCCCACCTGTGCCTGTGCCCACCTCAGTGGATTCAATATTTATTAAATTGCCAGTTTAAGTGAACTAGCTACAAAAGTAATGAGTATGAGTGTCTAAGAATATAACTGTTAGATATTATGGCAGGCAGTCGCTAAAATGGCCTCCAATAATCCTGCCCCCTAGTAGTCACACCCTTATGTAACCCTTTCCCCTTGACCCTTGACTTGTTTCTAATGAATAGAATTTGGCAAAAATGATGAGACGTTACCTCTGAGATTCGGTTGTATGAGACCGGGGCCCTCTCTCATTCACTCACTTTCAGAGAGAAGACAGCTGCCATGTTCTAAGTGCCCGTATGGAGAAGCTTACGTGGTAAGATACCAATGTCTCCAGCCAACAGCCAGGGACCGGAGGCTGCTTCCAAGCTCACTCAAAGCTTGGAAGCAGATCCCCCAACCACACCCGACCCCGACCCTGGCAAGCCTTGATATGACTGCCGTCTGAGACCCAGAGAAGGTCAATAAATTGTCAAGTTCCTATAGCTAACAAATAGCAAAGCCAAAATTCCTGTCTCTTTTCTGCCTCTTGATTCAATTCTCTGCTGTCTCCTCCTATGGCTTTTCTCCTCTTCTCACTGTTTCCTCTCCCTTGGATAATTCATCCATTCCTACAGTTATTTGACAAGACGATGCCTATGACTCCAAAACGGATATCACTAGTTTTGATCTGTCGTTGAAGTACAGCTCCGAATGGCCAACTGCCTCTAGGACATCTCTTCTAGGATGTCCTGTGTTATCTCAAATTCAAGATTTCTTTATCTATATAACATGATCCTTAGTTGTTCCACATGGTTAGATGCAAAGTCTCACTTAGCTGTAAGACTCAAATGAATCTCGGTCCCAAACTAAATTCATCACTGTCCACTCCTTCCCCCTAAACTGATCCTCCTCTTTCAGGGCTCCCCTGCCCATGCTTGATATAACTCTCAGCCAGGTTCAAATTTTTGAAAAATTTTAATCCCTTCTTTTCTTTATCTCTCCCACATAAAAACCAAGTTCCGTTTGTTTTTATTTTGAAATTATCATTTTTTCCCCTCCCTAGTCCAATCCTATACCACATCATGTTTGGATAGTTGCAAAATCTGTGGCAAGCCCAATTTTTCCTGCCCCAATCCACTTAGCATGGATATTTCTCATACTAATCTTCCTGAAATGCTGTTTTCATGTCCTTCCACTGGTAAAAACCCATAATGAAGCTTTGCTTCTTACAAATCATATCTTTTTTTTTTTTTAACATCTGTATTGGAGTATAATTGCTTTACAATGGTGTGTTAGTTTCTGCTTTATAACAAAGTGAATCAGCTATATATATACATATATCCCCATATCTCCTCCCTCTTGTGTCTCCCTCCCACCCTCCCTACCCCACCCCTCTAGGTGGTCAAAAGTAGACTGCCTATTTTCTCTTCATTTTTTTGGTCTGGTGGGTTTTTACCTTCCTCCTTCATCTGCTGTGTGTTTCTCTGTCTTCTCATTTTCCTTAACTTACTGTGTTTGGGGTCTCCTTTTCGCAGGCTGCAGGTTCGTAGCTCCCATTGTTTTTGGTGTCTGCCCCCAGTGGGTAAGGTTGGTTCAGTGGGTTGTGTAGGCTTCCCGGTGGAGGGGACCGGTGCCTGTGTTCTGGTGGTTGAGACTGGATCTTGTCTTTCTGGTGTGCAGGACTGCGTCCAGTGGTGTGTTTTGGGTTGTCTGTGACCTTATTATGATTTTAGGCAGCCTCTCTGCTAATGCGTGGGGTTGTGTTCCTGTCTTGCTAGTTGTTTGGCATAGGGTCTCCAGCACTGTAGCTTGCTGGTCGTTGAGTGGAGCTGGGTCTTAGCGCTGAGATGGAGATCTCTGGGAGAGCTTTCGCCATTTGATATTACGTGGAGCCGGGAGGTCTCTGGTGGACCAATGTGCTGAACTCGGCTCTCCCACCTCAGAGACACAGGCCTGACACCCGGCCGGAACACTAAGACCCTGTCAGCCACACGGCTGCTAGTGTTGGAGGGTCTCCTGCAGAGGCGGGGGGTGGCTGTGGCTCACCGTGGGGACAAGGACACTGGCAGCAGAAGTTCTGGGAAGTACTCCTTGGCGTGAAGCCTCCCAGAGTCCACCCACAAGTCATGTCTTGACTCCTCTGCTGGCTTATAAGGCTCTTCAGACCCCAGCCCCACCCTTGGGAGCCAGCCTTCTAAACCCCCATACAAACCTTCAGCTTCGGTTTGTCTGGTTTGCTCGTGGGCCCTCGAGTTATCCATGATCGAGTTATCCATGATCGTGTCTGCCTCAGGGACTTTGTACTGCTGTTTTATTGTCTACCCAGATTCTACTGTCCAAAGTCCCAGCTGAAGTCCAATATCCTGTTTGGATCCCAGGAGGCCTGTCCCACTGTTACTAAACTTGACATCACAGGTCTTTCTGGGCCTTTAAGGCCACTATGACTCACTGAACTACCCTATTCCCATCCCATATAAGTGCCAAAATGTGAATGCCTCTGGTCATCCATCTTATCCTGCACACTGGTCCCCAAACTGCCCTGTGCCTTCCCACACGCATTCCCCAGCTGCTCCTTTCCTTCTCACACTTTTCTGTTTTCTCTGGAACCCCCATTTCATGGTGAACAAATCCTTCCACATCCCCAGTCTGTCTCCTATTCCTTGCCTTAACTGAAACCTGGCTATCGTCTTGAATTGAGGGGTGTTTACTCTAACAAGCCTCACATACTTCAGGGTTGGAAGGCAGGATTGGCCATTTCCCAGCCCCACAATATTACTGCCAGACCATTACTCTGAAAATAAATAGGAGATTAAGTCAGCTGGCCTGCCCACGCCCTATCCATGCCTGTATCATCTGACACCTTGCTGCCACTCCCACGACAATTAAAAAAAAAGGCACTTAGGTCATTGTCCTCCTTTCCTAAATTAAAGTTCCTGTATTATAGCTTTAAAACAACTTTCATTATTCTTTCTCCTTAAAAAGATACTATAGTAATAAAATTCCCCTATAATCTCAGCTATCCCCACCCCACTCCAGTGATGGCCATCATCCCTAACTGGACATGTATCCTTCTGAAGTTGCAGTCTTGAATCTCCTTGTGAAGTCAGTGTTTTTGGAGATAAGGTTTGGGTCACCTTAGCTGTTTTTACTGCTCAAATCCAGGGGCCCTCACCTGCCCTAAACTATTCAGTATTGGAGTCTTCAATCCCAATATTCCTCCCTCTGATCGCAACCTCCTTTACCTTCCAGCAGCCTCATGCCATCCCCATACCTGCTCTTCAGGTATAATTGCCCAATTTTTTTTTTTTAAATCAAGCTGAAATTCACAAAATGTATAATTAACCATTTTAAAGTATAAATTCTGTGACATTTAGTGCATTCAAAATGCTGTGTAAATACCACCCAATCTGCAGATTCAAACGTGATTGCTATCAAAATCTCAATGGCTTTTTTTGCAGAAATAGAAAAACCCATCCTAAAATTCAAATGGAATCTCAAGAGAATAGCCAAAACAACCTTGAAAAAGAACAAAATCGGAAGACTCACACTTCTTAATTTCAAAACTTACTACAAAGGTGTAGTAATCAAAACAATATGGTACTGTCATAGGACAGACGTATAGGCCAATGGAAGCTAATAGAGAGCCCAGAAATAAACCCTGAATATACGGTCAAATGCTTTTTAACAAAGGTGCTAAGACCATTCAATGAGGAAAAGACAGTCTTTTTAACAAACGGTGCTGGGAAAACTGTATATCCACATGCAAAAGAATGAAGTTGGACCTTACTTTACGTCATATACAAAAATCAGCTCAAGCTCTCTCTGCCAGCCGTTCAAGATGCCGAAGGGAAAGAAGGCCCAGGGCAGGAAGGTGGCCCAGGCCCCTGCTGCCGTGAAGAAGCAGGAGGCCAAGAAGGTGATCAATCCCCTGTTTGAAAAAAGGCCCAAGAATTTTGGCATTGGACAGGACATCCAGCCCAAAAGGGACCTCACCCACTTCGTTAAACGGCCCCGCTATAGCCGGCTGCGGTGGCAAATCCTCTATAAGCAGCTGAAAGTGCCTCCTGCGATTAACCAATTCACCCAGGCCTTGGATTGCCAAACAGCTACTCACCCGCTTAAGCTGGCCCAGAAGTACAGACCAGAGATGAAGCAAGAGAAGAAGCAGAGGTTGCTGGCCTGAGCTGAGAAGAAAGCTGAGGGCAAAGGGGATGTCCCCACCAAGAGGCCACCTGTCCTTCAAGCAGGGGTTAATACTGTCCCCACCTTGGTGGAGAACAAGAAGGCTCAGCTGGTGGTGATTGTACATGACATGGATCCCATTGAGCTGGTGGTCTTCCTGCCTGCCCTGTGCTGTAAGATGGGGGATCCCTACTGCATCACCAAGGGGATGGCCAGGCTGGGACATGTGGTCCACAGGAAGACCTGCACCACCATTGCCTTCACACAAGTCAACTCAGAAGACAAAGGGGCTCTGGCTAAGCTAGTGGAAGCCATCAGGACTGATTATGATGATGATATGACAACATCTGCCATCACTGGGGAAGCAACATCCTTGGTCCAAAATCAGGGGCTCGCATTGCCAACCTGGAAAAGGCAAAGGCCAAAGAGCTGCCTACCAAACTGGCCAGCTGAGTGTACACTATTGAGTTTTCTGTACACAAAAGTAATAAAAATTCTTTGGCCAAAAATAAACCCAAACAAACAAAGAAAAATTAGCTCAAATGGGAATTCCCCAGAGGTCCAGTGGTTAGGACTCAGCGCTTTCACTGCGGGGTCCTGGGTTCAATCCCTGGTCAGGGAACTCAGATCCTGCAAGCCACGCGGCGCAGCCAAATAAAACAAAATAAAATAAAATAAAATAGTATATATGAGCTATGTATTATATGCACACACACAGAGACTGTAAACTTCATGAGATTTGGGGCTGTATCTCACCCCAAACATTTTTTCCCACAGGTCTGGTACACCACAGCCTTGTCCCACAGGAAGTTTTCAATATATATTTTTAATTAAATGAATGAAGGAGAGAGAAAGAATACTCTGTTTAATTCTTCCATTATCACCAGCATTATTTTTCTAAAATTCAGAGGCAATCAGGCCATTTTTGGCTCAGAATTCTTGCGTGACTTCCCTCCCAGTGCCTCCGGAGTCGAGTGTGGACTCGTTACCTGGCAGGCAACCTCCTTCCCTCTGCTCTCTGCCATCCTCTCCACCCCATCCTCATCACGGTACAATGGAGGGAATGGCTTTGGCCTTTGTGCACTTGGTAAAATAGGGGCAATCGACACCACCTCAAGGATTGCTGAAACTATTAAATGCGGTGACATCTGAAAATGTCCGGCATATACTTGAGACCAGTCAATTCATGCTGGTTTCTTTTTCTCCCTCCTGCACCCTGCTCTTCAGCCACATTGTAGTTTTTGCTGTCTCAGAGCACACACATAGTTTCATTCCTCCAAGTTTTTGCTTATCCTTTTCCCACTGCTTCACATATGTCCTCCTGGTCACGCTATAAAAATTTCATGAAAACTTCAAGACATATCTCAAAGTGCATTTACTCAGTGAAAGTTTTCTGACTCCCCCAGGAGATTTAAAATTGTCTGGGGGCTTCCCTGGTGGCACAGTGGTTAAGAGTCTGCCTGCCAATGCAGGGGATATCTGTTCGAGCCCTGGTCCGGGAGGATCTCACATGCCGTGGAGCAACTAAGCCTGTGCGCCACAACTACTGAGCCTGTGTGCCACAACTACTGAAGCCCGCGTGCCTAGAGCCCATGCTCTGCAACAAGAGAAGCCACGGCAATGAGAAGCCTGCGCACCTCAATGAAGAGTGGCCCCTGCTCGCCGCAACTAGAGAAAGCCCGCGCACAGCAACGAAGACCCAACGCAGCCAATAAATAAATAAATAAAATAAATTTATGTATTTAAAAAAAAGCTGTCTGGGAGGAAGAAAAGCTTACCTCTACCCTTCTAGGTTCTCTGGCTGGTCTAAGAATGAAATTGATGTAAGACTGATGAACAGGAGAGAATCAAATTTTAATCTGTGCATACGGAAACCCTACATACGTGAGAGGTTCAGAGACAGAAAGATAAAATGAGGCATATATGCCATCCTGAGCTAAGGAATGGGATCGGGGCCTGGAACTTCCCAGGACAGGAAGGCAATTTCAGAATGATAAGAAGAGCAGATGGCTGGGAATTAGATGTTTACTCTGCCATGTAGATGGCGCTGCTTAGATAAAATTTATTTCTGGTAATAACTCTTTTTCTGGGAAAAATCCCCAATTTTAATTCTTCCAGGTAGTTAAGGGAGGGGCAGTAGTTTCTCTTGAGCCTACAGGGTCTCCATTGCCTTTAGCACAAAAGAATCCACATGCCAAATTAGCACACCTTAGGGAGGCCTGTTCTTAACCCTTACAATCCTTTTTAAAGCTTTCATGTAATTTTGTAAGTTTCTTAAAAGTTTTCTTTTTTTAAAATATTTATTCATTTATTTATTTGTTTCTTTATTTTTGGCTGCATTGGGTCTGCATTGCTGAGCGCAGGCTTTCTCTAGTTGCAGCGAGCGGGGGCTACTCTTCGTTGTGGTGCGCAGACTTCTCGTTGCAGTGGCTTCTCTTGTTGCCGAGCACGGGCTCTAGGCACACGGGCTTCAGTAGTTGTGGAGCATGGTCTCAGTAGTTGTGGCTCGTGGGCTCTAGAGCGCAGGCTCAGTAGCTGTGGCGCACGGGCTTAGTTGCTCCAAGGCATGTGGGATCTTCCCGGACCAGGGCTCGAAGCCGTGTCCCCTGCATTGGCAGGCGGATTCTTAACCACTGTGCCACCAGGGAAGCCCCAGTTTCTTAAAAGTTTTCTAAGAAACTTTCATAGAATTGTCTTGTATTATAATTATTTGTGGGCATATCTTATGGGCATATATGTCTTATCTTCAGAGCCCAACACAATATTTATTAAATTGAATTTTTTTTTTTTTTTGGCCATGCTTTAAGGCTTGTGGGATCTTAGTTCCCTGACCAGGGATTGAACCCTGGTCCCTCAGCAGTGAAAGCATGGAGCCCTAACCACTGGACTGCCAGGGAGTTCCATTGAATTGAATTTTTTTGACCAGGAAATTTGGGGCTTAGGTTTCATAAATGAAATACATCATAAAGTCTTTCCAAGTACAGTCTCCCTATAAATACCTTCTCTCTTTATGTGATAACATCCAGCCTGGCAATTTAGCACCCTTGCCACCCACAGCTCTCTGGAAGATATAGCTACACAAGACAGTGTAAGATAATGTGACTTCTAGGGATGGGCGGTGGAGGTGATGGGGGCGGGGAAACGCACAGCTGATTGGACCAGGGGTGAGCACACACCTGACCCAGCAAGAACCAATCATTTGCTCAGAAACGACTTGTGTGGCTCAGGTTTCCTCAGAAGAGCCAGGCTAGGTCCTTCCTCTCTGAAGGACTTCAGTGTTGTCAATTGAGGGTGGGTCCTGGAGCTTACCGGCCATGGTGTAAGTCCAGGAGGACCAGGCAGGCTGTGCCTCTCGCAGGGTGAAGGAGCAGAGAAAGGAAGGCAAAATGGAGGAAAGGCGGAAGCTGGCACAGAAGCAGAGACAGAGAGACACGGGGAAGAGTCACCCTGCTCCTGAGGGCTCCCCAGTTCTCTGGCCAATCTGAATGGAGCCCAGCAACACTTCGTTTTCTGTCCTTGGATCCTGTGAGACCTCTGTATACTCTCAGTAAGTACCCCGTTTTACCTCAGTCGGACTGATGTTTCTTACAGTCACGCACATCCTGGCTACAAAAAGGAAAATGTTTTGCTGAATCAACTCCAGCATGTAATGTGTCCAGTCACCTGAATTTATATCTCATCTTTGTCCCTCCTTTAACTAGCTAATGATGACTTTCGGCAAAATTTTTGCTCGCTCCATGTCTCGTTTCTTTAATAGGTAAAACGCAATAATTTCATATCATGTTTTACCACTTACCAATTACTTTCCATACATTATCTCACATGAATTTTTTTTAAAGTTCTTAGAATACGGCAAAGAATTTTTATTCATATTTTACAGACTTCCCAAGATCTCTATATACTCAGGTCACTGTCAGCCTACCTCAGAGAATATAAATTTTTTTTTTTTTCCAGTTTATCCCTTCATTTTGGAAGGCCTTTTTTTTTTTTTAATTTTTATTTATTTATTTATTTATTTATGGCCGTATTGGGTCTTCGTTTCTGTGCGAGAGCTTTCTCTAGTTGCAGCAAGTGGGGGCCCCTCTTCATCGCGGTGCACGGGCCTCTCACCATCGCGGCCTCTCTTGTTGCGGAGCACGGGCTCCAGACGCGCAGGCTCGGTAATTGTGGCTCACGGGCCTAGTTGCTCCGCGGCATGTGGGATCTTCCCAGACCAGGGCTCGAACCCGTGTGCCCTGCATTAGCAGGCAGATTCTCAACCACTGCGCCACCAGGGAAGTCCAGTATTTTTTAAAAAGGATAATAAATTGTAGCTTGAATGAATGAATGAATGAATACACTCTAAATGAATGAATGAATGAATGAATACACTCCAAGATCTCTTCCATGAGAATTTTTGTTGAAAAACTTTCAAGTCGTTAGAGGTAACAGTGACTTCATATTCTATTTATATAAGTCCTGTTTCAAAATATACTGATACTGAGTTCAATAGTAGGACCACTAGATTGAAGACCTCCGGTTATGATAAAGTGCTATATTTCTAAATATATGCATGATATTCCTGCCTGTGGCATGTGCTTCATGAAGGATTCCAGTTACCATCTGGAAGTTTAACTTCAAGGCTACAGGCTCAAGACCCTACCTAGACCTGTGAGCAATACCTGGTACTTTCCCACTTTAAAAATATGCTATCTTGGGTCACAAAGAACTTTCAGTACTAGCATGATGCCGCACAGTCCTGTTCCCCAGAACCTCCTCATGGTGTCCCCAAGGCCACTGACACAACCTGACCAGGTCCCACCACAGGCAACTTTCTTCCTGTCCTTCCTACCGGCCAGGGCTGCCTGACAGGCTGATTCTGCTCAGAGCTCGCAGCCCACACATGGCTTAGGGGGAGGCTGATCGTGCTGCTCCCCAGAGCTGCCCTGCACTGTTCCACGCAGAGTCCTGCTGAGTCACCACCTTCTCCTCCCAGCTGCCGCCATCAGACCACATGGCTTCTTTCTCATTTCAGCCCGAAAGAGAAGAGCACCTTATGCAAACTAGGCGCGAGCACAAAAACGCAACCCCCTTCCTCCCTCACACCAAAAAGCATGTCCTTATACGACGTAGGGATTAACCAACACAGCGTGTTGTAATTGCACCCACCTGAAAAAGAGACGGAAGGAGAAACCAGGTTTGGCGTTGGTTCACTGCTGAAAGAGCTGACCCTCAGTTGGACCTGTTCAATACCGCTCCAAGAGAAGCACCAAGTGTGTGTGTTGGAAGAGATCATAACTTTCAGCTCTTTTGCTATAATGCTGATAGCTCCCATCATAGTCATATGTAATAATGTTAGTAACATTGACATCATATGCTATGTTAATTCCTTTATGTACATTCTGTACGTAATAGAATGCATGTAAAGCCTTTAACATAGGGCCTGTCACAAATAAGTGTTCAGTGAATGACAGATATAGAAGTAGTGGTAGTATATTATGTTATTATATGCATAATATATTATTATTGCAGTACTAGTAGTAGTATCTTATTTATCCCCCCGCCCCCAAATCTTTGCTGAGCTTTTGCTTATCCATCAGTCATCCCTTCAAGAAACATCTACTCAGCATGTTCTACGTACGTATGGAGCACTGTGTTAGGCCCTGGGGGCACACAGAAGAATAGGTCCGTGCTCTTTCAGGCATCGGTTCCAATCTAGCTTAACCACTATCTTTCTGGGTGGTGTTGGGCATGCTCCTTAAGCTTTCTGAGATTAAATTTATTCAACTGTTAAATGAGTACAATAATTTCTGTGTCATAGGATTCTTGATGGGATTAGAAGCACATGCAAAGGGCTTAGCCCAGCACATTACTCATACAAGGAGAAGCTCTTAATATAATCTTAGCATCATTTAATATGGAATTTTTATACGTCACTCTTAAAAAAGAATCCTGAGATTTCCCTGGTGGTCCAGTGGTTAAGACTCTGTGCTCCCAAGGCAGGGGGCCTGGGTTCAATCCCTGGTCAGGGAACTAGATCCTGCATGCCACAACTAAAAAGATCCTGCACGCCACAACTAAGACCCGGCGCAGCCAAATAAATAAATAAATATATATATAAAAATTTTAAAAAAAGAACCCTAGGAGAGAATTCCTTTTCAAGCTCACGCAGGGATCACTAGTAGAACCTGGGACTCAAACCCTAGTCTACCTGCAGGCCACATAATGAGCCAATGCAATTCTGAGTTTGAAATCAGGATTTTCTCTTAGACACCCTGGTATATCTAGATTCCACATGTCTCCTGGACAGATGAAGCATCGATATACATGGAAAGGAGATTTTTAAAAATAGAGGAATCTAACTCAAGCATAAATTCAAATTTTTTAGAAATCTTCAGACACCTGATATGACATGAAGTTAAATACAACAGCATCCCTGTTCTGTGATTTTTCTGATGAAAAAGGAAGAAATGTGAAGCTGTAGAGCCAAACAAACCTCAGAAACCCTCCGGAAAAGAATTTTTTCTATGTTGATTACCATCCGGACCTAACAGTTTTGGAAACTTTGAACAGAATCAGTTTGCAAGGAGGCAACCCTTGCTCCTACCCCTTCCCCCCACACACTTAACTGTAGCTTATGTTCTGAGAACGTTAAAGTCTTCAAATCTGAATGATTTGCAGTCCCAGTGAAAACTAAAATCAAAACTGATTTGGGGAAAAACAGTAATTTTCTGACCTCTATGTACTCACTCTTCAGAGCATTTTTTATGCTTGTTTATTTTTGTAATGTCTCTTGGTTATGTGTTTTTCTTGCTTCGGTTTCATATAAGAAATGTTCCATCTGTGTATTCATTTTCTGGATTTATTCCCTAGAATTTTAAGTAAAAGATAGCTTAGAGCAGTGTTTCTCAAACTTTTTTTCTCTTCAATCTATAGTAAGAAATATATTTTATATTTTAACCCAAATACACATGTATTTACAAATATCTAAAAGTTTCATGAACTAATATCCATACCATGAGGTATGCACTATGATTTTTTTATTCTATTCTATCTTGTGTATAAAAAATTGAATTACAGGTCCAGGAGGAGTGGGGGAGAGATGAATAGGCAGAGCACAGGACATTTCTAGGGCAGCAAGACTATTCTGTATGATATGGTAATGATGGACACATGACATTATGCATCTGTCAAAACCCATAGAATAACAGGAACAGTGAACCCTAACATAAACAATGGACTTCAGTTAATAATCGTGTATCAATATCAGTTCATCAGTTAAAAATGTCCCTTCTGTGCAATTTTTGTGTTAACCTAAAACTGCTCTAAAAAATGAAATCTATTTAAAAATATCTTAAAAAATAAAAATAAAAGTGGATTGTAATTTATAAAATTAATTTTACTACCTGCTGGTGGCTTCTTCTCCACAATTTAAAAACTTGTGGGCTTCCCTGGTGGCGCAGTGGTTGAGAGTCTGCCTGCCAATGCGGGAGACACGGGTTCGAGCCCTGGTCTGGGAAGATCCCACATGCCACGGACCAACTAGGCCCGTGAGCCACAGCTACTGAGCCTGCGCGTCTGGAGCCTGTGCTCCGCAACAAGAGAGGCCGCGATAGTGAGAGGCCCGCGCACCGCGATGAAGAGTGGCCCCCGCTTGCTGCAGCTAGAGGAAGCCCTCGCACAGAAACGAAGACCCAACACAGCCAAATAAATAAATAAATAATAATTAAAGGTGCTAATAATTTAAAAAAAAAAAAACAAAAAAAACAACTTGTGACCTGTAGGAAGTGCCCTGGCCTTCTAACCAGCTCTGTTGCTCCGTGGAGCCTGGCCTTAGACAAACCGCATGATATTGTGTCAACTTTCCCATCTGAGAAATGGGGTTTTTTGATCAGAAAAATGCCAAGATCCTTTCCAGCCCCCAAATGTAAGTATTAATTCTAATAAGAATCTTAGAATGAAAGAGAAATCATTGTAAATTACATATACATTATTTAGGTCAACGCTATTTTTATAGGCATCTCATGGGCACTGTTATTTTGTCTATTTAAAATAAATAAATAAATGAAAAGTAATGGTTCCCAAACAAACTATACAATTGCATTTTTCTCTGGGTTCCTGATTCAAGATCCTTGTGGGAGAAGCAAATAAAGAGCATTTAGAAAAGATGCAAATGGCACTTCTAGTGTGGGTATTTGTCTGCCCTACTTCCATGGCCTGGCTAGAGTTCACCTGAACTCGGTTCTCATTGTTTGCCCCACTCAGTGTTTGCTGAGAGCCTACCGTAGCCAGGCGCTGTGTTGGGGGTGAGTGCAGTGCTGTCCCACCTCTTGTAGCTTGGGTCAAGAAATGGAAATCAGGCTACCTCACTCCAGATCTTTCTTGCTTTCCCTACCTCAGGACCACTATGGAGAAGACAGCAATCTGGGAAGGATGCACGTAAGCTCTGGCTCAGGCTGACCTGGGGTGAATCTCAGCGCTCAATGCTGCTTCTCAACAGCTGTTGAACCTCAGGTAAGTTATCTGGCCACTCCCCTCAGTGTTCTCAAGTGAAAATGGGGTAATAATATCCCACCTCATAGGACTTTCCGAGGGTGAAAGGGGGAATGGAGCTGTCATCTTGGTCCTACACAGTACTGCAAAGCAGATGAAGGTGCCTTGGAACACCCTTCCCATTTTTCATATCTGCTCTGCCCCCTCTCTACCTCACCCCTACTTTCTGCAACCAACACTGTTATAGACGCTTCCCAAACACGTAGTGCTTCCTCTCACCCATTCAATTTATTTGCCTTATTTTCTAAGAATGGATGACCCTAAGCAAGTTGTGGAACAAATCACCTGTGCGTTTCCCCTCCCATGACAAGAAGTTCCTGTAGGGGAACCCAACTGGCATTGAACTTCAGAGGCAGCCTAGAGAAGGAAAAGTCCATCACAGTAAGAGGGCAACACTCTGGGAGGTGCAGTTGCAGTCTTTCCGCTCTGTTTTAGTGGGACTGCTTTTAGGTTGATTGCACAGCAAATAATAACAATAGCATCTAGGTTATTTAATGAAAGTCTGTAATTTGCTGGGCATGTGCTAACCAGTTTGCATAAATATCTCCAGGCCTCACAACCACCATGAAAGGCTGGGTTTTCCTTGGTGTCCCTTGAGCCTCTCCATGAAGCAGCAACATGAGCTTGAATTCTAGGTCTATTTCCCTGAGATCAGGGAAGCCCAACCTGACAGTGGGGTGTGGGGATGGAGGAGGGGGAGGAGCGGTTGCTTTAATAACAATCACAGAAATCCCTCAAGAATAGTTACCAGGGTGAGGGTACCAGCCAAGGGAACACCCGGGAAAGAGCAGCCCCCAGCAGGGAGGGGGCCACCCCTACTGGTGATTGGAGTCCAGCAATCCCACTGATTGGAGGTGGTGAGCCAAGCCCGTGTCGGGCCTCGCTGACGCATGGCTGGGCTGAAGAAAGAACTCATTGAATTGTTCATGGAAAAGAGTGGTGCCTGAGAGGCCAGAGCTGGAGAATGAGGCCGCCTCAAGCACAGGGCTTGGCAGGACACCAAGGTGAAAGGTACAGTGAAGGCCTCCCAAAATCAGTTCTTGGAGCAGGGTTTTGCGTCACAAGCTGGCCACTGAGGGGAAAGATGGGCACTCGCATGTTTCGCCTGTGTGTTGAGGTTCACTGCTGACATCAGATGTGTCTGAGCTGTGGCTCCGCCTTTGCGTGAAAGGGGAGACCTGGACCTGCCTGAGCAGGAGGCGCCCGAAGCTGGACAAGTCAGGCTATGCCCTGGGGCTTTGTCAGCGGGCCCTGGCTTCTTGCTTCCTAGAATCTACCTGCACAGTCAGGAGCGAGAGGCCTTGGTGGCCAGATAACTTGAGTCTAATTCTGGCCTGCCAGCTGAACGAACAAGGTCACAATGATAAAACATTATTTACTGTGTGCAAACACTGCCCTAAGCACTTTGTGTCTCTTACCTCACTTAGTCTTCTTTTTTTTTTTTTAAATAAAATTTACTTATTTAGTTTTGGCTGCTTTGGTTCTTTGTTGCTGCACGCGGGTTTTCTCTAGTTGCGGTGAGCAGGGGCTACTCTTCGTTGCAGTGTGCGGGCTTCTCATTGCAATGGCTTCTCTTGTTGCGGAGCACGGGCTCTAGGCATGCCGGCTTCAGTAGTTGTGGCTCGCAGGCTCTAAGAGTGCAGGCTCAGTAGTTGTGGCACACGGGCTCAGTAGTTGTGGCGTGCAGGCTCAGTAGTTGTGGTGCACGGGCTTAGTTGCTCCGCAGCATGTGGGAATCTTCCCAGACCAGGGCTTGAACCTGTGTCCCCTGCATTGGCAGGCAGATTCTTAACCACTGTGCCGCCAGGGAAGCCCCCCTCACTTACTCTTCGAAGCAACTCTGGGTACTATTACTATCCCCCTTCTGCAGATGAGGAGACTGAGGCAAGGGATAGTTTGGTAGTTTGCCCAAGGTCACACTGCCAGGTACTGATGGAGTCAGGATTTGAACCTGGCTGTGTGACTCTAGGAACAGAGCGTTGGGCCGCTTTCTTACCCTGCCTCTGATTCTCAAGAATTGTAAAATGGGCTAAACAGAATGCTTCCTTCCTATGTGTGGTGATAGTCAAGTGGGATAACCCGGGTAGCAGCGTGGGCACAGTGGCTGCATGCAAAACAGTGTGAGCTGCTGTTGGTGTGATTCATCATAGCCCTCTGCGGCCTTGCTACTCTTTCTGTTTCTTCTTAATAATTTTTTGATTAAGCTTCATGAGCCTTTCAGCTTCTTGGGTTGGGACACAGTGTCTGTTTGGCGTGCGTGGAGGGGCTGGGCAGCAAAGTTTCAGAACCCTGTGGGGTAAGTGGGGATTCTGTGCTTACCTGAACAGTATTCCAAGAATCCTTCAAGGATGGAAGTTCAAGTTTAGTCCTCTGAGCAAAAAGTTTAGAGACGGTCTTCTCTGCCTTTGTTTAACTGTAAAAAAAAAAAAAAAAATTCTCCATAGTAATAACAACAAACCTCCTGGTTTTGTTTTGTTTTTTGTGGCTCCCAACACTCACAGAAAAAGAAAACAGATAAATTAAAACCACTTATGTCCAAGGTTCCCATAGGTAAGAGAAGAAAAGCTTTCTCCTTCTTGGGTAGGGGCAGATATGTGGAGGCGAGGGAGGGGTTTCACACCATTCTGGTGCCTCCCCTCCAATGCCAAAGCTGAGGCAGAATGAGTGACTCAGGATAAGCCCCAGGGAAATTCTAGGTCTTGCTTCCCTGCATGCCAAGGGGATTCTTGAGTCTCCCCTCAAGGCAGGGAGCCCCTCAGATGCAGCCCAGCCCCTCCATGGGGAGAAGTTTCTACTCACCCACCTCTTAAAGAAGGTACCTGTCGATGACAAATTAATCAGTCGATCTAAGAAAGAAATGGAAAACTTTATTGGAGCCAAATTTGAGGATTACAACGCGGGAAGAGCACATCAGAAAGCTCTGAGAACTGTTCCGCCGGTTAGAAGTCAAGGCACAGTTATATAAGTTTTTTGACACAGAGGGCTGTACATAAATGACGTATTATTGACAGTTTACATAATCCAGATCTAAGCTTCATCATCGTGGTGGGTCATGTGACCCCTTATAAGATCAAGAAAGAATGTTATCTTTTAAGGAGTTGTCTTGTTGTTGCTCTTTATGGCTGAGCAGGTATTGCTGCTCGTGGGGGAGGTCTGGTTGAAGTATAATGCAGATACACAATGCACAGTGAGGGGAGAAGGGAGGCCAAAGGGCAGAGATGAATTTTTTTTTTTTTTTTTTTGCCTCACCGCGTGGCATGCGGGATCGCAGTTCCCCTGCCAGGGATTGAACCGATGGCCCCTGCAGTGGACTCGCAGAGTCCTATCCTCTGGACCGACAGGAAATTCCCCAGAGAAGAATTTTTATGTTTAGATTTTTCTTGTCTTGCCTTAAAATATGAATTTTATGTCACATGCCTAAGGACTTGTGGATGGGGAGATTCTGGATTCCTTTTTTGTTCCTCTTCCAGTTCTCTTGGGCTCAGCTGTGTGTTGCCTGGTCATTAGGGACCTGCCAGCCCAGGGCCCTTGTATACTCATGCTTATCCATAGTGTTGTAACTGCTCCAGCCCTGATGTCAGCACTCTAGGTCACTCCAGGTCCTGCTGGACCACTGTGGGAGGGACAGAGCAGAGAGGCCTGGGTCAAATGGGCTGCTTCTGAGATTGCCCCAAGAGACCTGCAGAGAGCTAGTGGGCTTGAGGATTAAAGACATGAAAAGAGTCATAAGCCAGTGGCTCAGATTTCTCTTGCTGTTCCCATAGAGAGGCATTGGCTGTTAGAAAATACTGTGCGAAATTTGAAGCTGTGGCAATGTTTGTATGTCCAACCGTCTTTACTTCCATATCCGATCTCTGCAATTGCCTGATAGGGCTGATTTGCCAGCCTCCAAAAATGTCTGTGGAGGGGAGCAAAGGCAAAGGCACTAAGGAAAGATGAGGGAAAGGGAAAGAGGGGAAACCAGTATCAAGGACTCTCTTAGGAGATTTTTCAGGGAAGGTTAACTGGAAGCAAAAAAAAAAAAAAAAAAAGTCACAAGTTTTGTTTTTAGAGGATATAATACATCTGTGTATATAATTACAGCCCCACTTAGAAATGCCACAGGGAATTTTCCTTTTCCTCTGCCTCCTCCGATGCAACAGAAAGCTCCAGTTTGGATTTCACACAGGAAGTGTGAGGTAGTACACACGGCCACGTTACACCAACTTTCATGAAGCCAGGAGGCCAGAGCTTGATGCTTCCTGGTGGGAAGGACCTCTGGGGGCTCTTGGGCCCCAAAGGCAGTAGCCCCAGGGGACTCCAGGAAGAATGATCTGGTTCACCTGTAACAAGTGGAGGGTGGCCAGTTCCGAAAGCTTGCTTTCGGCAAAGAAAAGCTGGATTTGGCTGAGCGATAAGCATGGGCACCTTTGACCCTTTTGTGCTAGGCGAAAAGGGAGGAGGTTGACCTCCAAGAGATAGAGACTGTTTTCCTTTGAGCTAGAGGACCCAAGCTCTATTTTGTTTCTGCCTGGAAGACAAGTAGAGCTCATTCCAGTGCTGTCAAAGGTCACCAAATACCAACACCCCTCGTCAGAGTAGCCGTGCTCAGTGTGGGCCAAAGACACCTGGGTTGGTGGTGGTGGATTTTGTTTTGTTTTGCCCTGCAGGAGTGGGTACAACAGTCAGTTAAGGTCTGGTTCCCCTGGTGCCAAAAAACAAATCCTAGTACCTACGGCTTCTGGCTCAGTTGTCCCCAACCCTCGCAAGTAATCCAGCTGCAAGTAATCCAGCTGGAACGTGGAGAACAGAAAGGGACCGGATCCGCCCCTTCCTGTGGGTGGGTTCCTTTAGAGTTCTTGCCCAGGTCAGCGCACTTCCCAGTGCCAAAAACAGAGCCTAGTGTTTGGGGCCCCAACCCAAATTACTTCACAAGACAGCAGCAATTAGTTGCCTGGGGCCAGTGACTCCCCACAATCTGCACTGCTGAAGTAGTCTGTCACAAACTGATTTGTAATTCCAAATGTACCTGTGCCCCACCCAGATGTCAACACGTTAGTAATTACCTTAATCCTAAAACCTGGTGCCTGGCAGAAAGGAAGGAGGAGGGGTTCAAAAGAGCAGCTGCAGGGCCTAGATGTGCCATCCAACGCCTGCTAAGAAGAGCTCGCATTTATCTAGCACTCACTCTGCCAGGTGTGCCCTAAACACTTCTTTATTTCCTGTAATCCTCACCACAGTGCTAGAAGGTGCCGGTGATTCCCATTTTGCTGATGGGGAAACTAAGGCTCTGAGAGATGGAGTCATTTGCCACATGGCCAGTAGGAACTGAAAGCAACTTTGGACTCTCACCTGATTCTCAAGCCCTGAGCTTTGCAGCGTCAGGGTGCACTGCTGCTTCAGGCCGATAGATTTAACAAGGGTGGGTGCCAGGAGATGCCAGTTGAGCCAGGAAGGCAGTCATTGCCAAAGTGTCAAAACCAGAAGGGGTCTGAGACCTGAGAAGTGGCAGTCCAGTAGCTGGAAACCACGGGGCCAAGCGGAGGTGTTCCTGGGACACTAAGTGGAGGCAAGAAGAGCAGACCCCGCATGCCTGTTGAGGAGCATAAAAGGCAGCACCCTTGGCCACTGCCTTATGCTAACCCAGTTTGGAAGTGGCAGAGGTGTGGAGAGCCAGGGAAGGGTTTCTGAATTTGTGTTAATGTCATCTCCCAGCTAAAGGCTGGTGGAAACAATGAAGTTGATGTTGCTTAAGTCATATGCAAATATAAACTGGTCTTCTTCCAAGATGTTTTGAATGGAATGAATGCCCCATCCGGGGTACCTCCCAATACGTAGCCCCTAAAGAGCCCCAGTGAGGCTTCTCTATCCTTCCTAACCTCGGCTTCCTCCCGGTACCCGGCTGTGCAGGTGTCTCCCGGTAATAGTGAGGGCCAACCTCTCCACTGAGTGCCAGCACCAAGGCGTGGCACCACGCTATCTTCTCCCTCACCGCACAGCCAGACATGCTGCTTGCTGGATCTGGGGTCACCCTCTCCATCTGTCTCTCTTTGATAGTTCCATTTTTCTTCCATTACTGTGCGTTTAGCGGTTGATGAATTCAGAGCATCACATACATTTTTAAGAGAGTGCTTACTGTACACCAGACACTGTTCTAAGTCCTGCGCATGTATTGACTCTTTTTATCCTCATAAAAGAGCATGAGGTGGTTAGTACCCTGATCTCCATTTTACGGATAATAACACTTGGGGTCCAGAGAGGTTAAGCTACTTGCCCGCGTTACACAGCTGATGAATAGCAGAGCCCAGGTAAGAATCTAGGCCGCCTGAGCCCAGTACCCACACTCTTAGCTGCTCTGCCATAGTGATCCTGGACTGAGTCAGGGTATCCATTCAGGCCTCTTTTCCCGGGCATGCCAGACCTATCCGTGGCTGGGTTGCTGCTGCCATAACTGGCTCTGGGCTAGAACACTGAAATTATATCAAGTTCCCAGGTGAGGACGATGTTATTGTCGGTGGTCATGGAGAATGTCACAGAGCATTGTGGGTGCTCTGCAGGGGGTGGCGCTGAGTGACTCACCTTCCCTGGGGCACCCTCTTCTCTCGCTTGGTACCTGGGCACTGTGACTCAGTTTGTAATGTCATCGGGGGTGAGTCCCGGACCCCTTTGGCAGCATCATCACCTATTCGTAGAACATGCAGTCAGCCATCCGGGACAGGTGCAGAGCAGAAATTCACAGGAGGAACAGCATTTAGGGTCACTCACAGGAAAGTGCCAATCCCAGAGCTTAAGAGGAACCTTGGAGGGAGTGAAGATAATAATAACTAATGCTTATTAAGCCCTCACAATGTGCCATCCCTGGTCTAAGCACATTCCAGGAACTTTGTCATTTAATCCTCACCTTGGCCCTCTGATGTGGATCCTATTATTATCCCCCTTCGGCAGATGAAAAAAATGAGGCACAGAGATGTGATTTCCCAAGATCACGGGGCTCATAAACAGGGGATCCAGGATTCAAACGCAGCCAGTTTCTTCAAAAACTGAGCTCAAACATGGCGCTACTGGGAATTCCCTGGCAGTTCAGTGGTTACGACTTGGCTCTTTCATTGCCATGGCCTGGGGTTCAATCCCTGGTCGGGGAACTAAGATTCTGCAATCCACACGGTACAGCCAAAAAAAAAAAAAATGGTACTACAACTGACACCTGAGCCCTTGTTCTTAACTGCAGCTCTGTTTGGGGGAGATGGGGACTTTTAGCTGTCTCATTACCAGCTCCATTGTCAGCCTTGGATGAATGAGGCCCCAGAAACAAAGTGAAAAGAAAGCTTGGCCTAAAATAACTGCATGACTCCTGACTGGGGAACAGGGTCGGGAGGTGAGGCAGGGGAGGGGGGTGCCTCCAGGTGGCAAATTCAGTAAGTGATGTTTCTGAGTAGGCTCTAGAAGCAGTCAGAAGAGACTTCCCAGTCAACATCCATGGCAGCAAGGGGCACAGGGAGGGAGAACCCAGGTTGTTCCCTTGACCCTCTGAGTTCCTAAAACAAGACTCCAGCTCTGGTCATCCTTCCCCTCCCACCCTGACCTTGCTGAGCTCTCATTCTTGCCACCTGTTGCTGTTGGTTGCTTGCCCCCATTTCTGAGGTGCTGACAGGAGAGAAATGTATTGCCCGGCTGGTAACAGAGCTTTCATTTTAGCATTGGAAAGCCTGGGCATCACCACTTCGATGGCTACTAAGTGTAACATTACTACTTTCTTTTGGATGAAATCTTAAAATTTTGCAAAGATATTTGCAAATCATATATCTGAAAGGGATTAATATCCAGAATATATAAGGGACTCCTACAACTCAACAAGAAAAAAATAAACACCCGATTAAAAAAATGAGCAAAGGATTTGAATAGATATTTCTTCAAAGAAGATATGCAAGGAGCCAGTGAGCACGTGAAAAGATGCTCAGCATCACTTGTCATTAGGGAAATGCAAATCAAAACTACCAAACCCATTTAGGATGGCTATAACCAAAAAAAAAAAAAAAAAAGGGAAAATAACAAGTGTTGGCAAGGATATAAAGAAAGAACCCTTGTGCATTGTTTGTGGGAATGTAAACTGGTGCAGCTGCTGTGGAAAATAGTTTGGCAGCTCCTCAAAAAGGTAAACATAGAATTACCATATTGTACAGCAATTGCACTTCTAGGTATATACCCCAAAGAATTAACAGCAAGGACTCAAATACTCGTACACCATTTTCATAGCAGCATTATTCACAATAGCTAAAACGTGGAAACCATGTCTATCAATGTATGAATGGATGAACAAATTGTGGTATACCCATATGATGGAATATTATTCAGCCATTAAAAGGAATGAAGTTCTGACACATGCTAAAACATGGATGAACATTCGAAACATTATGCTAAGTGAAATAAGTCAAACACAAAAGGACAAATATTATATGATTCTACCTGTATGAGGTACCTAGCATCGGCCAATTCATAGAGACAGAAAGTAGAATGAAGGTTATCGGGAGCTGGAGGGGGAGATGAATGGAAAGTTCAATGAGGACAGAGTTTCTGTTTGGGGTGATGAACAAGTTCTGGAAATGGATAGTGGTTACACAACATTGCAAATGTACTTAACGCCATTGAACTATACCTTTTAAATGGGTAAAATGATAAATTTTGTTATGTATATTTTAGTACCATTTTTAAAAAATCACCAAAAAAAAGTATATAAAAAGTTCTGTGGGGTTTCATCTCAGCAGTTTATAATTCCATTGATAGTCACCATAACTACCCTACAGAGAGGAGTACCATGTGAAAACCATACTTGGCTCTCCAAGCTGGAACTGAAAACACCACTAGTCTACTCCTTGGAGTTCCCCCAAAGTGAATCTGTCCACACATGGTTGCTATTGGACTCTACCTGTTGCTACAGTATCACTGTGCTGTTACTAAGGAATGGGACATGTCCTGACTTTCAAAGCATTCACACAGTACATAAAACCACTCCGTTCCTTGATATAAGGCCACATCTCCTTCAATACTTAAGCATTAAAAAAAAAAAAAAAGTGAGCTAAGGATTTATTTGGTTAGAGTTTAAACTCCAATCATTGTTTATTCAGGGACAGAGCCAATTGCAGTGTTTAAGCTTCATCATTATTTAGACAGGGACAGAGCCAACTTTACAGAATTCTGGAAGGCAAGCTTATCCTCAGGGTACCTTAACAGTTGTTCTCTGTAGCCAACCCTGAGGATTTAATTCAGAACAAAACTTTCATCCATTTATAACCCCAGTTTCTTCCGTCTACTGGAAATACAAAGAAGAATAAGGCATAACTCCTGCTCTCAGGAGGCTGAGAGTCTGATAAAAATGTAGAAATAATACAAATAGATTAAAGTAAATGTTAATAGTCATGTGTTCAATGTGTTCTGGGGTGACCGGGGTCAGGGTTGGGGGCAAGAAGAGGGGCCATCATGGGTCACAGAGACAAGATGACATTTCAACCAAATCCTGACGGAAGAATGTAGTTTTCCAGAGCGACAAGACACAAAGAGGGACTTCAGGGGGAAGGGACGGCATATGGAAAGCCACAAAGCATGACATGATGGGCCATCCAGAAATCCACAAGCAGCCAGGTGTGGGTAGAGCAGGGTGAGTGGGAGAGTGGCAAGATCCTGCAAGGATATAGAAGGAATTTAGGTGTTATCATGTGCTCCATGGGCAACTGCGGGAGGACGTTAACCACGGAGGGCTCCTGGAGGGGCACAATCAGGTTTTCATTTCTGCAAAAAAAATGTAAAGATTGGTGGATGGATTTGAGGGATTAGAAGCTTGGCACAAGGAAGCCAGCTGGAAGGTTGTCAGAGAAACCAAGGTGAGAGACGAAGAAAGCCCAGACGCAAGGGCCGTTTCAGAGGCAGCAGAGACAAGATAATAATTGTAGCTATTTTACTAGCTCGAGGTCCAAAATGAGGTCACATCTCTTTTCGGCTCTGCAGAGCTGAAAGACAGCCGGTCCTCCCATGCCCCCTTCTTGTGACAAAGCTGTGGGAACCGCAGACTTGCAATGGGAATGGGGTCTGTAGCTGCTTCCCCCCTCCTTTCTCTTCTCTAGGCATCCTTGCTCAGCCTCCCTACATTATCTGAAGACATCGTTTTACTTTACTATTATTTTAATTTATTCTATTTTATTTTTTGACTTCAGTTTCACAGATGCTTCAAAATTCAAGACAGGATAGGAAGACAGTGAAGAGCGTTCCTCTCACTTCTCCCCCATCTGCTCAATTCCCACCCGGACGTGCAAAGGCTAACCACTGTTTCTAGTTTCTTATGTATCCTTCCAGAGATATTTTTAAATGTGCATTCAAGCAAATATGATGATACATTCTTCCCTTCCTCCTTTTATTTCCTTTCCTTTTTGGGGGTCCTTCTTAGAATACATTTACAAAACCCCAGGGGAACTCATTGGGTCTTAAGGAGTCAGTCCTGGTTACCATTATGTCTACTGTTAAGCCCTTCTCCTCTGCAGTGGCTAAAGGTATAAGGGCCCCAAGCAGAAAGTCATCCAGCGGGGAGGCCTCATCTTCTCAGGATGCTCCGTCCATCCCTGGACCTACTGCAGTAACTGAGGCACGAACGCCAGCCAGCCACAGCAGTCTAGGCCAGACCCTGAACACGGTAGAAAGTGAGGCATCGCTGAGGCTCCCAGTCTCAGGCTGAGGAGGGAGATGCCCTGTGTGATGCTTAGATGTGACCACTCCACAGCCAAGAGGACCCACACTCTTAGCCATTTTCCCTGGGCTCACCCATGGGGTCAAGTGGCTGGACCACAGCGCACCAGCTCTGGTACTGCTCCCAGAGTCAGCTCTCCAGAACAGAACCCCACTCTGACCCTGAGCCCCCTCGGGGACACTTCTGTTCTTTCCGGCCAGCCAACCTCAGCCCAAGTCCAGCAGGGATATTATATTAACTTTTATATTATAAAGAGAGGCCCTAGGTCTCACTGTTTCCTTCCAGAAAGTTCTTTGCAGGTTGCAAACATGAGTGCCTTTGGGAGGAGCATTGCGTCACTTCACACACCAGAAGCAGCTCAGCCCCGAGGGCTTGGGGACACATATAGGTTTTTGATTTCAGTGTTTGGGGCTACATATAGGTTTTTGATTTCAGTGCTTGGGGCTGAGTTCTTTTTGGTGGGTAAAGTGGATTGTAATAATAAAGGAGGAGGATTGAGTTTGGGGAGGGCCTGGGAGACGAAATCAGCTCTGAATATATTGAGCTTATCCGTGTGACCTCTCAGCTTCCTATTATAAACATAAATCCTGATTTTAATGGAATCTCAAAGCTGCCTATCACTGAATTCCCGCGAGTCTATACATACCACCCTTCATAATTAACTTTAAGCTTCTTCTGGATCTTAACTAATGAAAGTCATACTCTGAAATCTACACAGGATAGCTGTTTAAAAAAATACACCATGCGATACTCAGGGGATACAACTGATACACACCAAATATAATTATAATAGTGTTTAGTAGTTGAACAAAGATATTCATATACCAATGAGAAGAGGAAGGCTGTATAGAGGATGAACTTACAACTACCAGAGGCTACGATCACGCCAGGCATATAATCGGCATTCGATAATTTTACTTTAGTAATAATAGCTAACACTTATGAGTACTCACCATGAGACAGAAACTCATCTAATCAATTGACATGCCCTATCCCTATGAGGAAGGTATTTTTATTATTGTTGTTGTTATTGTCATTGTATTTTCCATATATTACAGATGAGAAAACTGAAGCCCATAGAGGTTAAGTAACTTGCTTTTTAATCACAGTTACTCTAGTAGGATATCAATTTTGCTACTAACAAGGCCCAAAGTAACAATGGCTTAGACAAGAGAGACGTTTAATTCTCTCTCATGTCAGTCTCATCCTGAGCTGGCTAGGGCTGATAAGGTAGCTCAACCTTGTTGGGGCCCAGGCCTCTTTCATGTTGCTCTGCCTTATCAGAGAGGGTACCCTATTCCTCCATGTCAAAGATGGATCAAGGAGCAATGTTACTTCTGTATTTCAACAGAGGAAGAAAGAAAATGGAGGGGAAACCTGCCCCTTTTAAGGGGATGACCTGGAAGTTATGTTCACATTCCATTGGCCAGAATGTGGTCACATGGCTATACCTTATTGCAAAGGACGCTAGGAAATGTAGTCTTCACCTTGGCCACATGTCCATTAAAAATTCAGGGAAGAAAGGGAGAATAGATACTACAGGACAAACAGAGATCTCTACTGCCATCAGAAGTAGAAGTGGAGGGCTTCCCTGGTGGTGCACTGATTAAGAATCCGCCTGCCAATGCAGGGGACACGGGTTCAAGCTCTGGTCTGGGAAGATTCCCACATGCCGCGGAGCAACTAAGCCCGTGCGCCACAACTACTGAGCCTGTGCTCTAGAGCCCGCAAGCCACAACTACTGAGCCCACATGCCACAACTACTGAAGCTCGCATACCTAGAGCCCGTGCTCCGCAACAAGAGAAGCCCCCGCTCGCCACAACTAGAGAAAGCCCGTGCGTAGCAATGAAGACCCAACACAGCCAAAGATAAATAAATAAAATAAATAAATTTATTAAAAAAAAAAAAAAAAAGAAGTGGGACTCAAACCCAACAGTTTGACTTCCAAGCCAGAACTCTTTTTTTTTTCCAGTAATAATGATCTTTTTTATTTTATTTTTTTGAATTTTTGAACTTTATTTAATTTATTTTTTTTATACAGCAGGTCCTTATTAGTCATCAATTTTATACACATCAGTGTATACATGTCAATCCCAATCTCCCAATTCATCACACCACCACCCCCACCCCCCGACTTCCCCCTTTGGTGTCCATACGTTTGTCCTCTACATCTGTGTCTCTGTTTCTGCCCTGCAAACCAGTTCATCCAAGCCAGAACTCTTAACTATTACATTCATCATACTCTTGTCTAAGAAGAATTAGATGAGGTCAGGAGTTGGTAGGGTCTTTCTGATCCTTCCCTACAATTTGAGAGTTTCTTTTAATATTCTGCTTTGAGTACATGCATGTGAGCACAGACTTATAGACACAATATAAAGTTTTTAGATATAGTTGTCCATTGATGGGGACACAGGTAAGGTCTCCTTTCATCCTTTCCTTGTAGACTTTAAATTTCTTAATTTTCTTTTTTTTCTGTCTTCTTTCTTTCTTTCTTTTTTTGGTGAGTTGCCAAATGACTCACACTTTATTATGCTTGGTATATTATGCTAGCATCAGTTTAACAATTTTCTCTGCCACCAGCCTGTAGGATTGGGCTTGGAAATCACCCTCCACAAATGAAATATCCTAGTCTTTCATTAGCAAGTGGGGCAAGCTAGGGTAACCTTTAAGAGTGCTTAGAAAGTATGAGAACATTCAAAATTAGGATCAAACCTCATGAATTTGACACAATTTGATAATTTTCATTAAAAGACCAATTTTATCTCATTCATTCCCAAGTGCTCTATTTTAGGGTTCCCTCAGTAGGATACCACCAAAATCAGGAAGCTTCGTAATAGTCCACATATGCAGAACTGCACTTCTGATGCCTTTTTCTCTCACCCCTGTAAAAAGCAATTTTGTTTGAACCTCTCAAGACACTTGAGACATATTTTATAAAACTAATTTATAGTAAGTATTAATTCAATCGGGCATTACTGGTGTGGCTCTTTCAGCTGTGCAGAATGCCACAGCAATGAGGAAATTGTTTTTTTTGGAGCAGGAGATGCCAATGCGATGACAGACATTTTTTTTTAAGGCATATAGCTGGTGGCTGTTAAATCTGTATTTCCTGGCATTCATAATGGTCCGTTAGCCACTGGACGTGAGCAGAGAATTAGTTAATAATCAGGCCTTCTTTTTCATAGTGTGTTTAACAATGCAAAGTGCTTCTAAAGAATTATTTCATCTAATCTTAACAATAACCCGATGAGATCGGTGGGGACATCCTGGCAACATAAGAACCTCCCCAACGTCATTCTCACAAGACAAAGGCCTACTCCCTGTATTTAGAACCTGGGTACTCCCTAGTAAGTAGAAAGGACACTTAAATTGTGTTATTTTTCAACAAATGTTCATTGAGCCCCTCCCGTGGGCCAGGGCACTGCAAGATGTTGGGGAGCTGCAGGTGAACAAGAAGGAGTCCTTTCCCTCAAAGAACTGCCTGGCAGGGGAGAGACGTGAACACCACTATCTATCATCCGATGCTGAAAGCACGATAATCAGTGTCTTCTAGGAAACTGTCAGAGAGGAGAGAGGGTTTCAGAGAATTGCAGGGAACATTTGTGCTGTGCCCTGAAGTGTAACTAGGATTCTACATGGCAGGGAAGTGCAGGGAGGACATTCCAGGGAGTGGTTACAGCCTGAAGGGGGACAGAGGCATGGGCGAGAGAGTGGAGAGGAGTGGGCGGCTGGAACCTGGTGGGCGATGAGGGGTGCCTCTAATTTGGCAGATAGAGGAGGCCTTGTTTGCTCCACTAAAGGGTGTGGGTTGGTCCTGCAAACCAGGGAGGTGGTAAAGAGTAGCTCTGGTTGCAAGTAAGTCCAGACTCCAAGGGTTTGTTGACTTGGGGACGTTACTTAACCATCATCTGTAAAATGGGGGTAATGCTCATACTGACGGGTTAGTTTTGAATGTTAACGAGCTGGTATATGTAAAGTGCCTAGCACAGTGCCTGGCACACAGTAAGTGTTGAATAACTATTAACTACTACCCAGCTAATAGTCCTTTACCTTTCTTGAATCACACTCCTTTGAGAACGGAGGAGTCTTCTCCATACATTCGAGATTTTGCATATGATTTAATGGGGTTTACAGATCCTTTAAAACTGGATTCCAAGTTAAGAATCCTGCTGTAAGACAGAGGAAGTCATCTGAAGTTTTACAGCAGGAGAATGTTAAAATCAGATTTGATTGGGGGGTGGCGATGGGGAGGGAAATACTGGATACTGGTGAAGGAAACTATCTGTGGTTCTCTTATCTGACTGCATGTTATGATCATCTGTAGAGCTTTTTAGAAATACCAGTGCTCCAGCTTCACTTTCAGACATTCCGATTGAATTAATCTGGGGTGGAGGCTGGGTGTGAGGCTTTTCAAAATCTCCCAGGTGATTCTAATGTGTAGTCAGCTTTGAGAACCACTGAGTTAGGCTACTGTTAGGCAGCTGGGAAGAGGATAGTTGCAACATAGTAGGAACGGAAAGGAGAAAAGAGGAATGATTCCAGAAACATTTTGGAGATAGAATCAACAAGATCATGTGAGCGATTAGATGTATGAGAGAGGAGGGTGTGAGGTGATTCCACTAGTCCAGACAGAAGGGGAAGACGTATCTGTGTTTGGTTTGTTGTTTATTGTTTTCCCTTTAACATGTAGGAGTCAGGAGTGGGCAAGGAGAAAACAGTTCGTTCGGTAAACATGTACTCAATATCCATTTATTAAGTGCAAACTGTGGATCTAGGTTTTGTTTTGGACATCTTTGACATGCCTGAAGAAAATCTCACATGGGCAGCTGGAAATACCAGTGTCAGTTGTCATCAGTCATCAGATCACAGCCAGGCGATCATGGAAGGGTCTGGAGGAGATCATCCGGGAGAGGGCAGAGAAGGAGACGAGACCACCAGTTACAGAACCCAGAGTAGTGGCCCCCCCGAGGCCACATTGAGGGAGGGGAGAGCATTGTGTGGGCTGGTGAGAGGAGGATGCAAGAGTTTCCAGAAGGAGTGTGTGGCCATTGTGTGAATGCAGCAGGGAGATGGCCTGAGGTAAGGACCTGGAGGAGCAGGCCCAAGGTTGGATGACTAGGAGGTGGCCATGGCTTTGGAGACAGTGGCAGGGACCCAAGCCAAATTCCAGTGGGTGCAGACGAGAAAGAAAGTGAGGAAGCATGAGCCTTGGTGTAGGAAGTTTGGGGTAAAAGCAATGAAAGCAGTAGCTGCAGGGGAGGAAGGGTGGAGGAGCAGAGATTTCTTTTAGGTTGGAGTGGCGTTATTGTAGTCTGAGGGGAAGGAGCCAGGCTAGAGGAAGCCATCAAAATACAGACGAGGGAGGAGACAGCCACTGGAGCCAGGGCTCACAAACACTGGCTGAAGAACTGCTCTTGGATGGGAGAAGGGATGCTTGTTTCTTTGAGGTGGAAGTAAAGAAGTTTCCAGAATGGTACAGCCTGTCTGTTTGAGAAGCCATCTATGGTCATATCTGAAACCCAAGACATCTTCCTACCTATATTCTCCTTTCCAGGCCCAGTTCCCGGAACTCAGTCTGTTTCTTTCCCTCCTCAAAGGCACCACCCCTCCAGGACAGGAGGCTGGCTGGAGACTCAGCTGTAATATATCTGACGTTTCTTCACTTCTCTACTTTCCCAAAAAGAAAAGCATGGGGCCTTTTGCTTTGAGTTGATTGTTAATCTCAACTCTCGAAGAATCCATCTGAGGATACAAAGAGCTGCAGATTCTGAAGTTCCTCAGTCACTTTTGCTAGTTCTCCTTTTCTTTGCCCAGAGGGTGCTCTCCTCTGTTCTCTGGATCTCTCATACCACACCTTGCTTCCGTTCCCTGCTCCTTCTCTTCCCCAAGTCCGATCTCTCCCTGCATCACCTCATCCAGTCCCATCACTTTATTTGTTTATTTATTTTTTATAAATTTATTTATTTATTTGTTTATTTTTGGCAGTGTTGGGTCTTCGTCTCTGTGCAAGGGCTTTCTCTAGTTGCGGCGAGTGGGGGCCACTCTTCATCACGGTGCGCAGGCCTCTCACTGTCGCGGCCTCTCTTGTTGTGGAGCACAGGCTCCAGACACGCAGGCTCAGTAGTTGTGGCTCATGGACCTAGTTGCTCCGCGGCATGTGGGATCTTCCCAGATCAGGGCTCGAACCCGTGTTCCCTGCATTGGCAGGCAGATTCTCAACCACTGCGCCACCAGGGAAGCCCCAGCCCCATCACTTTAAATTTCATCTTTATGCTGAGGTCTCCCCAGTCCTGACCTTTCTCTCCAACACCAGAACTCACCACCCGGTGGAAACATTTGGATGCCTCACAGGCCTCTCAAACTTCACATACCGAAAACAGAACTCTTGTTTTTCTCCCCTTCCATCTGCCCCTCCTTCTATTTTCTCCTCTCAGTATATGCCTGTAATTGTTTCCTCTGTTGCTTAACCAAAACCCCAAGTCATCTTGAGTCTTCTCTTTCACTTGTCCCCCAGATGCAATCCATCAGTAAATCCTGTTGACTCTGCTTCCAAAATATATTGAAATCTATCCACTTCTTCCATCTCCAGTCTAGTCCAATGCTACTCAATGTGCCATTGGCAGACCAGCAGCATCAGTGTCACCTGGGAGCTTGTTAGAAATGCAAAAATCTTGGAGCCTTCTCCAGAATCAGAAACTCTGAGGATGGGACCCTGCAGAGAATTCTGATGCCCTCTAAAATTTGAGTGGTACTGGGACTTCCTTGGCAGTCCAGTGGTTAGGGCTCAGTGCTTTCACTGACGTGGCCCCAGGTTCAATCCCTGGTCTGGGAACTAAGATCCCACAAGCTACACGGTGCGCCCCCCAAAATTAATTAAAATAAAATAAATGTACCATCTTAACCATTTTTTAAAAAAAATAAGTTTGAGTAGTACTACTGTGGTCTAAGCCTTTGTGATCTCTGGTCCAAGCCGCCTCAATAGCCTCCAACTGGTCTCCATCCTTACTCTCTCGCCTCACCATAATCTGCTCTCCTCCTAGCAGCCAGAGTGATTGTTTTCAAAAACAGTTAAATCAGATTATGTCACACACATACACACCCTCCTCTCCCCACCTTCCCCCCCAACCCCACCAGTTTAAACCTCTCATAGCTTCCCACTGGACACAGTATAAACCAAGTTTTCTTTCCTGATCCGGAGAGCCCTGAGGTGAGAACTGGTCACACCTGTCACCCCAGCCTCTGCCAGAGCCTCCCCTCCCCCTGCCTCTAGGCTCTCCTGTCTGCAGATGCACCAGCTTGCTCCCAACCTGGCACCTTTGCACTGGCTGTTCCTCTGTCTGAAATGCTCTTCCTCTGAACTTCAATAGCTGCCTCCCCAATACCATTTATTTCTCAGTGTAACTGGCACTTCCTTTAGAGAAGCCTTCACCAGCTGACCACTCCAAGATAGCCCCTCTTTACCAAATCACATGGTTTTAACTCGCGGCATAGTACTTATTACTATCCTTTTTTTTTTTCTTGTTTATTTATTGTCTGACGTAAGTTTTATGAGAAGAGGGACCTGGTTTATTTTGTTCGCTGCTGTGTCTGAGTGCCTGGAACACTGCCCGGCGCACAGTAGATGTGCAGTAAGTATTTGCTGACTGGATGAACTTTACTTCTTCCTTACTTGTAGGCCTGAGGTTGCTATTTGTGAACTAGTGTCCACGCAGTTGCCCACTTACTCAGCTCTCGCGACTGCATTTCCGGGAGGCTCCAGTCAGTGCCTCATCTCTGACTTCTTTGGAATCTCAGGGAGGTAATCTGAGAGTCAGTGCCCCAAGGTCTCTACTTTTGTTGTGTTTGTTGGGTAGTAGGTGAAGCTGCCTTGTGTTTAAGAACAGGGGCTTTGTGGTCAGAGAAGCCTGGGTTCAAGCCCTGGCCCTGCTGCTTGCTGCTATGAGACTCTGGGGCCAGCCCCTTCCACTCTCCAAGCCTCAATCTCCCAATTTGTAATTTGGGGATCATAACAGTCCCTACAACACAGAACTGCTGAGAGGCATAAATGAGATGTCTGTAATATACGTGGGAGATGTAAGCCACTCCATAAGTGTTTGCTATCATTATTGTTGTTGTTATCATTATTTTATACGGAGAGAGAGGAATGTATAAATAGCACTGAGGACTTGGAAAAAAAAAAAGTACAGCCATACTCATGATAAGAAAAATGCAAGCTTGAATCCATGGAGATGTTATTCGTCAGCTTCCAAATTGGCAAAGCCTAGAAAGTCAGCTGACACTGTTGGTGGAGACGCAAGGAAGCTGGTGGGAGGGCGAATTGCTACAACAACCTCCCTAGAAAGAACATTGGCCATAGCTCACAAAATCACAAATGAACATACCCTTTGACTCAGCTAATCCATTTCTAAGAATT
The DNA here is from genome assembly GCF_965194805.1 of Balaenoptera borealis. Classification (NCBI taxonomy): domain Eukaryota; kingdom Metazoa; phylum Chordata; class Mammalia; order Artiodactyla; family Balaenopteridae; genus Balaenoptera; species Balaenoptera borealis. Next base: position 33,672,644 of record NC_138876.1, on the reverse strand, counting down.
TATGCTACAGATATTCTGGCACATGTGCAAAATGATGTACGTAAAGTTATTGCTTACAACACCGTTTGAGTTTCAAAATATTGGAAGCAACCTATATGTCCATGAGTAGGGAAGTGGTTAAATAAATTGTGGTATATCTATATAATGTAACAAATAAAGTGAGAAATTTTCTTTATGTATTGATTGTTAGGTGAAAATAGATTGTTCAGTGAAAAAAGCTAGGTGCAAGATAGGGTGTATAGTGGGATCTAGCAAAAAGCAGGCAGTAGGAAAAAATGCATGTGTGTACCTGTTCTTTTGTATAACCAGAAGATCTCTTAAAGGACAAAGCAGAAGGAAAATTTTTATTGTATACTCTTTGATCTTTTGAATGTTGAACTATATGAATACATTATCTATTTAAAAAGAAAGAAGAAGATTCTGATTCTTTAAAACTTAATTATTGGTACTACTGCTCAGTGCCTTTTACTTTTTAGGCAATAACTGGTTCTAGGAATGGTGAATCTCTCTTAATAATTACTAATGTCAGAGGCAAAAGCAATGATCACAAAGATACCAAAAATGCAGACATTCTTTGGGTTCTGTGCTTGAAAGTGTAATAGTCAGCTTGCAAAGGAGATGCCCACAAGTAGATAATAAACGGTGCCTGTGGGAATCTGTATCAGCCTGCAGAGAATGTTCTGAATTTCTCCTAAGGTTTTGAAAACACATTTTTTCTTTCTCATTTTTCTAGCATAAAAGCAAATAGTTGGGACTTCCCTGGTGGTCCCCAGTGGCTAAAACTCCATCCGCGTTCCCAATGCAGGGGGCCAGGGTTTGATCTCTGGTCAGGGAACTAGATCCCGCATGCCACAACTAAAAGATCCCGCATGCCACAACTAAGACCCGGCACAGCCAAATAAATAAATAATATTTTTTAAAAAAATAGTTAACATGTATCTGGAAGTTTTTTAGTAATATGGTTTTAACTGTGCTCTTTTGGAAAGAAGAAGGAGAGTGAATACACTTTTTTTTTTTTTTTTTACGTTTCTTTTGCTTTACATTTAGCTAGCGATTTTGTGAGAGAACTTAAGAGCTTAGTGAAGTCAGCCTTCTGAAGGGCACGGCCTCTTCATTTTGAGTGTTTCTCTGCATGACAGCCCCTCTTACTCCTGCCAGACTCTGCCTGCTTCTCCCAACTTCCCTATCACACATTGTCAAGTGTTAGGCATTTTCCCTCCTTCCTTTTGATTTCTTTCTAACCCCCTAACACCCTGTAAATCTAGTTATTCCATACCCTACTACCTAACTCAGGGATATAGATGAGTGTTGATATTGAGTATTTAATTCTATAAACATTTACTGAGTTCCTACTATGTATCTGGCACCATGCCAAGTGCTAGAAACTCAGAGAAGAATAAGAAATGATTCTGAAAGTTGTACCAGATCGCTCATACTCATTTTGGGGGGACATAAGACAGAATTGTAATGTAGTATAAGAGCTATTTTGGCCAAAAAATTTGTTCGGGTTTTTCCACACCATCTTACGGAAAAACCCAAATGAACTTTTTGGACAACCCAATACATGAGTGTTATGTAAGCGCCAGGAAGGGGCACCTAACTCGGCTTTGGTGGGAGAAGGGTGTTCAGGAGGGATTCCTGGGGAAGTGAGGTCTGAGCGGAGTCTTAAAGGATAAGTAAAAGTTAACCAGGGGAAGGCAGCAGGGAGAGGGGTGTCTGGACGGTGAGGGGGACAAGTCAGGATTGGGCATGAAAGGTGAGGGGAGCCCTTCTGTGGTAGTGGCGATGGTCCAGTTCCAGCAAGAGCAAAGACTTGAAGGTAAGAAACAAACCCTAGTTGCGTGTGTGTGTGTGTGTGTGTGTGTGTGTGTGTGTGTGTGAGTGTGTGTGTGTGTTTATTCATTCACTGTAACTAGGGCATGATGATGTGTGCTGCAGGAAGTGGCAGCAGATGAGGTTTGGAGAGTTGCCAGAAGGAGGAAGTAACCAACAATGTCAGATGCAACAGAGGGCCATGGACTGACAACTGGTAGGTCATTGGTGACCTTTACAAAGCGGGGTCTCAGGGGTGGTAGGGCCTGAGCCAGGTTCTGGTACCTTGAAGGATGAAAGGGGGAGGTGAGAAGGTAGGACTCAGATCTTTGTTACCATTTATTGGCTACCTTCTGTATGACGAGTTTCTGTGTTAATGCCTTTAATTCTCACGACAACCTGGAGGGAGATATTATCCAGAGCCTTATTTTACAGAGGAGGAAACTGAGACACAGAAAGATTAAGCAAAAGGTCGTACAGTTAGAATTGGCAGAACTGGGAGCTAAAGTCTCCAGAATCCAAACCCTTGGCTACGCAGAAGCTGGGATTCCAGAAATGTGGCTGTTGCCAGAGAGTGACGTGAAGTCAAGGTTATTCATTTTCTTATTATTTTTTAAGGCTACCGGAGATTGGGGCATGTTTGTAGAAAGGAAGGAAAGGAAGGTGACTGGATCCATGGCGAGAGTGACGATGAATCAAGAAGGTCCAGAAAGATTAGGCTGAACCCTGGATTTGGCAATAGGGATGTCATCCCAACCTCTGAGACAGCAGGTTCAGCAGTGCTGGAGGGAAGGCAGCCAGATGGAAGCAGAGTGAGGAGGCAAGGGCTTAGGAGCCTCCAGCGATGCACAAGAGGCGGGCACGGCCAGGGGTAAGATGGAAGCAGCCGACCACAGAGGCAGCAGAAAGGAACAAAAGGGTATGACCACACGGAAATCTGTGTTTTGGAAAACAGAAAGTTCAGAAGCTGGTAGGCCAAGGCTTAGAGGGATTGCCTGTCCCACGTAACATACATGCATTGAACTAGAAACAATACCTTAAACCAACTTCAGCTGGATTCCCGAGGGCAGCCTGACCTTTTCCTTTCCTCATATCTCTTCACAAGAGTGGATGCTTAACTCTAATTAGTAACTGATTTACAGTCTTTATTATGAGCCAAAAAGGTGCTGGGTTTGTGATTGGCATTTAACAATTCTGAGTTATGTTCTGATGATGACAGCCGCTTGCTCGGCACAGCTGCTACCTTATATCACCCACTGTATATATGTGCTCAGCTCTGCGAAACGCCTCGGTCCCTGGACCTTTACACAGATGCCTGAGTGAGGATGGACCAATTGGTGACCTGTCTTTTTATTTATTTATTTATTTATTTATTTATTTATGGCTGTGTTGTGTCTTCGTTTCTGTGTGAGGGCTTTCTCTAGTTGTGGCAAGCGGGGGCCACTCTTCATCGCGGTGCGCGGGCCTCTCACTATCGCGGCCTCTCTTGTTGCGGAGCACAGGCTCCAGACACGCAGGCTCAGTAATTGTGGCTCACGGGCCCAGCTGCTCCGCGGCATGTGGGATCCTCCCAGACCAGGGCTTGAACCCGTGTCCCCTGCATTGGCAGGCGGATTCTTAACCACTGCGCCACCAGGGAAGCCCTGGTGACCTGTCTTATATCTGTGTCTCTGCCAGGAAGCTTCACAGCTGGGATTTAAACCTGTATCTGCTAGACTCTGAAACCAATAGCTCCGCCACCATGCAAACACACCTGTAATCCCATACTTCCATCAGATTTCCTTTTAAAGGGTCTTACAGGAGGAATGTTAAAATGAAGAGCTCGTAAGACTCTCTGAGAAAACAGACTGGATATAGTCCTTGTCTTCCATTGCTTTTGCTTCAAAATACATAAATTTTCACAATTTTTCTTTTAAATTAAATTCAAATGCTTATTTCAGATAAATTAAAAAGAGTGATGTTACCACGCAGAATTAACTGTCACACCTAGCTGTGTTTTCTCCCAGACTTTCTATAGTCATATGCAGTGTGTATGTGTATATATGTGTGTGTGGATATATTTCTTCACATAAAGAGTATAGGTCATAGTGAACATATACCACATAAAAATATAGTTTCAACACCATTTTTTTAAAAAACATCTTTATTGGAGTATAATTGCTTTACAATGGTGTGATAGTTTCTGCTGTATAACAAAGTGAATCAGCTATATGCATACATATGTCCCCATATCCCCTCCCTCTTGCGCCTCCCTCCTACCCTCCCTATCCCACCCCTCTAGGTGGTCACAAAGCACGGAGCTGATCTCCCTGTGCTATGCGGCTGCTTCCCACTAGCTGTCTGTTTCACATTTGGTAGTGTATATATGTCCATGCCACTCTCTCACTTCGTCCCAGCTTACCCTTCCCCCTCCCCATGTCCTCAAGTCCATTCTCTACCTCTGTGTCTTTATTCCTGTCCTGCCCCTAGGTTCTTCAGAACGTTTTTTTTTTTTAGATTCCATATATATGTGTTAGCATGGGTATTTGTTTTTCTCTTTCTGACTTACTTCACTCTGTGTGACAGCCTCTAGGTCCATCCACCTTACTACAAATAACTCAATTTCGTTTCTTTTTATGGCTGAGTAACATTCCATTGTATATATGTGCCACATCTTCTTTATCCATTCATCTGTCGATGGACACTTAGGTTGCTTCCATGTCCTGGCTATTGTAAATAGAGCTGCAGTGAACATTGTCAACACCATTTTTGATGGCTGCCTTGAAATACTGTTATAACAGGCTTATCTGTGACCCACGGGCTTGGGAAGATAAATGATCATGAATTAGAATTTCTTGCAATTTACTAATAGATGCTAGGAGGAAGTCTGTTCAGATTTTTAACTAATATGTATTGAAGTGCCATGACTGTTTAATATGAACCTGGGAGATGGGAGGGTGGCGGAGGATAAAGGTTAAGTGCACAGACTCTCAGAAGCCAGAGTGCCTGGGCTTGAATCCCCACTCCCAGTTCCCCCATTTATTCGCTGTGTGACCTTGAGCAAGTTGCTTATCCTCTCTGTGACTGTTTCCTGATGGTATAAAGGGGAATAATAGTACGTACATGAGTTAGTCCATGCCAAGTGCTTAGAACAGTGCCTGGCTCCTGGTAGCATGCAATCCATCTTTATGTTTCAAACTACATTCACTTGTATTATGTAAATGTTCAAGTTGCTGAGTCATTTAGTCCAAAAAAACCCAGGGTCAGTTTGACACAGGTGAGGCAGATATAGAAGTTTTTTGGGTTGACTGCTGGGGTGGGGACTGAGAGTCTGTATTTTTACAGAACTCTGCAAGTGAGTGATTTTTAGGATCAACCAGGTTCGCAATCCACTGGTCTAGAATACTGGACACAGATGGACAGAAGTTGGACGGTGGGTGAAACCAGAAAGATTTAGGAAAGTGAGTTTGGGATGTCCCCACCCAGACACAGTGGCCTTTTGTTAGTAGCAAAGCAGGGTGAAGCGATATTTAAAACTGGAACTTTGTCAGCTGAGAATCAGTTGAGATAAAGAGGGCCAAAGCCATGAAAAGGTGGAAGAAACCTGCAGGTAGAGTAGGTTTCTTTCTGAAGTGAATCAGTACTTTTTTGGCAGGGATATTTTTTTCTTCTTTTTGTGCCATTTGGTTTTATCTAGCTTATTTTTAAAAGTATTCAGAGATATATTTTTTTCCTTCTTATAATAGCTAATCTTTATTTAGTATGCGTTGGGCACTGTGCTAGTAGTTTCTAGGCTTTATTTCATATAAACTTCCAGAGAGTTGTATGAAGTATGAACCATTGTTCCCATTTTACAAATGACAAAACTAAAATTTGGAGAAGTTAAATAATTTGCACAAGGTGCAATATCCATTTTTCCTTTCTTTAGTAACACAATGCCAACTTTATTTGGGGTGGTAATGCATCCAGTGAAAAAGCTGCACTTCCCAGTGCCCCTTGCAGCTAGGTGTGATCATGTGCCTACATTCTGGTCAATGAGATGCAAATGGAAGTACTATGTGGGCCTTTCGGGAAGATTCTGTAAAGAGTATTGACTCTGCCGTAAGGTCCTTCTCCATTCCTTCTTCCTGATGCCTGAAATGCAGATGTGGTGACAGGAGCTTCAATAGCCATCTTGGACTTTGAAGATATAAGGCATGTATTAGATGGTGGTGGAGAAAGAAGGAACTTTGTTCTCTGATGACCGCAGAACTGCTGTACCCACCCTGGGCTGCCTATCTCTGACTTATATGAAAGATAAATAAACTTCTATCTTGTTAAAATTCCTTTTATCAACAGACAAACACGATTCTAACTATAATAACAGCTTATGCTTATAGTATGCTTTATCAAAGCTAATTAAATGCCAGACACTTTTCTAAGTGGTTTGTATATATTGACCCATTTCAATCCTCACAACGACCCTATGATATAGGGTTGAAGCAAAGAGAAGTTCAGTGACTTGCCCAAGGTCACACAGCTAGAAGTGGCAGAGCCAGCAAACACACATCTAATAGGAATCAGACGTGAGAGTAAAACTCAGGTCTATCTTACACCCAAGACTATAACAATTATACTATACGGCTTCTTTCATACTCAGTAAGATGTGGTGTGCTTTGTGGTTTTCCTTACCTAAACTTTACCTTCTGCTTTAATTCACAAAATGGAGGACTCCCAGCTGGCAACCATTAGTAGGAAACCTACAGTTTCTCCAGAAGATCAAAATAGCCTCCTTAGGGCTCACCTCAGAGCCCTAACTCCTTAGTAAAACTTCCATAAGAAATGTCAAAAAGTTAATTATTTTAAAAAGCTTTCATGTAATCCTATTTGCTGTTTCTTCCATCACAAAATTGTTTTGCTTTTTTTTAATCAGGTAGAATTCTATAATAAACAAAATTGGGCCATCCGTCCATCCATCCATTCAACAAACATTCAGCACCTGCTCTGAGCCAGATGCTCTCCCAGGTGCTGGGATACTGCAGCAATTGACAGACAAGGAGAGAGGAGGCAGATAATAAAACACACAAGAAAATATCAGGTACAAACAAGCGCTAAAAAGGAAAGACGTGTGCGGTGGAGGCTCTTTTAGGAAGGTTTCACTGAGGAAGAGATATTTGAGCTGAGACTCGGAAGTGAGAAGGAAGTTCCTTGAGAAGAGCAGGGAAGGGTCTTCCAGGCTGAGGAAACAGTGATTCCTTGGGGTCGGAATGAGTGTGGCATGTTCAAGGGACAGACAGAAACTCCATGGGACTGGAACATGAAGCAAAGGAGAGTGACATGAGATGAGGTCAGAAAGTTTGATGGCGTGAAAGCCAGATTTGGGGATTTTACTCTAAGAGATAGGGGAAGCTATTGGAGGGTTTTAGGCAGTATGGCAGACATTTGTCACTGGCTGGCCAGCATTCAAAAGCCCTTCTTATTTTTGGGAATCACAAAACTAATGAGAGGCAGGGTCCTAGTTCCAAGGCTTATAGAAGTCGAAGGCAAGAGAAAGTATTTTTCTCTCCTCTCCTGTGGCATGCACAAGGCCAGCTGATGCTCCTACCTGGGACTTTGAAGCGTGAGGGCATGTCTCAAAGATGCAAGGTCAATTAGAAATTATTAAGGTGACAGTGGTACAGTCAGGAGTGCATGGGGATGAGTGTGCAAGGGCAGCAGAGTCCAGCATATGGCGACCAATGTCCACTGGCACCTGGATGCCCTTAAGTGTCCTGTGAAAAGGAATCAGGGGCCACATCCTCAACAAACCGTTCCAGGAGCTTCACTGTGCAAGCCTTCTTCCAAACCTTGTTCTTGATGCTCTGAGTTCCACAGTCACTTTCAGTCAATTCTTCTTCTGCTTAAGAGTCAGCCAGTGCTGGTTTCTGTGGTTTGAAAGCAAGCATCTTGACTAGTACAGCAGGAGTGTGATGCAATCTGAAGCACATTTTCAAAAGATAACTGGCTGCTGAGTGGAAAATAGATTAGAAGGGGTATCAGCCAGCGACCAGTCAGAAACAGAAACCAAACAAGTTACTTCAAATAGAGGGGCTTTACTATAAAGAATTGCTTTCACAGGCATTAGAAGGCTGAAAGAGGAAAAGGAAAAGGAAAAGAAAAAAAGGAAGAAGGTAGTAACCCAGGGATTAATACTTGCAAGAAGAAACTCCTGCCTCCTAAGGCTGGGGAACAGGTGATATTACCTGTACTAGGAGCTTGGCAGAGGGGCCCAGGGGGCTGGTGCTTGCATCTCTGAAGGCAGGCTTGCCCTGCTCAGACCTCTGAGGAGGGAGTGCTGGCTATCGGGCTTCCACCAAGGGGACCTCCCCTCCCGCCCCTGCCGGGGTAACAGCTCCACAGGTGAGGGAGTGGGGCCTGAGTGCTGTTGGCAGCTGTGGGGTGCTGGGAGCACTCAAAGTCTCTGGAAGCTGGGGCCAGTTATATGCTGCTACTGGAGCAACGCTGAAAAGCAGGAAGTGAAAAACAGGAAAGAAGTCCCTTCTCCTTTCCCTCCACTTTTCTTTCTCCTTTTAATGCCTTACATTGCAGAACCTAACAGGAAGCCAGCTAGCTGGGAGGTGGGGAGGTTTCGTTTACATTATCCCAACGCCATATTATAGAGAAGAGCTTAGAAGGGTACCCCGAAGACCAAGGGAAATACCCAGCACAGGAGCATCAAGTCCAGTTAGGAGGCCCCTGCAGTCACCCAGGAGGGAGAGGATGGTGGCATGAACTAGGGCCCTGGCAGTGAAGGTGGCAAGAAACAGGGCAAGGAGACGGCACCCTTTGGCGCAGAGCTGCATTTCCTGGTGCCATACTTTGTGTCACAGACGGATCTATCGATCTATCGCAGGCTCAGTTCTCCTGGCCAGTGGGCGCCTTGGTAGCTCAGGCTTGTCACACCTCCTGCCACCTCCCACACACAGCTGCCTGTCCTTGGGAGCAGGAGCGCATGCGCAAGGTGGTCCTCAAGGCCCCTAAAGGAGCCGGCTGAGACCCTGACCACATGCTATGGCTGGAGCAGCCCAAGAATGTCGCCATCAAGGAAGGGAAGGCCCTTCCTTGGGGTAGGGCCTGTACTCAGGCCCTACCCCAAGGAGGAAGTGACCCAGTAGTTGAAGAAGTTCTGATTATTCAAATGAGTACAGTTCTCAGTTGCTTTGCTATCTTTGAATATCACCTGGATCCAGAAACAGCTCTCCCTCCATCCCTAAGCATCATGCATTCCTTTCAGTGGGCAGCTCACTCTTCCCTGTACATATGACAGTTTCTTGAGAGTCAAACACATGTTCATGTTAAAGCCATCATTATTAAGTTAAATGAAAAAAGATGGCAAGAAATTGATTTGAGATTAGAAATAGAATTGACAAGAATTTCCTCTGAGAGCTTAGATATGAATTTAATGTTAACATTATCAATACAGTACCTAGATGCTTGCTCTTTGGCAGGGGTAAGAGCCCCATAAGGTATGGAGAAGCACCCAGAGATTCAAGCAGAGAGAAGCTGTTAGCACCCCTAGGCCTGATGGGGTAGGGGAGGAAGCTGCAGTCAAAGGAAGAGGCGATGCCAGCGGGGGCTAAGTCACAAGTGGGACAAAGAGGGAATGGGGAAATAAATGCCCTGCCCACCCAGTCTTTCTTTCCTCTTACTCTCAACCTATTGCTGTACCTCCAAACCAGAAACCAGAGCGTCAGGGAGTCCAGATACTACAGTAGACGGAGACCAGCCTGCCAGGCATAGGGCAGGAGGGGCAAACAGAGAATATGCAACATACACATTATAGACAATGAATTTTTTCTCTACTTACTACATTATATATGTATGGCCCTTGACCTGCATAAGGTAGTTTCTTTTCAATTATTTCATTTTACACTCAAAGGTTCTGTGACGGTTAATTTATGTGTCAACTTGACTAGGTCAGAAGGTGCCTAGACATGTAGTCAAACATTATTCTGGGTGCTTCTATGGGGGTGTCTCTGGATGAAATTAACACTTGAAGACCTGAATAGAACAAAAAGGCTGACTCTCCCTCAGCTAAGAGGGAACTCCTCTCCCTGACTGCCTTGGACGTGGAACGCCAGTTTTTCCCCTGCATTTGGACTTGAACATCACCTCTTCTTGGGCCTTGAACCTGCTGGCTTTGGGACTAGAAATACACCATCAGCTGTCCTGGGTCCTCAGCTTGCCGACTGCAGATCTGAGGACTGGTCAGCCTCCATAATTGAATGAGCCAGTTCCTTATACTAACTAAATCAATGAATCTCTCCTCTCTCTATACTCTTACTGGTTTTGTTTCTCTGGAGAACCCTGACTAATCCAAGTGCTTTGTGAGATAAGCAGGGCAGGTATTATCTTCAGAAAGAAGCAAATATGACATTTTGGAAACCTCAGGATAAAAATTAAAATATAGGTCTTAGCTCTCATTCTTTTGCCCTGTATGTCTAAACCATACTTACTCTGTTTATAGAACTCTCAGTAGTGGCAAAGTTCCCCATGATCGTTTTTATGCTTCTTTCTAAAATAGCATCTACCCACTCACCCAAGTAAGACCTTGAAACTCCCTTTCTCTCTTTTCCCTGTCTAAAATTGTTACCAAACTTTCCAAATATCTCTTTAATGTGTTCTCTTCCATATTTCCGCACGATTTAGGCCCTCCCCTTTTCTTCCCTGGAATAATCACACATTTGTAACTGTGCCTAATTACACATTTGTGTGCTTGCTGCTGAGATTTGTCTCCCACACCAAGCTCAGGTCCACAACCCACTGTTGTGACTCTAGCTCTCGCCATACACAGAAGTCTCAAAATATTTGTTGTTGGGTTAACCAGTCTTCCTGTCCAGTCTCTTACTCTCTCTAATCATACTGCCAAGAGTGAACTTTTAATATGCCAATCTGATCTCTCCACTTTTCTGTCTAAAAGCTCCCTTCAGTTTAGCAGAAGTTACAAACTAGAGACCTGTGGCCTCCTCTAAGGATGTTTTGTTTTAGCTCCCACAATGTTTTTTTTTTTTTTTAATTTGGAATAATTGCCAACTGAAAAAACTCTGGGTCTGTCTGATAAAAATCAGGAATTCCAGCTCTTCTCGACAAGATTTGGTAACCTGGGCAAGTTTCAATGTCTTATCCTGGCTTCTAGGGCCTTTGACTGTCTCACCCAACTTGCAATTCCTCCTTCAGTGCCTCCTGGGCTCCAGATCTATGCAGGTTGTTTACAGGAGACAGTGTGCCTTCTCTCCTTGGTGCTTTTGTCCTGGGAAGTCTCGGATGCTCTTCTGACCAATGTCCGCATCTCATCATCTACCTTCGGACTCTCAGCCTGCAAGACCTCGCTTGGCTCACCTCTGGGAAGGCTTCCTCCCTGACAGTAGTCATTTCTCCCTAAAGTACAACTCATAATATTTTGGAATTTTTTGTACCCTGCATGATCCCTTTCACCAGATTAAAGTACCAATACAATCACGTCTCTCCTGAGTGTTAAATTGCTCACAGCCTCCCTTAGCCAGTTACTGGGAACTCCAGTCACCCACATTCGAGAAAGGCAACAGGAAATCCTCATCAGTGCCCTGGTACTCCCCTATTTTCCATGTGGCTGATTCTGTTACTACCCTACAGGATTGATAGTGAAAGTTGGTTTTGTAAAACGGTGTGTGAGATGATAGTCTTGCAAGTTAATATTCCTCACTGGCCAAGCAGTCCTCTGAGAAAAGATGACTTCATTCCTTCTGTGTTGTCCTCAATTAGAAATGTTTCTCTGGCTCTTTAACTTACAATCTTGTGTTCACTCTTTCTCTCAAAGCCTACCCTCCCCCCCAGGCTGGCTGGGACATGAGGGGCTTCCCAGGGACTCCCCCTTTGCTCCTGCTAAGTTCCTCGCTGAAGCCTTTTCCTCCTGTCTCACCAGGGGACCTCAGTAGGGACCATCCCATTTATCAGAGAGGTTATAATAACATTGAACCTCACAAGGGAGAGGGTCCAATTCTCTATGCCTCCCTTCCCAGGAGGCTCCTGGTCTCCTATGCAAAATATCCTTTCTCCCCAGCAAACCAGCCCTATACACCATGACACTTGAGAGGGCCAGGCTTTCTCATGCTACAAAGAATATTCTATAACTTTCTTTCTCCAGAGCAAAGGGTACCTTCTTTCCTACATTTACACAAAGTGGGGAAACCATCCAGGTGATTCTTTTCCAAACAAAGACTTGCTCCAAGGTGACTCGTGTCTTCTAACTGGAAAGCAGGCTCTGGCAACTTTGTGAACATGACTTTTCCTGATTAGAGTTTTCTAAGTTACACCTTGTCTTAGGTGGATTCCCTGTAAAAGAGATCAGAAATGAAGACCTGCATGTAGAGTTTTTCACAGAGTGTTCTCAGGAACAATGCCTATAGGGAAGTGAGCAAAGCAAGACTGGGCAAAGGAAGGAGTTGTACTGTGATGCAATTGCAGCAGAGGCCTCAGCTGATCCCACCAGGACCTGAGGGCTGGGGCAACCCTTCAGTGCCAGCTCCAGTGGCAGCAAGGAGGCTGGCCATTGTACCCTCTCAATGACCAGTCATTGCCCAGTCATGGGATGTGGACTGCCCCAGCCTTAGAGGACATAACCTTGGAGGAAACAGCTCCCAACAGTCAAGGGCAACAATCATGATTGTCATGGAACAATCACCCTGTGGGATTCAGTATATATTGATTCAGTCCAGAACCTCACATTTCTTTCATTTTTACTCTCAGATTGTTAAATAAATGTTTATCTTTGACATTTCAAGGCCTTTCTGTTGGACCACATTCTACATCTTTTTCTTTTTGCCAATAGTTCAATCCCGATCTTTGCTCTTTGTTATTTCTTCTCAGTTCTTTTTCACAATATCTCCTATTCCTATCCCCCAACAGCTTTCTCTTCCTTCCTTATGAAATGCTTCTTATTATACCCACACACTGGAACATTCCTACTACAAGGAGCAATTTTCTGAGTGTTTATTTTCTCTGGAATCATCTCTCTTTTATGGAAGCAGGGTTATTTATCAACCTATGATGGAGCTCTTCCTGGTTTGGTTAGGGCATGCTGCAAACTGCCCCTGTCATCACAAAGCCCTGTAATAATGCTTTTTTTGGCCAGGACACAAACCACAGTCAAAAAGGTCTCCCTGCGTTCTGAAGGTCAAGCAGTTAGAATTTTCTCAGGCTTTTGGAAGAGTGGAAGCAAGACCTTTCCTCAGGGAGCATATGTTAGTCATTCTTTAGGTAAGTCCTGCACTTACAATTGGTGGCACCTGGGTTCTAGTCCTGGCTCTGTGACCTCCTGTTGGGGTACCTGAACTATGGGAGCCTCAATTTCCTCACGTGTAACATGAGTTTACAGCAGAATTACCCTGACTTCTTGTGAAAATTGAAACAATTTGGCAGCTTGTGAATTGCAAGGTGCTGCATAAATGGGAGATTCTATTAACGCAAATATTGGCAAGAACTCATGACATATAAAGCAGGGGATAGTTCTCTTTAATTTACTTTGCACAGTGCTGTGTGCAGACAGGATGAATTGGGGTCACTTTGGTGAAGAGCCACACTTAGGGTCTTCCTGAGTAAGGCAGACAAAGTGAAGTGCTCAGGTCCACAGTCCTCTTAGAAGTTCCAGAGAAAAGACACAACAAGGAATAATTTCAATTTGTGGACCACTGTGGGAAAAGGTTTTAGAAAGAGCATAAAATAACCCATGTCACAGCCTCTCCAACAGGCCTTCCCTAATTCCACTTTCTCTGCCATCATTCCTGGATCCCCGTCCTCGCCCAGCCAGGCCTGGTGGGGTCATCTGGAAACTCTCTTTCCCCATGTGGCTCAAGTGATACAGAATTTTCTAGTGCCCACCTCCAGCCCCACCCCATTCCCCTCTGTTCAGTTGCTATATAGGCTCAGACATTCCCCGCCTGCAAAATGTGGATAGTTAAATCCATAGCACAGGCCTCGACAGGACACTGCAGGAACACAGAGAGGTGACTAACACAGCCTGGGGAAGTGGAGACAACTTCACAAGGAAGCTAATTTTAGAGCTAAATCCTAGAGGTGAAGGAGGTGTTACCACCAGGTATAGGGTTGGGAAGGAACCGCATTCCCAGCACCCCATAGAGGGACCAGCGATCCCTTTGACAAAGCATGAAGGAGCTTGCTGCCTTCAGAAAGCAGTAGGTAGCTGATCCTGGCTGGAGCGAGGGCTGCACTGGGGCGGGGTGGGGGGGGGGGTGAGGAGGGACCTCGTAGTGCTAAAGCTGATGGCTGAGGAAGGGTCCACTGGAATCCCGGCCAGGCCTGCCTGCAACCCCTCCAGCCCCATAGCTGCCCCTGACACTGGGAAGAGGCATCACTTTTCTGTCCCAAATAATAGGTGATTTTATCTGATGCTCTTTCAGCCAAGCCTTTGATAGGAGTTAAAAAACCTTTCAAGGTGAGCTCCCTGATCAGTCTTTTGAGGCATTAGTGTGGATTCATCTCCCCCATCTCTTTTATTTTTAAAAAATATTTATTTATTTATGTATTTATTTATTTATATGGCTGTGCCGGGTCTTAGCTGCGGCACATGGGACCTTTGCTGTTGTGTGGAATTTTCAGTTGCAGCATGTGGGATCTAGTTCCCTGACCAGGGATGGAATCCAGGCCCCCCTGCATTGGGAGCGCGGCATCTTAACCACTAGACCACCAGGGAATCCCTCCCGCATCTCAACCTCAGCATCTAGCATGAGCCCTCCTGTAGTCTTATTCTCTGGGGACAGAGGGCCTCTTATGCAAATAAGACTCTGGTGGCCTGCTGTGACAGCCCAGAGTTGCCATGGTCAGTGTTCAGATCAGGGTTTCAAGTCCTCCACTACTATGTACTAGCTGTAAACTGGAGACAGCTACTTCTCCCTGCCTCAGTTTCCACATTGGTTAAAGGGCTTTGGGGAGAATTAGATCATGTGTGGGATTCTCTGTCCCCACATCCTGATTCTTTCCCAGTGATCCTTATCTTAATGAAAGACATCACCATTCACTCAATTACTAAGACAGAAACCTGAGGGTTGTTCTTAACTAATCCTTCTTGCTAATACCCATCAACAGGCCCTGTCAATTCTACCTCCAAAGGACTTCCCTGGTGGTCCAGTGGTTAAGACTTTGCCTCCCAGTGCAGGGGGTGCGGGTTCGATCCCTGGTCGGGAAGCTAAGATCCCACATGCCTCGTGGCCAAAAAACCAAAACATAAAGCAGAAGCGATATTGTAACAAATTCAATAAAGACTTTAAAATTGGTCCACGTCAAAAAAAAAAGAAATCTTAAAGAATTCTGCCTCCAAAATATACCCTTTCTGTCTCCACTTCTACCTCCTCCTTAGTCCCAGTCGACACCAGCTCTCATTTGAGTACTGAACTGTTGCTATAGTCTCCTAACTGCTTTTCTTACTTCCACCCATCATCTATACCAGATAGCCAGAGCAATTGTTTTAAAATGTTATTCAGGGGAATTCCCTGGCAGTCCAGTGGTTAGGACTCTACGCTTCCAGTATAGGGGACACGGGTTCGATCCCTGGTCGGGACTAAGATCCCACAAGCCACAAAAAAAAAAAAGTTAAAAGTTAATCAGATGTATCACACCGCAGCTGAAGACTCTCTAGCAGTATCCATCTCACTTACAGTAAACTCCAAAGTCCTTATCATGGCCTACAAGGCAGCATGTGAGTTGGCCTCTGCCTTCCTGTGCCCCATCCCCATCGCTCCTTGCCATCCATCCCCACTCGTCTTTGGACAATTCCTAGAACGTGCTAAGTGCCAAGTTCTTTCACGCCTTAAGAACTTTGTTCTTGCCTTTCCCTCTGCCTGAAATACACTTTCCCTGGTTTTTCAGGTATCTGGTTCCTTCTTGGCTGAAATGTCCCCTCTTTGGGTGGCCTGTCCTGTCTTCTTGTCTAGAATAAGTTCCTCCATTTTTCTCTATAACAGTACTCCTTTTCTCATAGACTGATCACAGCTTATCATTACTTATTTACTTACTTGCTTTCTTAGATCAGGCTCACTTGGAATAGATCCTGAGAAGAAGATTCAAGAGCAGTGATATATTAAGGAAATTCCCCCGGGGAAATGAGTAAGGGTGTGGGGGAAGCAGAACGGGGATGGGGAAGAAGGCAAATAAAGGTGAGATTCCATAAGGTAAAGTCCCAAAAATTTCAAATAAGGAGAAGTCCCAGCCTCAACCTGGTCCTATAGGGGAGTTCTGCAGTGCAAATCCTGCCTCTGAGCTTATCCTGCCTTGAAGCAAATGAGCAGCATGTTCGTCTTCCTGCTCCAATCAGTCATTGGCTAAGAGTGACTAGGGGCGGGGTCAACTCCCAATCACTTTTAACTCCCTCCAGTTGCCCAAGAGCAGGCTGCTGGAGAGTGGCAGGAGTGACCATCACAGCAAATGCACATAGGAGTCAGGGCAGAGGCACCCAGAAATACTGTAAGGGATCCCAGGGAGCAAGGCTGGGATAGTACTGGCTGCACTTGCTTATTGACTGCATCCCGCGCTAGAAAGGAAGCCCCAGAGCAGATACCTCATCTTCCTGTTTACTGTTATATCCCTAATGTCATTTGCATAGTACCTGCCACATAGCTGGTAATCATTACATTTTTCAAACGAGTGAATGAATGAATGAATGAAGTTCCTGGTACAGTGTGGCATATAGGGAATGTTCAATTAATATTATTGGAAACAACATGAATCTATATGCTTTTTCAGCTTGCTCTTAGGTTTCTGATCAATAGAGAGGGATGCTTAGGCATATGGCTTCAGAAACATGGGCTATCAAAAGAGAGAAAAAAGTCAACTCTGGAAAGAGAGAGACTGGCCCTGGAGAAAACATCTGAGCTTTTTTTTTTTTTTTTTAAAGATTTATTTATTTATTTATTTGTTTATTTATTTATTTATTTATTGGCTGCGTTGGGTCTTCCTTGCTGCGCACAGGCTTTCTCTAGTTGTGGTGAGTGGGGACTTCTCTTCCTTGCGGTGTGTGGGATCCTCATTGTGGTAGCTTCTCTTGTTGCGGAGCACAGGCTCTAGACGTGCAGACTTCAGTAGTTGCAGCCCGCAGGCTCAGTAGTTGTGGCTCATGGGCTCTAGGCGTGCGGGCTCAGTAGTTGTGGCACATGGGCTTAGCTGCTCCGTGGCATGTGGGATCTTCCCGGACCAGGGATCGAACCCTTGTCCCCTGCATTAGCAGGCAGATTCTTAACCAGTGCACCACCAGGGAAGTCTGAACATCTGAGCTATTAATAGTAGAAATCTCAAGTGTAGTTGGAGGCATGTAATAGTGGTGTGGCGGGGGATGGATGGGCCAATCCTGCATTTAGAACAAGGAAAGCCTAGCTGCCAGACAATTGCCCAAGTCAGGAAGTAACAGCTTCGGGTTCTAGCAGCACAGGATATGATCTCATGCAGGACCTCAGGGCCTCGGTGGAACAGGCTTGGATTCAGAACAAACGTTTGGTCCTGGCAGGGTATGGGAGCACTGGTCTCAGACAATAAGGCAAAAGCCCAGGCCCATAGACTGTCAGGCACCTCAAAGGGGAAGGAGCAGTGACACTTTCTGGTCGCCCAAGCTATTGACAGTAGAATTCCAAACCTAGGGTGATCAACTCATCTCAGGCCCTCCCTCAGTCCTGGGCAAACCAGGACAGTTGGTCACCCTATTGCAAGGAAAAGAAACTGTGACAGCTTGGGTTGCCTGAGGGGAGACTCTGAGACAGAGATCATCTTGCAGCAGCTATATCAGGAAGTGGTCTTGGGATCACCACCTAAGGAAGAGAAGAGATGGAAGCAGGAGGCGGCCGAGGGAGGAGCTGGGCTGAAATGCAGTCTCAGTGTAATCCTCAGCCAACCGCACAGAGTGCTCTGAGGCTGGGATGGTCCTTCAGAGTTGCCCTGAGTTTAGTGTTGCCATATTTAGCATATAATAATAGAGGATGGCTAGTTAAACTTGAATTTCAGATAAACAGTGAATATCTTTTTTAATATAAGTGTGGCTCCTATAGTACTTGCAACATACTTATACTGAAAAAATTATTCATTGTTTATCTGAAATTATCTGAGCATTGTATATTTTATCTGGCAATCCCACTTGAGTTGGGACGAGGGGCCAGGTCTTTCTGCCCTATGTGGACCAATCTCTGGATTCAGACTGCCCCAGTGAAAGGGGTGTGACCTTGGGTTATGAGACTCTCTTCAGCTGAGGCAGTTCTGAGGCAGGCTGACAGCTGAGCACGGCCTGCCAGCAACCCACTCAACAGCTGACAAAATAAATCCTTCAGACTTGAAAGGGAAATTAGAGAGCCCATCACAGTGTCTACTACAGAAACAGACTCTCGATAACTTATTTACTGGAATGTACTGGAAGAATACTGTGTTCACAAAATCAACTGGAGGGCTAGAGAATCAGGCTCAGGAAATAGCCACGAGAGCCGAGCAGCAGGAAAAACATGCCAAGGACACACCACAGGAACAATCTGGAGTGCTGGGTTGCTGCTGCAGATACCAAAACCTATTTTCACCACCCAATGGACTCTCAACCCTGCTGCTGCCATATTGAATAATGTCCCTGCACTATTGTGTCAGTCCTTTGAGATGTCTTCCTGAAATAAGCATCTGATTGGCTGATTTGGGTCACATGTCCACCCTCCAGCTTCTGTAGTGGCAGGAGGTGTCCTGCTTCCCATCTAGTCTTTCACAAATTGAGGATTCTCCTAAAAAATAAAAAGGGTATATCAGGGCCTGGTGCTACGGACAACATTAGGAGCTGGCAGTGTCTCAAGAGCGCCTCATGGTTTGGATTAATCCTCTTCCACTAGCCCCAAGGAATGTGATCATGAGACGTGGGAGAGAAAACCATGTATAATCACAGAAGATCTGATTTTCTCAAATATAAATGTAAATAGCAGTGAGTAACTCTAAAAACTCCAGGAGCAGTAATGAATCTAATTATGTAGATCCTTTACCCAAACACAAATGTGACTTTCCAACGCAGGAAAAAAGTGCCTTTCAGGACTCTCCTGGTGGTCCAGTGGTTAAGACTCCACACTTTCACTGTTGGGGGGTGGGCATAGGTTCGATCCCTGGTCGGGGGAGCTAAGATCCCGCATGCCACAGCATGGCCAAAAAAAAAAAAAAGTAAAGATTATTTTTTGTAATCTACCATTTTAAAAAATAACATCTATTTTCAAAAAATTCCATTATGACTCTTGCTTCATTTTGGATATAAGAATCAAGTTTATCCCCTCCCTATTTCCCCACAAATCAATGTTAACAGCTTTGTGTTATCACTTATTTCTCAGTGCTCATAAAATCTGATATAGATATATTTACATATTTGTACTGGCAAATGTTCATGATATTTTTTAAATGAAATTATATTCACCTCTCTAGATCTCATTCAGCAACAACCAACATGAAAGTCTTTCCAAGTCAATATAATTCATTCTTTTTAATAAATGAATACTGCTCCTCACATGGATATACCATAATTGGTATATTGATGGGCATTCATGTTGTTTCCAAATTTTTGCCACTACAAATGATGCAATAAACATACTGTTTCTATGGAATAACTTCCTTGGAAAAGGATTACTGGATCAGAAGGTGTATCTTTATTGTTTAACCTTTTATTAAAACATACATACAGAAATAATATACATTAAAATATTACATAGGTAAGTTGCACAGCTTGATGAAATTTTACAAACTGAATCCCCTATGTAACCAACACCTGGATCAAGAAATAGGACATTACCAAGACCCTAAAATCTCCCCTCATGCTGAAAGGATTTATGTATTTTAAATTCTAATAGAATTGCTCTATTGATTTCTAAAAGCCTTCATAATTCCCATTTGAGAATGTCCTTTTCCCTCCAAGTGCCAGGGCTGCCGCAGATGGTGTCAAACTGCACTTGTTTGACCTGGGACGCAGAGCCTGAAGACCATTCACAGAGGCCCCAGAAGTGCCCTCTTCTCTTGTATTTATGAAAGGGCGTCACACTCCTTTGTATGTATTCTTCCTAGCAGTTGGAACATAGCAACCCCTCAAGAAACATTTGCTGACTGATTGTTAAAACGATAAAAACATGCACCTTCCTCTTCTCAAAACACTTCTAAATCTTTTGAGTTCAATAGTGGATGTTTAGTTGCATGCAGAGCCAGGAAAAAAAAAAAAGGTGGGATTTGGAACCAGTATACTTGAACTAAAGTTTTAGCTGTGTGATACTGGGAAATTAACACGATCTCTCTGGGTCACATATTGTTTAACATGTAATAAAGAGGAACAAGAAAACTAAAAATTATCCCTACCTACCTAACTATTATAAATTTAGGAAATGTACGTTAAAAGCTGTTTGTAAACTGACAAATGCTATTTAAATATTAGTTAATAGTCAATCTCTTAATATGTGTTTAACTATTGATTATTAAAATACTTCGCAAGTTTTATTTTTAATTCCACATTCAAACATATTTTATTCCTTGAGCATATATTGCCTTCCTCTTACTGATTAGAAAAGAAACTAAAAAATATTTTTCTTTGCTACTTTATTTTTTTCTCGCTTTTAAAATAGCAATTACCAGAATAGGCTCCTAAAAGCTTAATACTTTTTGTGGGTGATTAAAGAGTTAAATTTCAGTGGCCTTCCAATTGGATCAGAGAAAAGACAATGAGTGCTGACCTCTCAGCCCTGCCCAGTCACCCCTCAGGCCCCCCTTCTTCATCTTCATCTTCCCATTACCCTCTAGAAAGGCTGTCCGTGCCCCAGGTTCATTCAGCTCTTTGACCTTGGGCTGCAGTAGCTGCCTGATTTCTCTTCCCAAGGATCATTCCCCCATATTTCATTCTCATACCATGTCACAATTTGTGATATGTACATACCTTCTGTGCATGGATACAGAATATTTAGATAACGGTTTAATTTTTTTAACTGAGATATAATTGACATATAACATTGTGTAAGTTTAAGGTGTACACGATGATTTGATACATTTATATATTGCAATATGATTACCACCTTAGCATTAGCTCACACCTCTATCTCGTCACATAATTATCATTTCTTTTTTAAGGTGGGGTATAGTGCTTTTATTTAATTCAGCTTATTTTTATAAACTTAAATACATCTATGCCATTAATTCATTTTGCTTATATTTTATCCATATAAAATACATTTACTTTGAAAACTATGTGTCACTGCTCTAAATGGAGACTCAAGTTACAGCTAACTGTAAAGATTAGTAGAGTAGAGACAAAATAATGTCATTAAATTTCAGCTGGATACTGGCTGAGACCCTGAGCCCTAAGGCTGTTTTATGTTAAAATGAAGAAGAAGAAGAGTAGCAAGTGTTAGAGAAGCCTTAAAGGCAACTAGTACCTAACTGAGACTTCCTTCTTAAAGTCATCAGAAAAGGGTTAAAAGGAAATGTAAAAAGAGACTGCTAAGGCAGCCCACAGAATGGGGCCTGGTGATTGTAGCACCCCTCTTGGTGGGGCAGCGGATGGATGGCGCTTGCCGATGCCTGGCAAACCTAAATCTTCTTTTTTTGTTGTTGTTTAAATTTATTTATTTATTTTTGGCTGCACTGGGTCTTCATTGCTGCGCATGGGCTTTCTCTAGTTGCGGCGAGCGGGGGCTACTCTTCGTTGCGGTGCGCGGGCTTCTCATTGCCGTGGCTTCTCTTGTTGTAGAGCACGGGCTCTAGGCGCGCGGGCTTCAGTAGTTGTGGCTCACGGGCTGTAGAGCACAGGCTCAGTAGCTCTGGCACACGGGGTTCGTTCCTCCATGGCGTGTGGGATCTTCCCAGACCAGGGCTCAAACCCATGTCCCCCTGCATTGGCAGGTGGATTCTTAACCACTGTGCCACCAGAGAAGTCCAAAATCTTAAAGGAAAAGGAACCGATACACATCAGCTTTAAATCATTCATATAGTACAGCACACACCCTCAAAACCACAGCACCAAGATTGAAGGAAAGGAGAAAATTAAACGACCCTTCCCCCCCGCCCCCCCCCCCCGACTGCCACGTAACTCTGTGAGTCACTTCTTTAGAAAACAGGCATGAAAATATCCAATTAAAGCGCATTGCTAATCTGGTAGAGCACCATGATGCAGATGCTCACGTAACGGTTCCCTATTCAGAATGAAAATGCCACCAAGAAATAGTTAGCAAAGCGTAACTGATTATATGACCAGCTTCCTACAGTTTCCTTTGTCTTGTCACCCATTACCTTTCAAAATCTTCAAGGGCAGGAGTTTCACTTTCTCTAGTTCCTTTGAACCTCCTCGAAGCAACCAATGACGTGTCCTGCAGGCAAGGAGCCTAGATTGATACTGAGTTGTGTTGACCAGAATCTTCAAAGCTACATGGGACGTGGCAGTTGAGTGGGAGGACTCCCATTTAGGGTTCTCTATTCACCCAGAATCATCCTGGGAGCATGCTAATCAAGCTTGCTGCATTAGAAATGCTAATTGGTATTTGGTGGCTGGCATTGACTAAGTCATATGCATCAGCCTAAATTAAAGTGGAAATCTTCAGGGTTTTCCCCTCCATCCTTTGGTAAGAAAGTGACCTAGTTAAGGGATAGGCAAACCAAGGCTGGAGTGTCAAATCCCACCCAGTCACCATGTTTGGTAGGGCCTTCAGGCTTAGGATGGTTTTTATGTGTTTAAATGGTTGAAATAATTTAAAAATAACTTTTTTCATGACACATGAAATTAGATGAAATTCAAATTTCAGTGTCCACTGTCAGGTTTATTGGAATACACCCACACTCATTCATTCATATATTGTCTTTGGATACTCTCTTGCCACAATGGCAGAGTTGGGTAGTTGTGATTGAGATGGTATGGCCCATGAAGCCTAAAGTATATACCATCTGGTTCTTTACAGAAAAAATTTGCTGACACCTTACCTAGACCGTTAGTTTCTACTTTGGCTGCACACTGGAATTATTTGGGAGACAAAAAATACTGAAGGTACTGATGCCTTTTCTGAGAGATTCTGATTAAATATTCTAAAGACTGGGACTTTTAGAAGCTTTTTAAGTGGTTAAAATGTGCAGCCAAGTTCAACCACAGTTGACCGAGACTAGTGCTTGTCAAACTTTAACACGACATGAATCTCCTGAGGGTTTGTTAAAATGCAGGTTCTGATTTAGCAGTTCTATGGAGGGGCCTGAGATTCTGCGTTTTTGATAAGCTCCCAGGAAGAAAGGGGGAAAAAACTTCTTTCTATGTGCCTTTTAGGTACCTTCTAACCTACCTTCTCTTAAAGGTAGGTTAAAAAGATGCCACAGAACAGACTTCTTAAGCAACTTCAGCGGACTGGAAATCCACCCTGCATGCTGAAAGGAGTTTCGACCCTTTCCCAGAAAACAAATGGTTTTGAATACCTGCCTTCACATCCATCCATTAAGACTTCTCATTTTGCTGAAGCAATGAAAGAATAATCACAGCTTTCTCCTTTCACCCTCCCATTCCTTGGAGAAAATTTTTGAGGAGTGTGTATAAAGAAATCCTCTGCTGGTTAATGGCCTTGAAATTGTGTGGATTAACAGTCTGAGTCCAGTGACTGGGAAAACAGCTTCCCTGATTGGCGATGGTTGAACTTTAGGATTTAACTAGGAGGAATAGAATGTCCTTTGGGGTATGGAATGCTCTGGAATCTCCATCACCCTGAGTCATTTGAAACCCCTTTTTGGGTAATATTGAGAAAGGAAACACCATCAGATCCCATGAAGACATTTTCTTTCTAACTTCTCCACTCTGCTATGATGAGGACTAAGAATGTGGAATTTCAGAATTTCTTTCCCATATTTTATTGATAAATTGGTGGATATATCCTTTTAAACACTTTTGCCTGCCAATTACCTACAGATTGCTGAGCGTTTATCACCTTAAACCTATTTATTATTGAGATCTACTTAATCTTCTGAAATATAAATATGCGTGAACCTTAAATATATTACAATGATAGTGATGGGTTCTATGGAAAAAAGTTTCACTTCCTATTTCCTTGTCTCTGAAGAGAAAAGCCATCTCAAGGAAATTATTTTACTATAGTCCCAATTTGCATAGGAGAAAAATCTTCTATTCCTAAGTGTAGGGGGTCGCCTTTGAGATGCAGGTGACCTAACAGTGATTGAACCATTGATGACTTAACCCCAAATTTCACCCTGCAGCTGAAAGCCCATACAGAACGGAGACCCCAGGATGCCATGAAACTATGGCAGTTAATGGAATATGGGAAGGAAGGTGCCTTTTAAGGGATAAGGAAGGTCAGCTGGAAACACCCCTGGGTTAGCTGGCATCCAATCAGGAGTTGATTTATACACACCTGTGCACCCTCTCCTTCCCCCACCCCCATCCACTGCTCTTAGAATCTCTTTAATCAGATGAAGGAAAATGATATGGTGAGGAGAAGCAGAAGTTAAAAAATTTTTATGTAGCTTTATTGAGATATAATTCACATACCACAAAATTCACGCTTTAGAGTGTACCACCCAGTGGCACTTCGTATATTTACAGAGTTGTGCAACCATCACTACTATACAACTTTATAACATTTTTATCACCCCCAAAAGAAACCTTGTGTCCATTAGCAGTCACCCCTCACTTCCCTCCTCTCTCTCGCCCCTGGCAACCACTAATCTACTTCCTGTCTCTGTAGAATTGAGGAAGAAGGTTTTAATAGTCAGAATCCTGGGTGCTGTTTTAAAAGGTGGGACCTTCAGCTGCCTCTTTCACTCCATCTCTCTGGACCTCAGTTTCCTCAGCTGCCAGATGGGTGGTTCTCAGTCTTGGCTGCTGTAGGGAGGAAAAATTTTCCTCTACCCCTCTAGGTTCTCTTGGCTGGTCTATATTAATTAAATTGACATACTATAGGTTAATAGGAGAAAAACAAATGTAATTACATATGTAGGGGAGCCCTATAAGAGTGTGAGACCCAAAGACAAGTCGGACAGTTGAGGCTTGTATGCCATCTTGAGCTAAGGAATGGGGTAGGGGCCCGTGGCTTCAAAGGGGAGGAGGATGAATTCACAGGATGATAAGAAGAGCAGATATTTGGTAATTAGATGTTTGCCTGCCATACAGCTAGGTCAGTCATTTAGACAAAAGTTATCTCTGGTAATAGCTCTCTCTGAGCCAGGACTCCTGTCTGAATACTTTTAGGTAGTTAAGGGAGAGATAAAAGTTTTTCTTGAGTCAGCTTGGTCTTGAATCCCTTCGGCTCAAAATAATCCACATGCCAAAGTGGAATATTTTGGAGTCAGGTATCCTGCTCCCCTTAATTGCACGTCAGAATCAGTTGGGGAGGCAAAAATACTCAATATATTGTAATAACCTATAAGGTAAAAGAATCTGAAAAAGAAGAAAAGATATATATGTATGTATAACTGAATCACTTTGCTGTATTCCTGAAACTAACACAACATTGTAAATCAACTATTCTTCAATTTAAAAAAACACTTTAAAAAAAATTCAGGGACATCAAAAAAAAAAAAAAAAAGAAGAAAGAAAGAAAGAATCAGGGAACTTTGAACAAATGCTGATGCTCAGCCCCACACCCCAACCCTAGGACTCTAATTCACTAGATCTGGGGTGGGGCTTAGGCACCGGAAATTTTTAAAAGCTCTGTAAGGCAGATTTACTCCAAGGTCTTGCTATCAAAGTGTGGTCCTGGGACCAGCTGGGGGCTTGTTAGCATCACAGATCCCAGGTCCCCACCCCAGACCCACTGAGTCAGCATCTGGGCATTAACAAGACCCCAGGTGATTTTTGTGCACATTGAAGTTAGGAAAGCTCTGCTCCCACGTCCCCTCCAGCTCTAACAGTCTGTAGTTTCGTGTTCCCTGCTCCTGCCTTCATGGGCCACCAGGTGATTTTAGTAATCAGTTCCCACAAACCAGAGTTTACCCCACAATGGAAAATTGGCTCCCAGTTTGCTCGCCAAACAGGATTTAGGAATAGGTTACTGGCAAAGCTTTACAAGAACTTCATTCAGTGATAACTAATTACACAGTAATTTGGAAGAACATCAAGTCATTTTAGAGTTGTTTTATCTACTGTCCCGAAGCAAAAAAAAAGTATGTTTAGGTGTCAACCTGTAGGCAATTTAGAAATATTCTGTACTTTACAAAAATCACGTATCAGGCAGGTCATTAGTTTCCATTTAAAGCAGTATAAGCAGAGTTTCTTGACCACAGCTGCCCATTAGAATCACTTGGGGAGCTTTTAAAACTCCAGACATCCAGCCCCACCCCATCCAGATCAACTAAGCCAGAACCTTGGCAGCTTTTAAAGCTCCCCAGTTGATTATAATATTCAGTCAAAGCTGAGAATCACTGGTATACAGGTTTTACTATTGTTATCCTGTTTGGGATGTACGGAAAACTCCTGGCTTTGTACCTTGCTAAGGTCTAGGGCTGTGTTTCCAATGCATAATGGTTGATTTATTCAGTAACCACATGCTGAACATCTTCATGTCTCAAGCCCCATCTGCAGGATTTGAGAGAAGGATCCAGAGACCTAGACAGACACTCAGAGAAGGTAAGCACCTCAGCCCCTTGCTTGAGCATGCTCAGGACAGTGGCAGCCCTGCCACTTTGCATCCTTCTCCAGGGTTCCATGGGCAGGGGAAAGTACACTGACATTTTAAACAGGACTTCCCCTCTCTGCCTGTCGATTTTAGGAAGTAGGTCATTGGATAATGCAGATGTGACTCTTCCTCTTGGGCCTCACATCCATGACGATGGCACTAAAAAGTTAATCAGTCAACAGATATGTACTGGGGATTTCCCTGGTGATCCAGTGGTTAAGACGCCAAGCTTCCACTGTAGTGGGCACGGGGTTGATCCCTGGTCAGGGAATTAAGATCCTGCATGCCATGCGGTGCAGCTAAAACAAAAACAAAACCAAAACCAAAACAACAACAAAAATAAACAAAAAACAGATATGTACTAAAAATGGTGCCCAGCACCCAAGGGAGGGGCTGGAAGAAAAGGCTTCCAGGATCTGACCAATGAAATAAGGCGTCCATAAATGGAGTAGTTAGCAAACAGTGCAAGGCAGGGTATAGTTGAGGGTTCTGTTTGGGGTAAAATCAGCAAGGACTACAGAAACTCAGAGGAAGAGAAATCAGTGCCCACTGGAATAGGATGGAGACACTGCACAGCAAAGAGAGCTCACAGATTGACGGGGGAGGGTGTTCTTATGACTATTTATTACAGAGACTACTATTTGTTATATTTGCTGTGAGCCAGGAATTGTCCTAAATGATTGTCTTATTTACTCCTCTCAACAGCGTAAGGTAAGAACCATAATTATCCCCATTCTGTAGATGATGAGACTGAGGCACAAAGAAGTTAAATAACTGGCCCAAGGTCACCTTGAACTTGGTCTGTATGGCTCCCAAGTCCATGCACTCCATCATAATATATTGACTAATAGCCACATAACATTTCTTTTTTATAAATTTATTTATTTTGGGGGCTGTGTTGTGTCTTCACTGCTGCATGCGGGCTTTCTCTAGTCGCAGCGACCGGGGGCTTCTCTTCGTTGCAGTGCGCGGGCTTCTCCTTGCGGTGGCTTCTCTTGTTGCAGAGCACGGGCTCTAGGCGTGCGGGCTTCAGTAGTTGTGGCCCACGGGCTTAGTTGCTCCACGGCATGTGGGATCTTCCCGGACCAGGGCTTGAACCCGTGTCCCCTGTATTGGCAGGTGGATTCTTAACCACTGTGCCACCAGGGAAGTCCCAGCCACATAACATTTATTAGTGTGTGCCAACAAGCAGGTTCCTAACGTTTTACAAATATTATCTCATTTAATCCTCAAGACAATGCTTTCTGGTGGACAGTTCCATTATTCTCAAGTTCCGGGTAAGAGAATTTGAGCACAGAGAAGTTAAGTAACTTGCCTGAGGTCTAGGGTTGCCAGATAAAATACAGTTAAATTTGATAAATAACAAAAAATAGGTTAGTATATATATTGCATGGGACATACCTATACTGAAAGTTATTCATCATTTACCTGACAAGTTAAATTAGGTGTCCTGTTTGCATTTGTTTGATCTTGCTAAATCTGGCAGTCCTACTGAGGTTATCCTGTTGGCAGGTGATAGAGCAAGGCTGAATCAGGTAGTGGGACTCTAGGGCCCACACTCTTAACCAGCACATTCCAGTGTGGCCGGAGACGTGAGTCGGCATTAATACCAGCATGTTTGAGAGGAAGGGAGCAGATTGCCTTCTTGGCTCCAAGGATTCGGTTGAGCAGTTGTGAGAAGCAGCAGCGGACTTTCCCACCCCTCCCTCACCTCCCGTGCTCTCCTGCCGCTGCTGCTGTCCCCACCTGCTGGTGGCACAAGAGTTAAAGGAGCTGGGCAATGGTGGTCCCAGCCCTGGTAACAAATGCTTCGTTCTGATGCCAAATATAGGAGGAACAGGAAAAAATGAGAGCTCGAGAGAGACAGAGACAGAGAGTTGGTATGAGATTCTGTAGACATTGTCACACTCACACCTCCCTTTATAGATCACAGGACCACCCATGGGGGTAAATATTTGTGCCTAGAAAACAATCATAATAGCCTGTGGCAAAAGCACAGAGGCTGCAGTTACGTGACCATCTCATGGACCACTATTGACAGGGGAACTAGAACTCATCAGGGAGCCTTCCAACCAGTCAGCTGACATAGACCCAGGGCCATCAGCTCCCGGGCCATGTGGCTTAGTCCAGGCGGCCTGAGAAAGTGTGACATCTCCAGCGTAGGTGTTGAGTTCAGCTCCAGCACTAATGCCAAGGAAACCTGGCTCAGCATAACAAGCAGCAGGGGCGCTGCAGCTGCAGAAACAAACTTTGCTGTAGTTAAAGGGGGTGAGCTCTTGTATAATTGAACATCAAGCAAATATAGAACAAATCTGAGAGCTTAATGGGACCCGTGTGATACTCAGGAAGAGGCAATAAGAATTAGCCATAAGAAGATAAGCAGAAGCAGATAAACTACAGTGTATTCCCGGCTGTGGAAGAACTGGGTATTCATAAAAGAATTCATAGTATATAAAAGCATATACACACAGTTGTGTTTGATTAAGCTATGCACTATATTGTATAGTTTATATTTAGTAGTTTTAAAAATTATTTTATGTCCTTTTGTTGTTTTCCAGAGACCTGAGTTAAAGAACCCCTTCAGGTAGAATATACATGAGTAGTACTGAAATGGCTGCGTTGTGGCCCAAAGATGCCAAGCATTGGCAGTTTAGATCTCTTTTCAAGATTATTGCGAACATTTGTCAACCAGTTGCCTTACTCCCAGTCTCCCTGTCCTACAGTAATTCCTCCATACTGCCACTAGAGTTATTCTTCTAAAATCTGGATGGTTTAGATCACTATCAATTGTATAAAAGAGAAAATTGCAAAAGTTTTCAATGCTATTTGCAATCTCTTCCTAAACTGTTTTCCAAATTCTTCTTTCATGATCTGTTTTTCCTATCACAGGCTACACCTGTCTTCTCTGTGAATTACCTGGTTTAGATTGTGCAAGCTTCTCCATTTCCATCTATATTCCAGCCCTTATTTTTACCGAACCAAACTTGGGTCCACTCACCTGATGCGCAGCAAAGCCAATCTACTGACACTGGGGTCGTGGTGAAGGGAAGTACAGTGTTTATTGCAGGGTCAAGCAAGGAAAACAGGCAGCTCATGTTCAAAAGACCCGAACTCCCCAGTGGATTTCAGGGAAAGGTTTTAAAAGACAGTGTGAGGGAGAGGGTCACAGGGTGTGTGATCAGCTCGTGCACAGTTCTCTAGTTGATGGTGAAGTAACAGGGTGATGTTTCAGGAATCTCAATCATCAACCTTCTGGTTCCAACCAGTCTGGAGTCTCGCACTGGTGGTCAGCATGCAGTTAACTTCTTCCACCTGGTGGGGATTTTAGAATTTGCCGAACAACTCAAGGATATGGCTCAGGATATTATCTACAGCCCTTGAAAAGGAACTAAAGGTCCTTGACTATTTTATGGCTAAACTATTATTAGTTTGTCTTGCTTGACAGTTTTCTTTTGTTTCTGTTTTTTTTTTTTACTTCTCTGATTAAATTTTTCTTTTTGGAACTCAGGGAAGGCCTGGGAGGCTAAAGCTTTTCAACGAACAAGAGGTAGAGGGGGAAGAGTGGGGTGGGGGGTGGGAGGGTCTGTCCTCAGGAAGACCTCACAGGGTCCTGCTCGATTTTACTGTCTCACACTCCGCGCAACAATAGCCAACTAATCACCAGACATTTTCAGACCTCCATGCCTTTGCATGTGCTATTCCTTTCATCTGGTCCCTCCAGTGGTGTGCTGGCTGGAGCTGGCTCTTACTAGCTCATGCACATCTAGTCCCAACTCTGTTCAGTGACATCACGTTGGTACCTTGAATTCTGCTGCAGCAGGAGAATTTACACCATGGAAATTAGCAAATGCTTCACATCAGTGCTTTTCCCCTTCCCGGAGTGCCGGTTTTACACATTTACCAATACGTCATGGTCATCTCCTACTCTTTGCCTGCAAGATTCTTCTTATCCTTCAAGACAGAGTGCTTCCCTGTAAAGCATCAAAACTTTGTGAAGAAAGCTTTTTTTCTCTGACTGTTGGGATGCTTTGTAAATATGACTCATCCACCTTCACCTCTCAGCAAGAGAGGCAGACTGTAAAGATTAACCCGATTTGAATAGATGCTGTGAAATGATTGGCTGAAAGGAACGTTCATGTAATTTATTCAACTTAACCAATATCTAGATGTAGATAAAATAAAATGTCACACCTGTCCATAAGAAAGCAGTCTGTGCAGAAGCAGCAGTAAAGTTTGCCTGCTGTATTCTGATCTGACTGCTATAATAATAAGTATTTTGCAGCAACAGTAAAGTATTCTGATCTTATTGCTTATTGGCCTTTGTCCATAGGCCAGAGAGTTGCAGCAATAAGATCAGAACAGAGATTAT
Source organism: Balaenoptera borealis (assembly GCF_965194805.1). Lineage (NCBI taxonomy): Eukaryota > Metazoa > Chordata > Mammalia > Artiodactyla > Balaenopteridae > Balaenoptera > Balaenoptera borealis. The sequence goes on along the minus strand of NC_138876.1, from coordinate 33,641,846 downwards.
TGTGGGCTGCAGAGAGGGTTTCATGGAAGAGTTGAGACCTGGAGCACAGGTGGATGGATTATGAAGGATGTCCTGAGAGAAAAAGTAACTGTCGTCAATGTTCAGAGCTCTATGTTTTGCAAAATGGCATTTGGCAAAGAGCAGTTCAAGACCAAAGATGTTTGGGAAATGCTGCATATACCATCTTACATTAGACTATTTATTATATGCTCTGAGAACAGTTAAAGTGAAGAGACCTGATTAGCTTCGTTTAACCTAAGTTTCCCAGATGTGCTTGACTGTAGAATCTGCTTTGGGGAAATACCCATTAACATCTTTCAGAATGTTCAAGTTCCACAGAACCTTGTTGGGAAGCATTAATCTACAGGATGATGTTTCTGAATTAGTATTTATTTGTGCCTCTTTTGAGGCCTCAAAAGAATTCATCTTACTCCTCAGTTCATGCTACCTCATGATCACATTTTCAGCAAAGCTTCTCGTTTTATTTTTCCCCTTCATCCCCTAACCCCACTCCCCATCCTAAGTACCCACTTTCGTGTTTCATATATTTCCTTAAATATACCTTTATCTTATAAAATAAAGTATATTGCTTTGTGTGTATGTGCTATTAATTTTATTTTTTCTTGCTAATTTTTTTCTCATCCAGTGCTATGTTTTACGGAGCTAAGCTTGTTGTCCATTCATCACATTTGTTGTTTTTATCTGCTGCACAAAATTCCACAGTGTGCAGTCCACCCACTTTACTCATCCATTCCTCCACTAATGGACACTAAGTTTGGTGGCCTAGGTGATCTTGAGACTGGGGCTCCAGAACAGAGAAGAGTGGTTTCAAATGGATAAAGAGTTTGAACAGTTTTCTTCTTTAAATAAATAAACTGCCAGTTTTGGCCAGGTGACCTGATCAAGTCCTAGTAATGATGAAGAGTGAATTTCAGAAGAAGCAGCCGTCAGATAATTTACTAGAGCAGGGACTGAAAATCACTTGGGTCAGATTGCCCAAATCTGCCATCCAAAACTGTCAGCTTCATGCAATTTTCAAGATAATACCCTTGACCTTAAGTGTGACTTTTGAAAATAAAACGTTTTCTTTAAAATGTGGAAAGGAGGACTTCCGTGGTGGTGCAGTGGTTAAGAATCCACCTGCCAGTGCAGGGGACATGGGTTCGAGCCCTGGTCCGGGAAGATCCCACATGCCGTGGAGCAACTAAGCCCATGCACCGCAACTACTGAGCCTGTGCTCTAGAGCCCGCGAGCCACAACTACTGAGCCCCCCACGCACCTAGAGCCCGTGCTCCGCAACAAGAGAAGCCACCACAATGAGAAGCCCATGCACCACAACAAAGAGTAGCCCCCGCTCACCGCAACTAGAGAAAGCCCACGCACAGCAACGAAGATCCAATGCAGCCAAAAATAAATAAATAAATAAATAAATAAATAAATAAATAAATAAATAAATAAATAAATTTTTAAAGAATGTAGAAAGGAAAAGAAAAGGTCCATTATAGACCTATGGCAGGTGGGCTTGGGCTGAGTGTGAGCAGTTTGCCCAGATGAGCAGATCAAGGCAGCAGGGGGGTTGGCATAAGGTCCTGAAAAGTCTCATGAGAAGCTCACAATGAGACACATTGACATCCTCGTGATTATCCACCCCTAGGACCACCTGCTTCCTGTTTAGTGCACTAAACAAAGTATTTAATATGAGCAACTACTTCAAGTGGTTACTATGGAAGAGGATCATGGCAATTTGGGGGAGTCAAGAGGAATGCCAACTTCACAGGAAGCTGGTGTTGAACAGGAAGTATCATAGAGTTCAAGAACTTCTGAGCAATAGAGGAAACTCTTCCAGGTAATTAAAGTACCTGGAATTTGTTCTCATCTTGGAGGCTTTTCACTTCCTTCACAGAGTGAGTGATTGTGAAACCCCTCTCAATACTCTACTGAAGTTCTGATGGACCATGAGAGCTGCATTTCCAGGCAAAGGGGGTGACAGGACACATGATTTCAGGCTACACTGTAAAACTTATATGTTGAAAATGTAGGAATTTCTTAAATTCCAATATTATGTGGATTCCTGCCATAGCCAAGATGCATGAATATTATTGACAAAGAGATGGCTGAACTTAGAGAATTTGCTTTGTGTATGTACAAATGGAGAGACATTGTAGGTGGGATTAACAACCACCAACAGTGCAAACTCTTGAATGGAGTGAGGCAGAAAAGGTTTACTGGACAACCAGAGAAAAGGAGCTGAGATGAACCACACACAGAGACTTCTGGATGAGCGTGTCTAAGGGTTTTTACTGATTCACTACAGAGGAAGGATGAGTTGATATCTGAAAATGTAGCATATTATTTGTAGAGTTGTTTCCTGCCCTTAAGTCAGGAGTTCAGTGCCTAGAATCTAGGAAGCCCTCAGCAAATATTTTTAGAATGAATAAATAAATTTAAGTAGCTTAAATTAACTGGTGGCTATTGGATAGAGTTAATTTTATTTACTTGTTTATTTATATTACTAAGACTTTATTTTTTTTTGAGAGCAGGTTTAGGTTTACAGAAAAATTGAGAGGAGCTACAGAGATTTCCCATATACCTCCTGTCCCTACACATGCATAATCTTCTCCATTATCAACATCCCTCACCAGAGTGGTACATCTGTTGCAATTGATGAACCTACATGGACACCTCATAATCACCCAAAGCCCATAGTTTATCTTAGGGTTCATTCTTGGTGTTGTACAAATGTATAATGGCATGTATCCATTGTTCTAGTATCACACGGAATATTTTTGCCACTCTAAAAATCCTCTATGCTTCACCTATTCATCCCTTCCTACCTACCCCTGCAACCCCAGTCAACCACTGATCTTTTTACTGTTTCCATAATTTTGCCTTTTTCATCATGTCATACAGTTGGAAACATACACTATATAGCCTTTTCAGATTGGCTTCTTTCACTTAGTAATATGCATTTAATATTCCTCCATATCTTTTCGTGGTTTGATAGCTCATTTCTTTAGTGCTAAATAATATTCTGTTGTCTGGATGGACCACAGTTTATTTATCCAGTCATCTACTGAAAGACATCTTGATTGCTTCCAAGTTTTGGCAGTTACGAATAGAGCTGCTGTAAACATCCGTGTGCAGGTTTTTGTGTGGACATAACTTTTCAACTCTTTGGTAAATACCAAGCAGTGCAACTGCTGGATCGTGTGGTAAGAATATGTTTAGTTTGTGAGAAACTGCCAAACTGTCTTCCAAAGTGACTGTCCCAAGCTCATTTTATTACAGACATTTACAAAGCTGTAAGTCAAAGAACCCCTTTAGATACCTATCATGTGAACCACACCTAAAAACTGTAGTCAAGACTCGTGACCACAGTGAGCAGCCAACTTATAGAAGGGGATCTTAACTAGGTTAATTTTTGGTGGGATCTGTTGCGTGTTGGATTATCCTGGAAGAAAAATAAAAGCCATACATTGAGCCTAGTACCAATGTTTGATTATTGGATTAGATTCATTTGGTGTCTCTTAAATCACAAGAACAAACACCCCTCTGTCTCAAGTGTGAGATTTCCATGTTCATGTCCTTGGTGCAGGGCCTTTTGCTCTGCCCCAGTCTATAGAGTCAAACGCGCTGCACTGAGATTAGCCTCGGATGGAACGCAGCGCCCGGCTACATGTGTGACTGCAGCCAAACAGCCAGGCTCGCCAGATGTTCCAGCAGAGCACACAACACTGCTGCTCATTTGGCAGTTTACTGATGCATGTGGGAAGGGGGACAGATGTGAGGGACTGGCTTCCAGACCCAGCAACTACAGTAGCGACTTAAGAAGAATAGTTATGTCGTATATTTACTCAGATGTTTGGAAATGAGCTTTAGAAAAATCAATAAAACTGACATAAACTATGGGGGGACATTGAGACAATCAATTCCTTCTCCCTGGTGCTGAACAATAATTATCTTGTAACTCTATACATTTTAAAGGAAAAAAACAAAAGCTTTTTAAAGTGTTTCTACACAGGCATGAGTCTAAAATGTGATCAATCTCTCTCTCTCTCACCACTTATATACATACAATTACATATACACCTATATCTATACGCATACATGTACATATAATCTATATATGTGTACACACACATATATCTATTTCAACATCTTATTGGGTATATGGGGAGGTAGAGAAAGTATAAGTTATGATCTTTGTCCATTGCTGAGAAAGATTTTGTCCTAAGGTATTCAGAAAGTTCTACTAATTAACCCCTTCTGCTAGGGTTACTTAGTGGAGCAGTCTGCATAAAGGGTCAGAATACCTGGACTTTCCCCGGCACAGCGCTACAAAGAAGTTGTAACCCTGTGGGAGTCATTCATTTCTCTGGATTCAGTTTCTTGAGTTGCACAATGAAGGGGGTTGGACTAGAGGCTCCCTGAGGATGCAGCTATGTCTTACTCCCTTCTTGACCAATCTCCCCCCTCGGGAACATCTGAGTGAAGAATGTGTGGGCCTTGGTTGTGTTCTCACCATCTGGCATCCTACATGAGGACGGGGTGGAGAGGCCCCCTTCTACAGGCATTATTAGCACTCTCCTTCCTTTAGGGCGGCCACCCTAAAGGTGGGGCTCTGACCCAGACTCCGGAACAGGACTGGACATCAGGGCCCCAAATCCCCCAGGACCCATCACCAGTCCAATCAGAATGAATCCCAGGACTTCTGCTGTCTCAGGAAGAGACTTCATCTTTCTTTTTCAGATTCTTTTCCATTATAGGTTATTACAAAATACTGAGTACAGTTCCCTGTGCTATAAGTAGTGTGTATATATAACAATCTACTTTGAATGAATACCACTTTGGCTTCAATAGTATACGAAAACCCTGCTTCTGTACAACTCCATCCCCTTTTTATGTTGTTATTGTCATCACAAATTGAGTCTTTATACATTATGTGCCCATTAACCTAGATCTATGCTTACTGTTTTTGCACTTGTATCTTAAGTCATATAGGGGGAAAATGAGTTACAAATGAAAAATTTGATAATACTGGCTTTGTATTTACCTATGTAGTTATATTTACTGCTACTCTTTATTTCTTCATATGACTTCAGGTTACTGTCTAGTATCCTTTCCTTTCTACTTGAAGGACTCCTGATAGCATTTCTCACAGGGCGGGTCTATAAGTTTCACATATCAGGATGTGGAGGTGTGAAGCAGCCTGGGAGTGTCTGGAGAGGCACTTGTCAGTCTTTTCCCTAGAAGCCTAGATCAGAGCCAAACTCCACCGAAGGACCCCATTCTGGGCTGGATTCAGAGAACTGTCATTTTCTGTCCCTCCTTCAGGCTTTGAACTGGGGGTCAAGGCATCTACATCTGAGTCCTGATTCTGTCTCTAGCTAGCAATGTGACTGTGGACAAAGTCATTTAGCCCTTTTCCCTTATCTGTAAATGAGGTGTTCTAGATCAAGGTTGTTGAACTTTTTCTGTAAAAGGCCAGAAAGTAAGTATTTTAAACTCTGCCTGTCATAAAGTCTCTGTCACAACTACTCGACTCTGACATTGTAGTGCAAAAGCAGCCATGGATGATAGATAAATGAATGGGCGTGGCTGTATTCCAATAAAACTCTACTTATGAAAACAGGAAGCAGGCTGTTTTGGCCTGTGAGCCATAGTTTGTCAACCCCTATTCTAGGTGGTCTTGGAGAGTCCTTCTGGCTTTAGAATATAAAAGGTCTGCTGACCTGCACTGCTGCTCTCAGTGTCCTTTCACTCCTTCACACCTTCCTAGAGTATTATCTCTATCAACAGTACAGTGGTAAGAATCACTACCACTGTTGTGTATCTATGGGCCAAGCATTTTTTGGTACTTTATTTATTCCTCCCAACAAGACTGTTAGGTGGAAAGTATTATAATCACCATTTTACATAAGAAGAAACTAAGGTAAGAGAGGTTCCCTAACAGGTCCAAGGCCACAGTGTTGGCAATAGCAGAAAACAGGCTAAGACTCTAAAACCTTTGCTATGTTTTCTTCATCTCCTGTCTCCTAGATTACAGGTTTTTAGCACAGTAGAGGATACAATTTTTTTGACAGGAAAAAAATCTTAAGTATACTAGTCTAAACATTAAGCCACAAAAACTCCACACAGAGAATTTTTAAATTATAAATAACTAAAGTGATTAGCTGCTGATTTATAATGCTATCTCTCAAGATGCAAAGCCAGCAAAAGAACATGTTGATGCCCTCAAAAAACCCACCATTCATCTGGTAAGACATATGAAAGATTTAGTGAACAAAATACAATTCCAAATTAATTACAATAGAAGTGGTTTTTTTTATTGAAGTATAGTTGATATACAATGTTGTGTTAATTTCTGCTGTACAGCAAAGTGATTCAGTTATACATATATATACATTCTTTTTATATGCTTTTCCATTATGGTTTATCATAGGATATTGAGTATAGTTCCCTGTGCTATACAATAGGACCTTGTTGTTTATCCATTCTATATATACTAGTTTGCATCTGCTAACCCCAAACTCCCAATCCATTCCTCCCCCAACCCCCCTTGGCAACCACAAGTCTATTCTATATGTCTGTGAGTCTGTTTCTGTTTCATAGATAAGTTCATTTGTGTCATATTTTAGATTCCACATGTAAGTGACATCATATGGTATTTGTCTTTCTCTTTCTGACTTACTTCACTTAGTATGATAATCTCTAGGTCCATCCATGTTGCTGCAAATGGCATTATTTCATTCTTTTTTATGGCTGAGTAATATTCCATTGTATATATGTACCACATCCTTATCCACTCATCTGTTGATGGACATTTAGGTTGTTTCCATGTCTTGGATATTGTGAATAGTGCTGCTATGAACATAGGGGTGAATGTTTCTCTTTTAATTACAGTTTTGTCTGGATATATGCCCAGGAATAGGATTGCTGGATCATATGGCAATACTATTTTTAGTTTTCTGAGGAACCTCCATACTGTTTTCCATAGTGGCTGCACCAACTTACATTCCTACCAAAGGTGTAGGAAGGTTCCCTTTCCTCCACACCCTCTCCAGCATTTGTTATTTGTAGACTTTTTAATGATGGCCATTCTGACTGGTGTGAGGTGATACCTCATTGTAGTTTTGATTTGCATTTCTCTAATAATTAGTGGTGTTGAGTATCTTTTCATGTCAGTAGAAGTGCTTTTGATTACACTTTACTTACTGCACCTGCCAGACAGACCAACACATCCCCTCAGTACCACTCTGCCCACAGCACTCTGAGTACCTCTCCAGAGCAGTACACTTGCACCCTGTGTTAGTTCCCTATGGCCAATGCAATAAATTACCACAAACATATGGCTTAAAACAACACATTTATTATCTTACCGCTCTGGATGTCAGAAGTCCAAAATCAGTCTCACTGGGCTAAGGTCAAGGTATTGGCCAGGCTGGTTCCTTCTGGAGGCTCTGAGGGGAGAATCTGTTCTCTTGCCTTTTTCAGCTTCTAGAAGCTGTCTGTATTCCTTGGTTCATGGCCCCTTGTTCACATCACGCTGACCTCTTGCTTCAGTAGTCACATATACTACTGACTCTGATTCTCTTGTCTCTCTTGTAAGGACACTTGTGATTACGTTGAGTTCCTCCAGATAATCCCTCATCTAAAAATCCTTAACTTTTAGGATTCAAGTTAATCCTAAAAGTGCTTCCCTGGTGGCACAGTGGTTAAGAATCCGCCTGCCAATGCAGGGGACACGGCTTCGAGCGCTGGTCCGGGAAGATTCCACGTGCCGCGGAGCAACTAGGCCCGTGAGCCACAAGTACTGAGCCTGTGCTCTAGAGCCTGCAAGCCACAAGTACTGAGCCCGCGTGCCACAACTACTGCAGCCTGCACGCCTAGAGCCCGTGCTCCTCAACAAGAGAAGCCACCGCAATGAGAAGCCCGCGCACCGCAACGAAGAGTAGCCCCCACTCACCGCAAGTAGAGAAAGCCCATGTGCAGCAACGAAGACCCAACACAGCCAAAAATAAATAAATAAATAAATTTTTAAACTTTAAAAATAAATAAAAATCTTTACGTTAATCACACCTGCAAAATCCTTTCTGCCATATAGGGTAACATTCACAGGTTTCTCGACTAGGACATGAACATCTTTGGGGAGCCATTATTCTGCCTGCCCCAGGCCCCATCCCTCAACTTCTCCCACAGGTGAATTTTACCCTTACCAACAGTTGGTTGTGTTTGTTTCCAGACCTGTCTTTGTGGTTGTTCTTCTAACTACCTAATTCAATTTAAAAATTATGAAAGCAATGAAATTTGAGAGCAAAAAGAAAGAGTTGCAGTGTCTGTGGAAAACACATTAAATGAACTAAGGTAAGTCATTTAAAAAATGTGGTCAAGGGGCTTCCCTGGGGCGCAGTGGTTAGGAATCCGCCTGCCAATGCAGGGGACACGGGTTCGAGCCCTGGTCCGGGAAGATCCCACATGCCGTGGAGCAACTAAGCCCGTGCGCCACAACTACTGAGCCTCAGCTCTAGAGCCCGCGAGCCACAGCTACTGAAGCCCGCGCGCCTAGAGCCTGTGCTCTGCAACAAGAGAAGCCACCGCTCACCACAACCAGAGAAAGCCCACGTGCAGCAACGAAGACGCAATGCAGCCAAAAATAAATAAATAAAATAAATAAATTTAAACAAAAAAAAAAATCAAAAAAAAAATGTGGTCAGATTAGGTGGCCAGGAAATCTGCAAAAGTTTCAGAAAAAATGAATTAAACAGTATGAATAGGGATGGTTTGTGTAAGAAAGAAGAAGCAGAACACATCTCAAAGGAGACCTACTTGAACAAAAGGACTAGGCCTCACATCAAAAAATTGGTCAACAAATGTGCATTTAAAGGTTTTTATTAAACATTTAAAGTAGGTATGTTTAAATTATGTTATTCCCACTTTAACCAACTTTTTAGGTGAACTAACCAATCTCTCACCAGTATTAATATCAATAAAAAAGATTCAACTAAATTTGATTCAGGGTATCAGATGACATTAATCCTTTAGAGATGCAAAAATTGGGGAAGAAGGTTTAATAAAAAAATGCAGCTTAAACTACACTTTGAAAGTTATGTAGGATCTGAATAGGTGATTGGGGGTGAACAGGGATAAAGCAACATACTCACAACTGTAGGGGTAGAAATGAGTAGGAATGATAATTTCAACCCATGAGGCAGAACCTTGATACCCCAAGTGTGAGTCTCATTCCAGCAGCATCAGCAACACCTGGGAGCTGGTTGGAAATTTGGACTGTCATGCCTCTCCCCACACCCACTGGGTCTGAATCTGCAATTTAACAAAATCCCCAGGTCATTTATTTGCACATAACCTGTGAGAAGGACTGTTTTAAAAAGAGCGGGAATCTTTCTAAACTGCACTGAAGAGTTAATATGGCCCACACAAAACAGAATGGCAACTGAGTTTATTAAGCACCTGCTGAGAGCCAGGCCATCTACCAAGGGCTTTGCAAACCCTGTCTCACTTAATTCTCAGATGTCCCAGTCTTGTAAAATAGAGTTGATCTTTATTCTCAATAATAAAAAAATCTTTTCTGCTCTCTGTGACCCCTTTGGTTGAAGTTGGTGTAAAGAATACATTAGTGTTTCAAAAGCTTCAAATAATTGCTTAAAAAATTCAATATGTAAAATATTTTGACATAATATTTCTTTGTTCTCTTTGTTCCCTGGGCTGCGAACTCTAACAGCTGGGATGATCTCAGATGCCTTGATAGTTTCAACCCATGAGAAGAGAAGCAATTCAAAAGCACTCCGGTTAGGATAGGGGTGAAAAAATAAATAAAATTATCAAGAAATACGTGCTGTTAAGTGGAATTTGGGAATGATAAATCAGATCAAGCCAAATCTTAGAGAGTTTGGCATGGATTCTGGGTACTCCCACAGTGCAGCATGCCTCAGCAGTTTATGCCCAAGGAGGCATTGAGACCGTCTTTCCTTTCCTTCCCAGGCTGGAAAAGATGAGGTTCTTGTACCTTCTTCCTCCTCCCTGAGCTCAGCACTCTGCCCACACTGAACAGGGAAGGAGGAATATCTGCCGTAACTCAGGTGTTGGGCGCTATGGAGAGCCACGAACGTGCGCGAGCCTCCCTCACCAGGTTGGTTTTCAGTGGACCTCCCTTTCTGACTAAACTCCGTTCAATAAGAAAGATTCTGTGGACTTCCACTAAGCTGTTCACTTCATACAGTCCTGGGGTGGCAGACAGAGCATCCCTGCCCCAGGTGCCAAGAGGCAGGCTGAGTCCCAGTGCTCACTGCCACTGGGCTTAACCTCAGGACTAAACCTCATTGTGATGAGGATGGGGAGGCGCAGAGGAGCTAGGAGGGTAGGGCTGTGAGGGGCATTCCTTTCCCCCAGACTTTCACAGAGCGCATGTTGTATTCCAGAATCAGAAATCTGAGCGTGGGAAGAATGGGTTAGCCCTGGAGAAAGGGAAATGAAGATCACGGGTCTCTGCAAAGAGCTGGAAGCTAAAAAATCAGACTGTGCGTACTTACCGACCATGATTCAATGGGATCTTTCTTTGCCAGCTCCCAATACAGTCTTAAAATATCTTAAATCCAAGAAAAATTTCTACAAAGCAAGGGATCTTCCCTGCCTTTACTCTCACCTAAATCGTTGCAGGGACTGTAGTGTGTAACTAATCAGTCTGTTTAAAAATGCTTTAAAAGTCCTATATAAGTATAAATATTTAGTATTGTTTTTATGTTATTTTAATTATGGGATCTAAAATTAATATACAGAAATCTATCAGAAAGAGAAATTAAGAAAATTATCCCATTTATAATTGCATCAAAAAGAATAAAATACCTAGGAATAAATCCAGCCAATGAGGTAAATGACCTATACTTAGAAAACTACAAGACATTGATGAAAGAAATTGAAGATGACAGAAACAGTTGGAAATATATACATGCTCATGGATTGAGAGAATTAATATTGTTAAGATGACCATACTATCCAAGGCAATCTATAGATTCAGTACAATTCCTATCAAAATACCAACGGCAATTTTTACAGAACTGGAAAAAATAATTCTAAAATTTTTATGGGAACACAAAAGACCCCAAATAGCCAAAACAATCTTGAGAAAGAACAAAGCTGGAGGCATCACACTCCCTGATTTCAAACTATATCCGAAAGCTACAGTGATCAAAACAGTATGGTACTGGCACAAAGACAGATCAATGGAACAGAATAGAGAGCCCAGAAATAAACCCACAGTTGTATGGTCAATTAATCTATGTCAAAGGAGGCAAGAATATACAATGGGGAAAAGACAGTCTTTTCAATAAATGGTGTTGGAAAAACTGGACTACTTTCTCACACCATATACAAAAACAAACTCAAAATGGATTAAAGACTTAAACATAAGTCCTGAAACCACAAAATTCCTAACAGTAAATATAGGCAGTATGCTCTTTGACATTTGTCTTGGCAATATTTTTTTTGGATCTGTCTCTTCAGGCAAGGGAAACAAAAGCAAAACTAAAGAAATGGGACTACATCAAACTAAAAAGCTTTTGCACAGTGGAGGAAACTACCAACAAAGCGAAAAGGCAGCCTCTTGAATGGAAAAGATATTTGCAAATGATATATCTGATAAGGGATTAATATCCAAAATATACAAAAACTCATACAACTCAACATCAACAAAACAAACAACCCATTTAAAAAATGAGCAGAGGTCCTGAATAGACATTTTTCCCATGAAGACATATAGATGGCCACAGACACATGAAAAGATGCTCAACATCACTAATCATCAGGGAAGTGCAAATCAGAATCCAGTGTGCTATCACGTCCTACCTGTCTGAATGGCTATCATCAAAAAGACAACAGGGACTTCCCTGGTGGTCCAGTGGGTAGACTCCAAAATCCCAATGCAGGGGGCCTGGGTTCCATCCCTGATCGGGAACTAGATCCCACATGCCACAACTAAGAGTTCTCATGCTGCGACTACAGATCCTGTGTGCCATAACTAAGACCCGGCACAGCCAAAATAAATAAATTAATAAATAAGTAAACATTAAAAAAAAAAGACAACAAGTAACAAATGCTGGTGAAGATGTAGAGAAAAGGGAGTTCTTGTGCACTGTTGGTGGGAATGTAAATTGGCATAGCTACTATGGAAAACAGTAGGGAGGTCCCTCAAAAAATTTAAAATAGAACTACTATACGATCCAGTAATATCACTTCTGGGTACTTACCTGAAGAAAACAAAAACACTAATTCAAAAAGGTATATGCCCTCCAATGTTCATTGCAGCATTATTATTATTATTTTTTAATAAATGTATTTATTTATTTTGGCTGCGTTGGGTCTTCGTTGCATTGCGCAGGCTTCTCATTGCGGTGGCTTCTCTTGTTGTGGAGCACAGGCTCTAGAAGCATGGGCTCAGTAGTTGTGGCTCGCAGGCTCTAGGCCCACAGGCTTCAGTAGTTGTGGTGCACAGCTTAGTTGCTCCGCAGCATGTGGGATCTTCCCGGACCAGGGCTTGAACCCATGTCCCCTGAATTGGCAGGCGGATTCTTAACCACTGCACCACCAGGGAAGCCCCACTGCAGCATTATGTATGATAGCCAAGATACAGAAGCAACCTAAGTGTCTATAGATATATGAATGGGTAAAGAAGTATGTAAAGTTACTCAGCCATAAAAAAATTGAAATGTTGCCATTTGCAACAACATAGATGGATCTAGAGAATATTATGCTTAGTGAAACAAGTCAGGCAGAGAGAGATAAATACTGCATTTATACGTGGAATCTAAAAAACAAGACAAAATAAAAAAACTCCCAAAACTAAAACAGACTCATAGGATGTGAGGGCAATCTGGCTGCGACATCTGTCACCCCATTGATCGCCAGGATTGATTCGGGTGATCTGGCTGGCTAGGCGGGTGTCCCCTTCCTCCCTCACTGCTCCATGTGCGTCCCTCCCGAAGCGGCACGCTCGGTCAAAGAGGATGACCTTCCCCGATAGAGGAGGACTGTTCTTCGGTCAAGAGTATACCAGTAGCTGCGCTCCCCTGCTAGAACCTCCAAACAAGCTCTCAAGGTCCATTTGTAGGAGAACGTAGGGTAGTCAAGCTTCCAAGACTCCAGACACATCCAAATGAGGCGCTGCACATGGCAGTCTGCCTTTAAAAAACATAAAACAAAAACCAAAAAAACCCCAAAAAAACCCAGACTCACAGATACAGAGAACAAAAGAGTGGTTGCCGGAAGGCAGGGGAGTCAGGGGGTGGGCGAAATTGGTAAAAGAGTTTAAGAGGTACAAACCTTCAGCTATATAATAAGTCACAGGGATGTAATTTACAGCATAAGGAATATGGTCAATAATATTGTAATAACTTTTTATCGGGACAGATGGTTACTAGACTTATCGTGGTGATCAGTTCATAATGTATGCAAATGTTAAATCATTATGTAGTATACCTGAAACTAACATAATATTGTATGCCAATTATATTTCAGTATTTTAAAATTTACCTAAGTGATATCACAGTATATATATTCTGAAACTTTCTATTCAGTGACTTGATATTATGTTTAGAGATTTATATTGAGATTTGGTATATTTTATAAACTTTACATTATATTGCATCTGTTTTAACTAACTGTATGGTATTGTAATCTATTATTATACCACATTTTATTTATCCCCTACTGAGGGGCATTAGGCTGTTCCAACTTTTCAATATTTCAATTTTTCACTATTAAAAGTCTTGTATTTATAACTTTGTATTTTCTCCTTGAGCACAAGTGGGAAATTTTCTCTGGGATTTATGCCTAGATATTTTGCAGTCCATCTTAACTTTTTTTCTCTAATGAGAGAATTCAAATATCTGCCTAGTGCATGGAATAGCTGTTTGGAACAAGTAACCCCATAAATATAAAAGTGCTTTGTAAATTGTGACTCATTGTACAAATATACAGCATTATCTTTCACAACTTAGTATAGTGATGTTTGCAATCTGGGTTACTGGAGTTCTTATATTTAGAGGACTATCAGCTTTCTTGCAATGGGAACATCTTCACCGTCACAGGATGAAAATTTTTTAAATTACTTCTAAAATAAAATTGAAATATGGTGACTACACAGAGGTTTAACTCAACAAAGTCTCAGGATGTGGACATATATTGTTGGAGATCGGGTTCTCCAGAAATAGACACTGAGATGGAATTTGGGGTATAAGATATTTATCAGGTATCAAAACTTAAGGGAGGAAGCAGATTGGGCAGAAGGAGTTGAACTCTGATGTAGTGCCACAAAGCCTTCAACTGGGTCGGGAGCCCTGAAGTGTGTATTGCCCATCAGTGTTCCACGTCAGGTTGATAGGGCTGGTCTTTATATGCCTGCCTTACTAGGTCACCAGAGAAAGGTGTGAACTCAGGTGAAGAGTCTCTCTGCAGCTGTACCAACCCTGACAACTAGAGGTTATTCATTGACCCCCTCCCTGCAGCTGGTCAGCATGTCCATCCTTTCTCAAAGGGAGGTCCTGGGCTATGTACTGTCATGTCTGCTATAGTCCACCCCTTGTGCTGCTTGGATTCATTCTCCAAGGGCATTGAGAAAGTAGCTTCTCTGGGATTCTGGTGGCCTCTCTTCTTAAGGTATACTTTTTGAGGGACAAATTCTGCCCCCATCTCTGGTGTTGGTCTCCACCTACAACTCACCCACATAAATTTCCCTCCTTCACTATCTATTCTAGATCCTCCTCTCCTTTGGCTACCACCTCCTCTGGCCTTGGAGTCTTACCTGGTGGCTTGACCGAGACTCTTGTCACTGAGGGGCCTGAGCCCTGGTCACTATCCCCTTCTCAGGCCAGGCTCTAGTACCTGTCCATTTACAGTCATAATTGGGCAAAGGAATGCCAAGATATACCCAAGGAGATCACCTGAGTTCTATTTCTCCTGCCCATTGTGTAATAATAGCCTTATCCCCTCCTGATGACCAGGATCAATTACCTCTGCCAAAATGGTGACTTCTCTTCTTGCCTGCTGGTCCCTGAACACAAGAAGCCCGAAGTGCTTGGGCAGCCACTGAGGCTTATAATTTGATGCACTCCTGCTGGGTCCCCTGGCAAAAGTGACTCCTCTTTGAGCCTACAAAGCTCAGGAGTGCGGGGACAGGAAACAAAATCCCTCAGAAGTGGTCATTGACAATAATAGTAAGTGAAGTCATCTGGACTTCTTTATTCTTCCTGCTGGGGACACAAAGCCATCTAAAGACTTAGTTTCAATGCACACGCTGTACTCTGGAGGCCACGTCCTCACAGAGAAAAGTCTCTGAGTTGGCACTTCAGGCCTGTCTTCAGCAGATGGTTCTAAGCCCATAAGGCTGGCAGTTTCTGGGCGGTGTGATCCGTGGAATCCATGGTCATGGTCCATTTCCACACCTCCTTTCCTGTTCAGTCGACCCCCTGGTCTGACACAATGTTATATGGGATCTGGTGCTGGTGAGTCACATCCTCTAAGTCCTCAGAGATAGTGCTGGATGAGGCTCTACAGGCAGGAAAAGAAAGCTTCTACCCAAAACACGTGGGAGCAAACTGCTCACCTTTCCAAAATGGAAGGGGCAAACTTGCCATCAAGGGCCAGTTGGTCTCAGTGAGGAATGGCGTCACATGGGGGGCTGGTATCGCCTCTGTTGCAGACAAATTGGACATTGGACAGTAGCAGTAGCTAGATCAGTCTTGGTAAGTGTTGAAAGGACATTTAGTCCTGGCTTTGCACGGTTCCAATATGCACAAACTTCAGTTACTATTATTTAGTTAAATCACACCAGTCCCCTAACAACGTGGTTTAAATTTCAGTTACAACATTGTATTAACCATGCATAACTGTATAGGGTACAAACCTCACTGTTAGCTCTTTAGTTCACAAGTCACTATGTAAATAGAAGATCCTGTCATGATCGATCAGTAACCAATCACATCATTTCTTTCAAAGTCGGTTGGTGATTGGTCACGGCACATCTTTGTTCAGCTCACACACAGCCAGGCGTCTAGTTGTGTTGCCTCTTTCTCTATGAATAAACCCATGTCACAGTTTATAAGAATGAATATTAGAAAGAGGAATTGGCCAACAAAGATGAAAATGCAGCAAAAAATCCAAAAAGTGATAACAACCTGGAAGTGAAATTTGAATGGAATAAAGCAGTAGAAAAAGCAGCTGACTGTGGGAACTTGGACATGGCTGCCCTTTGGGAGACCCTACATGGGCAGCAGAGGAACTCAGTGAAGGCAGACTTAGCGATGTAACTGAGAAACTGTTGTAGCAAAAAGATGAAGATGTTCCAGAGGAGGTGGACCTGGCAAAAATCTCACGTTGAAGCAACTCTTGGAGATTTTTCATGACATTGAAAGTACAAAGGATAAAATGTTGGAAGCTGATCCAGACTTAGTAAGGTATACAATTCTCCTTAGAGGCATAGAAAAGATGCTCTCTCCATATGAAAAATAGCATAACAAGACCAAGATAAGCACTGTCCAAACAATTCTTTTTACTTATTTATTTGGTTGCACAGGGTCTAAGGCTCGCAGGCTCCTTAGTTGTGGCATGCAAACTCTTAGTTGCGGCATGCATGTGGGATCTAGTTCCCTGACCAGGGATTGAACCAGGGCCCCCTGCATTGGGAGTGCGGAATCTTACCCACTGCGCCACCAGGGAAGTCCCTGCCCAAACTATTCTTGCTAAGTGTACTTAGATAGAAATCAACCACTTTAATTTTCAGTGTTTCTAATATTTTAAGTCGCAGTGTACTAACAAATATTAGTTGCACAACTGTTTTTCACTTCCCTATAGTAAAACTGTTTTTAATATTTTGACAAAACTTTTTTAAAGTCACAGAGCAATTGTAATTTTCCCCACTGATTACTAAGATTGCTTTACCTGGTCCCAGGGTGCATGGTCATTTGTACCATCCTGTTCTACTGTGCAAGGTGAGAACTGCCCTCGTGTGCCGTCGGAAGTATCTGCAGTGTCTATCTTGTCACCATGGCCACTCCATTCATGTGCCCAGCATGCCAGTCTGAGGGTGGCTGATGGCTTAGGAAGTACAAAGCCTGTGATGTGGAAACATCTGGGGACATCCACCAAGATGTCTTCATTCCATCTGTGAGGATTAAAGATTTTTCTAACCTAGGCCCTGACCTTGACACAAAGCTGCCTTGATTTTTTATGAAGTTCAGTATCTTGGCTGGGCAAGTCCAAACCTTTTTTTTCCCTGCCATTGCAGGGCCAAAGAAGCATCTTTGTATATCCTATGAGCCTCCTGGCTTTCACACCTGGTTTCATACTTGGCTTTCGCCCCCAGCTTCTTCTTATCTGTCTGTAGCACATCAGTGCTTCTTCTTATCTGTCTGTAGCACATCAGTGCTTCTTCTTATCTGTCTATAGCACATCAGTGGCACTTAACCATAGCTACTCAATCTTGTCATCCTTACATCTACCTTTTCCTTCAGAGTTGCAGATACCTGATACACTGCACCTGCTAGTGTATTTGCTCTTACTGGTACACACGCCCAGATAACTCCCCATAGAAGATTTAACAGTTCAGTGGCCACTGTGCTACTGGCATCTGGACTCTATTTGCTTCCAGCTGTGGGATCCTCATGGCTAGCCAGATGGTGTGTGATCCACTTCCAAACCCTCACTTTATTGCCTGCTTTCTGAGACCAGTCCTGCAACCACTGCTGCAGGTTAGAGTCGCTGGAAGTTTGCGGTGCAAGATGTTATTAGAGATCCACTCCCGTAAAAGGATGAGAGAGGAAGCAGGATTGCGTTGAGGAAGAAGTTAACTATGACGTCGGCGCAGCAAAATCTTTGGCAACCCAACAGGAAAATCTGGAGCAGTCCCGCTTGTCAGGGTTTCCCCCGTTAGGCCAAAATGGTTATGCCTTTCTATCCCTACTTTCTGCAGTCACTGGATTCAGGCTGTCTTGGGAAGGGCAGGACCTGGGATGAGGCAGCTGAGGCCCACCTTGAAGGAGCTGACAGCTGGATATTGTTTGCTGGACCACAGTCCCACGGCTGGGCAGCACATCCTTCCTTGAGGGGAACCTGGGCAGCACATCTCTGTATCAACCATGCCATCGGGGTCACGTTCCTCACACCCAACTCTGCCTCAAATAACAGCATTGACAAAAGTTCATTCCAGCTGCAAACTAATTGAAGAATACTATAAAACTAGAGTACAGGCCTAACAGCATCAATCTCATCTGAGACTGAAAAAAAAAGAGTCACTTATTCATACATTTTGGGGAAAAAGCCCACTCTTTGCTATTACTTCATTATAGCATGGCTACTTAAAAAGAGAATAGTCATTTATGTCTCCCAATTTTAAATTCTCCTAGAAAAACAAATCTGGAATGATTTTTCCTTTCCAGTTTTGTTGGAAAATCGGAGTCATCCAGTAAACCCTGTTGCTAATATACAGTTAAACTGTACAAAATTAAACACATCTCACATGACTGTCATGGGTTCCCTCTGAAGAGCTGAATCATATATACAAAAGCAACCCCCCCCCCAGAAGAATAACAGAAACATGGAAAATGAGAGGAAGTCTTGCTGTTAGAGACCCAGCAGGAAGGGGGCTTGGAGGCTAGCCACGAACTAAATTCCTACGGTGCTGAAATAATAAAATGATTTCAGTCAACCAACAAGCGTTTACTTAGAATCTTCAGTGTTGCCTCTAAGGTTGCACATGGTTCTGAGGCGAAGCTGAGGGTGTGCTGGGTATCCGTATGGAAATAAAACACAGCAAAATCAGAGCTGTATGTTGTTTCCTTTTATGACGCTGCTTCATTTTCAAGATCACCCTGGCAGATGCTGTCAGTGTGGTTCTGGGGGTGGTTTCCACCACCGGCCACAACTTCTCTGCCATAGCCCACTTTACCTGTGCTCCTAAGACAGCCAGATTTCCCTGGTGATTTTCCCCCCTCTACAACACGCAAGAGCAGCCCTTAATCAATGACTGACAGATATGGGGATATAAATGTTCCCATTCCCTTTCCTCTGATGGGACAACTGTGAGATGTGACCCACCCCCTCTCCAAATCACCTCTGCTTCATGTCATTCCCTTATTTGGTCCTCATTTCTTTCCGGCCCCACTTCCTATTTCTCCTAGGGTTTTTCCTGAGAACACTCCCTAATGCATCATTTTCCTATGGATATTCCTTGTCTCAGAATCTGCTTCCAGGGAATACAAATGTAAAACCACCAACTCTGTAATAATAATAATAATAATAATGATCATTATTTGTTATTATTATTATTACAATCACCCTTTTTTGACCACCTACTGTTTACAGATGAGCATCAGACAACAGCAGTTAAAATCCTGGATCCACTACGGACTCGTTGTTTGATTTTAGACATGTTATTGAGCCTCTTGTATCTAAGTTTCTTCCTTTGTAAAACATGGATAATAATCTCTCTCTCTCTCAAGGATATGAAGTGCCTCTTTTTATATGGATGTGTGTTGCAGGCTTGGCACTCAACTAGAGAAGTGGGTCAGGTCAGTGCTTTGGGATCCAGTGAGGCTGCAGCCAAATGACTTGCCGAAGTGTCTTTATCACTGATGCCTGGGACCACAGAGTGAAAAATGTTACTTCCAAACCTGGCTGATCAGTGGGGCCAGAGAAATGGTATTTTTCGGTGTCCCTCATGGGACTAGAGCCTTGAAGGGTTTGTAAGCACCTGTTGACAGACTGGGGAACGCAGCCAGGTTAGCTCCCGGAGGGGACGGGGTGTTTGTAGGGGACACAGTGAAGAGCAGAAGAAGCGGAAGGGGAGGGCGTGGAACAGGCACAAGATGGAGCATCCAGCCTGATAGAGAGGAGGAAAGGGGGCCGGACCGGCAGCTGAAGATTCCAGAGGAGGATGGGATGGGAGCAGGAAGGCCTGGGGGCATCACTGGAATAGATGGAACTGGATGGGGACACAGCACAGATAAACGCCCAAGGTAGAGAAGCTTCCAAAAACTTTCTAATCACTTACTAACTGCCAGGCAATACAGTTAGAGACTTATGGCTAAAAAAATTCACAACACATCCTGTTTGCGTAGGAAGAGTTTGCACTGGCCAGCTGCAGTGACTGGAATTGCTATGATTAATCAAGCCATTTGATTAAGGCAAGATTTCTTAACCTGGACCCACAGCCCAAGGACCTTGAATTCAGCGAGCCCGTGAACTTGGATGAGGAAAACATTGTACTTTTATTTTCACTCTCATCTAACCAAAATTTTAATTATGAATGTACAGAACAAAACTTAGCACTACCTAAGACTTGGTCACCAATAAAAATCACAGATATTTTCATATAACATTACAGTTGCTGTGACTATTTCAAAACATCATTTATACTCATCATACTTTGAAATTAAGAAAACTACTAGACCTGCCTCTAGATCTTGTTTTCTAATGTATTAATAAAGAAGAACATGTGTGTATTACTATTTCACATTTTAAAATATATTTTAAGAATGCTATTTCAATATGATTGATTTCCTTTCCTTATTTTATTTTATGCATTTAAAACCACTATTCTGGGCTTCCCTGGTGGTGCAGTGGTTGAGAATCTGCCTGCTAATGCGGGGGACACGGGTTCGAGCCCTGGTCTGGGAAGATCCCACATGCCGCGGAGCAACTAGGCCCGTGAGCCACAACTACTGAGCCTGCGCGTCTGGAGCCTGTGCTCCGCAACAAGAGAGGCCGCGATAGCGAGAGGCCCGCGCACCGCGATGAAGAGTGGCCCCCGCTTGCCGCAACTAGAGAAAGCCCTAGCACAGAAACGAAGACCCAACATAGCAATCAATCAATCAATCAATCAATAAAAAATAAATCTTTAAAAAAAAAACAAACCACTATTCTGAAGAGGGGTCCATGGAAGAAAAAAAAAAGGAATTAAGGTATTGAAAGTCACAGATAAAAGCTCACGTGAGTGATGGTTACAGTTTTCCTTTAACACTCATCAGATGAGCTTCATCCCCCAGTGAAGAAATGGTACAACAGAAAAAGTGAATATTGATGAGCAAAAGAGAAGAGAAAGATCTGCTGCAGAGGACAGAGCTGGGGGTTGGCAGTCTTCAGCACCCTGGAAGGACAGGCTTCAAAAAGAGAAAACCAGAGGATCTGTTACCACGACAAACAAACAAACAAATGACAACAGCCTTCTTGCTGCAAAGTGATTTTGGATTGAGGGATGAGTCAACCAAAACGTGGGTTTTTGTTAAAAATACAGATTCCCAGGCCTTGGATTGAGCATGGGGATCTGTACTTTTAACAAGCATCCCAGGTGATCTGGGGATAAAACGTTAAGTAGGGGGTCTTGCCTATATAAAAATGCTGGGATAGAAGAAAATGCTGTGACTTTCCAGGAAAGCTCGTCTGTCCTTGCCAAGCTAATTTATACTGGAATTCCCTGAGAAACGAAGATTGCATTCCCTGGGGGTTATAATCCAGCCCCCTGCTGGGGCAGGCAGGGGGGCGGGGGGTGGGGTAGGGTAGGGGGACATGACTCCATCTCTAGGAACTTTAAATCCTGTGTCATTCATAAATGTATGATGCCATACTTTTCAAAGCACCAGGTTAGCCTTTCCTTGCACTAGAAGAACCATTTTAAGTAGGTCTGAGTTCTAACTACACTTCCCGTCTCAGTGAAATATTTACTTATTAACAGATACTTATGTAAATTATAGCAGACACTTATGTAAATCATACTTATGTCCTAACCTTAGTGTAATTGAATGCAACTTGGGGTTTTTTTGGGGAAGTGCTGAGGAGTAAGTCCACAGTAGGTTTCAAAGAGAGATTTACATTGCTAATTTCCCAGCGTTGGAATGTAAGGATTGTCACAGATTTAGCCTGAAAGCCACGTATTTAACATTCCTCTGTAGTAACTGTCTCTTAAATTGCGTTTTGGTTTGAGAGGCAGCAAGAACAAATTCACCATGAGGGGGAAATTTTGTTGTTTATTTTAAAGGAGATGAAGGGCTTCTGCTCACCGGAAAAGAGCTTTCTCTCTTTAGTGTCCCACATGATTTTGTACCTCTGGTCGCATCGGAAAGTTCTTTTTTTCTTAATGCTGTCTGAGTTCTGCATTTTGGTGCCCAGAACAAGGAAGTGAAGGGATATGTAAGACACACACACGTAACAGAAATGTAAAGAACAATCATATCGCCAGCCAATATATGCAATTTGCAACAAAGACATTTTTGTTTGCCTAAGGCTCAGAAAGGCGTGCTGGGATACTGTGAGGAACCAGAACTGAGTCTGTCCTTCCCTGATCCCAATGTTGCATCTTAGTCATTTCCTTGGAGCTCATTCTCTTTTGAGTGACCAAGACATGGCATTTTGACTGGGAGCAAAACCCCACTGTGGCATTTCAATGGCATAATTAGCGACAATTCAGCCAATTCTCATTGGGCATCTTCCACATATCTCAGGGTCTGGGCTCAGCCCCGTATGTACATTGACTCACTGGCTCCTCACGGCAACTCCATTAGGTAGTTTTTATCATCCACATTTTACAAGAATGAGATTTTACAGTGGCCGGAATAGAGTAAGCACTAATGAATGGTAGCTATTGTTTTAAATCATCGTTATTACTTTTATGAATAACTTCCATATGAGGTGATCAGGACACATTCAGACTCTTAATTGGGCCTTGGAAAAAGGGTTTAGTTTTGGTAGATGTAGACAGGGAGGAGGGAAAGAGCTGTCTAACAAACCCAAGGCTCAAGGAGGCAACTATAAGGAGTATGTGGGTAATGAGGTGTAAACTAGCTTTTCTGAGTTGAAGAATTTGTAGAGAGGCATATTTGAAACTCTGCCTGAAAGGATAACTTTGAGTCTAATTTTGGAGCCTTGCTAGGCTAGGGAGTTTGGGTACGAATTTAAAGGCAGTGGAAACTCAGTGAAGGTTTCTGACTAGGGATCTGTTCGGGGATGCGTAGGAAGTGTTGGGGGCAGGGCAGGGAGAGAGCACAGATAGGAGTGTATTTTAGAGATATTGCAGTGTTCCAGGTTTAAAGTGATAAAGTCAGAGCCGGAACCAGGATAGTGGCTGTAAGAACAGAAAGGAAGGCAGTGTGTGTGAGAGAAATTATGCAAGAGGACTTGTTAGGACTTGGAACTGGGTGAAAATTACAAGGAAGATGGAGAAAATCAAAGAGGATCTCAAGGTCTTCACCTTGATAAAATTATAGTATCATTTCCAGAAAAAGAAGATGGTTTTCAGATGTGAATTGGTAGGTTTGACTTTGAACACATTGCTTTTGATTAGAGTGAAACATCTAGGTGAAACTGTCCACTAAGCAATTGCAAATGTGGGATGAGTAAATGGCTTAAACTCTAGTTGAATGGAAGAAACAGAGTTTGAAGAATTCATTCTTTGGAAAGACTCATCCTTTCTGGGTAGAAGAGGGAGGGAGGCATTGAAGGAGAGGGAGGACGGGTTGGTCAGGCAAGAAGAAAATTGACATAATAAGCGAGTGTCAGGTAAACCAAGAGAGGAGACAGAGTGACGCCAGGAAATTCGGGGTGGTCAAAAAAGGGAAAGGACGGTGGCGGCCGCCAGACATTTGTGGGGGTCACTCACCTTCTCCTGACCTTCCTGCTTCCTGATGGCACATAAGGAGACCATTGGGGCTTAGGAGAAAGAGGGTAGCTCTGTGCAGTAAAGATTGTAGGTCTTAACTTCCTTGGTGGTCCAGTAGTTCCACTTCCACTGCACTGCACTGCACTTCCACTGCAGAGGGCGTGGGCTCAATCCCTGGTCAGGGAACTAAGATCCTGCATGCCCAGTGGCATGGCTCCCCCCCACAAAAAAACAAAAGATTGTAGGACTTGCACCCTTATTTTTATTCACAGATAAATCTCAGCCATGGCTGGTGGCACCATCTTGGAATACGGCAAGTCTACCATTTTGTTTTTTCACATCATTGTCAACATCATCGTGAACTGACATTTCCTGAGCATCAGTGAGGATGTTTTGGCTGCAAGTACAGAAAGACAGACTCAAACTGGTGTTAACAATACATTGTAAGTCCTGAGGCAGAGTGAACATTGCAACTGGTTGATTAGTGGCTCAACAAATTTATTAAGGACCCAGGTTTTTTCCAATTCTTTCCCCTGCTATCCCCATCCCCAGTGGAGGCTTCTTCTTCAGGGAAGTAACAAATGGCTGTAGCAGTTCTAGATATCACAACAGAAATACATGTAACTATTTGGAGGAAAAGAGAGACCACCTTTTCCTGTCACTTTCTCCTGAGAGTGAGGAAACCTCACAGAAGCCCCCAGCTGACTTCTCCTCATGCCTCACTGGCCAGAATTAGGTCACATGCAAGTACATGATGCAGTCATTGGCGAGTGAAATGGCATTGCCTTCAGAGGCATCAGACCCATTTTTCACAATTTCCTCTAAAGTATTTGGCTGTATGAATGGGTCCCTAAACAAAACTGGATTCTCTTAGAAAGGAAGAAGTAGGAAATGGAGGCTGCGTGGGCAACTCTTGAATGGAGGGTATGTTGTCAGCCTCTGGGATTAAAAGGCAGTGTTTACTTAGTACGGTGTTGGGCACACACTAGGACCTAAAAATATTTGTTGGATAAATGAATACATACTAATACACCCTAAATGCTACATAAATAACATCGTCATGCCATAGAGGTACAGAAGAAGGACTGCTAACATGTTCTAGTGCAATGACTGATCAAATTTAGTGAGGTTCTATTAAAGTGCAGATACCCAGGCCACGACTCCCAGAATTCAGATTGAGTGTTTTTCATGGGCCCCAGTTATTTGCCTTTTTCACGAGAACTTCAGGGGGCTCCAGGACAAGCTCCGTTGGTGTTAGGGAGTGTAGCTCTAGGCTGTGGTTGAGGTAGGTGGGTAAAATTTTTAAAAAATCATTTAATGAATCATCAAATTAAAGAACTAGCGGTTTACCTTCTGATATTTGTAAAGTGGTTGCTAGGATCTATAGTTCATATCAAAGAACCATATGTACAAAGGGAACTTGTGTAAAGTTTCCCTTCTGGGCCTAAACTTGCTGACTGATGAAGAAAAGGTGAATTATGGCTTAACAGTTAAACAGGGTTTCCAAGTTTGAAGATATTTGTTTATTTTAGAATACAATCACATAAAATTATCAGGTTGCTTTTTAATAATGAATGGAAAACATTGGCTCATGTTTATCCTTCCCTAACACCAATTTTTCTACCCTAGATTTCTTTATAATTTATTGTATCCGGAGAACTTACAGGTGTAGGGAGAGACTATTATTTCCTCTTTGATTGCAAAATGTATGTTCATTGAAAAAAAAAACCTTAGTTTGCTACAGCTCTTATTTAACTGTCTAAAGTAAAGAAAGAGTCTAAATTCCATCCAGCAGCTTCACTCATGCTTGCTTTCATATTGCCAATGTCATTTCCATTTATATCCCATTAGTATTTATCTCCCTCTGTTAATTCACCCTTTTACTTCTGAGGTGTAATCACTCCCTTTGCTTGGGGTGTGTATGTGTGCATGTATGTATCTTGTTTTCTCAATGAAAACGCTAGTATTGATACACCATTGGATTGGATACTTGTAAAACCTAGTTGGAAAATGTATATAATGATCACAATCATAACAAAAATGATATAGCAAGTCTGATTTCAAAGCACTCTCCCTTTCATTATCTCAAACCTCAACACTTATGAGGTGCTAAAATTAATCTCATTTAACAGGTTAGGAATTTGATATTTTTTCCAGGATCATGCAGGTAGTAGAGCCAGGAAAAAAAAAATTTTATTTTAGTATGCCATGGTGGATTTGGTGGTATTATATAAACTGGATTTAATTTTATAGGATTTTTTTTTTAACTTGAAAGATCACCTCATATGCATTTATACAGTATTAGCTACAGCTAGGTGCTGTGTAAGTAAACTGATACTTTGGGGGTGTTATTCATGTCAGGAATTGTTTTGGTTCAAACTGGTGTTTAGTGATACTTTAACCTTTTTTTTTTTGATACTTTAACTTTTAAATGTGAAAGTTTTAAAAGTTTTAAGTGTGTGTGTGTATAGAAAATAGGTTATGATCATTCATTTGCTTCTTTAGACACTGCTTGTGTTCAGCTTCTGAGGCAGGTTTTTTCTGGAGTCTCAAGGCTCTGTTCTCTTCTATGAGACCAATGCGTAGGGAGCGGATGCGAGGCCTTCCAGCTCCCCATGCTGAGATTCATGACCACCACCCTGTGCCTAACTGGTTACTGTTCCAGTAACTTGGCTATAGCCTTTTTGAGACTCAATCCCCTTCCTTATGTTCCAATTCTATTCATAAATGATAATGATCATTGTAGGGGAGTCACTGAGTGCTAGGTACTTGCTTAAATGCATTATCTCATTTAATCCTCCTAATAAGCCCATTGGGGTTTATAGATGAGAAAACGCAGAATCATACACAGAAGCAAGTGGCAGAGCCTGATCCAACTTAATCATTGCATCGAGTCCCTGCCTAATATCCAGTCCCTCTAAGATTGTGCTTTACAACACTCCTTCCCTTTATCCAGCCCACGTTCACTCCTGATAGTCACAGAACTTTCATGGCCCCCAGAAGATCAGTTATGCCAAGAATATTTTGTCAGATGTCAATTCGTATTAAAAGCATTGTGCCTCCCACCCCAATAAACTGACATTATGATATTAACGGTACTTTTCAAGGTCCATCCCCACCGGTCTGAGGATTCCTATTTTGGAATCCAGGTCCCATATCATTCATGCCTTTGGGAGCTATACAGTTCAGGACTGAAATCCTACTGCTGAACTCCAGGCCAAGAGTCAAGACATGGAAGCAACCTAAATGTCCATTGACAGATGAATGGATAAAGAAGATGTGATTTCTTTTTTTTTGGCCACTCTGCACGGCATACGGGATCTTAGTTCCCCAACCAGGGATTGAACCTGTGCCCCCTGCAGTGGAAGCGTGGAGTCTTAACCACTGGACCACCAGGGAAGTCCCAAAGATGTGATATATTTATACAATGGAATATCACTCAGCCATAAAAAAGAATGAAATAATGCCATTTGCAACAACCTAGAGATTGTTGCAGATCTCTAGGTTGGATGGACCTAGAGATTATCATACTAAGTGAAGTAAATCAGACAGACAAAGACAAATACCATATGATACCACTTATATGTGGAATCTAAAAAAAAAAAAAAGGATACAAATGAACTTATACACAAAAGAGAAATAGAGTGACAGACATAGAAAACAAACTTATGGTTACCAAAGGGGAAGGGGGGGGGCGATAAATTAGGAGGTTGGGATTAACATATACACACTACTATATATAAAATAGATAACCAACAAGGACCTACTGTATAGCACAGGGAACTATACTCAATATTCTATGATAACCTATAAGGGAAAAGAATTTGAAAAAAATATATATGTATGTATAACTGAATCACTTTGCTGTACACCTGAAACTAACACAACATCGTAAATCAACTATACTCCAATAAAAATAAATAAATAATTTGAAAAAAAAGATCAAGATCCTTCCAAAGGCTCATAGGCCTCACTGGACGTCTGCTGGGGCTGCCTGTCACGGTGCTCTACTGAGGTGGCTTACTGAGCATTACGGCCCTCCTCATGCGCCCTCATGACCCCATGACAGCAATACCTGAGGGTGGTTCCTGACTTCTCCAGACACCAGGTTTCATCAATTGGCCTATGCTTCCCTCACTCCTTAGCTCTTACCTGTCCAATTCTCCCAACGGTCCGCTTTCTCTCCCCCTTACTCTTAGAATTGCTTTACTCCCATGCGCCGGTAGAGTGTCTTCCATTGTCCTTCAGTTAATAGGCAAAGACTGACTGATTTGATCAAGTTCTATGCAGATAGCAGCCTGACCTCTGACCTCAAATTTATCCTACACAATTGTTAAAATAAATCATCAGCCCATTTTAGTTCAGTTCAATATATATTTATCAAACAGGAACTTGTTCCATGTCTTCAAGGAGTTGAGTTGGTGGAGGGAGAGGGGGGATTGTCAAAAATGTGAGGGGTTTGGGATTTTACCCCGCTTGCAAGCTAACAAGGTAGCCTGCTATATTTTAATGGATGTTGATATAAGACAAAAATCTCTTGGGTCAGAGAAAAGGGACTTTATTACTCCCCACACAGTAAGCAGCATGAGCATACTCATATTTACGTCAGCTCCCCTTGCCTCTGAGTCCCACAGTGTTGATTGATGTGGACAGACCAAGCTGGATGCCTGGACACACAGGGGGTTGCATCACAGGAGAGGATCCTGAGCTTAGGGAACCCACATCTTTCAGACTAAACAGTATAAAAGCTTACCTAGACAAAGGTACCATACTAAGATGATGATAATAGTGGAAACTGAATGTAGGGCTTATGGGAATTCTCTGCTATCTACACAACCTTTCAGTAAATCTAAAACTATTCTAAAATAAATACCTGTTTTAAAAAAATGCTTACTTGACCTTTGCTCTAGAGGGAGGTACTATTTCTACTTTCCAACACTGTTATACAAACATCCTTGGAAAAAGAATCCAGAACAATAGCAGAAATGCAAGAAACCCATGAAGCATTGTCTCTCAGCAATAGCCACCTGTTGTTTCTGGTGAATTTTCCCATAAATATGCCACTCCACTGGCTACTCTGATTAATTTAACTGACAGAGGCTAGGATCAAATCTGTTCAATTTGTCTCATACATCATCTTATTAAGGCTACTATGATCAGGAATTTAGCAACAGGAGTAGGCCATCCTGCAGCAATGACCTCAGCTATGCCTCCCGGGGTCTTAGAACCAACCCACTGAATAAATCCCATAAACTACCAGGGTCTAACTTAAGAAAAGTCATGGGGCTCTCTCCTTAAGTTTCTTTATTGATCTTTCCCCTTGGCCCAAGGCATTAATGCAGACACAGCAGGATTTATTAGTAATCCTATAAGCAATCCTATAGACTCTGCTGTGGCCCATGAGGAAGAAGTTTAAAGCAATTCTACCATCTATAATATCCCTGACCAGTAATTTGAGGCTGGCCTGAATGCCTTCCAGGGCCAAGGTGATGTTATTGATCACTTTAGCTAAAGTTAGGGACAAATTTTGTACTGTTTTTTCTAATTAGATGGCTTCCACTGGAGCAATAACTAGCCACAGATTGTGCATAAATTATGAGTCTGTTATCTCTTTGGGAAGCTCTTCCAGGTAATCAAAGGATGCTTCATTTGGGCCTCACAGTTATTTAAGAGCTATGTGATCTATTAGTGGCATTTCCTTAAATACTTGAAGGTCTCTTATGATCACCTATAAGGTGCAAGTCACCATGTTTGGGGGAATAAGTAAGTCAAGATAATGCTTGGCTTCCATGCAAGAATACATGGGAATTATTGGGAATGCACATGGTAGCCCTGGAAAGAAAGTGTTACTTACAACTGTCGGTGCCACTCAAGTCAGACCTATACTGTTCAGTGGACACAGGTTGGCAGTATCACCAACATGGCCTCTCCATCAGCTGTTAAATCTTGGGGTTCTCAGGTTGCTTTGAATAATCAAGTCTAGTCCTTGTTTATGGAGGAGTTGCCTAGTGCAGTCAGACTAAACTCTCCTGTTTGTCCGTGTCACCAGGTGGGTGACATTTTTCCACCCCAAGGAATGACTGAGCAATGGCTGTAGGAATGGGGGTGGGGAAGACATCCAGAGGTATGGACAGGGTTTTGTGTGTGAGGTGCAGGAGCTGAGGCATCCCTTGTTATTTCAGATAGACGTCTTGGTTAGCTTAAGGGGAAGGGGGATCAAACCTCAAATCCTGCTCAGAGCCATCTGGCAGGGGATGGCAGACCCAGCAGTGAGTTAAATCACGGTGCTTGCAACAGTTTAGGAGAATCACGCTAAGATGTTTTCCTTCCTGAGGAAGGCTCCAGGGACAACTGCAAAGGGCAAAGGTCCTTAAGGTCCTTGCTCCCCGACACTGGATGATCTGTTGAGGTCTAAGGTGTTACTTGCCCAGGTGGTGGGTTGTTGTTCTTCCATCATCCCAAATTCAGTGCGTCCTTTTCCAGTAGCTCCTTTCCGCAATCATTTCCTCCTCTCACCCAGACCTTTCATCTCTAAGAGTCATGCACGAGAGACAAGGCATTTTATAAACTTACAGTGACTTATGATGTCCCCACTTTGGCCCATGGGCCACTGAATGGAGACTTGGTGGGCAGCGTGCTCAACCAAGTGGTCATTACCCTTAGGATCTCTATAACTGTTGTTGGACAGGCTGTGGGACCTTCTGCCTACCCTGGACAAGTATTAGTACCAGTCATTATAAGGGGCAGACCTGAGGCTGACTGCCAGAATGGTGGGAAGAGAGTTAGTAGCGTAGTAACCATGGCCCCGTTTGGAGTCTTTGAGACTACGTGGACCAAAACCACCTCTCCAGTTTTCCTCATTAACAGCCAATATAGCAGAGGACCACTTATTGCTCGGCAGACCATACCGTCTAGCCTACAGCTGATTCCCAGGAACCATACAATTTGCCTTACTATCAATTTCCATGGACTTCTTGCAAATTCCATTAATTGACTTATGAGGTGCTCATGCTTTCTCTTCCAGAAAATTATATCTCTGAGATATTCCATCCTTGTCACCAGCACTATCAGGAACGGGAGTGGTTTGAGATTTTACCCGACAAGTTAGCCTGGTCTGAAAATGTGTTCATTATTTCTGTCGATAATTTTTTTTTTTTTTAAAGAATTGGCTGTTCTAATTTCCACTCATTTGCATTTTTTTTAATAGTAATCTTTTATTTATTTATTTTTATATTTATCTTTGGCTGTGTTGGGTCTTTGTTTCTGTGCAAGGGCTTTCTCTAGTTGCAGCAAGCGGGGTCCACTCTTCATCGCGGTGCGCGGGTCTCTCACTGTCGTGGCCTCTCTTGTTGCGGAGCACAGGCTCCAGATGCGCAGGCTCAGTAGTTGTGGCTCACGGGCCTAGTTGCTCTGCGGCATGTGGGATCTTCCCAGACCAGGGTTCGAACCCGTGTGCCCTGCATTAGCAGGCAGATTCTCAACCACTGCGCCACCAGGGAAGCCCATGTTGATAATTTTTTAAACATACTCTCCCCTCAGTAAATCAGTTACCCTATGTATTATTAACTATTTTTAAAGATGTAAACTGAGGAACTAGGTCTAACAATAAATAGAATAATGATAAAATCTTTATAATTATTAAGTACATCAGTTTTGGTGGCATTTTTAAAAATAAACTTATTTATTTAATTTATTTTTTTTTTGGCTGTGCTGGGTCTTTGTTGCTGCACACGGGCTTTCTCTAGTTGCGGTTAGCGGGGGCTACTCTTCGTTGTGGTGTGCGGGCTTCTCATTGAAGTGGCTTCTCTTGTTGCGGAGCATGGGCTCTAGGAGCACGGGCTTCAGTAGTTGTGGCACGTGGGCTCAGTAGCTGTGGCTCGCGGGCTCTAGAGTGCAGGCTTAGTAGTTGTGGCACACGGGCTTAGTTGCTCCGCGGCATGTGGGATCTTTCTGGACCAGGGCTCGAACCCGTGTCCCCTGCATTGGCAGGTGGATTCTTAACCACTGCATGGGGGCATGTTTTTTGCCTTTTTTCACCCTTAACTGATCGGTTCATTATAACTACTGAATAATAACTTCCTGTGCTATTACTTGTAACTAAGATGAAAATTAAATAGATTTAGTCCATAGGCAACTACTTCTCAGTACAGAACAGTAGTTCTTCAAAATCTTTCCCACTGTGTCATTTAAAGCTGGGTTGAGAAAATTAGAAGGTAGTAGTAAAGGGAGCAAAATCTTAAAACGAAGGTGACAGGGCAGAACTACTTTAAAAAATATGTTATCTTCCTACTTCTATAACCATTTCCTGCTCCCAAGAAGTTTTCATAACATTTCCAAGGAGATAATGACAAAGATGATAATTTCTATTAATTCAGGGACCAAGAATACAGGGAACAGAAGAAAGAACCTGATAGGTTTAATTACTCAGATAACATCTTCCCTTCTCCTCTGACATAAAATGTTTGAAAATCTGGCCTTTCCTTTAGTTGTGAAATCTATTTCGTTATCACCTATTGAACGCTTACTATGTACAATGCACACTCAAGACTCTCTGAGCAAAAGGTATTCTTGGTAAAGTTGATAAAATGTAAGTGAAATTAGCTAAATGCCATAAAAGTGCCATGAGAATTCAGAGTATAAAAGGAGTGTGGTTAAGAAACAGTGCAAAGAGGGGCTTTATGCTACAAGGTTAAGAGCATGGACCCAGGAACCAGACAACCTGGGTTCAGAACTCCGACCTGCTGCTTCCTAACTGGTCAAATTATAATCACCCTGTGCCCCAGTTTTCTCATATGTAAAATGGGGATAATAGTAATACATGTCTCAAAGGGTTGTTGTGAGGATTAAATGAGTTATTATATGCAAAGCACAGAAGAGTGTTGGGCACAAAGCTAAGTGCTTTTGAAGTCCAGCTGTTGTTATTATTGTCCTATGTGATTCTGGGGTTCAGAGCGGCTTCATGTATGGGGAGGCATTAGTGGTGACCCTGGTCACCGGCAGGTAACTGGGGCACCAGGAGGACAGATGTCCTTGACTCCTGCTCTGGGGAAGGTTAGACACAGACCCTCTCCATCTGCTGCCCTGAGCCTGTGGCACAGGTGGCATACGTGCATGCATCTGAATAGAAATATTCTCGAAGGATGTACCCTAGTGATCTTGAGTCACAGAATAATGGGTGATGTTTTTCGTCTTTTTGCTTATCTATGCTACCTAATTATTAAATAATTAATATGTATTCATTGTTATAACAGAAATAAATGAAAACATGTTTTAAAAAGCCGTGATTCTGTAAATATTTGGCATGTATTGAAAAAAAATTTTCTGTTTCTATTCTTCCCAAGCAAGGGACATGGTACGTAGAAATTTGTGATTGTGACGAGTTAGGAGTTCACTGAGAGGCTGGCATACAGGAGCCAACCTCCTAGCTAGTGAGTGAGCCTAGCTGACATCTCAAAGCAGCAGTGCGACCATAACTTAGTACATGATTCCACGTAATTCTTACAACAGAGGTTAATATTGTCTCAGTTTCACAGATAAAAAACTGAGAGTATTATATACTACATTGTTTGTCAGGAATTTGGGACTCTGAGAACCTGTGGGTCTAGTACTAGGGTTCTCAGCCTCAGCACTACTGACTTTTTGGATCAGATAATTCTTTGCTGTGGAGCTGTCCTGTGCATTGTAGGATGTTTAGCAGCGTCCTTGATTTCTACCCTGATTTCAGTAGATAACAGTAGCATCTCTCTCCCCACAGGTTGTGACAAGCAAAAACGTCTCCAGACATTGCCAAATGTCCTCTAGCTGAGACACACTGGTCTACTGTATCCTACTCTTTTTTTTTTGGCTGTGCCGCATGGCTTATGGCATCTTAGTTCCCTGACCAGGGATTAAACCCAGGCCCTCAGCAGTGAAAGCATGGAGTCTTAACCACTGGAGCACCAGGGAATTCCCTAGTGTATCCTATTCATTAACCCTGAACATTATACTCTAAAAATTCCAGGTATATACATCAAATCATTTTCAATGCTTCATCTTCATTGGGGCTTAGTTCTTCAACTAAATCTTTAATGTTGTTGATGATGAAAACAGACATTATATTGTAATGAATATATTTTGCATAAATATTTTCCTACTTTTCCATTATTTCCATCCTAATATGGATCAAAATGGAATAAGCATTTTTAAGGCTTCTCATCCATACTGTCAAATTGCTGACCATAAAATTTGTACCAGTTTACATTTCCACTAGCAGTGTAAGAGACCGTCTTATCACACCATCACCAGCACTGGCTATTATGTACATATTTCTATCTTTGCTAATACAGGTTCTTATTCATATTTATTTTTATATATTATTTACTTATTTTGATAAATATTTATATTTGCTATCTTATTTATATTTTTGAGCACTAGTAAGAGTGTACATTTCCCTATATGTTTTAGCCAGTGGTATTTCTTTTTTTCTCAATTTTTTGTGCTTTTTGTTCATTTGCATGTTGGGGTCTTAGTATTGTTCTGATTAATTTGTCTGAAATCTTTATATAATGTCACCTGGATACCATAAATTTCTACCAAAAAAAAAAATAGCTCATTAAAGCGTTTGAGTTCATTAAACGTCTGGGCAGATGGCAATGGATTTACATCATAGCAAGTGAAGGGATCTCAAACGGGGTTCTAAACAGTCGTGTTTTTCAAGTTCTCTATTGTGTTGCTTTCTTCTTTCTCTGCTCTCTTCACCTTATGCCTTCCTCACATTCCAACACCGCCCCCACCCCATTTCTGTTCCTTTCCAATCTCTATTGGAAACTAGTTTAGTTATGTCTTTTGTTTCTTTGTCTCCATTTACCCAAGCTCTCAGTTTATCTTCCACTATGCTAGTTTATCAAAGTATTTTCCTAAACAAGGACATTTCCTTTTCTAAGAGGAATATCAGTACCAACTTTCAAGATATTTTTAATATTATAGGGGGGTGAAAAATGATTTTGATTCCTATTGTGCTAGTAGTTTCAAATACTTTCCCCACTTTGTTTCATTAAAACATTTATCTTTTTCCCTTGACAAAATTATGAGAAAAAAAAAAATCTTCTCTACGCATTTTTTCAGTGCTTTAAGCCTTAGAAGGTGCTTCCAGATGGGGAGTATTTAGATACCTGGAAATGGAGGAAAAGGTGTGTCATGCCTGTTACACATACTTAGATACCTAGGATGCTCCTATGCATTGTATCAAAAAGCGAGCTTCCCCACTCTTTGTAAAATACGTTCCCTAACTATTAGAAGCCATTAGAAAGCAATCATGCTCTGCTTATTTTAAACATGTTTGCTAGATTTTTAAATGAGATATGCTAGGTCTAATGATAATTAGAGCTAACATTTATCAAGCACTACATTATACTGCCTCTCAAGTATAACATGGTGTTTAAAACATTGGAAAGTGTCTGGACGTCAGAAGTAGATGTACTCGAGTTCAAAAATTAAGAAATGGACATGAGAATTCTGCTTCAGGGCCATATGCAAACATAAAGAAACCAAAAGGTTTTAAATGCAGACCCTAATATTGCACTGCCCAAAGCAGTTGTCACTAGCCTCCTCTGGGTATTTAAATTTTAATTAATTAAAGTGAAATAAATTTTAAAATTCCATCCTTCAGTCACACTAGCCACATTTCAACTGCTCAGGAGCCATGTAAGTCTAGTGGATATGATATGGACAGCACAGAATACCATTTCCACCACTGAAGAAAGTTGTATTGGACAGTACAGATCTAACAAACCATTGCCTTTAGGCCCACCTTTTGTGATGCCAGATGAAGCCCTTGGAATTCCTGACAAGTTTCCAAAGTTGTGTTACAGAACTGGTTGTTGGAATTGCCTGAACATCACCCAAAACTGGTGAAAAGCATCAGGTTGGGGATAGGTTGGTTGGTTGTTACTTTTTGTCCAATGTATTACTAAGGCTCTAAGAAATTCTGTGGTGAATTTCTGCAGGGACACAACAGCAGAAAAGGCATAAGATAGGTCAGAAAACCTGGGTCCTATAATATATAGTAATAATGGCAACCATTTACTGGGTGTTTCATATGTGCCAGGCACTATGCCAAATGTACACGTCATTTAATTTTCCCAACACCCCTATAAGGGATGTATTATTACCACCATTTTACAGGTGAAGAAGCTGAAGTTTACAGGCCTGAGGTCACACAGCTGGTCAGCAGCGGAGCCAGGATTTAAAACCAGGTATGTCTATTCTCTTGTGCTAAACAGCTCTGTGACCTCTGGCTCTTCACCTTCCCCATTTGTAAATATAAAAGTACTGAATTAGAAAATCACAAAGTTCTTTACCATTTCTAAAACTATGTTCTAAATTAGAATAATACCACCTACCTTCCCCAGCCAATGAAATATGCAGGGCTCAAAAGAGCGGCTTGCTACCTTTTTTTTCCCCAAAGGACATGATTTCTCCTGTCCATGCCTTTGCCGTGTAACCTTCCTTGATTTCCCACTATCTAATGTGGTGCCAACAATTTATGATGTTTATCACACACTTCACATACCCCTGAACTAGATAACAGGCTCTCTCCTGCAAGGAGTGATTCACTCCAGCAGATAATCCTAAGAAAATTCGCACAGTCACTGTCGCACAGTAAATGCTCCATGAACATTTATGGAATTAACCTGAAGTGGACTGGAAGGAAAAGGTGAATCAGCGGCCGAAGTGAACTATTAAGGATATTACTCAGAAAACCGGGCTGTCCGAAGAAAACCCCGAGAGGAGAAGCCTGTATAGGGGCTGGAGACAAATTCCAAACTGCAGAAACCTGAAGAAGTGGGATAACCTTAGGGATGGTGGCATAAACCCTACCCGATCGCGGAACAGCGGCCGCCAGCAGAGACTCCCGGGTCTCCTTGGATCCCCCGGGAGCCTCCCCGCCCCTCCCCGCCCCTCCCGGCCCCTCCCGGCCCCTCCCCGCCCCTCCCGACCCCTCCCGACCCCTCCCCGCCCCTCCCGGCCCCTCCCTTCTTCCGAGGGCTCGGCCGCGGCGGCTGCGCAGTGGCGCGCGCGTAGGCGGAGCGGCGCGCGCCGCGGTCAGCTGACTGCTCCGGCTGGCACGTGACTTGCTTCGTGGGCTCTGGGGTCCAGGAAGCCGTGAGGCCGGAGCTTAGGTCGGGTAGGGATGGAGGGCTGAGCCGTTAACGTCTGCCAGGCTGTACACCTCTGTACCTGTTACTGCTGCCACTTCCTCGTTTGACACTTCCCTGGGTCAGTGAGCGATGGCTACACCGGCTGGGGAGCCCCGGCCAGGCCGAAGCTTGCGCTGCGGTCGCCGCCGGGGAGGGATGGGGGCGGGCGCGGGGGCCGAGGCTGAGGCGTTGGAGCCAGTTGGGCGGCTGTGTCTGGTTTCTTGGTGCGGGTTCGTGTCCGCCTTGGGCCTAGGTTCTGTTTCTAGGGAAGAGGAAGGAGGGAAAAAGAGAAAGGGCCCCAGGGGGTACTCAATGGCAGAGGCAGAAATAAACACTGCGGGTCTGGGATATTTCTCCTTGGATTGGAGTGAGGGTCACAGCGAATGCTCGTCCCCTTGATTGAGGGGGATGAAAGGTGACTGAGTGGCCCAGATGAGGATCCGGGGTGGTGTGTGTGAGGTCACAGCGACCGCGAGAGCCTCCACTGGGTGTACGCGCTTGCGAGTATGGGGGTGGCAGTTTAAAGGGTCTAGGAGCCCCTCAGAGAGGATGCAGGGTCCCTGTGGGCAGGGGAAAGAACGAGAATCCAGAGAACTGAAACCACTTTTTATTAGAATGGGGGAAGGGTAGGCAAGAAACCCCTGAAAAGGAACTTGAGGGGAGAATCACACGGGCAAATTGAATCACCTGAGAAACAGAGGAGTAAGGGGAAGGAAAGTTTGGTTAGATTCTGTTTGCACCCTTCACTGAGGGTAGTTATAGCTACCCCCAAAGCAGTCCTGAAGTACACAGGGGAGACTGGATCATTTGGGGGTTGAGGGGAGACTCCTTAGCAAAGATCTGCTTTGGCCTTCCAAACTTATCCTTTGGTACTGTCATCTACTCCGGAACATCTTTTATTGAACAATAGTCACAGGAATTACCTTTCATGTTTATTTTGTTCTCACAGGTCTTTGAGAGAAAGTAGATGAAAATGCCATTCATTGTATAGTTAGGGACCTATCTAGACCCTTGGACCTAGAAATGGACATCAAGTGATGTGTCTAAGTCTAGCATAACTTCCATCATCTTCTAATTGCCGATTACCTGCACAGTACTTAACCACAATTACATCTAGAGAGAAGGGTGAGTTTTTTGTAGTGCACTGTAATCTTTGATTCAGCACTTTCGGTGAACTTTTTTGAGTAGGACAGCTTCAAAGGGATTTGGCAGCGGTGGTCAGTGCTTTAAAAACTGCTTTTCTGTTAGCTTGGGTGAAGCGGTTCGGTTTACAGTTCAGCTGGAGGAGATAATGAGCAACAAGGTGGGCAAAAGGCGCTCAGCTTGTCAATCACGGTTCTTTGGCAACAAGCAAGTCTCAAATTGTGCTGAAGACGGAGCCTCGGGTTTGTGTCTCAGAACTCCCGGATCTTTTTCTCTTTTGGTGTATCTTGCAGGGACTAGATAAAATCTAAAGAAACAGTACTCGGGATCTGACTAAAGTAAATGCTGAGAGCTAGGTGGTTAGTGTAATACTGCTTTTAGAACTGGGCAGGAAATGATCATTTTTATTTTTTGGCATATTAGTCTTAAGAGCCTTATTTACATTAGTTTTCTCTACCTAAAAAGAAACGTTTGGGCTTCAAAAATTTGATTCTGTAATTATTTCCACAGCTTGCGAAATAGTTGCATTGGCTAAAGAGCAAAGCTGGTATGCCAAAATAAACCTTTGCCAAAGGATCTTCTTGTGGTCCAGTCCCCAAGCGGTCAGTCTTCCTTTTGCACTTGAGCCTGTTTAGGTGTTGCTGCAGTTTTGACCAAATACCTGCTAGTTAAATTTTATTCTTGTATGTATTCTGATCTATGTGCTGGAGTAAACCTTTTTCACCCTTTGGATGTGGAATTTTATACCATTTTAGTTATAAACTAATTCATGTTCGGTTCGCATTTCACTGATGTTTTGAAGACATAGTAGAAACCATTAGCATGGTGACCTTGGAAAGATAGCTCAGGCAGTGAAGCAGGGCAGTCTAAAATTTCCCTTTGACAAGAGTGAACCTTGGAACTAGAAAATTCAAACTGTACTCTTGATAAGGAAGCAAAATCCTGTTCCAAATGTGTAGCAAATCCGCTATACATTTATTGAGTTCCAAGAGGAGCCCTGTGGGCAGTGGAGGAGATGTACTTTGGTTACATCATAGGATAGAAGATGGAGCCTTAGCTCTGTACTTGAAAATAAAATGCAGGTAAATGCAAAAATGATGTTTTATAGAAAGAGATTGATGTATCTTTTAAGATATTTTAAGCAAACTATCCATGAATAGGAAGTTATTTATAAATAAGCTGGTTAACAGGTGGATTGACTTTACCAAGAAAGGTTTTCTTTGTGAACCAGCCTATAGTTTAGTGTTTCTCAGTGGGTGCTGTTGGCATTTTGGACAGGACTGTCCCTTGTTTGGTCCCCATCTGCTAAATGGTGGTGGTGGCCCCCACGTTGGGACAACCTAAAATGCTCCCAGACATTTCCAAACTCCTCCTGGTGGAGAGAGGTACCATTTGGTTGTGAAACACCCCATGTGGTGCCATCCTTTATTTATTGGACACATATCTGAGTGCTTGTTAGTGACAGGCCCTCTACTAGATGATGGGGATATAGAAGTTAAGAGCAGTGTTTTAATAAACTAGCAAGTAAAATGTATGTAGTCACTAGCTCTGTGGCCTTGGGCAAGAAATTTCATTAACTGTTCTCTCATCTGCAAGTGGGGTTGGTGATACCATCTTCTTTGAAGGAATCACCTACGAAATTGCTTAGCATATTGAAGTGCTAATCACATAGCACATATTCAATAAGTGGTTGTCATTACCAGGAAACAGGATCTCAAGCTTACTTGAGTGATGAATTGGGGGCGACACGCTTGTTTTAGGTCTTTGGCTTGTTGAATTTCAGGCTAGAATACATTGTCTTAGAGATATCAGCACCTTCTAGTGGAAAATATGGTGTTGTGGTCCAGTCACTGTTATAAAATAACAGCCTGAAAGAGAAGGGAAGTAACGTTTTGGGAGCCGTGAGTGTAGAATCAGGGAGTTGCCTGGCATGGAAGTAATTGTTTGCTCCCTGGGTCAGTGTTGAGTTGCCTGTAACAGAGAGAAAGTCTCTGGGCCCTCAGAAGGTTCTGATGATTCCTTTAGTAATGGGGGTACAGTGCCCTCCTTGCCTATCGATTCAGCTTGCTTTAGCAGAAATTGCAAGAGATTTTTAACATTGTGTTATGAGTTGTTACCTTTCTAGCTGGTTTCAGTTTTTATGATCAGCATCTATGCCTAAGTAAGGCTTGGTTCTTACACATTTATTTCTAGCCAACTGTAAAATAAAAAGATGGCAGTTGTTTATAAAATACATTAAAGATTAAATTGTCTTTCATATTTCAGTATATTTATGGCATGAAATTCAGGTAATCCTTAAAAGGATTATAGAGCATTTATAGGTACAGTTTCGGTTGAAAACAAAACAACACAAAAGTTAAGATTTATTTAAAGAAGGTGTGTGTCCTGATAATTTAAAAATTTCCTTCTGTATGAATCACGAAAGTCTCTCTTGGAAGGTAAAATCCCCCATTGTTGTTGGAAACTTTTGAAACAAGTTTTATTGTGAGCAAGTCCCTCCCACAATCCCAGTTAAGATGCTTCTGTTTTGAAGGCTAGAATTTTAACATTCAGAGAGGAAACAGTTATTCTTACTCTTTATTTGTATAGTGTTAAAAATTTCTAGGGGAAGGATGTAGCAACTTTTTAAGATGAATGGATTGTGGTAAATGTTTTGCACTGATCAATTCTGTTAAAAGTTGATGTGTCACAATTGGAAGGCTATGTAATATTTCACTGATATCTGAGGTATGCCTTCTTGTGCTTGTTGAAATAAGTCACTTTAGTAAACAACTTGGTATTTTCAAGGACTGAAAAAGGAAGTTGTTTTGCATTTACACCACCTTCAGCCTTTATTGAGAAATTTAATTTACTGTGAAAGGTGGTTGCATTTCAGAGACTAAAATATTGGTTCCTTGAAAGCATTAAAAGGACTTAAGTATTGGAGCACTTATAGGGGTGCTGTACTGTTTTCTGTGGTTGCCCCTATCCTGGGTCAGGCTCATACCTTCATTTACAAAAGAAATGCTAGTTGCTGTTTGGGTTTATTGTCCCCACCTTTTGTGTTGTTGTGATAGTTACTACTTTACTCTTATTTTACATTCAAATCGCTTGCGGTAGGAAAATAATCCACCGTCTTTAAATTCTCATAAGTGGGCAATACAGTAATGAAATAAACAGTCTCAGAGCTTTGGACCCAGGATTTCCTTTCTTCTCTCTTTTCCTTCCTTCCATTTTGAAAAAGAGTTGTTACTGCTTTAAAAACAAAAAAATACTTATTGCAGTCAGACAAGATAGAAGTGTTTAAAAATTTTGACTAGTGTTTCTCTTGTGCCTCCAGTGTATTCTGCCTTGTTTTTTTTTTTTTTATCTTGTCATCTGCATTGTTTTCCTCCTACCTTTCCCTGCACACACAGACCTACCTACTCGTAGAGACCTACACACACATACACACCCACACACACACAAGGATAAGCTCCTTCAAGACAGGGAGTACATTTTGTTTTGCTTCTTACCACAGTTCTGGGAATTTAAGCACCTAAAACATTTGATGAATGATATGACCCTAACTTGAAAGCAGTTACAATCAAACAGATATTTGGGCGGAAAAAAACGTAAAATAGATGTCTGCTTTAATGCAGTCTGTTACGTGGATTTCAGTGGACATGCGGGTTGAGGGAGAAATAATTTGGGATTATATGAATGGATTTGGTGCATGGTTGGACTTGGTTGGGGAAATCTTTTTGTTAAGAGAATTTTGAGTTGGTTGAAATAGGAGGAGAGAGGTTGCTTTCTGCAAAATGGACTGTTGAGCAGAGGCAAGTAAGAAAGAGACTACAAGCAGGCCTGAGGTAAAGATGGATAAAGGGAGGTCAGAACATTGTGAAAATAAGGCAGAAAAACTCAGACAAAGGACATTAGTAGTGATGACTGTGAAGAATGGGAGATTTGAATTTTATTTCTGAGCAGAAGCAGGACTAGGGGCATATGTTTTTGTGAGTAACTCAGCCTCCCATCACCTAGAGCAATGTTTTTAGTGCTGGAAAAGTTTTTAAAGAAGTTTTGGGAATGAATCCGGATTCTAACACTGTGGTCACAAAACCACCTATTTGTATGAAGGGCATTAAAATCCTCTGTCTGTCCTTCATAAATGAAATAAAATTGTGTATTTCTTGAGCAAAGCAGTAGTTTACCCAGATTTCATATTGTTCTGTACGTGATTTCATATATTGCTTTTCACTTTTTAAGTTTGTAAGCTGCCATAGAAAGCATGCAAAAAGTGGGTTCATGTATTTAAGGTTTCTGAACTCCATAGAACAAAAATCATTCCTGTATTATAGAACTAACAATACTGCGTGATTCTTGATAATGATGGTATGACATTTAGCCATCTTATTAAGGAATATTTGCCATTTCTTGTAACATTTACTATGTAACTCACTATATAATCATGGAAATGCCTATTTTACTATAGTGGTTCTGAAACCTGTCCGATAATCTGATTTATTTGAGGGACTTAACAAGAAAATAGAAAAAAAAAAAAAAGAGTCCTGGGTCTTACCCAGTATAGATTCATGGAATATAAGAGCAAAAAAGATCCTGGATATGGTAATCCGTCCTCTCAGTTTACAAATGAAATTTACGCAGACAGTGATATGCAGAATTGGGATTAGATTCCGTCTTCATATTCTCAGTGCAGTGCTGTGGCCGTTCCACTACGCTTCCTGAAGTTGGCATTTAAGTTCTTTCTGACTGAAATTCCCAGTGAGTTAAAAAGGCTGTTTACCAACCTTGATCTCATACTTCAGACACAGCTACTACTAACCAGCTTTACTAACCAGCTTTGCCTTTATCTTTTGTATTTATATCCAGGGTTCTTTGTTGCCATGCCATTTAACGGTCTCTAAACTTTTCAGTGTTTTCAAGTGTGAGGATATTGCCCCACTTTTTTTTTTTTTTAATGAAGTGTGTGGGGTTTTTTTGGCATTTACCTGTAGTAATTCATTAATAAAAAATTAGGAAACGAATACGCAGAGAGAATGAAAATGAACATTCATAATCCACTCCCAAGAGATAATCTTTAATAGTTTTTTTTAACAATTTAATGTTTATACCTATATATAGTCTTCTTTCTTAAGGCTGTGTCAGCGTTTTTATGGCTTTTGATTAACATTGACAAACTGCCTTCTAGAAATTGTCCCTTTTTAAAAAAGTTACAGAACTTTTTTGGGTTATCCTGTGATATATAATTATTTTAGATTGAGGAAATATTAATGATGGCAAGTTATTGTATCTTTATTAATGCTTTTAAGTGAATTTATATTTTATCAATCATGAGAGCATGCTATACATTTGCAAAATTAATGACACATATGTGTAGGACATTTATTCAAGCTACATCTGTCCTTTTTTTTTTAAAACAGAAATGAACATTTCTCCACCTTACTGCCAAAGCAGTGCTGCATTCTTCCCACACATAGTATTATTACAGTCTTTCTTTCAGCCTAGACTTGTTATATTTCTCATGTTCATTGTTGTTAATCCTGTTTTCTTTTAAATGTTAAAGCATGGGGCTGAGGGGTTGGGAGGTTGTGGTCGAATCCCTAGCAAAACCAAAAACTCAGGAACAATACATACAGCAAAACTAGAGGAGACTTCAGCTTCTGGCCGGCGTGGAATAACTGGTACCATACTTGCTTTCCCACCATAAACAACTAGAAAATTGGATAAAATATATGAAAAAACTGCTTCCAGTTATTGGACAACAGAGGTAATACAGCAACCAAGAGACAGGAAACAAATGAAATGAGCTCTATAATCCCTCTGGCTTTCTGCCTGGAGTCACTCTCTGGACCATGGTTTAGAGGAGACCAAGCAGAGCATGTTGGTCTTGCTGAGTTGAGGAGACTTGAAGTTGGGGAAGGCTTATCTGGCTAGAATTTGCAGGTTGAATTGGCTGACAGGGGGGAGCTAGACAGAAAACCCACCATCTGTAAAGGAGTCTCTCTCTGTAGGAGGCCCGGCAAAGAATGACTAGAGAGCTTTAGACAGTTGCCAGAGCTCATGGGGCCAGAAGGCATATGAATACCTTATTGAATCCCTGGGGCATCCCATGGGATCCCCGGACGGTCAGATCTTAGTAGAAGGGCTACATTAGCTCTAGAGTAAAGCTTTAGACGTAGCCTAACAAAGTATAAAAACAAGCCTTGAAATGAAGCATGCTAAAGCTCAAGTAAGGTAACCATCAGAACAAAGCACAACATTCTTAAAAGGAAGAAAACAAAATCCAGTGATCAACAACCTAATGTTGTGAATTGTAAATATGCTCAGTGATTTAACAGAAAACATGAACATAATGAGGAAAGAGAAGTTTTAAAAGATGGAACTTATAAAGGTGAAAAATACATCTAAAGCGAAAAATTCACTTCATGAGACAAATAGATTACTTTAAAGAAAAGGTCAGCCAGCTAGAAGATGTAGCAAGAAAGTATCCAAACTGAAGCCCAGAGAGGAAAACAATTTAAAAAAGTGAATGCAAGCTCAGTGACCTGTGGGACAATATCAGGTGGTTTAATATACATGCCATTTTTGTCTCAAAAAAAAGGGAAAGAGAAGCAAGAAAGAAATTTGAAGAAAATAATGGATGAACATTGAAAACTATAAACACAGATTCAAGAATCTCTCTGAACTCCAAACAGGATAAATCCTTGTGACCCTGAGGGTAGGCAGATTTTTCTTATGTCAGAAATCATATATTATAAAAGAAAAAGTCAGTAAACTGGACATCAGAATTGAAAACTTCTACTCAAAAGCACCATTAA
This sequence comes from Balaenoptera borealis, assembly GCF_965194805.1. Taxonomy (NCBI): domain Eukaryota; kingdom Metazoa; phylum Chordata; class Mammalia; order Artiodactyla; family Balaenopteridae; genus Balaenoptera; species Balaenoptera borealis. Next base: position 33,597,069 of record NC_138876.1, on the reverse strand, counting down.
GAAAGGGCAAGACATGAGAAAATACGTAAGAAATACACACACACACACCTCTCAAATTGTATCAAGATCATACAAAAAATTCCTACAACTCAGTAAGATCAATGCAGCTTTTTAAAAAATTGGGCACAAGATTTGAATAGAAATTTCACAAAAGATTTGAATAGAAACTTCACAAAAGAAGATATACAAATGGTTGATAAGAACATGAAAGGATCCTGAACTTTGTAGTCATTGTGGAAATGTGAGATTCCCCTGCAACCCCCTGGAATGGCTGAAAATAAAAAGGCTGACAGCACTAAGTGTTGGTGGGCATGTGAAACAACTGGAACTGTGTATCTTGCTAATGAGAATATAAAATATTACATCTACTTTGGAAAACAGTTTGGTGGCTTCTTATAAAGTTAAATATATGCTAATCATTCAACTCAGAAATTCCACTTCTAGATGGTTATCCAAGAGGAATGAATGTGTATTTTCACAAAAGCTTTGTAGAGGAATATTCATAGCACCTTTGTTGTTAATGGCCCCAAACCAGTAACCATCCAAATGTCTATCAACAGGTGAATGGATAAGCAAACCATTGTACATTCATGTCATGGAACACTAAGCAATAAAACGGAATGAACTGCTACTGATACACAGGCCATAGACAAATATCACAGACATGCTGAGCAAAAGAAGCCAGATATAAAAGAGTACGCAGCGTGCACTTCCATTTACAATGAAATTCTAGATCGGGCCAAATGAATCTATAGTGTGACAGAAAGCAGATTGGCATCTGCCCAGGGCCAGCAGTAGGGTAGGGATTGACTGGGCCTGGGTGTGAGGGAAGGCTTTGGGAAGACAGAAATGTTCTTAATCTTGATCTTGGTGGTGGTTATACAGGTGTGTATGTTTGTCAAAAACTCATCAAACTGTACTCTTGTAATGGGTGCATTTTATTGTATATAAATTATATTTCAATGAAATTGACTTTTTAAAAAATATGGAGGAAGTGAAGGGAGCGAACCAATTATAAGCCAGGTATTTTTAACTTTATTATCTTACTTAATCTTCACAGTTACTTATTCATTCAAGAATATTCAACAAATACTTTTTGAGGTTCTACATACCAGCCTCTGTACCAGGTACTGAGAGTACGGTTGTGAGCAAAAGCTATCATGGTTTCCACCTACCCTAATGCACAGTTTATTTGGTAGAAAGACATCAATAAAAAGTGTTGCTCAGGGAAATACTTAAAAGGTGCTGTGAGAGCATATAATACATTCATCCTTAGCATGTAATATATGCACTCATGATATATGACATGATACATATTGTAATATATATTTCATGTAATATATGAGGCATTTTCTGTGCCTTGGTTTCTTCATTTGTAACTACTATCCATGCGATATACCAAATGAGTTAATCCATGTAAAGTGTTTTGACTGGTGCTGGTAGATAAGAAGTGCACAATAAGTATTGGCTGCTATCTTGATGACATTTGACAATTCTATTGATAGTTGTCTAATGTTGCAGGGGTACTGTGCTAACTCAGGGAACACTGGAGTAGGACCAGGTTTGGGGGAAGCCATTAGGAGTTTGACTAGAAATGTTGGGTTTTTTTGGAGACATCCAGGTGGAGATGTCTTGTAGTCAGCTGTGGAGACTTGTTGGGTACAGCTCTAGATGCAGCAGAGGAGCCTAGGCTGGAGATACAATTTGGAATAGTGTTCAGCATCTAGACTGGAATTGCCTTGAGTATAAATAAGATCATCAGAGAGCAACTGTATACACACATATAAGAGAGGGACTTAAACCTTGATCTGAGTCTTGAGGAATGCCTTCTAAATCATTTTCTCTTTTGCTTAACATATGATTTGCCTATATTTATGCCTGACTTCCAATATACACGATGAAACAAAGGGAAATAATAAGGCATAAAAACAAGTCAGTTGAAGCAGTCAGCGGAAGTGGAGGTGTCCAGACCTTTGGTGAGATGATAACCAGTGGACACCAGTTTTGACTGTCTGTGTGGCTCAGAAAGGGAAATGTGTTTAGCAACAGGGATTTCATTTTTTGACCTCCCCCCCCCCCCAAATATGTTCATCTGCAAAGATAGGGTATTTTTGGAACTGAGCGTAATTTGTACTTCAGTTTCAAAGAGAAATTTTTTATGTAACTTGTTTAAGTGACAGGATAACAATGGACAAAAAAACAGGGATTTTGCAGAAGACTTATTGATGCTCTTCTCATAGGCAGTTCTTAACATTTATCCTTAGATACTTAAGTCGCTTGTCTTTCCCATCAGACTCCTCTTATATAGTTTGCTTTGACCAGTGGATAGAAGAATTGAGGTCATGGCTTTGCCGAAAGTACCAACAGGTTCTTTCTCAATCCCTCTCTTTTATATTTCTATATTCACCTGTAAAATAACGAAAGACAAAGGCTTAGTAATCTGCAGCTTTACTGATTTTTAATTTATATACTACTCTAAGGTTAGGATTTGTTTTCTGAAAGACTAAATTTTAAAAAAAAGCTTTATAAAACATTTAAATATTTTTCTTGGCCCTTATTTTTTTTCTCTAATCAGACTTTTTGATTGGTTCAGAGTCATTGTTATAATTATATTTCATTTATTCATAAAACAAGCAAGGACTTATTCATAAAGTCTCTTATTTATTCATAAAGTCCCTGCTGTTGGCAGGAATTGTATATGCTGGGTTTTTAGAGCATCAGAAAAGAAGGTATGATTCTGGCCCTTCAGGATTTCCCAGTCAGGTGGAGAGGAAAAGATGTTATGAAAAAAATGAGGCAGAATAGTGTGATAAATGCATAATTGTGGCATTTACAAGATAGTAAATAAACAAGATATTTCCTATGTGGGACACTGGGAGCAGCCTTTAGAGGCAGGATGGGACTCTAGTTTTGTTTAGAATTACCATGACATTATTTCATTTGATCCTGATGAAAGCTCAGTAGAGTCAGGCAGGTATTTATAAATGAGGAAATATGGTCCTCTTTCTATATTTCTTGAAATCCTTCGGAAACCTGCTGGCTGAAAAAGATTTTCTAGAACTCTAAGTGGTATGATAGTGACATCTACTGTAATAGCTCATATGGTTACAGTCTTTGAAGAAGCTGCAGTTTAGATAATTTAACAGTATCATAAGGAAGACCTTAACAATTGATTCTGTCACCTGCCGTTTTGCAGGGAGAGGAGGTGATCTGCAGGTCATCAGATACTGTTTTTCTGGCCAGGATGAGTGCTTTGTCTGGGCTTACCATCACTATTAATCCTGTGTTTAGTTTGTTGGCCATTTGAGAGAGTGCAGCTCTTAGTGCAGCCTTTTTAGTAATGTTGGAAAAAATCATCTTAGAGTACAATTCTTGAGATTCATTTAATACCACCATCTGTATTTTCACCAGTTTAACCTTTCTGAGTATGTTTTTAAATCTGTAAGTGGGGGACTTCCCTGGTGGTGCAGTGGTTAAGAACCCGCCTGCCAATACAGGGCACACGGCTTCGAGTCCTGGTCCGGGAAGATCCCACATGCTGTGGAGCAACTAAGCCCGTGCACCACAGCTACTGAGACCGTGTGCCACAGCTACTGAAGCCCGCACGCCTAGAGCTCGTGCTCTGCAACAAGAGAAGCCACTGCAATGAGAAGCCCGCTCACTGCAACTAGAGAAAGCCCGTGTGCAGCAATGAAGACCCAATGCAGCCAAAAATAAATAAATAAATAAATTTATTTAAAAAAAATCTATAAGTGGGGAGGATGATATGTATCTCGTAGAGGTGTTAGGAAGATTAATTGAAATAATAACGTATAAAACATTTAGAGTGGTACCTAGTACATGGTAGATGCTCTTGAAATGGAAGTTAGAAAAAAATAAGAATATTGAATGGCATATATGTTCAGGTCACCTTCAATTGTGTAATGACCTGGTAGGGTTACTTTATTTATTTTTAAACATTTTTTTAGAAACTATTTATTTATTTATTTATTTATTTTTGGCTGCGTTGGGTCTTCAGTGCTACGTGCGGGCTTTTCTCTAGTCGTGGAGAGTGGGGGCTACTCTTCGTTGTGGTGCGTGGGCTTCTCATTGCAGTGGCTTCTCTTGTGGCAGAGCGTGGGGTCTAGGAGCACGGGCTTCAGTAGTTGTGGCACGTGGGCTCAGTAGCTGTGGCTTGCGGGCTCTAGAGCGCAGGCTCAGTAGTGTGGCCCACGGGCTTAGTTGCTCCACAGCGTGTGAGATCTTCCTGGACCAGGGCTCAAACCGTGTCTTCTGCGTTGGCAGGCGGATTCTTAACCACTGCACCACCAGGGAAGCCCGGTAGGATTACTTTAATTTCAGTTGCCTTTTGAAATTATGGAAGTCCATTGCGATTAACTATAATACTTTACATTTTAAAGGAAATTTAAATTTACAAAGTCCTTTCACATTCATTATTTGATTGATTATCAGGACAACTTTATAAGATCGTTATCTTCTACCTAAGACTCCAAATTTCAGGAAAGGTTAAACAAGCAGTGGTAGTAGAAAGTTTATGGTGGTTCTAATGAAAGCATATTGAAGTAGAAATAATGACACTATTATATTATGAGTTCTTCTGTGTTTGTGTGCTTTACCTACTTAGATTCTGAGTAGATTTGGTTTTGGATTTTCTTTTTCTCTGCGCACGTGCGTGCGTGTGTGTCAGGGAGAGAGGGAAAATGGGAGAGGGAGAAAGATTGTGGAAGAGGGTTGGTTGTGTCTTAATGGAACTCTGGAAAGGGAGATCCACAGCCTCTTAATTCAGATCCAATAGTGTTGTATTATGCATCCCTCCCGCCCCAAGTCATATTTTAAATAAGAGACTGATTTACAAGGTTGATTGGCAAGTTTTTGTTTTTTGTTTTTGCAAATTTGTAAGCGTTTGATGGCCACTAAGTATATGCTAGGGATTGAGGAGATTCCCTTAGATTGAATATGGATGAAAATTAACCACCAATTTGGCTGACCTTGTAGGATTTGCTAAGCCAGATGTGGCAAATTTATTTGGTGGCTACTGTTCAAATGCATTGATTCAATTCTTTTTCAAAGGTAAGAGTTATGCATGTTTTTTTACTTCCTATTTTGGTTTTATGTTTTAAAAATTTAAGATAAACCTATAAATTTGTGACTCTCCCACCTTCTTTTGTGGAATGAAACTATTGGTGGCTGATATTTTGGGTAGTCTCACTTCTTGACTAATTCCCATTTTAGGATGTTTTGTAATTTAAAAAAATTATGTACTTCATGTATTAGGTCTTTATCATCTCTTTTTCCTAGTATCATAAATAAATCACCATTTACCATTTATATGGATTTACATCCAGGTAAGTAGATTTGACTTTGCTTAGGATTGTATGCCAGTGTTGAATTATTGATAGTTTTCCAACAGGCTATGCTTATCACTCTGAAGTAATTTAGAAACAAGTGATATTAAATGTACTTTTGGTTTGTTTTGTTTTACATTTCAGAGTCTCTATTGATTTTGGAAGAAATATCTGGTAACCAACATGACTGAGTTCTGGCTTATATCAGCTCCTGGGGAGAAAACATGTCAGCAAACATGGGAGAAATTGCATGCGGCAACTACGAAGAACAACAATCTTGCAGTTACTTCAAAGTTCAACATTCCTGACTTAAAGGTAAAACTGTGCTGTGCAAAATCGTTCATCATGAAGGAGAGGACAGTTGTCTCTGCTTACCTTTTGGTAGAAACGAGATATCCAGGTTCCTTCAAAAGAAAACTCTCATCTCTAGGGATTGGCATAATTTAAAACTTATCTTGTTCTTTCTGATCTTCAAATTTTAGATAATAAGGAAATTGAGATGTCTTGAAGGAAACTACCAAAACAAAATAACATTTTTCCTAAACTTTTGTGCTTTTCTAAATTGTAATTTAAATTTTAATGAGAAATCTTATGAAAATACTCGATGTATTACTTAAATATGATTTTTAGAAGTGAAAAATCTTGGGACTATGTATTCTTTTTTTTTTTTTTAATAAATTTATTTATTTATTTATTTATTTTTGGCTGTGTTGGGTTTTCGTTTCTGTGCGTGTGCTTTCTCTAGTTGCGGCGAGCAGAGGCTACTCTTCATCGCGGTGCGCGGGCTTCTCATTGTCGTGGCTTCTCTTGTTGCGGAGGACAGGCTCTAGACGCGCAGGCTCAGTAGTTGTGCCTCACGGGCTTAGTTGCTCGGCGGCATGTGGGATCTTCCCAGACTAGGGCTCGAACCCGTGTCCCCTGCATTGGCAGGCAGATTCTTAACCACTGCGCCACCAGGGAAGCCCCAAGGGACTATGTATTCTTAAATATCACAGTGAATCCATTTTTCTGTTATTAAATTCATGTAATACTCACTGATGTTGTAAATGTTTTACCATTGCACCTCTTTAATTATACTTGGCAAATCTATCCTAGTTATTTAATCTAGTTTATCTATTTAACATTTATTAAACATCAGTAATCTAGCAGCCTCTAAGTGAAGCAGGCTGCCAGTAATCAGTTGACTGAACTTTTGTAAAGAATGGAAAAGATCATGATACTTATATTTTTCTGGTTAACCAAATGAGGCAGTTACATACAACACTTGTTTAAGAAATACTTAAAACCACTGGTTCTTAGTATTTTGGGACTTAACAAATTCCTTTGATACACTGATACGGACTGTGGACATTTCTTCCAAAACACGCTCATTTACACATGCACAGTTTTGAGTACAACTTCGATTACAGGGAATTCCCTGGCGGTCCAGTGGTTAGGACTGCACGCTTTCACTGCGGGGGCACGGGTTCAGTCCCTGGTCAGGGAACTAAAATCCTGCGTGCCATGCGGCGCGGCCAAAAATAATAATAATCATAAAGTTTCCTTTAAAAAAAAAACACCACAATTTCAGTTACAGACGCTCTATGCACAGCTCTGGACCCCTGCTTAAGAGCTGCTCTTGTAAACCATGACTTCAAATGATCCACTGCCACTGGGCAGGACCACCAGAGGCACAGGCCTGCTACTGTGGAATCTTCACATCTAAGTGGTGGTTGTGCCCATGAATTAGAGGATTATCTTGTACATATAAATAGCTTTGCAGTGTCTAGCAAACATTTTTTAACCACACTTGCATATTATGAAATAAAATATGGAGAACTTAAGATTTGCAGGCCCTTCAAATCAAGATGTTATATTACCTTGTTTAAAAAAAAACAGGATGAAATCTCAGTAATGAAATGTTGTTTTTCCCTTCTAGGTTGGCACACTGGATGTCTTGGTTGGTTTGTCGGATGAACTGGCTAAACTGGATGCATTTGTAGAAGGGTAATGTATTTATATGCATAGGCTAGAGCAAAATTAGAGTCACTATTAGGCTACCTGGGCATTGGGTTTATTATCACATGTGTATTCTGCTTATTGGAATGGTTTTAGAAAACAATGACTTTTTTTTTCTTTGTAAATCAACTTTATGAAGATACAATTAACGTACAATAAAATACACCTGTTTGACGTGTGAAAATGGTGACTCCTTTTAATATTTTTATTGAGATATAATTTACATGCTAGGCAGTTCACCTACTTCAAGTGTACAATTCAGTGATTTTTCATATATTCACAGAGTTGTGCAGCCATCACCATAATCAATTTTAGTACATTTTCATCCCCCTGCCACTATCATAAACATCCTGTTTCCATTAGTAGTTACTCCCTAACCCCCACTGCCCACTAACCTACTTTCTGACACTATACATTTGCTTTTTGTGGACATTTCATATAAATGGAATCATACAATATGTGGTCTCTTGTGACTGGCTTCTTTTCCTTAGTGTAATGTTTTCAAGGTTCATCTGTGTTGTAGCATGGATCAACATTTAATTTCTTTTTATTACCAAATAATATTACATTGTGTGGATATACTGCATTTTGTTAATCCATTCATCAGTTGATGGATATTAAGGTTGTTTCCATTTTTTGGCTCATATGAATAATGCTACTATGAATGTTTGTGTACAAGTATTTGTGAGCTCATGTGTTTTCATTTCTCTTGGGTATGTACCTAGGAGTGGAATTGCTGGGTCAATGTAACTGTACTTTTAACATTTTGAAGAACTGCCAGACTGTTTTCCAAAGTGGTTGTACCATTTTACAGTCTCACCAGCAGTGTACGAAGGTTCTAATTTCTCCACATTGTTGACAATACTTGTTACTATACATCTTTTTGATTATAGCCATCCTGGTGGATATTAAAGAGAATTTCATTGTGTTTTTTTAAAAATTATTTATTTATTTATTTATGGCTGTGTTGGGTCTTCGTTTCTGTGTGAGGGCTTTCTCTAGTTGGGGCAAGTGGGGGCCACTCTTCATCGCGGTGCGCGGGCCTCTCACTATCACGGCCTCTCCTGTTGCGGAGCACAGGCTCCAGACGCGCAGGCTCAGTAGTTGTGGCTCATGGGCCTAGTTGCTCCGCGGCATGTGGGATCTTCCCAGACCAGTGCTTGAACCCGTGTCCCCCGCATTGGCAGGCAGACTCTCAACCACTGCGCCACCAGGGAAGCCCTTCATTGTGTTTTTGATTTGCATTTCCCTGATGGCTAATAACGTGTTAAGCATCTTTTCATGTGTTTGTTAGCCATTTGTGTTTCTTCTTTGGAGAAATGTCTGTTTGAATCCTTTGCCTGTTTTTTAATTGGCTTATTGGTCATTTGATTATTGACTTGTAAGAGTTGTTTATATATTCTAGATACAACTCTCTTATCAGATGTGACTTGCAAATATTTTCTCCCATTCTGTCGGTCGTCTTCACTTTCTATATAGTGTCCTTTGAAGCACAAAACATTTAATTTTAATGTCCAATTTATCTCTTTTTTGTTGTTGCTTGTGTTTTTGATGTTGTATGGAAGAAAACATTGCCTAATCCAAGGTCACACAGTTTTATGTCTGTATTTTCTCTAAGAGTTTTATAGTTTTAGTTTTTACATTTAGGTCTTTGATCCATTTTGAGTGAATTTTGTATATGGTGTAAGGGAGAAGTCCATGTTCATTCTTTTGCATGTGGATATCCAGTTGTCCATTTCTTGAAAAGACTATTCTCTCTCCATTGAACTGTCCTGACACCCTTGCAAAAATCCATGGAACATAAATGTAAGGGTTCATTTCTGGACTCTCACTTGTATTCCATATTCCTGTCCTTATGCCAGTACCACATTGCCCTCTTTACTGCAGCTTTGTCGTAAGTTTTGAAATTAGGAAATGTGAGCTCTCCAACTTAACTTTGTCTTTTTCAAGATTATTTTGGCTGTTTGGTTCCTTTCATTTCCATTTGAATTTTAGGAACACCATGTCAAATATCTGCTGAAAGTCAGCTGGAATTTTAATGGGGATTGTGTAGAATCTGTAGATAATTTGAGCAGTATTGCCATCCTGACATATTAGGTCTTTGATTCATGAACATGGGCTGTTATGCCATTTATTTGAAGATTTATTTGGTGATGCTTTTGTCTTCAAAATTCAGTTACATTAGAAGATTTTTCTAGGCTACAGGTTTAGTCACTTGAAATTCAGTTACTGTGTATTTTAGCTGAAGATGGGTATGGGATCCTTAATAACTTTCTGAATTTTGATTAATTGACAGACTCAGTCTACAGTCCCTTTGACTCTTGACGTACAGAGCTTTCTAAATATTTAGGGCTTAGGTAACTAGGTATAATTTGTAAAAAACCAGAATTTTGGAGAATCTTAGAAATGTACATCTGATTAAAGCTTTAAGGGAACAGACCTGAATAGAGGAGAACTTATTCTCAAAAATCTGTGCAGAAGGGTTTTCTTGTTTATGCTGTTATGCTTTTCTGAATTGATAGAACCACCATAATGCAGTACTCTGGTAGTAGAGGCTGAGGTGTTGCAGAGAGATCTTTTGACATAACAACATGTGGTAAGTAAATAAATAGACCTAAAGATGTACTCATGAGGCAAAAGGCCAGTTGGGGGCCAGTTTTACAGTAGATTATGCAAGAGATATTGAAAACGTCAGCTAAGGGCAGGCACTAGGCAATAAAAATGGAAAAGAGAATGAAAGCAAAAGTAACAAACTGCTTTTAGGGTTAATAATTCCATGCATTCAGTAGAGCAAATGTGAAAATAATTTTTGATGATAGTCTCAGTTCTTACCATCAGTCAGTTTTTTGTCTCTTGGTTTCTTGATTATAGGTTTTTAATTAAGTAAACTTTTCATGGTCGCCCCCCCTGAGGTGATTGTCCTTTCTGCGGTCCCACCAGCCTCATTGCAATGTTAGGTCATGACAACGAAGAGCACAGTGAGAAGGGAGGTTCCTGAGAATATAATTATTAACACTTACTTAGATCCTTATTAATCACCTCAGTAGCTCTCTAGATCTTTCTTTAAATCATCAGTGGGATGTCCTGAGTATAGTTTAAGGTTTGCGCACATTTTTTAGGGAAGTAAGTATTTAGGGCAAATGCAGTTCATTTGGTCAGAAGCATTGCAAGTTGCCTATGCAGTTTGTCAGCTATTCTTTTCTGCACTGTTACGCAATCTTGTCCCTATCAGTCTTCCTGAAAGATATGAGGAATTTAAAAATCATATGGTTGTTACACCTTGGTAGAGTTGACAGATGCTAGCTTAATGACTGAGTGTTCCAGTTTTTAAAGTCTGAACATTGTGGTGGAGTAAATTATAGTTTATACTTTTTCAGTAATCTAATCATTAGAGCAGTTTGTTTGTTTTTTTTAAGGTCACCATGTGTCATGGATACTCCTCTAGAGATGCATAGGGAGATTGTCAAGGTCTGAGTTATGGGATGTTAAGTTGATAAATTTGACACCAGGCAGTTCTATACTCTGAACTATTTCTGTGGTAAACATGCACATTTTTAAAAAAAATTGAAGTATAGTTGATTTACAATGTTTTGAACATGCACATTTTTGAATGTTCATAGCAGATGGTTCTGTTTACAAGATGCTTGTCAACTTATATGGGAATAATGGTTTGTCTTCTTTGAAGGAATGGGTGAATTTTGGAGACACAGCCAAGTGTATGGACAAATCCCAAGTTAAACATGTTGAAGACTTACGGCTTACATCATTTTTTTCTGAATTTGTTCCACTTTCTTAGGTTTGAGGTCATTCTGCATAGGATTGTCATTCAAATTTTTCCTTCTGTTGCTTTTTTCTGGCCCTTATTGGTTCATGTTGCAGGAGTTTCTTAATTTGTCTTCCAGTTTACACTCCCGGCTGTTGAGCACAAAGTCATTGGAGAAATTGTCCCAAGTCCTGTTTTGACCATATTACACCTCTCCCTAAAGGCTGACATCAGAGGCAATCTACCTGCAGTCTGGCCCCAGCCGGCCGTCCTAGCACAAACTCCTTTCTCCTGAGCATGACACTCCCAGCAGTCTGGACCCCTCATCATTCGTTGCTTTTCTTATCTCTCTGGATCTTGACTCATATGATGCCCTGTGGCAAGAATATACATTCTTCCCACCTAATCAGCCTTTCAAAACCATTCCTGTCCTTCATTGCCCTGCTCCTGATCCATTATGCTTTTTTGATTACAGAAGCTGGAAGTGAATTCTTTTTCTTTTATGCATTTCTGTCTGTAGCCTGGTCATCTCAGCTGGCGCTCATCACAGATGGCTTTGTATTTAGTCATCCGTCTTTTTTGGTATCTCTCCATTTTGATTGTAAGCAATGGGAAGCTAGATTTTTGTCTGGTATACTTTTGTATCCCACCCACGGCCCAGAGGCAGGCAAGGAATGGGGGAAAGAACACCAGACTCCAGAGTCAAGACACCACGTTTTTAGTCACAGCTCTGCTGGGAACTGGTTTTGTGAGTTTTGGGGCTAAGTTACTTACTCTCTTTATACCTGGGGGTGTCTTTATTTATAAAGTGAAGGGATCGACAAGGTGATATGCAGGTGCCTCAGTAGTTTTGGCACCATGGTTTCCTCTTTAGCATTGTTTCTCTCAAATAGTAGATGCTCAATAAATAGTTAATGAATAAATAGTGTAGGACCGCATTCTTCATTGTTACCGTTGCTGTATTCTATTGCCTGTGGGATCCCTTTTGTCCTAAGGGGAAGCACATAACTGGTGAATGAAAGCTCCTGCTTCCCCCTTTGTTTTTGCAGTGCAGTGAGATCTGTTGCCCAGTTTTTCAGCTTATTCTCGGTAGCTTTCCACTACTTTCTTTCCAGACTTGGTAAACATGTTGCATGTGGTCTCCTTAAAACTAGTTACTCAGTTGAGTTTGACATATATAATAAGATCTTGGTGCTTTTTGTCCTTAAAACATTATTTTAGAAGTTAGGACCCATTTGTTCTATATTATACAGATAGTGTAATTGGAACAAATAGAGTCCAATTCGTGTCTTTATGTAATGTGTTCATTGTATAGCATGGAATTTAGGTTGTTTTCCTGAAAGTGATTGTTGATTTTTTTCCTCCCAAGGGTGGTTAAGAAAGTGGCTCAGTATATGGCTGACGTACTGGAGGATAGTAAAGATAAAGTTCAGGAGAATCTGTTGGCCAACGGAGGTAAGCTAATGTTTCATGATTTGAAATTGATTTCTATAAAGTGAACGACTTAAAAAAGGTTTATAGGTAAGGATATTAAATGCAATAGAAAGCCATTAAAATAGAATGATTACTACTGAATTTGGTGATATTGCCAGTTACATTCTTTCCTCTGAAACACAACCTCTCATAAGACAATCCTACATAATATATAATATAGTTTATGATATGGATCCTTCCAAAAGCAATATTATAAAGATTTACCTTAGTTCTTTCCAGAATCTATTTGTCAACTCCCATTAACAACTGTGTTTCCAAGTATGTCTCTCAGCATTGTTCCAGTTGAATACTTGTTTTCTCTAGCTTTTTGTGTTTAATAGCATCCAACTGCTAAAGCCTTAAAATAAAAATTATTAATTTTATTGCAGAGTAATGCCTCCTCCCTTCAGATTTGAATGTGACATTTCTTTAGTACCCATAGAATAGTCTACCACCAACCTCTCTATAGCTAGAAACTAGTATTTACGTAGAGTTTGCTCTATGTAATAATGGCTTTATAAAGATGGTTTCAACCGCATTGTTGTCATTTGTACTTGCATTTGTTGTTTTCTCCTGAAATATCACTTTAGCACTTGCTTCATTTTCAATTAGGCTGATCTTTAGTGATATGTCATTATAATAAGAAACAACCCTTTCCTTTCTTTCTGTCCTGTATTGCCTACTGTGATAAATAAAGGTCACTGATGTGACTTGGTTAAATTAACGTTTGTTAAGTAAAGCCCTGGGGTGTCATGGGTTGGTGAGCCACGGTTCAACAAAAGACCACAAGGGAAAGAGAAATAGAGAAGTTTATTACTCACAGGTCCTGGAGGAGCGGGGCAAGGCAGGGAGGTCAAGGCAGGGTGCCGGCAGAGGGAGAGCGGCAGGACCTGGGGCACATGCCTTTATTAGGGTCCGTGGGTGGAGTGCTTTGGGGTTCCCAAGCCAAGTCCAGGTTGGTCGATTCAAACCAAAAAGGAGGGTTTCGGTTAACTTCGAGGAGGGCTTATCTAAAGGGTACACTAGCAGGGTAGGCCCTGGGCAGCAGCAGAGAGCGCTTATCATAGGCTCATATCAGGGAAATCATATCAGGAGCTTACATCTACTTGTGATTGCAGGCTGTTATCTAGTATAGCTTCTAGGCCCCTGTAGGCCACTTGGCCACACAGAAATGGATCCTGAGGCAACAGTATGGAGATGTGGCTAAACTCTCAACAGTCACTGTATTTTAAATCCAGTGTCTCTCTAATCTCATTTCTTCTCCTTGCAAATAATAGATGCTCAGAAGTACTTAATCAGTAAAAAAAAAAAAAATTTAATTATTTTTGCTCTTTGCTAATAATAGCGATCCTGAGCTGCTTACTGTGTCTGTTAACGTGCGGCTGGGGCAGGACGAAAGTTAGGTGTGTTAACAACTTAGGTGCCTTCACTGGTCTCTAGGTACCTGATGAACTAGGGCGGTCAGTCTGCGAGGCCAAATGGGCGATGACAGTCTAGGGGGCATTGCATCCAAAACTGCTTTTGGAGATACCATCTATGTTGTTGACTCGCTGGTATTATGTAGGGAGAAGTTGAGGAGAGAAGATATTTTGGTATGAATTACTTTTGCCAGTTAGCCATAATTGACATTTGGTTTCCCTGACCTTGATCCCATCAGACTTGAGGAGTAAAGTCATCTTGACTACCACACTTCCAGGGAATTAGTGGTTGAGTGTCTCTTTGGCTCTGCATTTCTTATTCTTGTCATTTGAAAGTGAAAAGGTCCATGTTTTGAAGATTACTGAAATGTAGACTCCTAGAAACAGTCATCACAAGGTTTTAACAGACAAGTTCATTTTCAATTTGTTTGGGTAAGTTGCAAAGAAAGAACGTACTTTTGTCAAATTCTACTTATTGAGGAGACAGTTTGACGTAGTTTTTTTTTTTAATATACTATTTTTTAAATTATTTTATTTTATTTATTTTTGGCTGTGTTGGGTCTTTGTTGCTGCACGCGGGCCTTCTCTAGTTGAGGCGAGCGGAGGCCACTCTTCATTGCGGTGCATGGGCTTCTCATTGCTGTGGATTCTCTGGTTACAGAGCACGGGCTCTAGGTGCGCGGGCTCAGTAGTTGTGACACGCGGGCTCTAGAGCACAGGCTCCGCGGCATGTGGGATCTTCCCGGACCAGGGCTCGAACCCGTGTCCCCTGCATTGGCAGGCGGATTCTTAACCACAGTGCCACCAGGGAATCCCCTGAAGTAGATTCTTAATCTTTTTGTGTCTCTTCCTTCTACATATGAGGCATATCATGGGTATGTACATATTCCATTTATTAAGTCATCAGATTAGAAAGGAATATTTTAATATATATTAAATTTTGAGTAAGGAGAAGAGATCCAGTCAGATTACAAGGTAAAAATTTTTATTAATCCATGTTACTTAATACAGTTCCACGTTTACTTAACCAGGACTCTTCACAAATGATGACATCTTTACTGATTTTCTTAATGCCAGTTTCAGCACTAAAATCTATTACTGTGTAGCAAACTATAAAAAATTCTATTGCTTCTCCTCAGTAATTAATTTCTTCCCTTATTTCAGTTGACTTGGTTACTTATATAACAAGGTTTCAATGGGACATGGCTAAATATCCAATCAAGCAGTCCCTGAAAAATATTTCTGAAATAATTGCCAAGGTAAGATAAAAAATGATACAGGTAGGACACATTGATTTATAGTGGCTTTATTTATTTTATAAGTATTTAGTTATTAAATACTTTAATTTAGGTTTTGACAGGGCAGCTTAATTATATGTGACTTACTACAATTTTACTAAAAAAAAAAAAGCGTCAAAAAAGGATAACACTTTCATGTGTACATTATCCAAATTGTGTAGTTTATTTAGGTAGTTAAGTTAAATGTTGCATCAACAATGTTTGAATAAGAAAAGTAACTTTAAAATTTTATAGTTATTTATATAAATTTGAAGTGTAATTGAGATCACATGGAACAGGAAGTTGGAATAGATAAGAGATTTATGAATCATTCAGATGTATGATAATGGTCACTTAAGTATGTTTATGTACAGTACTGATTCAGATTAAACTTTATGGGTTCTCTGACACCTTCCTTTCTGATGTTCAGTATTGATTCTCTACCCAGAAAAATTGCCTGTATTCTTGTACCACATGATTTTATGTACAGTTTCAGGGAGTCCACAGGTGTTAAAGCCCATCCATGAATTCACTGAATTAAGAGCTCCTTTTGTGTTTCAAAGTCCTTGAGCTTGAGAGAAAAATGTAAAAGTCTTACCTGAAACTATAATGAGGCAGTAGACAAAGGCCTATTAATTGTTTGACAACATTTCTATGACCTGGCTAGGATGAAAAGTATGGTTTAAATCATCTGGACAGACTTCCTTGGCTCCCACTGGCTTTATTTGTACGTTGTGCTCTATGGTTAAATGTAAATGAATAGCCTATCAAGGATTTTAACTCAAGTCATCATATAATTTAATGAAAATGAGTAGTCAGATAATATAAAGTGGTGCTCTTACTATGACTGAGCCTTGTTTTCTTTTGATCCTTATCAAGGATTTAGTCGTCTTCTTCCTGATACTATTATAGTTGAGGAAAGAGGCTCAGAGAGGTGAAGTAGTTTTACCCCAGTGCTACACAGCTGATGATGGTAGAGCTGAGTTGAAATTAGTTCTTCAAATGTTAAATCTACTGCTTTGTGTTTTCTCCCTAAGTTGTTAGTAGTTTTAATCATCTTTTTGAAAAATCAGCTTGTGTAACATTTATAAATAAATTCAAACATAATTTTAATTTTATTGCAAAAATATTTTGTGGAAGAGTAGTGGTGTTGTGAACAGCAAAACTCTATGTGATGTAGTTCCTTTGGAAATTAATCCTTGAAACTTGTGTTTTAAAGCCTTTTAATTAGTCATCTCTGTAACCAGTGGCCTAGATTCCATTTACATGGTTTAAGAAGTGATATAGTAACAATAATTAAAATACATGTAGACTAAAACATTATCTTTAATAGAAAAGATTATATGAAAATTACCATAGTTATTAAAAATGAAGTAGGTTTTTTTTAATGACCTTTAAAGCCATGCTTTTAAAATAATAGAGTATTTTTACATCAGGAACTAGTGGTGTTTTGGTTTTTAAAGTTTAAGCACAGCTACTTTGATTGTATTAGTAGAGGCAGGTTTAGGAAAATTTTCCCTTTTTCTCTTTTTCTCTTTAAAGGGAGTGACTCAGATTGACAATGACCTGAAATCTCGAGCATCCGCATACAACAACCTGAAAGGGAATCTTCAGAATTTGGAACGAAAGAATGCGTAAGCATGTCAAGTATATGTAAATAATTAAAAATTGGGAGGGACTTCCCTGGAGGTCCAGTAGTTAAGACTCTGTGCTTCCACTGCAGGGGGTGCAGGTTCAATCCTGGTCAGGGAACTAAGATTCCGCGTGCCTCATGGCACAGCCAAAAAAAAAAGAATTGGGGAAGCACTCTAGCATACACTGAATGAACTATTGTTAGGGGTTGGTAAGTTCCACTTTGTGCTGTTTCTATAATCAAAATGGTGTTTTTTTCACTTCATGGAGAAAAGCTCACTAATTCAGGCTAGTCAAAACAAATGTGAGGCTGATTTATTATACTCGTTTCATACATAATACTTGTGAGTTGGGTCCTGGTTTATCCCTTTATCCATCTGGTTTTTCACTGAAAATGAGCTAAAGTTAATTGTTTTAAATCAAATGATAGTTTAATTACATAGCAATCATCTGCTGCTTAAAAGAATTCTATAGAAGAATCCTTTTGTAATGTAATACTCATTCTTTAATTTTTCTGTTTTCCAAGTTTTGATTTTTTACATATTAGGTTTTCTTAAAATAGACCACTCTTGTTTTGGTTAATATCACTGTAGTATGACTACTACAAGTGTAGCTTTAAGCACTTAACTCTTCCAGTTATGCATTCATATCCCAGAGAGAAAGTTGGTTGGATACTGTCAGTGGTGCAAACAGGGCAAGTCATTTTCACTGTGAAATGTACTAGGAGACCAAATGAAGACTGTGTTAAAAGAGTTGATTATTGGGTTAACTAACCAAAATTGATACCCAGGGAGAGGGAGGATAATCAAAGGTTGTGCTTAGATGATACGATTTCATAATTATGATGAGGTAGACTGTAATTGATACCTAATGAATAACACTTTCTCAGTTAAGATACTATATATGTAATCAAGAGAAGAGCTGAGTTATAATAATTAAAGCAAACACAAAGGGAGACACTAGAGGCAAATTCTGATAAAATGTTTACATTTCTTTGGGTTTGGATGTGGGAAATATTCAGCTAAATTTTGACTTCTTATAAAATAAAATGTTAACTCAGGCTAATCCCTCTCTTGAGATGTATATATAGTATATGTGACTATAATTAGCCTGCTATTTCTTTACTTGTGTTCTGGAAGCACATAATTATCCAGCCTAATGATTTTTTTCTTATTCCTCAGAGGAAGTTTGCTAACTAGAAGTCTAGCAGAAATTGTGAAGAAGGATGACTTTGTTCTTGACTCAGAGTATCTCGTCACATTACTGGTCGTGGTTCCCAAGTATGTCTTTTTATTACAGAAGGTTTTTACCTGTTAAAATACAAGAAAAATATTAGTGTCTGATATTGTAATTTGAAGTTTTCCATAAACCCAAGTGTAAAGGGAGTATCACCTTGTCATTTATTCTGTCAACCAACATGTACTCATATGGCACATACAGTAGAATTTAGTTCATAACCTGGTAATAGAGCTGTCAATTATAAATTGATATTCCAAATCAAAATTTGCTTAGTAGAGTTGGCCCATTAAAAAATTAGATAATGCTAAATTATTGGATTTAAAAAAAAGTATTGTTCTTAGATTTTTCAAAACAGGGAGCTATTTGTTTTTCCGAAAAATATTTGATGATTGGTTAGGATGAATTAAGCCCTCTAAGAAGCAAAGGATGGATTAGATCAAAGCTTGGCATATTTTTTCTGCAAAGGGCCAGATAGTAAGTATTTTACCCTTTGCAAGGCATATGGTCTCTGATACAACTACTCAGTTCTGCCACTTCAACTTTGTGGTTGTAGCTGAAAGCAGTCACACACAGTGTGTACATGAATTGACGTGGCTGTGTGTCAGTAGAACTTTATTTACAAAGACAGGTGTACAGGTTATGGGCATAGTTTGCTGGGTTAGACCATCCTTTGAAATCTCCTGTAGGTTAGGCCTTCTGTTTTAATTAATATTTGGTAATCTTGGTAAAATGAAACCTTTGGAAGATGAGAACTGTGTGTGTGTGTGTGAGAGAGAGAGGGAGAGGGAGAGAAGGAAAGAGACACTGTCAATGGTTTCCCTTCTGACTTACACTAAAATCTCACTATCAGGGAATCTTCGGGGGATCCAAACTGGGATGGGAGATTTGGGGACTCTTCAGAGCGTTATTCATGAAATCTTTCTTTGCTGTGCTCTCCATTTTTGTCTGGTTAGGACACTGGGAATATTAGAAAATGATGCCTCCTGGAAAGGGGTGGGAAAGGACCTCCATTGAATTTCAGTGGCTACAGTATTACCTGACTTCTGCTTTTCCCCCTTACTGCAGAATACTAGAACACTGATTATTTCTAAAAAATTTCTGTGTCTTTGTGTTTTTATACTATGCAGGAAAATAACCTTTGCCCAGATAAAAGATTTGTCTCATGCAACCTTTATTTAAAATTTGTGTTTAAGACCAGAAGTTTTCATAGTTTTCTGTGCACTGTACTTGAAACCTCGGATAGGACCTAGGATACATTGTATAATGGATTATTCACTATCCTGGCTATAGATACTACAATTCTTTATTTTGTACTGCATATATAATCATCTCTTGCCACACCCACAAAAGCCAGTGGTCTCTAGAGAAGGTTGTTGCACAGTTATCTGTGGCAGCTTGGTTTACTGTCACTTTGTTTACTCAGCACTTCCTGGTACTCTGTGCTTTTGGTAAATGTGGTTTTACCCAGCTCTTCATAATGGCCACTGAATAGAAATGTTAGTGATTCCAGCATGGCTTCTCTCTCTCCCTCTTTCTTTCCTTTTTTTCTTTTTTTAGTGAGGTAATAATGTATATCAACCCTGAAGTTGGAAAGTAATTTAGAATCTGTATTTTGCTTTGCTGCCTTTCCAAACTTAGTTCTAGAATGTGCCTCTTTTGCAATAGTTACTGGATGTAAGAGATGGTGAGCTGTATTTCCTGCTTTACCACTCAGTGTATTTGAAATTCATTCTCTGTAGAAAACTTGATTTTTTTATTGTTGTTGTTAAATAGATTTGAGGTATACCTATTATAGTTGGATTTCCTATTTGTCTCATAATTTTTTCTCTTTCTGGGCTCGGCAGGAAGGTAGGACTTGTTTTTCTCTTCCAGTAACTTAATTGTACCTTTTCTGCAGGTTAAACCACAATGACTGGATTAAGCAGTATGAAACACTAGCTGAAATGGTGGTTCCAAGGTCTAGCAAGTAAGTAGTAGTCTTTGTAAAGCCTGTTTCTTTCGTAGAATTCCTTTGGTAGTTTGGATGTTGGAATAGGAGATATCTTTATCTTTCCTTTGTGGTAAATTTTACAGTTTTGGAGCCATCATTTTCACCTTAAAAATAAGTGAGTTATATTAACTCTAGCTACTGTAGACCTGGAAGGGCCTTTGTACAGTCTGATCAACCCACTCATGTTTATAGATGTAGAAGTTTGAGGCCACAGAGGTGACGTGGTTTGCCCAGAGTCACACATCTCATTAGTGACAGAGCTGTAACTAGAACCCAGATCTCTGGTGTGGTACTTTTTCTGCTGTGCTATCCTCTCAAAATTCTTCCTTCAATATTTATTGTATACCTACTGTGTGTCTATATTTCCTCATTTATCTTGCAAAGGAAGTGTACCAAAATGACTACTAGGGTACTCTGTTGATCTGCAAATGTTTACCATCACTTTCCAGTAAGCATAGATTCTACTGAATCTGTACTTTCCTTTAAAAAAACACCCAAAACTTTTATTAAGCAATTTTAAACTTATGGATTAATATTCACTGTCTAATTTGATATGTGCAGCAATTCCATGAAGTAGTTTTGGCAGTTATACTTTTTCTCATAGATGAAGAAATAAAAATGCAGAAGAGTTAAGTCATTGCCTAAAGCATATATGGCTGTATAAGTGTGCAGTGGCAAAGTTAGGACTAAAACTCAGGTCTTTTAACTCCAAGTCCTGCACTCTTGACACTACATAGCATGTCATTTTTTCCTGCATTCTGCCATTCTACACAAGATACTCTTCAAGAAAATATTAAGTACAGTGTATATGCACCCCCAAAGAATTGTTTTGTATATACATATATATCCCTCAGCGTGTATATATATATATATATACCCTCAGCATGGTGAAAGAAAGGTCTAGGAGGTAGTAAAGAAGTGGTGTTAGTAAGGCCAGGCCCATGAAATATTTTCTTTTCCAGTTTCATTGTGTCATATGGGAGGTAGCTTAGTATAATGGAAAGAGTCCTGGACCCAGGGATCTGAGTTCTATTGCTGGTTCTGCTACCAACTTGCTATGTGACCTGCGGTAAGTCTTTTAACTTCTCTGGGCCTCATTTTCTTTGTAAAATGAGCATCGCACCTTCCCTGTACACATTATGAGGTTCTTTTAAGGCTTGATAAGATATATAAAATAGAAGGTAATATGATTATTGTAGTTTCACAAATGTTGATTTTTTGAGAATGAAACCACAAACCTGTGCTCATTGTGAATTTTTTTCCCATTTGGGGGGAATACTTTCCATTCACACTGGCCCTTCACATGGTAAACTGAAGATTGAGGTGTGTCTTAATGCTGGTTTTCCTCCGAAGCTGTTTATCCTGACAGATGACGCCTTCTTAGACCTTTGTGCTCTGGAGACCGTAAAAGTCACAGAGGTTGTCTTTACGTTTGGGGGCAGGGAGAGGAGGAGAGTAAGGACCCAGTGCGCACACAGTGTCCTCCCACCCTGTGGTGTGTGAGCCTAGTCCAGGGGAGTGGCGTGTAGGCCCAGGTTTATTCGGAAAGAAGGGCTTTAGAAATATTGCTTCAGACTTACATCTTTTGAAAAATCACTTTAGTAGTTAAAAGGAAAAAAATTTCAGATGCCAACAGTTGAGTATAGGCAATACCTGTCCTCTGCATGACCCCTGAGCGCTCACTGACCACCTGAGAGTCCCCAGCCCTTCCTCACTCAGTGAAAACATCTGTTCACCTATTTATCAGTCTAAAGACTTTTGGAATCATTGACTTGAAAAGTTATTTAAATTTAGTCATTGAGAATAATGCAGTAGCTCAGCCAGCACCTGAAGAGGATGCTTAGTTCACGTGGGGCAGACAGGTTTTAGTGGGTTAGTCTGGAATTTTGTACTTCTGTTTAGGAAAGATCTCTATGACTTGATGTTGGATTTTTCACTTATCATAATAACTAACATTTTTGAGTGATTACTATGTGCTGGTCATTGTTCTAAGTGCTTTATTTTAAAGTGAATTATAAGTAGTAATACTGTCACTTGTTGCTTTTTGGCACAATACCTGAGTGGTTACTCATGGAAGCAGTGAAGATGAAAGTGGACTTTTGAGGAAGAAGAATAGATTGAAAACAACCATCTTTAAACCTGAAAGAAATAATTTCACCTAAAAAACACACAAAATCTAACTATTTGCAAAATATTCTACATAAATCTTGAAAGATTGGACCATGTGAAATATTGCCATCATTGAGTGGTTAAGTGCAGGGATGTGTATAAATGCCAAGTCAGAGTTAAAGGCCAAAGAAGCTGAGAGGCTGAGCTGCTGTTTGGCTTCTTTCTGTTGGAAAAACTGTTCAGAAAGAGGTGATTTTCACTTGTACTTTCAGAATTACCACTTAGCTTTTTGTCTGCCTACTTTTGCTTGTTAAGATAATCTGGTTGGGTTACGTCACTGGTTGACTTCGGCCTTTTCTCTGTTGTTGGAAAAACAGCACCACAAACTCATTGGTGCTTCACAGACGCTTTTGTTCAGGGAGCTGGAGTTCCAGATGAACCAGAGGATCCTAGCGAGGAAGGCCTAGAAAAAAACGACACTAGCCATTGTTCAAAGAAAAGTTTCTTTTGTGTTTTGGAGCAGGGGTTGCAAAGATAACTTTTATGAAGAAAAGCAGGAAAGATGCCTTGGCAATGAAGTGGGTAGGTTGACTGGGGAGCAGAGCAGATGGCAGGACTGAGTCTTAGGAGAGAGGTAAGAAGTCAGAAGCAGCAGGAAGAGCTAGTAAGCTCCAGAAGCACTGCCACTCGCATGGGAGACTGAAAATGCCGTGAGGCAGCCGGAAAGCATTGACTTTCAGTTTCCTCTCAGCCTGGTTGCGGGTGTGAGGAGGTAGCATTACTGTTTCTACACAGCAGTAGAACTAAACGAAGAGAGTGAGTTTGGAGACCCAGCCTGCAGCTCACAGACTGTCATCTCCACTTGATTTCTGTAGCTGTTCCCTTGGTCTCACCCTCAACCTCTAGAGAGGCTTTACGTCTGGAATCTTAAACTGTAACCCAGCTCTTGAACCTGAGCCTTCTTTCCATCTTTTTCACTGTCATGGAACCTGCTGTTTGACATTGGCCACATCTCTGTTCCCCACCCCTTTGTTTGCATGGACCTTCAAAACAGCAAAGTACTAAAGTTAAAAAGATCAATTAAGGTTAAGATAAGTTTAAAAGATGAATATGATAGTGGTGGAATATTGTTAGGATCTGAGATAGCCTGTCAAGTTGGATTTGGCTTTGTTGTGTTTTTTTTAATAAATTTATTTATTTATTTATTTATTTTTGGCTGCGTTGGGTCTTCGTTGCTGCGTGTGGGCTTTCTCTAGTTGCAGCGAACGGGGGCTACTCTTCGTTGCGGTGCGTGGGCTTCTCTTGTTGCGGAGCACGGGCTCTAGGCGCGCAGGCTCAGTAGTTGTGGCACACAGGCTTAGTTGCTCCGCGGCATGTGGGATCTTCCTGGACCAGGAATCGAACCCATGTCCCCTGCATTGGCAGGTTGATTCTTAACCACTGGGCCACCAGAGAAGTCTCTTGGCTTTGTTTTGATCCCAATCAGTTTGCACATTACTGAGTCAATTCTGGCAAACCTGAGGATCATTAAAGGTTTTTTATCGAGTTCTGTCCACTTTGTAGCTACCTTGCTTTAGATCTGATGGGCACTGGGAACAAGAACGCAGGATAATAGTTTTGAGAGGGCACAAGTTAAAAGGGGTGGGCCAGGACTCATGGGTCAGGGCTGGACTGGAGAGAGGAAGAGAGAATTCAGTCACCAGAAGAGAAGAGGGTGTTTAGCAAGGAAGTAATGAGAGTCTGGAAACCAGCCAGGTGCTGGACAATTTTTCCTCGGCTGGCCTAGTGCTGATACAGATTGAAAAGCATGATTCTTGAGTTTGGATGCTTTACTTGATTTAATGTTTAATTTTGTTGGTTATGAAGAAATGCACTAGGGGGCTGTTAAGGCACCGTAAATGAAAACATCATAAACACTGAGTGTCTTCAGTGTTGAGGCAGTACAGATGAAAAGCACTGAAGTGGTTTGGGAAGGGCTGCCATACCCTCCTCTTCCTCCCCCTGTTTCTGAATTCTGCCCACAATATGAACGTGAGCAATAAATATAAAGCTTTAAATGGACTTGGTCTTTCTTTCTCTAGTGTTCTCTCAGAGGACCAAGACAGTTACCTGTGTAATGTCACCTTGTTTAGGAAGGCAGTTGATGACTTCAGACACAAAGCCAGGGAAAACAAGTAAGATTATTATTTTTTATTTTTTGATTTGTTAGATCACCTATACATGGTGTGGACAATTTTGGTTTTTTCCCCCCCAATTTAGATTCATCGTTCGTGACTTCCAGTATAATGAAGAGGAGATGAAAGCAGACAAAGAAGAAATGAACAGGCTTTCTACTGACAAGAAAAAGCAATTTGTATGCGTTTTTTAATACTTAGTATTATCAGTGTTAAGCAGAAGAAAAAGTGGTACTGCTTTTCTTTAATTTAAAAGAAAACAAAACTTTTCTGATTTTGCTTTTAAGACATTTGATTCTAGCTTTTTTTCCTACTAAATAATCAAAATAAGTTTTCTCTAAGCAAACTGAGATCTGTGAATCCTTATCTTAAAATATATTATCTTAAAATTAATCCCCCTAAGTCCATATCAGAAATTAATTTTAAATGCAGTGTTTTGATTAATACCCATATAGTGAGGGGTTATTTTAGTTAAGTAGTAGTTCTCTCTCTTCAGTAAGAAATTTCATTTTTTGAGGCAGATT
Organism: Balaenoptera borealis; assembly: GCF_965194805.1. Lineage (NCBI taxonomy): Eukaryota > Metazoa > Chordata > Mammalia > Artiodactyla > Balaenopteridae > Balaenoptera > Balaenoptera borealis. The sequence goes on along the minus strand of NC_138876.1, from coordinate 33,572,127 downwards.
TTTTTAATGCTGCATGCAGTCTTTCATTGGAGGAATTTGTATTTAAACCATTGGTGAGTTAGTATGTTCTAGGCACAATGGAGAACAGGGATGGAATTGTGAGTGAAAGATGGTGTTGACTTTCTTGCCATCTCAAGTGCAGGATTATTGTGAAGACTGAAGCTTGTATGGAAGGGGAAACATGATGAGTGAAAATGTATTTCTCTTGTAATGCAAGAGGAAATAAAAGCAAATTCCATTTAAAATTATTTCCAAGTACTTTATAAGCCATTGCATCTCAGTTGGGAGAAAACTAACCCTAACCAAGTAATGTCGAATAAAACCAACTTGTTAGGGAGGTCCGGATCCCTTTTAAAGAACAGATAATTTTAACCAAAGACTTTCACCTCGTTGTATTATCCTTTTTGCGTAAATTGATTGTTACATCCAAATGAGCCTAATAATGTTACCTAAATAACTATTAGCTGAACTGATCATGTGTGTCTTTTAAGTATGGAGAGGTGGTAATAAGTTATTTGTAATTTGTTTCTTTAAAGAAGTGTTTTTATTTAGAAGTACTGAATAACTAAATTCAGAAAGAATTTATACTACATAATAGAACCATTAAAAATTTAGAACATGATGAACAGCTTTTAGGGATCTAGATCAACCCCCTGATTTTACAGATGAGAAAACTAACACCTAGGGATATTAAATGACTTACTACATAGCTATTTTTCGTTATTTCTGAGAAGTTGTGTGTAATTGAATTCTATTTTAAATGTATAAAATGTTTAAGAGTATTGGATAGTAAATTTAGATTTTTATATTTTGGTTTTCAAACCTGTAGAAGGACACTTCTGTATTCTGTGTCACTTTAAATGACTTTCATTAAAACATAGGCCTTTTTGGGATTTCCCTGGTGCTCCAGTGGTTAGGACTCTGCACTTCCACTGCAAGGGGCGTGGGTTCGATCCCTGGTCGGGGAACTAAGATCCCACAAGCCACTTGGTGTGGCCAAAAAAAAAATATATATATATATACCTTTTTCTGTGTAGTGAATAGATTCAATGGATTTTTGTATCTACTTAGGTTACAGAGTAGTGGCTTAATCTTTTCATCTAATTTAAGGTAAAGTATCCAAGATAATGAGAATAATGAAACATTTTTAAAGTGAATTATAATGTGATTTAATGCTCTTAAAGATTCTTACTGGATAGTTGCTCCTTTAAAAATACTTGATTTATCTAATTTCTAACTGCCATTTTCAGGACCAAATTTGTGGTGATTTTTTTTTTTTTTTCTTTCTTTCTCTAGGGACCACTTGTACGGTGGCTGAAAGTGAATTTCAGTGAGGCGTTTATTGCATGGATTCATGTAAAAGCGTTGAGGGTTTTTGTTGAGTCTGTTTTGAGGTAAAGGAAGTTAATTGAGAAACTTCAACTAAAGAATTTATAGATCCCTTTACATTGGACCTCTTTATTAAAACACACAGTCTACTAATAGGAAATTGATTTGGAGAAACCAAAGGGCCAATCGTGAGGGAGAGATTGTCAGTGTCATACTGCTTATTACGTGCACGTTGGTCTTGTCCCTTAATACCGGGTTTGAAGAAAGAGATCACGCTGCTGTGCTCTCTGATTCTTTTCTTATTATGTACTTAAGTTAAATGTAGATTATGAAATATTAGCCAGTGTTTGTTTAAAAGAAGATCGTTCAAATATTTTACATGTAGTTTGGTACGCAGTATACCTAACGATGCCTTATTTGAAGTCCTCATTTCAATTAACCTAAAATATTTTTTTATTTTGAGGTACTTAAAATCTCAGTCATCTTGTGATCCTCTGTACATGTTGCTCATATTAGAAATATTTCAAAATGCTTATCTGCAGTCATGCTCACTATTTGTAAATTTCTTTGAATTTTCATAGTAGATGTGGGTAGTAATCTCATGTTGTTTATTATTATGAAAGCCCTCCATGTTCTTGGGTTCCGAATCCATGGATTCAATCAACCGTGGATTGAAAATATTCGAAAAAGAAACTCCAGAAAGTTCCAAAAGGCAAAACTTGAATTTACTGAGCCCTAGCAACGATTTACATAGCATTTGCATTTTACTTACAACTAATTACATAGCATTTACATTGTATTATAAGTAATCTAAAGATGATTTTAAAGTATACTGAAGGATATGTGTAGGTTATATGCAAATACTACACCATTTTATATAAGGGACTTGAGCATCCGTGGATTTTGGTATCCACAGGGGTCCTGGAGCCAATTCCCTGCAGATACCTAGAGACACTGTACTAAGTTTACATATTACCACTGTCTGCTGAGGGTATTCATAGATTACCTTAAAAATTGAAGAGTAATTAAAAGTAATTCCTAGTAGACAGTTGGCTCTCATCCTAAAGAAAGATTTCTAATGGACATTGAGGACCAGGGAAGGTTTGAGTTTCTGTGTATATTAGCTGAACTTGTAAACATGGTCATTAAAGTGAGGTACCCTTTCCCCATTAACTGTGATTAAAGAAGAGTATGAGAGTATTTGCTTTAAAAAGAAAATCTCTGCATATGTTTGCTTGTGTTACATCCTGTATTTCTGCTTATTTATAAGGTATGGCTTGCCAGTGAACTTCCAAGCAATGCTCCTTCAGCCCAATAAGAAAACAATGAAGAAACTAAGAGAAGTATTATATGAATTGTATAAACATCTAGATAGCAGTGCAGCAGCTATTATTGATGTAAGTATTTATTAGACAGCCTGGTAGAAGAGGAACTGGATGAATTTCAGAAAACATTATTGGAAGCAGATAAGATGTTATTTAACCTTTTGAAAGTTGCTTTAAGAGTCTCAATTTGTTAGTAATTAATTTACCTGATAGCTTAGCAAATAATTTACCTTGTTTACCCCATTTTACTAGTTGCTTCTTGGTATTTCTAAAAGCCAGTTATCTTGCTGTAGATCCGATGTTTATAGCTGCAGAAATACACACACAACCAGTGATACTAGTTATTTACAAAAGTTATAAATTGCAGAGAGCAAGAAAATAAGTAGTTATTGTAACTTTATTTGGTAGAAGTAGTGGAGTCAATAGATGAGCATTTTAAAGGGAACTATCATTTCTCTAAAATGGTATGTGTTTATGTGTTCTTTTTAAACAGAAAGATACAAACAGTATGTGTGCTTTTCGTTGTTGCTGTTGTTTAAAATTGTAATAGGCTTTTATGTTTTTGATTTCAAATATCTTGCTGATTTTTTTCCTCTTTAGTTTAGGATGGCAGTATTTCACATGTGCATTAGTTAGAACCCATGAAAAAAATCAGGGTTTTTTGATAGAAGAAAATGCAGGAAATGACTCTACATTTTGTAGAGTTGATAATATGTGAAGTCTAACTGTTTGATACATAATTTCCTACCAGTAAATTCTTATAACATGCATATGTAATAAGTGGTTTCTGTAAAAATCACACTTGGTTTATTTTTATCCAGCATTTTATAAGCCATGTGTCTCCTAAACTCAATACACCAAGCCTGAGATTAAAGAAGTAATTTTATACAGTATGCATAAGAAAGGATGGTGGGGTGACGGTTAAACACACACAGGCTTTGAGGGCAGAGAGTGCTTCAATCTGGCTTTACTACTCACTCTGTTTCCTAGGGCAAGTCAGCCTTTATTTATTTATTTTTAAAGATTAATTTATTATTTATTTATTTTTTAAAATTTATTTTTGGCCGCGTCAGGTCTTAGTTGTGGCATGCGGGATCTTCTTTGAGGCATGCAGGATCTTTCGTTGGGGCGCGTGGATTTTCTCTTCTCTAGTTGTGGCGCGAAGGCTCCAGGGCCCGTGAGCTCAGTAGTTGTGACACGCGGGCTTAGTTGCTCCGTGGCATGTGGATCTTAGTTCCCTGACCAAGGATCGAACCCGCATCCTCTGCATTGTAATGTGGATTCTTTACCACTGGACCACCAGGGAGGTCTCAGGTCAGCCTTTCAGAGATTGTTTTCTCATTTGCAAAATGGAGTTAGCAATGCCAAACTCAGATTAAATTAGCAAAAATGTATAAACTTAGCCCAGAGTAGATGTTCATTAAGAAGGTACAGGCATACCTTGTTTTGCCGTGCTTCACTTTATTGAACTTTGCAGATACTGCACTTTTCAATTTACAAATTGAAGGTTTGTGGCAACCCTGCATTGTCAGATGATGGTTTGCATTTTTTAGCAATAAAGTATTTTTGAATTAAGGTGTATGTACATTGTTTTTCAAGACATAATGCTGTTGCACACTTAATAGACTGTAGTATAGTGTAAACATAACTTTTATATGCACTGGGAAACCACTCGCTTTACTGTGGTGGTCTGGAACAGAACCTGCAGTATCTCCAAGGTATGCCTATGAATGGTAATACTTTTTTTCTTGTTTAAGTTCTTTAAGTACTTAGTTGAATAATCATCTGATTTTTCAATAGGCTCCTATGGATATTCCAGGCTTAAACCTGAGTCAACAGGAGTATTACCCCTATGTGTACTACAAGATCGATTGCAACTTGCTGGAATTCAAGTAAAATGAGCCCCCCAGATAGCCCTGCCCTCGTGTCGGTGTCGGTGTTTGCTAACAGACATAGATTGTAGTTTGGCTGTACTTTTAACTCTCTCTTACCCCTTGCTTGCTTCTCACCCCCTTTCCTAGTCGTGTTCTCTCGTAGTGGTCCATTTGTCAACATTTTGTTTTTAAAAGGAAACTATATGTCTTGTTTCTTTTTATTGATCAGGTCTGTAAATGTGTGCTAAAAAAAAAAAATCAGAGTTTATTTATAAACAGAATAGTTTATTTAAAAAGAAGGTCTTACTTCATCGATATTGTGGTATGCATTAATTCCATTTGTTACTGTTGTGACAGAAGCCTTGTGTACAAGGGAATGGTGTAAACAGTTATACCATTTTGTTCACTGTATTTAGTAGACCTAATTGTTTAATAGTTATTGAATCATGATGTAAAGAAATGTGACAATATTCAGGTATGTGCTTTCTGAATGTTTCAAATTACAATCTGTGAGCACTATTGACACCCACAGGAGAGAATAAAATTACCTGTGCAAAGGTGGATTGTGGTGTGTGTAACTTCCAAAGATTACGGTTCAAGTTTGAAGATTATTTTTGAACACGTGATGGGTATTTACATTTGGACACTAGACTTTCAGGTCTCTCAATTAGGAGGTAGGGCCAATTTTTGAATAAAGTGTAGTAGAACTCTGCAGTTTTAGTCATTTGTTTTGTCTAAGTATTTTACATGTTTCCTTTTTAAGACTGTTAATTTTGCCTTCATCTTGACATTGATGTCATTTCTGATGTAGTCTGAAAAGAGACATTGCTAACCTTACAAATCTCTGAAATGAGACTTAGGTTAGCATCCTGAGTGAGCTTTTAAAAGAGGATTTTGTGGCAGTGCTCCCCTTCCTGTGCCCTCACAGGCTTGTAAATGGGAGAAATAAATTTACATTTTAAGGGCATTTCTAAACTACCGTATTCCATCTAGAAAATTAGCCTCTCAAATCCGTTTTATTTCAAAATTGTATACTGTTATGTCAAAAGTAATTGTTAACTTCAAACAAATCCCGACTTCTATGAAGTAAAACATGAGAGACGAGCCCTCTTACCCCCTAAGTTTCTTCTTCGCAAGGAAGTTACATAGTTTTTCAGGCCTTTTCCTGTATCTCTACAACATATATATCCACACACAGTTTATTTTTAAATAAAAATAGGATCATCTCGCACATATTCTGTCACTTGCTTTTTTTGCTTACTGGTATAGCCAGGGTATCTTGTCAATGTGTCTAGAGCTACCTCATTCTTTTAACTGGCTACAGTGGTTTTCTATCATGTATTTGTGTCACAGTGTAGCTAACTGGATGGATATTCACCTTGTTTTTGGTTTTGCTCTTACAGGCACTGATGCGGTAAACATCCTTGTATACATGTCTTTGTGTATTCGTAGTAGTATTTCTGTAAGAAAGATCCTGGAAGTAGGGTTGGTAGGTCATAGGGTATATATATTTAAAGTTTTGACATAACTGCCAAGTTATCGTCAGAATTCTCAGTTCAAGACATGATTGGAATGCAGTTTTATTTTCAGTTTTTCTTTGGATAAGAGGAAGCTGAAAAATTTTGGTTTTGATGTCAACAAATTCTGGTTCTGTCTTCTTTTGCAAGTGTTCTTTGAGTCTTAGTGTTTGTAAAACGGGTATAATCTCTATCATGGGGGGATGTGTTTTGATGATTAAAGGATTGTTAGGCCCACACGATGACTTGAAGGCTTTTCTTAGACTTTAGTATTATTGTGATAGGAGTAGGTGGGGATTGTGTCAGGTTTAAAATTCCAGCATATGTTTGGAACTATGGGACTTTGATTATCATTTCTCCCTGGGACGCAGAGCAGCTGCGTGAGTAGCTCTGCAGCCAGACCCCAGCTCTGCTACCAGTTAGCCCTGTGGTCTCAGCGCTCGCGCCCTCCTTGGTAGAATGGGGTAGCTAGAGTGCCCACCTCCTAGTCTGTCGGGTTGAGTATCCAGCGGCCCATCCAGTGCTTGGAGTGGTGCACGAGGAGAGCTTGATTCATGGGCGGACAGTCCTAGAGGAGGGCCAGTAGCTCCTTTTCCACCTGTGTTTAACCTGGGAATTTCAAGGCGTGAGTCACTGTGGAGTCTGAAGGTTAGAAAGAAGTAGTGATGTGTGTGTGGGGGTGGGGGGGGTGGGGTAAGGAATACAGTCTGTGTCTGTAGCGCAACGTTAAAGCAGTTTGAGAGTCTCTGAGCTGCAGTCCATGTTGATGGCAACTATCATTTCTGGGAGGGCCTGCTCCTGTTGCTTGCCGTGCTTTGTTTGCTCCGGCGTCTGCTGGTTCTCCTCTAGGATGGAGCTCAGGTAACTCTGAGAGTCATTGAACATTTATCGAGTGTCTGACAGAGACCCTTCTCCTGGTGCTCTCACCCCCATTACCTCCTCCCTTCCCCATGGTGTTGGTGCTGGGAGGACCCGCAGTCCCCGTGGTACCAGGAGAGGCTTAGGGTCAAAGAAGTTTAAGTGATTTCTTCATTAAAACTCACAAATTTTGAGTTGGAGTCAGAATTTGAACCTAAGATTTCCGATTGCTGGGCTCTTTCCTTCCTGTCGTGCCTCCCATCTTTACTAGGCGCTGAACAAGTGAGGCAAACACGTTCCTTAACCTTAGTCCAAGACAGACAGTGATGTAGAAAAGGCATGGGGTGTGGGTCATCAGATACCGAATCGTGTCAGTGTTTGGCCCAGAACATTTTGTCAGTGAGCGGTGACGACGTCCCCAGGTATTCCGTGCTAGTTTCTGTAGACTACGTTATTCGACCTGGAAGATTTCCCTGCGTGCTGGAGCTGCTCTTAAACAGGCGCTGTGTGTTCTGGGTAGAGCACACTCCGTACAGCTTGTTGAATGAGCACGTATCAAGTAGTACCTTTAAAGTAATGCTCTGTATGTAACGAACACTCGGCAGATGTGAACTTTTTCTTGCTCTCACTTTAAAATTAAATAGTCCCAAGTGTTGGAAATAAAAGAAGTTGATCGAGATATGAGCTTATTCTCCTTCATTCTTGGCTGCCTCTTTAAAAAAAAAAAAAAAAAAGACGAAATTAAGGTAACATGCACAAGGTTAAAAACCATATACACAAATATTATGAAGCAGCTTATAATGAAAACCTTGCTGACCTTTAGAAAAAAAATGTGGTTATTGTTTCCTGTTAACATCAGTAAGAGATGGTTTGTCCTAGAAAGTCTGTAATAGTATTATGTTCTAGAGGAAACGTGTTGAAAACTTTGCTAATTTAGTTCTTGTCTCTAAATTGAAGTTCACCCATTTCTGTAATATAAACTTATTTATGGTCTTTATTTTTCTAGCATAAATAGCTTTAGATTAATATATGAATGTAGTTCTAGCTTTTTTTTAAAGTAATATGACACATCAGAACTATTTTATTTACTGGCGGATTATCCTTATAATATTCTTAGATCCGAGCCCAATGACTTGTGAGAGAAAAAGGAAACAGAATAAAACCATGGAAGTGATTAGCAGTAGAGAATACCCCCTGGGATTGTTTAGCTAGAGAAGAAAATGAAACTGAGGAGAAACAGGACAACACGCTTCATACCAAGAATGGTCAAAATAATGGAAGAAGAAAAAAGTTTACAAGTCCTGTTTGTGTTTGCTTGAAGCAAAAGGCAGTCAGCAAACACAAACAGGACATTTCCTGACAGTTGCTCATTATTGAAATTGAGTATATCCACAGTAGTTCTTTACTTGCAGAATTTAAGAAAAATGCAAATTCATTGCTAAACTGTATAGAGCTGTGGTTTACATTCTCGAGTACATCTGAGGAATACTCTATAAGGACAAACACCCAGGAGGCTCAGATGCTAGTGTCAGCCAATTGTAATCTGAGACTGCCTTTTAAAGATCCTTCTTCCTACCTCCCGCCCCCATATGGGGTTGTTGACTTAGAATTTGTGAGCGTCTTATTCAGAGAGTGATTTTTCTCTATTTCACACGGACCACACTTAATAGGATCATCATGGATAAGTCACTTTTTCCTACCCTGTCACCCAAAGAAGCATCCTACATCATTGATCAGTAGAACCAGAAAGTTCTGCCTTGGCTGGAACTGACCAATGTAGGTGTCCTTTACCCCTGCAAGGCCACAAAGTATCAAGTTGAAATTTGCAAAAACCATCTAAAATGATCAAAGTCACATTTTTATCTTTTAATTGAAAACCCACTTTGGGTGTGATTTATCACTGCCTATAAAGTGTAAAAGCACAACCATAACACGGAGTTTTTTTTATCTTCAGGTTTTTATTATCTGTTTTATGCATATTAGTGTATACATGTCAATCCCAATCTCCCAGTTCATCCCACCACCCCCCCCCACCCCGCTTTCCCCCCTTGGTGTCCATACGTTTGTTCTCTACATCTGTGTCTCTATTTCTGCCTTGCAAACGGATTAATCTGTACCGTTTTTCTAGATTCCACATATATGCGTTAATATATGGTATTTGTTTTTCTGTTTCTGACTTACTTCACTCTGTATAACAGTCTCTAGGTCTATCCACGTCTCTACAAATGACCCAATTTTGTTCCTTTTTATGGCTGAGTAATATTCCATTGTATATATGGACCACATCTTCTTTATCCGTTCATCTGTCGATGGGCATTTAGGGTGCTTCCATGACCTGGCTATTGTAAATAGTGCTGCAGTGAACATTGGGGTGCATGTGTCTTTTGGAATTATGATTTTCTCAGGGTATATGCCCAGTAGTGGGATTGCTGGGTCATATGGTAATTCTATTTTTAGTTTTTTAAAGAACCTCCATACTGTTCTCCATAGTGGCTGTATCAATTTACCTTCCCACCAACAGTGCAAGAGGGGTCCCTTTTCTTCACACCCTCTCCAGCATTTATTGTTTGTAGATTTTCTGATGATGGCCATTCTGACTGGTGTGAGGTGATACCTCACTGTAGTTTTGATTTTCATTTCTCTAATAATTGGTGATGTTGAGCAGCTTTTCATGTGCCTCTTGGCCATCTGTATGTCTTCTTTGGAGAAATGTCTATTTAGGTCTTCTGCCCATTTTTTGATTGGGTTGTTTCTTTTTTTGATATTGAGCTACATGAGCTGTTTATATATTTTGGAGATTAATCCTTTGTCCAACACAGAGTTTTAAAGAATGGTTTGTATGAGGAAACAACAGAAAAAGGATATTAATATAAAAGTGGAAAATAAGTTGGATGCGGCAAAGATTATTGTTGATGTTAGACCAAAAGAGGAATAAACTGTATGTACAACACTGCCTTGAACTTGAAAGTAGGGATTTTTAAAACTAGAGGATAAACAGAAACTCCAGAATGTCAAATCCAAAGAGCAGTTCTCATGACACTATTTCCTAGGTGTGTGGATGACCCCTTTGGATAGTTCTGTGATAAATCATTCTTAATTATCTTTTTCACAAACACAACTTGCCAGATTTTACAGTTAACTATTGACATACATATTTGGGCTGATTCTCAGAGTAATTACAGGTCAGTACAGGTTTTAATGTGTTATTAGAAATGTAAAGTAACTTGTTTTTTAAAATAAAAATTGTGACCACACGGGTACTTTCTTTTACCACAAGAGGGCACTCTGGTGCCTTTGAAAAGCAAACAGTTTCTTCCCCTCACTCCACCCATGGTTGGTTATGAAATATACAATTTAGAGAAGCCTATTGTGATTTGTAATATTTTGTTACAAGTCTTTATTAATATAAAGTTCTCAGAAAATGTTAGATGACTCATATATTCATTTTGTGACTTAATCCAGCCTCGTGTGTGCACGTGTGTGTGTGTGTGTGTGTGTGTGTGTGTTTGTAGAACCCAAACACCTTTCAGGTGACTGGTGCCAGTCAGTGACAAAGTTTTCACCAAAAATAAAATGAAAAAAATAAGTATGTCTGTCTATGTGTGCATGTATAATCACTTATCTAGCAAATAATTATTGAGCACATACTATGAACCAGGCATTGTTTTAGGTGCAGGCGATATGATGCTGGGCAGTAAAAAGGCACGATGTGTGCCGTGATGGGCCTTACAGGCTAGTAATCTGGTGGCAGCCTTACTTGACAAAATGTTAACTTGGCAGCCCCTAATGAGAAAAAGTATTTTACTGATCTGTCACATCCAAAGTCTGAAAACATACTTAAGGATATCTGTCCAGAAAAGTCAACCTATAATATCAGTCAGTGGGTACAGAATAGACCCATGTTTTTTTCAGATCTGACCACATGGCTGGTCTGGCTCAGCACTGTCTGAGAGATTTTTCTATGGTGGTGGATATTCTGTATCTCTGCCACCCAGTGTAGCCTCTGCCACATGTAGCCATAGATCACTTGAAATGTGGCTGGTGTGAGTAAGGGATTGCATTTTTAATCTTACTTAACATTGATTAATGTGGATAGCTACAGGTGGCTAGTGGTTACCACACTGGACAGCGCGGGTCTGGTTGGACACATCGCAGTAATGAACTGTTCTGCCCTTGAGTTTCCAGTATGCCGCATATCCTTTGGCTCTCTTTGTTTCTTAACTGGCAGAGCCAGCCTAGCTTCTTTTCACTTTGATTGCCAGATTTAATTTCCCAGGAGAGGAAAGGATTGCTTTCTGAATCGTTGATGGGCCTCAGATTGCTGCACAGACAGCTTTCTCTTTGATCACAAAAGACAACTACATATACTTTGTGCCTTTATGTGCACGAGGGTAAACCAGTTGCAATATTGAAACACCACAAGCTGTTTCTGACGGGAAATATTGAATCAGCGGAATTGAAAACACAGCTGTGCGGCTCTAATGGGAATGTAATTTCTTCTGTCAGTCTGTGCTCACTTAGCATTCATTGTGTGCAGGGCAGTCGCCGTGCCAGACCCTGCAGGGAGACTTCAAGGGGACCATCAGTACATGTATGTTGAATGACATTTTTTGTCTCTATTGACTCTTTTAGGAATTTAAGAAGTTCATAAAACAGTGAACAGTTCAGGTCTCCAGCAAGAAGTCTAGCACTTTACAGAGTAGCCTTGGAAAGAGGCAAGTTGTGTATGAACGGAAGGGCACCCTGTGCGTGGGTGGTTTTCATGAGTGATGTGTTGGCAAGGATCTTGCCTCATTCTTAAGCCCAGTGGCAGGACAACTGGCCACAGGAGGTAGGGGTGACATCCAGAGCCAAGCTCCTCCCTGCCCCAGCCTCGTGTGCACACCTCTGCTCTGTGCTCCTTGTCTCCCTCATCCTTTGCACCCAGGCACTCCAGCATTCTCGAAGTTCCTCTTCCTGCTCCTCCACTCCCAGCCCTCCCTTTCCCCAGCCTGCTTTGACAGCCTCCTAACTGGCCTTGTCCCCAGCCCTGCTCACCCTCAGTCCACCTGAGCACCGCTGCCAGAGGAATGTCCACTCACTGCTCACAGATCTGAAGAGCTCACACACCCACAGAATAATGTCCCTTTGTGCACATTGGATGTTTTCCTTCTTTTTAATTTAGCTTCTCTACATGTTTTCCAAAAGCAGAATATTGTTTAATGTTTGTTTTTTAATTTGACTGGAGTCTCTTTGATGGGGAATTTAGACCATGGGTGCTGGTAAGGAATGTTCCAGTGGTCTGCTGTCCCTGCTGGCCCCTCGGAGCCAGACACACCTGCCATATTCAGATCTGTGCTCTCTTCTTGCGTGATCTTGGGGAGCCTGACATCCTGGGGTCTGAACCCATTTCTTCATCTGTAGAAGAGAGATAATTATAACTGTAGGGTTATTGTGAGGTTTAAACCTCATGGTATGTACCAATTTCCTAGTAAGATACATGGCACAGAGGAGGGCGCATGGCAACATTGTTAACTGCTCTTTTTATTGTTAGTATTATCCCTTTTTTTTAAAAAAAATAGTATTTGATGTTTGTTTCTTTTTTGTTTCTTCTATTGTGAATTGAAATCAGTTTCCCTTTAGCTACATCTATTTATTTTTAAAGTACATTGCTCTTTTTTTAAAATTTATTTTATTTTATTTATTTATTTTTGGCTGTGTTGGGTCTTTGTTGCTGTGTACGGGCTTTCTCAAGTTGCGGTGCACAGGGGCTACTCTTCATTGCAGTGCGTGGGCTTCTCATTGTGGCTTCTCTTGTTGCGGAGCACGGGCTCCAGGTGTGCAGGCTTCAGTAGTTGTGGCACGCGGGCTCAGTAGTTGTGCCTTGCGAGCTCTAGAGCGCAGGCTCAGTAGTTGCGGTGCGTGGGCTTAGTTGCTCGGTGGCATGTGGGATCTTCCCAGACAAGGGCTCGAACCCATGTCCTCTGCATTGGCAGGCGGATTCTTAACCACTGCGCCACCAGGGAAGCCCAGTGCGTGCATTTATTGAGAACATTCTATGCTAGCAGGTATGCCAAACTGTTCACCCCAAAGCTGTCCACCCCGTCACTCTTTAAGAGTGCTCTGCAAAGAGACTTGGTGCTCTCCTGCAAAAGTCAACGAAGATCCAGGCAGAATTTAGTAATTTGTAAACTTTATGACTAATTTCTCTCGCAGCTGCCCTGATTTCTTCAAAATCCTAGTCATCACGTGTTTATAAAATTAATTGGCAGTTTAAATCCTATTTGATACATAACGAACAAACCCTGCAGCCCTTTGACAATAGCCAATAGATGACAACAGGGGCCTTGTGGTGGGTGGGAGGCCCTCTGGTTTTCTTCCCATTTCCCCAGTATGTCTGTATGGCTCATTTCCACATTCATGACGGGGGAAAGTTGTCCTTTTGCTTCAGGCTGTTACGGCCTTTTGCTGGGAGACAAGAAGCTGTGATCACCGCTCATTAATTTATTAGATAAATCTATCATATAGATTGTTGCTACTCTCACTTCTCTCTTGCCTCTGCCTCTTAAGTCAGTTAAGGTATTCATTTGGCTCAGCTATTATCGAATTCCTAACATTCTTTCAGGAGCAGTACTGTAACTTTGCAGAGGTGTGACCATCGGGATATATGAATTGATTGCTTGAGAAGTGCTAGTGTTAGTTCTGGAGTGGGGCCTGTCTAATTAGGTACTCAAGTTGAAAGGAAGTGTCAGGTTTTCCACAAAGCTTTACAGATTTTAATGGGCTGCTTGCCCCTCGTGTCAGAATTTCTTTTCTGAAATAAATGATTTGGAAAGGTCTTATCTTTACACTCAGGCACACAGCTTCAGTTCCTCCTGTCTGGGAAAGTTAACTCTCCTGTTCAATCAGTCTCCCACAACTCCTCAAATCCCACATTGAAATTGTAAGGCCACAGTAACGTTTATTAGACTTCTCCTGTTTTCCTTCTTTGATGCCTTTGCTTGTCGACAAGTTCATGCCTTATTTTGTTTGGTCACAATCTTTTAACATTCTGGATCCCTTTTGACTGTTTCACCTTGGTGATTCTTCTGTTTTTTATTCTGTCTTCCTTTTTTCTCCATTTCAGTACCCCTTTCCAACGAACCTGCTTTTTTCTCCTGTAAGGACTGCAGTTTGCAAGTTGAAAGGCTTACTTGCCCGAAACTTCATGATGCTGAGCGACCATTTCAAATCCTCTCTGAAGCTGAGGTGGATGAATGGTAAAATCATGCAGCGAGGCAATGGAGTAGTTGGGATTCTCCAGAGAAACAGAACCAATAGGATACTCACATAGATACTCTATGAAGAGATTTATTATAATGAATTGGCTCACACAATTATGGAGGCTGGACAGTCCCAGATCTCCAGAGCTGATGTCCTAGTTTGAGTCCAAAGGCCATAAGCTGCTGTAGAATGAGGAAGAGCTGATGTCCCAGCTCAAAGGCCATCAGGCAGGAGAATTCTCTCTTACTTGTAGGAGGTGAGCCTTTTGTGTTATTCACGCCTTCAACTGATTGGATGAGGCCCACCCACATTAGGGAGGGCAGTCTGCTTTATTCAGGTCCACCCATTTAAGTATTAATCTCACCCAAATACACCCTCAGAGAAACACTCAGAATGATGTTTGACCAACTCTCTGGGCACCCAGTGGTCCAGTCAAGATGATACATAAAATTAATCCATTATAAGCAGCTCTTCCTTTCTCAGTAACCACACAGTCCTGGGCTTGGTGTTATTTGTTGTTTGATATGTACAGAAGTTGAACCAAAATGAGGACTAGAATCTCAGTCCAGAGCTGGAACATTATTTTTAAGTTTTACAACCACTCTGGTTTCACAACCTGGTTATGTACCCTTCCCCATGTTTTGTACATGCTCTTTTTACTGGTCTCTGTCTCCCATTCTTCACAGGAATTGTTCCAAATTTTCCTATTTTTCAAGGCCCCTTCCCAACTCCTGCCCCTTTGATTTCTGCTTAAGATCTGGTCTCTTCTTTCACAGATGGGAGAAACTGAGACTCAGAGGTCAGTTGCTTTGCCTAAGGCCACACAGCCACTGAGCGGTCAAACCGGGTTTACAGTAAGCCCTACGTACACACGAGTTCCGTTCCAAGAGCATGTTCGTAAGTCCAGTTTGTTCATAAGTCCAAGAAAGTTAGCCTAGGTACCCAGCTAACACCATCGGCTGTATAGTACTGTACTGTAATAGATTTTTAATACTTTTCACACAAATATACATAAAAAACAAACACAAAAAATAGAGAAAACATTTTTAACCTTACAGAACAATACCTTGAAAAGTACCAGCTACATCACCGCTGCTTTTACACTTGCTTCTGGACATCCTGGGCTTGAAATAGGCACTGTACTACTGTACTCTCTACAGTACTGTACAGTAAAGTACACAAAAGCACAACCACTTGTAGAGGATGCACACACGTGACAGTGTATGGCAGACACATGAACTAACTTTCGTGATAGGACATGTGAACACACGTTCGCATCTTTGAAAGTTCGCAGCTTGAAGGTTCGTATGTCGGGGACTTACTGTAATTTGAAGTGATTGGGCTTGTTAGTCCTAAGAGCATGCTGGGTGCGAGGCATCATGCCAAGTGCTAAACACCGTTGCTTTTCCAACACCTCCGGACTTCTCTCTGCCTTTGTCCTTCCCATTTCTGGAAAGGTATGTCCTGTTCCAACCAGTATTTCCCTGCCCCGGCTACATGTAACACTCTGCTTGATCTTACTATCCAGTCACAGGCATCTGGCACTTTGCTCCTGTAATGTTCGCTTCTTTCTTGTTTATTTTTCCCCTTGGTATTATATAAGCATAATTCTGTTCTTTCATCCTAAAATCTCTCCCTTGATTCTATGTCCCTCTACAGCTACTATTGATCTCTCCTTTTCTTTTTACTCCCCCCCCCCTTTTTTTTTTAAATTCCAGATAAACCCTCAATTTTCCCATCCATGAAAAAACTATTCCTGGCAAAGTCATTGAGAGCATCCTGTTTCATCAGATGTAGTTTCTGCTCTGCTTGACTCCATTGCATTTGTCACCATTGACCACTTCTTCCTCCAGAAACTATCATTTCTTCTCTTTTCTTGCACTGCTTTCCTCCATTTTCTGCCCAACCCTTCCTTCAGTGGTTCTCACGCTTGGTTATGCATCAGAATCACCCAGAGGGCTTGTTAGACCACAGGTTGCTGGCCTCACCCCAGCCATAAAAAGAATGCAGTGTTGCCATTTGTGATAAGGTGGATGGACCTAACTGAAATAAGTCAGACAGAGAAAGATAAATACTGTATGATTTCACTTACATGTGGAATCTAAAAAACAAAATGAATCAAAAAACATAACAAAATGTAAACAGAGTCATAGATACAGCAAACAGGTGGTTGCCAGAGGGGAGGAGGGAGGGGGGAGGAGAAATAGGTGAGGGAGATTAAGAGGTATAAACTACCAGTTGCAAAATAAAAACATTCAATTTTGGATTCACTCTTCTCATGGTATTTTGCTAGTGATCGTTCTGATCGCAGGGCCTGAAGTGGCTGAGAGCCTTCCATGTTCTAGTGTGATCTGGGCTGGGGAGGCCTTTGTGTCCTGGCTTGAAGGGGTAGCAAGGAGTTGAATCCTGAGCAAGTGCTCCCATTAGCCTCCAGGTACAAATGTGGAACATTTCCCTCCTCCAGTGCCATCACCTTGACAAGTGTCTAGGGACCTCCTCTCCTTGAAGAGGCTTTATGGCTGTCCTGGGACATTAAAGTGTAAGTGAAAAGGACCAAGTCTTGGACACAGACAGGTGCCCCCTGTCTAATGGTGGGGTGGAGGATGGCTAGTGGATGACAGACAACCTGGTGTCAGGGAGGTTGTGGCTTACACTGTTGGTTGTCTCTTCATAGAGCTGTTCAAATTCCTTTTCCCTTCATACCCTGTTGGAAGAACTCACCTCCCACAATGGACACTGAATATGCCAGACATTCCCAGCCTCCACTGCAGCTTGGGGAGGGCAGGTGACCCAGTCCTCATCAATAAGATGTAAAGAGAAGACTGCTGAAAAGTGTCTAGGAAAGATTTTCCTCCCTGCTAAAGAAATATGCACAAGAAGAACTCTTCTCTCCCATTTCCTTTCATTCTTCTTTGGATGCAGTTATATGAGGATGTAATGCCTGGAGCCATGGCAGCCATGTTGCCTCCACGAGTTGACAATCCTAAGAAAAACCCCAATCCTCTGAGATAGCAGAAGAAAGAGCCTGGGTCCTTGATGACATTAAGCTGCCAAACCAACCTTAAGAATTCTTTCTTAAGACTTCATGGACTTCCTCGGCAGTCCAGTGGTTAAGACTCTGCACTTCCACTGCAGGGGATGCGGGTTCGATCCCTAGTCAGGGAACTAAGATCCCACATGTCACGCGACACAGCCAGAAAAAAAAAGACTTCATATAAGATGACTAAGTGTCTCCGTTGTTAAGCTATCTTTAGACAGATATGTTGCTTGCAACCAAAAGGGTGGATGGAGGCTGAGGATACTGGCTTAGCTCCTCAACCAGAGACCCTTTCATGTATAAGGGCCCCTTGTTTCGGGCTCTGCTGACCTCTCCATTTCCCTCCTCATTCCTGTTGTCCTCCTAGTCTCTGCCCCCAATAGCCTGGGCAATCTTTTTCTGGTCTGAGGGTATAAATACCTGGCTCATACTCATGATTTTTCTGTGCTCGGAATTTTCTCAGGGCCTAGGCTTTTAAAACAAAAAACCGACTTTTTTTTCCCCCCGTACATCATGGTATTTTTCAATTTACAAAATAGTCTAGATGCTAAAGTGGGGAAACATCCAAGAGGATGTATGTGTTGTAGTGGAGGGCAGGGGTGGGGAGGGGGAAGCTGATGGTGATGGTGGAGAGGATGAGGCAGATAGAAGAAGAAGGAAAGAAAACAGTATCATTTACTATTTTAAGCCTTGTATCCATTTTTAAAACTGTAGCCTTTTTAGACATGCTTGTGGTAAACATTCATAATATTAATATTTCGAGGAGGACATGGGTAAAAATCACAAATAACATTAAAAAATTTTTAAGCTTTGCCCCTTTGCGATCTGTCAAAAAGGTAAAGTCACTTTCAAATCCAGTAAATACTCTTCATTTGCTTCATCCATTTAAGAAATATTTTCAGAGCCTACTGTGTGCCAGGATCTAGGTGTTAGGGTTATAGCAGTGTACAAAGCAGAAAGAAATCCCTGCCCTTAAGGACTTTACTTTCTAGAAGGGGAAGACAGACAACCAACAAATCAAGTAAAACAGAGAATGTAAGAAGATGACAAGTGCAATGCAGAGAAATAAAGCTGGAGATGTGGGGGGAAGGGTGTCGTTATAAATGGGATATCAGGGTTCCTGAGAAAGTGAGAGATTTGAACAAGGGAGATGAAGGAGGGAGCCATACAGATACATGGGGTGGGAGCATCCCAGCAGAGGGAACAGCAAGGGCAAATTTCCCTGAGGCAGGAGATCGCTGGGCATGGATAAATACAGTTTATGTCAGCGTGGCTGGAATGGAATGAGCCATGGGCAAACTAGGAGGAGACCAGTTTCCAGAGCTAGTGGGGAGCCAGACTGGGGAGGGCCCTGCTTTGGACCAGGGGAGCTTAGAAAAATGCCTTTTCATTGATGCCCTTCCAGAAGCCCGACTAGCTGATGCTGTGTCCAGTAGAATTGATTGTAGGGGGTCCCAACCTGCCTCTTGGCCTATTTGATGCAATGTATGGTAGACAGCGAAGCAGAAACCTGCTTTTAAAGCTAACTGCCTGCCCATCAAGCACCTGATGTGTATGGAGTTCCAGAAAATCTTGAAAATTCAAAAGGCATTGTCACAGATACTGGGCAATGGGGTTTTCTTTGGATTCATTTGAACTCAGCTTCTGGTACATTTCCTCTTCCTCAAAGGCTACAGTAACATTAAATATATGACAATGAATATTTTTTTTGCTATTGCAAAACACAGGAAACCAAAATTTGCATTTGAAAAAACTTGGTAAAATAATAATATTTAATCAAAACGACATACAGTTATCATCGGTTATTTTAAAAGTGCACCTCTTTGCTTGGCCTCTTCAGTGCCCTCAACCCTCTATGCGTTCATAAGGCCTCTCCACGATCTCCATGAGTTTCCCTTTGGGTAACTTTTCTCTCCACCTTTCACAGGAACAGATTTAGCTCTCAACCTGTTCACCTCTCCCTTCGCATTTTATCTCCGTGGGTCTTTCTCTTGGGCATGTTGGTGTCAGCTGGGGGCTCATTCTGCGGAATCCTGTAGGTTTGACAGCACTGAGGGCAGCTAGAGCTTCATTTCTTCTCCCAGCATCCATTATTGACCCCTTAAGGAATCTCTCTGAAATTTTGACCTGGTGGGAAATCCTTGAACTGACAGGGCTTCTAAAGGACAGCCTGTTTCTGCCCTCATCGTCAACACATCTGCCCTCAAACTGCTTTTGGCAGGTGAACAAGGGATTTTATAATTCCACAATGTCAACGTATTTCTTTTCCACAGTCTCTGCACTCACGTATTGGTACCGTGTTCTGGTTAGAAATGCCTGCCACCAGCTCCTCGTCAACTACGCACTGAACCTTGATAGTCTTGAATGGAGTTTGGAGTGTGCTCAGTGGGACAAATATATCATTCATTCATTTCCAGGGTAGACATTTGCTGAGTGGCTACTGTGTGTTGGTCACTGTTAGCTGTAGGAGATACAAAGCAAAAGAAAAAATTCTGACTCTGGAAAAACTCATGGGTTTGTTTGTTTATTCCTTTGGCAATGTTGAAAGGACTCAAAATATTATTTACTTTGCAGCTCAGGGGTCCATTTTGGACCTTTCCTTGTGGATAGAGGGTCTTTCATTCTTCTGGGGCCAGAGGACATGGAGGCAGCCGCTTAGGTTAGGGTGCTGACGATGACCTGGGAAACTGAGACTCAGAGAAGGCAAGTGCAACCTCGGGGCCACCTGGTGGTCTGGTGATGGTGCTGGGACGGGCACGAGGCATTGCAGGGGGAAAATACGTGGAGATGCTGCATTTCTGAAGTACAAGATCGGCTGAATTGCTATCAAGCCAGAACATCTCAGAGCAGGTAGGGAGGGGTTCCAAGTCCGCAGATGTTCCAGCAAAGAGAAAGCTCGCTCATTTCCTTCCTCCTCTTACCTGCCATGCTTCCTTACCCCAGGACCTGGAAGGAATTCAGACTCTCCCCGTCCTGGGGCCTGAGGGGAGGACTGAAGAGTTAATACACGTAATGTGCTTGGAACCACACCTGGCACAGAGTGCTGTATACGTCTGTCTGTCTGTTGTTATGTTATTATTATAGTTCCCAGATGACCAAACAGATGGACCTGGACTTTTCATTTGAGTAGCCACTCATCAGCAGTGGGAGCGCTGGTCTGAATTTTGTGCAGATGGCACGTCTCTACTCCAGCCAAGACACCTCAGGTACAGAAGGGCAGCAAGAGGGGGCTCAGCTCTTTGGGAGGAGATGAGGAGGATGGAGGCTTTTATCTGGGGGGGAAGCTCTAGAGTACTCAAGAAGCATCAAGAAATCCCAACTTACGCACTCTTGGAGAGCATGCCCTGTTACTATGGAGAGGGCTGGTTTTCTCATGTTCTTAGCAGTGTGGGACGTGTTGTCATGGTTAATCAATCCTCCTGAGCCTTTCCAGGACTCCTAGAAGGTTCCTAGGAGTTTGAGAATTGAATGGGAAAAAAACCCAAAACCAGGTAGTTAGGGCTCCCCTGACAGTAGGGGGCTCCAGTTACCCATAGGACAAACATAAAATAAATGTTTTCATTGTAGGAGATTTGTTTTGGTAGCGTTTGTTTGTTTTTTTTAATATAAATTTATTTTATTTTTGGCTGCGTTGGGTCTTTGTTGCTGCACGGGGGCTTTCTCTAGTTGTAGCAAGTGGGGGCTACTCTTCATTGCCCTGGGCGGGCTTCTCATTGCGGTGGCTTCTCCTGTTGCGGAGCACGGGCTCTAGGCGCGTGGGCTTCAGTAGTTGTGGCACACAGGCTCTAGAGCGCAGGCTCAATCGTTGTGGCGCACGGGCTTAATTGCTCCGCGGCATGTGGGATCTTCCTGGACCAGGGCTCGAACCTGTGTCCCCTGCACTGGCAGGCGGATTCTTAACCACTGCGCCACCAGGGAAGTCCCTTGGTAGCGTTATTGGAAGTAGAGTTTAAGATACATGCTTAAATATCTTTTTACAGAGGATATCTTAAAGGGCTGTCATTATAGAAGGTGCTCAGAAAAAGTAAGACCAGAGCCGTTATTCACAGTATCTAGTATCTGTCAGATATGTAGCATGAGATAATTATTGAAAATTTATAATATCATTATCATCAACACTTATAGAAGGCTTAATAAGTGTCTGTACTAAGTGGTTTACATTCGTTATCTCATTTAATCCTCATAACAACACTGGGATAATAATAACTGTAGGTAACCAGAGACAGAGTCATGGTCAACTGCCCAAAGTCACACAGGGCTCTCCCCAAGCTTGCTTTCTTTGAACCACTAGAACTTACTGCTGGGAAATCCTTCTTTTCCTTGTGAATAGTCACAAGTATCCTGGAAACCAGCCAAGCCTTTATAGGAAGGCTCTTGTTCTGGACTTGGAGGGAGAGAATATTTATCATAGTGTGGGGTAGAAAGAAAAACAGGAAATGGTCTCATTTGTTTTGAAATCTGAAACTAAATGTCAAGTGTTCAACTCATTTCAGCCAAAGTGGATTTTTGTCTCTTTTCATTTGGCCACTGCAGGTCCGTTTTGTGTGTGTGTGTGTTGGGGGGAGGGCCCATGTTTTCAGGCCCAAAGTTCCCTTTACCTCTCTTATTGGTTCAGGATCAGACCAGGAGGCAGGAAACCCGGATTCCAGCCCCGGCTGCTCTCTGGCTCCTGGAATCTGCGTTTTCTTGCGTGTGGAAGTGGGGGGATAGCACCACCTCCCTCAGAGCTCAGGTTGGCACGTCAAGTGTGCACAGACATGCAACATCACTGTCGTCAGGAAGATGCAGAGGGGGAGTTGAGGCACTGGACAGGGAGCAGCTGTGCGTGAGATCCGTGCGGCTTCCTTCTGAGGGGGCCTGAGTGAGGGAACGGGCATGCTTCTGAGCGTGGAAAGCTCTGCAGAGGTATATTTTTGAGACTGATGCAAAATCCCAGGCAGTGACGTTCTAGTGACTCAGCCCAGTGGGTGGAAGTGATTTTAAATAATGACAGTATCAACCGCCTTCCTCTTCCCGCAGTGTCACACACCACCAAACACAAACTCTCTGGCTCTGCACCCACCGAGTCAGCTAGTCTCTGCGGGCTGGAAATGCATGGAACTACGCACGTAGGTCACAAGGCAGCCCTCGCAGCCAAGGGGGTAAAACTACACATCTGCCCAGCAGTGTCCTTCCTTCTCTTCCCCACAACCCAGCCCAGATAAACAAGGGGTGATAAAAAGGTCACCTTGCACATTCCCCAGATTTGAACAGTCCTTTCAGAGTGAAGTGAGGTGTAATTATAGCCGTCACCGTCAGCGAAGAGGCCACTTGAGTTAATTAGAAAGGGAAGTCACCCAATTTCAGTTAAAACCATTTAGAAATTGGTGGCATTTTAGAGAGAAAGCAACTGCCGTAATTGGATCAGGCAGCTCACAGATGTCTCTTTTCAGACAGAATGATAGGGGAATCAGCTCAGGAAAGAGGGTGTGCAGGTCATGGCCGGGTTTGGAGCTAGTGAGTTTCTCTGCGACCCTCACAGAGATTGACTCATGGAACTGAAACAGTGCCCGGCCCCAGGGTCCCTGCGACGCTTATGTCCCTCTTGACCCGGGGGCCTCCGGAGGTGAGGGGCCAATCAGGGATTTTTCTGGGGCTTCAGAAGGATTGCAGGGACCCTTGAGCTAGCAGTGGGAGGAAAAAGGAGGGTGGTTTCTTAGGAGAAGAGAGCTCATGAATAAAAATGAGTTAGAGATGGAAAAGATGAGATCGGAAGAGAACACTAAGCACAGAGGCCATTGTGTGAGTCGGGTTGCAGGGGTAGGAGCCTTGGGGTGGCTCACCCCAAACCCCGAGGCCCCAGATTAGGAGATGCATGACTGTAAGGAACGTTCACTGTGTACTGTCAGGACAAAAGCAAATTAAAAACAAGAGGTTCGATCTTCCCTGTTGAAGATAAAGGAAGAGATTTCCCTTTCCTCCTTTTTCTTTGAGTACTGACTTCAGAAAGCTTGTCATTGTAAGTACTTTCTTCCTTCTTTGAGAGATATATAAGTCCTTTTAAAGACTAGATTGGCATCTTGTCCCTTTTATGACCCAGGGACGTCTTCCTCGGGCACCTCTTTGAAATGCAAACACCAAGGGAGATGGCCCCTGTCTTCCAGCTTAGGTGGGAGGCCAGGAGCCTCCCTCCCTCTAAATGGCAAAACAACCTCCTGTCATGAAGCAGGAGGAGTTTGTTTTTCCTCTGGAGAAAGTCAGTTAGCTAAATAACTGGTCACCCCAATTACCAGGTAAAGTTAGGATGAACTGTGTGTGACCAATGGTGCTGTCAAGTCCTCTGACTGGAGGACCAGTGATGGTTTATCCTGAGAACATGTATGTCACGGGTTGTATCTGTGTGGCTCTCTAAAAGGGTGAGATTTCTTTCTGCCTCTGTAATCCCTGGTGGATTGCCTGTGCCGTGCATCACCTTCTGGTTTAATGCTTATTCAGTAACAAAATTGATTTTGTTCTCCACTACCTTTGTGGAGAGAATTTCTGGGTTGGGAGAAGAGTTTGTTTTTAGTTATATTTTCGCAGTAGTACCCACCATATATATCTGTTCTGTGCCTGACCTCCTGCATTAAGTCCATATTTGTAAGTACAGTGTACACCACCTTGGCTTTTTATAGCTAAAGTTCTCTCAAAGGATCCAACATTTTCCAATAGATGATCTCAAAGCTCATTGAAGGATCAGATATTCATTTTGTGATGGTTCCAGAAGGTAAGGGACTTCTCCAAGCTCATGCAGACTGGAGAAAAACAAGGGATTGTTAAATCCCTGGACTCCAGGACTCTCTGTACCTGCTGTCATATCACCCATCCTACAGGAGCCCACATCATTTGGATTCCCACTGTATTACACTATTATAATTTCTTTTATAAATCACTTACAATGTTCAGATTTCCCCCAAATTCCTCATCATGGTCTGCTTCATCACATTTGATGAATTCTTAGAAAAGCAGTTTGATCCACTTCTAAGTAGGTGTGTGAGAGAGATGAGTGCATATTTCCACAGAATGACTTGTACATTCATGTTCATAGCAGTTTTATTCATGATAGCCAAAACCTGGAAAGAACTCAAACGCCTATCAACAGGTGAGTAGATAAGACAATTGTGATCTATCCATACGGTGGAACACTACTCAGTCATTAGAATAAATAAATGGATGATACATGCGAAAACCTTAGTGAGTCTGAAAAACATTATACTGAGCTAGAGAAGCCAGACACAAAAGAGTATATACTACGTGATTCCACTTAGATGCAATTCTATAATAAGCCAAACTAATCTATGGTGATAGAAGGCAGCTCCGTGGTTTCCTGGGGTGGAAGTGGGTGAGACTGACTGCGGATGGGCACGTAGGAACTTTGGGGGATGGTGGAGATGTTCTACGTCTTGATTAGGCTGGAGGTTGCACAGGTGTATCCATTTATCAGAACAACCTGTATACATAAAATGGGTGTAGTTAATTGTATATAATGTATACTTCAGTAAAGTTAATTCAAGAACTAATCATGTTTTTCTTCATGTACAAAATTTGAAATAAAAAAATGCAGTTTGCTTTCTCATCCAAGGTGACCTGGTTTGTATGAAGATGGGAGCATAGCCCTTCTGCAGAGCCCTCTGAAAACGTCACAAGCTCAAACGGGCGCTAAGGTTATCCTAGTCCGTCCACGATCTCTGAGAAGAAGTAAACAGGGGCCTGGCTCTTAATAACACGCAGCTGGGGGTGGTGTGTTCCCAGCGTTCTTCTCTGGGGAAAGCCTGCCCTGTCAGAAGAATAAAGCACAGCCCACAGCTAGCAGGGTTGGTGAGGAATCATGATGCTTTTATAGGAAGGAAAGGGCTGTGATTCACACGTGTCAGAGTTGATGGGAAAATTAAGGGTTCCCTTCCCCAAGGAGGGGGAATAGAACTCTCTCTTTAAATATTACATTTCTTTAAATAAAAAGAAAATTCACTTCAGCTCCTCCCCACTGATTCATTTGGGAGAAACACCTGTCAGGTTTTGTATTTGGTTAAGTCAAATCCTTCCTCCGAACAAGGCAGTGCAGGGTGTAGGAAGATCACCTAACTCTTGTCGGTGTTTACTTAATGTAGAGAGAAAACACGCCTCTCTCTCTCGGTCACATGAGCCATTGCTCCTGCTAGGCGAAGGCAGGGACATCGCCCTTCCCTGACCCGGTTACCACCCTCAATTAAGGGTCAGGCAGAGGAAGATGGGCCTGAATTGTAATTCAGTGTTTCAAAATAGACATCATGGAGCCGGCAGATATCAGATTGGGAGCCTAGAGAGATTTTTAGAAGCCTTTGTACATTCCTCAGATTTCCATCTGTCTTAAGTGTGGGCTTCCATGAGGGTGTGGGGGAAGAAAGTAACGGAGCAGAGATTTGAGTGATGCATCTACAAACCAAGGAGCACCAAGGATTTCTGGCCATCACCAGAGAGGAGAGAGGCATGCAACAGGTTCAGCCTCAGAGCGTCAGAACAAACCAATCCTGCCAACACCTAATATCCGGCTTCTAGCCTCCAGAAACATGAGAGAATACATTTCGGTTGTTTTAGCACCCAGTTTGTGGTACTTTGCCCTAGCAGGAGAAAGAGCTTGGTGTGCCTGGAGAAAGGTCAGAAGGCCGACGTGGCCGGAGGTGATGAGTGAGGAGGGGGCCTCCACAGTCCCCCCCCCCCCCCCCCGCCCCGGGCTGTGGGCTGCAGTGACCAGCATGCTGGTGACTGCCCCCAGGTGGCCACTGGGGGACCCTTCCAGCCCCACACGCTGGCCTCTTGCCACGGAAAGAGCGTGCAGATTGAGTCACAGGAGCTGGGTTCAGCCTCCCCCTCCCTCTGCTTGTAGCTGTGTAACTCACATTTCCACTTTCCTCATCTGTCACACGGGAGGGGGGAGGACTATGGAGGCCCTCTCCATAGTTCATGACGAGCTTGGCCTGTCCATCTCTTGCGGTGCCGGCGAGGAGCAGCAGAAACGTTTGAAAGCCTGCTGTGAATCCTGCACCAGGGCGTTAGATGCAACTAACTAGTCCTGCTGGTTCAGAGTTTCAGCAGAGACCCCCAGAGAAAAAGAAAAATAGGATGCTGCTTATCTAGGCCTCTCTAAGAGATTATGAGATCAGTGTTGAGACCGCTAGCCCATCACCTGCCTGGAGACTAAGTAAGATGAGGCTGGGGGACCCAGCAAGTGACAGGCAGGGAGGAGTTCTCCAGAGTGAGAGCTGTGCAGGAATGGGGCGGGTGCTCCTCCCCTCACACCCCTGTCTCCAGCCCCGGCCACCCCCGGTCCCCACAAGAAGCCTAGTGAAACTCGGAGGCTTCAGAACGCCCCCAGAGAGCTCGACAGGTACCCTCCAGAGTTGGAGGGACAGAGGGACTGACACTTGAGCCACTGATACAGAGCCTGGTTGGAGTGGCCTAGGGTGGCGGGCCGAGGAAAGGGGTGCGTTGCAGTGAGCTGCACGCAGGACCGCAGGGCTCAGGTGGGAGTTTCCATGGCGGCGGGAGGACCCTCAGAAGAGAGCTGGCGCTGAGTTGCCTTGAAAGGGACTCTGCCCCAAAGGACCATCTGCAAGGCAAGGTGACCCCAACAGAGTGACTCGGGGTGGGGTGGGTGGCAGAAGCCAGGGCTGGGAGCCGTTGTAAGCGGGCAGCTTGAGGAGCAGCACCTGTGTCCAGTACGTCCTCACAGCGGGATCTCCGAGGGATCTGCAGAAGCTCCCCATGGGAACGAGTAAGCTTCTGGGAAGGACATACCCAGGCACTGGTTCCAGACAGCTGCACTGATCAAGCACTCTCCTGGCATTCCCTGTCCCCCTTCTCTGCTCCAAGTCTGGAGGGATCAGAAGAGGATTTGAGCAAGGTGAGGAACTGGGGAGAAGTCCACCGTGTTCCTCCTTTATTTTGAGTTTCTTAGCCTGAGTCAGGCCTGAATTGTAAACTGGATGTGGGGTTATAGCTTTGAGGTAGACTGAACTGGACTTTCCAATACTCGAAAAAGGAGACCATTAATAAATAGAATGACTGGAAAATCTATGGGACTTTTCTTGGAATTCATCCAGGGACAGGGAAGAACAACCTGACAGCGGTTGCTTAAAGAAGCAGTGGTCAGAATCAAGATGTTTTTCTGTTCATACCATACTGAATTTTACTCTCTTAACAAAGAGCTTATAGTTAGATAAATTAACCTTAGAACCTCCTTTCCTGGGAATAAAAGGATCAACAGAGCCCACTCTCTTTATTGTGGCTAAACACATATTCACATAGGGACATGTTTTAAACAATTATTACATACAGGGCGCTAGAAACCATTGTTCTCTTTCATTAATTTTATTTAGGTTGAATCTTGAGTTAGCGATAGGAGAGGCCTAGGGTTTCAGATTTCAAAGCCAAGAATTTCAAAGACTGAGGTTGGAAAACCCGGTTCCCAGGGGCAAGCCAGCCACCTGGATGCAGGCCCCTGCGGGGGTAGCTTGCCTGAATCTCCTCCTGAGGCCTGGGGGCTAGTGAGAGTAGGGCTTCGGCGGCAGGTTTCTGTGGTCCCCTTCCTCTGTCCTCTGACAATACACCAATCACTCATTTGGCACTTATATCCTGTCATCCTGTCACGGTTCATTGATTTTTACTGTACGAATACTAACTCTTGGACTAGACCATAAACTCTTTCAAGCTAGGAGTCTTGCTTTGAACATTTTGTGTCCCCATTTTATCATTCGTTCCAAACAACATATGCCAGGTAAGGTGCTGGGGCTGGATATGGAGTTGAGACCTGGTCCACCTTCCCGGAGTTCAGTCAGCCAGGGGAGATCGGTAAGTAAACAGAACTCTGGCTGTGTTTGCTCTGGGCTGTGCACTGGTAGTTCAGGGCCATCTCATATCCTCCCTTCCCCACCTTTTCTCTTGGAAACCATCCCGTACCTGAGAGGCTGCTTCCTCTCAACTTCAGAGGTGGCACCTGTGGTCCAGGCCACAGGTATTAACAATCCTGAACTAATTTCCCCACACACAGTGAGTGGACATGTGACTGATGAGGTGGGCCCGCTGAGGGAGTCTGCTTTCCTGCTGAACTTGAACCCAAGGGGTTGAGGTAGAAGCTGCTGCAGTCAGGATGCCTGAGCCTGTACGTTCTCCTCAGGTTCTAGTCTGAGCTGAATTTTCTATCAACCAATAGAAAATACAGAGAAGCGTTATGAGAGAGGGGTGTTATGGGATCACGTATGATTACATGTCACAAATGTGTGTGTGTCTGTGTGTCTGATGGCTTCTAGGAGGAGGTGACACCTGAACCAAACCTTGAAGGACCAGCAGGAGTTAACCAGAGCTGTTGCAGGCAGAGAGTGGCAGGTCTGCACTTGCATCCTGCCATCTGAGTAGGTGAAATTCCAGAAGCCTTGAGGGCCTCTGCATTCCATTCCAGTGCTTCCCCCAAACATCTGTGGAGGGAAAATGCTTTCAGGAGATATTAACTAGATAGACGCGCAGAGAGAAAACTGTGAACAAAATTCCTGAGAACAAAATTGCTCTACTTTCTCCATTGCTGGGTTTTTCTGAGCCTTTAATATGTTAGTGTGCATACAACAGAATGCTTTGCCTGCAGAGCACAAATCATGCTCTCTCTTGAACAGTTTTGGATAGTTTATGAAGTGCACTTCTCCCTGAGGTGTGGAGTAATAAATCATTCAGCAACACTCACATCCTGCCATCCTGGGTCTAATTGGCTACACTCATAAAACCAAATTACATGGTACCCAAGACAACGTAAACACACTCTATTGCAAATAATAGCATGATGGATTACTGTAGACTTGTCAATAGTTCCTGCATATTTCAGCCTTTCTCAGTTTTGCATACAAATGGCTCTCACGCAGCATTATTCTGTAGTTCATTGGCATACAGTATAGATGGCCGGGTTCAGTGCAATGTGTGATGAGGGTGTATGCATATTGGCTTAGTGGAAACCTCCAAGAGATAAAGCCATTTTTACTAATGATGCCATGGGCATTTGCAGAGACCCTGAATGGACAGGCCGTGGCAGGAACGGGGAGTTGGGGTTTCATCCTCAAGGTAATAGGAAGCCTTCGGAGGCTCTTAGGGGCAATAATCAGGTGTATTTTAGAAAACCCGTTCTCAGGGAGAGGGGATTTGAAGTGGGGTGTGTTGGTAGGGACAAACTAGTTACTAGCTAGACAAACTAGTTACTAGCTAGACAAACTAGCAAGCTATTTCAGTAATGGGGGAGAAATCATTTAGGGGCTGACTTACGGGAGTGGAGTGGTCATGGAGGAATGGAGGGAAGGCATGACAACCTGAGAAACATTTAGGACCTAGAACTGGGGATGGACTTGGCTCTGGAGCAGCTGTGAGGGTGAGAAGCTGGGGTTGGGGCAGGTGGGAAGATGACCCATGACTTCTGGCTTGTTTAACAGAGTGAACAGCTGTGGCCCTACAGTTACCTGACAGCCTAGCCCAGCGGGAGCAATGCAGGATAGAGCTCAGTTTGCATCCTGGCTCTGTCAACTACTTAATATTATAGTTTGTGCAAGTAAGCTCATACCTTTCAGCCTTGGTCTCTTCACCTGTGAAGTGGGCTGATACTATCTTGGCAGTATAAAGTGACTGGCACATGGTCGATGCTTAAGAAGTAGAAGCTACCGCTCCTGAGACAGTGAACACAGAAGGAGGAGCCATTGAAAAAGACAGTGAGTTTCATTTTAGAAACACTGCACTGGAGGTAACTTGGGCAGCCACATGGGGGTGTCTGGTAGGATAGTAGATATAAAGGTATGGAACTCAGGAGAAAGGTCTGGGCTGGAGAGAGAAACCGGGGGCCATCAAGCTTTTGGAATTAGACCAAGGGAAGGAAGTAAATGAGAATAACCTGAGAGCATATGGAGAAAGGGGAGAAATGGAAGGCCTGAGAGAGAACCGTGGGAGTGTCGACATTCAGGAGGTGAGCAGGGGAAGGAGAGCCGGCAAAAAGGCTTGTCTTGATGAGGAATCAGAAGGAGGCAAACTGGAGTCAGAAGACCTGGGTTTGAGTCTCAGCTCTGTCTCGTTTACTGGCTGTGCAATCTTGCCGGCCAAGATTGCACAGCCAGTAAACTGAGGCCCCTCTCTAAGCCTCAGTTTTCTTATCTGTAAAATGGGAATGCTACCGATAATGCCTACCTCAGGAGACTTTGGTGAGTTAAGGTTCATCAAATTGTTTTTTAAGCTAGAAAGCCTGATAAGTGGTTCCATGTGACCAGTTTTTTCCCCCGTAGACTGAATCAGCCTGGGCCTCGAGACGAGGTAACTTCAAGAGGGACTCTGACTCTGGCCTCACTCGCTCAACAGGAATTGCAGCCCATGCAAATTCCTCCTGAGCACTTCTGGGATTCCCAGGCAGGGGGTGCCACCAAGGAGTCTCTTTTGCTCTGAGCAAGGGGTCCCAAGCCCATTCTGAGGAAATGGATCCTTATGCACTGGCTACTCATGCTCTCCTACTTGACCCCGTCAGCCTGGCTACACCTGGGGGGGGCTAGGGGTGCGCTGTGCTCCTGGGGCAGCTGACTGGCCAGCAGCTCCCCAAGCCTGCCCGGGGGCCAGGCGCTGGAGACCCTGCCCTCTCCCGTGTGGAGGTCTGGACCCAGGTGCACCAGAGGGAGCCCAATAATGCCGAGGGCTGGGAGCCTTAGCGGCAGAGGAAGGGTAGCTCCTGGCGCACCTCCCAGCGGAGGGGGCAAGGGTGCCTGGGCGGGGCTGCTCTGCCTCCTGCTTCTCCAGCTGTTTCCGTTTCCTTTCTTGCTAGTGTCTTTACAATAAATCCCCACGGGTCAAGGCGACCTGAGAGTGCTGATGTGTCTTGCAGCTAAAGGAGCCTAACTGTCACGGGAGGGCCTCAAGATCCGTCCTGAGGGAGTGGAATTTGCTCAGAATAAAGTGCATCGGCTGCTTGGCTACTCCACGAATGGAAACGTGGTTAAGTCTATTGCAGCAGACTGTAAACAGGGCCATGGTGCCTCCACACAGCAGTAAACCCTGCAGCTGGAAACAGAGCAAGGAAGTTCTTTACGTACCGCCGTGGACGGGTCCACAGGACGTGTTCCCAAGGGAGAAGTGTGAGGTTCAGAACAGTGTGTATAATCTATTGCTTATATAGCAAAATGAAATCCATAAAATATCTTGGGAATATCACACATCATCTAATGACATTGGTTGTCTATGAGGAAGGGAGCTGGTGACTGGTGGCAGTGGTGAGAGAAGGAATTCTCAGTATAATAATTCTAATAACTCTTCTAAATCTTAACCCGTGAAATTAAATCACCTACTTAATCATATCAGAAAAAAAAAGTAAGAATATGGCCTATGAAGTCGAGCCGTCCTGGGTTTGAGTTTGGCTCCATAATTTATAGCTGTGTGATACTGAACAAATTATTCAACCTCTCTGAACTCGGTTTTCTCATCTGTAAAATAATAACAGTAATGCCTGCCAGATAGGACTGTTGTAACACTCCACCCTGCCAGGCACATAGTAGCCCTTCAACTCTGGCTGGCTATTGGTGTCATTGCCAATTTCCCCACAAGGGATTTTCCATTTTCCTCTTAGCCTGTCCCATGCTTCTTAAGCTACAAAACTTCAAAGCGGCACTTCTGTTTGCATTTTTGCTCTTTTGTTTTTCCAATACTCTCTAGAATAAGGGCCATTGGGGATTGGCCCTGGTAAATTAGAATCAGCCTCTGCTGTACCCAGATCAACTCTTCTATGTGAAATGGGCTCATTGTCTTTGGACCCAGCTTATGCCTGCCTCTCTCCCAGCCCCTCCTTGGTCCCGCCTGCAAAGAGTCTCCCGACAGCCCACCTCAGGGATTCTTTAAGCACTTCTAAATTCCCGATGAACACGGTCTACGTTAAGCTATTATAACATTCGTAATTATTATGGCCTCCACTTCCCATCATCTTCAACCACAGTATCTTGTGCACTGAGTCACTGAAGTGTGACCAGGAGTCCAGCACAGCCATGTTTCCAGGGCTTAGGGGCTGGACAGGTAAGGCCATACTCTGCTCTGACAGGAAGCAGACAGCACCCAAGCCAGGTCGGTCCCTATGTCTTGGCAGCACTAGGGGTGCGATCTTGTTTAGCTATTTTGTTAGTTCTGCTGTAGCCTTTGTTGTTGTTTTTTGCTTTAGCCTTTGGTTGGGCCTGCTGCGTTCACATCTGGAGTGGACGGGAAAGGTTACGGGAACATGACTGTGGGAGGAAAAGCTGAGTCTGTGTGATCAGCTGTCTGGTTTTCTCTCTGTGGGGAGTGAGTGTTAATGCAGATTCCCAGGCTCAACCCCCAGAGCCCAGGCTCAGTAGGTTTGGAAGGGAACTGAGAAAGTGCATGTTAGTGAGCACTCAGGTGATAGTGGTACATGTGTTCCAAAGGGCAGACCTGGGAAAGCAACAAATTGGTTTTTTAATCTCCTTTTTTCCTATCTTACCTTTAAAATGTTATCTGTGACCCACGGTGGCGTTGCCCTGTTGGTAGGCCTGTTGATCTCTATTTGTTAGAGCTACATCTAGGGAACTCTTCCAGGCTTAAACTGGAGGTGTGCTCTTCAGGGAAGGTTTGCATCTGCTTTTGCCAAGAGCCATGGGCAATGCCAACTTGGAACCACTTAGACCTCTTCCAGAATTCTGGCTTAATGGAAGGTTCTATTTCGGCTCCCCCTCCTTGCTGCTGGCCCAAGGGTTAGTGTCTGGATCACCACACTGCTGATATCATTTGCTCCTTGGCAATGCTGTTCCTCCTTGCTTGAACTTCCACTTATAGTTTGCTCCTTTTTGTGGGGAGGGGGTCCCTTGGCAATGTCCCCCATTTCCTACAAGCCCAACATTGCATTAGTAAGTATGCTTTACCTACGATGTAGTTGTTTTGCAGCAGGAGGTTGCTGGGAGGGCCCACCAGAAGATTGAATCCAACATATTAGCAGTGAAAGTCTTTTTATTTTCAAATGTAGATGTTCTTATTTCTGTGAGGTAAAAGGGTAACACATTCATTGTGAGAGTTATTCATCAAGCACAGGCAGTTTGGCACTCTACACCGTAGGAGAGTTGAAGGAACACGCCTGGTTATAGTTTGTGTGCTACTTCTCAGATAACTGCCAGTGTATTGCATTGTGTTCTGCTTTGGGTGTCTCGTTGAGGCCTGACGAGAAGCAGGGTCATGGCAAACCCTACAGTTCTATTTGCGTCTGCATCTATCTTTTGCTCCCCTCTTGTTTCCGTGAAGGAGGTGTTCCTTCCATCTCAAAGTTCATCCCTACCCCGTGGTTTTGGATCTCATGCCTCTAATCTTCTCGGGGACTTTGCTCCCTTTGGAATCCTCCCTCTGCAGCACCATCAATCTCTCCCTCCCAGGGAGATAATCCTCATCTCAAATGTGCTCTATTTCCCATCTTTAAAAAACCCACCCTTGACCCAAGCTACTCTATCCCACTTTTCTATTCCCCTTTTGAACCAAATATCTTAAAACATTTGTCTGTACCTGCCACTGTCACCTCTTCACTTGCCACTTACCTCTGTTTTTATTTGGTTTCTATTTTTATCAAGGTGATTCACAGATGTATTTTATTTTATTTTAATATTTATTTATTTATTTATGCTGCATTGGGTCCTCGTTGCTGCGCGCGGGCTTTCTCTAGTTGCGGCGAGCAAGGGCTAGTCTTCGTTCAGGTGTGCAGGCTTCTCGTTGTGGTGGCTTCTCTTGTTGCAGAGCACGGGCTCTAGGCACGTGGGCTTCAGTAGCTGCACCGCGTGGGCTCAGTAGTTGTGACTCACAGGCTCTAGAGCGCAGGCTCAGTAGTTGTGGCATGTGGGCTTAGTTGTTCCGCGGCATGTGGGATCTTCCCAGACCAGGGATCGAACCCGTGTCCCCTGCATTGGCAGGCGGATTCTTAACCACTGCGCCACCAGGGAAGTCCCCACGGATGTATTTTAAAGAGTCAAGTAGTTCTACAAGACTTGTGAAAAACAGCAGTCCCCTATTCTGCTTCCTCTATCACAGACAACTATTTATAACTCTTTTAGCTGATTTGTTTTGTTTTTTGGCATTTAACTCTGGGTTTTTCAAAAAATGCTAGTATTTTGCTACTTCTTGATCCCTCAGTTTTAAGCAGTATCTACTGACCTTCCCTTAGAGAAGATGAGACTTAAACTCCATTCTTTTCTCTTCCCACAGCACACACGTGGACCCTGCCCGTATGGTTACATCATAATTTTGTTTAGTTTGATAATCAGTGTTTATCGATTACATAGTGATACTGAGAACGGAGCCATGTAGTAAGTCTAGATTACTTTTTCTTATACAACTTTTCATTTTCCTTAGGAATAACTTTATTCGTTTAGTTTTCTATGTACTTATCAGCAGTTCAACTTCCAACTGTCGTTCTTTAACTCTCCCCTCAAAATGTTTAGATTTTGCTATCAATTCTATCCTCTTGAAGAAATCTCTTCCAGAGCCTTCAGACCTTTGCCAGTTTAGATCTTTTCCAGTCCACCCTTCAGACCTGGTGGAGCACTGTCTCCTGGGAGGTCTCTTCCCTGTCTTCCTAGGGATTCTCTTCATATTTTTCTTGGGGCCTGAATTCAAACTCTTCATCTTTCCTATTTTTGTTTTCTCCTTCTTGAGAAGAGTGTATGAGAGGTAAAATTTCGAGAGCTTGCAAGTGAAACTGCCTTTATTCTAACATTTAATCGACTGTTGGGAATTTTAAAAATCTAGACAAAAATAACTTCTTCAGAATTTTTTTCTTCCAATTTTATTGAGATGTAATTGACACACAGCACTGTATACGTTTAAGTTGTACAGCATAATGATTTGACTTACATACATCATGAAACGATTATTACAGTAAGTTTAGTGAAGATCCATCATCTCATATAGATACAACATTAAAGAAATAGAAAAAAACTTTTCCTTGTGATGAGAACTCACGATTTACTCTCTCAAAAACTTTTGGAGGGGCGGAGTCAAGATGGCGTACTAGGAGGACGCGGAATTCACGTCTCCTCACAACTAGGGCACCTACCAGGCACCGGTGGGGGACCACGGACACCTAAGGGGACGGGAGGAACCCCCAGCGACCGGGTAGGACGTGGGGCGTGGGGGGAGTGAAGGGGGAGGAGAAGTGGAGGCGGGACGGGACTGGTGCCCCTGAGGGGCTGCTGGGGGAGGGGAAGGGATCCCACGCCCGAAGGGGGAAATTGGGGAACCACTGGGAGAGCAGAGGATCAAAAGGGAGCGTGGCCAGGTTTCCCCTGCCCACTTGGGCCCCCAGGAACCTGCTGAGATCCCAGGCCTGATCCTCTGCCCACTGAGGAGGTCCAGCCGCAAGGGTCCTGAGGGAGCGGGAGGGAGGGAAGGGGGAGCAAAACTAAAGGCTGGACCTCCGGGACCTGCACCCCTGAGGGGTGGCTGGGGGAGGGGAGGAGTTCCTGTACCCAGCGGGACCCACCCACGGTTAGGGGTCCAGCGGTGACGGGGGAGACCCTGGGGGAGACAGTGGGGGAGGGGCATGAAGGAACAGAAGGGAACGAGGCCAGTGCTTTCCCTGTCCACTTAGGCACCGGGAAGCCTGCTGGGCTCCTGGGCCTAATCCTCCGCCCTCGGAGCCTCCCTCTTCCTGCGCAGAGCCCAAGCCCCGCCCCTACACCCCACCCAGGGCCCCACCTCTACACTTGGAGACCCCCTCTAACCAGCTGGGTCTAAACCCCACCCACACACCCTCACTCAGGGTCCTACCTCCTAACTCCGGAACCCCTCACTCCAGAGCCCCTCCTTTCCACGTGCTGCCTCCCCACTTCTGCGCAGGTCCTAAGCAGAGGCCCCGCCCCACGCTTGAACGTCGCCCCGTCCCACTCTCAAACATCACTCCCCACCCGCCTAGGTCCTGCCCCCCAAACCCCACCCCTGCCTAAGTTCCAGCCCCATCTAAATTCCGTCCGCGTAGCCAAGGCTTTTTTTTTTTTTTTCCTCTTTTAGATTGGGATTCTGTTTTACCTTGTTGATTCATTGTTGTTGATACTTTTATATTTTTATTTTTCCTAATAAATCTTTTATTTTTCTAATTTTTAAAAATTTTATTTTTTTTATACAGCAGGTTATTAGTTATCCATTTTATACATATTAGTGTATACATGTCAGTCCCAATCTCCCAATTCATCACAGCACCACCACAGACCCCCCGCCACATTCCCCCCCTTGGTGTCCATACATTTGTTCTCTACATCTGTCTCAATTTCTGCCCTGCAAACTGGTTCATCTGTACCATTTTCCTAGGTTCCACATATATGCGTTAATATATGATATTTGTTTTTCTGTTTCTGACTTACTTCACTCTGTATAACAGTCTCTAGGTCCATCCACATCTCTACAAACGACCCAATTTCGTTCCTTTTTATGGCTGAGTAATATTCCATTGTATATATGTACCACATCTGCTTTATCCATTCATCTGTCGATGGGCATTTAGGTTGCTTCCATGACCTGACTATTGTAAATAGTGCTGCAATGAACATTGGGGTGCATGTGTCTTTTTTTTTTTTTTTTTTTTTATGGCTGTGTTGGGTCTTCGTTTCTATGCGAGGGCTTTCTCTAGTTGCGGCAAGTGGGGGCCACTCTTCATCACGGTGCACGGGCCTCTCATTATCGTGACCTCTCTTGTTGCGGAGCACAGGCTCCAGATGTGCAGGCTCAGTAATTGTGGCTCACGGGCCTAGTTGCTCTGCAGCATGTGGGATCTTCCCAGACCAGGGCTCGAACCCGTGTCCCCTGCACTGGCAGGCAGATTCTCAACCACTGCGCCACCAGGGAAGCCCGCATGTGTCTTTTTGAATTATGGTTTTCTCTGGGTATATGCCCAGTAGTGGGATTGCTGGGTCATATGGTACTTCTATTTTTAGTTTTTTAAAGAACCTCCACACTGTTCTCCATAGTGGCTGTATCAATTTACATTCCTACCAACAGTGCAAGAGGGTTCCCTTTTCTCCACACCCTCTCCAGCAATTGTTGTTTGTAGATTTTCTGATGATGCCCATTCTAACTGGTGTGAGGTGATACCTTATTGTAGTTTTGATTTTCATTTCTCTAATAATTGGTGATGTTGAGCAGCTTTTCATGTGCTTCTTGGCCATCTGTATGTCTTCTTTGGAGAAATGTCTATTTAGGTCTTCTGCCCATGTATGGATTGGGCTGTTTGTTTTTTTAATATTGAGCTGCATGAACTGTTTATATATTTTGGAGATTAATCCTTTGTCCGCTGATTAGTTTGCAAATATTTTCTCCCATTCTGAGGGTTATCTTTTCATCTTGTTTGTAGTTTCCTTTGCTGTGCAAAAGCTTTTAAGTTTCACTAGGTCCTATTTGTTTATTTTTGTTTTTATTTCCATTACTCTAGGAGGTGGATCAAAAAAGATCTTGCTGTGATTTATGTCAAAGAGTGTTCTTCCTATGCTTTCCTCTAAGAGTTTTATAGTGTACAGTCTCACATTTAGGTCTCTAATCCATTTTGAGTTTATTTTTGTGTATGGTGTTAGGGAGTGTTCTAATTTCATTCTTTTACATGTAGCTGTCCAGTTTTCCCAGCACCACTTATTGAAGAGACTGTCTTTTCTCCATTGTATATCCTTGCCTCCTTTGTCATAGATTAGTTGACCATAGGTGCGTGGGTTTATCTCTGGGCTTTCTATCCTGTTCCATTGATCTATATTTCTGTTTTTGTGCCAGTGCCATATTATCTTGATTACTGTAGCTCTGTAGTATAGTCTGAAGTCAGGGAGTCTGATTTCTCCAGCTTCATTTTTTTCCCTCAAGACTGCTTTGGCTATTCGGGGTCTTTTGTGTCTCCATACAAATTTTAAGATTTTTTTTGTTCTAGTTCTGTAAAAAATGCCATTGGTAGTTTGATAGGGATTGCATTGAATCTGTAGATTGCTTTGGGTAGTATAGTCATTTTCACAATATTGATTCTTCCAATCCAAGAACATGGCCACCATCACCCTGATACCAAAACCACCATCACCCTGATACCAAAACCACCATCACCCTGATA
The DNA here is from genome assembly GCF_965194805.1 of Balaenoptera borealis. Taxonomy (NCBI): domain Eukaryota; kingdom Metazoa; phylum Chordata; class Mammalia; order Artiodactyla; family Balaenopteridae; genus Balaenoptera; species Balaenoptera borealis. The sequence continues at coordinate 33,533,833 of NC_138876.1, read as the reverse complement.
CCAAAACCAGACAAAGATACTACAAAAAAAAGAAAACTACAGGTCAATATTTCTGATGAACATAGATGCAAAAATCCTTAACAAAATACTAGCAAACAGAATCCAACAGCACATTTAAAGTATCATACACCATGATCAAGTGGGGTTTATCCCAGGAGTGCAACAATTCTTCAATATACACATATCAATCAATGTGATACACCATATTAAGAAAATGAAGGATAAAAACCATATGATAATCTCAATAGATGCAGAATAAGCTTTTGACAAAATTCAACATCCATTTATGATAAAAACTCTCCAGGAAGTGGGCATAGAGGGAACCTACCTCAACATAATAAAGGCCATATATGACAAACTCACAGCCAACATCGTTCTTAATGGTGAAAAACTGAAACCATTTCCTCTAAGATCAGGAACAAGACAAGGTTGTCCACTCTCACCACTATTATTCAACATAATTTTGGAAGTTTTAGCCACAGCAATCAGAGAAGGAAAAGAAATAAAAGTAATCCAAATCGGAAAAGAAGAAGTAAAGCTGTCACTGTTTGCAGATGACATGATACTATATATAGAGAATCCTAAAGATGCTACCAGAAAACTACTAGAGCTAATCAATGAATTTGGTAGAGTAGCAGGATACAAAATTAATGCACAGAAATCTCTTGCATTCCTGTACACTAATGATGAAAAATCTGAAGGAGAAATTAAGGAACACTCCCATTTACCATTGCAACAAAAAGAAAAAAATACCTAGGAATAAACCTACCGAAGGAGACAAAAGACTTGTATGCAGAAAACTATAAGACAGTGATGAAATAAGTTAAAGATGATACAAACAGATGGAGAGATATACCATGTTCTTGGACTGGAAGAATCAACATTGTGAAAATGACTATACTACCCAAAGCAATCTACAGATTCAGTGCAATCCCTATCAAACTAGCAATGGCATTTTTCACAAAACTAGGACAAAATATTTCACAATTTGTATGGAAACACAGAAGACCCTGAATAGCCAAAGCAATCTTGAGAAAGAAAAATGGAGCTGGAGGAGTAAGGCTCCTTGACTTTAGACTATACTATGAAACTACAGTAATCAAGACAGTATGGTACTGGCACAAAAACAGAAATATAGATCAACTGAACAGGATAGAAGCCCAGGGATAAACCCACACACATATGGTCACCTTATCTTTGGTAAAGGAGGCAACAGTATATAATGGAGGAAATACTGCCTCTTCAATAATTGGTGCTGGGAAAACTATACAGCTACATGCAAAAGAATGATATTAGAACACTTCCTAACACCATACACAAAAATAAACTCAAAATGGATTAAAGACCTAAATGTAATGCCAGACACTATAAAACTCTTAGAGGAAAGCATAGGAAGAACACTCTTTGACATAAATCACAGCAAGATCCTTTTTGACCCACCTCCTAGAGAAGTGGAAATAAAAACAAAAATAAACAAATGGGACCTAATGAAACTTAAAAGCTTTTGCACAGCAAAGGAAACCATAAACAAGACCAAAAGACAACCCTCAGCATGGGAGAAAATATTTGCTAAAGAAGCAACTGACAAAGGATTAATCTCCAAAATTTACAAGCAGCTCATGCAGCTCTATATCAAAAAAACAAAGAACCCAATCCAAAAATGGGCAGAAGACCTAAATAGACATTTCTCCAAAGAAGATATACAGATTGCCAACAAAGACATGAAAAGATGCTCAACATCACTAATCATTAGAGAAATGCAAGTAAACCACAATGAGGTATCACCTCACACCAGTCAGAATAGCCATCATCAAAAAATCTACAAACAATAAATGCTGGAGAGGGTGTGGAGAAAAGGGAACCCTCTTGCACTGTTGGTGGGAATGTATATTGGTACAGCCACTATGGAGAACAGTATGGAGATCCCTTAAAAAACTAAAAATAGAACTACCATATGACCCAGCAATCTCACTACTGGGCATATACCCTGCGAAAACCATAATTCAAAAAGAGTCATGTACCACAATGTTCACTGCAGCTCTATTTACAATAGCCAGGACATGGAAGCAACCTAAGTGTCCATCGACAGATGAATGGATAAAGAAGATGTGGCACATATATACAATGGAATATTACTCAGCCATAAAAAGAAACGAAACTGAGTTATTTGTAGTGAGGTGGATGGACCTAGAGTCCGTCATACAGAGTGAAGTAACTTAGAAAGAGAGAAACAAATACTGTATGCTAACACATGTATATGGAATCTAAAAAAAAAAAAAAGGTTCTGATGAACCTAGGGGCAGGACAGGAATAAAGACACAGATGTAGAGAGTGGACTTGATGATACAGGGAGGGGGAAGGGTAAGCTGGGACGAAGTGAGAGAGTGGCATGGACAATGGACATATATACACTACCAAATGTAAAATAGATAGCTAGTGGGAAGCAGCCGCATAGCACAGGGAGGTCAGCTCAGTGCTTTGTGACCACCTAGAGGGGTGGGAAGGGGAGGGTGGGCGGGAGACGCAAGAGGGAGGGGATATGGGGATATATGTATATGTATTGCTTATTCACTTTGTTATAAAGCAGAAACTAACACACCATTGTAAAGCAATTATACTCCAATAAAGATGTTAAAGGAAAAAAGAAAAGACTTTCGTATATCACATACAGCAGTATTAATTATGATAGTCGTGTTGTACATCTTTAGTACTTCTTTATCTTATAATTGGAAGTTTGTACCTTAGGGGTTTTAGTTGTTGTTTGTTCTCTGAACTCCTAATTTACTTGCATTCTGGGTTTGTTTTTTTTTGAGGTTGCAATATCCCTCTGATATCTGGAGGACATTAATAACTTGGTGGGGAGTTTTCTTCCTCTTGTATAGTCTCAGTTCTCTCCAAGTAGCTCTTTCATATTAAAGGCTCTCTTCAGATATTTTGTAATACTTTCTGTCTGCTTATACTTGACAGTGAGGACCAAATAGCTGATTTGAAGCTTTGTTCACATGAGTGGAGCTTATCAATTGTGAGCTTCATAGGAGGGCAGTCTGGCTAGGCTGTTTCCTTCGGTGACCCTGTTGTAAGTATCTTTCCTCTGGACTGGTTCATTTCCCCAGAGAATCCTCCCTGTCTGTGTTCTGGAAGGTGAGGAGGGGAAGATCCCTGAGGAGCCTTGGCACCAGTAATCTCACTGTCTCTCAGTCTTCCCGCTTGGTACCCAAGTCTAGGGACTCAGTGTTTTATCTTCCTAGAGAATAAATCCAGTCTTCTGCCAGGAAGGGGAAGAGCAGTTCAAAGACTGTTCAGGGTATGGTCGTGATCCTGCAGATGTACTTACTTTTTAAACTGCTTTCAACCAATTCTCCTTGTTTTAATGCCAATTCCCAGCCCCCTTGCCTTACCTCCACGGTTAAAATTTCCTGGTGCCACCAATTACTGAGACTTTGAAGGTGTAAATTGTGTTGGTTTTACATTTCCTCACTGCTGACTTCAGATTCAGCTTTCTTCAGTCTGCTCGATCAGTTAAAACTAATCTAATTGGTTTCCAGCTCTCAAAATTTTGTGGTTTTGTCCTCTCCCCTTCTCATCATCCTTACAGGTTTACGTTAAATACAATTGCTTCATTGTTGTTTTTTGGGTTTCCAGGAGTAAAATGAGATGCCTGTGTTCTCTCTCTCATTAACCCTCTACTCTGGCGCTGACTTCCACCCCTCCACTGATGTCACTCGTACCAAGTTCACCAGTGACCTCCCCTTCTCAAATGCGTTGGGCTGTCTTTCACCCTTAACTTAGCCTCTCAGCAGCCTTAATCAAAACTGAATACTCTCTTACTTCCTGCACACGCAGACTGGAGTTAGCACGCGGCACGACCCCAGGATACCCAGAGACCTCAACAGCATGAACTGTGATGAACTTGGACCACTGCCACCCGGTTGGGAAGTCCAAAGTACAGCTTCCGGGAGAATATATTTTGTAGATCATGATTACCGAACAACTCAGTTTACAGACCCACGGTTACACCACATCATGAGCCACCACTGCCAACTAAAGGAGTCCAGCCAGCTGCTGCCACTGCCCAGTGAGCGCTCCGTGGAAGATGAGGAGCTTCCCGCCCAGAGAGATGAGAGAGATTTAGTCCAGAAACTGAAGGTCCTCAGACACGAACTTTCACTTCAGCAACCCCAAGCTGCTCATTGCCACATGGAGATATCCAGAGAGGAAATATTTGAGTATCACTTGCCATGTGCTGCAGGTTCTCTTCTCTCGGCTTCTGGGACACCACACCTGCTTGGTTTCCCTCCCACTCTCTGCTCTCCTCAACTTTCTTCTCAAGTTCCTTTTCCTCTACCCATCCTCTGCAGAGTGGTTTCTTCAAGGTTTGATCCCAGGGCATCCTCTCTTCTCCCCCTCTACACTCAGGGAATCTCTCACTTTTGTTCTTGGCTCCGACACCCACCTTCCTTTGACTTCCCATCTTCTCTATCCAGTTGCCTATTTATCTCCCAAGCATGTTTAAGTTCAAAGGAGCCAAAACGGAACTCTTTCATTGGGAGATTTTTGATTACTGATTCAATCTATTTACTAGTAATTGGTCTATTCAGATTTTCTATTTCTTCCTGACTCAGTCTTGGTAGGTTGTATAGTTCTAAGAATTTTTCCAATTCTTCTAGGTCGTCCAGTTTGTTGATATATAGTTATTCATATGATCCTTTGTTTTTCTGTGATGTCAGTTGTAATGTCTCCTTTTATGTCGATAATTTTGTTGATTTGCAAGGCAGAATTCCTGATATTTTTCTCTAAATTTATTCCTCATCAAGTCTTGTTACCAAGTTCAAGTTCATACTGCTCATTGCACGACAGGCCAATAAATCGAGAGATGAGCTGCTGGGGCGAGGAAGAGCGACTTTATTTGGAAAGCCAGCAGACCAAGAAGATGGTAGACTAATATCCCAAAGAACCATCTTCCCCGAGTTAGAATTCAGGCTTCTTTCGCACTAAAATGGGAGGGAGTAAAGTCCTGGTTCCAGCCAGACTCCGGAGGGGATGTATTAATTTCTTCCTTCATGCAGCCATTCCTGGTAGGACTGGCCAGAGTGTTTCCTGTGAGCTAAACAAAGGTATTTTAGCTTAATGCTCATTATCTGGGAGGCAGGGTTCCCAGAGATGGGCTATTAAGTATAATTTAAGTTCATAGGCAACATCCCTTTAGTGATTAACTTGTAATAGAATACAAAGTTTCTTTCCTGTTATAGTCTTCCACATCTACCCAAATATGCAAGCAGAAATCAAAGAGTCGTTCTTGTCCTCTTCCTTACCCCGACATCCAAAGCATCAGCCAGCTTTCTTGACTCTTCCTCCGTAATGTGTCTCAAATTGATCCATTTTCTCCATCCTCATTGCTACCACCTTAATCTATAAGCCACTATCATCTCTTGCCTTGACTCTTGCAAAAGTGTCCAAACTGGTCTCCCTACTTTTTCTCTTGGCTCTCTAAAATCTGTCCTCCACACAGGTGATCTTTTAAAAACCAAAGGTTATTCTCTCTTCTGATAAAAATACTTTGCATTGCTCTTAAAACAAAATCCAAACTTCTTACCGTGGTTTACAGCAGACACCATGGTTTTTCTACTGGGCACCTGTTATTTCTCTGGGTGCGTCTACTTCTTCTGGGTACCAAGTCTCCTGCCAGGACACTGGAGCCCTAGAGGTGCCAAAGCACATATCTCTCCTATTTTTGTGTACATTTCATCTGGTTGGTTGAGTGCAAGGGAGGGAACTCTGTACCCTAACAGCAAACATCTTTTGAGTGAAACTATTGTCTAGTTTTGCTTACAGCCTCCTCCTTTCTATAGGATTTGGACCCAAGTTCACAGAGGAGGGGAGTTTGGGAGACCAGGGGCATGAGGAGGGCAAGAGGTGACTTAATAACAGCGCTGGGAGGCACTAGGAACCATCCCTCTTTCTGGTAGCAAGGACCTTGCTCTTTGAGCCAGCTTGCTTTCCCCAAATCGTCCTCCCAAGAGGCTTCTCAGCCTCTCAAGCAAATAGAGCCACCCAAGCCTATGTCTAGATAGATTTAGATATATTTGAAACATTTAGCTTTACACTGTTCCCCACCACAATCACCTGCTTTCCAAAAATTCTGTCATCACTCCAGGCCCTGCCTTTTCCCCGTAAAATATCTGCATACATTCTCGAGGGACCAAAAGAAATACACTGTTCTTTCTGTATGGGGCTTATTAGTAAATGCACCTACAAAAATCCTGAAGTTCTATTCTTATTTGAGATGCTTTGTTAAGAGTGAAAACACCTGCTCTCTGGCCTGTGTGATAGTAGCAATTCTCTGAGATTCATAAGTGAGTTGCTTGCTGGTAGCTGAGAACCTGAAATTCACATCAATTCATTCAGCCTTATGAAAGAATCTAGCAGGAGGTAAAATCAATAATGCAGATAATTCAAACATTCTACCAGCCCACACATAATTTTTTGCTAGCTCATTTCTCCCCAGCGCTGCCAGGATAACACGCTATGCAACATAGATAATAAACAAAATCAAATCCTCGCTCTCATATTTGTGGCTTGTTCCTGGATTTGGTCTCATGGTTGTTTATGAGGGAGTTCTAAACTGTGGAAGGAGTATTTTTCACCCTATTTCCAGTAACTGTTCTATTTTTCTCAATCCTAGATAGGATTACTCACAGCATAGACACTGCTTGGAACTGGAAAATTTCTCCCACGGTCTTTATTTTATTTATTTATTTTCCCACGGTCTTTATTAATCTTCATTTTTCTCCTGTGAACAGTAGGAGAACACACGTAGCTTTCCCGCAGTGGGGTTGCCTTTGGAGAAGAACTTGAAGGCTCTCCACCCCGGAGCCATGACATATGCAGCTACTTAGATGTTTGCAGGTCGCCAGCCCAGGGGAACAACTCTCAAGTGGGAGATCAGCATTGTGATCAATGAGTGCGTGGACTTTGGTCATAAAGACCTGGGTTTAACTCTTGGCTTTGGTGTTATGGTTGACATTGGATAAGTCACTTAGCCCCCCTAGGTCTCAGCGTTCTCATCATGACAATGGGGCTTCTAATGGCACCTACCTCTTAATGTTGCTGTGAAAAGTAAATGAGCTAATCCATGTTCAAAGTGCTTATTATACAGAGACTGGGACATATAAGTGCTCTGTAAATGTTGGCTATCATTAGTCACAGGAGCTGGGTGAAGGACTGCTGTTCCCCCGAGTATACCTGTTCCAGCCTGGAAGCCGTCCGTGTGCAGCCAAGGGCCCTCTGATCCCCTGTCTATCAGAAAGGTGTTCTTGCGGGGATGGACACCATACAGTAGGCCCGGTCAGTTTCCATGGTCACCTCTGGGTGCAAAAGGCAGCTGCCTCTGGGCAGAAACTTGTACCTGTCTATGAGCTCTCTGCCTCTCTGGCCAGAAGTGGAGACACCAAGAAAGGGAGAGGGGCCTCTGTACTTTCAGAGCCCCATTGGGGGTTAACTTAGTTTGTCCCCACTCTTTGTCTTGCTCTGAGGATGCCAGGGCTTTAAGGACACTGTGAGAGAGCAGGTCCAGGCAGCCCAGCAATGTCAAAAACTGGACAGAAAGAAGACCCGGCTATCCCAGTCAGTCAAGGAACAACAGTGACAAGAATAAAACATTTTTAAGGATTAAAATCATAGCTGCCGTCTATTGAAGACTTGCTCTGTGTTAGGACTTGTGTTCAGAACTTTCCAAGCACCGTGCCCTCTTTCCAACAACACTGTGAGGCGGGCACCATGCTTATTTCCATGTCATAGGTGAGACCAAGGCACAGAAACATGCTTGTGGTCTCACAGTGAGTGTCAGAGCCAAAATTTGAACACAGGTTTGTTTGAGGGGGAAAATGCACAAAACATTCTAAATCCTTGGTTTACCTACCCCCCAACACAGGCAGAGTCGGGTGAACCTCCCTAATGGACAGTGCACCGGGAGCTTTATGCATGTGGACAAATTCCGCCTTCAAAATGCCCCGTGGGCTCTCTCGGCTTCTTTTCGTCGGCTCCTGAGCTGCCTGCCAGCTCTCTGCCGAGGCAGCGCTTTCACTGGATTATTACAAATGAAAGACCTGATTGTCTGTCCCGCTCTTTTTTTTCCTTCCCCTATTTATTATAATTAGGAAGTCATGTTTTTCATTTAGGATAAGGCAATTACTTTTCTGCTGACTGAAGACTAGCAGAAAGCAAACTGAGCCTCATTTCTACATTAATTTATGGGGAGAGGATTGAGAGATGGCCTGACTTCCCAGGGCCTCACGCCCTCTCTTCTAGATCTATTCCTTATCTGATGAAGGCATCAATCACAACAGCCAACACCGAAATGGCATTGACAGTGTAAGTGACTGTGGTCCTTTTCCCCTCACCTGGGAAATGATGAATAAAAGTTGCCATCTGCTGCCCTGAGCTCTGCTGTGGTGTGATCTAACTTTATACTTAGGTCTAGTTAACGGTCTGCCTCGCCTGAAGGAGAAGTGTAATAAATATGAAAATCAATTTGTATTTTTTCACTTGCCTGGGACTCATTTTTATTTGCTCTGCCTGAAGAGGCAAGCAACTCTTTGCAAAGGGAAATGAATAAGACACACCACCTCTCTTTAGTGATCAGAAGTCCAGGTTAACTGTCATATGATTAAGCAAACAGCAAACAAAAATGGTCTGAAAGTGCTTTCTTTTCTTTCAGAGAAAGAATCTCAATTATCTAGCCTACTCTGTGCTACGTGAACATTTCTGAGAACCTTCAAGAGCCCCAAGAAACAAGTTGCCTCCATTTTCCAGGCCACGGTCAGAGGTGAGGAAAACATTCTGTTCCACATCTTGAGCTTTGCCTTAGAAACGCAAGCCCCGTGCTCTGGGCTCCTGACATTGTAAACTAGCAACCTTTGTTCGAAAGCATCAGCCAAACTGTATTCCCTCTATTTCAGTTCTCTTTTCATCAGATTATCTGCCGAACCTTTCCTCATTCTAGGTGAAGAGGAAGTGCAGAGGACGATATTATTAATTCAGCCAGTACAATGTTAGAAGACATAGATAATGATGACTCTAAAGGTTCTTAAGAATATGTAATGCTATGTGGATATTTTATCAAGACCTTCTCTGAGTTTTCAGAATTCTCTTTGGAATTAGTTCTGTGTGAATATGCCTTTCTGGATCTATTCTCACCTCTAATTCAGTACCCCTCTTTTCCAACTATCACAATCTACAATTTGGAGTTGTTCTGACAATTAAAAAACTCACCCGTCCACCTCATCATCACCAGATTTTCCTCTCCAGGCCATTTCCAGTAGAATGTGGCTCATATTCCTTTGTGAGAGAACAAATTGGTTATTCCTTACATCTTACTAATGAGCAGTGCTACACAGAAAGGAAGCATAATGAAATCAGAAACTCAGAAATATCCGCAACTGCTTTGTCCCGGGTTTTTATTCGGGGTATGATAAAGTGCCACAGGACATTAATTCAGGCACTGAGATAGATTTTGAAGTTATTGAAAGAACTTGCTGAATTTCTTTAGAATTAACCCAAAGGAGCAGACCTCTCTTCTCATGAGAATTATTTGGTTTAAAGATTAGTGGAGGGAGAATTTACAGTGTTTCATTTCACATTTAAATTTCATTTCCTATATAAATGTTTTGTGGTACCATATTTAATTACTTTTTTTCCCCAAATTCCCTCTTTTCACATTTTCTAACCTCCTCAACCAAGTCAAAAACTCATTTCCCCTTTTGCCATTTTAATATTGATATTTCAGTTTCCCTTTCTTGTTTCCACCCTGGTTGTCATGTTTACCCCATCTGTCTGCATCACCTGGAGTCCAGGTGCATCGTACATTTCCCCCGGGGCATGGAGTCATTCTTCAAAGGCGAGAGATGCATGAATGGGCCCACGTCAGATGGCACTTGCTGACTTTTTTTACCCAGATGCAGAGAATGGTATCAGATTTTGTCCTTTGGGGTGCTAACCTCAAGCTCTTCCTTTACGACAAAATTACAATTTGTAGAATAATGAGGACCTGTCAGCTAGCCAAGACTGGGGACTGGGAGGGGTGCTCTGTGGAAGCTGCTTTAACATCCTCCAGAGGGAGGGTAGGGGCTACAGTTCTGGTTTGCTCCGCTGAATCTGGAGCAGTGGAGTCCTTGCTGAGGGTTGGCATTCAGGACTAAAGAGACTTACCTGGGGTCTGCCCCTGGAGGCCACAATTATTGCTGCTATTGCTTTTCCTTTGTGTTACTTTTTTTCACTTGGAAAAATTGAAACTTATAAGGCAGTGAATCTGTCTTTACTCATTTTCAGATGACTGATCCTAATGGCAGGTTTGGGGTCCTGTGGAGCTTCTGTTCTGAACCCTGACGGCCTCACTGAAGGTCTCCTTTCCCTGGCTCACCACAGTTTGGGCAGAGCCAAGCCCAGTGCTCCAGTTTCCATAGAAATGAGTCAGGGGTGGTACCCACCACAAGGGGTGTTAAAGTCTCAGATACGTTATTTTGAGAATCCCATCACGTAACAAATACTACTCAGCAATAGTTTTTTTTTTTAAAGGTGTAAAAGTTTTATTTTGTACTGTCTCGTCCCTAAAAAAAAAAAAAAAAAAAAAGCCTGTATGCCATACAATGTTTTCTGCCACATATTCAGGTATTTTTAAAATTTTAATATATTGACCATTATCTATCTGGCATATCATGGCTAATACTTATTTTACAAAAAACTTTCTGTATCACCTGGCATTAGTATTTCATAAAAGTATGTAGTCCAATATTATTTGTTTGTTAATCCAATCTGAAAAGCCTTCTCTTTAAATGAAGGACTTAAGTGCATTATTAATTAGTATTATATATTTTTCCCATCTTCCTTCTATAATCTAAGTCTACATTTATATTTTTAATATTAGCTTGTATCCCTGTTTTATTTTTTTTAACATTTTTATTGGAGTATAATTGCTTTACAATGGTGTGTTAGTTTCTGCTTTATAACAAAGTGAATCAGTTATACGTATACATATATCCCCATATCTCTTCCCTCTTGCATCTCCCTGCCTCCCACCCTCCCTATCCCACGCTTCTAGCTGGTCACAAAGCACCGAGCTGATCTCCCTGTGCTATGCAACTGCTTCCCACTAGCTATCTATTTTACATTTGGTAGTGTATGTATGTCCATATATATACTACCATTCTCTCACTTCATCCCAGCTTACCTTTCCCCCTCCCCGTGTCCTGAAGTCCATTCTCTAGTAGGTCTGCGTCTTTATTCCCGTCTTGCCCTTAGGTTCTTCCTGACAATTTTTTTTTTTTTTTTTTTTTAGATTCCATATATATGTGTTAGCATACGGTATTTGTTTTTCTCTTTCTGACTTACTTCACTCTGTATGACAGACTCTAGGTCCATCTACCTCACTACAAATAACTCAATTTTGTTTCTTTTTATGGCTGAGTAATATTCCATTGTATATATATGCCACATCTTCTTTATCCATTCATCTGTTGATGGACACTTAGGTTGCTTCCATATCCTGGCTATTGTAAATAGAGCTGCAATGAACATTGTGGTACATGACTCTTTCTGAATTATGGTTTTCTCAGGGTATATGCCCAGTAGTGGGATTGCTGGGTTGTATGGTAGTTCTATTTTTAGTTTTTTAAGGAACCTCCATACTGTTCTCCATAGTGGCTGTATCAATTTACATTCCCACCAACAGTGCAAGAGGGTTCCCTTTTCTCCACACCCTCTCCAGCATTTATTGTTTGTAGATTTTTTGATGATGGCCATTCTGACTGCTGTGAGATGATATCGCATTCAGCAATAGTTTTGAAAGGCATGATCGACTTCATTGCTCTGGATGACTTTGGCTAAGGCTTTCCAAAGTTGCAACCATCCCCACTTTAAAATAATTCATTCTTTTGTTTGTTTTTCAACTTGATGGAAAAAGATGACTAATCCGTGCCAGTCGAGTTCTAGATTCTGAACAGGTGGTTTAACATAATTTATTACACTTTACATATTACGTTTAATTTATTACACTTATTCTTAAAGTTTTGGGAGAAAATTCAATACCAGCTAGAGAGTCGTAATTAAAGGAGCACAGAGCCAAGCAGAGGCTCCAAGCCCCTACTGAAACTTCAGCTCTACCAGAGACAGCACCTTCTTCTGTGACTTCGGGTGATTCCACAAACCTCTCTGAGCTATGATTTCCTAGTTGGTAAAATCGAAGGACTGGATCAGCTGATCTCTAGGTTTTTCTGGGTTCAAAATTTCTCTGAATTTATGGCACTACATAATAGCCAGAAGAGATCCCATGAAAAAAATAGACTGTTGCTCTGTGATAATGATTTGGTAGGGATGGTGGTAAGAAATTTTGTTTTCAGGAAGGTTGGTAGTAGTAACATCATAAAGGGAAGGAAAAGGGAAGGAAGGAAAAGAAAAAAGGCTACCGTTTACCAAACTTTTGCTGTGTGCTAAGCAAATTCACAGGCATTATCTCACGTGAAAACACATAATTTCAGAGATTTCCTCTGTAAGGGAGAGAGATGCCATTTTTTCTCCTTTCCCCCAAAGTGCAATGATAGCTAACATTGATGAGTGCTTTCTATGTGCCAGGCACTCTTCCAAGCCTTTACACCTGCTCGCACAATTCATTATCCCCATTTACAGATGAGAAAACTGAGGCATAGGTGATAGTAATGTGTCCAAGGCTATCCATTTGGTAAGTGGCAGCGTCAAGCTCCACACTCAGACAGTTGGGCTCTAGAATCTATATTCTTAACCCATCCCCATACTGCCTCTTGTCATTCATTCATTAAGCAAATATTTGATGAGCATTGACTACATGAAGGCATTGAATTAATCTTTCTTAAGGATTCCAAGCTAAATGAGACAACATCCTTGTCCTTGAGAAGCTTAAAATATACATGGTGGATGTTTAGAAATGTGTGTGCAATCAGTGACCACACTCAATCCGAGAACTTTACAACTATCTGCTGTTTTCTGGAAGTGTTTGCAACTCCATTCACATCAGTGGACAGTACCTGGCAAGAGGGAGCCCTGCTCCAGGCCCCTGTTCTAGAGGCCCTACTCTGGTTTTCTCTAGGGGCAAGGAATCCAGGGGCCATGGGCTGCATCCACCTGGAGTCTGGGCCCCAGCCCCTTCTAACCTCCCTTCTGGGTATCCGGGACCTTGCAGTTCCCTGCCCCAAAGGCCCTGACCCTACTTCCAGAGCCTGCATTGGAAGCAAGCCCCTGGAGGGCAGATTGCATCCCCCAGCCACAGACTCCTCAGCCAGCGGGGTGGCCAAAGGCAGCGATTTGTAGGAAGAGAGTGTAGATGGAATGTGGACTTGTGGGTTTACAGGGACATGTGTCCACAAGGACTCTTGCAGAGCAGGACTGACTTGGGGGCAGGGAGAGGAGTCACAGACTGGGTCAGCTTGGCCTGCTCTGCCATGTTCAGCGCAGAACTTCAAAGACTCCGAAAATTCTACTTTAGAACCTGGCCTTTCAGGTCGCTACGAAGATAACTTGTTGAGATAAGAGGATAGAACATATTTTCCCTAAGTATGCTAACTTGGTTTATAAACCTTTAAAATGTCGATATATGGTATGAGGGTTTCCATTTATACTCTTACCCAGGCCCCTTAGCCTGTCCACAGGTTTTGATTGGGCAGTTGTCTGATCTCAGCACTTTTTAGGGGTCCTTCTACATGGGGTTTCAAAGTCCTGCTGCTGCTGTCTCTACCATCAACCCCCTCTTCTCCCAACTGGCTACCTAAGGGCCCTACAGTAGAAGCTTCTTGGCTGCCATGGGGTCTCACCTCGTCCTCCTCCCCCATCAGCTCCCTCCCACACAGTGGGTTCCATGTGCCACTATTTCAGTCAGTTCCTGGTCCCTCTGTCCTTGCACATTACCTCTTCCCAGGCTTGGCTGAACCCTCACTCATCTGGAACTTGCACCCGGGTAGCTGAACTCTGCTGAGGAATCTCCACAATCAGCAGCCTCAACTGGGCTGAGGACTGCCCCCCAAAACTTACAGCTCAGTCTTCCAGTCTCTGTAATAATGATGGAATCCTTCTCTATTTTTCTCAGTCTCTGAAATCCTCCTCCACCCCACTCTCAGTGGCTAACCTTGCTTCTTACTTCACAGAGAAGATAAACCCCATCCCTTTGGAGAACCCTCAACATCCTAGTTCCAAATCTGAAATCCTCCCAGCCCTCCTCCTGCACTCCTGTTACAATAGCGCAGATATAGGTGCCCTCCTCCCATGGGGGCAATCCCATCGCACTTCTGTGGCTCTCCCCCTCCTACCCCCAGGTTTCAGTATCCTCACCTCCTCCTCTAGCCCTAAACACACTCTAGTTTCTTCAATTAAAAAAAGAATTCTAATGTGGACTTTCCCTCCAGCTGCTACATTGCTGTCTCATCCCTCGCCTCTCCTTTACTCTTGGACCCACTTCAATTTGGCCTCCACTGCCAACATTCCACTGAACTTGACCTCCCTGATGTTAGATCCCACGGTCCGCTTCTCTTTCTCCGTGTGATGCAATCTGCCTTTTGTAGATGCACAGTCAGAACTCTCTCCTCTCTCAAGATCGCTGACGTGCCACTCTCCTCTACGATTTCCTCTCAATGGCCTTTGCTGGCTCTTTCCCTCCACTCACCCTCCAAATGTTGAACATCCTCCGTGCTCACTACCAGACTTCTCTTCCCATGCTACCTCCCTAGGATCTCACTGACTCCTATGGTCCCAGCCTGGACCTCTCTTCTGGACTCCAGCTTTGTATTCATCTAACTGCCAACTTGACATCTTCCTACACATGTCACCTGGGCAGCTTGAAGTCAACGAGATCACAATTTCACTGCACCTGCTCCCTGACTCTGATGACCCCCATTCCTACCTCTTTTCACACTCACCACTCCAGCTCAGCCTCCTCCCAGAGCCTCAGGAAGCTGCATTGGCAGAGTACCTTTCTGAGGCGTTAATCCACATGGGCACTGAAACATCGCTGGAATCAATCAGAAACATGATGCCGGTTTACGCAGTTTTCCATTCCGGTCTCTGGTCACTGGCAAAATGTCAATTGGCCCTATTCCCAATTGGTACATATATTAGATACCTTATTTAGAATCTGAATATGTGACAAGAAAAAATGATTGTTATTTATGATCCTCCACTGCCTGGTAATGGAGGATCTTTCAAAGCTGAGTGTGGACAATATCTTCGTCCTTCAAGTCTTTGATACGCCTGAACAAAGTGTTAAGCTGTGGCTGAAATATCAAACGAGGAGTCAGATGCTGGGACAGAGGTAAGTTGCTTCTCATAAGAAAGGGAGCAAGACGGGGGACAGGAGAGATTGAGCTGCAAGGGGTTGGGGGCAGGAGGCAGGAGCTGGGGAGGTTGGACACTAGAAAACAAGAACAGGGAAGGCCAAGCTATTTGGGGAGAGAGACATTTCTTCAGGTATATTTCATATGCTGATGCCTCCTAAATTAATTTTCTAGCTGAGACCTCTCTCCTGAGTTCTAGACTTAGAGCCATGTGATAAGGAGAACTAGCACTTATAAAGCCACTTTTACTATATTCTGGCAACTAAGCTAAGTGCTTTACCTATGTGAACTCATGTCTCAGAGGCATTGCAAATTCAACCAAAACAGTATTCCTCATCTACCTGCCATTTCCAGACCTCTCCATGCAGATACAATACTAGTTTGCCTCTAGGATTCCTCTTCTCAGTAACTGGCAATCCTATCCACCCAACTCCTCGCATCCTCCCACATCATCATCTCTCTCTGAGAGCCTCCTAATGCTCTCCCAGGACCCAGTCTGGCCTCTCTGCCACCCATTCTCCACCTACCTCCAGAGTGACAGTTCACTAAAGCAGATCTGATGCTGGCAGTGCGTGGCTTCAAGCTTTCCAGTGTTTCCCATTGCTTTTAGGATGAAGTCTAAATCCCTTTCTATAGTCCTTTCCATGCCTGGGCTGGCCCAGACTACTCCTGCACCTCCTCTCATGCTCATCTCATTTCCTTTGCTCACAATGCTCTGGCAGCTGAAACAAGGTTGAGAAGACCTGCTGCGGTGTCTTAAAAGGAGAAGCAAAGCCTGCAGAGGAATGGCCAGCCTGGGCCCTGGGGTTTGGCAGGCTCTGGGCTCAGCGTGAGGAGGAGGAGCCCCTGATCGTGGCTCAGTGAGTCTTTGCTCACTTCTGCATTATGGATCCTGATTAGTACCTGCCGGAGGGACGTCTAACAGCTCTGTGCTAAACTAGATCTTCTTTAGCCCACATTACTCATTCCTACTATGTGCCAGGAATGCCCTGGACTTGGCCTACCTACTAGTTGCTACATACTGAGTGCTACAGACCATGTAACCTAGTCTACATTCTATCCATTATATAGGATATAATTAATACTATACCTATATTCTGTATACTTTATAAATATAATAACAGTACACATTACAGTATATATACAATTGGTAATAAACAAAATGTATTAGATCTACTAGCAGTGTTTTGCCATAATAGGTATTTAGTAAATATATGTTGAATGAGGGAACATACCTCAACATAATAAAGGCCATATATGACAAACCCACAGCTAGTATCATACTCAGTGGTGAAAAGTTGAAAGCGTTTCCTTTAAGATCAGGAACAAGACAAGGATGCCCATTCTCACCACTTTTATTCAACACAGCAGTGGAAGTCCTAGCCACAGCAATCAGACAAGAAAAAGAAATAAAAGGAATCCAAATTGGAAAGGAAGAAGTAAAATTGTCACTGTTTGCAGATGGTATGATAATATATATAGAAAATCCTAAAGACCCCACCAAAAAACTATTAGAACTAATAAATGAATTCAGTAAAGTTGCAGGATACAAAATTAATATACAGAAATCTGTTGTACTTCTACTCACTAAAAATGAACTTTCAGAAAGAGAAATTAGGAAAATAATCCCATTTACAATTGTATCAAAAAGAACAAAATACTTAGGAATGATTCTAATCAAAGAGGTAAAAGAGTTGGAAAACTAGACATTGATGAAAGAAATTGAAGATGACACAAATAAATGGAAAGATATACTGCACTCATGGTTTGGAAAAATTAATATTGTTAAAATGACCATACTCTGCAAGGCAATCTATAGATTCAATGCAATCCCTATCAAAATACCAATGGCATTTTTCACAGAGCTAGAACAAATAATTCTAAAATTTGTATGGAAACACAAAAGACCCCAATAGCCAAAACAATCTTGAGAAAGAACAAAGCTGGAAGTATCATGCTCCCTGATTTCAAACTATACTACAAAGCTACAGTAATCAAAACCATATGGTACTGACACAAAGCAGACTAGAGAGCCCAGAAATAAACCCATGCTTATATGGTCAATTAATCTATGACAAAGAAGCCAGGAACAGAAAATGGGGAAAAGACAGTTTCTTCAATGAACAGTGTTGGGAAATCTGGACAGCTGGATGCAAAAGAATGAAACTGGACTAATTTCGCAAACCATATACAAAAATAAACTCGAAATGAATTAAAGACTTAAATGTAAGACCTGAAACCATAAAACTCCTAGAAGAAAACATAGGCAGTATGCTCTTTGACATTGGTCTTAGCAATATTTTTTTGGATCTGTCTCCTCAGCAAGGGAAAAAAAGCAAAAATAAACAAATGGGACTACATAAAATTAAAAAGCTTTTGCACAGCAAAGGAAACTACCAACAAAATAAAAAGGCAGCCTACTGAATAGGAGAAGATATTTGCAAACAATTCCAATATCCAAGATATGCAGAGAACTCATACAACTTAACATCAAAAATAATTTAAAAATTTTAAAATGGGCAGAGGATCTGAATAGACATTTTTCCAAAGAAGACAAACAGATGGCCAACGGGCATATGAAAAGATGCTCAACATCACTAATCATCAGGGAAATGCAAATCAAACCCACAATGATACCACCTCATATCTGCCAGAATAGCTATCATCAGAAAGACAACAAATAACAAGTGTTGGTGAGGATGTGGAGAAAAGGGAACCCTCAGGAACTGTTGGTGGGAATGTAAGTTGGTATAGCCACTATGGAAAACAGTATGGAGTTTCCTAAAAAAATTAAAAGTAGAACTACCGTATGATCCAGCAATTTTACTTCTGGGTATTTACCAGAAGAAAACGAAACTACTCATTTGAAAAGATATATGCACCCCAGTGTTCGTTGCAGCATTATTTACAATACCCAAGATATGGAAGCAATGTAAGTGTCCATCAACAGATAAATGGATAAAGAAGATGTGGTATATAGACAATGGAATATTACTCAGCCATTAAAAAAGAAATGAAACCTTGCCATTTGCAACAACATGGATGGATCTAGAGAGTATTGTGGTAAGTGAAATAAGTCAGACAGAGAAAGACAAATACTGTATGATATCACTTATATGTGGAATCTAAAAACCAAACCAAACAAACAAAACAAGCTGAAAACAGACTCATAGGTACAGAGAACAAAAGTATGGTTGCCAGAGGGGAGGAAGGTGGGAAGGTGGGTGAGATAGGTGGAAGGGATTAAGAGGTACAAACCTTCAGTTATATAATAAATAAGCCACGAGGATGTAATATACAGAATAAGGAATATGGTCAATAATATTGTAATAACTTTATGGGGACAGATGTTACTAGAATTATCATGGTGATCATTTCATAATGGATACTAATGTCAAATACTATGTAGTACACCTGAAACTAACACAGTATTGTACATCAAATATATTTCAATTAAAAGTGTATATACATACAGTCAGCTCTACCCACCACCAGAGCCTCCCATCAAGCCTCTTAGATAGCCTCAACCACCAGAGGGCAGACAACAGAAGCAAGAAAAACTATAATCCTGCAGCCTGTGGACCAAAAACCACAGTTACAGAAAGATAGAGAAGATGAAAAGGCAGAGGGCTATGTACCAGATGAAGGAACAAGAAAAAACCCCAGAAAAACAACTAAATGAAGTGGAGATAGGCAACCTTCCAGAAAAAGAATTCAGAATAATGATAGTGAAGATGATCCAGGACCTTGGAATAAGAATGGAGGCAAAGATTGAGAAGATGCAAGAAATGATTAACAAAGACCTGGAAGAATTAAAGAACAAACAAACAGAGATGACCAATACAATAACTGAAATGAAAACTACACTAGAAGGAATCAATAGCAGAATAACTGAGGCAGAAGAACGGGTAAGTGACCTGGAAGACAGAAAGATGGAATTCACTGCTGCGGAACAGACTAAAGAAAAAAGAATGAAAAGAAATGAAGACAGCCTAAGAGACCTCTGGGACAACATTAAACGCAACAACATTCGCATTATAGGGGTCCCAGAAGGAGAAGAGAGAGAGAAAGGACCAGAGAAAATATTTGAAGAGATTATAGTCGAAAACTTCCCTAACATGGGAAAGGAAATAGCCACCCAAGTCCAGGAAGCGCAGAGAGTCCCATACAGGATAAACCCAAGGAGAAACACGCCGAGACACATAGTAATCAAAGTGGCAAAAATTAAAGACAAAGAAAAATTATTGAAAGCAGCAAGGGAAAAACGACAAATAACATACAAGGGAACTCCCATAAGGTTAACAGCTGATTTCTCAGCAGAAACTCTGCAAGCCAGAAGGGAGTGGCATGATATACTTAAAGTGATGAAAGGGAAGAACCTACAACCAAGATTACTCTACCCGGCAAGGATCTCATTTAGATTTGATGGAGAAATCAAAAGCTTTACAGACAAGCAAAAGCTAAGAGAATTCAGCACCACCAAACCAGCTCTACAACAAATGCTAAAGGAACTTCTCTAAGTGGGAAACACAAGAGAAGAAAAGGACCTACAAAAACAAACCCAAAACAATTAAGAAAATGGTCATAGGAACATACATATCGATTATTACCTTAAACGTGAATGGATTAAATGCCCCAACCAAAAGACATAGACTGGCTGAATGGATACAAAAACAAGACCCATATATATGCTGTCTACAAGAGACCCACTTCAGACCTAGGGACACATACAGACTGAAAGTGAGGGGATGGAAAAAGATATTCCATGCAAATGGAAATCAAAAGAAAGCTGGAGTAGCTATACTCATATCAGATAAAATAGACTTTAAAATAGAGAATGTTACAAGAGACAAGGAAGGACACTACATAATGATCCAGGGATCAATCCAAGAAGAAGATATAACAATTATAAATATATATGCACCCAACATAGGAGCACCTCAATACATAAGGCAACTGCTAACAGCTATAAAAGAGGAAATCGACAGTAACACAATAATAGTGGGGGACTTTAACACCTCACTTACACCAATGGACAGATCATCCAAAATGAAAATAAATAAGGAAACAGAAGCTTTAAATGACACAATAGACCAGATAGATTTAATTGATATATATCGGACATTCCATCCAAAAACAGCAGATTACACGTTCTTCTCAAGTGCGCACGGAACATTCTCCAAGATAGATCACATCTTGGGTCACAAATCAAGCCTCAGTAAATTTAAGAAAATTGAAATCATATCAAGCATCTTTTCTGACCACAACGCTATGAGATTAGAAATGAATTACAGGGAAAAAAACGTAAAAAGGACAAACACATGGAGGCTAAACAATACGTTACTAAATAACCAAGAGATCACTGAAGAAATCAAAGAGGAAATCAAAAAATACCTAGAGACAAATGACAATGAAAACACGACGACCCAAAACCTATGGGATGCAGCAAAAGCGGTTCTAAGAGGGAAGTTTATAGCTATACAAGCCTACCTAAAGAAACAAGAAAAAGCTCAAGTAAACAATCTAACCTTACACTTAAAGAAACTAGAGAAAGAAGAACAAACAAAACCCAAAGTTAGCAGAAGGAAAGAAACCATAAAGATCAGAGCAGAAATAAATGAAATAGAAACAAAGAAAACAATAGCAAAGATCAATAAAACTAAAAGTTGGTTCTTTGAGAAGATAAACAAAATTGATAAGCCATTAGCCAGACTCATCAAGAAAAAGAGGGAGAGGACTCAAATCAATAAAATCAGAAATGAAAAAGGAGAAGTTACAACAGACACTGCAGAAATACAAAGCATCCTAAGAGACTACTACAAGCAACTTTATGCCAATAAAATGGACAACCTGGAAGAAATGGACAAATTCTTAGAAAGGTATAACCTTCCAAGACTGAACCAGGAAGAAATAGAAAATATGAACAGACCAATCACAAGTAATGAAATTGAAACTGTGATTAAAAATCTTCCAACAAACAAAAGTCCAGGACCAGATGGCTTCACAGGTGAATTGTATCAAACATTTAGAGAAGAGCTAACACCCATCCTTCTCAAACTCTTCCAAAAAATTGCAGAGGAAGGAACACTCCCAAACTCATTCTATGAGGCCACCATCACCCTGATACCAAAACCAGACAAAGACACTACAAAAAAAGAAAATTACAGACCAATATCACTGATGAATATAGATGCAAAAATCCTCAACAAAATACTAGCAAACAGAATCCAACAACACATTAAAAGGATCATACACCACGATCAAGTGGGATTTATCCCAGGGATGCAAGGATTCTTCAATATACGCAAATCAATCAATGTGATACACCATATTAACAAATTGAAGAATAAAAACCATATGATCATCTCAATAGATGCAGAAAAAGCTTTTGACAAAATTCAACACCCATTTCTGATAAAAACTCTCCAGAAAGTGGGCATAGAGGGAACCTACCTCAATATAATAAAGGCCATATATGACAAACCCACAGCAAACATCATTCTCAATGGTGAAAAACTGAAAGCATTTCCTCTAAGATCAGGAACGAGACAAGGATGTCCACTCTCACCACTATTATTCAACATAGTTTTGGAAGTCCTAGCCACGGCAATCAGAGAAGAAAAAGAAATAAAAGGAATACAAATTGGAAAAGAAGAAGTAAAACTGTCACTGTTTGCGGATGACATGATACTATACATAGAGAATCCTAAAACTGCCACCAGAAAACTGCTAGAGCTAATTAATGAATATGGTAAAGTTGCAGGATACAAAATTAATGCACAGAAATCTCTTGCATTCCTATACACTAATGATGAAAAATCTGAAAGAGAAATTATGGAAACACTCCCATTTACCATTGCAACAAAAAGAATAAAATACCTAGGAATAAACCTACCTAGGGAGACAAAAGACCTGTATGCAGAAAACTATAAGACACTGATGAAAGAAATTAAAGATGATACCAACAGATGGAGAGATATACCATGTTCTTGGATTGGAAGAATCAACATTGTGAAAATGAGTATACTACCCAAAGCAATCTACAGATTCAATGCAATCCCTATCAAATTACCAATGGCATTTTTTACGGAGCTAGAACAAATCATCTTAAAATTTGTATGGAGACACAAAAGACCCCGAATAGCCAAAGCAGTCTTGAGGCAAAAAAATGGAGCTGGAGGAATCAGACTCCCTGACTTCAGACTATACTACAAAGCTACAGTAATCAAGACAATATGGTACTGGCACAAAAACAGAAACATAGATCAATGGAACAAGATAGAAAACCCAGAGATTAACCCACGCACCTATGGTCAACTAATCTATGACAAAGGAGGCAAAGATATACAATGGAGAAAAGACAGTCTCTTCAATAAGTGGTGCTGGGAAAACTGGACAGCTACATGTAAAAGAATGAAATTAGAATACTCCCTAACACCATACACAAAAATAAACTCAAAATGGATTAGAGACCTAAATATAAGACTGGACACTATAAAACTCTTAGAGGAAAACATAGGAAGAACACTCTTTGACATAAATCACAGCAAGATCTTTTTTGATCCACCTCCTAGAGTAATGGAAATAAAAACAAAAATAAACAAGTGGGACCTAATGAAACTTCAAAGCTTTTGCACAGCAAAGGAAACCATAAACAAGACGAAAAGACAACCCTCAGAATGGGAGAAAATATTTGCAAATGAATCAATGGACAAAGGATTAATCTCCAAAATATATAAACAGCTCATTCAGCTCAATATCAAAGAAACAAACACCCCAATCCAAAAATGGGCAGAAGACCTAAATAGACATTTCTCCAAAGAAGACATACAGATGGCCACGAAGCACATGAAAAGATGCTCAACATCACTAATTATTAGAGAAATGCAAATCAAAACTACAATGAGGTATCACCTCACTCCTGTTAGAATGGGCATCATCAGAAAATCTACAAACAACAAATGCTGGAGAGGGTGTGGTGAAAAGGGAACCCTCTTGCACTGTTGGTGGGAATGTAAATTGATACAGCCACTATGGAGAACAATATGGAGGTTCCTTAAAAAACTAAAAATAGAATTGCCATATGACCCAGCAATCCCACTACTGGGCATATACCCAGAGAAAACCGTAATTCAAAAAGACACATGCACCCGAATGTTCATTGCAGCACTATTTACAATAGCCAGGTCATGGAAGCAACCTAAAGGCCCATCAACAGACGAATGGATAAAGAAGATGTGGTACATATATACAATGGAATATTACTCAGCCATAAAAAGGAACGAAATTGAGTCATTTGTTGAGACGTGGATGGATCTAGAGACTGTCATACAGAGTGAAGTAAGTCAGAAAGAGAAAAACAAATATCGTATATTAATGCATGTATGTGGAACCTAGAAAAATGGTACAGATGAGCCAGTTTGCAGGGCAGAAGTTGAGACACAGATGTAGAGAATGGACATATGGACACCAAGGGGGGAAAACTGCGGTGGGGTGGGGATGGTGGTGTGCTGAATTGGGCGATTGGGATTGACATGTATACACTGATGTGTATAAAACTGATGCCTAATAAGAACCTGCAGTATAAAAAAACAAACAAAACAACTAATACTAAACTTTCATTGGGTTATTTGTATGGAAACATGTTAATATAAATGTTTCAGACATTACATGAAATTTCTAAAAATCTTATATTTGTATTTGTATGGAAATATGTATGGAAATATGTTAATATAAATGTTTCAGACATTACATGAAATTTCTAAAAATCATATTTGTATTTGTATGGAAATATGTATGGAAATATGTTAATATAAATGTTTCAGACATTACATGAAATTTCTAAAAATCTTATATTTGTACTTGTATGGAAATATGTATGGAAATATGTTAATATAAATGTTTCAGACATTACATGAAATTTCTAAAAATCTTATATGTTCTGGTATAATGTTATAAGTAATAATCCTAGTTATTACTTTAAAATGTATATCTCAGAAATAACTAATTTTCTTGTCAACTGCATTATTATGAACTGTCATCAAATCTTTAACCGTGGTCATTTTTAAGTCTTTTGTCATTTACAGACAGTTCTGGGTGTACTCTGATGATTTTGCAAATATGTTCCTATAAAACGGTTTCATCTTCAAGAAATACATGGAAAAGACTCTGACAAGTACAGGTTTCTGGTAACAGACTGTACTGCTGAACTGAATGAATAAGCATTTTCAGAACTCTAATGAAAAACTGATGAACTCATAAAAGTGCTAACAAAAGATCAAGATGAAAAAAAAAATTAATTACATGGGACTGAGTGAACTGATGAGGATGAGTATAATTTTTGTGACTTTCTGTCTGAATTAAAAAAAAAAAAAAAAAATTCCACAAGGACTCAGAGGCAAAGAATATACAAATCAATTTTCACTGCAAAGTAAAGGAGCTGTTACAGTGGAGGATTACTGGACTGAATGTCAATACTATGACATAGTATGAGTGTGTTTCATGTTTGGTAATTGCAATCATTGTTGCTTTTGTTGTGGTCATCCATGTACAATGCTTGGTGTCAGTCGATTTATCTCTTGTAAAAATAAAATACAGTGTGTGTGTGTGAAAAAAAAAAAAGTGTATATACAATCTTGAATAAATGAAAACAATACTTACTCAGCACTATGACATTCTGACAGAGCCTGGTCATTGAGGATTTATTCTTTTAACCCTTCTTTCTTCGCTGTCTCTTTAAGGCAGTTTCCTTCTTTTACCACGTGTCCTGGCTCCTTTGGGACAGGCGAATTCTTTGGCTTACCCAAGTGTGAGCTCTAAGTGTGCTCACATGGAGCACGCAGAGCTGAGTGTGCACCTGGAATATCAAGGCCCTCAGTGGGTTTGGAGGGAAGCCAGCCACACCTCCCAGCCCCATCCAGAGAGAGTGTTCCCGCTGCCCTGCGATTCCTGATCCTCTTTTGCTTTCTTGAGAACAAAGTTCGAAGTCACAGAACTGGAAAGGGTGTTAGTGAAAGAGAGTCCAGCCCAACTCTCTCAGAAATTATAGGCCCTACTCCCTGCTCCTCAAACCAACTGGGACAGGCAGGGGGTCTGACTGCTCCTTAATTCTTAGTAGCAATAGTTCCTTCCCTGTTTCTGGGCTGTCACCAGCTCCACTGGTTTTGAACAAGTGGCCAGAAAGCTTGGGGTACCTTCCAAAGCCCCCAGGATGGATGAATGGAACGAAGGTGGAAGGAATAAAGGAAGGGAGGGAGGTTGGGAGAGACGGATAAATAAAGGGGTAACCCTAGCCGGCGAGGCTGAACCCCTCGCGGAATCCACCCACCCCCATCCCGCCCTCCTCCTATTCTCAGGCCGCCGCTCTTGCGTCCCACGTCCGGCTGGGGCGCACCGAGGGAGCATGCGGGGCAGCGTTTGACTCGGCACGGGGTTGGGGGTAGTAGGGCAGCAAGGGCGAGGGGAGGTGGGGGAGGAGAGGTGGGGAAGGGGAGGGCCTTGGAGGAGGAGGAGAGGAGGGGCGCGCGGGGAGGGGCGGCTGGCGCCGCGGGAGCTGGGCGCCTGGCTGCGGCGCGGGCGGGTCGAGGGACGCGATGCCGCCGCCGCCGCCGCCGCCGCCTCCGCCTCCTCGCCGGGCCGGGCTGCGCCGCCGGGGCTGAGCCGCCGCTAGAACTGCGAACCGAGCGGCCGCTGGGCGCGCCAGCAGCGCGGGAGGATGGGCTGCGGCGGGAGCCGGGCGGATGCCATCGAGCCCCGCTACTACGAGAGCTGGACTCGCGAGACGGAGTCCACATGGCTCACCTACACCGACTCGGACGCGTCGCCCAGCAACGCCACCCCGGACAGCGGCCCCGAGGCGGGCGGCCTGCACGCAGGTGAGTGCGCCTGGCTCCCGCAGACCCCCAGCGCTGGGAGGCGGGGCACGGGAGGGGGACGCGGGAGGGACGGGGGGCGCCGGGGCAGCCCAGTCCCCCAGAGAATTCTGTGCGGAATGGTGGTGGTGGTGTTGGGGCCGGGGGAGGGGGGAGGCGGGAGACAGACAGCACCTGCCTGCTGACAGACTGACCGACCCAGGCCCAGGGAGCAGGGCCAACCAGAGACCCCTACAAAAGGCTGAGCTAATCCCCTGGGCCTCGCGGAAACCCCGCACGTCTTGGCCTCCGCCCGTGCCTGCTCATTGGCCGGGGACGGGTGGGGTGGGAGGACAGCCCGCGCGGCTCGCACACCTATCCCGCCGCCCACCCAGGCTTCTCGCCCGCTTGGACTCGCCTCCGCTGGATTTCGGCCCGTTTCCTCCTCTGGCCGCCTGGGCACACAGCCGCGCCACTCCATCCACTGGCCGCCTGGCCCCTCTCGCCCTTGACTTATAGACTGGCCCAGATTACCTGGGTGGTTTCTTCCTCGTGGCTTCCCCCTTTTCTCCCGTGTCTCGGGTTTTGAAAACCAGAATCCTAGTTCAGGGCAAAATAAACAACGGCCGCCCCATCACTAGTTCTGCACTTCAGCTTACTTTTCAAGCAGTTGTTCCATAGCAAGGACTTCGTCTCTACCCTACGGTGCCTCGATGCTTCTTTATATGAGGCAGGGCATGAAAGCGGATTACGACTATAAATTAAATACTCTTACCATTCTGGCAGAAATCTGATAGAAGGATATGCAAAGAACTTTCTGGACCAGTCGCAAATCAGATTTTTTTTTTCTTTTAAAGCAGACAGTAATAATTGTAACGTAGAGATGAAAACAGACTTGCCACAGACTGACCTTTAATCATAAACTTGTTAGTGACGTTAAACGGAAAAAACCTCACTGCTTATTACATGGATGTTGTCAGAAGCCAGATCAATATTTGTATAAGAATGTTTTAACTATTTCCCTGTATGTTGCTGGCATTTTTGAATTTTGAAATCTAAAATAGAAAATGAGGTTAATTTGAAGAATAGCATATATTATAAGGAGGAGGAGAGAAATGTCAACTACTCCTAACACATCAGTAGTCCTAAATTCCTGCCTCCTAAATAAGAGCTGTCACTTTTTTTTTTTAAGTTTAATTTTTATTTATTTATTTATTTATTTATGGCTGTGTTGGGTCTTCGTTTCTGTGCGAGGGCTTTCTCTAGTTGTGGCAAGCGGGGGCCACTCTTCATCGCGGTGCGCGGGCCTCTCACTATCGCGGCCTCTCTTGTTGCGGAGCACAGGCTCCAGACGCGCAGGCTCAGTAATTGTGGCTCCAGTAATTGTGGCTCCCGGGCCTAGTTGCTCCGCGGCATGTGGGATCTTCCCAGACCAGGGCTCGAACCCGTGTCCCCTGAATTGGCAGGCAGATTCTCAACCACTGCGCCATCAGGGAAGCCCCAGAGCTGTCATTTTAATCCTGAGACTCTGTCTCCATCTTTTAGGACCAAGCTGGGTCCTTTTTCACATGAACTTTGTGATTTTGTTTTTAAGCAAGAACCGTCAGTGAAAATTGTGCAAGGCATAATACTTCATTTGTCTCTAATTTTTCTGACTCACAGTAGCAATCGTAATGGTTATTTCGTATTGCTGATGCTTTCAGCGTGCTTTCAAATGGTGTTGGCTGAATTCAGTGTCAGAATGAGGATAAGGCATGAACCTTCAAAATAGACCTGGTAAATGTTAGATGTAACAGCATTTCCTGAGGAGGTATGGTACCTCTCAGGAGACACTCAAAAAGACCAGAGCTGCACTTCAAGGAAATAAGGTTAAAAATATCTAACGTGGAAAAGAACAAAGTACAGCTTCAGGGAATGGTTGCCTTGGTGACTGGAAGTATATGGTGTGTGTGTGTACATGTGTACGAGTGTGAGAGAGTTATTATGGGATGGCTAAATAGGTACATATTTATTTGTTTCCAATGCTTATTCATTTATTACTCTGCCATCCTGAGTCATGTCCCATCATGCATCATGAGATCTGGTTCCCGCAACAGGTGGGGTCTGGGACAAGCATGCTCATTCATGGTACCCTGCCAAACATGGGACAGCCCTGCCAGGCAAGTGGTCCTGAAGACCTGAGTCATTCACAGGAAGGGCTCGGCTCCAGTCTCAGAACAGCGCCCTGAAATTGGCTAGACACTTAGATGGGCAGGATCATTTCAATTCCCTAGAAATTTCCATCAGCCTCAGAGGAGAGGAACATTTCTGAAGATCAAGATGGACTCCAGCCGTCCCTGGAAATCCACTGGCATTCCCTTTAGAGCCTTTAGAAAAATGCCTTCTTGATTCTTGTGGATTTTTCAGACTAGCAACTGGTCATCTTTGGTCAGAGTGGGTCACTGGAGAAAGCTACAGTTCTCCTGGGTTTCAGCCACCCTGCGAGATTAGCCAGCATCCTTTATTCTTTTCTTCCCTCCTGCTCCCCCAGCCTCACCCACCTGCTGCCAGTACACCACCTGTGAATTCAGTTCCAGTCTCCTGGGGGGCACCCACTGGCCCGCAGTGACTGTGTGGTGATAAGAAGCCAGAATGCCACTTTTTCCTGTTTCCATCAACTCTTTTCTGATGGGGGGACAAGAGGGAAAGCTGGACTTAGGGTAATTCAGATTGTAAAATCATCACTAATGGCTTCATGACTCGGGCTCTAGAGCTGGAGAGGCTCTCTGAAGGTCATCTGTTGAAGGCAGATGGGATTCAGTTAAGTTGCCCCAGTCTGCACTGCACAGCCTCCCAGTGCTTTCACAGTTCTTACCCCCGCTCCCTCAGTCCTCAAGAGTCCTTTCTTTCTGGGCCCCTGGTCACTCTCCTTTAGTAGCAAGTTGAAGCCACTTTTCTTCTGGCCATCCCAACCTCAGGAGCTCTGAGGGCGGGGAGTGGGCTAATGCATCTTTATATCTTGTGCTTAGCCAGTTACACTGTGGAGCCCCCGGCTGGGATTTTCCTGAATGAGTAGGCTCTCCGTTTAAACCTGCCCTCCCCGTCAGCTCTTCCTAGATTCCCTCCCCCTTTGCTCTGCCTTGCATCCCTTGCTGCTGATGTTTTCCCACTTGAATGAGTTTAACCTAGATTCCTCCAAGTGTCTTTCTGAGCCCACAGCTTTTCTTTAACAAGTGCCCCCAGCTTTACCCTACCCCCTTGAAACCCCTGGCCCAGCTCAAAGATGCCGTCTCTTCTGTAGCGCCACCACCCCTCAACCTCAACTCCACACCCATATCTACCAAAAAGCCCGATTTAAGCACATCTGCTTGTAAACCTCATGTCTATTTCTCTTAGTCCAGTCCAAATTGAGGTCACGTCACATGACAAGTGTTCAGTATTATTTGCTGAATGAATTCTGCATTTCACAGCAGGAAGGAGGCATGTTTTTCTGCCGGTTCCACAAAGGAGAGAGTTTCTTTCCTTCTTCTCCTTACTTACAGGATCCTTACATGATCCTGAGCCTTTGATCTCTGTGTTTGGGGATCACTTCCACTTGCCAGCAAAATTTGATTTTTAGATTTGGCTATTATGTAGGCTGGAATTAAGGACCTAACTGAAGCAGCAGTATCTGATATCCATTGCTTCTCTGTGTCATCGAAGCCTGTCTCTCTGTCACAGGAGGAAATTAAATTGGTCTGGTGTGATTTAGTTCTCATAAAATCAGTTTGCTGGATTGATTTTTACCTCTGTGGTCTGGTGGAGGTCTCCTGTGGAGAAAGGGGGTCTCTGAGGTTGCTCTGCCCCAGCCTAGCTCAGCCATTGCATACATGAATAACTTCCTAGCTTCACCTCAATTTAATCACGAGTCCCTTAAGTTACATCCGTAAAGATCCCCTTTTCTTTCTTTTTTTTTAAAACCTAGTATAGGACATAGACTATTTTAGATAGTCTATAGATTTTTTTTTTTGGCTGCATTGGGTTGGGTCTTCGTTGATGCGCGCGGGCTTTCTCTAGTTGCAAGCGGGGGCTACTCTTCGTTGTGGTGCATGGGCTTCTCCTTGCGTTGGCTTCTCTTGTTGTGGAGCACAGGCTCTAGGTGCGTGGGCTTCAGTAGTTGTGGCACGCGGGCTCATTAGTTGTGGCGCACGGGCTTAGTTGCTCCACGGCATGTGGGATCTTCCCGGACCAGGGATCAAACCTGTGTCCCCTGCATTGGCAGGTCCCTCCCCTTTTCTACTGTTAGTATTTTTCTAATGTCTCTAGAGAATAAAACATTTCAAATTTCTCTAAAATGCTTCACTTTATAGTTTTAAATTGCTATAGTAAGTGCTTTAGTGAATGCAAGATGGAAGATTGCAGAATTAGACTCACATCAAAATGATTTATCTAAATCAATTGAAATATGTCAGGTGAAATGAAGAGCACTTAATATTACCATTAGCTAACATTTATTGATATCTTACCAAGGGCCAGGCGCTGTACTTAGTAGCACTTTATGTAAATCATCTCGCTTAATCCTCACGAGGGGGGATGAGGTAGAACTATTGCTATCCTTCTTTTGCAAGTGAGGGAATGAGGCTTAGAGTGTGCAGTAACTTTTCCGGATCCAAGACTCGAATCCAGCTTTTTCTGAATCCAAAGCCCGCACTCCTAAATCCTGCCTTCCTGATGAATGGGGGGATCAACTATAGAGTTCTTGATTTGACAGTGGATGGAACTCAAAGTCTAGTGTGATCTCTTGGTAGTCTAGTCTGGTCTCAGCACAGTTTTCTTCTGCAGCATCTCTGAGGAAGGGATATCTCTTCTCTAGGGAAGGAGGTCTCCCCATACCTTTGTCGAGCAGTTTCCCTTGCAAGAAACTCTTCCTGCTGCCTTGTAATTTCCACCTGGTCTCGCATAGATCATTCCTTCAACATTTGAAGATTGCTGTTGTATTTTCTCTCACCGTTGGTCCTCCAGGCCAAACACATGCAATTCCTTCAGTCACTTCTCAGACTTCTGTGGCACTGACCATATCCCTACAAATGCACTGTTTGGTTTGTCAAAGTCCCTCTTGATACAAGAGACCTATGGTTACCTCCGAGCTGCTGACGTCGGCTGAACAGCAGAAGGAAATATGAGGTCTGTTATGATGTGGACACTGACCCTTTCCCGATGCAGCTAAAACCAGGTTAGGATTTGTTTATTTTCCTGATGTTGTTGTTGCCATGTTACCTTGATGACTCACATGAAGCTTGCAATTAGTTAAAACCCTTAGATCTTTCTTTCTAGTCACATTTAAGTTCTATGACATCAGTGACATTGTCTGGTTTTCACTCTACATACCCAGCACCTGGAACAGTGTCTAGAATATAGGTGACACTCAATAAATGTTTGTGGAATGAGTGAATTTTTTTCCCTAATGAATCCTACATTCGTACTATTGATTTCCATATCCCAAATTTGGGATTTTTATATTTCTTCTTGTTAAAACTAATCTTGTTGGTTTCAGTTTAATGTTTAAACTTACTGACCTTGACTCATTTTGATAGTGCCATGAAGACAATAGTCTAGGTCTTTGTTGCCCTATGTTGGAAGTCTAAAGATAAAGGGCATTTATTTGCTCGTTTGTTTATTCAGTATACCTCTGGCACAAAGATGAGTGAGATATGTTCCTCGACCTGAAGAAGTTAATAGTATAGGGGACACAGGTGGACACACTTCAGGTCAGCATGGTGCACACTGGAACAGCATGAAGGAAGGGTGCTGGGGAAGTGCAGAGGACTGAGTAGTTCATTTTGCCTGGGGAGGGGCCAGTGTGTACAGACCCCTGCAGGAGGCTTCCCTGCAGAAGAAAGCAGGACTGCTCCTGCGGACCTGCACAGCCGGTTACCCTGCTTCCCTCCCTGAGTGAGGGCACCTGTGCAGAAGCCACCAGGGGCTTCCTGGTGGATAAGCCTCCCCGCTTCCCCCAGCTCTCTCTGTATACCTGTTACCACTTGGTTATATTTTCAAACAATTTTTTAAAGTGAAGTATAGTTAATTTACAATGTTGTGTTAGTTTTAAGTGTACAGCAAAGTGATTATATATATATATATATATATATATTATATATATAATTTTTCAGATTCTTTTCCATTATAGGTTATGACAAGATATTCAAACAATTACTAAGGTCTGCCCCCATGGGAATGACTTGCTCTGATAGTTAGGTAAGGTGTCTTTCCACTGGCCATTGTAGTCCTGTGCCTAACGCTGGGCCTGGCTATAGTAGGACTTCAAGCGATCTCTCTTGAATGAATACATCTCCTAAAACTTCTCTGTGTCCATTTCGTTCTTCCTGCAGTGCCCAGAGATGATGTTTTCTTTCCTCAAAAGTTCCATCTGCTCGTCCTTTTCGGGTTCTTGTCTACCTGGTGGGTTGTATAGTAAGAAAACATCCTTACCTCTCTGCGCCCCCTTTGCCAAACACAAGCCCCTTTGTTATAAGGGTGGTTTTGCAAAAATCACTTCAAGAAACAGGTGGCAGCAAACCCGGGCAGTTCATCAACATCTAGGAAGTCTCACCTCTCATGGCCCCGGTCTCTTGAGCAGTCACCCGTCCTGCCCCAGGCTCTCCAGGTGCTTTGTCCAGCCCAGTGAGAGCAGCGGTCACACTGCACTGCCGGGCTTGTTCCCGTCTGTCTCGGGCTAGCCTGTGAGCTCTGCCAGGTTGCGGACTGCGTGATTGGCATTTGCGTGCCTGGCATCTACCACATGTGTGTTGAATGACTGTAAAAGTACCTAGGTGGATGAATGATCCAGCTAGGCAAGTGAGTTTTGTCTGTCTGTCTTGTACCCTCTTTCCTGAGTCCTATCTTAGATGATTTTGTCTTGGACATTAGTCCAGTGAACCGTGTCTTCATTGGACACTAGATAAAGCTATTCTGGCTCTGATCAGAAGTGAATTTAAGGCTCCAGGCTTGGGCCCCAATGCGAGGAAGAGAGTCCCCTCTCAATCAGCAGGGAGTCTTTTCGTGCACTCGGCAATCCCCCAACGCCTGGAGGTCCTGCCTTCACCCTGGGATCTGTGCACCTGTGACCCTCAGCCCCTTCCCGCAGATAAGACCATTCTGTCCTTTAGTGAAGCTGGGAGTCTGAGCCTGTTGTTCCTTACCCATGGTGCCTGGGCTTTCATCCCAGGAGCCCTTCTGTGACAGGCCCATGGCCTCTAGCCTCTCTCAGAAGACTATTTGACCCTGCCAGGACTCCTACAGAGGCTCTCTGGCTGGTCCCAATGCCAACTTTGCTTCCGTCTGTAGAGGAGACTGGGTGGGTGAACCCTGAGCCACATTGTGGTCCAGCCCCTTCCAGCCCAGCCACCAGCAGAGTTCACTTCCTCACGTGCTCCCCTCCCACTCTGCCCCCCGCCCAACTGCCTCCTTCTCTCCAGAGATAAAGCTCTTTCAGAATGTTGCTGTGGGCTGAACTGTGTCCCACCAAGTGTATATGTCGAAGTCCTAACCTCCAGAATGTGACATTTTTTGGTTTTTGTTTTTATTTTATTTTTATTGAATTCGATTTACAATGTTGTATTAGTTTCTGGTATATAGCAAAGTGATTCAGTTATACATATATATGCATATTATTTTTCATATTCTTTTCCATTGTGGTGTATTACAGGATATTGAATATAGTTCCCTGTGCTATACAGTAGGACCTTGTTGTTTATTTTATATATAGTAGTTTGTATCTGCTAATCTCAAACTCCTAATTTATCCTTCCCCCACCCTCTTTCCCCTTTCGTAACCATAAGTTTCTTTTCTGCGTCTATGAGTCTGTTTCAGTTTCGTAAATAAGTTCATTTGTGTCACATTTTAGATTCCACATATAAGTGATATCATATGGTATTTGCCTTTCTCCTTCTGACTTACTTCACTTGGTATGATAATCTCTAGGTTCATCCATGTTGCTGCAAGTGGCATTATTTCATTCTTTTTTATGGCTGAGTAGTATTCCATTGTATATATGTGCTGCATCTTCTCTCTTTGTTCATCTGTTGATGGACATTTAGGTTGTTTCCATGTCTTGGCTGTTGTAAATAGTGCTGCTGTGAACATGGGGGTGCATGTATCTTTTCAAATTAGAGTTTTCTCTGGATATATGCCCAGGAGTGGGATTGCTGGATCATATGGCAACTCTATTTTTAGTTTTTTAAGGAACCTCCATACTGTTCTCCATAGTGGCTGCACCAATTTACATTTACAGTGCATTTGTAGGAACAGTGCAAGAGGGTTTCCTGTTCTCCATAACCTCTCCAGCATTTATTTGTAGACTTTTTAATGATGGCCGTTCTGACTGGTGTGAGGTGGTACCTCACTGTGGTTTTGATTTGCATTTCTCTAATAATAAGCGATGATGAGCATCTTTTCATGTGCCTATTGGCCATCTGTATGTCTTCTTTGGAGAAATGTCTATTTAGGTCTTTCGCCCATTTTTTTTATTGGGTTGTTTGCTTTTTTGTTATTGAGTTGTATGAGCTCTTTGTATATTTTGGAAATTATGCCCTTGTCAGTCTCATTGTTTGCAAATATTTTTTCCCAGCCCATAGGTTGTTTTTTCATTTTGTTTATGCAAAACCTTTCGTTTTATATAAGCAAAACCTTGTAAGTTTGATAAGGCCCATTTGTTTATTTTTGGTTTTATTTCTATTGCCTTGGGAGACTGACCTAAGAAAGCATTGGTACGATTTATGTCAGAGAACATTTTGCCTATGTTCTTTTCTAGAATGCGATGTTTTTTGGAGATAGGGTACTTACAGAGGTAATCAAGTTAAAATGAGGTCATTACAGTGGGCTCTAATCTAATGTGACTGGTGTCCATATGAAAAGGGAAATGTGAACACACAGACAGACAGACACTCAGGGAGAATGCCATGTGAAGATGAATGCAGAGATTGAACGGCCAAGGAAGGCCAAAGATGGCCAGCCAAGCAGCAGAAGCTACAGGAGAGGCATGAAACAGATTGTCCCTCACAGCCCTCAGAAGGAACCAACCCCACCAGCACCTTGATCTCAGACTTCTAGCTTCCGGAACCGTGAGACGATACATTTCTGTTAAGCCAACTGGTTTGTGGTACTTTGTTACAGCAGCTACAGAAGACTAATAAACATGTATTTATGAACACAGACACTGAACATTTGGAAATAATAAGAGAGAGGATTTCTGTGGTCACTATCTCACACTTCCTTCAGAGATTGGGTCTCTTTCCTTGTCATTTATATTCAAATAGCATTTATTGAGCATCTACTATAGGTGAGAATTTTTCTCTTGGGATGTTAGCTTACATAACTCTCTAAACTAACCTCAGAAATCATTGCTATCACCATCTACCAGATGAGGAAACGAGGTTCAGTGAGATTAAGCGATTGAGCGGTTTAAACACAACACTGTAAATCGACTACGATAAAATTTAAAAAATAACAATACTAATAATAAAAGAGATTGAGCGGGGTCACCCATCCAGG
This sequence comes from Balaenoptera borealis, assembly GCF_965194805.1. NCBI lineage: Eukaryota > Metazoa > Chordata > Mammalia > Artiodactyla > Balaenopteridae > Balaenoptera > Balaenoptera borealis. The sequence goes on along the minus strand of NC_138876.1, from coordinate 33,498,129 downwards.
AAGTGGAAACACCCAGCTCAGAATCCAGTTCTCTAGTTTCTAAATGCAGGGCAGTGCTAACGACTAAGCACAAATTTAGGGCCCTCCTCCACCCCATCTGGTTTGGCTTCTTTGAAAATATGAGCCACTTGGAGTGGGAGCCTCCTGCCAGCGTTCTCAAGGATGAGGACAGGAGTCTTTGAAGAGACACGTGCAGCGCTGTGACACTAATGCCACCCCCTGCCTGTGCTGAGTGTCCCCAAGCAGGGCTGCCGGGGCTGCTCAGAAAATCACCTGCATCCCACTCACCTGCTGGGCTCGTTAAAGATGGAATAGTCTTTGGGCAGAATAAGATTTTCTTCTGGTTTCAAATGAAATGGGTGCTCCTCAAGAAAATCTAGAAAGTGCAGAGAAGCACACAGAAGGAAATAACGCCTCTGTAACATTTAGGTTTTGTCCTTAAGGTCCTGCATCTAGGTGTATATGGTGCACATTGTATCTTCTGTAGGGTTTATGTTTAAAGTTTGAGGGGGCATGGGAAAAAAATCCCTCAAATTGTTTGGAAGCTCAAAGGCCAAGAGAAAAAACTTTTTTGTTTCTCTTTGTGTTCAGGAAAATATTTAGAGGTGGCGGCAGCCAAAGTCTAGTTTGAATGGGGGAAGAGCAGGGGGCAAAGACCGTGGATCAGCGAAGGGATTTTTCTCCCTGTTTTCTTTCAGTACTAAGCACACGTAGTTGAATTCAGGTAAGTTATATGCTAGGCTAATGCGTAGCGTGAGTCCATTGTGTGTAACCCCTCCACCGCCCCCTTTCACCTCCCTTCCATCCCCCACAATTGGCTCGGGCTGAGGATGCTGTTTAATATTCTACCTAGCTGTTTGCTGGGGTTTAGAGTTGCTTAATGGATGTAGAAACATGGGGTGCGTGTGTGTACGTGTACCAGCTCTCTGTCTGAGTCTCAAATGCCCATGAGGTCGTGCAGGTGGGCTGTCCAGCATTGGGGTTGCTACAACCCCATACACGGCAGCTCTGGGTCTCTGTGTCAGGCGGCATAGACATGGAGTGTCTGCCTACATCTTGCCATGTGGCTTCTGTGTAATGAAACAAAGCCAGAAGCCTGAGTAGATGTTCCTTAATCTAGCTCTGTCTGCTTTACAGATAGTGCCAGTTTTTCCCAGATTCCGGGATTAGGTTGTCTATTAGTCCTTACTTTGGGTAATGTTGTGAGTCTTGGTCTTTTTCTGTCTTCATAGGCATTTTAATGGGCACTTGGGCAAGGCTGAGTCAGCGGCTCCTAGCTAGATACGCTTCAGCCTGGAAGTCCAACCCAGAGCCTCTAGACCGTTTCCTACAAGCCACTGCACCCACAGCCGTCAGACAGCCACACCTGCGGGACCACTCAGCCAGATCTGATCTCTCTGTTTACCAGCTCCTTCTCATGTGACCATGTCCTAACTTTTCTCTTCATCATCATCATCATCATCATCTTCCTTGTTATTTGGCTTGGAGATAGTATAGTTCGGTGGTTAAGGAATTAGACTTTAGCAACAGACACTTACCAGCTGTGTGACCTTGAGCAAGTTTCTTAGCTTTTCTGGGTTTCAGTTTCCACATTATAAGATGGGAGTCACTGCAGAATTCATGTACTCACAAATATGAAGGGCATAGTGTTTCTTTCTTCTTTTTATACAAAAGGATTTATTAAAAAACCAGTAAGACCCTACTACATCATGACACTGTCACACTGGGCTTTTAACACAAGACTTGCTCTACAATACTAGGGAGTGCAGGGCATAAAACACAAATTGATTCTGAAGCATAGCAATTAAGAAATAAAGCAATGAAAGCAAATTTCTTTTAATGAGAACTCAGGATTAAACTCCAGAGGGACCCAACATCATACTTCCGTTGGGGGACTTGATACAAAAAATTTAGTTTGAACGGCTATCAGCAGGTGGCAGGGGCCACCTTTAAATGAATCTTCAATTTGGAAAATACTGCTTCACCACCTGTTGGGGATAAGTTGCAAATGGAACAATTTAGTATGGTTTGTAGCTATTTTGATGACCACTTCACCTGGATACTTTCCCATAACCACTGTGCTGGTCCCCACCTCTTGCACGAGCTCTTTCTGCAAATCTGCCTCTGGATCCCCACTGTTGCTGTTGCTGATGATGTTCCTTCGACATGGCTACTTTTATCTCACATTTACTAAGACCAACATTGCGTTATTTCCTTTCCATTATCTTCTTCACTGGTTCCTCTTCCTTAAAGGTAATAAAGCAGAATAAGGGCATAGTGTTTCAGTGCTGCCCATCCTGGCACCCAGGATCCCCTTGCCTCCTCAGTCTCGCCCTGGACTCATCTCGCCAATCGCAAACCCGGGGTCACCCCTCCTCTGTTTCTGAGTTGCTTGGCGTTGCTGTTGAAAGTCATGAGTGTTGTCGATTGTATCCAGTAGTGATTCATGCCTAGAAGCTCAGTGTCCTTACCAGTTCTCGGCAGTTCTGTTAGTTCCTTATTAATATCCTTATTAATTTAGTCCCCATGTAATACTCCCGATATTATTCTGTTCTTGCCCTCTGAATGCTAAAAAAGTGGAAGATTTTCTGTGAGTTCTCCCATCTTTTCCTCCAATCACCTATTGTATATCCTTCTTGCCACCTCAGAGTTTTTAAACATCTTTAGCCATCCTCTCTCCTCAGATCTGCCTGTTTGGATTCTAGGTTGTTCCTTGTTGTAACAATAGATGAGGCCATCACAGGTGGTTCCATTTTTTTTCTGCACTTAACAAAAAGTCTGGAGATTGGTAGCCACGCTGCTCAAGGCCGCTATCAAGGACCTGGGCTCTTTGAGCTTATTGTTTTGCCATCCTTGTTGTGTGGATTTCATCCTCATAGTTGCAAGTTGCTGTGGCATCTTATTTTAGATAGGAAGAAGGGGGAAAGGTAGAAAGAAGCATTCCACCTAAGTTTTTTTTTTTTTAATCTGTAAAACAATAGCTTTCCCAGAATCCAGTAAACTTTGCTTGCATGTCACACTGGCCAGGACCATGTTACATGGCTATCACAGGCTTCAAGAGCCTAGGAAATCAAGACTTTTAGCTGGGCTCATGACACCCTAAAAGTAATGGGTCCTTTTGCAAAGAAAAAATGGGGAGAACAGATATTGGGTAGGCTGCAGGCAGATGCATGTACCTTTCATCCTAAGACTATGTCAGAGGAGAGAAAACTAGCAGGAGTCAGGGGAAAGGAGAAAAGGAAGTAGAGAGGGGAGGAGGGGTAGGTCTGCCAGAAACCAAAACAACATAATTACTAGTATTAAGATTTTGCTGTAATAATAATATATAATAATAATAATTATGTGTTTTTAGCTTTCCCATGTGTCAAGTGAATTCATAAAGGTGAATATTTGCTGAAAAAGTTACATGTGCCAATACTGAACTAATCTCAGAAATACTGCAGCAGTAGCCCAAACTGAAGTCTTTTAAAATGGTCTTTTGACATCAGACTCTGTGCTGTGTACACGCGACGCACGGTGGACATTTCCTTGCTTTCCGCTTCATTTTCTTGCAAAGTTCATGTCAGCCGGAAACTGATGTGGCAGCTGATCCTCTGTGGTACCGATTTCCAATTAGTGGGAACATTTGTGCAGGTTCACTGTGCAGGGTCGCTCTGATGCCCGGGCTGGGGACTTCTGCTGGAGAAGCAGCAGACAGCCAATTGTCTAATTTAAAGAGTTGACAGTATTTCCTGTGAAAGTTTAAAAAAAATCACCCAGCTATTGTCTCTAGGTCTGGTGGACTTTAGGGCATGGGGAAACCGAAAGGATTTGTAGAAAATAGCAGGGCTGTTTGGGAAACTGGTCACCATGACAACAGGGCACAGCACAGCAGCAGTTACAAGGGAAGTGGCGATGGCCAGCGCCCTTCACAGGAGGGACGATTCAGGTTTAAACACCTCCATAAACAACAGTTGTGTTTGACAACGAGGTGTTCATAAATTATTACGTCCAAGAGCCACTTTTCAAGGACAGTCTTCATAGCAGCCAGGTTCCGATTTGCTTGCTGGGGAGATAAGTGATGTGTGTGCCAACACTAAGGAACATAGCCACTGCCTCGTGAGCATGGCTTCTGTTAACTGAGTGCCCAGCACGTGCCAGGACTTGCGTATTCAGTATCTAATTCTGTTACCCCCATTTTACAGATTGGGGGAAGTCAGGGAGGTGAGGTACCTTGCCCAAGGGCTGCACATCAGGTTCTCTTGGGGAACCTAAAATAAAGCCTTCACCCCAAACCTGGGGCTTCAAATACGGTAGATGGGTGGGGCCGGAACTCCTGCATTTTTAACAGCTTCTTTAGGTCAACACTGAGAGGCATTCCCTCTGTCTGTGGTGGAGCCAAGATTCTGCATTTCTAACAAGCTCTCAAGGGATGCTTGGACCTCTTGTAGAGAAGGGAGGTCCTAGATCAGAGCCTGGCAAACCTTTTCTGTAAAGGCCCGGATGGTAAATATTTCAGGCTATATGGGCCACTGACCTCTGTTGCAACTACTCAACTTTGCTGTTTTTAGCACCAAAGCAGCCATAGGAAAAGATACATAAATGAGTGGCTGTTTGTTTTTTTGATATTGAGCTGCATGAGTTGCTTGTATGTTTTGGAGATTAATCCTTTGTCAGTTGCTTCATTTGCAAATATTTTCTCCCATTCTGAGGGTTGTCTTTTCGTCTTGTTTATGGTTTCCTTTGCTGTGCAAAAGCTTTTGAGTTTCATTAGATCCTATTTGTTTATTTTTGTTCTTATTTCCATTTCTCTAAGAGGTGGGTCAAAAAGGATGTTGCTGTGATTTATGTCATAGAGTGTTCTGCCTGTGTTTTCCTCTAAGAGTTTGATGGTGTCTGGCCTTACATTTAGGTCTTTAATCCATTTTGAGTTTATTTTTGTGTATGGTGTAGGGAGTGTTCTAATTTCATTCTTTTACATGTAGCTGTCCAGTTTTCCCAGCACCACTTATTGAAGAGGCTGTCTTTTCTCCACTGTATGTTCTTGCTTCCTTTATCAAAGATAAGGTGACCATACGTGCGTGGGTTTATCTCTGGGCTTTCTATCCTGTTCCATTGATCTGTATTTCTGTTTTTGTGCCAGTACCATAGTGTCTTGATTACTGTAGCTTTGTAGTATAGTCTGAAGTCAGGGAGCCTGATTCCTCCAGCTCCGTTTTTCTTTCTCAAGATTGCTTTGGCTATTTGGGGTCCTTTGTGTTTCCATACAAATTGTGAAATTTTTTGTTCTAGTTCTGTGAAAAATGCCAGTGGTAGTTTGATAGGGATTGCATTGAATCTGTAGATTGCTTTGGGTAGTAGAGTCATTTTCACAATGTTGATTCTTCCAATCCAAGAACATAGTATATCTCTCCATCTATTTGTATCATCTTTAATTTCTTTCATCAGTGTCTTATAATTTTCTGCATACAAGTCTTTTGTCTCCTTAGGTAGGTTTATTCCTAGATATTTTATTCTTTTTGTTGCAGTGGTAAATGGGAGTGTTTTCTTAATTTCACTTTCAGATTTTTCATCAGTAGTGTATAGGAATACAAGAGATTTCTGTGCATTAATTTTGTATCCTGCTACTTTACCAAATTCATTGATTAGCTCTAGTAGTTTTCTGGTAGTATCTTTAGGATTCTCTAAATCCTATAGTATAGTATCATGTCATCTGCAAACAGTGACAGCTTTACTTCTTCTTTTCCAATTTGGATTCCTTTTATTTCTTTGTCTTCTCTGATTGCTGTGGCTAACACTTCCAAAACTATGTTGAATAATAGTGGTGAGAGTCGGCAACCTTGTCTTGTTCCTGGTCTTAGTGGAAATGGTTTCAGTTTTTCACCATTGAGGATGATGTTGGCTGTGGGTTTGTCATATATAGCCTTTATTATGTTGAGGAAAGTTCCCTCTATGCCTACTTTCTGGAGGGTTTTTATCATAAATAGGTGTTGGATTTTGTCGAAAGCTTTCTCTGCATCTATTGAGATGATCATATGGTTTTTCTCCTTCAATTTGTTAATATGGTGTATCACATTGATTGATTTGCATATATTGAAGAATCCTTGCATTCCTGGGATAAACCCCACTTGATCATAGTGTATGATCCTTTTAATGTGCTGTTGGATTCTGTTTGCTAGTATTTTGTTGAGGATTTTTGCATCTATGTTCATCAGTGATATTGGCCTGTAGTTTACTTTCTTTGTGACATCTTTGTCTGGTTTTGGTATCAGAGTGATGCTGGCCTTGTAGAATGAGTTTGGGAGTGTTCCTGCCTCTGCTATATTTTGGAAGAGTTTGAGAAGGCTAGGTGTTAGCTCTTTTCCAAATGTTTCATAGAATTCACCTGTGAAGCCATCTGGTCCTGGGCTTTTGTTTGTTGGAGGATTTTTAATCACAGTTTCAATTTCAGTGCTTGTGATTGGTCTGTTTATATTTTCTATTTCTTCCTGGTTCAGTCTTGGAAGGTTGTGCTTTTCTAAGAATCTGTCCATTTCTTCCAGGTTGCCCATTTTACTGGCATATAGTTGCTTGTAGTAATCCATCATGATTCTTTGTATTTCTGCAGTGTCAGTTGTTACTTCTCCGTTTTCATTTCTAATTCTGTTGGTTTGAGTCTTCTCCCTTTTTTTCTTGATGAGTCTGGCTAGTGGTTTATCAATTTTTTTACCTTCTCAAAGAACCAGCTTTTAGTTTTATTGATCTTTGCTATTGTTTTCTTCATTTCTTTTTCATTTATTTCTGATCTGATCTTTGTGATTTCTTTCTGCTAACTTTGGTGTTGTTTTTTTTTTTTTTGTTCTTCCTTCTCTAATTGCTTTAGGTGTAAAGTTAGGTTGTTTATTTGAGATGTTTCTTGAGGTAGGATTGTATTGCTATAAGCTTCCCTCTTAGAACTGCTTTTGCTGCGTCCCATAGGTTTTGGGCCGTTGTCTTTTCATTGTCATTTGTCTCTAGGTATATTTTGATTTCCTCTTTGATTTCTTCAGTGATCTCTTGGTTATTTAGTAGTGTATTGTTTAGCCTCCATGTGTTTGTATTTTTTACAGATTTTTTCCTGTAATTGATATCTAGTCTCATAGCGTTGTGGTCAGAAAAAATACCTGATATGATTTCAGGTTTCTTAAATTTACCAGGGCTTGATTTGTGACCCAAGATATGATCTGTCCTGGAGAATGTTCCATGAGCACTTGAGAAGAAAGTGTATTTGTTGTGTTTGGATGGGATGTCCTGTAAGTATCAATTAGTCCATCTTGTTAATGTATCATTTAAAGCTTGTGTTTCCTTATTCATTTTCATTCTGGTTGATCTGTCCATTGGAGAAAGTGGGGTGTTAAAGTCCCCTACTATTATTGTGCTACTGTCGATTTCCCCTTTTATGGCTGTTAGTATTTGCCTTATGTATTGAGGTGCTCCTATGTTGGGTGCATAAATATTTACAAGTGTTATATCTTCTTCTTGGATTGATCCCTTGAACATTATGTAGTGTCCTTCTTTGTCTCTTGTAATAGTCTTTATTTTAAAGTCTATTTTGTCTGATATGAGTATTGCTACTCCAGCTTTCTTTTGATTTCCATTTGCATGGAATATCTTTTTCCATCCTCTCACTTTCAGTCTGTATGTGTCCCTAGGTCTGAAGTGGGTCTCTTGTAGACAGCATATATATGGGTCTTGTTTTTGTATCCATTCAGCCAGTCTATGTCTTTTGGTTGGAGCATTTAATCCATTTACATTTAAGGTAATTATCTATATATATCTTCCTATTGCCATTTTCTTAATTGTTTTGGATTTGTTTTCGTAGGTCTTTTCCTTCTCTTGTGTTTCCTGCCTAGAGAAGTTCCTTTAGCATTGGTTGTAAAGCTGGTTTGGTGGTGCTGAATTCTCTTAACTTTTGCTTGTCTGTAAAGGTTTTAATTTCTCCATTGAATCTGAATGAGATCCTTGCTGGATAAAGTAATCTTGGTTGTAGGTTCTTCCCTTTCATCACTTTAAATATGTCCCGCCACTCCCTTCTGGCTTGTAGAGTTTCTGCTGAAAGATCAGCTGTTAACCTTTTGGGGAGTCCCTTGTATGTTATTTGTTGCTTTTCCCTTGCTGCTTTTGATATTTTTTCTTTGTATTTAATTTTTGATAGTTTGATTAATATGTGTCTTGGCGTGTTTCTCCTTGGATTTATCCTGTATGGGACTCTCTGTGCTTCCTGGACTTGATTGACTATTTCCTTTCCCGTGTTAGGGAAGTTTTCAACTGTAATCTCTTCAGATATTTTCTCAGACCCTTTCTTTTTCTCTTCTTCTTCTGGGACCCCTATAATTCGAATGTTGGTGTGTTTAATGTTGTCCCAGAGGTCTATGAGGCTGTCCTCCATTCTTTTCATTCTTTTTTCTTTATTCTGCTCTGCAGTAGTTATTTCCACTATTTTACCTTCCAGGTCACTTACCCATTCTTCTGCCTCAGTTATTCTGCTATTGATTCCCTCTAGAGAATTTTTAATTTCATTGATCATGTTGTTCATCATTGTTTGTTTGCTGTTTAGTTCTTCTAGGTCCTTGTTAAACGTTTCTTGTATTTTCTCCATTCTGTTTCCAAGATTTTGGATCATCTTTACTATCATTACTCTGAATTCTTTCAGGTGGACTGCTTATTTCCTCTTCATTTGTTTGGTCTGGTGGGTTTTTACCTTGCTCCTTCTGCTGCATATCTCTCTGTCTTCCCATTTTTCTTAACTTACTGTGTTTGGGGTCTCCTTTTCACAGGCTGCAGGTTTGTAGTTCCTGTTGTTTTTGGTGTCTGCCCCCAGGGGGTGGCTTGTGTAGGCTTCCTGGTGGAGGGGACTGGTGCCTGTGTTGTGGTGGGTGGGGCTGGATCTTGTTTTTCTGGTGGGCAGGGCTGCATCCGGTGGTGTGTTTTGGGGTGTCTGTGAACTTATTATGATTTTAGGCAGCCTCTCTGCTAACAGGTGGGGTTGTGTTCCTGTCTTGCTAGTTGTTTGGCATGGGGCATCCAGCACTGAAGCTTGTTGGCTGTTGGGTGAAGCTGGGTCTTAGTGTTGAGACGGAGATCTCTGGTAGAGCTCTCGCTGATTGATGTTGTGTGGGGCCGGGAGGTCTCTGGTGGTCCAGTGTCCTGAACTCAGCTCTCCCACCTCAGAGGCTCAGGCTTGACACCAACCAGAGCACCAAGACCCTGTCAGCCCCATGGCTCAGAAGAAAAGGGAGAAAAAAAGAAAAAAAAAATTATAAGATAAAATAATTAAAACAAAAAAATTATTAAAATAAAAAATTTAAATGTAATAGAAAAAGAAAAACAGAAGAGAGCAACTAAACCAATAAACAAATCCACCAATGATAACAAGCGCTAAAAACTATACTAAGATAAACATAAAAATCAGAAACAAGTCAGTCGCAGACAGCAAACCCCAAGTTTGCAGTTGCTTCCAAAGTCCACCGCCTCAATTTTGGGTTGATTTGTTGTCTATTCAGGTTTTCCACAGATGCAGGGTACCTCAAGCTGATTGTGGGCATTTAATCCGCTGCTCCTGATGCTGCACGGAGAGATTTCCCTTTCTCTTCTTTGTTCGCACAGCTCCTGGGGTTCAGCTTTGGTTTTGGCCCCACCTCTGGGTGTAGGTTGCCCTCAGGCTTCTGTTCTCGCCCAGACATGACAGGGTGAAAGCAGTGGCTGATTAGGGGGCTGTGGCTCATTTAGGCTGGGGGGAGGGAGGGGTACAGAATGTGGGGCGAGCCTGTGGCGGCAGAGGCCAGTGTGACGTTGCAACAGCCTGAGGCGTGCCGTGTGTTCTGTTGGGGAAGTTGTCCCTGGATCACGGGACCCTGGCAGTGGCGGGCTGCACAGGCTCCCAGGACGGGGGTGGAGGGTGCAGTGTGTGGATAAGTGACCTGTGCTTGCATACAGGATTCTTGGTGGCTGCAGCAGCAGTGTTAGTGTTTCATGCCTGTCTCTGGTGTCCGAGTTGATAGCCACGGCTCGCGCCCGTCTCTGGAGCTCATTTAGGCGGTGCTCTGCCTTCTGTGGGCAGACAGGGAAGGAATCCCCTCTCCTCGAGCACCCCGAAGCAGTGGTCTCTTTCCTCTTAGGCAGCTCCAGACTTTTTCCTGGACTCCCTCCCGGCTAGCCGTGGCGCACTAGCCCCCTTCAGGCTGTGTTCACGCAGCCAACCCCACTCCTCTCCCTGGGATCTGACCTCCGAAACCTGAGCCTCAGCTCCCAGCCCCCACCCGTCCCGGCCGGTGAGCAGACAAGCCTCTCAGGCTGGTGAGTGCTGGTTGGCAGCGATCCTCTGTGCGGGAATCTCTCCGCTTTGCCCTCTGCACCCCTGTTGCTGCGCTCTCCTCTGTAGCTCCAAAGCTTCCCCCCTGCCCACCCCCCGTCTCTGCCAGTGAAGGGGCTTCCTAGTGTGTGGAAACTTTTCCTCCTTTACAGCTCCCTCCCAGAGGTGCAGGTCCCGTCCCTATTCTTTTGTCCTTCTTTTTTCTTTTTCTTTTGCCCTACCCAGGTACGTGGGGATTTTCTTGCCTTTTGGGAAGTCTGAGGTCTTCTGCCAGCGTTCAGTAGGTGTTCTGTAGGAGTTGTTCCACATGTAGATGTATTTTTGATGTGTTTGTGGGGAGGAAGGTGATCTCCACATCTTACTCCTCTGCCATCTTGAAGGTCTCCCCTCTATTTGATGAGTTTTAATTCATTGCACTTATTATTATTTGTGTGTGCCTGAACTGTTCCATTTTTGACTAATGGAAGCCCCTTGGTTTGATTCCTTTTTACACAACTCCAATAGTCTTTGATGGTCCTTGCTTTCTGGTATGATGTTTTTTCTAGACTTATGTTGTATTTTTCCTGTGCTAGACTTGGAATTAACCATTTCTCTAAGGAGTCCTGGTTCCTTTAATTGAAATATGATATTTAGAGACTACAGCCTGGGCACCTGGGGTGCTCATTGCTATTGGGTTGGTTGTTGTTTATAGACCTTTTCAGAGGACAGAGCTAGGAGTTATTTTCTTTTTTAAAGAGATGATATATTTGTATTGATATTATCAATTCAAAATTTTCAATTGTAGGGCTTTTCTTATTTTTTTTATTTTTGTATTTGTTCTTTTTTTTAGGTGCTGAAAATCTTGGTTCCTAACAACATTAGAATTACTTATTTACTTTTTATATATCTAGCAATATGTTACTGAAAATATTTTTAGATTTTTATGGGGTTTTGTCCTTAGGGTGTAGCACAATAGAAATATACAGTTAGATTGCTATGTTTTACAGTAACTTGAAACAATTTCTTGCTGTATCGTTAAGCTATCAACTTGCCATAGAGGTAGGTTATTTATTTTATCTTGTGGCCAAATTGTTGCTTTTTAAAATTTCAGTTTAATTTTGTTTTATATTTAGGTAAAAAATTTACATGGGTCCAATGACAAATGTACAAAACAAGCTACATTTAAGAAGTCTAACTTTTATTTCTGCCCCATCTACTCTGTTCCCTTTGTCCTCCTCTAGTTTTGGTTATCTTTTCATATATTTATACAATATATACATACACACACACACACAAACACACACACACAACACACATACACATACATTCACATGCTGCCTTTTAAAGATAAAAGGTAGCATACTATACCCTCTGTTTTTTCTGTATGTTGGCCTTCTCACTTAGTATATTCCAGAGATCACTTCAGAGCAGTATATAGATAAATTTCTCATTTCTTTTCATAACTACATATGCTCAATTGTGTGGATATGTCATAGTTCATTGGGGTTGTTTCTAGACTTTTGTCCATGTGTTTTCTCACTTTTGCCAGTGTATCTTTAGGTAGATTCTTTTTTTTTTATAAATTTATTTATTTATTTATTTTTGCTGTGTTGGGTCTTCGTTTCTGTGCTAGGGCTTTCTCTAGTTGCGGCAAGCGGGGGCCACTCTTCATCGCGGTGCGCGGGCCTCTCACTATTGCGGCCTCTGTTGTTGCGGAGAACAGGCTCCAGACGCGCAGGCTCAGTAGTTGTGGCTCACGGGCCCAGTTGCTCTGCGGCATGTGGGATCTTCCCAGACCAGGGCTCGAACCCGTGTCCCCTGCATTGGCAGGCAGATTCTCAACCACTGCGCCACCAGGGAAGCCCTAGGTAGATTCTTAAAAGTGGGATGACTAGGCTGAATGCAAGCAGGTACTGCCAAATTCCTCTCCACAGCAGTTGTACTATGTTGCATTCCCATCAGCAGTGTCTGAGAGTGCCTGTTGTCCCATAGCCATGCCAACGGAGTATATTGTCCAATTTAGGGGATTTTGTCACTTTAATGGGTAAGAAATTGTCACTTAGTTTTAATGTGCATCACTGTGAGTGAGGTCACTGTCTTTTCATATGACTATGGGCAAATTGCCTTTTTCCTAGGTGTATACCATCTGTTTACATCTCTAGGCCTATTCTTTTGACCATATTCAGTAGTTGGGAATCTTCATCCTTTGAGGATGACTGAGATATTTTGAAGAGCAAAAAGTCCCTAAGTTATTTGGTGAATGAAATTGTTGGGTGTTTGCTCTCAGGTGGAGCAGCTGGGGCTGGCTGAGCATCTTTCCTTATGAGCACAGTCCCAGGGCTTCTCCATATGGTCTTTCTGCATGAGCTAGTTTGGGCTTCCTCACAGCACGGTGACCTCGGAGCAGTCAGACTGTTTACATAACTACTCCGAGCTCCAGCACGTGTCCCAGCTAAAAAGGCAGAAGCTGTATTACCTCTCGTGACCTAACCTTGGAAGTCACGCGGTGTCATTTCTCCTGCCTTCGATTGCTTATAAGTGAGTCACAAACCTGCCCAGATTCAAAGGGAGGGAATTAGACACCATCCCTTGATGAAAGAACAGCAGGGTTCTAGAAGAGCATGGCAGTTTTAAGAACTGTTAAGGGTCTGAGATTTTACCTGACAGGTTGGCCTGTGACAGTGTCTTGGAAGCTGGTAAGACATGAGACTCCTGGGTCAGAAACAAAGGACTTGATCACTATGGCGCAGCAAGCCTCATGCGAGTTAGCATTTGCATCAGTTTCCTTTTTCCCCAAGTCTCACAGGGGTGACGCAGATGGGTCCAGATTCCTGCACACACGGTAGATTGTGTTACAGGAGATTTCTGTGCCTACAAATTCACTGAAGCTCTTCTCCCAAAGAGCGATATTGTAAATGCAGAGTCAGCGCTCATTGCCCTTGACCTCTCTGCAGCTTTCAGCACTGCGTTGATCTGACCAATCTCCTCTGCCCACACCCTCCTCCCCACTTTGGAAATCAACCTTCTCCCTGAGTTTTCCCGCCCCCGCCACTGGTGAGTTTCCCTTCTACCTCTGATTACATCTTCTCTGCCTCATTCTCCCTTTTTGGCTCCTCTTTCCCGGTTTCCCTTCACCCACCTCCCATAGGTACGTGGCTCTTCATGCCCTGTCCTGGCTCCCTTTCCTCATTCAGCATGCTCACTCCTGGGGAATCATCACATTTCCAACTGCTCGAAAGACATCTGGCTGCTGTCAACCAGGTGCCTCAAATTCAGTTTTCCCAAAACCAAATTCATCTCTTCTTTCACACACCTGCCCCTCCTACTGTGCATTCCCTCTCAGTTTACCACAGTCATCCTCTGATTGGGTGCAAGTCTTCAAAGTTATTTTTGTTTTACTCCCATCATTCTCTCTCTTTTTCTGCACATCTGATGGGGTACCAGATCCCACAGACTGTGTCTGAAATGTCTCTTGGAATGAGTAGTTGTCTTCAGGCCCCAGGACCAGTGCCCTAGCTCAGGGCCTCCTTAATGCTCACCTTTGAACAGCCTCCCATTGACCTTCCTGCATGTGGGGCATCCTGATGGTGAGGCAGGCATCCCCCTCCTCTCTCGTTGCCCCATACTTGTCTCTCCCCAGACCACAGGCTCAGCTGAATTTTTTGGATTTCTCAGCCCGTGAACAACCTTCTTTTCTCCCTTCCTTCCTTCCTTTCCACGAATATTCTTCAGCACCCACTGTGGGCGGTAGGAGGCACTGTTTTAGATATTGTAGCAGAAAACGAGACAGACAAGGCTCTGCTCTTGGAGCTTACATTCAGGTTGGGTGTAATGGTGATGGGCAGAGAAGTAAATCACCAAAGTAATTTCAGATATTTGTAAGTACCATGAAAAAAAACCAAGGTAATGAAATAGATGGAGCTTGGGATAGGGTGAGGGCTAACAGATTGTGTGGTCGGGGTAGGCCTCTTCGAGGAAGTGGTATGTGAATTAAACTGAGTGAAAAGCAGGGCTGGCCTTGTGAACATTAGGGGCCAGCATGCTCCTGGACAGCCACCAGGAAGTGCAAAGGCCCTGAGGCTGGAATGAGCTTGATGTGATGGAGGCACAGAATGAGGCCACAGTGATTGGTGGGAACTGAGAGAGGGGGATAGTAGAAGAGGATATGTGTAGGGATGGAATATGTAGTAGCACCTTGTGGGTGATGGGCAGGAGTGTGGACTTCGTTTCCGGGGCAGTGGGAAACAGAGCTGGGATTACCCCCATAGAGGCGCTGAGCCTCTTGTTTACTTCTGACCTTTCCTTTCTTCAGTCATTCCTCACACTCCTGCCAGGATCTTTCTGGAGCATGGATGTGATCCTGTCACTCAGAGCCCCAAATGTTTCATGAGCCCTGTTTCCCACTGGACAAATGAAGAAAATTTTCAGCATGGCCTTCTAGGCTCTTGGCCCTCTGGCTTGAACCTTCTATCCCTACCAGCTCTACACTCTTGACCCTCACTGCTTCCTAAGCCTGCCCTTTCCTTTCTTCTTTATGTCTTTAGTTTTGCTTGCTCAGATGGAACATTTTACCTTCACATTTGCTCAGCGCACAAATCCAACCCCAAAGCCACGCCCTCTGCAAAACCTCCTAACCGCCCTAGGTTCTCCCCAGGTAGAACCAATCTCTGTTTCCCTATTTCCCTATTTTTCTTCTAATCATTATTTCCACTGCTCTATGGTCAGCCTTGGGTGCATGTGCACAGGTCCGTCCTTCTGCAGGAATGAGGGCTTCCTGGGGACAGAAATTTTGTCCTGCTCATTGTCTGAGAAATAGGAGCTCCATTAATGTTTTGTGAGATTGACAAGATAGGCAAACACCAGTCTGTTATTCTGTCTTGCATTTGAAGAAGATGATGAGCTGTTGCTTGGCTGTAACACAATGGGGTTTCGGGCACAGCTCCACAGGCATTTAGCTGTGTGATTGCACGGTCACATAACTGTGTGCTGCAGTGACCTCGTGACTGCTTCGCTACATGACCACATAACTGCATGATCGCATGGCTGTGCAGTTGTTTAGCTGCATGAGTATATGGAAGCATAGCTATCCGGCCACAATTTGCACAGCTGCATGGCTGGCCAGCCACTTTACTACATGGCTGTGTGGCTGCATGGCCATGTGGTTCCATTGCTTTGACAGAAAAACTTCCCTTTGCTTTTCTATGAATTGCATCAAGATGTCTACCAACGTTCTGAGGTTGGTTGGGTTTTCCATAGGGAAGCCGTTGGCATTTGGGGTGGGGCTGCTGCATGCAGGCATAACCATTAAGCATCCCTTGACTCTGCCACCAAATTGCAGTATGGTTCTCATCATCAAGACAACCCAAAACGTCCCCGTGCCTTTCCATACTCCCCCTCTCCGCACCTGTTAAGACCGCTAGATCATGAGGACAGGGGAGTAAGGTGAAGGAAAAGTTACAAAGAAATTGTACTCATCAGAAAAAGCTTAGAGCTGAAAGGGATCCACATAATTGTTAAGCACAAGTCCTGAAGTCTTTATGAGATAATCAAGACCTGCGAGCTTAAGGGCCTTGCCTGAAGTCCCACAGCTTGTCAGCCACAGGACCCAAACTGGAAAGCATTTTTAAAATCTGTGATCTGTAAAATAGGGATTTACTTTTTTTGTTTTGGCCGCGCTGTGCGGCTTGCGGAATCTTAGTTCCCCAACCAGGGATCGAACCCGGGCTCCCATCAGTGGAAGCACAGAGTCCTAACCACTGGTCTGCCAAGGAGGTCCCTACTTGTTTTTATATAACAAATACTTGTGTATTTTACTTACTTTGGGCCAGATACTGTTCTAACCACATAACAAAGCTCACTGAATATTTGTAGCAACCCTATGAGGTCAGATTACACCCACTTTGCAGATGAGGCCACACAGCACTTACTTTCTTTATGCCACTTTTAAAAAATAATACAACGCACCCCCAGAATGTCATGGGGAGGATAGAATGGTGTGATATATGTCGAAGACTCAGCTGTCAGTAGTGCTCAGTAAACGCTAGCCATCATTCATTATGGCTGTGACTTTGTCCCCCTGTGCTCCTCCCCATGTCCTTCCCTCCTCTAGGTTATACAATTTCAACTTCAGAGGTCCTAGTTCTGTCGTCCGAGTAGGGCCACCATTGTTTTTTCCCTGAAACGACACACATTGTGGGTACAGGACACAGATATATCTTGGGAGAGGAGGTCATCTTTTCACAAGTTCCTTTAGGGACCCGGAATTTAAACTTCTGCCACTCCGTGTCATGCTTTGTTCTTAGAATCCACTTGCTTCTGTAATTACAGAAGCACTTGTTTGCATCAGTCTCTGCTCCTGAAACGCTCAGGGCTACCCTGTGGTTGTTTTTGTTCAGAGAGTGAGGGAACAAGAGGCGAGGGAGGCAGATAAAAAAGGAGGTAGAAACTACATATTCATCACTAAAGAGAGAGCCCTGCTTTCCCAGACTGCTTTTTTCAGGCCTCAGGAATACTTTCTTGGTTGCCAGGGACCTCCTTGAATCAGGGCTTGAAATGAAGATGTTGTCACAGGGGAGCACCTGAAGACAGATTCCATGTTTTGGAATATGGGCAGGACACTGGCAAGCGGGTTCTCCCATAGCCAGCAGGTTGGGGAGAGGGAGCTAGTGATTTATTGTTATCCAGAAAGATCCAATTTTATTTTTTAAATCTCCTGAGTGGTTTATTCAGATAAATATATTTGAATGTGTCTCTGGTTTGTTGAATTTGTTCAAACCCAATGAACACATTAACCATTAATGAGGTGCTTGGGCATCTTTGAAAGACTGGTAATAATCCTCTTAAGAGAAAATCATATCTATTTAATCCCTTTCTCTGTGTGTAATGCTGAATACAGCATCTAAAGTGGATTTATACTCCACAATGCCCAAAGTGACTTCGCTTACTACAGTCACAGATACATTAGGATGCTTACATCCAAATGGACTCTGAAAATACATGTCTTACAGGTTAATTGGAATGGTTGGTTCATAAGACAAATCGAGAATCTAGTTCTGGATGAAATGTAATCCTTTTGCCTTTATGAATCACTTGACTCCACAATTATGCCTCAAATGATGTCATGAATATTTATTTGTTACCTAAGTTTTAATTTTCTTTGGTGCAGGTTTTGCTATTGGGATGATATAGAAATAGACATTACTGAAGGGCTTGAGACTAAGGCAGACCAAATGTTGACATCCTCCTAGTCATCGAAGTGTCCCTACTTTTTACCTTAAAAAATGAATGAATTAATTTATTCAGCAGTTATTTAGGGAGCCCTGACGAAGTGCAAGACATGGTCCTAAGCACTCAGGATAGATCTATGAAGAGCCCTTGTGAAGTTTACAGTCAGAGCAACTCTGTCCAATAGAACTTCCTGTGATGATGGAAGGTTCTATGTCTGCATTGTCCGATACAGTAGCAACAGCTATGGGTCATTTGGAATGGGGCTAGTGCAGCTGAATTTTTTATATTCTTTAATGTCAATTTAAATTTGCATAGCTCATTGTAGCTAGTGGCTGTTGTATTGGAAAACACAGGTAGAAGAAGAGGTAGATTAACTGATTCACACAGCTAATGAATTACAATCATTGTAAGTGCTACAGGAGAAGCCAGGTACTATGAGAAAATAAAACTCAGAAATGTAACCTAATCTAAGGGTTGGCTAAGACTCCTCTGAGATATCGATGTTTGTGTTAAAAACTGAAGAGTGCTTGGGATTCACCAGGTTTGGGTTGACATGGGAACATTTTTAGCGAAAGGACCAGCACGTGCAAAGGCCTGGGGCAGGCCTCCAGCCAGTGCAGTGCAGTTGGAGCATCTTGAGAGCAGTGAGTGAGAGGAGCAGGCAGGGCTGGATCACACAGAACCCTGTCCGCCGTAATAAGGATCTGAGATGTCACCCGAACAGCAGTGAGAAGCCTTGGAATTGTTATGACCAGGAGAGTAACTTGATCCAATTACATTTTAAAATTTTAAAAATATTTTTCAGTTGTCCATGTGCATACTTCAGAGTCAATCATTTCTGTAAGGCTTGTTATGAAAATCAACAGCCCCCTGTTAATACTTCCTAGTTTTTCAATTCCCAAGGGGACATTATTTTCACCTCTTTCAACTGATTCTCTTGGTATTTACTTGTCTCTAAATAATATGCAGATCTTGTCTTGATGTTTCAGTTTAAGGCCTGATCTATTATCCACATGGAAGGTGAGGATTTCTCTCTTTCACCCCCACCTGCACCACTCCCAATATAGTTGTACATAGCTTGGTTAGATCAGTGTTCATTGTTTCTACTGGTACATTTTGTTAACACTGTTTACAGCTGAACCATGTAATATACTGTGATTACTTTTCCTTTCACACAATTTTTTTTGTTGTTGCGCTAAGAATTTTTTTTTTTTTTAATTTGAACTCATCACTAATTCACATTAAACTGTCCTCTGGTTGTGCAAATCTCCTTTCAACATGTTCAAGCACATTAGGAATTCTTTCAGTTATTTTCTTTTTGAAGAAATTGCCCTTGGAGCTTTCTGACCTGCTGCAGTCCTGGGCTAGTTGCTCTCCAGGAGAGTGGCACAGCTCTTGGTTCAGAATCTGCCTTCACCATTAATCTGAGGATCCCCTTGGCCTCTCTTTTGTGTTGAATTCCTGGATCCTGTGTCTTCTTTCTTGGTTGGTTCTTTTATTTTGGCCCAAAACATCTTCAAGTACCTTCCTATGTGGGAAGTAACTTTTTTTTTAATTAACTGATTTATTTTTATTGAAGTATAGTTGATTTACAGGGAGGTAATGTTTTTTGAGACCTTGCATTTCAAACATCTCTTTATGCCTTCTCTATTTAATTGATAGCTTGGCTGGATATAAAAGTCTAGGATGGAAATCACATTCCTTAGGTTCCGAAGTTGCTGTTGAGAAATCTGATGTCATTCTGATTTGTGATCATTCATATGAAATGTGGCATCCTTCCCCATCCCTACCCTCCCCACCCTGCCCCCATCCCCCTGCATACTCTTTCCTCCCTCCTGCGAGACTTTTTTAAAAATCTGGAACCTAAGAGCTTTCAATTATGGAAATATTTTCTCAAGTTATTTTTTCTCATAGACTGATCCTCTATTTTTCTTATCGTTTCTTTCCTAGTTTACATCTCTTTGGGGGTTTTTCTGTTTTGTTTTATTTTTCCATTGGGTTTTTTTAATTTTTAATTTTTTATACAATTTTTAAAGGATACAGTCATTTAGTCATTACAAAATATTGACTAAATTACCCACGTTGCACAATACATCCTTGCAGCCTATCTTACATCCAATAGTTTGTACCTCGCATTCCCCCAACCTGATATTCCACCCCCAGTGGTAACCACTAGTTTGTTCTCTATATCTGTGAGTCTGTTTCTTTTTTGTTATATTTACTAGCTAGTTGTATTTTTAGATTCCACATATAAGTGATATCATACGATATTTGTCTTTCTCTGTCTTAACTTATTTCACTCAGCATGATGCCCTCCAAGTCTATTCCTGTTGCTGCAAATGGCAAAATTTCATTCTTTTTTATGGCTGAGTAGCATTCCATTGTGTATATATATATATACCACAGCTTCTTTATCCATTCATCTGTCGACAGACACTTAGGTTGCTTCCATGTCTTAGCTATTGTAAATAGTGCTGCTCTGAACATTGGGGTGCATGTATCTTTTTGAATTAGTGTTTTTGGTTTTTTCAGATATATACCCAGGAGTGGAATTGCTGGGTCATATGGTAGTTCTATTTTTAGTTTTTTGAGAAACCTCCATACAGTTTTCCACAGTGGCTGCACCAATTGACATTCCCAGCAACAGTGTATGGTGGTTTCCTTTTCCCCAGATCCTTGCCAACATTTGTCATTTGTGTTATTTTTGATGATAGGCATTCTGACGGGTGTAGAAGAGATATCTCATTGTGGTTTTAATTTATATTTCCCTGATGATTAATGATGCTGAGAATCTTTTCATATGCCTGTTTGCCATCACATTTCCTCTTCGGAAGAATGTCCATTCAGGTCTTCTGCCCATTTTTAATCGGGTGTTTTTTATATTGAGCTGTATGAGCTGTTTGTATATTTTGGAAAGTAACCCCTCTCAGTCATATCATATGCAAAAATTTTCTCCCCTTTAGTAGGCTGTCTTTTCTTTTTGTCAGTGGTTTCCTTTGCTGTGCAAAAGCATTTACGTTTAATTAGGTCCCGTTTGTTTACTTTTGCTTTTATTTCCTTTACTTTAGGAGATGGACCCAAAAAAATATTGCTGCGATTTATGTCAAAGAGTGTTCTGCCTGTGTTTTTCTCTAGGAGTTTTATAGTATCCGGTCTTACATTTAGGTCTTTAATCCATTTTGAGTCTATTTTGTTTATGGTGTTAGAGGACAAAAACAGACGCATAGATCAATGGAACAGGATAGGAAGCCCAGAAATAAACCCACGCACTTATGGTCAATTAATTTATGACAAAGGAGGTAAGAATATACAATGGAGAAAAGACAGCCTCTTCAATAAGTGGTGATGGGAAAACTGGACAGCTACATGTGAAAGAATGAAATTAGAAGGTTCTCTTTGGTTTTTTGCTCTACTTTTTGGGAGATTTCCCCAACATTATCTTCCTACTTTTCTGTGGAATTTTCATTTTTCCTACCTTATTTTTAATTTCTAAAACCTCTCGGTTTTCTGAATGTTCCTTTTTTGTAGCATCCATTCTCATTTTTTACATGCAGTAGCTTTTTGGTGATGATTTTAATTAGGTTGTTTCCCCTACAGTCTTCGTTTCTTCCCGTTTATTTTTCCCTTGTTTGTTTTTCTGCCTGTTGTTCATTTGGAAGTTTTCAGCCCTTGGCTGTTTGCTCATATATAAGGAGAGACCACTAAGATTTTGGAAGCTCCATGCACAAAGTTGGGGCTTGAAGTCTGTCCTTTTTACTGTGGAGTATCTGGCTGGGTCATTCCATTGAGGAACTCTTGATGTTTGTATTTTTAGGCCTTTTTGAAAGGAGGGGGTGATCAGATTCCACTGGGCAGATTCTTCCAATTTCCTGCATGGAGGGTGTCTGCCTGTTTGAGTTGGGGAAGAAGTCTGGTGTCTCATGCTCCCTATTTTCAGTTTAATAGCCCTGACCACCATTGTTCTAAGTGATCCTCAGTCCAGAAATTTTCACCAGAAAATAACACTACAACCTCCTTCAGGGTGGAGGAGGGTCAGTCATTCAGATCTACTATGTTGGGGAGAGAACTTGGGATTCTAACTGCTTCTTAACCTGATTTCCCACAAATTCCTTCTCTCCCACTTCCAAAAGTCTCCATTGTCTCTAATTCCTGTCTCTAATTAAAGGATATGAACCATGTTCATGCTTCTCAGCTTTCCCATCTTCTGTTAGGATTCATCTTTCTGAGACGGCTAAGCCAGTAACCACATGCTCATCTCCTTTCCAGCTTCCAAAATTTTGTATTATGTTTTCTCTCCTCTTCTCTTTGTCCTTGTGGGTTTATTCCTTTAAAAAAAAATCCCTTACATTTGTTTTAGTGGGACTTGGGAGTAGAATAGAGCTAACTGCAATTGCAATTATAAAATTTTCCATTTAAAAATTGGAGTTCAATGAGCCTGCTTAAAATAAAATAAAACCTTGGTTATAGTAGAGAAAAAGGATTTGATGGTTCTGGCGGTTTTGTATTGGATGAGGTAGTGGATAGAATTGTGTCTCCCAGAAAGATATGTTCAAGTCCTAACCGCTGCCCGCCCCCCTCCCCGCCCAGTGACCCTAACCTCTGAATTTGATCTTATGTGGTAATAGAGTCTTTGCAGGTGTAGTCAAGTTAAGATGAGGTTATACTGGATTAAGGTAAACCCTAATCCAATGACTAATGTCTTTATAAGAAGGAAATTTGGACACAGACACAAAGAGGAGAACACCATGTGAAGACAGAGGCAGAGGTTGGAGTGATGCATTTACCAACCAAGGAACACCAAGAATTGCCAGCAGCCACCAGAAGCCAGGAGAAAGGCATAGGACAGACTCTGTCTCTTGGTGCCTCCAGAAAGAACCAACTCTGCCAACATCTTCATTTCAGACTTCCAGCCTCCAGAACTGTGAGAAAATAAATTTCTGTTATTTTAAGCCACCCAGTTTGTGGTACTTTGTTAACGGCAGCCCCCAGAAACTAACACAGATGAATATTGTTATGTAACTTAGTGTTCTTAGAAATGAAATGTGCTTTGAGAAACGGAAGGTGATTTTCCCTGAAACAGGAATTTGTTCTCTACACCATTTGTTATCTGGAAGTTTCATTTAGTATAAGTTTTAATTTTTCTTGAACACTATAAAATTGTCATTATGTAGCACCCCAGTTTGGGTTCTGCCTCAACTTTGCTGCAGCTGCTTTATCTTGGAATTGTTACTCCAGGATTCTTTTAAGTGTGAACGACTAGGCTTTCCTTTAAATCCATTTTTGCTGTCCTTACTCTCTCTTTGGACTTCTGCTCTGCTTCTGTCCCTTTTCTAACCCCTGCCCCTGTCCTTGTCTCCTTCTGCATCTGCATGGGACAGTGTATAGTTCCAGCAGACTTTTCTAGACTGCCTTTAAAATAATTGTCTGGGGACTTCCCTGGTGGCGCAGTGGTTAGGAATCCGCCAGCCGATGCAGGGGACACGGGTTCGAGTCCTGGTCCGGGAAGATCCCACATGCCTTGGAGCAACCAAGCCCATGCACCACAACTACTGAGTCCACGTGCCACAACTACTGAAGCCCGCACGCCTAGAGCCCATGCTCCGCAACAAGAGAAGCCACCTCAATGAGAAGCCCACGCACCACAACGAAGAGTGGCCCCTGCTCGCCGCAACTAGAGAAAGCCCGCACACAGCAACGAAGACCCAATGCAGCCAAAAATAAATAAATAAATACATAAATTTATTAAAAAAGTAATTGTCTGATGGTACCTGTGGGTTTGATTGTTTGGCTTTTTTGTTTTTCAAGTGAAAAGAGTATTTGACTAATTAGCTTTTGGCAAATTGGTCTTTCAATGAGTTGCCTTTGGGTGAATTATTTTTTGACAAAATGATCCAGAGGCCAAACATCCTATACAAGGAAGCATGTTTTGCTTTAGGAAGTCAGTAGAAGGTTGTGAGAATTATGTAGCCTGCATTCTATTCTGGCTTGCTTCTTATTTGCTGAGACTAATTTGTAGACCTTCTAAGCACCAGTTTCCCTGTAAAAATGGGGAAAATAATGCCAACTCTTGATGGCCAAAAAGCATATGAAAAGATGCTCAACGTCACTAATTATTAGAGAAATGCAAATCAAAATTACTGATACAATGAGGTATCACCTCACACCGGTCAGAATGGCCATCATCAAAAAGTCTACAAACAATATATGCTGGAGAGGGTGTAGAGAAAAGGGAACCCTCCTACACTGTTGGTGGAAATGTAAATTGGTACAGCCACTATGGAGAACAGTCTGGAGGTTCCTTTAAAAACTAAAAATAGAGCTACCATATGATCCAGCAATTCCACTCCTGGGCATATACCTGGAGAAAAGCATAATTCAAAGAGATACATGCACCCCAGTGTTCATTGCAGCAATATTTACAATAGCCAGGACATGGAAGCAACCTAAATATCCATCAATAGATGAATGGATGAAGAAGATGTGGTGTATATATACAATGGAATACTACTCAGTCATAAAAAAGAATGAAATAATGTCATTTGCAGCAACATGGATGGACCTAGAGATTATCATACTAAGTGAAGCAAATCAGACAGAGAAAGGCAAATATCATATGATACTACTTATATGTGGAATCTAAAAAAATGGTGCAAATGAACTTATTTACAAAACAGAAACAGACTCACAGACTTAGAAAACAAACTTATGGTTACCAAAGGGGAGAGGAGGGGGGAAGGATAAATTAGGAGGTTGAAAAAAATAATGCCAGCTTCACAGGTGTAAAGATTAATTGACCCACGGATAACTTAAATTTAAAATTTGCTTAAGAATGTACACATTGAATTGGGAAAAGCCACTCCTAACAGCTCATAAACAGTCATAAAACAAAGAATAATTTACAAAGGGGAAACCCACAAATAAGAAAGCCTGAAGAATAGCTGAATAATTAGTAATTTTCTTAATAATTAATTAGTAATTATTATTAATTTGCATTCTGAATAATAGCATTAATTTAACAGGTAATTTTGTTTTGTAGAAACTGAATTGCAACTGTTAGTTTTAGTGGTAGAAATATAAGTTTATTTATTTTCTATTTCACTTTTGTCCACTTGATGCTTTTTTTTTTTAAGGAAATTTTATTTATTTATTTATTTATTTATTTATTTGGCTGCGTTGGGTCTTCGTTGCTGCACGTGGGCTTTCTCTAGTTGCCGCGAGCGGAGGCTACTCTTCATTGCGGTGTGCGGGCTTCTCATTGCAGTGGCTTCTCTTGTTGTGGAGCACGGGCTCTAGGCATGCAGGCTTCAGTAGTTGTGGCACACGGGCTCAGTAGTTGTGGCACACAGGCTCTAGAGCACAGGCTCAGTAGTTGTGGCGCACGGGCTTAGTTGCTCCGTGGCATGTGGGATCTTCCCAGACCAGGGCTCGAACCCATGTCTCCTGCACTGGCAGGCGGATTCTTAACCACTGCGCCACCAGGGAAGCCCCACTTGATGCTTTTGATTTTGGAACACAGTGGTGGACCATCATTTGCGTCATTGTCATTATCACTGTTATTTTTCATTTTAACAGTGATGCCAATTTTCACCATCCATTACACTTACTGCAGGTCGATTCCTCTAAGGATGGGAACTGTACACCACATCTGCTTACAATGGGATACCATTGTTTCCAGCTCAGTGCCCTCTATTTCCTTGTGTTGGGTGATGACACAAGTCTCTTACCTTTTCTCTACTTAAATAACTCAGAAGTCTTTATCCATGAAGTCATTTCCCCTTCATAGTGCAGAGGTCCCGTTTATACACTCCTTTCTTCATACTTCAAGACTATTAAAGGAGTTGGTGCCAACACAGCCTTAAAAATAATGCAAACATGGGCATCAAATCATGGAATTCTAAGTTGAAGTCATCCGGATGATCACAAATATGCATATAATAATTTTTTTTCACAATTATCATCCAAATGGAAGCACAAGAATATAACCTCAGTCCCCCCAGGAGTTTGCTGACCCCTGCGTCTTTAGGCACATTAACCCAGATGTAAGAAAGCATCCAGCATGTAGTAGTCACTTGGTGAAGGAAAGTTTTAATGATATTTATGCCAAAACCATCCACTAAGGCCAGAGATTTCCAACCTGTGTATTTAAAGTTAAATCAACTGGGTATCAATGATGCCATGTTTCAAAAAATTTAAAAAGGATCAGGGAAAACATTACTCAACTTAAACTTTAACAAAGTTGAATTTGAATCTAAGTAACTGGTAACAGTGGTGCCGGAAGTGTGTAACATGAAGTGCAGAATGCAAAACTAGTTATGGTCCTTGCCCCAGTCGTGCAATTTTCATAGGAACCAGAAGGCCCTTGAGAAATTACTTTTCAAACCTATCACATAAAGAAGGAAGAGGCTACGGAAAGGAAACCGTTTTCACAATGAGCAAGAGTTATCCTAGCAGAGATACTCTGGGGCCCATGCCAGATACCTCAATCCATACTGGATCCTTGGGATCTGTGCTGGACACCCCAGGGCCCATGCCAGATACCCCAGGGTCATGCTGTACACCCTGATCCACACCAGACACTCCGGGGTCATGCCAGATGCCCTGGATCCACACCAGATGTCCCTAGGATCTATGCTAGGCACCCTGGGGCTCATGCTGGACACCTTGGGGCCAACACCAGACAGCCTGATTCCATGCCAGATGTCCCCAGATACACACCAGATGCCTAGACGTTGCTTTCTCTCTGCTTTTCTCTCTGCTCTGAAAATATACAAAACCATGTACATCCTCAAAAAGTCCTTATAAAAGTCACACCTTTAAAAAAATGGCCTTGCCCTGTAAACAACAGCTTTTGGAGGATTTGAACCCCAGAAGCTGATGGCTCATTAGATTCTGAAGAGGGACTAGATCCTGAAGCTACTCCTCAAGTCTCCTGCATCAAGATGGACTTCTTGCAGGAAAGGACAAATACACAAATTCCAACTTGGTTGTCAGGGAAACCCCTCTGGCATATCACCCCTCAAAAGAATACCAGTGTGTTCTGGAAATAAAGGAGAAAGTCATTTGTGTGTTTGATGAGAACAAACTGAAACAAGACCACAGCTTCTCATGTCAGGCAGAGCCAGGGGCCCAGCAGCAAAGCAAACTCCGGGCCAAGACCTGGGCAGGGCTTCCTCCGTGGTGCTCATGGCACCGCTGCTGCCCTTCCCAGACCTTGGGTGTCTGCTCTGGGGATATCAGCTAGCTGATTTTCTGGGCTCACCTTATGCAGTACAAAGATGTGGACGAGGGTCAGAGGAAACCCTAGACGAGTGTGTTTGGAAATGTACGATGTACAAAGGATAATTCGTAGATATTTGGACCTGGAAGAGACCTGAGGATACAGGCACCCACTTCTTTAGATTCACTCTGGGAAGGCGCCTGGGCTATGCCCTTTGGTTGGATAAGCTTGGGAAATGCTCCACGCTGTGAACTCCTCTTAGAGTCACAATGTACATGAGCATATTAAGGGCTATGAGAAATCCTATAGTAAATAAACCTGTTTACCTGAATGGTGGCCCCAAAGCCAGGTCACCAGTCCTAATCCCCAGAACCTGTAAATATTACTTTATATGGGAAAAAAGTGAATATTATCTCATATGACAAAAGATATGATTAAGTTAAGGATCTTGAGAGTAGTAGCTTATCCTGGATTATCAGGATGGGCTCTAAATGCAACAATGTGCAACCTTAAAAGAGAGAGGCAGAGGGAGTTTCAACACAATACCACACACAGAGAAAGAAGGCCACATGGAGACAGAGGCGGAGATTGGCTGCAGCCACAAGCCAAGGAATACCAAGGAATGTCAGCAGCCACCAGAAACTAGATGAGGCAAGGAAGGCCAGAGAGAGGTGGCCCGCCCTGCTGACACCTTGAATTTGTACTTCTGGCCTCAGAACTGTGAGAGAATAAAGGTCTCTTGTTTTAGCCATCAAGGTTGTGGTACTTTATTACAGTAGCCACAGGAAACAAATACATCTTTGTTTAATGCAGAGTTGCCCAAACTTACCATAACAGAATACCCAGTTATCATTCTGGAAACTTAATGCTCCCAAGAATTCACTCTGGGAAACATCACTTGAGATGAATTCACGAATGACTGAACCATAGTGGTGTCACTGAGGAAATTTACAAGTCTGGGTCCATCCTGAGGTTACTGGAGTCCACAGACTGGCCACAACTGCAGGCCACGCCACATGCTTTTCTTTGGTCCCCCTATCAGAAAGGGCATCTTGTATTTCTTGCTGCCTCTTACCCATCTTATCTGTTTGTACTGTTTTACATCTGTGAGGTGTAACATTCAGATCCTTCTGACAGTTCTACCTATTACACAGGTCATAAATGCTCTCGCAGATGTGCCTGACATCTTTGCTTCATAAGTGTTCTTGCAGTCTCTCCCAAGGTAGTTTTGTAGGGGGAATCCTCTTTCTAAGGCTGGACTGCACAAAGAATGTCAGGATGCCGGGGAACGGAAACTAGACAGAGGGTTTCACGTGGTCTTTTATTCCCTATTAAATTCAGTGCTCAGACTGTTCTTAGGTATCACCTGCATTGCTTTCAACTCTTTGCCTGGAGGTGACCACTTCAAAGGACTGTGTGGTCCCAAGCTCCAATATGGTGTTGCTTTCTCGGGATGGGGTTCTACACCCACAGTTGGCCTTTGGCAGAGGATTTCTGCATCACCTGCTCAGCAGCTTGTCCCTTTTAACACCATTTTATGGGATACGAGGGCAGAGGTTTTGATTACCTATTTAGCCTTTCCTCAACTCCATTCCAACCCCCATGGGTTAATGCCATTAGATCTCACCAAGGGCAGTGTCTCAGGGGAATCCTTAAGGGACAAGGCACTTTGTAAATAGATTAGAAAGTGTACCCTTAATGGGGGAGAAGCTATCAGGGTCTCTAAGCCAAGAATTTTAAAGGGGAGAGTCTTTTCTCAGGGCTAACATGGAAAACTATGGAAACAGGAATCAGTGATCTTTCACAATCCTTGCTTAGGAAAAAAATGGTCATAAGAAGAAAAAAATTGCTTGTTTGTTCTAGCACAGTTTTCACCATTCTTAGTACAAGGATTGTTTTATAATGTCAAAAATTTCAGTATTCAGTATAATGTCCAAAACTTTCAATATTCAATAATTGAGGCTTCCCTGGTGGCGCAGTGGTTGCCAAGTCTGCCTGCCAATGCAGGGGACGCGGGTTCGAGCCCTGGTCTGGGAAGATCCCACATGCCGCGGAGCAACTAAGCCCGTGCGCCACAACTACTGAGCCTGAGCTCTAGAGCCCGTGAGCCACAACTACTGAGCCTGCGTGCTACAACTACTGAAGCCCACACGCCTAGAGCCTGTGCTCCGCAACAAGAGAAGCCACCGCAATAAGAAGCCCGCACTCCGCAATGAAGAGTAGCCCCTGCTCGCCACAACTAGAGAAAGCCTGAGCGCAGCAACGAAGACCCAATGCGGCCAAAAATAATAAAAATAAATAAATAAAATAAATTAATTTTTTAAAAATTGAGAAAAATTGCCCCCCCAATTGACAAAAAGCTATTATGAATTCAGTAATGCTTTTAAATGAATTTCCTTTTTTGAGTTCACCTACATTTGGAAAACAGTAGTTAACATGTGAGACATAGCATTTTTTCAAGCTATAGGCAATGCTTAATATGTACTTGAATTTGCAGACTTTACCATAACCCACCTGGGCAGTGGTTCCCAAATATGGCATATGGACCAGTATCAGTCCTGACCAAGTTACCACTGGCTTGCAGCAAAACGAGAAACAGAGCCAGTTTAGTGAGATTTTCACAGTGTCACTGAAGTGTTACCGCTACAAGGGTAGGGGCCATGTCTTCTTCATATGGTCACTGCTGTATCCTTAGCGCCTAGTACAGTGTCTGCCACATAGTAAATGTTCACTGTTTATTGAGCGAATGAAAAAATTAGTCAATTGAAAAGACAATTCTTTATTCTGATATTTCTTAGTGTGATGGTATATAGTAGTTTGATTTTTTCAAGCTTTATTTAGCAAAATAAAAAGTCCAAAACCCTGTTTTGTTTCCTGTATCAATTAGGCTTAGGTTTAATTGTGAAGAAGAAACCTGAAAAGTAGTGATTTAAAACAAGATAAATGTCTATTTCCCTCCAGGGCCAGTATGGCAGCTCTTAAGTCCTCAGGAACCCAGGCTTCCTCTAGCTCACTGCTCTGCCATGAGCTTACTGCCCTGCCATGCTCAGGTGGCCTTTAAACTTACGGTCCAGGCATAACATTCACATTCCAGATATCAGGATAGGGGAAGAGAAAGGAGAAGGACCTGCCTCCTTCCTTTAAGGAAACTTCCTGGTAGTATCCTATATCACTTATATCTTATTGGCCAGAACTTAGTCACATGACCACATCTAGCTGCAAGGGAAGCTGGGAAAAGTCTTTTAGCTGAGTGGCAACATGCCAAGCTAAAAACCAAGATTCTGTTACTAAGGCAAAAGCAAAGGATTAACATTAGATGGCAGCTAGGAGTCTGGCCATGATTCCCCCAATTTTTTCAGATCATTTTAAAAATATGGGAACCACTGCTGAAGGAGGCTTCCCCACTTCCTTCTCCGTGCATGCAATTATACAGGACAGAGCCGGTCAGAATGTGGCAGACTGTTTTATCCTCTTCAGTTACTCATTTTTCTCATCGTGCAGCACACTGGAGATCTCATCCCTGTGACGCTGCATTGGGAACCTCTGCCCTGTGCTGTCTCAGCTCCAAAGAAGTTGAGATGGGAGGGGCTGGTGAGGATGGTTCAATCTCTGCTTATGATTGGTTTCCTTCCAGTCTTTTCCAACGGTGGGCTTTCAATTCCTAGGCTACCAATTGGCTGGGGTTTTATCTTGCTTAAGTCATGATCCAGGAAGTTTTTCATTATGCCTCAGTGTAAATCAATATTTCAAAGGAAGAATTGTGGATCAAAAACTTTTGTTTTTTGAGGGTGGAGGCTCTGGGACCCTGTTCTCCCTTTCTACTGACTACTGTCCCTTTGCTAGGCTTGAATGAGTTTGAGCTGATGAGTACTGGTTTCTTTTCCCCATGTGTTTCCAGCCTTGTGTGGGAAGAAAGTTTAGACAAAATATTCTTTTACTCATTTTACAAAGGTTTTCCTTTGGGTTTCTGTTGTTCAGATGGATAGTCCTCAAACTCTAGAAATAAGATGGTGGGGATATTTGGATCTCAGAATTTCAGTTTCTTTTGATAGCCACCTATCCCATGCAAAATTCCCCACCTCCTCAACAACCTGTGGTCCTCTGGAACCTGAGTTTCTGGTTTTTACTCTGCGTACAGCTGCCTAATATTTCCACAAAGTGAGTAGGGCAAAGGTGATACTTGGAGTCACAGAGTCCGGAGTTGTAATCCTGACTTTGTCTCTTACTAGATTAAGACTCTGGGAAAGTTACTTGAACTTTCTGAGCCCTGGTTTTCTTATCTGTTGTCCTGGGATAATAAGAGCACTTACCTAGTAGGGTAGTTGTGGGTATTAAATGAGAGAACATAGCGTAACTAAAATTTATTGAGAATTTATTATGTGCCACACAATATTCCAAGTGCTTTGTATGTATTAACTTGTTGAATTCTCCATGAACTTTTTGAAATAGGAGCTATTATTGTTCCCATTTTTCAGAAGAAGAAACTGAATCACAGAGAAGAGAAGTAGCTTTCTTATGGTCATTCTGTGTTCCTGGCACATAGAGTGATGGTTTTCATTAGTATACTCAATGGTGGAGAAATTAGGAACCATCTGGTCTACCATTGTCTTCAGAGCTCAGCCTGGAGCTGCTATTTAGTAGGGTAATTTTGTAATGGCAAAGGAATATGTCAAAGTGTATTTCTCAAAATGTTAAAACCTTAATTCTCATACAAATAGTGAGCAGGTGTCACTCTTTAACTCATTAATAAGGGTCACAGCAGGATGATAAAGCCAGGTCAAAAGAGAATATGCGGGTGTGGTTATTAAAAGGGCAACAGGAATCCTCGTGGTGATGAAACTGTTCTGTATCTTGACTGTGGTGATGGCTACGCGAACCTACATATGTGTGAAACTGGATGGGACTAAATACAGATGCACAAATGAGTACAAGCACAGCTGGGGAAATCTGAGTAAGATGGATGGATTGTACCCATGTCAGCACCCTGGATGGGATCTTGTATATAGTTCTGTGTGAAACTGGTAAAGGACACACAGAGCTCTCTGCATTATTTCTTACAACTGTATGTGAATCCACACAAATAAAAAGTTTAATTTAAAAACAAAATATAGCTCAGAAAAAAATATGAGACACTTTTTTTTTTTAATAGGCGGTGGAAAGAAGGAAGCTGAAATAAAGTTACTAAATTAAATATAAAACTCGTTATATCCTATGGGGCAAAAAAGAAAAAAAACCATAGTCTTTGGGGTTACCCTCTCTAGCAAGTGAAAAGAAACACATTATCAGTTCCCAGAATTATAAAGGATTTGGGTCATGACCAAATGTGTGAACAAAGTTGCATACTCTAGAACAGGGTTTCTCAACCTCAACACTATTGGCATTTTGGGCCTGGAAAATTCTTTGTTGTGGGAGGCTGTCCGGTGCATTGTACGACGTTTAGCAGCATCCCTGACCTCTACCCACTAGATGCCAGTAGCTGCCCCCCAGTTGACAACCAAAACGTCTCCAGATGTCTTTAGCAGGTAACGTCATCCTGGTTAAGAACCACGGTATTAGACTCTCAGGGTCCATGGAGCCTGAAGACCTTTAGGTGAGCTTGTTAGGAAGTGTTCCTAGCATGACATTTATCATCTCTTCCAGCTTTTGGGTAATTGTTCTTCACAAATAAAACTACCAATTACAGGGTCCCTGTGCTGGACAGAAGCACAATGAGCTCTACCAAGAGTCACAGACTTTTAGCAGAACAGACGCCTCAGACATTCCCTAGGTCTGGTCCAGCCTCCTCATTTTCCAGCTGTGAGTGGAGATGGCTTCTCTGAAGGCAGACAGCTAGTTCCTGGCGGAGTGCATTCAGTTAAGCTCTCTCTTGTTCCAAAATGGATTTGAGCCAGTCACTGTGGAGTCATTGCAACTTTGTGAGCATCGGTTATGTGCTGATGTACTGGAAATGGTACTGAGGTGGATGGGGGTAGTCGAGGGTCATGGTGGCCTTAGGGTCTCAGGGCTTAGGGATGTGTAATGAGGACTAGAATTCCCAGTTACTGATCAAGGAGGGGTGGCTGTACCCACCGCTGGAGCCCTGAGTTGTTGCTCTCGGCCAGAGGGAATGCGAGGCCCAGGCCGGGTCCTGGGATTCCTGGCAGCCCAGGAGAGAATGATAAGAGAGGGGGATGCGGAACTGGGGAGCTGTGAAGAACAAGGGAGAGAAAGGAGCAGATTTATAGCTAAGAGATAAGGGCAAAGGTAGGACAGAGCCAGCTAGTGGGAGGAACACAGTTCCAAGATGGAGAACAGGAGACAGTGGAGCCCAAGGCAGAGGAAGCGACCACACAGCGTTCAGAACCCAGCAGTGCCAGCGGCTCGTTGTTACTAGTCATCGTCGGTCCTTAGGGAGCTGACTGCACGGGAACCTGAATCCGGGTCTTCCAGGCTGCCCTCACCAGGGCGTATGCGCTTGGCCACGGGGCAGATACGGCCTCTGGAACTGGGGTTTGAATGCTAACCTCCAAAAAATCTTGGCAGAATCCAGGCCTGGCTGGCACAGGGTCTGCTTCCAAGATATTTTAGATGCAGGGCGTCAACCTCACACACAGTAGCAGTTCAAGGAAGAGGCTTCCAACTTCAGCATCCTACAAGATCTTCCGTCCTTCCTCGTGACTCACTACAGGGTCCAGAGAGAAGTAAACTAGAAAATAGGGACCAGTGGGAGAGCCGCCCTGCCCCAGGTGTCAGGAGGTCCCTGCAGTAGTAGGTGGACCATTTAGGCTTCAGTACAGCTGCCACAGAATCACTAGCAGTGGTCAGTACTTTTCCAGCACAGAGCTTGGGGTGAGTACTGCAGCTACCCAGCCCCATCACCCCTGTTGCATACGGCCCCACTAATCTAGGTGCATAATTACTCAAATTGGTCCCAGGCATAGAAGTCATGGTTGTGTCGTTGGAATACCTAAGTTTGCAGAGCGCTGTTAGGTACTAACCGAATTCCCATGTGTGGTCCCTGAAAGCAGGAGGGGAAAACTTTCATGATGCCAGGTATATTAGTTTCCTGTTGCTGCTGTAACAGATTACCACAAATGTAGTGGCTTAACCAACACAATTTATTACCTTCCAGTCTGTAGGTTAGAAGCCTGAAGGGGTCTCACTGGGCTAAGGTGTCAGCAGGGCTGCTTTCCTTTCTGGATGCTCTAAGGGAGAATTCATTTCCTTGCTCTGTCTGGCTTCTAGAGGCTGCTCACACCTCTTGGTTTATGGCCTCTTCCTCCACAAAGCCAACGAGCGAAATTGCATCTCTCCGTGCCTTCCTTTTGTAGCCATGTCACCCTTTGAGTCTTATTCTTCTGCCTCCCTTTTCTACTTTTAAGGACTCTTGTGATTACACTGGATAATCCAGGATAATCTATTTTAAAGTCAGCTTAAAATAGCAACCTTAATTGGAATTAGCAACCTTAATTACATCTGCAACCTTAATTCCCCTTTGCCATGTAACCTAATACAGTCACAGGTTCTGGAGATTAGGAGCAGACACTTGTGGTGTGTGTGGAGGGGCATTATTTCTGCCTGCCACACCATGTCCCCAGTCAGAGTTGTGCTCGAAACCTTGAGATCTGCCATTCACTGAGTGTCTTCTGTGTGTCAGACAGTAAAGTAGGTGCTTTATAAATTATCTCATTTAATCTGTCAACATTCAAGCCCTAATTTACAAGTGAGAAAATGCTGGCTCACAGAGGTTTAGTCACACAGCTGGTGACTGTGGAATTTAGTCTGTATGTCCTCCAGTCCGTGCTGCCTTCTGCTACCCTTTGCTCCTCCCAAACAGGCCCAGAGACTTCAAAATGTAAATATATGTGGGGTTGATGGACAAAAACACAGTAAGAAGTCACCTCTGAACTTGAAGCCAAGGAGAGTCAACTTAACGTAGATGAGAGGGGCAACCAGAAGCGGTGACTCATCCAAAGAGAATTGGTGACTATTCGACTGCAGACAACAGAAGGCCATCGGGGGGGGCAGGCTCGGGAGACCTATCTGGACTAGAGCACAGAGGGCTGTCATTTACTTTGTTGATTTATAACTTGCCTGATGTAGGGCTACCTTTGGAGTCTGTTGAAAGCAGGTTCTGTTTCATAGAATGTCTCAGTTTTTTATCCAGCCCTCTGTAAAGGGAGGGCACAAGTGTCATGACAGAGAGTAGAGCAATCTTCCTGTCCTGGGCTTCACCACTCCAAAGCCTGGCTGGAATAGCCTCAAAAGCTTCTCATTCTTTGTGCTCTGTTCTGTACTCACCAAGCAACTTTCTGCCTGATTTGGTCTTTTATAGCTAATTGGCTGTCCTGCAAAACCGTGCCAGCCCTCAGCCAGGCCCTGATTACTGCAAGTCGACCGTTTGACTCAATCTAGATTGGCCTCGTCTCTCATTCCTTTCATTGACCCTCCAAACCTTCACCGCCCTGCAGACCCCCATTCCCATCACTGGCCCCTTCCTCTCAGGGGAGCATTGCGCCTCCTACTTCTGCTGAGAAATGGACCAATGAAATTTTCAAATTTTCTTCTCCCAACTTTTCTGTTTTTTTCCCTCTGTTTTCAGCTTCTGGATTGCTGTTGTTTTTCTCCTTTCTTTTCCCCCATTCTAGTTTGGAATTTTCGCAATCTCTTTCTATTCTAGTGGTTATCCTAAAGTTGTGACATATACACTTAATTTATCAAAATCTGAAGTTTATAAATACCTTTCCTTGTTCCTGTGTGAGCTTAATTCCTTCCTATAAAAAAAACCAAAAAGACACTGGTGCTTGAGATTAACACGTGGGGCTCTGTCCCAGGCCTCAAGGTTAAGTGATGAAACTTGTAACCAAAGACACCTCAGTGAGTGATCTGGGGAGTTTGTAAACTGGAGTCTGTTGATACCGTGTTATCTTTCCTCCCCCAAGCAGGGCCATTTGAGAAAGAAAGGATTCAGTCACCTGTCACCAGCTCTGATTTCTGCTAGTCCTTTCTCTTTGATACTAAGTGTGTTAGTTTTCTAGGGCTGCTGCAACAAAGTACCACAGATGGGATGGCTTAAAACAACAAGAATTTATTCTCTCCCTATTCTGGGGGCTAGAAGTCCAAGATCACGGTGTCGGCAGGGTGGTTCCTTCTATGGGCTGTGAGGGAGAACCTGTTCCATGCCTCTCTTAGCTCCTGGTAGTTTGCTGGCAATCTTTAGGGTTCCTTGGCTTGTAGAAGCATCAACTTGACTTCTGCCTTTATATGGTTTCTCCCTATGTGTGTTTGTGTCCAAATTTCTCCTTTTTATAAGGATACCAGTTATCATGGATTAGGACAATTACCTCATCTTAACTAAGTTAACTAATTACATCTACAGCAACCTCCAAATAAGGTCACATTACGAGGTCCTGGGGATTAGGACTTCAATATATGAATTTGGGGGGGGGACACAATTCAACTCATTGTACTAATAGAGTAAGTATACTAATAAACATAATAAGTTTAACTATAATAAGTATACTAATCCTTTCTAATGCATTTGTGAAAAAATCCATATCTGAAGGGTACTTTTGAACATAAGGGTTTAACCTCCATGGTACTAATGAAGCATACTTTATTTTTTTTCCAGCTTTATTGAGATATAAGTGACATATAACATAAACTTTACATATAGCATGTAAGTTTAAGGTGTACAATATGATGATTTGATATATGTATATTGCAAAGTGATCACCACAATAAGGTCAGTTAACACATCCATCACCTCATATAGTTACCTTTTTTTTTTTGCGGTGAGAACTTTTATGGTCTGCTCTGTTAGCAACTCTCAAGTATATAATCCAGTATTGTTAACTATAGTCATTAGGATGTATCAATACATTAAATCCCCAGAACTTATTCATCTTATAACTGGAAGTTTGACCACATTCACTCCCCACGCCCACCCATGACAACCACCCATCTACTCTCTGTTTCTATGAGTTCAGTTTTTTCAGATTCCACATGTAAATGAGATCATACAGTATTTGTCTTTCTCTGTCTGACTTATTTCCTTAGCATAATGCCCTCAAGACTCATACGTGTTGTCACAAATGGTAGGAATTTTTTCTTTTTATGGCTGAATAATATTCTATTATGTATGTATATGTACATACTATATTTTCTTTATCCGTTCATCCACCAATGGACATTTAGGTTGTTTCCATATCTTGGCTATTGTGAATAATGCTTCAATGAACAGGGGGTGTAGGTATCTCTTCAAGATGATAGTGATTTAATTTCCTTCAAATATACCCATAAGTGGAATTGTTAGATAATATGGTAGTTCTAGTTTTAATTTTTTTGAGGAACCTCCATACTGTTTTCCATAATGGCTGTACCAATTTATATTTCCACCAACAGTGCACATGTGTTCCCTTTTTCTACATCCTCGCCAACACTTATTTCTCTCTTTTTCTTAAATAATGGCCATTCTAACAGGTGTGAGGTGATATCTCATTGTGGTTTTGATTTCCCTGATAATTAGTGATGTTGAGCACCTTTTCATTTACCTGTTGGCCATTTGTATGTCTTCTTTGGAAAAATGTCTATTTAGATCTTTTGCCCATTTTCAAATTGGGTTGTTCTTTTTCTATTGAGTTATGTGAATTCCTTATATATTTTAGATATTAACCCCTTGTCAGATACATGATTTGCAAATATTTTCTCTCATTCTGTAGGTTGCCTTTTCATTTTGCTGATGGTTTCCTTCACTGTGCAGAAGAATTTTAGCTTGATGTAGTCTCACTTCTTTATTTTTGCTTTTACTGCTTGTGCTTTTGCTGTCAAATGCAAAAAATCATCACTAAGACTCGTGTCAAGGAGCTTTCCTTCTGTATTTTCTTCTAGGAGTTTTACAATTTTAGGTCTTACACTGAAGGCTTTAATCCATTTCGAATTGTTGTGAGTGATATAAGACAGGGGTCTAGTTTCATTCTTTTGCATGTGGATATCCAGTTTTCCCAACATCATTTACTTAAGAGACTATCTTTCCCCCTAATAAGGCATTATACTTTAGTTTATGCCAGGGCTTCTCGACCCAGCTGGCCTGCATTACTGCCTCATACGTGGTCTGGGAAAACAGAAACCAGTGTGCGTTTTACCAAGAGCCGGGTGTGCATCCTTCCAGCGCTGGGACTCCGTTCTTGAAGGTCAGCTGCATTTCCATGGAACACATCTTACCTCCAAGGAATAGCTTGGTATTGCAATTCCAAAGGTGCCATATGTGCTGACCTAGAGGTCTGTTTTCTTAGGTGCACCTGCCTTAAATTTGTGTTTGTTTGTTTCTCCTTCCCAAATACACCTGTGGGAAACAATGTCTTTCTTAGAAACGGTTGAATGGTGGGGCATCTCAGTCGCTGAATTTTGGGGGGGCACTAGAACTGGAATGGAAACCCATCCCTCACCTCTGAAGGGAGGAGAGGGGATTGGAGCAGTTTACCGCTCCCTGCTTGCACTGTTCAGTTAGCTAGGAAACACCTTTCTGCAGTTCTAAGAACTCTGCAGGTTGTGAGATGAGCTTAACAGCTTTTAAGAGGGGAAAACACTGAGAGGATAAAATATGGCATCAATTTAAAAATATACTCTAATATCAGAAACAAAAATGTGCTGTTTGGAATTCAAGATGTACACTATTTCCTTTTGGTTTTAATTGAAGTATAGTTGATGTACAATATTATATGTTCCAGGTATACAATATAGTGATTCACAATTTTTAAAGGTTATACTCCATTTATAGTTATTATAAAATATTGGCTATATTCCCTGTATTGAACAATATGTCTTTGTAGCTTATTTTATACATAACAGTACCTCTTAACCCCCTATATTTATTACCTCTCCCCTCTTCCTTCTCCCCACTGGTAGCCGCTAGTTTGTTTTCTATATCTGTGAGTCTGTTTCTTTTTTGTTATATTTACTAGCTTGTTGTATTCTTTAGATTCCACATATAAGTGATATCCTGTGGTATTTGTCTTTCTCTCTCTGATTTATTTCACTTAGCATGATGCCCTCCAAGTCCATTCATGTTGCTGCAAATGGCAAAATTTCATTCTTTTTTGTGGCTGAGTAGTATTGCATTGTATATATACACCACATCTTTATCCATTCATCTGTTGATGGACACTTAGGTTGCTTCCATATCTTGGCAATTGTAAATGCAGCTATGAACATTGGGGTGCATGTATCTTTTCGAATTAGTGTTTTTGTTTTTTCCGATATATACCCAGGAGTGGAATTGCTGGGTCATATCGTAGTTCTATTTTTATTTTTAATTTTTTTTGGTGTTTTTAAAAAAATTTATTTATTTTATTTTTGGCTGCATTGGGTCTTTGTTGCTGCACGCGGGCTTTTCTCTAGTTGCCGTGAGCGGGGGCTACTCTTCGTTGTGGTGCACAGGCTTCTCATTGTGGTGGCTTCTCTTGTTGAGGAGCACGGGCTGTAAGCGCGCGGGCTCAGTAGTTGTGGCTCATGGGGTTCGTTCCTCCGTGGCATGTGGGATCTTCCCAGACCAGGGCTTGAACCCGTGTCCCCTGCATTGGCAGGTGGATTCTTAACCACTGCGCCACCAGGGAAGCCCCATTTATTTTTAAATTTTTATTCATTTATTTTTTAATTTAATTTCTGCTGTGTTGGGTTTTTGTTGCTGTGCACCGGCTTTCTCTAGTTGCGGCGAGTGGGGGCTACTCTTCACTGCGGTGCGCGGGCTTCTCATTGCAGTGGCTTCTCTTGTTGTGGAGTATGGGCTCTAGGCTCATGGGCTTCGGCAGTTGTGGCATGCAGGCTCAGTAGTTGTGGCTCATGGGCTCTAGAGCGCAGGCTCAGTAGTTGTGGCGCACGGGCTTAGTTGCTCCGTGGCATGTGGGATCTTCCCAGACCAGGACTCGAACCCGTGTCCCCTGCATTGGCCGGCGGATCCTTAACCACTGTGCCACCAGGGAAGTCCTATTTTTAGTTTTTTGAGAAACCTCCATACTGTTTTCCACAGTGGCTACACCAATTTACATTCCCACCAGCAGTGTACGATGGTTTCCTTTTCTCCACCTCCTTGCCAACATTTGTTATTTGTGTTCTTTTTGGTGATAGCCATTCTGACAAGTGTGAAGTGATACCTCTTTGTGGTTTGGATTTGCATTTCCCTGTCTATTAGTGATGTTGACCATCTTTTCATATGCCTGTTGACCATCTGCATTTCCTCTTTGGAAAAATGTCTGTTCAGGTCTTCTGTCCATTTTTCAGTTGAGAATTTTGGTTTTTTGATGTTGAATTGTATAAGCTGTTTATATATTTTGGATATTAACCCCTTATGGGTCATATCATTTGCAAATATTTTCTCCCGTTCAATAAGTTGTCTTTTCATTCTGTCGATGATTTCCTTTGCTTTGCAAAAGCTTTTAAGGTTAATTAGGTCCTATTTGTTTATTTTGCTTTTATTTCCTTTGCTTTAGGAGACAGATCCAGAAAAATATTGCTGTGATTTATGTCAGTGTTCTGCCTATGTTTTTCTCTAGGAGTTTTATGGTTTCTGGTCTTATATTTAGGTCTTTAATCCATTTTGAGACTGTTTTTGTATATGGTGTTAGAGAATGTTCTATAATAATTTCATTCTTTTACATGTAGCTGTCCAGTTTCCCAGCACCACTTATTGAAGAGACTGTCTTTTCTCCATTGTATATTCTTGCCTCCTTTGTCAGAGATTAATTGACCATAAGTGTGTGGGTTTATTTCTGGGCTCTCTGTCCTATTCCATTGATCTGTGTGACTGTTTTTGTGCCAGTACCATACTTCTTAAAAAATTTTTTATTGAAGTATAGTTGATTTACAATGTTGTGTTAATTTCTGCTGTACAGCAAAGTGATTCAGTTTTATATATATATATATATATATATATATATATATATATATATTCTTTTTCATAGTCTTTTCCATTATTTTTTGTCACAGGATATTGAATATAGTTCCCTGTGCTATACAGTAGGACCTTGTTGTTTATCCATCCTATACATATTAGTTTGCATCTATCTGCTAGTCCCAAACTCCCAGTCCTTCCCTTCCCCACCACCCCTCCCCCTTGGCAAGCACAAGTTTGTCCTCTATGTCTGTGAGTCTGTTTCTGTTTCATTGATATGTTCATTTGTGTTGTAGTTTAGATTCCACATATAGGTGATATCATATGGTATTTGCCTTTCTCTTTCTGACTTACTTCACTAAGTATGATAATCTCTATGTCCATCCATATTGCTGCAAATGGCATTATTTCATTTTTTATGGCTAATATTCCATTGTGTGTGTGTGTGTGTGTGTGTGTGTGTGTGTGTATATATATATATATATATATATATATATATATATATTTCCCATCTTCTTCTCTTTTTTTTTTGGCTGCACTATGTGGCTTGTGGGATCTTAGGTCCCTAACCAGGGATCGAACCCGTGCCCCCTGCAGTGGAAGCGTGGAGCCCTAACCACTGGACCTCCAGGGGATTCCCATACTGCATCTTTTTTAACCATTCATCTGTCAGTGAACATTTAGGTTGTTTCCATGTCTTGGCTATTGTAAATAGTGCTGCTATGAACATAGGGGTGAATGTATCTTTTCGAATTATAGTTTTGTCTGGGTATATGCCCAGGACCAGGATTGCTGGATCATCTGGCAACTCTATTTTTAATTTTTTGAGGAACCTCCATACTGTTTTCCATAATAGATGCACCAATTTACATTCCCACCAAAGTGTAAGAGGTTCCCTTTTCTCCACACCCTCTCCAACATTTGTTATTTGTAGACTTTTTAATGATGGCCATTCTGACCCACGTGAGGTGGTACCTCCTTGTAGTTTTGATTCACATTTCTCTAATAATTAGCAATGATGAGCATCTTTTCATGTGCCAGTTGGCCATCTTTATGTCTTCTTTGGAGAAATGTCTATTTAGGTCTTCTTTTAACAATATTAATTCTTCTAATCCAAGAACATGGTATATCTTTCCATTTGTTTGTGTCATTTTCAATTTCTTTCATCATTGTCTTATAGTTTTTTGAGTACAGGTCTTTTACCTTCTTAGGTAGATTTATTTCTAGGTATTTTATTCTTTTTGATGTGATGGTGAATGGGATTGTTTCCTTAATTTCTCTTTCTGATAGTTCATTGTTAGTGTATAGAAAAGCAACAGATTTTTGTGTATTAATTTTGTATTTTGCAACTTTACTGAATTCATTGATGAGCGGTAGTAGTTTTCCAGGGGCTTTTTTAGGATTTTCTCTGCATAGTATCATATCAAGATGTACACTATTTCTGAGTATCTTCTAAGTGCTGGTGCTAAGAGTATAGTGTAGAGCAAGTTAAACACAGTCCCTGTCCTCATGGGGCGTATTCTCTAACACTGGAGACAAACAGTAACCAAGTCATTAATGAAATAGTCACAAGTGTGTAAAGGGCTTTGAACTTGAAATACAAGGCACCATGGGAGTGGACACTTGTGGGAAGCTTGGATTCACTACTTTGTCTCCTTCCCCACTTACTATGCCTGGAGAGTGGGGCCCACCCTCCATTTCCTTTTTATATGAGTCCTCTTTTCTTTCCTCTGCTTGTTGCCAGGGTCTTGCATTAGCACTCACTGTAGCCCACATGCCCAGTTCTATACTTGCACATAATTTAAATGTTTGTTCAGTGGGCTTGAAGAATGAGATGTCAAGCCCCTTCAGGGCAGGGGCCAAGCCTCATTGGCCTGTGATTCCCCCACAGGGTCCATCAAGTAACAGCACCCAGTGATCACTATCCACTGAAGGAATGTCCAGGAGTCACCTCCTGCTTCCCTCTGGGGAAAGTCAGCTAGCATGTCGTAAGGCACCTGCTCTAGTGTCAGGCCTGCTCTAGCTGCTTTATTAGATGAGGAAACTGACACTTAGAGAAGTAACTTGCTCAAGATCATTTAACAAATAGGTGATGTTGAAGGGCTTGGACTCCAGCTCCGTCTGACAGTAAAGCCAATTCTCATGACACTGTAGCACCTCAGCATCAGACATAAGAGGCCAAGGAAAATATGGTGAGTCAATGAATCTGGTTCCTTTTGAAAATTCCAAGGGGCCTTGCTTCTTGTCACCAAGCTCCACTTCCATTGCCCAGGGATTGTTTTCTGTCTCAATGCCTCCTCTTCACCCAAGCTAATCTTCCTGCTGCCCTGGAGACACTTGATTAAATTTGCCTAGGAAACACCTTCTTGCGTTCTCTGTCTGCCAGTGCACATACTGGAATGTCCACACCCCAGAAACAGAGTCTGGAGTTTATTCTCCTTTGGCTGTGGGTAAATTGACTTGTGACCGAGAGAATAGTAGTGGGTAATCTTGAGCCAAAACTATTTGGTATGGTTCAAAGTTATGGGATTTTCCAGGTTTAATCCAAAGATCCTCAGGTCTCACTGGCCTCTGGGTACAGAGGAGCTCACAAGAAAAACAAAGAGCATGTTTCACTGTTCCTCACCACTGCTTACTTGTGCTCTCGGTCCCCTAGCCCTTTGCAGT
Organism: Balaenoptera borealis; assembly: GCF_965194805.1. Classification (NCBI taxonomy): domain Eukaryota; kingdom Metazoa; phylum Chordata; class Mammalia; order Artiodactyla; family Balaenopteridae; genus Balaenoptera; species Balaenoptera borealis. The sequence goes on along the minus strand of NC_138876.1, from coordinate 33,454,863 downwards.
CTCCCAAAGTATTTCAGGGTGTCCCCAAGGTGGGACTGGCCAGCTGCTGTTCTGCTAGCCTGGGGTCCTGTTTTTGCTTTTAGGGTTTTTTTTTTTTTTTTTACTTTCTGTTTTAGAAACTGCCCCCTCACTTGCTGTCCTCACTCCCCACACCCGTATCCCAGGCACTGGCGTATCTTCCAAGTACCTTTATTTTTGCAACTGGGCATCACCGCCACTTCCAGTGGGCACTGAAGTCTCCTCTTAGTTATGGCCACAACCACTAAGACTCTAAAGAAGAGGTCCTCAACTAGGCAGTTTTGCCCCCTAGGGGACATTTGGCAAGGTCTGGAGACATTTTGGGTTGTCACAACTCGGGGGCGGTGCTGTAGGCATCTAGTGGGTAGAGGCCAGGGTGCTGCCAAACCTCCGGCAATGCTCAGGACAGTCACCCCAGCAAAGAATTATCCATCCCCAAATGTCAGTAGCGCTGAGGCTGAGAAACCCTGCTCTAGGCCCGGGATGTCCAGAATGAGCAGAGTTATAATATCAAGTAGGAAAGAAGACTTCTCTCCCATTTCTGTGTTATGCTGTAATCTTAGCGGGGTCCCCAGGTGGTGTTGTTTGTACCCTATGACTTAGATAAATTTTTGACAAGCAGCTTTCTGAATTTTTGCTTATGCTCCCTTGGGTCAGGTTGTGGACAGAAGACAGATCTCAGGGCTAAAGGCTGATTCTCTTTAAAATTGCTCCTCCCCTCCGACCTTGAGGCTTGGCTCTTCTCCATACTGGGTGAGGCCTGCTGGGCCTGGCTCCTCTTCCCTTAGGGTGAGTTATTTGGGGAAGGCTAATGCAAATATGCCGCTAGCTCCCACCAGTTGGCCCTGACGTGTCTGAACTCCAGTGCCGGTCCCAGCTTAAGCTCGAACTTGAGAGAATCTTTTGTGAGTTGATGTCCAGTCAACTCAGAACAGAACTTGGATGAGTGCTATTGAAGATCTACACTGTGAGTCAGTTAGGACTCTTTTGGTGGCAAGTAATAAACAAACAGATCAATATCCACCAAGATAAAACTCTAATCAAAAAAGGGACGGTAATTGGCTCAGGTAACAGAAAGGCCAGGTGTAGGACTGCCTTGCGGTGAGACTGGGTTCAAGGCTTACATGATGTCAGGGACCCCATGTCTCCCTGTCCGTCTCTTAAGCCCCTTATTCTGTGTGGGCTCCATTCTCAGAAAGGGCCTTCCCTCACGCTGCCACAGCCCCACCTCAAAGCTCCCAGATTCAAGTCCAGTGGGAAAGAGAGCCTCTTCCATTAGCTCCTGCAGAGGTCCTGAGAGTTTCTGGCTTGGGTCATGTGATACCCCTGAGCCAATCCCATAGTCCCTGAGAATGCAGAGTGTTGATTGGCTTTGCGCTTGGTCACATGCTCCAACTCAGATGACCCAGTCAGAAGGTGGGAGGGTGAGGTTACTGGGAAAAAGATACTGTAGCCGTGGGGGACAAGCCGACTGCCCTGGTTTATAATGTTAGGTTCTATCAAAGGGGCTGTGGGATTACTATGGAGATCAGGGAGAGAATCTCTAATGAAGAATATATCATTTTAAAATGAGAAAGGATTGATAATTTTATGCTTAAGCAAACTGGACTGCACGGTGTGGGGAGCATGGATTCTGGGAAGGTGCAGGGAGTTTAAAGGAACCTCTGATGGAAAGGAAGTATTGCCTGCATGTTCCTCCAGTTATACTCTTTATAGAGTCCCCGCATTTGACACACCCTCCCCTGCCTCAACCTTTCAATACATGAAATGTATAAACACTTTGATATTTTCTTGATAATATGCCACCATGTATTCAACTGTGATGAACACTTATATTTTTCTATATCTTAATTTATTCATGCTTAAAATTTTTTTTTCTTAAAATTTCTTGTGAAATCTCACATCTTTATTTTATTAGGCAACTTTCTAAAGCAATGTTTCATTATTTTCTTTGAAAAGTCAAAATGTGGCAATTGGGGCTTCCTGGTGGCGCAGTGGTTGGGAGTCCGCCTGCCAATGCAGGGGACACGGGTTTGAGCCCTGGTCTGGGAAGATCCCACATGCCGCGGAGCAGCTAAGCCCGTGCGCCACAACTACTGAGCCTGCGTGCCACAACTACTGAGGCCCGTGTGCCTAGAGCCCGTGCTCCGCAGCAGCAGAGGCCACTGCAGTGAGAGGCCTGTGCACCGCGGCGGGGAGTGGCCCCTGCTCGCTGCAAGTGGAGAGAGCCAACGCGCAGCAACGAAGACCCAATGCAGCCAAAAATTAATTAATTAATTAATTTAAAAAAAAAAAATGGCAATTGAAGTACTTTTAATTTCCATTAGACTTTAAACTGCATTTCTTTAACTTCATACCCAAGTGCTATTTTTAAGCATATCTTTTAAATAAAAGTCAATTTTAAAGAAAAAAAAGCCTTTGTACCTGTCTCAGTATAGTAGGGAGGCTTAAAAGAAAGCAACTAGTCAGCGCCTGACATGTAATAGGCTCTCTATAAATAGAAACTCCCTTCTGATTCTTTTTAGGACCATTAAAAATTCTGATGAAGGAAAAAAAATGGACTATATCCACTATGGTTTGTAGAGATGGTGATATTCATGTTTTCTAAGAGGTTATAAGACTTAAACCTATGTTATAGTTTCATTTTAAATAAAATATGTAATTTAATAATTAAAAATGAATTAGAGAACAAATAGTGTGCAAATTTGTTCCAAAATTATTGTTATATTTCCCATGCTTTATTTAAGAAAAACATAGTGTTTTTTTCTTAAAATGAGAGCAAAAACTAAAATGCCAAAACTCCCTTGAGATCCTTCTTCTTCTTAGGTTAGCAGAAGTAGCTGGGCAAAGTGACAGACTTTGTTGCCTAGGGAATGAACATCGTAGCTAGGGAGAGAATACCTTGGCACTTGGAATAAACAAGGAGTCATTTAGTGCTGAACTGGGGGCTGTTGATGACAGGTGTGGATGTTGTTGAGCAAGCACTGGTCCGTGTCGTCCCTCACCAGGTTGGAAAGGTGAAGGAGGGAAGGAGAGCCCTGCAGGGAAGAGGTCACCCTGAGCAGTGTTACCGAGGTGGGCGTGAGCTTGGCACTTCTGGGGAATATAAGGACGCCAGCCTGCCTGGAGGGTAAGGTGTGTAGTTAGAACCAAGCCGTGTAATGACAGTGAGCCCACACAATGGAGCTCTTTAGAGCAGGGCAGAGGTGTTTGGATCTGATGCAGTGTGGCAATATGGCATGAGGAGGAAAGCCAGGCTTTGGGAAGATTCGTCTTTCTGTCATGATATAGATGTTCTGGACAGTGGAGAGAGACTGGAATCAAGGAGGCCAGCTGGCAGCTCTTGCAGTAATCTAGAGGAGAGGTGAGCCGGACCTTTCCAATGGGAGCAAAAGGAGAGTAAAGAGCTATTTGGGAAGATGCATAAAAGAAAGAAATGACAAAGCTTAGTGTCAGACTTGATGATAGGTAAGAAGAAAAAGAGAAAGGAAATAACTCACAAGCTTTTAAGACCAGAGGCTAGAAATAGAAAATTCATGGCATAACTGACATACATGAGAGAGTCAGGAAGGGAACTGGATCGAAGGTAATATGGTAAGCTTACTTTGTATACGCTGAGTCTAACGTGACCTGAGGGACTTCCATGTAGAAAAGTTGGACTGCAGCTGGTTCTGCAGGACCGTGGGCATCTCCTCCTGAATCTCACCCTCTCATTTCCCCGAACTATCTTTTGAATCCATCCCGTTCAACCCACTCCCCACCCCACTGTTTGAGTTGAAGTCCTCATCCCCTCCTGGCTCCAGAGAGTGTAATAGTCCTAACCAAGTTTCCTTCCTCCAGTCTCATCCTCTTTAATCCATCATCTTCCATGTCGTTGAACTTCTCCTCATATTTCCACTATGCCCATAATTTGGTTTCCCAAATTACTAATTCAGTATGGATCTAGGGATATTATAAAGTGTTGCAGTAGATTATGACTGGAACTCCTTTTGCTTATCTCTAAGAAAAGCAAGTAAAGGATTTAGATTATTTTCTAATAATTTAGGAGTGTTGAACGTGGTTTCCTTCAGTCTGATGTCATTCTGAGACTGGAGCACAAGGATGACTTGATGTATAAGGACTGCAGTGATTTCTATATCTGACTCTCTCGCTCAATGTGAGTACCTGTTGGGTGAAGACTGTAACTGTGTCTCTGTGAGGCACCAGAGTCTGGTGAAGTGTCTGGCGTGTATTGGGTTCAGCAGGTACTGGTTGAGGTGAACAGATAGCGGCAGAGGGTTGGATATCAGATGTGAGTTAAACTGAAGTTTAACTCAGTTGAAGATGAAGTTGAAATTGAAGGTGAAGATGGAGGTAGTCTCTGAGAGAGGAATATATTATAACAGAGCGGGGAAAAGATTTTTTTTTGTTTTTTCTCAAATTTGGAAAACGCTCTTTAATGGGGTTGATGCTCACGTTTCTGGACTCCATGGAATAGGGCTCTATCTTTGCGTGTATCTCCAACTTCAGTGATTTTGGCTCCTGCTAACAACTGCATAATCAAACCAGATGTTACAACTGGGGAGATAGCCAATTCCATTAAAGTTCCTCTGTTGGATGCAAGAATAACCCTCATCCAGTAGAAAGGATCTGCAGAATCTGATGACATGATTCCAAATAGTGGCATCTGACAACATAGTAAGAAGATGAAGAAGGTTATAGCAGTCCATAGTACCTTCTCTCTAAACTGGATCTCTAAATCTGACTGGATTTTCCTTTCTGGTTTCTGAATTTCTGGTTAGACCTGCCCAGAAATGTTTGATAACTTGTAAAATTTTGATGCCCGTGGCAGCGGCTAGGGCGGCCCGCTGGGGCCCAGCGGCCTCAGCGCCGCCTTCGATCAGGTCCCATGGCTCGGGCCTTGGCGCCCTGCCACCCTGCACGGGCTCCACCCCGGAAAGGATTTTTAGAGTTTCCATCTTCTCAGTGAAGTATGAGCCACCATGTGCTGATTTTTTTGGACAGCAACAACAGAGCCAGGGGTCAGTAGTGGCCTGAGTATGCCAGTCCCAGGACTGCATCTGTCTAAGTCCCTGCCTGACCTTGGGCTCATGAAGTTTTCCCACAGGGCTACCTACCTTCTGGTATGTTCCTGAGGTCTGATCCAGATACTTTGGGAAGCTTGGAGAAAAATCAGTTTTGCTATTGTTTTACAATGAAGAAAATCCCTAGAAGGGATTTTGATTTTTCTCAGGCTTCACATCCCTTGGTTCTATTATACCAAACTCAGCAGAACCTGTTTCAAAATGGAATCCGTGCATTTGGGATGGAATCAGGTCACACAAGCAGGTTACTGACTTTACAGGTAACGTGGGCCAAACCCTTCCATTGGAAGAGCCACCTCCTTCTGTAAATATCAAGAATGGTAATATGATTTATAGCAAAGCCAATTGCACCTACTCCTGGAACCTTGCAGGAACTTGTTGAGGGTGGGAAGCTTGAACTTGACTTCAAAGAAGAAAAAATTAAGCTTAAACCTGCTTTTAAAACTATCCAGGGAAAGATCAGAGACAGGAACTGGGGATATAAGAGCCAATTAGTGCATTTTAGAAATACAAAATCAAAGCAGCCCCACTGGAGTTTTTATTTCTGCTTCTGATAGAAATCTCATGGTATCTGTCTTATGTGACTGCTGCAGAGGGATTTGAGATCTCACCAACTACTTAAACATTCACAGTGAGCTGTAGAAAATGGCTTGTGAAGCTTAATCCTGTCCATTCTGGCTGTGTCCTTTTGAAATTGTTACTGAAAACCTTTTCATCTAGACTGTGGTTACAGTTGATTATCCTAATTAATTTACTATTGTTTTCCTTTTCTGCCCCTTTCTTTCTAAATATTCAGTTGCACTTGTCAGGTGTGTATTTCAGCAAAAGGCATCTTTCTGAAGTGGCATAATTACCAGTCGCAGCCTTCTGAGAGTGGTTTCCAATTTGGTGACTCCAGCTGGGAAATTAATCACCTTAAAAATGCATTCAGAGGGCTAAGGGAGTCTCCAGAAGGGGGCAGAGCCCCAAAGGCAAGGCTCTCCGTGTTGGACTCCCTGCCTCTAGGCTCAAGCCCTTCCAGTGGATCCTCCACACTGTTCTCCGGCTGCCATTGCCCACAGGACAAACTCCTTGACAAGGTGCCTGTGACCACCTGTGCTCTGGCCTCTGCCTCTCTTTGGCCTATATTTGTACTTTGCCACCAACAATACCTCTTGGACATCTTTCTTGCCTGCATCCTGAACATCTCCTCCAAAGGGCAAGGACTGAGTCTCTCCCTCCTTCTCTGCTGAGTTCCAGCCCTAGAGCAGAGCCTGGCACGTCGGAAAAGTGCAGTAAATATTCATGAACCGCTGGTCCATGACCTGTTTTCTCTGGCTCTGTGCATTTCTCTTCAGCACAACAAAGGCCCATAGCTGGCCACGCACCAAATGATCTGTCCTTCTAAAGAAGGTGAGGCCCAGTGAGGGCTTGTGGATACTGTGTTTTATCTTTTATCCCTGTCACATGTGTCACATATCAGCCCTCTGATAACATATAGTAAAGAAACCTTAATGTACCAGCCAGCTCTGTAATCTGGGGCTCCTGCATTAGCTCAACCTTCTGACCTCTTGATGGGCTTCCTGGGGCCCTGTAGTCTCTGGGTCCTACACCCTTTAGGAGTTGCTGTGCCCTGACTGGATCTGGGACAAAGTTGTAGAATTGGCACAGTTGATCTTTGATAATACTCTCTTCTCTCCATCTCTTTTCTCCATTTTCTTTCACCCACCTAGTACCCCCGCATCCCTTTATTCTTAAGAAAAGATCTGATATCAGCTCTTGTTGTGCCTGGGGGTGGGAAGTTGAGAAATCAACCCTGATTGTGTGCCAGCCAGGCCCAGAGCGAGGCTCACCTACCCTTTTTCCCTTTGATCACCAATCTTTGATGCAGATATCATAATTCTCATCCTTTACCCAAGGAAATTGAGGCTTAGTGATGCTAAGTAGTGGGGCAATGACACAGACAGAAGATGGGAACAAGATGTCTTTGGAGTCACACAGATCTGAGTATTGAGTCTTGGTTTTGCCATTGGCAGGCTGTTTGTCTTTGAGCAAGTTTCGTGGCTTCTCCGAGGCAGTGTCCTAGTCTGTAAAATGGAAATAGTTATAGCAGAGAGTTTGATACTTGGTAGGCCTAAAAAGGAAAAAAAGGTGAACATTATTATTAAGTCACTTTGGAAAGGTCACACAGCTTGTAAGGGGCAGAGCTGGGATTTGAACCCAGGCCTGCCTGGCTCCAATGCTGCCCCACTGTAGCACGCGTGTCCTGGACGTACAGCCAGCCGGCCACCAGTGACGCTTGCTGAATGACTATGAACTTAAGTCATTCAGCTCACAGGCACTTAGGGCCCCAAGAAGTTCAGTCTCAAAATGGAGGCAGATTCAGAGATATGGAATGAAGGGGAAAAAAGCAATTCAAGTCCTGCTCTATCTTACAAGAAAAGTATCACAAAAGAAGGAGTTTTTTATTTTTTTCAGCTTTGCCGAGGTATAATTGACAAATAACACTGTAAGATATTAAAAGTGTACAACATGACTTGATATATGCATACATTGTGAAGGCATTTCCCCCCATCGAATTAATTAACACATACCCATCACTTAAGTTCTACTCTCAGCAAATTTCAATTATACAATATGGTATTATCACCCACTATAATACTATCACCCACCCATAAAGTATTGTATGGTGATTATAACAGTCACTGTGTTATACATTAGATCCTCAGACCTTATTCATCTTATAGCTGAAAGTCGGTACCCTTTTACCAAACTCTCCCTATTTCCCCCATCCTCAGCCCCTGGTAACCACTTTTCTACTCTCTATTTCCATGAGTTTAACTTTTTGTTGTTATTGTTAAGATTCCACATATAAGTGATACCATGCAGTATTTGTCTTTCTCTGTCTGGCTTATTTCACTAAGCAAAATGCCCTCCAGGTTCATCCATGTTGTCACAAATGGCAGGATTTTGGAAGGAGTTTACTTTTGATGCACAATCAAATCTCTTTGAAATCCTCTGACTCAGACATTTTTTACAAACCAGACAGTGGCTCCCTTCTCCCTAAATCTCTCTCCTTCCTCTTTCTGTCCCTGACATGGCTTTTCTGCTTCTTGCTCCTTCTCCGCCTAGACCCTAATAAGTAAATCAACGTAATGTCTCCTTGTTCTTTGATTTCCTTTCTACCCGTTAATTACCTGGATTCTTCAACTCAGAAGCAAGCCATGAGGTCATTCTAGCATGCAAGAGTCCTCTCTGCTTTTAAAAGATTGGGAGAGGTGGAGAGAGGTGAATTTAAGTTACCATGCTCTCTCTCCTGGAACTAAAATTTATACCTTAGCACTAATCATAGTATAAAAGATACTGTCCCCTGGGTAAGGAATTTCAAGCATCGGTGGAAAAGAAGGAGCACTTTGGAGGCTGGGGGGTTCTTCTTCTTCGGTACAAAGCTGGCCCTGTAGACCTTCCTGCCTGGACTCAAAAGGCCCAGGGGTTAGGCCCTTGGCACCTTTCCCAGGCCCCACCATCAAGACTCCCCTTCCCAGCAGTGAGGCAGCCATCTGTAGAGAGGGGAAAGGAAAGGCCAGTGTGACTCACCTCTCGCCTGTACCGTCGCCAGCCCCCAGGCAGGATTGCCCAGTCTGGTCACCAGCCCTTCCTGTAGGTGGGTACAGGGTGACCTTACTGGGCTGAGGTTGTGGGAGAACTGCTTTTGCCAGAGGGCTGTGACATTCATGATAAGGGGAAGCCATCCCTCCTTCCTGCAGCATGAGCCCCCAAAGGGCAAATGGAATCTGGGGAGACCTACAGTACGGCCTTTGGGTTTGCACGCAGCCCCAAATCCTGGAAAGACGGCAGCCTTGGGAGCCCCTGGGAGTCACAGTAACCTGAAGAGGAGTGTGGGGTGAGTGGCTGGCAGCATTTGACACGTCTCTCCTGGGGGCTGATTATACTGTTTATGTGAGCTCTTTCCTCTACTCCCTGATACCTCCACAGTCATTGGAACTGCTGGCATGTTGCACGTTTGCACTTGCTTCCTTTGGAATTTCGGCTGTTCAGTACATCAAGGGAGAAAACACTGAACACACAGAGGTCTATATGGCAGCTTCTTCCTGAGTGATGATACCAGCTCTGGCAACCTGCTCAGTGGTTCGCCACTCTTCCAACAGACATTTCTCGAATGCCTAATACATGCCAGGCCTGGTCATGAACAAGATAGGCACGGTCCTTGGCTTCGTGGAGCAACCACACTAGTGGGGCAGGCAGGTCTGGAACAAAAAATTCCAACAGTGATGAATGCTTCAAAGACGTACAGGGTGCTTTGGGAGGGAAACAGGGGAACCCAAGTCAGTGTGAGGGAGGAGTCTGGGAAGGCCCCCCGAGGAAGTGACGCTCAGGTTGAGACGGAGAATCAGCCAGGCCGAGAGAAGAGCATTGTGAGTAGAAGGGAGAGCGTGTATAGGGGGTGAGGCACCTTTTGCATACAACAGGGCAGGAGCATAGCACACGTGAACCCGTGAAGCCCAAGGAGGCAGGAGAACTCACCAAGCGTCTTGTGAGCGTGTAGGGATTGGGGTCTTTCGCCTAAAGGCGGTGAGAAGTCAGTGGAGGGGTGGGCCAGGATTAGATTCGTGGTTCTAAAAGATTGTTCCGGCTGCCTGGTGAGGAATGGATCCACAGGCCACCTTCCCTTCTCCTCCTTGTTTGGCTGCTTCTCTCTGCCCTCTTGCTTGGGTCACCAGATGCCTGCAACACCCTGGCTTTGTGAGCGTCCCTGGAATTATTTTCCATCCCCAACCAAGTAGTCATGTTCCCACCTGGAGTAGAGATTGTCCAAGGCCAACTGGCTGCATCCCTGAAACGGGAGGTGCTGAGTGTAGAAAATGAGTGTTAGGGAAGAGACGCTGAATTTTCCATGGGGGACCAGAGGGCTGAGCACCTGGCAGGACGACAATATCAGGAGTCCAACGGGTAGAAAATGCACAAAGGTGGTTTAATTAAATATACTCATCTCCTCGCTGTCTGTGCTTCAGTGTGACCTTGATTCTGCTGGCAAGTTACTTGGATTCTGAAGTATTCCAAAGACCTGCTCCACCCTGGAGGAGTAAGACCTCTCTTGAGCTGTGGATTATCTATAAAACAACAAACAAGCAGCCTTTCATTTATTTTGATGGCACCATACATCTCCTTGTTAGTGCCTAGCCCTGCAAAGGGAGAATATGATTCGTTGTAGATTTTTTTAAATGATGTGAGTAAACACAAATGCATGTGAAAGCAAAGGTTCTAGAGTCTGACTGACATTGGGTAGAAGCCTGGTATTGACCTCAAGCAGGTTACTTAACCTCCTTGAACTTCAGTTTCCGCTTCTGAAAAAAAAAAGGAGGGGGGAGGTTCATAACACCTACTCTGAAGCTTGGTGCGATAGTGAAGTGGAGTTGGGAATCAAATTCCAGACCTATGCTCTTAGCTACCAGTTATTTCAGGAGTCTTTCCATCTTTATATCTTTAGCTCTGAGCATGGGGCTGGCACTTATTGGGAGCCCACAAATGTGAATTTTGTTTCATTTCTTCTATTACCCTTCATGCCAAAACCGCCTGGTCTTTCCTTTTAAACACTGCTCAAGAATCCTCTCTCCTGTGAGGACTAACCACATCTGAACTCAGTCACATGAGTAACCCCCAGGTTCTTACCAACAACTATAATTTGCTCTATCCACATGTACTGTTAGGGTGCCTCAGTGAACTGTCTGACTGCCCCACAGAGAGTCAGACATCTCATCCCTTGATTTCATTTTATTTATTTATTTTTTTAATATTTAAAAAAAATTTTTTTTATTTGGCTGCGTCAGGTCTTAGTTGCGGCACGTGGGATCTTTGCTGCCGCGCGCCGGCTTTAGAGCACGGGCTTAATTGCCCCGCAGCATGTGGGATCTTAGTTCCCCAACCAGGGATTGAACCGGCATCCCCTGCATTGGAAGGTGGATTCTTAACCACTGGACCACCAGGGAAGTCCCTCACCCCTTGATTTTAAAGTGGTTGAACTGCCTTTATAGAATAGGCTAATAGCAATGCAGTAATTCTTGTGTATCGTCCTTGTTCTTGGGCGTCGTTATATTTGATTACCATTTTTGAGAGCATATTTGATGATTAAATGTAATCTAACAACTAAAAATTAAATAGCCAAATATTCTGGGAGTTCCCTGGTGGCCTAGTGGTTAGGATTCAGTGCTTTCACTGCCGTGGCCCAGGTTCAGGCCCTGGTGGGGGAACTGAGATCCTGCAAGCCGAGCAGCACAGCCAATAAACAAACAAATAGCCAAATAGCCAAATATTCTGGGTGGGTCCAAAGCCATTACCAAGGAGAAAAGACAGAATCCGAGCAGCACAGCCAATAAACAAACAAATAGCCAAATAGCCAAATATTCTGGGTGGGTCCAAAGCCATTACCAAGGAGAAAAGACAGAATATGACCTAGCTCTAGTTTTTTTAAAAATCATTTTTATTTCACGAGTAATATATTTAAAAAGTAGAACTGTAATAGATAAGTCCCCATAACCACCCTCTGATCTTGGTCTCCTGTCTTTTCCCTAGAGATAAACATTGTTATCAGTTTGTTGGGTGTATACACACCACACACACACATGCACATGCACACACACACATACAGATAGATAGATATATTTATACACATCTATATGTGTGTGTGTATCATTATGCAAAAAAATAACAATAATAACATAGTATGTAATATAGTGTTTTCTTTCCTACGCAAAAGCTGTCATTTGTACATATTTATCCTCTACTTGCTTTATTCCATTCATTATTATATACTGGACTTCTATCTACATAAATCTGTATACTTTTAAATTATTGTATACAATTCCACAGTATAGATAAAATGCAGTTAATTTAGTAATTATCCAACTGATGAATGGCTACGTTGATTCCATTTTTCACTGTTATGGGGGTGTAAAGAACATCCTTGACAGGCCTCTCTGGTAAGTGGTTTTCTACAGTAGATACTGACGACTGAAATTGCTGAGTCATGATGTGCACACATTTTACACTTGCGTAGATTCTACCAATTGTCCTCCAAAATATATAGTTCTGTTTGCCCTCCCACCAGTAATATATGAGAGAACTCATTCACTGACACCCTTTCAACATTTAATATTATCAGACTTCTTTTGCCACTCTGATGGGTAAGAAATGATACCTTGTTATTTAAAGTTTGCATGGCTCTGTTTTCCAGGAATTCTTAAATAAGCTATTAAATTTCCAATTAAATTACAGAAGCAGGAAGGATCCAGGCAGGCAAGTCTTTTATATCCCCTAAGGACAGCCCAGTGCCGGTAGGCACAGGGGAGGCACTCAGAGATGCTAGAGGACTGATAGATTGCTTTGGATGATTTTACATGTTCAAGAATTAAAATTTCAATTCAATTGACCTAAATCTCCTAATTCTGATTGACCCAAATATACTTCTTACATCTAATAAGGCTTTACAACGAAATTTCTAATGTCCACCTAAGAGAACAATTTAGTACCAGCTACAGCTGGCCTGGAAAGAGCCTGCTGAAGAAGCTGGTTGTACTAAACTTAGAAAATGTCAAGGAGTTTAAAACAAAAAAACAGGAAGCCAGCTGCCACTTCCTTAAAGGGCTAACCACCCCAAAAGTGATTGAACCAAGGCAAAAAGATAATTGCATTGGAAGACTTTTTCCCTGAGGACAAATTTCACTGACTAAGCAATAGTCTAGGGCAGGCCTTGGAGACTCTCAAGGAGCCAGCCACCTTTGGAGCAGTGTGAGGTGTAAGCCCCCCAGGTGCTTTTAAATCCCTGACTGATTAGATCTGCAGACTTTGTGGAAAGAAGCCAGGCCACAAGCAGGATGCCTGTCTGGACACATAAGGAAATGAGGTAAGAAAAAAAGATCAAAGTAAGCCTCCCCATTCAAGCTCACTTACCAAGAAATGGGACCACGAGGGGCAGGGCCGTGGCCAAGGACTGCCCCAGCCACTGGAGGAGCGTCCTTCTCCCACCCGACTCGTGGGACTTTCTTCTGAGGCATCGGTGCATCTCCCTGAGACAGTGTTCCATGGGAAGGACACCGCTTGTCAAGGTGCCGGCGGTTGCTCGGGTGAACAGTTCCCTGGAAAGGCAGTTTCAGCCTGAGTAAGAAGGTGGGCTCCAGACTGGGCCACGTGGATGAGGAAGGCAGAGTCAGGTACATGATGGATCTGATTTATTGTCTTCTGAGTGTCCTCTGCCTTGCCTCGCCCTCCATCTCTCACAGAGAATTGTGTCAACACCAGTTCAAATTCTTGTCTTCCTTCTCCCATCAATGAGAATTCAATCTTTCCCTCCATCCTCGGGATCCTCTCTGGTGTGGAACTCGGGGACTTAGAAGAGACCGGGAGAGGCAGGAGGAAAAGGAAGGTGGGTGGGGGGAGGATTGAGCTGAGAGACTGCAGCCCTACTGGACTCTCAGTCGCAGGTATAAGCCCAGCACCCAGCATAGCGCCTGGCACATAGTAGGCACTGAATAAATATTTTTCAAATGTTGGGATAATTGAAAGACAGATGATAAAAGAATAAGTGATCTATGAAGAGGAAGAAACAGATGAAGGAGGAATGAGCCTGAGTAGAAATGGTGTGATAGATAAGGGGGAAAATGGAACAGGCTTAGGGTATAATCTCATTTCTTAAAAACTATGTGTGTCAATGCAGTGAAAAATGTTTGAGGACATAGTAGGGAAAACGTCAACTAACAGCTATCACTGGTTGGTGGGATTATGAATAATTTTCATTTTCTTATATTTTTCTTACCAATATAGTCAAGTTTTCTACATGAAACATCTATTTCTTATATCAGCAAAATAGAAACATTATTTTATAAAAGGAAAAGCAAGGTGTTACAGGCTGAACTGTGTCCCCTCAAAATTGGGATATTGATGTAACAACCAGTACCCTCAGAATGTGATTAGATTTGGAGATAGACCCTTTAAAGAAGTAATTAAGGTAAAATTAGGTCATTTGGATGGGTCCTAATCCAGTATGACTGGTGTCCTTCTAAGAATAGGTGATTAGGATACAGATAGACAAAGGGATGACACAGGGAGAAGACAGCCATCTACAAGCCGAGGAGAGAGATCTAAGAAGAAACCAGCCCTTAAAAATGAACGAAATTGAGTTATTTGTAGTGAGGTGGATGGACCTAGTGTCTGTCATACAGAGTAAGTCAGAAAGAGAAAAACAAATACCGTATGCTAACACATATATATGGAATCTGAAAAAAAAAAAAAAGGTTCTGAAGAACCTAGGGGCAGGATAGGATTAAAGATGCAGATGTAGAAAATGGACTTGAGGACGCGGGGAGGGGGAAGGGGAAGCTGGGATAAAGTGAGAGAGTGGCATGGACATATATACACTACCAAATGTAAAATAGACAGCTAGTGGGAAGCAGCCGCATAGCACAGGGAGATCAGCTCCGTGCTTTGTGACCACCTAGAGGGGTGGGATAGGGAGGGTGGGAGGGAGACACAAGAGGGAGGAGATATGGGGATATATGTGTATGTATAGCTGATTCACTTTGTTATAAAGCAGAAACTGACACAACATTGTGAAGCATACACTCCAATAAAGATGTTAAAAAAAAAAGAAGAAGAAGAAGAAACCAGCCTTGTTGACACCTTGATCTAGGACTTCTAGCCTCCAGAGCTGTGAGAAAATAAATTTCTGTTGTTTAAACCACTCAGCCTGTGGTACTTTGTTGTGGCAGCCCTAGCAAACTAATACACAAGGCAGACATTTTTAAAGTCTAAGATAATTATTCAATATACCTGTAACTTTTATAATATTGTACTTCAACTATACTTCAATTAAAAAAATATTTCTTCAATACAAACAAAAATAACCTGTAACCTTATAGCCACCAAAAAAAAAAAAAAAAGAAGTATTCAAGGAAAGACAAAGAGAACAGGGAAGGACATCAGAGAAGTGTTTTGAGCAATTTGGGAGGAAGGCTTCAGAAAAGCCTAAGGTATTGTTATGGTCATAGCAGTATTGCCTACCTTAGAAACAATAAGATTTTTTTTTTTTTAACATCTTTATTGGAGTATAATTGCTTTACAATGGTGTGTTGGTTTCTGCTTTATAACACAGTGAAACAGCTATACATATACGGACCTAGAGCCTGTCATACAGAGTGAAGTAAGTCAGAAGAGAAAAGCAATAAGATCTTTGATGGGAGGGAGAACTGAGTTTTCATTACAGAGTCGAGACAGCCGCACGGTAATTAATGCAGAGATATGGCCCACACCCACCCTGGAGAATCTGCTCTGTAACGATCTCAGAGCAGGAGTGGAAGCCGCAAGGAAGGGAGGTGCCACTGAGGGGATCAAAGAGAGAGGGAAGGGTAAGACTGACAGGTTGTAAGGGCATCAGTAGGGAGAAGAAAAGTGAGGTTTTGAGTTTTCCTTTTGGGCTGCCTCCCAGTTCACTAGCTTGTTTGCTGTCTCCTGGGTGTCTCTTTGGGGAGAGAAGAAGTCAGGCCTGATTTCACCAAGGACAGATGGGACTTTCCTTCCTTCTCGTGGTCCTTTCCGTTCCAGCTGTTGCTCTCAGCAGGCATATTTCTTGCACGCTGCTGGGTACCACGGTGGCGGAGCCATTTCCACCACCAAGCCCCACGGCCAAGGGCAGATGTGACAGGCTGGTGATTCATCTCCAGTGCCCTCCCAGTCAGGACCCATGACCTTTGGGGACTGTGAGGCTAGTGCTGCAGGTGTCCATATAGACTTGAAATCCACTGGTCAATCCCTCTCCCTGACTATTGCTGTTCAAATCCAAATGTGCTTCATTCTCTCTAGACAGTATAACATTCCAAAATGTGTTGCTCACCATTTTTTAAATTACAGCTTCATTGAGCTATAATTCACATACCATACAATTGACCTATTTCAAGTGTACAATTAAATGGTTTTTCGTATAGTCTCAGAGCTCTGAAACCATCCCCACAATTTTAGCACATTTTTATCACCTTAAAAAGAAATCCTGTGTCTATTAACAGTCGTTCCTCATCCCCACCACCCAACCACCCCAGCTCCAGGCAACCACTAATTTACATTTCTGTCTGTAGATTTGCCTCTTTCTGAACGTTTCATGTAAATGGAATCATACCATATGTGGCCTTCTGTAACTGGCTTCTTTCACTTAGCATAATGTTTTCAAGGTTTCCCAATGTTGCAGCATGTATCAGTATTTCATTTTGTTTGCTGCCAAATAATAGTCTACTGTAGGTATATACCTATTTTATTTATCCATACATCAATTGGTGGATATTTAGGGTATTTCAACTTTTTGGCTATTATGAATAATGCTGCTATGAACATTCATGTGCACGTCTTTGTGTGGATGTAAGTTTTCATTTCTCTTGGGTATATACTTAGGAGTGGAATTTCTGGGTCGTATGGTATCTATGTCTAATCCTTGAAGGATCTGCCAGGCTGATTTCTAAAGTGGCTGCACCATTATACATTCCCACCAGCAGTGTATGAGGGTTCCAAATCCTCCACGTCTTTGTGAACACTTATTATCTGTCTCTTTTGTAGCCATTCCAGTGGTTGTGAAGTGATATGTCATTGTGATTTTGATTTGTATCTTTGTGATAGCTAGTGCTGTTGAACATATTTTCATGTGCTTATTAACTATTTGCATATCTTTTTTGGAGAAATGTCTATTCACTTCCTTTGCCTATGTTTTAATTGGGTTATTTGTCTTTTTATTGTTGAGTTGTATGAGTTTTGGGGAGTAAGAATCCCTTACCAGATACATAATTTCAAAAATTGTTCTCCTGTTCTGTGAATTGTCGTCTCACTTTACTCATGGTGTCCTCTGAAGTACAAAAGTTTAAAATTTTGATGATCTACAATTTATCTACTTTTTGTTCTTGTTGCTTATGCTTTTGGGGTCATTTTTAAGCAACCATTGCCTAATCCAAGGCCGTGAAAATTTATGCCTATGTTTTCTTTTAAGTGTTTAATAGTTTAAGCAATTACATTTAGATCTTTGATCCACTTTGGGTTAACTTTTGTATATATTGTGAGGTGGGGTTCCAATTTCAGTCTTTTGCGTGTAGATAGTCAGTTATCCTACACACTGGAAAAAAACAGTTCTTTCCCCATTGAATTGCTTTGGCACCCTTGCCCAAAATCAATTGACAGTAAATGTAAGGGTTGCTCACCATTTTTAAGGATTTTCTTATACTAGCCATACAAAAAGTTTTGTATAAGCCTCTTACACATTGTATATGTTTAAAAATTACCCATCAGATTGAAGAAATGACAGACACCTTCCTGTTCTAGTTCATTTTGAAAAATGAGGAAACAGATTCTCAGTAAGTGGCTGGGTAGTTGCAGTTTATTTAATTTGTAACTCAGTTCACACAGAATTACCATCACCTATGTGTTCCGAGCCTGAGCCCAGATAGTGTTTGATGAGTCAGAATTTTATCTGATGTGACTTTAGGAGATTCTTCCCAAACAGACTGCTAATTACTTATACTTTGGATTTTGATCATTGAGGGAATGACTTGCAGGTGGTTTCAGTGACTTTGAAATCTGTGATCACCTTCACTGAGGGCTAAGGAGGAATTGCCCCTTGTCCTGCTCCCCACATGGCTTCTGGCTATCATCTTTTATCTTCTATGCTCTGCCCCTCTCCCAGCTCCATTTCCCAAATAGCAAGAAACCGGCAAGAAGTCCTTGGCTGCAATTTATCATCAAGCTTTGGACACAGCTGTTTCCCATCTTTTGGCAAAGTCAGTGATTTGGCTTGTCTTACGGGTGGAATGAACATTTTGTGAAGGGTGTCCAAAAAAGACATACCCTAGGGGCACACAAATGTCCCTCAATTTACTACCACTGTGGAAAGAAATAGAGATGGACATTTTTCAGGCAACCTTCAAAACCAGTAGGAGTGTTGATCTCTTTGTCAGGAGCCTAAAAGTGTAGTCTTTAGAATTCCCTGCTTCAGAATCACTGGAGGTGAGGAAGGATGGAAAGAACTTGTTAAAATGCATGTTCCTGGGCCCCTACTGAATCAGGAGTTCTGGGAATTAGATGTAAGGATCTGTATTTTAAAAGATACTTCAGGTGGCTCTCATGCACACTAAAATTTGAGAACTGCCTGCTTGGGAGTTTTTCCTCAAAGGAAATGTGAATACTTACTAAGACCACAAACTTCGGAAATATACGTAACCTGAGTTAAACTTCAGTTTTTCTCTCCTATAAAATAAGGGTCGCTCCTCCACGCACTCGGCATGAGAGGGGTGGTGTGGAGTAGAGATGCAGATGGAGATCGGGGTCTAGTACAATGCAACTTTCACAACAATGTCCCCCCCAGTCTGGGGCACTTGGCACCCAGTAGGGTTGCCAGATAAAATTCAGGACACTCAATTAAACTTGAATTTCAGAAAAACAACAACAATGTTTTAGTATAAGTGTGGCAGCAATGCTGAGGTGAGTTTCCAGGGTCCAGGGGTTGGTGGGACAAGCTCCATAGAAGGATTTGGGACATTGTTCCTTGACTGATAGCCTCTGTGTCTCAACCTCTAGCCCTTCCAGATGTTCTTTGAGCACCTCAGATCATTTAAATGAGCCACTTTTCTACTTTAATTCACCGGCGTCCATTTTTGTTGCTTGCAGCTATGCACTCTGACTGATACAGCATCTGTACCTCCCTACTCAGCAACTTACCATCTGTTCTCTCTTCCCACCACTCCTGTGAGCTCTCCTTGAAGTCCTCAGGAACCTCCTAATGGCACAACCTCCCTGGATTTTCTTGGTTCTCTACCCTTTTCTGGTGGAGGAGTGTATAGAGGACACGGTGCACCGGTGGAAACCCTGCCGGGAGGGAGCTAAGAAAATAAAGACCCGACCTCAGAATGCTGCTGAAAAACCTCCACCTCAGTAGCTAATGATGCCCATTGGCAAACCCAACTAGAAGCCAGTGGGCAAGGGAGCCTGTTAATATGGTGCTTTCAAGTCAGTGTTCTGGGACCTGGAGCAGGGTGAAGAGGAGGGGAGAGTGAGTGGGGAGGGGCAGACAGAACGTATCCAGCATGCAGGGTATATATGCTGTCTTAGGTTTGGTTCTCTAGAAGCAGAGCCCAACATGGGCATTTTATGTGAGTGACTGCTGGAGATGCTCCTTGGAGGAGAACCGTGTGAGGGAGGGAACAAGGGAAGCAGGATGGGCCAGGGGCGGGAGCTGGGCAAAGATTCAGTTTCAGGATCAGTCTAGCCCCGGCCTGATCCCCTGAGTTACTCTGGAGAAAAGTTGCTTTGTAGAAGTTGTCCTGCTCAGGGGCAAGGGGGCTGGGCTGTCGTACACACACCTCTCCCCCACCTATCCCACCCACACACTTTTAGACACTTATCGGCCATGGGCTGTACCTGACATAATCAGCCAAGCCTCTGCCCATGAGGGGGCCTCCTTTGGCCAAGGACAAGCCTTAGGAGAAGAGGGCAGGCCTGAGCTATCAGCCACCAGCATCCACCACAGCTGGGGGATGCGTGCAGGGGTCGGGTAAGTGAACCTTGGCGGGGGCACCAATAGCATCTGTCAGAAGGACATCACCTCCTTGTTATCTCTGCATGATGAGGTAAAACTTATTTTTCCTTTGTGCGCTTTTATAGTTTATAGGTTTTCTAATATTGAGTTTATTATTTTGGGAACTAGAAAATACATGTCAAATTAAATCCGTGCAGCCCACCCCGCTGAGCCTAGCCAACCTACAGAATCATGAGAGATAATAAACTGGTTGTTATTTAAAAAAAAAAAAAAAAATCCATGCAGCAAAACCACCTGATTTATTGCAGGCAGAAGTAACAGTAAATGACCCCATATTCCTGACCCCCTGCAGTGAACTCTTGACCACACTGAGCAGATGATCCTGCTCGCTGGCAGTGCCAGCCCCCAAGCCTGGCCCTGTCTCCCTGCTTATGGTCAGAGCTTTCCTGCTTGTGTATCAGCCTCAGTGGGCCAGTCTTTTAGCACTTCACAGGGCCTGATTGTGTGACTCATAAATCAAGAATGTAACTAATATGGCTAATGGAGCGAGATGCCATGAGGAGACGAGGCAGCTGGTGTTGGACCATAAGTAATAATAAGTACAATGTATGTGCCAAACACGTTAGAACCTTAATATATATTGTCTTGTTTACACCTTACAACAGCCCATGAAGTAGGAATTGTTCTTCCCATTTAATCAATGAGGAAGTCCCCAGATTGGGGATTAAGAAACCAGAGTTCTTTATTTGCCAAGCAGAAGTAGAGACACAGGCGTAGAGAACAAATGTATGGATACCAAGGAGGGAAGGGAGGGTGGGATGAATTGGGAGATGGGGATTGACATATATACACTACTATGTATAAAATAGGTAACTAATGAGAACCTACTGTACAGCACAGGGAACTCTACTCAGTGCTCTGTGGTGACCTAAATGGGAAGGAAATCCAAAAAAGAGGGGATATATGTATACGTATAGCTGACTCACTTTGCTGTACAGCAGAAACTAACACAGCATTGTAAAACAACTATACTCCAGTAAAAATTAATATTAAAAAAAAAAAGGAAACAGAGTTCTAACTTTTGTTCAGTTACCAATGAAAACTGAAAACACTAGACCAAATGAGTGACTTTCCAGCGGGGTTTCTAGAAGCCCTGAGGCTCAGTAGAGATGCCCAGGGAATAACTGGGCTGCTTAGAGGGAAGGACTGCCTATTTGTACTTCAGCCACGGCAGCTCTGCCTTGATCTCCTTTAAGTGTTGTCAGGACTGGCTTCATGGGTGTGCAACCAGTGCAGCCCCACAGGGCCTGCCGGGCTCAGAAGGGGCCTGTGCTTAGGATTTAATGCTCTGCAGTCGCCGTCTTGAAATTCTTAATAATTTTGTCTTTGAATTTGTGTCTTGTATGTGAAATCCTATGGGACAATGGCACGTGTGCCAGGGGCTTGGAGCTCTAAATCATGCCTGGTCCCACTTCCCGTTGCCTCTCTGCTTCCCTCGATGTGTTCTCCACTGTCTGCTCTTGGCCCCTGGCGCCCTCAGCCTCCCCTGCCTGCCTTGCCACTTTCCTCCTGGGTCAACTGGGTTACCTTGCGGGGGAAGGGGGAAGGGAGCTGTGTTTCAGGTCCTCTAACCCCCTTAGGGGCCTGGCCATGGGCAAGGGGAGGACTGGGGTCAGGTTTGCATCTTGAAGTGTCTTAGGGTGGGACAGAGTGGGGGTCATCTGGACGCAAGCTGGAAGCACCATGGTGCATTCAGTGGATGGCTCGGTAGGGCCTCTTAGCTGCCCTCAACCCAGGTACCAAGTTATGACCCACAGAGAAAATGGTAACATCCATATGGCCCCTTGCGGTAAACAGTCAAGGCAGTACTGGCCAATGTTGAATCCCACTCAGCAGCCCCAAGGGCAGGAAGCACCCTACACTTAGGTAAGCAAGGTATCTGCCTTGGTCTTGTGCTTTAGAGGCCCCCCTTTCTGCCCACCACCCCCAGGCTCCACCCTTCCATACAGGGCAAGTTATCCAGGAGCCAAGGGATCATACCTACCAAAGCCTCCATCCCTCCTTCAGGACCAGTTGCCTTTTTTCCCCCAGTCCATCACAGACAAATATGTGATCCTATGTGCGTGATTAATACACAGCTCACAGCATTTGTGACTCACCATGTGAGTTTGACAGCACTGGTACTGGTCTTATACCCTCTTCGATCAGACAAGTTCAATCTTTGGTGTTCCAGCAGTGTCAGATTGTCATAGATATTTCCAAATGCTTGTGTTCAGTTTTTATACTTATCCCACAGCAGACCAGTAACAACAGTTTGCCTGGACCACAATGAGAAGCTCTATTTTATTTATATTTATTTATCTATCTATCTATCTATCTATCTATCTATCTATCTATCTATCTATCTATCTATCTATGCATGCCACGCTGCATGGCTTGCGGGGTCTTAGTTCCCAGAGCAGGGACTGAACCCGGGCCCACAGCAGTGAAATCGCTGAGTCCTAACCACTGGACCACTAGGGAAGTCCCAAAGCTCTGTTTTAGACTCTTCTGTGGGTGCCAGGACCCTGGAATTACCAGCACAAATCACACCACACCTGCTTCCAGGGTCTTCATGGGCCTCTTCACCCGATTCATTCTCCGGGTTTGCACTCCCCTAGGCCAAGGGACAGCTGTTTGCAGGAGCAGTGGGGATGGAGATTGAGTATGTGTGCTGGGGTGTCTATACACATGCATTTGAGGCACTGTTGATACAGGATGGTGGGAGGATGGGAAGAGAGGGGGGGCAGGCTGCCAGCTGGTGGAGGAAGAGGGGCACAAAGATTTGGGGCGAGCCCAGCTGAAGGAATCCATTTCTCTGCACATCTGGAACTTAATCACAGTGCATGCCAGTCAGGAAACTTTGGACCAGGCATCTTCTATTGTGACTTACAATGCTTTGAATTCTGATTTCTATCCCATGGCCATGGTCGAGAGCCCGCACTTTGCAGAGCAGGTGGGTGACATGTGGACATGTGTGTCCTTTGGATCATTACTCCCTCCGCTGCGTTGGGACTGCAGCCTCATCAGTTCTGCTCCTCCCTCCCTTAGTATATCAGACGCACTGTGCCTGCCTCATGGCAAATAATTTCTCAACACTCTGGGAAAGGATTTTGTTTGTTTTCCTTAAGTTTGATTGAAAGCAAACCTAGGCTAACACCCCAAAAGTAAGATAGGCAAATGACTTGACAATTAAAAAACACATACATGCAATTAGCCAATAGGCACATAAATAGTATCTCTAGTAAATCAAGAAGTATAAACCAAAGCAATGAGATAATTTATTTTGCCTCTTAAGTTGGCAAAGATAAGAAGCAAGAAAATGTTCAGTGTTTGTGAGGGTTTGGGGAACATTGCCATTTCATATACTGTTAGCAGAAGGGCAATAGGGTGATTGGAGAAAGACTTATAGAGATAAATCTGGCAATGAATTGCAAAAGACTTTAAAATGTGTATTATCTTTTGAAATCTTGAAGACATTGTTGCATAGTTTCCTTACATCTGTTAGTTGCTGATGAAAAGCCTGATGTCAATCTCATTCTTGATTTTTTTCCCTCTTCTGAAACTTTTCTTGTTATCAATGACATTCTGACATTTCACTAAGATCTGTCTGGGTTGTGTTTTTCTTTTTATTTGTCCTGCCAAGTGCTTGGTAGGCTATTTCATATATATTTTTTAAATTTTATTGAAGTATAGTTGATTTACAATGTTGTGTTAATTTCTGCTGTACAGCAAAATGACTCAATTATACATATATATTCTTTTTCATATTCTTTTCCATTATGGTTGATAACAGGATGTTGAATATAGTTCCCTGTGCTATAGAGTAGGACCTTGTTGTTTATCCATTCTATATATACTAGTTTGCATCTGCTAATCCCAAACTCCCAATCCTTTCTTCCCCCACCTCTCCTCCCCCTTGGCAATCACACGACTGTTCTCTATGTCTGTGAGTCGGTTTCTGTTTCATAGATATGTTCATTTGTGGGGTATTTTAGATTCCACATATAAGTGATATCGTATGATTTTTGTCTTTCTCTTTCTGACTTCACTAAGTATGATAATCTCTAGGTCCATCCATGTTGCCATTATTTCATTCTTTTTTATGGCTGAGTGACATCCCACTGTATATATATATGTCACATCTTCTTTATTCATCTGTCGATGGACATTTAGGTTGTTTCCATGTCTTGGCTATTATAAATAGTGCCACTGTGAACATAAGAGTGCATGTATCTTTTTGAATTATAGTTTTGTCTGGGTATATGCCCAAGATTGGGATTGCTGGATCACATGGCAACTCTATTTTTAGTTTTTTGAGGAACCGCCATACTATTTTTCATAATGGCCTCACCAGTTTACATTCCCTTGGTAGGCTATTTCAATTCGGGCTTTCATGTCTTTCTTCAGTTCTGAGAAATACTTAGTATTATTTCTGTGAGTATTGCTTCTGCTCAGTTTTTTTCTGCTCTTTCTTTCTGGAACTCCTCTTAGATTAAGGTTGTAATTTCTGGATTTCTATTCTGTGTTTCCTAATGTGTTTTTCATACGTTCACTTACCCCTTCCAGGAGAATTCCTTGGCTTGCTCTTCCACTTCACCAAATTGCTCTTTAACTGTGTCTATCCTGCTATTCAGCTTCTCTATTGAGTTTTTAAAATTCATTTCAACAGTTAAAACTATTATGTCAGGGACTTCCCTGGTGGCGCAGTGGTTAAGAATCCGCCTGCCGATGCAGAGGACACGGGTTCAATCCCTGGTCCGGGAAGATCCCACATGCCACGGAGCAACTAAGCCTGTGCGCCACAACTACTGAGCCTGTGCTCTAGAGCCCGCGAGCCACAACTGCTGAAGCCTGCGCACCTAGAGCCTGTGTTCTGCAACAAGAGAAGCCACCGCAATGAGAAGCCCGTGCACCACAACAAAGAGTAGCCCCTGCTCCCCGCAACTAGAGAAAGCCCACACACAGCAATGGAGACCCAACGCAGCCAAAAATAAATAAATAAATAAATTTTTAAAAAAACGAAATTATTATTCCAAATATTTCTAATTGAACCTTTTTGGTCACTCTTGTCCTCATATTATCTTCCCTTATTTTTCTGAGCAGATTAAATACACTTACTTAAAATTCTGTGCTACATCCTGTATTAATTCCATTTCCTTTGAGGTCTCCATTATAGAGTTTGTTGTCTCTCTTTTTTGGTGTTGACCTTCTCCAACTGTTTGTATATTCTTATTTTTGTACTAATTTCTGTCACTGAAATTTCCTGTTAGAACATCAGCTGCATCTATTTAAGAAGCCAGCTTGGAAGGCAAGGATGGAAACAACTATTGGCTTACTCTACTGGTACTGTTTTCAGAAAGCCAGCCTTCTTGGCATGCCTTTTCTCTTTCTCTCAGGTGTCACTAGCCCCTGAGGGCACTGCCCTTCTCTCTGAGCCAAGGCCCTCTCTGTGCTGTTTCTACTCACTATACTTCTGACACCAAATGTGTGGGGTTTTTATCCCCCAAATCAACCAATTCTCCAACTCTCCAGACACCAACTGGGTGTCCTACTACTCAATTCAATTCTGACACTAACTACCTGGGGTTAGCACAGACCCACAGGTTAAGGGCCCAGTCCCCCAAGACTGCCTCTCCCCCACTTCAGACACCAGTTGCAAGTCCCAGGCTGCCACCTGGACTTCTGACCAGCTGGCTATAAATCAGGGTTCTCATACCCCCTCCTCAGGTTCAGTAATATGCTAGAATGACTCACAGAACTCAGGAACACTTTACTTATGTATACCAGATTATTGTAAAAGATATTATAAATGATACAAATGAACAGCCAGATAAAGAGGTACCTAGAACTCCAAAAGAGTTCCAAGTGCAGGAGCTTCTGACAAGCTTCTGATGCTGTGGACTTGGCGTGTGCCACCCTCCCAGCACATATGTGCTTTCACCAACCTGGAAGCTCCCCCAGACGTTGTCACTTAGGGATTTTTATGGAGGTTTCATCATGAGGCATCATCAATTACTAACTCAGTCTCCAGCCCCTCTCCCCTCCCCAGAGGTTGGAAGGTGGGGCTGAAAGTTCCAAGCTCCTAATCAAGGTTAGGTCTTCCTGGCAACCAGCCCCCCTCTGAAGCTATCTAGGGGGCCACCAGGAGTTGCCTTGTTATAACAAATAGTGCCCTCTCTGTCCTATCACTCATGAAATTCCAAGGAATTTGGGAGCTCTGTGTCATGAAGTGCGAGCAAATACCAAATGTTGTAACAAAAGGTGCTGCTGTCATCCCTATTACTCAGGAAATGGCAAGAGATTTAGGAACTCTATGCCAGGAACTGGGGACAAAGACCAAATATATATTTCTTTTCATATCACAATGTCCTACCCTCACAGACTGCTCCATCATTGCTGACTGGCCTCAGCTGGTGGAGGAGTAGAATGACTGACCTACCTGGCTGCCCTTGGCCTCCCTGCGGCCATGAC
Organism: Balaenoptera borealis; assembly: GCF_965194805.1. NCBI lineage: Eukaryota > Metazoa > Chordata > Mammalia > Artiodactyla > Balaenopteridae > Balaenoptera > Balaenoptera borealis. The sequence continues at coordinate 33,428,694 of NC_138876.1, read as the reverse complement.
AGAGCCTCTGCTGGCTTCTCGTCTCCCGCTTGGCACTCGCCCTCATGCTCCCTGGGCCGCCTTTTATCTTTTCAATCAGATACTCGTTATCCATGAATTTCTCTCTGTAGTCCTCCTCTTGCTTTTCTCTATTTTTTTTTGGCCATGCCACGTGGCTTGTGGGATCTCAGTTCCTTGACCAGACCAGGGGTTGAACCCGTGCCCTTGGCATTGTAAGTGCAGAGTCCTAACCACTGGACTGCCAGGGAATTCCCTCCTCTTGCTTTTCAATAAGGCTATAGTTAAACTTCATTCTATCATTTCTTGGCATTTCATGGAAGGAACACATGCTCAGTCCAATACCTTGAGGTGGAATTATGTAAAAAATGATATATAACCTTCAAACCAGTAACCCACTTCTAGGAATTTATCCTAAGGAAGTAATTAAGAATAAAGCTTTAACCCCAAGGAGTTTCATCACAGTAACATTTGATATGAAAAAGTGAAAACAAATATCCAATTAGAGGGGTTTAGTTAAATAAATGGTGACACATCCATACAATGACAGAGTAAGTATGTGAAAAATAATATGGCAGGATATTTAAGGGTATGCAAAAATATCATTGATGTATTATTAAATAAAAATTTCAGGTTACAAAATTATTTTACAGTCTCATTTTTGTAAAAAAAAAAAAAAATAACCACACATGTTCTTATAGAAAATGGTAGCTCTGCATGGTGGGATTTCTGCTTGACTTTGTTTTCTTCTTTTTGGCTCTTCTTTTCCACACTCTTGGAGATTGTTTTCAGTAACTGCTATGTGCAAGACTCTAGTCGCATCCTCTGCTTCCCTCCCCCAGGTGGGCTGGAAGATGGCATGCCTTCCAACAGTGTGCCCCGATCGACAGCCCCAAGTGGAATATCCAACCCAGAGAAGAAGATGAGCTGTGGGACCCAGTGCCCAAATCCCCAGGGCCTCAGCTCAGGCCCCCTGACCCAGAAACAGAATGGCTTCCGGACCACAGAGGTAGGTCGCAGCCACAGAACAGACTTGGGACCGGAGGCAGGGGGAGAAGGTTGCTTCAGGGCAGAGCCAAGCTGAGACAGCACCCAGGGAAGGAGCGGTGACAGCCCACCTTGCCAAAGGAAATTCTCCACCCACCCGTGTGAAAATTGTTGCAAAGAAAATAGCAAGGCTCCACCCCCCACCCCCTGCCTTGAGGGTTGCTGTGTTTCGTTGAATCAGCGGAAATGGGTCCTTGATATTTGCGCTCTAAAGGAAGTGTGTGTTTGTTTAAATACAGCTTTGTTCAAGGACCTCCTTTGCTGTCGCAGCTCTCAGCATCTTGATAGTGAGGTCTGTACTGGCTGCGGGAACTAGTCTCAGGCCAGGCAGTCGACCATCTTAGGGGCTGGCAGGGAAGAAGACCAGCATGGTAGGAGACAAGCCTGGTGTTCTACCTCACCCCTTCCAACCAGGTGGGCAGTGGGAGGGTCTGCAAGGGGGGTTCTTGTTGCAGAATGTGGTGACAGCATCACCCCACACTGTTGCTGTGGGAGATGAGGCAGGGCTATGGAGTCCCTGGACCTAGCTGGCATTCTGTCTGATTCTTTCTTTTCTCTCAGAGCTGTTGTTGGGAAGTGTTCCTCCTGCTGCCCTGACCACTCCTTAGCAGACCAGCGCAGCGGTCTGCCGTCTCCTCCTCTCCCCACTCCGTTCCTCCCTCTCGCTTCCTCATCTTCCCCATCCCCTCTAGCTCCCACCTTCAAAGTCCACTACTTACTCAATACTCCAAATCCATTTTTCCCCTCTCCCCTGTCAAAACGTACTGGTCCTGTCTCTCAGGCCAGCGCCGTCTGTTTTCTGAGGATCCAACCGGGTTATCTAATGATGGAATTCTTGCCCACATCAGTGAGTTCCCTTTCCAAGCTTTGGTCAGAAAACCTGTTGCAAATTCAATTAACTAAGTAGCTTTGCAGGAATCACTCAGTCTCCCAGAGTCTCAGGTTCTTTATCCACACAATGGAAATAGTACCAAGATGAGAGAACAGGTGGGCCTGTTCTTTGTGAACTGAGAGGTGCTGTGAGAAGGCAGTAAGGCACCCAGCACCACAGGCCAATTAAAGGAAACACTGATGGTGGCTCTTCAGACATGTAGAAGGTCATGGGTGGGGGGGGTAGATCCGAGGGCAGCAGTGGCCTTCCTGGTGTCCTGTATTGCCTGCTTTGTCTGTGCATAAGCTGGCTTTCTAGAGGCCCAAGCATCATTGCCATCTCCCAAGGCAGTCTGTGCCCCACAGAACTATGCTCAGAAGCTTGGTCATTGCTCTAGGGCAGGCCCTGACTTTTGTACCCTAACCTCCTCCCCACACTGTGCCCTCACCTTTTGAGCCAAGATGTTCCATGAATGGGAGGAAGTGGCTTTGCCTGGCACGTGCTTGCTTTCCAACCTCACTTCCATCACTCTAAAGTTGTGTTCTGCAATTTACAAAGCGCTTTTAGGTCTACTGGCTCATTGAATCCTCCCAAGAGCATGTAAAGTAAGCATCATCCCATTTCAGAGACAAGGAAACTGAGATGCGCTTGATTGATGACATGAATAGGTCATATAAGTGCTAGAGATGGGTGTTGGTAACTTTAAATTGAAACAGGTGACTATTAGAAAAGTGGAGCATAGAGATCTTAAAGTACTTTTTTGTCAAAGAATAATGTATTAGTCAGCTAATGCCACAATAATGCTGCATGACAAAGCAAATCAACATTCAGTGGCTTAAAACAACCATCTTTTTCTCCTCACAGTCAGCCACAATTTGAATGGCTAGGCCTGACTTCAGGCTCCAGGCTCCAGGTCTAGCTCAGTCTGTTCTGTGTATTTTATTCTGTGAATCAAGCTGAAAGAGCAGCAGCTCTCTGAGGTGTATTATCATGGCTATGGCAGAAACCCAAGAGGGCAAACACATTTCATGTCTCTGCTCACACCATACCATCTAACCTCCTATTGGCCAAACCCAACATCAGTAGGACAAGGAAGTGTACTCTGTCCCCGGTAGAGAGACAGGAAAAGATTAGGAGCAATAGTGCAATCTACCACATATAACATATATATAGAAAAATGTACAACTCTGTCATACGTTCAATGAATTTTAATGAGGTGACGCACCCATGTAACCATCTTCCATATGGAGACACAGAACAGTATCACTACTCCAAAAATCCCCTGTGTGCCCCTCACCACGGTGACTGGGGTGTGCCACTCACTTTCCACACCCCAACAATATAACCACTCTTCTGACATCTAGCATTATAGACCAGTTTTGTTTATTTTTGACTTTTATAGATGGCATCATACAGTATTTGCTCTTTCGTGTCCGGCTTCTTTTGTTCAACATTATGCTAGTGAGAATCATCCATGTTGCTGTGAGTTGCAAAAATCTCCTCGTTTTCATTGCTATGTATATTTCATTAAATGAATATACCACAAGTTAACCCTTCTACTTGAAGGACATTTGGGTTGTTTCCAGTTTGGGGCTATTGTGAACAATATAGCTGTTAACATTCTTGTACCCTTGGGTGGACATTCACTTCTCTGGGGTATATACCCAGGAGTAGAATTCCTGGCTCATAGGACGGGGATATATTTGACTTTAATAGATACTGACACAGTTTTCCAAAGTGGTTATACCACTTTACATGCTAACCGGCAGCAGATAAGTTCCAGTTATGGACCATAAGAATTTAAGGCCAGTAAGTCGTGCTTAGTCCTGTCTTTCTTAGGCCCGTGAGAGCAGCTTTCTAGGTGCCGCCTGGGTGCTAAGCACTTCCTTGTATTATCTCACTTGATCCTCACAATGACTCTACCGTGTTGATATTGTTGTCTCCAGTTCACAGATAAGAATGGAGACTCAGGCGGCTCAGGAAAGCTCTCCCCACACCACACACGTGTGCACTCTGGGAGCTTGTGTGGTAGTTAAAATGGGGCCGGGTGAAGCCAGCCCGCCCCGGGCTCCAGCCACAGTGAAAACTGTGTCTCAGGGGAGTGAGGACCACACACCTGACCAACACAGCACCAGGGGGCAGATGTCACACACTGATAAGCTGGCCACAAAACAAAATTGTGAAATTTTGTTTTCACGATTCAGTGAACGATGCTGTGTTGTAAGTATTTCCAAAATAAGATCAGGGAGCAGATCGCTTCAGTTTTAAGCATTCCGACAATTGCTAAAATGCATCAGGGGGTCTTCCTGTCCTGAGACCTCACCAGCCACCAGGCATCCTGACTTCCTCAAAGGCAAAGGTTTCTTCTTAAGGTGTCAGCTTACAAGACAAGTCAACCTCTGATTGAAGCTTCTGTCAGCAGAGCTATCTCGTACCAATACAGATCTCAGCTGCCTAGAATCTGCCTAAGGAAAATAATTTTCTTCCTATTCCGTCCAGGGCCTTTGACATACTGTCTCTTCCTAGCTTGTTTCATACTCCAGGCTAGAGCTTCCTGCGTTTTCTGTGTCTGGCTCAGGCAGTGTCTGGCTCACCTCTTCCGGTCTGCCTTTGCTCCCCCAAGATGAACTATTAGCACTTCACCGCGTTCCCCTGGACATCATCGGGCCATCAGCTGATGGTTCTTGGGCACTTTTTTAAAAGCTTTCCTTCTCCAGAAGAACCCGTTCATAAAGCATGCGTCCTCATGCACGTGTCTACACAGGGTTCCCGTTCAGATTTATAGACCAAGTTTGTCCAGTCCTCACTGGGCCTGGAAAATTTCCTCATCAGGTCCTGTAAGCACTCTTTGGATTCCTTCATCTGATGTTCGTCCACTGAGTGCCATCTGGGTGCCAGGCACTGTTCTGATGCCAAGGATCCAAGAGTGGAACAGGCACACATGCCCTTTGCTCTGAAGCAGTTGCCAATTTTTTTTCTTTTTTGATGTTCTAGAAAGGCACAGTTTAATAAAATAGAGTCCTTGGTCTCAAGGAGTTCACAGTCTAGTAGAAGAGACATAGCAGTGAATACACTATTATAACACAGTGTGGTAAGTGCTATTATACAGGGGGTCATGTGAGGCTGAGGGAGCCCCCAGGAGGGGCACCTCTTGTGTGCTCAGTACAGCGCCTGGCACTTAGCAGGGGAGCAACAAAAGTCTGTCAAGGGACTGAATGAATAAACCCAACCTGGATGTCAGAGAAAGCTTTCTGGGGGAAGAGAAGCCACATCTGAGAGCAGGAGAAGGAAGGGAGAGGGCTAGCCAGGTGAAAGTGGTGGACCAGGGTTGGGACGAAGGGGCACGTGATATAGCAGCAGCAGGTGCCTTGAACTCTCCCAGGTTCTGGAACATGTGCCCAGCTCAGGATGTTGTGCATAGTAGGTGCTCAGTGAAACCACGGGGACCCTGTAGGGTCTTCTATTCAGGCCTCTGTTGTGCAGCTTCAGGAAGCAGCTTCTACCACTCCCTTGGCATTGTGTGCACGGGGCAGTCACAGCCTGCAACGCAGATGCTGCCTTTGGAGTTGAGCAATGTGGTGCTACTTCCTCGGAATCCAGATGTCTCTGTCTGTCCTTTTTGATGCTTCCTGTCACCTGGTTCCACCGTGCTTAGTCTCCCTGCTTTCTGCAGTCTTCTCAGTACACACCCTTTGCTCCTGCAAAGACAGCAGCTGCCAGTTTTAATGGTGCTGAGCCTGGGGAGGCAGATAATACAGAATAAATGAAGACAGATTTGAAATGGTGCTGCGAAGGAAAGCAAAGGCCCCTGGAAGGGGATAGCAACTACTCGATTTAACATAGATGTGGTCCACAGTTCAGGTCACTTTCCAAAGGGCCACGAGGGGCAGCTGACGTTGCTGAGGCCTGTGAGCCACTGTGAGCAGCAGCGTTCGGAGCCCTTCTCCGCTCTGTCTCGCCAAACAAACCACATCTTCTTCTTTCAATTCCCTCTGGCCCCTGTCTCATGCCCAGTGTTAATAGGTGCTAACTGGCAGAAAGATTGTGGCACAAATGATGTCTCACAAATTGGAACTGTCTCAGTGGGGCGCTCTTTCTCTAGTAAACCTTGATTTGCTCCAGTCACTTGGGACCTTTCTGACTGTGCAGCATCTGATAAATCATCAACTGTCTCCTCCCCCCGCCTTCCCTGAGCTCAACAAACAACGCGAGGGGAAGCTCTGTAGCTGCTTGTTCTCTCCTGCTCATTAATTGCTCAGGAACTCTGGGCTGCCTCCAGACATTTACTCTCCAACGTGAATGTGCCGTTTCTTCAGGCTTAGGACTCTTGTTTTTCTACTCCAGAGGTATCGCCTCAAGTATTCAGCTAAGGTAGAAAAGTGGATGGTGGATGTAGCTCGGGGCAGACGAAGCTCTGAGTCTGGCTGGCCTCCCAGTGAGCCTTCACATCTTCAGAAGTTGCATCGTTTTTAGTTGCTTTATTATTCTTGGCAAAGTGGCCGGACCTTGCCAAAGAAATGAGCTGATGCCTGGACTGATTCTCAGCTAAGTAACCTCGGCCTCCTGCGCTTCCTGCCCACCCCTCCCCCTCACCCCCTCCAGTGTCTGACTGTCAGCAAGGCTTGGTGCGGTCCAGGAAAGGTAGGTGAAGCCTCAGACGCGTGGATGTGACCAAAGAGGGAGGCCTAATCCAGAAAGGAGGATGGGACCAGCCCAGAATTTCTCCTGGATGGTGGTAATACGAGATCCGTGAGGAGAGTTTGGAAAGTAAATATGAGTTTCTCCTAGAGAAACAAAAACATGACGTTAAAAGGAGAGCGAAAAAAAGAAACCATTGAGGACAACCAGAGAGGGAAACCTGTTAGAAGGACACTTTGATGTATCTTCTAGTTTAAGCCTGGGAAAAGGAAGCAATGTAGCAGCATAGGGATATGTGTGTGTGTGTGTGTGTGGTGATTTCCACAATGCATCTATATTTCAGCTGTTACCTTATGTAGACGAAGAATTGCAAAACTCAGTATTCGTCTTAGGGTCTGCAGAAAAACCAATTCGATTAGAAGACTCTCAGGGCAGAGACCTCCTTCTTCTTTGTATTCTTCCCTTGCCCCCTGAGCCTGCTTCAGGGGTATGCACCTACTATGTACTCACTGATTGTTGCTTGAATGAGGTTGGCCTAGGACTTCATTAAGATTAGAAAAATTGGGACTTCCCTGGTGGTCCAGTGGTTAAGAATCCACCTGCGGGTTCGATCCCTGGTCAGGGAACTAAGATCCCCCATGTGCCAGGGCAACTAGGTCCGCACGCCACAACTACTGAGCTCGCACCTCAACTAGAGTGCCTGAGTGCCACAAACTATTGAGCCCACGCACCCTGGAGCCCGGGCGCCACAACTAGAGAGAAGCCCGCGCACCGCAGCGAAGAGCCCATGTGTCACAGTGAAAGATCCTACAGGCCTCAACGAAGATTCCCGTGTGCCACAACTAAGACTGGATGCAGCCAAGAAAAAAGATTAGAAAAATTTCCCATGGCTCCACTCCCCCTCACCCCCTTCCCCACCTTTAGTGATTGAAGACTGTTCTGTTGGAGCCCAACTGCTGCACAGGATTTGCTTGAGGTTTGGGGAGTTCTTGAGAGTTTTGCCTGAGGCATAGTCTGATCCCTGCCTCCGGAGGCTAGCATCCTGGCCCTTGGTGGAGTTGCTAAGATCAAATGTTTCCTGAATGACCTCTCATTAAATGCCAATGAAGCAGCAGCAAATAAATTCATGGAACTTGGGAACAGCTCGAAGTCTGTTATTGTGTGTCTCCTTTTAATGGGACTTGACTGAGAAGAAGAAAAATGTCTTGAGTTGCAGCTGACAAGGCTCAGGCTTTAATCTTTCAGGAAGGCAGAGAGGAAGGAACTAACATTGTCAGAGTGTCTGCTGTGAGCCAGACACGCTATGTGGATGGCCTCCTCTTTAACCCTCACAGCTCTGAGCAGTAAGCAGCATTATTCCCCAGCTGGGAAAACAGGCTCGGGAAGGTTAAGTATTTGGCCAGCGTGGCAGAGGGAGTAGTGACTTGGCTGTGTTGGAGTTCAAACCCAGGTCTGTCTCCCTCTAAACCTCATGATCTTTCTTCTCATTTCCTGAAGCAGAATGGTGGAGAATTTAGTGTGAGCACTGGCAGCTGTGGGAGGCTGGGTGTGAGGCCCACAGCCCACGTCCAGCCTCCCACCGTCTTTAGTTCAACTCACCACCTCTGTTGACACTGGCCTCAAGCAAATTGCTTTAGCCTGAGTGACTTCAGTTGCCTTCTCGGGAAAAGTGAACACAGCTACATTCCTGGCCGTGTCTCAGGGATGGTGCAAGGAACAATCAATCCACGAGCATGATTGAAATCCTAGGAAAGTTCTAGAATGTTTAGGCAGGGCAATGCAGACAGGTTCTGTTCTCCAGGATTTTTTTCTCTTTCTTTCTGAAGATATATCTTCACACACATGTTCTTCATCAAATTATTTGTCAGAGGTCTATTATGTGATGAACAACAAGTTAGATGCTGAGGACGCTGTGGTGAACACAACAGACTGGGTCCCTCCCTCCTTGAAGTTTTAATCTGATGAAGACGTAGAAATAAGCAAGTAAACAAGCAAATAAATATATAATCCAAAGTCTGGTTAAAGGCCAAGAAGAAAGTACAGAATACCGGGAGAGAGAATAAGGCAGCCCCATACTGTGTCTGCTTAGAAAATCCCTGCAACGCTCCCTAGGAAATGACTGGCCGTGATTACCTCTGGGGAAAACACAGCATGGCCAGAGCATGGGAACAAGTGTTACTTCTCACTGTGCTTTTCTCTACTCTTTGAATTTCTTTTACCATAATTATGTATCATTTCTATAATTAAAAAATACTAGTTATGCAGAAAATTGGTGTCTGATAAATCATGGACTCGGTAAGCCTTTTTTCTTCGTTGTCTACAAGGAACTGTGGAAAGGTTGGTGCAGCCCGTGTTAGGTATATTTGTGCAGTCAAATTAAAGCAGAGAACATCGTTCTTTCCATTTGGGAGAAAATGAGAAAAGGTGAGCTGACTTAGCTGCCCTCTTGGGTCCGGGCTTCCTTCCACGAGAATGAGCTGGGTCACTGACTTCTAAACCCCAAGAGAAACACGTCCATCTGCCAGGAAGTTATCACAGTCAATCTGGTTACCTTTGAGAAATGGCGGCCAATAAATGACTTTTAATTAAAGAGGCAGTATCAAGAGGACTAAAGTCTATGATTCTAAACCTGTAGAAGTTAAAATGAGGCAAGGGAAGAATAGAAAAGCTGTAAAACCAGGTGAGAAACAAGAGTGTGGCCCATTAACAAAAATCAATGGTGATAAAACTCACAAAACAAGAATTTTAGAAGTGAAATTAGCAGACAGCTGCAAAAGGAAAAGTTACTAAATAGGCTTCTCTCAGCACTGAGTTGGGAAGTATAAGACTTTTTTTTTAAGACAGTAATTGCAATAGGGACACGTTTTCTTTTCCTATCATTGAATAAAGAGGGTTGGCTGCTAAATTAAAAGGTTTGGCTGGCTAAAAACCATATCAGAGGGGAAAATATCTATGTCATACAAAATGTCATAGTCCCAGAGGTACAAATGGTGTAATTGTTCCGTGTATCTATATAGCTCTTTTCTCAGAGGAGGGCAAAGCAACTTCTTTCTTGGAACTTCTAGAGAAACTATCTGGCATTGTGGTTCTCTTTCTCATTCATCTTTGTCCCTCTCATTTGGGCTTCAAATCTGAGGTTTCCAAGTTGTGACTAGATTTCAGCAACTACCAACCTCCTAGATAATCGCGCTGCTATAAAAAGGGTGGGTGCCTCTCTGAGGTCTCGGACTCGGAAGTTTCTCTTTTATAAAACACCTTAAGTCAATGCATTGTTGTTCTGGTTGTTTAATTTGCCAAATTAAATACAGTGTAATTATTTGAAAGTGGATTTGTTTATGGCTTGGAACCTTCTGTGCCCATCATTAGAATACAGAACTCCAGTTTGTTCTTTATCCAAATGTGGATCTTGTAGAGGTATTATTATTATTGGTATTTAGAAGTAGTCATAGCAATAGTCATGGTTTCAGTAGAACAAGAAAGTTTTTGATTTAAATTTGGTATGTTTGACTGACATTATTTTGCGAATAGAATTAATGTCAAAAGCTATTATATAATTGGGGCAACTAACTGTCCTGGTTTGCAGGGGCCTGAGGCGGTTCCTGGAATGTGGGACTTTCTGTTTGAAAACGGGACAGCATTGGGCAAGCCAGGAGAAGTTGATCACCCTATTAATGCTAAGTGACATGCTTAATTCTCTCCCCCCCAAAAACAAACAAACAAAAAAACCCACTAAGAAGTAGGCATTATCCCCGCTTTTGGATGAGGGAACTGAGATTCAGAGGTTAAAGCAGTGCCTCATGCAGCTAACTAATGGCAAAGCCTTGTGCCAAATCCAGGTCTGCCTGGCCCCAAAGCTTGTCCTCTGAACATCTCCATTGTCAGGCTTTTGCTACACAGATTTAAGAGATTGGCCCACTCTACTTGAGATGCAAACCATACATATTCTGTGGCTGTTCTGGGAATGACTATTTTGTAGCCTTTGATTCTTAAACAGGCTGAAAAATTAAGAATCATCCAACTATTGAATGTTTGCTTGAATTTTTAAGCTTATGAAGACAGACTGAAACATAGAGCAGAGCACTTTCTGTGTAGAATCTTTAATAACTTTTTGTGAAATCTTGCCAATAACTCTAAAGAAAAGCAGTTATGCAGTTCAGAAAGTTTACATTTCCATTCTGGAAAGCTCTCTCACTGCCCACCAGTTTGAGGGGAATGCTGTCCTCAACTTGGCTCATTTCAAATAAGGCCTCTGTGTCTCTATTCCACGTCCCAGTCCTCGAAGCTTTTATGCATTAACACCCGAAATGGAAATCAGATGGAATTAGCCTCATAATTGCCACCGTTTTCTTTCGGAAACAAAATTGGTTGTGGGACTTTATGAGTTCTCTGCTTTTAGGGGAAAATAAACCCATAAAAGTCACTGCTAGGCCCTAGTGCCAGTTCAGGCTTGGAGGAGCTGAGCGTTAACAAGTCCTTAGACAGCATTGACTTCTGATTGTTAAAGCAGGGGTGCATTAAGAAATGCATGGTGTTTATTCATTCATTCATCCATTTATTCAACCAAAGTTAAATAGAAGGCCTCGATTCACTTTGTTATAAAGCAGAAACTAACACACCATTGTAAAGCAATTATACGCCAATAAAGATGTTAAAAAAAAAAAAAAAGTAGCCAGAAAAGCAAGATCTTTTACCCTAAAAGAAACAATAATTAGAATGATAGCTGAATTCTCACACGCAACTTTGGGAGCCAGTAGACAGTGAAAAGAGATCTACAAGATGCTAAAAGGAAGTAACCATCAACTTAGAATTCTAGAATTCTATACCAGAAAAAATGTATTTCAATAAAGAAAGTAAAATGAAGACGTTTTCAGACCAACAAAACCTGAGAGAGTATACTACCAGCACACACCTACTAAAGGAAATTTTTTTTTTTTTTAAAGGAAATTTTAAACACTGTTCTTCAGGCAAAAAGAAAGTGATCCCAGATAGAACCTCAGAAATATAGCAAGGAATGAAGAACAAAAAAAGCAGTAAATATATGGGTACTAAATAAACACTGGATAAAATAACAATTAAAAAAAAATGGAGGGCCTCTTAGGTCTCAGATTGTGCTAGGCACTGGGAACTTGAAGAGGAAAACAATGAAATCCTATCTCATGAAATCAATGGATAAGGCTAAAGTTGCATATAGTCAAAATGATCCTTAAACATCCCTCAAATTACCCATAGAGTATTATCTGAGGTCAGGGTCCCTGGAAACAGAGCCTGAGATGAGGATTCTTGTGCAAGTAAGTGAGTGAAAGCATAGTCTCAGGTGAAAGAAACCCTTAAGGTAGTGGGAAACAGGGTAGGGCCAGAGGACCGAGTTCAGCAAATATGTGAGCTCAACTGAACAGCTGTAGTGTAGCCTCAGCCTGATCCCAAAGGGAACTCCAGAGCATGAATGGCATCATAGATTTATACCCCCTTGAGGCAAAAGGACCAGCTTTTATATTCCCAATAATCAGGCATTGGCTTTAGGCTGTCTCTAGAAATTAGGGTATAACCTCTTTGGTATTTCTGGATGAGGTGGCTCTGATCAGATGAGGGCAAGTCTCCAAAGAAGGGTGCAGCTCTGAGTGATTAGCAGCCAAAACTCAAAGCAGCTGAGGGATGGATGCACCAGCCAAGTAAACGGAATCTGAAAGGGGCATCACCAGCGGCTACTACACAGGATATATGTGCCCTGTTAGAAACCTGCATATCATTTGTTAATAAATACAATAGAGCAATTTATTTTTCTCCAGTGGTGTGATAGACCACCATTTCTTGGGATGCATTACAGATGAAGTATTGATACTTGGCTTATGTGCAGGGACCATGTTGTATGAAAAATCTGCATCTATCAACACTAGACTGACATCCAGAATGGGGAGATGCTCACGCCGTGGGAGATGCTCCCACAGATCTGAGACTGACTGTTTTCCGGGAAGGTGACTCTGAGATGTCATTATATGAGATGTTCTTTGGGAAGTGCCCTGTCAACACTGCGGGAGGGAGGGCCGGAAGCAGGAGCGGGCAGAGGGAGAAGTGGAGCTACAATGCAGGCCCGCCCACAGCCTCGGCTGACCCCACCCCATGGGAAGCTCTGAAGCTAAATGGCAGGTCAGAGCTGGCCTGCTTTGGGTCAAATGGCCAGACGTTTATACGCCTGCATTGGGCCACCTAGGAAGGGGAGGCCCTGGGTGAGGGGTCTCTCTGCAGCTGAGGCCGCCCTGAAGGGACAGCTGGAGGCTATTTGCCTGCTGCACTCCCTGCAGCTGGGCAGAGGGCCTTCCTGGAGGGGGGTTGGGGGCACACATCTCTGTCCATCCCTGATGGAGACAACTCGTGAGGCCAGTCTCAGGCTCACTCCGAGCACATGATCACTGAATGGAACGGGCACAGAATGACCCCCCACTGGTCCAGCTGTCTTCTCTTGAGGGGGAATGGGAGGATTGTGCACGTATGCTTGAAGAACCTGCAATTTAGTCACTACTTTAGTATTTAATATAGATTCTGGACTTTCCTCACTTATCTTCACTTATAAGCGGATAATCTACAGATTTAGAGAACAAACTAGCGGTTACCAGTGGGGAGAGGTAAGGAGGGAGGGGCAATATAAGGTTGGGGGAAAAAAGGGTTATTATGGGATTACATGAAATCATGTGTGTGAAACTTCTGAAAATTGTAAGGCACTATGGAATTTAAAGAATCTTTCATTCAATAAAAAAATTGAAAAAAAGAAATGGATAATATATCCTACTTTTTACTTATTATACTTACCAAGTCTTTTTTTCCCCTTATTTTTAGTTAATGACAGGCATTGTGCTAAGTACCTTACATTCATTACCTTAGGTAATCCTTATAATAACATTATGCGTTAGGTACTATTATTATCCTCCAACTTACGGATGAGGAAACTCATCTAAGGGTTAGAGAGGTTAGAAAAAACTTGCCCACAGTGAAATTATATAGTCAGTGTCCAAACCAAAGTCTGTCTGACTCCAAAGCTCAAACCCTTAGCTGCTCTACCAAAGCCAGCTGTGAAACCTCTCACATTGCCCTTTTTTTAAAATAGATGTTTATTGGAGTATAATTGCTTCACAACACTGTGTTAGTTTCTGTTGCACAACAAAGCGAACCAGCCCTATGCATACACGTCCCCATATCCCCTCCCTCTTGAGCCTCCCTCCCATCCTCCCTCTCCCACCCCTCTAGGTCATTGCAAAGCACCGAGCTGATCTCCCTGTGCTATGCTGCTGCTTCCCACTAGCTAACTATTTTACATTCCATAGTGTATATATGTCGATGCTGCTCTCACTTTGCCCCAGCTTCACCTTCCCACCCCATGTCCTCAAGTTCATTTTCTATGTCTACCACTTTATTCCTGATAAAGAAGATGTGGCACGTATATACAATGGAATATTACTCAGCCATAAAAAGAAACGAAATTGAGTTATTTGTAGTGAGGTGGATGAACCTAGAGTCTGTCATACAGAGTGAAGTACGTCAGAAAGAGAAAAATACCGTATGCTGACTCATATATATGGAATCACATTGCCCTTTGATGGACCTTCGCCAATTCACTCATCCATTCATTCAACGGTGCTTTACCGAGCATTTCTATGCCAAGCTCTGCACTAGGTTGGTATTAAAGATTCAACAGAGCAGCCTATGAAAAGGAGTATATGTGCATGTGTCCTTGTGGGTCGTTCTTCCTGCATCTGTGTGTGTGTGTGTGTGTGTGTAACGACTTCAAGAGATTAATGCAAATGTCAGGACCTTTGGATATTTCCTAGTAACTCAATTCACCGTGTTTAAACTTTTTAACAGGCTAAAAGAGACACTAAGCGGACGTCTGGAAAGGAAGTCACCATTAACGTCTCGGACAGCATCCGACAGGTGGACAGAAGTCGAAGAATCACAAAGAACTGCATCAACTAGCAGAGTGTTCAACCAGTTGAAGGGCAGAGGGACTTCTTTGGTGCCCTTCACATCCTGGACCCCATCGCGGAAGCTTGAAGACGTGGGTGGCCCTTGCTGTGTGGGAACGCTGCTGATTGCCTTGGGAGACTGTCTTAGCCTGTTGGGACGTTCTCAGCCTCCTATTTATCACATAAATGTATTGGCAGAGTACTCCCATAGGGTAATAAACTGCAAATGTATGTTCAGTTTGCCCCTTGCAACTGCTGCAGTGTGGTCTGATGGAAAAGTGGCGAGCAAAAGCACAGGCCAGTTAAGGAAATGGAAAAGTAGAAGGGGTAGGTTCCTGGTTGAAAGAGTCACAGTCGGTTCTGAGCTCTCCTGGCCATGGTCGTGCGCACTGTTTCAGGCAAGCTTATTCTTTCATTCTTCCTTTTTGAAATACCACCATCTCACAGCTTACCGTGTTCACTTAAAAGTTGGCTTTCACCCAACTCTAAACCCACATGTATGAGGAATCAAGAAACAGGAAAACTGTTATTCTTGTTTCCTTAGCTCAGGATGAGACAGATTCAGATCCAATTTTACACAAACTAACCCCACCAACACCCATGGTGTATCCCAGGGAGGGCCTCTGTGATACAGTCACACCCATTTCTCTCCCATCTGCCTTCAGCATCCCCCCGGGCCAGGGTCCACATCAGCTTCTGAACCGTAATATCACAGTAGTGGTCACCTCGGCACCCTCAAGGCTCAGCAGACATTGCATTTTTCCAGCTTTCCACTTCCCGTTGCTTGTGTTCTTGAGTGTTTTTTCTCTCCAATAAGGCCATTTGCAGTTGTTAATCAAAGACCAGGCTCACAAGAGGGAGAAAATCTGGAACATGTTGGCTTCCCTTTGGCCTCTCTGCACAGCCCAGGACTGTGTCATTTGGTATCTGCAAAGGAATCGCTTTAAAAAGTCAGTACCTAGTTGGTGTGCGTTCACATGGACATTAGATCCACATGCACTGTGTTAGAAATCTGTAGCTGAGGCAGTAAAAAAAACAAAATCGGTAGGAATAAAATTTTCTAGCATTTCTTTAAACATGTTAAGGTGGAAGTATTTTCCTCCGAAGTAATGTAGCATGATTTTTAAAGGACTGTTAACATGCCTGGAATTGGGAAAGGTAGGACTAAAGTTGTACCGAATGATACCAATAAACTCCATGTTTAGCAGAAATAGGTAGTCTGATGGTGTGTGTTTATCTATCATAGTCCGGAGAAGGTTAAAAATTCAGACACTTGGCCTCTTTACCTGCTAACTCTGTTATTCCTCAAACACAAGTGGGCAATGTCCCTTCCTTCCTTCCTTCCTTCCTTCCTTCCTTCCTTCCATGGATTGTATATTTATTCAGTAAACATTAAATGCCAACCCTGTGTCAGGCACCGTGCAGATGCTGAGAGATTTGGAGTCTGGCCAGTCATGGTTGTATATCCTGAATTTGACAGTGAACTTAATAACTAGGGGCCTGGCTTAGACGCTGGGGTATAGTGTATGGTGTGAATTGCTCTGCAGTGTAATCTTAATTTTATAGCCAGGATAGGTTTCTGTCCTAAACTCCAGATCTGGGCATTCTCCTAACCACTGTCCAAGCCTTTACTATGCACAAAACTACACTTTCCCAAACCTTTGTCATTTTGTGATTCTTTGAGAAAGGGCTTTTAGGAAACTTCATGTTCCGAAACTTTTAAATATAATAATAAAGCAAAACCTGTGACTTCCATGACCCCTCTGGTATGATTCAGCAGGAGCCACCCACTGCCAAAGTTTGGCATTGATCCTGCAAGTTCAAGGGCTTGCTGTCCCAGTGCACGTGCACTGTGTTTTTGTGCAGAGTGTTTCTTCACCGGCTAAGCCAGTCACCAGCTAAGCCTCGTTCCTCTTTGCAACCTTGTTTTTGCATCACTTAACTGCGGCACGTCGTTTGGAATTTATCAGCTTGAGAGGGTGACTCTGTCTTATATAGAAACAGTTTCTCACTTCTGGTGGAGAGGAGGATGAAGGGCATATATGATCTTCCCCTCTCCAGAACAATCTGGATTTCACCAAGACCAGAAGTTAAACCATGTTACTGGAAATTCATCTGGCAACTTTTTCATGTGTGTACGATACAGGAACTGAGTCTTACTGTCCTATTAGCATAACACTTTCTACTGCAAAGTTTGTGTCAGTAAAGTCATCAATTTCAAACACATGGACAGTTACAGAGAATCTTTACTGGAACCTTAAATTTGTGTGTAGAGCTGGTTAGATTTTTTGTTTCTTTTAAACAAAGGGCTTTTACGTTAAGTGATACCTGCGAATCCTCCAAAAAGCCTTGTGAAATAGGTAAGGGGAACACAATTAGCCCCCACTTACAGTTTAAAAAGTATTTATGGTCCACTCATCCAGTAAGTGGAGGAGCAGGGATTCAAGTGAGGGAAGTTTGCTGGCACATCCAGTGCTTTTTCTACTGTATAATATGAGTCCTTTCCCAGCAGGAAGGTCTAGCGTGGCTGGGAGATTCATTTGGAGGAGAATTGCCACGGAGCTGAGATTAAGCTGGGCACAAATCTAAGAGGGTGACAGCAGTGACAAGAGAGGGCTGGTGAGCTCCTGGGGCATTTGGGTCTGGCCAGGCTCCCTTCTCCCTCCAGAGAGGGTGACCCTGACCTAGTGTGAGAGGCGTCTTCGGTGAAGGTCAGAAAGAGGAGAGACCTTAGGATTCAGAGGAGATTGAAATTGCCCCCCTCAGAAGAGCTGCTAAGACCTAAAGGAGATGGAAGCCAGGGCAGCCACTTCTGGCAACACCCGAGCGCTCTCTGGGTGCCCAGGTGAAGGGCTGTACCTCCTCATCCTTTCCCGGCTGTCACCCCCCCCCCCCAGTGCTCCCACCCGACCCCCACCTCCCAGGCCACCTGAACACACTGCTGCTTCCATGCCCTAAGACCTGCTGTTTACGACCCTCACCAGCCCTGCTCACTGGCTGCCACACATGCCACAGAAATGTATCCCATCCTTATTTGCTCCCCTAAGTAGGGTTCACAAAACTGTCAGCTCTGCTGATCCAGATGGCAGGCGTGCTTTGTTTGGCTGTTATGGTGTTAAAGCTTGAGAATGTCACAGAAAAAGTCAGCTCTGGCAGAGACGCCTAGTTTAGAACTCCAGTATCCATTCTCCTCTTCTTCCTTATCTGGGCACATGCCCATTTAGAATAAAGATTATACTTTCTAGCTTCCTTTAAAGTCAATGAAATGAGTGAGGCTTGGAAGAATCCAGGAAGTCTCCTTATAAAAGAATGATCAGACCCTTTCTTCCCCTTTTTCCCTCCTGCTTCCTGGAATGAGGAGGTAATGGCTGGAGTCACAGCAGTCCCCAGGATCATGAGGTAACCTTGGGAATGGAAGACATGCCATGCTGAGCAACAAGTTAGAAGAAGCCCGATCCCTGATTCCATTGAGTCTCCATGAGCCCAGGACCATACACCCCAGACCTCTTTTTGTGAGAGAGAAATATACTTCTACCTCATTTAAGCTGCTTTTTCAGGTCATTACTCACAGCCAAACCTAATCCTAATTAATATACAAACTTTATCTTCTTTTGAAAACTTGGAAGACCTTTCATCCTTGGGCCCTTGTTGTCACTCACATACAGTAAGCCGGAGCTGATAAGGTTGTGTTAGCTGAAGTTGTGGGTCTCCAGCTCGTGAGGGCCCCCACCACTCACTGTGGCCGACACACGGCAGCCTCCCCATTTGTTACCTGCTGGAGCCCTGAGACATTTGTGTTTGCAACCCCTGCTCCAAACTGTGTTCCCAATATATTGTTTTCTTGTTCTTTTTAGGAGTCATCAAAATATAGAAGGTCCTTTTACCCCATTCCACATTCTGGAAAGTCAATCGCAGGAGAATTTTCTGTGTAGGCAAACGACAAACATGATTTAATGGTTAACATTCTATATTCACTTCCCCTTTCACTTACTCCATACGTATTTATCAAGAAGTTCAATATGTCAGAAGGTGGGATATGGTGAGGAATAAAATAGACTTGTACCCTGCCCTCGTGGAGCTGGTGTTCTAGTGGAGAAAACAGACAATAACGACATAAAGAAAGAAATTATTATGATAATTTAAGGTGGTGATGAATGCTGAAAAAAAATGTTAACAGGAGAATGGATTGGAGGGAGGCAGGAATGGAAGCAGGGACCATTTAGGAGGCCACTGCAGCAGCCCTGGGGAGAGATATAAGGAACAGAATAATGGTTGTGAAGATGGGTAGAAGTGGATGGATGCTGAGTACATTTTGGAAATAGAAACATTAAGATTTGCTCGTGGATCGGTTGTAGGAAATGAAGAGAAGGGACAAACCAATGTGATTCCTAAGGTTTTTTTTGATCAACAGGTTCTTGGTAAGATAGTATAGGATGAAGTGAAAAAACTTGTTTGGGTTTTTTGACAGGGCAGGTGGCTCTCTCAGCTGGGCCATGTTTACCAGCCTCCCTTGCTGTGAGTTCCTAAACTACTTCAGCAATATTTAATTCTCCTTAAATTACTTCAAATTGTTCCTTAAAATCATCCCTGATGGAAGACCATAAAAGCCAGAATCAGAAGGGATGTATACTTAATTCTCTTGGGAATATGAAACAGTGAAACAATCCTGACATTATCAGACAATGGATCACCCAGACTGCAACCCAGCAGAGAGCTAAGTCTGGGCACATATTGCCAGAGTGAGCGTTGCAGTTTTAATTTCTTAACTAGACCTTCTCCAGGTAGGACTTCATGTTAACAGGAAAAAGGGTAAATAATATTGCCCTTTCTGATCCAAATAGCCGTTTTCATAACATCGCCGTGTGCCAGGGAAGTGGCCGAATTTGTTCGCTTTTTAAATTTTATTATCCAGAGAAAGTCTCCCTCTGTTCTAATAGATAAATCAACCATGGGATGGCCTCTGAAACAAGGGGCTGCAGCCAGACAGCCAGGAAAAGCAGAGAAGACAGGCTTCAGGTGCAGGAGACAAATCCTAACCTGGCATCTAACAGCTTTGTGCCCCGGGGCAAATGGTGGAGACTCTCAGGGGAAATAATAGCATCTTTCTAAGAGTGTGTTGTGAGGATTAAGTGAGATAATACATGTAGATAACATACTGTGTGCCACGTAATAATAATCACAGCCCTGTGCCAGGTACAGTGCTTGGTGTGTCACACACACGATTTGTAATCAATAAAGCTGTCTGCCACATGAGCCTTGTTAGCCCCCCTTTACAGATAAAAGGAATGGTGACTAGAAGGTCAAAGGCCACGCAGCTACTAAACGGCAGAGCTGGGATTTGAACCTATGTCTGCCTGTCTGGGAAAACGCCTGCTCTGGCCACTGCACCATGAGTAAGTACCTAGAATGTGTTAATCTTCTTCCTGTCATGATGGATGGCAAGTAACTTCACAGCCCTTTTTATAGCATTGGTGTCTCAGCACCTCCAAGTTGTCCGTGTTAATGCCAGGATCAATGACAGCACCCTGGATACAAATCTGTGAAATTTCATCTTTGTTTCTTTTAAGCTTTTTTCTTAACAGCAGCAAAGGCAGTAGCCATCTTTTGGTTGTGCCACAATATTAAAATTCCTCTGAAGGTAATACTAGTAAATTTGGGGGTCTTTCTAAAAACGTATTGCAAACCTAAGTATTATAGATCTATCATAGTAATCACTCCTTCCTCTTTGTTCTAGAATAGGAAGATGAAGGCCTGGGCTAACTGGGTCCCCCAGGAGAAAGGGCAGCACTTTGTCTTACAGAAAGGGATGAAATGGAATAGAATTAGTTTCTAGTGGAAAAAAAAAAATTTAGCAGGTGGAGAGAATTATGATTGCTTAGCACTGACGGTTTGCAATATGGCTGCACATTGGAATCACCTGGGAAGCTTTAAAGACTATTCAGGCCTGTTCCCTCCCCCAGAGATTCTGATTTAATTGGTCTAGGGTGCAACCTGTATATCAAGACGTTTCAAAACTCCCAAGACGGTTCTAACGCGCATTTAGGATTTAGAACCAGTGCCTTAGCAGATCACAGACAGAATTAGTGTCTCCAAAACTCTCTGAGAAGGTCTTAAATCAGACTCCCTGGGTTTGGATCCTGGTTTCACCACTTACTAGGTTTATGACCTTGGGTAAGTCATTTACGCTCTTCATGTTCCTGTTTGCCTGTTTATAAAATGAAGCTAAGAGTATCTCATGGTGTTACTGACCAGGGTTCTTGACCTCCTTAAACAATAGAAATTGATAAGAGACCAGACAAGAAATTCAGGCAAGGCTTTACTGGGGCTCCTGCTTCAGCAGGGGGGAGCCAGAACAAGTAACAGTTTCCCCTGCTTCCTCCCTGAAGTGGGGGGAGTGAGCTGGTCCCTTAAATGGGGTGAGGATGGGGGCTGATTGGTTGGCGGTGGGAGGGGCAGCTTAGGTGGTCTGCCCACCCCCTTGGTGGTGCTGTGTGCAGGGTGTGTGCACAGTCCCCTGCTTTTGCTCCCAGCTCCTCAGAAGTGGCAGTCAAGTCTTTGGTCTATTTGTATCTTGTTGTTCATAATTTGGCCCAACTGAGCCGTGCATGCGGTTATTTTTAGTCCCTTATAGTTTCTCTGTATTTTGTTGCTCCAGCAGACATTTGTTCAGGTGCAAGCACTGCAGCAAATGGTCCCAGGTCCCAGCCTGTCTCAATGATAGCAGGAGGATTTAGTAAGGATGTATTGATACATGTAAAGCTCTTAGCACAGTGCCCAGCATAGGAGGATAAACACAAGGTTGTTTATTATTGTTGAACTGTTATCCAGCCCCGAAAATTCCAGGACATGGGCAAGGCCTGACATATAAAATTCAGCTCTTAAAGGTAAATGTACCAGAGAGCTGGCTCCTTACTTAAGTACTTTGTTTCTTCTCATGCATCACAAATGTACCTTTTTCCCAAGATAAGTACTTCTTATCCAATACAAAATGTACCCTGGGCATCATGAGATGAAGACAGCAACCATCTTCAAGAAATCTTCCTAAGGAGCCTGTGCTTTACTCTGGGCAGAAGAACTGACCCAGGATAATGCAGAGGAAGAAAGCTTGCTTAGTTAGTTTTGGGTTCTGGAAACTTTATGCTGTCCCTTTAAACTTGTCTGAGCTTTCATTGGTAAGTTCTCCGGAGGGTAGTCATCCCCAGATTGGTAACTAGCAAGTGAGACATGATTTTAGATGTAAAGGAGTCCCGTGTGAGGAGTGGTACAGCCATGGATTTGGGGTTTCCACAGTTTTCCTTGGCACTAATAATGTCCAGCCGCTGGCATCAAATATGCGATGCTGTTCTCTAGGAAGACAGAATGCCCCATTCCAGCATACTGGACAAAGCTGGCAATACCCCTGCAGATCCTGTGCAGACCTGTTTGTTTCTGTCTGTTCTTAAGACATCCCAGCTTTCTCCCTGGCTGTCACAACCAGGAAAGATTCAACTAAATATGTATATTCAAATATATCACTTGAATGAGCACAGAAAATTAATCCTTTAAAAGAAAAGATCCTTCTAAAACAGCTTTGAGAACTCTAAAAGAAGAACAGGGACAGTTCATCTACTACTTCTTGAGCAAAATCAAGGCTAACGTTTTTTTTTTTTTTTAATTTTTTTTTATACAGCAGGTTCTTATTAGTTATCGATTTTATACATATTAGTGTATATATGTCAGTCCCAATCCCCCAGTTCATCACACCACCACCACCACCACCACCCCCGCCGCTTTCCCCCCTTGGTGTCCATACGTTTGTTCTCTACATCTGTGTCTCTATTTCTGCCCTGCAAACCGGTTCATCTGTACCATTTTCCTAGATTCCACATATATTCGTTAATATACGATATTTGTTTTTCTCTTTTTGACTTACTTCACTCTGTATGACAGTCTCTAGGTCCATCCACGTCTCTACAAAGGACCCAATTTCGTTCCTTTTTATGGCTAATATTCCACTGTATATATGTACCAAATCTTTTTTATACATTTGTCTGTCGATGGGCATTTAGGTTGCTTCCACGACCTGGCTATTGTACATAGTGCTGCAATGAATATTGGGGTGCATGTGTCTTTTGGAATTATAGTTTTCTCTGGGTATATGCCCAGTAGTGGGATTGCTGGGTCATATGGTAATTCTATTTTTAGTTTTTTAAGGAACCTCCACACTGTTCTCCATAGTGGCTGTATCAATTTACGTTCCCACCAACAGTGCAAGAAGGGTCCGTTTTCTCCACACCCTCTCCAGCATTTATTGTTTGTAGATTTTCAGATGATGCCCATTCTAACCGGTGTGAGGTGATACCTTATTGCAGTTTTGATTTGCATTTCCCTAATAATTAGTGATGTTGAGCAGCTTTTTATGTGCCTCTTGGCCATCTGTGTGTCTTCTTTGGAGAAATGTCTATTTAGGTATTCAGCCCATTTTTGGATTGGGTTGTTTGTTTTTTTAATATTGAGCTACATGGGCTGTTTATATATTTTGGAGATTAATCCTTTGTCCGTTGATTCGTTTGCAAATATTTTCTCCCATTCTGAGGGTTGTCTTTTCGTCTTGTTTATGGTTTCCTTTGCTGTGCAAAAGATTTTAAGTTTCATTAGTTCCCATTTGTTTATTTTTGTTTTTATTTCCATTACTCTAGGAGGTGGGTCAAAAAAGATCTTGCTGTGGTTTATGTCAAAGAGTGTTCTTCCTATGCTTTCCTCTAAGAGTTTTATAGTGTCTGGCGTTATATTTAGGTCTTTAATCCATTTTGAGTTTATTTTTGTGTATGGTGTTAGGGAGTGTTCTAATTTCATTCTTTTACATGTAGCTGTCCAGTTTTCCCAGCACCACTTATTGAAGAGACTGTCTTTTCTCCATTGTATATCCTTGCCTCCTTTGCCATAGATTAGTTGACCATACGTGAGTGGGTTTATTTCTCGGCTTTCTATCCTGTTCCATTGATCTATAATTCTGTTTTTGTGCCAGTAGTGTATTGTCTTGATTACTGTAGCTTTGTAGTATAGTCTGAAGCCATGGAGTCTGATTCCTACAGCTCCATTTTTTTCCCTCAAGATTGCTTTGGCTATTCTGGGTCTTTTGTGTCTCCATACAAATTTTAAGACCTTTTGTTCTAGTTCTGTAAAAAATGCCATTGGTAATTTGATAGGGATTGCACTGAATCTGTAGATTGCTTTGGGTAGTATACTCGTTTTCACAATATTGATTCTTCCAAACCAACAACATGGTATATCTCTCCATCTGTTTGTGTCAGCTGTGATTTCTTTCATCAGTGTCTTGTAGTTGTCTGAATACAGGTCTTTTACCGCCTTAGGTCTGTTTATTCCTAGGTATTTTATTCTTTTTGTTCCAATGGTGAATGGGATTGTTTCCTTAATATCTCTTTCTGATCTTTCATTGTTAGTGTATAGGAATGCAAGAGATTTCTGTACATTAATTTTGTATCCTGCAACTTTACCAGATTCACTGCTTAGCTTTAGTAGTTTTCTGGTGGCATCTTTAGGATTATCTATGTATAGTATCATGTCATCTGCAATCAGTGACAGTTTTACTTCTTCTTTTCCAATTTGTATTCCTTTTATTTCTTTTTCTTGTCTGATTGCTGGCTAGGACTTCCAAAACTATGTTGAATAATAGTGGCAAGAGTGGACATCCTTGTCTCATTGCTGATCTTAGAGGAAATGCTTTCAGTTTTTCACCATTGAGAATGATGTTTGCTGTGGGTTTGTTGTATATGGCCTGTATTATGTTGAGGTAGGTTCCCTCTATGCCCACTTTCTGGAGAGTCTTTATCATAAATCGGTGTTGAATTTTGTCAAAAGCTTTTTCTCCATCTATTGAGATGATCATATGGTTTTTATTCTTCAGTTTGTTAATATGGTGTATCCCATTGATTGATTTACGTATACTGAAGAATCCTTGCATCCCTGGGATAAATCCCACTTGATCATGGTGTATGATCCTTTTAATGTGTTGTTGGATTCTGTTTGCTAGTATTTTGTTGAGGATTTTTGCATCTATATTCATCAATGATATTGGTCTGTAATTTTCTTTTTTTGTAGTATCTTTGTCTGGTATCTTTGTCTGGTTTTGGTATCAGGGTGATGGTAGCCTCATAGAATGTGTTTGGGAGTGTTCCTTCTTCTGCAGTTTTTTGGAAGAGTTTGAGAAGGATGGGTGTTAGCTCTTCTCTAAATGTTTGATAGAATTCACCTGTGAAGGCATCTGGTCCTGCACTTCTGTTTGTTGGAAGATTTTTAATCAGAGTTTCAATTTCATTACTTGTGATTGGTCTGTTCATGTTCTCTATTTCTTCCTTGTTCAGTCTTGGAAGGTTATACCTTTCTAAGAATTTTTCCATTTCTTCCAGGTTGTTCATTTTATTGGCATAGAATTGCTTGTAGTAGTCTCTTATGGTGCTTTGTATGTCTGCAGTGTCCATTGTAACTTCTCCTTTTTCATTTCTAATTTTATAGATTTGAGTCCTCTCCCTCTTTTTCTTGATGAGTCTGGCTAAAGGTTTATCAATTTTGTTTATCTTCTCAAAGAACCCGCTTTTAGTTTTATCGATCTTTTTTTAAAAATAAATTTATTTATTTATTTATTTTTAAATTTTTGGCTGCGTTGGGTCTTCGTTGCTGCGCACGGGTTTTCTCTAGCTGTGGTGAGCAGGGGCTACTCTTTGTTGTGGTGCGCAGGCTTCTCGTTGTGGTGGCTTCTCTTGTTGAGGAGCATGGGCTCTAAGTGCATGGGCTTCAGTAGTTGTGGCTCTTGGGCTCTAGAGTTCAGGCTCAGTAGTTTTGGCGCGTGGGCTTAGTTGCTCCGCAGCATGTGGGGTCTTCCCAGACCAGGGCTCGAACCTGTGTCCCCTGCATTGGCAGGCGGATTCTTAACCACTGTACGACCAGGGAAGTCCTGTCGATCTTTGCTATTATTTTCTTCGTTTCTTTTTCATTTATTTCTGCTCTGATCTTTATGATTTCTTTCCTTCTACTAACTTTGGGTTTTGTTTGTTCTTCTTTCTCTAGTTCCTTTAGGTGTAAGTTTAGATTGTTTATTTGAGATTTTTCTTGTTTCTTGAGGTAGGATTGTATTGCTATAAACTTCCCTCTGAGAACTGTTTTGCTGCATCCCATAGGTTTTGGATCATCGTGTTTTCATTGTCATTTGTCTCTAGGTATTTTTTGATTTCCTCTTTGACTTCTTCAGTGATCTCTTGGTTATTCAGTAACGTATGGTTTAGGCTCCATGTGTTTGTGTTTTTTAAGTTTTTTTCCCTGTAATTTATTTCTAATCTCATAATGCTGTGGTCAGAAAAGATGCTTGATATGATTTCAGTTTTCTTAAATTTACCGAGGATTGATTTGTGACCCAAGATGTGATCTATCCTGGAAAATGTTCTGTGTGCACTCGAGAAGAAAGTGTAATCTGCTGTTTTCGGATGGAATGTCCTATAAATATCAATTAAATCTATCTGGTATATAGTGTCATTTAAGCTTGTATTTCCTTATTAATTTCCTGTCTGGATAATCTGTCCATTGGTGTATGTGGGGAGTTAAAAGTCCCCCACTATTACTGTGTTACTGTCGATTTCCTCTTTTATACCTGTTAGCATTTGCCTTATGTATTGAGGTGCTCCTATGTTGCATGCGTATATATTTATAATTGTTATATCTTCTTCTTGGATTGATCCCTTGATCATTACGTAGTGTCCTTCCTTGTCTCTTGTAACATTCTTTATTTTAAAGTCTATTTTATCTGAAATGAGTATTGCTACTCCAGCTTTCTTTTGATTTCCATTTGCATGGAATATCTTTTTCCATCCCCTCACTTTCAGTCTATATGTGTCCCTAGGTCTGAAGTGGGTCTCTTGTAGACAACATATGTATGGGTCTTGTTTTTGTATCCATTCAGCGAGCCTGTGTCTTTTGGTTGGAGTATTTAATCCATTAACATTTAAGGTGATTATTGATATGTATGTTCCTATTACCATTTTCTTAATTTTTTGGGGTTTGCTTTTGTAGGTCCTTTTCTTCTCTTGTGTTTCCCACTTAGAGAAGTTCCTTTAGCATTTGTTGTAGAGCTGGTTTGGTGATGCTGAATTCTCTTAGCTTTTGCTTGTCTGTAAAGCTTTTGATTTCTCTGTCAAATCTGAATGAGATCCTTTCTGGTTTGAGTAATCTTGGTTGTAGGTTCTTCCCTTTCATCACTTTAAGTATATTATGCCACTCCCTTCTGGCTTGTAGAGTTTCTGCTGAGAAATCAGCTGTTAACCTTATGGGAGCTCCCTTGTATGTTATTTGTCATTTATTCGTTGTTGCTTTTAATAATTTTTCTTTGTCTTTAATTCTTGTCAATTTGATTACTATGGGTCTCGGCATGTTTCTCCTTGGGTTTGTCCTGCCTGGGACTCTCTGCACTTCCTGGACTTGGGTGACTATTTCCTTTCCCATGTTAGGGAAGTTTTCGACTATAATCTCTTCAAATATTTTCTTGGATCCTTTCTCTCTCTCTTCTCCTTCTGGGACCCCTATAATGCAAATGTTGGTGTGTTTAATGTTGTCCCAGAGGTCTCTTAGGCTGTCCTCATTTCTTTTCACTCTTTTTTCTTTATTCTGTTCTGCAGCAGTGAATTCCACCATTCTGTCTTCCAGGTCACTTATCCGTTCTTCTACCTCAGTTATTCTGCTATTGATTCCTTCTAGTGTATTTTTCATTTCAGTTATTGTATTGTTCATCTCTGTGTGTTCTTTAATTTTTCTAGGTGTTTGTTCTTTAATTCTTCTAGGTCTTTATTCAACATTTCTTGCATCTTCTCGATCTTTGCCTCCATTCTTTTTCTGAGGTCCTGGATCATCTTCACTCTCATTATTCTGAATTCTTTTTCTGGAAGGTTGCCTATCTCCACTTCATTTAGTTGTTTTTCTGGGGTTTTATCTTGTTCCTTCACCTGGTACCTAGTCCTCTGCCTTTCATTTTGTCTCAAGGTTAAAACATGGGTATGCCTCTGGACAAAGCAGATAGAGTGGGTGAAACTCTGGTAACCCTACATTTACTGTTGAAGCCTTGATCACATTTAACAGCCTCAGGTCAAGGGCCTGGGAGACAGACAGACCCAGGCTCAGCTCCAGGCTGGCCTGCTTGTCAGTGTAAGCAGCACAGTGGGTAGCACAGCTCCTGGGACATGATTACAATGTGGCGTTCCTTTAAAATGTATCCTAAATGGGAAGGTTTTCTCCTGCCACTTCCAGCAGTCCTAAGACTTTTCTGAGCACTCTTAGGTAAGAGAAAGCCCTGTAGTCACTGAAGATTGTAAACTTGGTCTCAATTCAGAAATCAGAATGGCAAGTCCTACAAAGGTATCAACAAGTCAGTCTGCACTCAGAGATTTCTCCTCAACTTCCCCCTTGCTAGGGCCTGCAGGAAGTGGCCAACCTGCTGTAGGGGAGGGGTTCTCATCAGCTCACATCACTTCCCTGCTCACTGCCCTATTCCAGAATTTGCCAAATAATAAGGGGAAAGGAATCGAGAGTTCTTACTTCACAGTTAAAAGCTTGCTTTAGTTGTCAGGGTCTTCTGACACTGTAAATTCTTATTTGTTTCCTTGTTGTTGTTTTTGCCTGAGCACTTTTCTGTCTCCTCATAAACTCCTTTGCTGGGCCTCTCTAACTGCCACTCCTGTGCTGGGGGCTGTGTGGCTGCCGTTCCCCACTCTGCCTCTGGTTCCAGGGGTCCACTCCAAAGACTCCCTCTGTTGCAGCCCATCACCCTCCCAAGCTGTCCTCTTGAGCAGGAGTCCAAAGGGCTCCAGCCCAGCTCTCGCTCCCCAGGCAGACTCTGTCCCAGTACAGGATGCGTGGTCAGAGTGGGCCTCTCTACTGAAGGAATGTTTGAGCTGATACCAGAGTGACAAGAGGGAGCCAGCTGCATGGAGATCAGGGCAAAGAGGAGTCCAGGCAAAGTCAAGGACAAGTGCAAAGGCTCTGAGTGTGGTTGAGGATTGGGAAAGGTGGCTGGAGCTGAGGGAGGGAGGTGAGACGGGACAGCAAGGCCGAGGCTGGGTTGGCAAAGCCTCATGGGCTGTAGCAAGGAATTGGTGCGGGGGGGGTTATTTTTAAAAGGTCCCTCTGGTTACTGATTTGAGAAGTAGATGGATTTGGATACACTTTAGAGGTTAAGCCCCTAAAATTTCATTTTGGGCCTAGAATTGGGCCAGAGAACAAGTGAGGAAATCATAGATGATTCTTAGATTTTGGGTTAGAGCAATTGACTGGTTGATGGTATCATTTACTGAGAAAGAGAAGATAGAGGGAAGAACAGGTTTGGGAGAGAAATGAAGAGTTTGTTTGGGGACTGAAGTGTTCAGTGCTTATTAGACATCGAGTAGATATTGTCAGAAAGGCAGATGGATGTTCAAGTCTGTGGCTTGGGGGTAGGAGAGCATGGTCAGGCCTGGAGATACAAATTTTGGAGTAATTGGCTCCAACGTGTGGGGTTTTTTTTCACACCACCTAGCAATTCTCCCATGCCAGCTGGGTGTCCTACAATTCAACTCAATTCTGACACTATCTACTTGGAGATAGTGTCTTCACCACTTGTGGGGCCAACCAGAAGTCCAGGTTGTTACCTGTGCTTCTAACAGATCTGCTGTAGATCAGAGGTTCCCAACACCCCCTCCTTGGGTTCAATTAATTTGCTAGAACAGCTCACAGAACTCAGAGAAACATTTTACTTACTGGATTACTGGTTTATTATAAAAGAATATAATTCAGGAACAGCCAGATTGAAGAGATGCATAGGGCAAAGTAAGGGGAAAGGGCTTGGAGTTTCCACGCCCTCTCCAAGCTTGCTGCTCCCCCCAAATCTCCATGTGTTCACCTACCCAGAAGCTCTCCGAACCCCATCCTTTGGGTTTTTATGGAAGCTTCATCACACGGGCATGATTGATTAAAATCATTGGCCATTGGTGATTGAACTCAATCTCCAGCCCCTCTCCCTTCGCAGTAGATCTATGGGTGAGACTGAAAGCCCCTCCCTCTAATCAGGTGGTTGGTTCCTCTGGCAACCAGCTCCCATCCTTAGGAGTGGTCCAAGTCATCTCATTATCATAAAAAAAGACAGCTTCATTGCTCGCAGCTATGATCAATATCATCACCCTCTTCCTCCTCATCACCATACTAGCCTGAATTTCATTACCTATGGCAATGTTTAGCCCCAAGTTAAGCTATTTTTGTAATACTTTTCTTTCTTTTCCCTCTAATTGCCAATGAATTTCTCCTAATATGTACTATATTTATCCCAATATTTCCCAAAATGGCTCAAAAAAGTGTTAATCAGTTCCCCATGACCATGAGACAATATTGGATTCACGGTAAATGCTCAACACGTATTCGTTAGTTAATATTTCAAAATGTTATCTCTATATACAGTTACTTTATTTTGTGACCCAAAAGTCAGGATTCATCATTATATCCATGGTCTGACAATGGGACAGAAAATTTAGACTTGAGACGTCCCCAAATCATCCTGACTACATTCTGTGCTATAGATATTTATTGGACTTGACCAAGCTTTGTCACCAAAATTGCTTCCTAATCAAATTCTGACCTAGGAACCCCATAGCGTGCATCTATTTAAAGATGGATGGGTCTCCTCTCAAGGAGAGTCCTGGTAGGTTCCTTGTTTGTACAATAGGATGCCAGCTTTCCTCCTGCTTGTCTACTTCCTAGAGTACCTGCTCTCAGACAGCATCTCTACCTGCCAGTATTCCAGAGCCTTATAAGAAGAGACAGTGTCAGTCTGATCTTTTGCTTCTAATTAAGCCCCACTGAGAAAAGAGATGGTCCCTGGTCACTGGCTGAAGAATGTGTTCTTCAGTCTTCTCAGAACTCTAATTGCTAGAGTTGTATCACACTGAATCCAAAGCTATATATGAATGTTAATAACTGATGTTTATTGAGCACTAACTAGTGCCAGGCACTATGTAAGCACTCTATACTCATTATCTCACTTAATTCTCAAAATAATTCTTTGAGGGAGAGTCTCTTATTATTTCCCTATGGCTGACCCTGTGGAATGGCTACTCAAAAGTAATTTACATCCCTTTCCTCTTTCGTGACTGAAATGCTGGTTTGAGAATGAGGGTACAGCAGCCATTTTGCAACCATGAGGCAATAAGCATGAAGACAGAGGCCTTCATGCTAAGGATGTCAAAGCAGAAAGACAGAGTGAACCTGGAGCAAGACAACATTCATTAATAGCTTCATTGGTTCTTGGATGGACCAATCCTGGACTTTTTATATCAGAAAAATAAATCCCCAGTAACTCTGACAGATTTTTTTGTTCCTGTAGCCAAACATATTTCTAATTAATGCACTTCATTTTATAAATGGGAAACTAAAACTCAGTGAGTTTGGGTAACTTTTTCAAAGTCATGCAACCAGTAGGTGTCAGAGATAGGATCTGTACCCAAATCTACCCAACACCAATGCACATGCTCTGAATCACAAAAGCAGCTGCCCTACCCTCGCATCATTGTATTTCTATCAGTTTACCATGGCTCATCTTTTCCAAACTGTGTGTCACAGAACTTGGGGATTATTCTTAGGTGAATCTCAGAAGAAAAGCTTCCATGGTAAAATAAGAGCCACTGCATTGTGTAGTCATTTTTTTTTTTTTTTTTGAGAACCACAACGCACATCTACACATCAAAGCTTGTGAGAAATCCTGCAACAAGAAATCTGCTTGACTTTGATTAACTCAGTTTTTCCTAAACTTATTTGAGCGTGGAACACATTTTTTTTTTAAGTTACACTCATACTAATATTCTCAGAACATTGTTGCCTAGAATATCAATTTGAGAGGTCATTCACAGAATTTTAACTGTTATTTCCTCAGCTTTGTTTTAAAGTAAAACAAAATGAATCACAAACAATTTGCTACTTTGTGAATATTGTTGAGGATTTTGTCCACCATGTGACTTGGGGCCCCTTATAAAGTCCCAGAAGATAAATTTCTCAGGGCTTCCCTGGTGGCGCAGTGGTTAAGAATCCGCCTGCCAATGCAGGGGACATGGGTTGGGGTCCTGGTCTAGGAAGATCCCACATGCCGCGGAGGAATTAAGCCCATGCACCACAACTACTGAAGCCCGCATGCCACAACTACTGAAGCCTGAGTGCCTAGAGCCTGTGCTCCGCAACAAGAGAAGCCACGACAATGAGAAGCCCTCACGCTGCAATGAAGAGTAACCCCTGCTCGCCACAACTAGAGAAAGCCCACGCGCAGCAACGAAGACCCAGCGCAGTCAATAAATAAATAAATAAATAAAAAGATAAATTTCTCTGAGAATTTGGTTCCAGGACAAAATATGCACCTCCTGAGGAAGTTGTCTGCTTCCTTTTTTCTAATAATGAGAATTATGTGACTTACTGTGCCTTCTCTTTTGCTTTGGCTTTCCGGAAGCTCAAAGACAAATGGGACAATTGCTGGCTCAGATTCCTGGGTTTTATATGTTTAAGTTTTCTTTGTTCTGATCTTGATTTTCCTTGGTCCTGATTCTGTATTTGAATTTTATTGGTAGTATTGTGTATGCTCTTGTGAGTGGTGTCGTATTCTTTGTGGAATGGGGTGGAGTATAAAATAATTAAACAAAAATCAACACTGTCCTGAAAAAATGTCACACGGCCTCCTTGTCTACATGGTCATGCTGCTGGTGCATGATCAAAGAATCAAGTTAATTCATGTAAATTGATACTGTAAAACTTGAAGTTAGGTCGTATAAATATCTAAAAAAGGAAGGGGAGTAGACCTTCAAAGGGGGAATATAATCTTGGAGATGAAACATAAATATCTTTACTTTTATTTTACTATGTTCTAATACAAACTGAATATTTATTGGAATTAATTCTATTTCTCTAGATTCCAGAGCTAAATCAACATCCATTCCATCAACTTAGGTAATCAAATTCATCACAACCTTGCAGAAAAATAAAATTAAGAATGATAGACATGCCCTGTCATACATACCTATTTCAGGAAACTGAATTTAGTTAACCATGGTTGAATAACCATTACTTCCTTAAGAAGGAATAGAATATTTGCTACATTCGGCAACACAGAGGAGCTGCAGTTATTCATGAGGTTGGTGATCTGTGCCAGGAAGGGGCAAACTGACAAGCCCCAGAACAATAAGGAAATGTGAACTAAGGGCTCACTGTGAAATTCAGCAGGAGATACAGAGAAATATGATACAAATGTCGACTCCTCAGCTGTTGAGGGGAAAACTCTTAGGCTTGAGTAGCAGTGGCTGGGAGTGACGGGTCAGAATATGCCATCTGCAGCCACTGTTTTCAAACAAACTCCTGTAGAGCTGGACATTGTCAAATTTATTGAGAAAATTTTGGACCTCATCAAATTTATTGAAAATCTTTCATTTCTCTCTCTGGTTTCTCTTAGATCTGTAAAGCTCTAAATTACAGGCTTTAATCCGAGACATGGTGACAGTCTGGATAAATTTCATGTGTGAAGATAATAACATTTGGAAGTATTAACATTTGCTTCTTTCTCTATACTCCTTCAGGCAGCAAGAAGATGTCCTCCTTATGGAAAGGGTTGTTACAATATAAATGCAAAGAAACAAAGGGAATCTGATTTTAGCTTTTAAGTTTCAATGTAGACCTTTGAAATGAATGACAGAGAAAGTAGCTTGAGAGAAAAGGGTTTTCAAGAACAAAAGCCAAATCCCTTGTTAGAGTTAGTTAAGCTGCATGAAACAGAAAACAGAAAAACAAACAAACAAAAAAAATGGAAAAGGCGTAAATATAGTAAATATAGAAGTTTATTTCCTTCTTATGAAAGCAGTCTGGTAGTGTAAAGCTGGTATTGTCATCAGATCCTCAGACTTCCTCTATATTTCAGTTCCCTCCTAGTCCTTGTTCCTTGCAGTTGCAAGCCTACCTCCTGGTACAAGATGGTTGCTAGAGCTCTGACCATTATATCCACATCTGAAGAAATAGGAACTAGGGAAAGGCAAAGCCCCTTCCCATTGAGTCAACTCACTTACATGGCCATTTTAGAAGTCCCACACAACACTTAGGCTTACATTTCATTTGCCATAATTTAGTCACATGGCCATGCTTAGCTGCAAGGGAGCCTAGAAAATATAATCTTTTGTAGGGCACAAAACTGATCTAAATAAAATCAATATTGTGTTAGGGAAGTAGAAAGGGAGAATGAATGTAATGCTGCAAATAGCAATCTCTGCCACATTCCTGAAGAACTCAAGGTGTAAAGTTGAAACCATAAATATAGAGAATAGGGTTATGCGAGAGCAAATTTTCTCACCCCAGATGAGATAAGCATCCTTTGGACTGTGTGATGAGGGGAAGAACAGCCGAGAGAGGCCCGCAGACCTGAAGATGCTTTGAGATTGAGATGAGAGGGATGCAGGGTGAACTTCCTGGACTAACCACCAGAGACCAGATGGAGAGCCCAGATGTCCTAGAAATTTCCTGCAGGGATGAGGTACATCTCTATAGATGCCGGCAGGGACAGATGCCTCCCCCTCCTTCAACACTGTGGCTCTGTGAATGCTCCCCGGAATTTAGACCTAATCCAGAGAATGGGGGGTGGTGGGGAAAACCATGAACTGACTGAAAAAACCCACCTGCTTTGAATGAGAAAACTCTGATTTGACTAAGTTTTCTTTCAGAATGGCGAGGATTACAGTCTGCCATCAGGCAGAATGGGGACCTGAGATGAAAATTAAGCTCAGTTATAGGAAAAGGAATGTATATAGCGGAGTGTATGACTTGAGAAAATTTATCTGCAACACACACGTTCTCAGTTTGTCAGATCTCACACTCAGAAGTCATTCAGCTCAGAATTTTGACACCTTCTTTCTTCAATTGTGTCTGAAAAGGAGTGACAAATGAGCGTTTTGCTGTTTCAACTGAAGTTATTTTGAGAGAGCAGAATTTCGCTGTCACGTTGCTTCAATAATATTGTGCCTCATATCTATGACTCACAAACACCCTCCCCATTCCCTGCCTACAAGCGGCTCCATAGATGGCCTAAGATGTAGTTCCCAAATCTGAGCTGCATCTGAGGTGACCAGTTTGTCCTGGCTTGCCCAGGGCTCTTCAAGTTTTAGCAATATGAGTCCTGTGTCCCAAGAATCCTTTCAGCAGTCCCAGGGAAACCAGGACAGTGGGTCACCCTTGCATCAGAATCACCTGGAGGACTTGTTAAGCAAGATTCTTGGGCTACCCCAGAGCTTCTAACTCAGTAGGAATGGGGGTGGAGGCCCAAGAGTTTGCATTTGTGGCAAGCTCCCAGGGATCTGATGCTACAGGTCTGTGGACCATGTTGTACTACCTAAGAGAGAGGTCAGTTTTTTCCCCAACGTCACCATAATAAAGCAATGATATTGATCCATATATTTAATCAATGACAAATTCATGGGAAAAGCTTTGACCGAGAGCTTAACTTTTTCTCCTCTTCCTTTACAGCAATTCCCTGGCCAAGTCAGCTCTGAACTAGAGCTCATCCCTGGGGAGCTTAGCCTAGACCCTGCCCCTCCAGCCCTTCCAGAAGTTCTATAAGAACCTAATTTTTTGTAGTAAATCCCTTTCTGCTAAAACCAGTGAAAGAGTGTTCTGTTCTCTGTAACTAAATCCTGACTGATAAATCCCAGGACATTGGATCACAGGGCTTAAGAAATGGTAAAGGAAGGGGGAAAGGAGTTTGTGCACAACTCAGGGACCAGGAGAGAAAGAAAAGCAGAGATTTCCCATGGGTGCAAAGGCCTGTCTAGGCAAAGATGCCCTTGTACACCTCTGCCATTTACAAGCAAAACACTTATAAACTCAGCTATAGAAAACCATATCAATACATTCCTGAACAATTACTGCAGTCAGCAGAGAAATGACGTCATCCTCCTCTCAGTCAGAACAATAAGCCTGGCTCTAACTCTGTATACAACAAAAGCAAAATCTGATTCTCTAACAGATGGAAATAAACAGGCTTTAAACTCATGGTGATCTTTCTGTGGTCTAACTAGTCTCCCCCAGTACTATATCTCACCGTAAAAGATTACAGATTGAAACAGTAGACACAGTAAAATCACCTGAGCCTTGCGAAGATTGCTAGAACCAGAGACCCAGGTCCTGCCGTACTAAGAGGTTTAAACACAATCTAGAAGGAGTCTGCAAATTCTCACATATCTTCAAAGAAGTCAACTTCAAAACCATTCCTTTTGAACTTTTATTTAAGCCTTAAAAAATTAATTCACTATGTAAGGTAGAAAAGAGATGGCAGACATACTCTCAATTCTAAGGTCACTAATTTGCTAAATCAAGCATGGAGGGAGGAAAGTAAACCATGAAATCTCACTGTAGTCAGTCCTTGATTTTAACTCAGACATGCCCATTAAATTCTTTATATTGGATTATGCATGTGTAAGGAACCAGTGTTAGATATTAAAGTTAATATTTCTCCTGATGAAGCGGCACTTCTGCTAAGACTCAGCAAATTGGTCAGCACCCTGATAGCCCCATCCATCAGCGGTGGCATTGACACACTTGGGGAAGTATCACACTTTTTTTTTTTCTTTTTATTATATTATTTATTTATCTATTTAAAAAATTTATTTTATTTTCCAGCTTTATTGAGATATAATTGACATATAACATTGTGTAAATTTAAGGTGTACAACAGTGATAATTTGATACACGTATATATATTGCAAAATGATTACCACAATAAGGTTAGTTAACACCTCCATCACTTCACATAATTACCATTTTGTGTGGGTGTGGTGAAAACATTTAAGATCTATCTATTCTCATAGCAACTTTTAAGTATATAATACAATATTGTCAACCATAGGCACCATGCTGTACATTAGATCCCGGAAGTACTGTACATTTCACTAGACTGATTCTCATGCCATTGTAGGCACCTTATATGGCCAGCTTTGACTCATTTAAAAAATTCTTTTCTGACTTGCAGAAAAAGTGCAATTGACCCTCTTTATGTGAACCTGATTGCTATTCTGTAAGGTCCCATTCTTAGGAGACCAAAGAATCAGCATCATCCTTTTTTTACCTTCTCAAAATGTGACTTCTTATCTCAATGGAAACTTTTCACCCACAAGGCTGTATACAAGGTATAGAACAATCACATGTTGCAGTTGTTACATTTTTACTTCTGCTTTTCTCTCCTGCTGCA
Organism: Balaenoptera borealis; assembly: GCF_965194805.1. Taxonomy (NCBI): domain Eukaryota; kingdom Metazoa; phylum Chordata; class Mammalia; order Artiodactyla; family Balaenopteridae; genus Balaenoptera; species Balaenoptera borealis. The sequence goes on along the minus strand of NC_138876.1, from coordinate 33,391,919 downwards.
CTTGCAATAAACTTCCCATAATAAATTTATACATTCATTGGAAAGCACTTTATGTACAACAACTCGTCAAGTTATGGGGGAAGAGCAAAAGGGTGGCTGGATATGTAATGACTTGTTTCTACTCTTGCACATCTCTGATCCTTCCTCAACACAGCAGCAGGGGCTTTGCAAAATTTAAAACTGATCGTATCTCTCCCGCTTAAAATCTCTCAGTGGTTTCCCATTGCACTCAAAATAAAAACAAACTCCTTTCCATGGCCTATAATAGCAGACCTCCTGTCTACAGTTTTTTGTAAGTTCATAAATGTAAAACTCTTGGAACTGTGCTGGCACATAGCAAGCGCCCAGTAAATCTCAGCTATCCTTCCCTTCCCTCCTCACCCTCTTCTTCCTCACTCTTACACGACAAGGCTTTCCTGCTTCTGTCCCTGGCCTCACTCTTCACTCTCAGCCATCTTCTCCCTCCTTCACATGCTGCATCCACACTGCTCATCTTTCAGATACTTGAGCACGTCAAGCTTTTTCCCATTTCAGAACCTTCCCCCATACTGCTCCCTCCCTTTCTTCCAGGTGGTTCCTCCTAGTCTTTTAGGCTTCACTGGCTCCTCCTCAGAAAAGCTTCTTTGTCTGCTTGATCTCAGTTGGCCCCTGTGCTATTCTCCCAGGGCACCAGGTTCTTTTCTCTCAGCATCCTAATCACAATTTGTAATTGACACTTGTTTTACATCTTTAGTGTCTTTCCCATTAGCCTTTAAACTCTGTTGGGAAAGGGGACATCTGCTTTGTTCACCACTTATACTTAGCATATAATATCCAGGACATAGAGAAAACCCAATATTGAAGGATAAAAAGAAAAATAATGTAAAACAACTTGAAATATTTATTAAACCGTTGCTACTTGGCTAGGCATTCTGCTGAACACTTGGCATGTGCTAGCTCATCTAATCTTTCGAATGTCCATGAGGTAGATAATTACCTCCATTTTACATTTGTAGAAAGTGGGACTCAAAGAGTTTATAAAAGCCACGTAAGGACTAAGTTTCAGAGTTAGGATTTGAACCGAGGTCTGTCTGGCTCCAAATTGCTTTGAGTAACAAGGCGGAGAGGATGTGTAAGATTACACAACATGATAAACAGCTGGTTCTACCTCATTTATGGCACGTAAAGTCTTCCTGAGTGAGTGGTTTAGTTCTCCTGAAATTTGAAACACCAATGAGACAATTTTGCTGAACTGTGATGAGCTTTGCCTTGAGTATGTGCTTTATACTTAAATCAATAAATACTCAGCAATACTCCAGATCTTGGGTATGCACTATGTATTAATTGTGCGACTTCAAAGTACTGAACAGATAGTGCTCCCCTGAGGGCTGTGTTTTCTGTCAGGTGCCTTTAGGCTCTGGGCTTGTTATCGGTGTGAAAGGGAAAATGGTCCATTTCCAAAACAATCAGAGGCATCCTCTGCAAAACATGCTCACTGGGAAGAAAGCAACTGAGTATTAAAGGGACAAGGGAAAATAATGGGGGAAAATCTGTTGATTGCAAATCAGCAACTGTCAGTCTTAAAGTCAGTAACATCTTGTTATAGATTGAATGTTTGTATCAGCCCCAAATTCATATGTTGAAGCCCTAACCCCCAATGGGATGGTATTTAGAGATGTGGCCTTTGGGAAGTAAATAAGGTTAAATGAGTTCACGAGGGTGGGGCCTTCATGATGAGATTAGTGCCCTTGTAACTTATAAAAGGAAACCTGAGAGAGCTCCCTCTCCTTCTCCCTCTCCCTCTCCCTCTCCCTCTCCCTCTCCCTCTCCCTCTCCCTCTCCCTCTCCCTCTCCCTCTCCCTCTCCCTCTCCCTCTCCCTCTCCCTCTCCCTCTCCTTCTAAGCACACGCACTGAGAAAAGGCCATGTGAGCACACAGTGAGAAGGTGGCTGTCTGCAAGCCAGGAAGACAGCTCTAACAAGAAACCGAATCAGCCAGCACTTTGATATTGGACTTCCCAGCCTCCAGACTGTGAGATATGAACTTTTGTTGTTTAAGCCACCTAGTCTATGGTATTTAGTTATGGCAGCGTGAGCTAATACACATCTTAAGTTATAAGAGTGATTACCCACAGGCTAAAGGCTCTTTGGCTCCTGTTTTATTTCCTATTTTTTCCCAAATAGTGGCATATCCTTAAATATTGAGTTTTAACCTTTCTAAGTATTTCCTTGAAATTTTCTAAGTGAAGCTAATGTTAATTGCAATTCATGCATCACTGGATTTATGACATATTAAGCCTGAGCTAATCAAGCTGGGAAGGCCAGCAATGGGGCCCAGGAGGAGGCATGAGGAATGGGAAAGAAGGAGAGGAAGAGAACTACTGTCTCTTCACCCACAAAGTAACATTTGTTTGGTCCACATCATATGGTTGTTGCAAGAATCAGAGGATCTACATTTCAGCAAGTGCTTTGTATTCACAGTACACCATATAAATGAAAGGAATCATTACTGTTTAATAAGCCAGGGAAGCAGTTCACTAAATTATTAGTGGTCTGAGTTACTGTTCAGTTCTCATGTATAGGATCATGCCTAAATGTTCCAAAGAAAATTATGATCTTTGAAAGATTGGTGTGTATTATAAATATAAACTAATAATACAGTCATTAACTGGCATAAATTATCCTGCTACTGTGACTTAATGACATGTCAACAAAAATCTAAAGTACATAATAAAATTTTCTCAATACGTTGACATAATTTGAGACAGAATTGAGACAAGGATATAAAAGCACTTTGTTAACTGGAAAATGCCAAACAGGTGCTAATTATTATTATCAGTTGAACTAAAGTTTTATTTATCTTCCTTTTTTTTTTTTTAAGTTCATGTTGAAATATATCAACCAATTTCCAATTCAGTCCCATGACAGTATTTATTGGTGCCATCTGCTGGAAGTTCCTGAAAAATTGATGAGGTTAAGATGAACCAAACGATAAACAGCACAGTACACAGCATTTTAAGTACATGCATTCCTCACATATTAAAATTCATGTAGGTAAAATTCCTGGCATGCATTTCTTGTATTAAAATTTGCTATGCAAAACATTTTGATGTTGACTAGATGAATATATTTCATAAATTGTAACGTTCAGTCATTGCTTCATTCATTCAACCATTATTTTGAACTCTGGCTGTCTACCAGGCCTTGTGATGAAAACTAGGGATGCAGGGAGGTGTAAGTAACTGTCTCTGCTCACAAGGGGTCAGGTCCTCCATTTAGTGGGGGTATGACAGATCCACAGGCAACTAAATGTAATGCATTGGGCTAAGCAAAGACTCCATGGGGGGAACTGGGGAGGGAACCTCTCCAATACAGGAGGCGATGGTCTTTTTCACAAAATATGGAAATCCACTATCTTTGCACAGGTGGAGGAGAGAAGAAAGAATTATAGAAGAAAAATCAGACTTGAGAAAGTGAAGCCATCAGACAAGCAGAGGTAGGAATAAAAAAAAACAAGCTTCCTCCAATTCTGTGAAACATCACAGGTGTCAAGTGGTCTCCATGAACTTGAGTTCTATTTAAATTCATCTAGCCTTTTGTCTATTAAATGCACCATGGATTTCATTATAGAGTGTATATATTCTGAAGACATATATTTATCATAAAACCCCAGCATAATTTGCCCTGCAATGAATTCAGACAAAGCACAACTCTATGAGCTTTCATTCTCCTCAGAAAGCCCATGCCAATCAGTTCATTAATCCCACAATAATGCAACCCTGCATTTTAAATGACTGAAATTTTTGGACCCCGCTTATGGAACTCTAGGAGGATTTACAGGTATGGATAATAAAAGTTGTCTTTAGACCAGTAGTAATCAACTTCAGTGTGTAGCAAAATCACCTGGAGGGCTTCTGAAAACACAGATCTGCTGGGCTCCACACTCAGAACATCTCATTCAGGAGGTCCTGAGTGGATCTGATAATTTGAGTTTCTAAGAAGTTACTGGTCATTCTGACCAGTACACAGTAGTACCTCATTGTAGTTCTGATTTGCATTTCTCTAATAACTGAGGCTTACTATTGTTGCCAGAACTACTGACACATCACTGAGGCCCAGTGCTGCCACAGCTGCCACCCACTGCAGCAGCAGCTGTGGGCCACTAAAACTGCCTAATGGCACTGGAGTTTGTAGCCATTCTCCCCTTCTCCCACCTCCCATCAGTGTCTTACATTGGCACTGGGAGTTTATTGAAAGGAAATGTAGTTTTCAGGATCTAGAATTCAGCACTGTCCAGTAGAACTTTCTGCAGTGATGGAAATGTTCTATCATCTTTGCTGTCTGATACAATATCCACTAGCCACTTGGGGACTATTGAGTGCTTGAAATGTGGCTGCTATGACTGAGGAACTGAATTTTAAATTGTGTTTAATTTTAAATTAATATAACTTGAAGAATCACATGTGGCTAGTGGTTTCTGTATTGGACAGTGCAGATTTAGCATCCTGCAATGCAGAGCAGATCACGGAAGGGCTAGATTGGAGCTGAGAGCAAACAGGCAAATGACTGGTAGAGGGTCAAAGGTCAGAGAGACCTGGATTCCATCTTGCTCTCTACTTACTAGTGTGTAACCCTGGGCAAGTTACCCGATCTCTAGAAGCCATCTGTAAAAATGGCAATGATAATAGTACTTACCTCCCAGGATTAGAGAGTTATTAGTAGAACCAAACAAGATGACACAACCATTCAGCAAATGCCTGACTCATGTTAAGTACCAAATAAATGTTCATTATAATTATCATCTAAAATAAATATTTCCAAAATTTTTATTGGGAGGGAGAGGGTAAGATACAGGAAGTCTTTAGAGAGATGGTAGTCTAATTCATTTCCCAATGTTTCTTTTAGCTGTAATTCTGTGCATATATTTGCTGAACATTTTCCTTTTCTATGTTATTCTTTGTCTCTTTGTCTAGCAAGAGATTTTAGTCTTTCTGTCCTTCTTATAATATATATAGACTGTTTGGTTGTTTTTTGTTTTTTGTTTTAACTTGACTGATAATTACCATACTATTAAAGCCATACTATTATGGAAAACTGACTTAATTATCATACGTTATCGAAGTTCACAACTATGCCAAAATAACGTTTGTTGGACTTGACACAGTGATAGAAGTTTTGTTGCTTTTTACTGTTTTGTTCCCCGGGGTGATTTCTCTGGCACCACTATGACATGCTATGAGGCTTTAATCACACTTTATTACACTGTATGTTTATGTTTACCTTTTCCTTATCATATTCTGAAAGATTTGTAAATGTTTTATAATAGTTCTAATATGATAATTTATTACAAAATATATTATTTTGTGCCCAAACTAGCTATCTTTCCCACAATCTTTTCTGCTTTTTGATGGTTTGGACAAACAGAGTAACATCTGGATACTTATTTTTTACGCAAATAACATTGATATGGCCTATATGTTGTCAGCTGCTTAGAGAACAATATTCCAGTTGAAAATGACAGGAATTTCACAAGACATAGCCATCCTTGCAAGGGTGTTGGAGGAGCACCTTATCTTGGCTCAAATCAGAAACAGTGCTAATGAGACACACCCAGGAGTGAAATCATTCTCTCATGAGTGTAAAAAAAAAAAAAAAATATATATATATATATATATATATATATATATATATATATATTTGCTCAACTACATTGTTAAACATGGTACATTTCTTAGATAACTTATGAGGGAGCCCCACGAGGAAAGGGTAAACATAAAAGGAATGTTGAGCTTTAAATGGAACCTAACACAACAGTAGCAAGATGAGGGGGCTGTGATTAGTATTCCCTGATGACATGTCCATGTCACTTAAGCCAGTCAAAGTCGTGTACGCTCTGAATTTTTCCTGTGTATATGCTATTAACACTAGTGGGAGAGCTTTACATTAAGTTAAAAAAAAAAAAAAAATCACAGGGTCCCAGTTCTGCCATCCTCCTGTCCCTCTCATGTTAAATCTAGTCCTCACGTCTGGGAGAGTGGTCCTTAAGGACGTCGTTTGCTAAGACTAGGATCAATTTTTTTTTTTTTTTAAAGCAGTCTAAGGCACTAGAACATAGAAGTCAGTAATTTGCTACAATCTTCCTTTCTAACTCTGAACAACATTTAAGCCAATGGCGGGAGATTAGCCGCAGGTCATCAGTGAGTGTTGTCTTTCAATTTTAAGTTATTTCCACATAGGTTATGCATACGAGACTGTCACTTGAAGAAAATCAGAAGAAAGCACGTGAGAAAATGCAGATGAGATGAAGAGGCAGTCAAACAGTTGTTTTCCTACACTTTAGAGGACACAGAAAGGAAAATGTAAGAAAGTTTATTCAGCATTTACCTGTAACATTTGACAGTGCTATTACCGCTTTCCAAAAGAGACTGTCTAGTTGCCGTCCTCTGAGCTACAGCTGCTGTGGCGCCCTTTAGCACTGTGTGAAACTCCTGGCATGATGCCTGGGCAAAAGAGGGCAATTTCTCTCTAACTTTGGCTTTCTAGACCACGATTCTTGATTATCAACAACAGCGTGGCCTGGCACATTCGTGGGGAGCTGAGACTCACAATATGAGATCATTTAATCTTGGAAGGGCTTTGAATTTCCATTTTCTTGCACTCTCTATGGTCATCCCAACACTCCTACATAACTCTACTTCTGATAAAAGGAGTAAGAGAACCTGGAGGAAGGGAATCGCGGGCTATTAGAGCTGCAAGCTATCCTGGGGACCACAGAATCCATCCCCTCCCTTACACATTAAGGTAAAGCTAGAGTGGCTTGACCCAAGTTTTCTTCTGATTCTTTCCATGATGCCATGCTGCACATCATGAAAAAGCATCAAGTAAAATTCACAGCGTCCATCTAGTAGAGAGTGGGCAGTGGAGGGACTCACTAGGCATCAGGCACCATGCTAAGGGTTTTACGTACATTCTCTCATATATTCCTCATACTGAATCTATAAATTATTATTATTCTCATTCTGCAGATTTATAAACTGAGGCTTTGAGAATTTAAGTCACAGAATAGTAAATGGCTGAGCCAGGATTCATACCCAGTTATGTCTGACTGGAAAGGCCATTTATTCAAATTGCTACACCATACTATATTATCTGTGTACAATATAACTCATTCTAAAGAAAGAAGCATTGCCAAGAAGTGGAGAGTAATTTGAGACCCCAGGAGACCGTGAGATCCCAGGAAACATATCCGAGACCGTGAGATCCCAGGAAACATATCCAGGGCTACAATCATCCCTTGATAATAATAATAATAGTGGTGATAGTTGCCATTAACTGAGGGCCTACTAAAGGCCAGGCACTTTATATTTGTTACTTCATTTAATTATCACAACCACCTTGTGAGGTAGAGATATTATATACCCAATTTTCACATGAGGAAACTGCGAATTAGAGAAATTATATAAATTTTCCAAATCACGTAGTCGGCAAGTGGTAGAATGAAACTTTGCTTTAAATATGAGTGCTTTGAAACACCATGCTCTTACTCATATTAAGATGAGTGCCTGGCCCATGGAATCTGTTTCATAAATATTAAATGCATGAACAAGTGAATGAAAAAAATGCATGAATGGGAACTAGAGTATGTACCTGTTATGTAATGCCCAAGTAGGCCTTAATTAGAATCTCTTGAAAACAAATAAGTAATACATACAGAATGTACTGTTTTGCTCCAAAAGGTAGCACTGGGACAAATCATTGGAAATTGCAGACTTCATGTGGCTTCCTGTACAGGAATCTGGCTTCAAAAAGTTCATTGCCTGGATGACCTTTAATTCTGTGATTCAAAGATTCTGTGAGAGTCAGTGTCTCTACAGAGGCATAATAAAGAAAAGCGTTTTAACAATGAGAGCTGCCGGGTGAAACAGTGACCTGCCCATTTTTGAAGGTGTTCCAGCTACATGACCACCTGCCAGAAAATCTGTAGAAGAAATTATTAAATTGGGCACTGTAGAAGATTGTTTGCAAAAAATGGCTGCAGTTATTTTCTTCCCTTTTTCCACTCCCCTTTGCAAGATGACATTGCAGCTCTGCCCATTGAGAGATGGCATTTCCCCACCCCTTGAATCTGGGCTGGCCTTGTGAACTGCTTTACCAAACAGAACGCAACAGAAGCAATACTATGCCAGTTCTGATTCTAGATCTCAAAAGGCCTGGCAGAGTTTCACTCTCCTTCTAGAAATTTCTGAGACCCATATAAACAAACCCTAGCTAGAGTAGTCTGCTGGAGAATGCCAGGCCATATGGAGAAGTATCACAGCCAATAGCCATCCAACCCCTGGAAGCAGAGTCACCTAGCTGACCTGTAGCTGATCACAGATACATGAGAGAGCTTAACCTTTAAATTCATGGGCAATAGTGGTTGTTGTGTGTTTCTCAAAAGCACCTCCTGAGATGAAAGGAAGAGACAGGGAATACCCGATGTCTCAATCAGAATAGGTCATGCCACCATCATCTACCTATATTCCAGGAGGCCTCCAGGGGCTTTCTTCAATGGATTTAGTGGTCAACATTAATTGGGCATCTTACTACTCTCCAGGCCATAGTTTTAATGCTTTATGTAAATTAATTCTTAAGCCTCAAAAGACCTAGTGAGAAATGTATTATTATTGAACTGATTTGACAGATATAGAAACCACGCCAGAGAACTGAAGGCACTTATCTAAGGTACAGAGTTAGTAAATGTCTAGCCTATGTTTTGAACTCAGGAAGTCCAAAGCTACAGCCCTAGATGTTAGCCACACTACTCTGCCTCTTGCTATCTGACGTAAAGGAGAAGATTGCCTGCAGGAACTATATATAACTTCACAAAACCTGGTAGTTGTAAATACTCCCCCAATGCCTTTCACCAGGCTCTCTTTACAGAGCCTGGGATGTCACCGAATACCCCATTCATTTTCCAGGCCTCTCCCATCTCAAAGTTGTTTTTCTTACTTCCCGTTTCTAAGGAATTTCATTGTTATACTTAAAGTTTAGAACCATGATCAGGAGAAATGTTGTAAAAGACTCATTACCCAAAGCATGGAAGCAATTAGAAAAACAAAAAACAAAAAACCTCCTTTTCTAAAAGAGAATCAATTTTCCAGTATGAGAGTTTCCATCCTACCCAGGAATGAAAATGTGCATAAATTAGGTTTAGAAAAATACATGAGATAGGCTTATGCAAAAAGGCTTAACCAGGGAATCAAATGCTAAATAAAATGACAAAAGCAGATCTAATAATCATGCTTAATGTCCAAGATGTGTCGGGTTTTTTTCCTCCATGATACAGTTTCCCTGCAGCTCATGATATTTACAAAATGTCTTAAATCACTGTTTTTCTTGTTGAATAAAATGGACTGCCAATACTTCAACCATAGGTAAACCAGTCCAACAGGAAAAAAGCCAAGGAATATATCCATTCCAACATTTTTTGCAGTCTGCTAGTGTATAGCTCTTTGGGAGAACTCCAATTGCCAAACTGGATGAAAAATGACCAAGACATACACACTTTTCTAGAAATTTCCTCTGCCTTATCTAATTTTTCCATTAGAGCAGGAGGTAGTACTCATTTCCCTCCCATTCTGTGTGTGTTTAGAGACCTCTCGTGGGAGAGTGGGTAGTCTCTGTCTCTTTCCACTCCCATCCCAGTGCTAGGGATTTGACCCTAGCAGAGTAGTGTGAATGCCTGTGTATCTGCATGAAGACCTTCCTTTTATTTTACCCATTTGTCTAACTAATTATATTATTCTGTAATCTCAACTCCTTCTTGCCTGTGGCTTTTTAAGGTCCCGATAGGGACTCCTAACTTCACCTATCCCTTTAGACTAACCATCAAGCTCTCAAAAGCAAGATTCCAATCTTCTGGGAAGTTTTCCTGGAACCCTTTCTTTTTCTTTTCCTCTTCCTTTCTCTTTTTCTTTTTCTTTTCTTCTTTTTAATAGACTTTATATTTCAGACTGGCTTTAGGCTCAGAGCAAAGTAGAGGGGTAAGTACAGAGAGTTCCCATACACTCCCTGCCCTCACACACACAGCTGCCCCACTACCAACATCCTCGCCAGAGTGGTGCGATTTGTTGCAATTGATGAACCTACATTGACACCATCATCACTCAGAGATCATACTTTACATTAGGGATCACTCTTGGTGTTGTACCTTCAGTGAGTTTTAACAGATGTCTAATGCTATGTATCCACCAGTGTAGTATCATGTACAATAGTTTCACTGCCCTAAAAATCCTCTGTGCTCTTCCTATTCATCCCTCCTTCCCCACTAACCCCTGGCAACCACCAATCTTTTACTGTCTCCATAGTTTTGCCTTTTTCAGAATGTCATAGAGTTGGAATCATACTATAGTTCTGTAGCTTTTTCAGATTGTCTTCTCTCAGTAATATGTATTTAAGATTCCTCCATGTCTTCTCATGGCTTGATAGCTCATTTCTTTTTAGTACTGAATACTATTCCATTGTCTGGATGTAGCACAGTTTATTTATCCATCCACCCACTGTCTCAGTCAGCTTGGGCTGCTATAGCAAAACACCATAAACTTGGAGGCTTAAACAACAAACATTTATTTCTCACAGTTCTGGAGCCTGGGAAGTGCAAGATCAAGGCATCAGTGGATTCGGTGCTCTTCCTGGCTCACAGATGGCTGCCTTCTGGCTGTATCCTTACATGGTAGAAAAAGAAAGCTCTGGTGCTCTTCTCCCTCTTGCAAGGAACTAATCCCATCATGGGGGCTCCACCTTCATGTCCTCATCTAAATCTACTTACCTCCCAAAGACCCCACCTCCTAATAACATCACATTAGAGGTTAGGGCTTCAACATATGAATTTGGGAGTGGGGAGGGGACACGAACTTTCAGTCCCTAACACTACTGAAGGACATTTTGGTTGATTCCGAGCTTTGGCTATCACAAATTAAATTGCTGCAAACATCAGAGAGCAGGTTTTTGCATGGGCATAATTTTTCAACTTATTTCAGTAAATACAAGGGGGTATGATCGCTGGATCATATGGTTGTATGGAAAGTTACCGACCAGGATCCCTGGACGCTTTAATCAATAGAAATTGATAAGAGGTCAGACAAGGAATTCAGGCAAGACTTTACTGGGGCTCATGCTGCAGCACGAGGGAGCGAAAACAAGTATGAGGTGCCCTTGCTTGCTCCCCGAGGGGTGGCAGGGGGTGGGCTGGTTCCTTAAATGGGGGGAGGGTGGGAGTGGATTGGTGGGTCAGGCTGGAGGGGCGGCTTAGGTGGTCCACCCACCTCCTCGTGATGCCGTGTGCAGGGATCGCGCATAGTGTCCTGCTTTTGCTCCTGGCACCTCAGAAGTGGCGGTTGGGTTTGGCCTTTTGTATCTTGTTGTTCATGATTTACCCCGACTGCACATGCACGCAGTTATTTTTAGTCCCTTGTAGTTTCTTTGTATTCTGTTGCTCGAGGAGATCTTTGTCCGGGTGCAAGCACTGCAGCAAAGGGTCCCAGGTCCCAGGTCCCATCCTATCTCAGTAAGAGTATGTGTAGTTTTGTAAGAAGCTGCCACACAGTCTTCCAAAGGAGCTGTACCATTTTTCATTCCCACTGGCAACTGAATGAGAATTCCTGTTGTTCCACATCCTTGTCAGCATTTGGTGTTGTCAGTGTTCTGGATTTTGGCCATTCTAATAGATGTATAGTGGTATCTCATTGTTGGTTTTAGTACTGTGTTTTTCTTTTTTCTTTTCTGTTGTATATATACTACATTGTAAGATTTTCCTACAAAATGTTTTTATAAAGATAATATATGCTCTATAAAAGTCCCCTTTGCACATCAGCCTCTGCCTTAGACTCTAATATTCTAACCAGCCACAAGGGACCCAACATCAACAGTTTCTTATACCTCCTTAGAAGTATATCTTTTTATCTCTCCTCTGCATCTCTATCCCTCCCACCATGTCCTGGTCTCACCCAACTCAAGCCTAGACCTGTCAGTGTGTTTTTGTTTTTAAATAATTAAATTTATTTAGGAAAACTTTCTGTAACTTTGATATTTGTTTTATAATTACAGTAAGCCCAGAGAAACGATTTTACAATCTCTGGTGTCTCTGGTTGTCAAACTACCCATGTAATTCTCTTACTGTCATTTTTGCTACAGTGGATTTATTCATCAAATTCAAATACAATATTTATTTTATCCAGAGTTTTTACTAAAATGGAAATATTTTATTCATAAAATTCCTGTTTAAATCACCTCTCTTTTTTAAATAAAATATTATCCTTAAGATTGTAATCCATTCAATTTGAGCAAAAGTATAGTTATTTAAGTAAAAAGTACATGTTCAAATTAAAAATGAAAGTGATCATATGAAATTATATATAAAAAGAGACTGAAATTGACCCAAATTTTTATTGTGGTTTTAGTTGTTCATTAGTAGGTTTATTTGGAGGCCGAATCCACCTTGAGTGTGGATTCTACTTTCCGATAAGGCAGTGTGGGAAAGAAAATCCACCCAATGGAAGAGGGTGATAACGACCACCTCCCCATCCGCCATCCTCACCCTCCACCTCCACCCCAATGGGAAGAAATGCCTCATCATTAATGGAGAAGGTGAAGGGCCAGGCCAAGCAATGTGGGAGAAGAATTTCCTTTTCCCATGAACTCTCCCTTTGGCAGCAAGGGCCTCTAGATTGGAGGAAGGGGTGGAGGGCCAAAGACTGGCACGGCTTTCCCTGGCTTGAAGATTTCTGCAACAAGAACGGGCATGTACGTGTCCGGCTCAGCACTCCATTTCCCCTCAAATTAATTAATTAATTAAAGTTTTAAGTTTTGCCAAAGTTATACAAACAAAAGTTAACTAGTTCTACAAGGTTTATTATTAATAAGAACATAGGTCAGTAGCCTCACCTCCTGTTATTTCCCCTTACCTAGAGGAAATCAGTTAGACTCTTCTAATTGTTATTAACTGCCTCAAAGTCCACCTGAATTACTCCATTTCTCCCGCCTCCACTATCTTGTTTTCCTTCTTTCAAGAGGAATGAATTCTGATTGTAAGTTTCTTGAACCTTACAAATTTTAGGGACTCTTTTTAAGAGAAGGTCAGATTTCAAATGTAAAATTAAATGGAGCTCTCAGGCTTGAGCTTCATTAGCTTCATGGTAAATCTGCCTCTGCCTTCCAGTGAAAACACACAAGGTCTATTGTTTTAAACTATCCTGTTTCCCAATCCACATACCATGTCTGGAACACCAAATCTTACATTCCAGTTGCTTCCGAAAGTCCACCTCCTCTATAAAATCTTTTCTACTGAACAGCAGAAACAGTGACATTTCTTTAATTCTAGTTTCTTTAAAATTTAATTCCATATTTTCCTCCACTTATCACCCTACAACACATACTTATCCCATTTGTTTTAAGTCAATTTTAGAAAATGACATATAGTCATGAGCAGCCCATGATGCACAATTAGGTATAAAGTTGGCTTTGCATATCAAAGGACATTAGTTATTATCTTTATCATTACATTTGAGGCAGAAGCCCTTTTCTAGGTGCAAAAAGATTTAGGGAAATACAATTTCTAGTGTTTGACTTAATATAGCTAATCGGCTAGAAAAAGGGACAAAATATTAAATATTAAAGATGACCAGATGGAAGGTAGTGAAGCCACTAAAAACAAAACCAAGTAGGGTAAAATCACAGGCACAAAATGCAACTCAAAGCATTAGTAGAGCTGAAGCTGGTTTTCGTTTGCATTATGAATCTCTTTACTTGCAAATGACAATACCAGAGCTCCAACAAGGCAATCTTATACATCAAACTGTCATGAAAATATGTGGCTCTTTCCTGCAGTGTCATGTTACTACCAAAATTTTTATTTTCCAGTAATACTGGAGGTAGTAATTAGAAGGTGTATTATTTCTGGCCAACCATAATGGATACAACCACAGCAAAAGGTTAATTGTTATGCTACAAACACTGCAGTAATTAGCTTTTTTTTTTGAATAGATCTTTATTGGAGTATAATTGCTTCACAATACTGTGTTAGTTTCCGTTGTACACCAAAGTGAATCAGCCATATGCATACATATGTCCCCATATCCCCTCCCTCTTGAGCCTCCCTCCCATCCTCCCTATCCCACCCCACTAGGTCATACGGCACCCATGAACCTAATTGCAGAGCAGTAATTAGCTTTTATAGCAGGGCTCGACAGGCAACATACTTCAAGTGAAAGCTTTTAGATAAAGGTTATCCTCAATGTTGTGCCCATAGACTCCCCTAAATTAAGTCAATAAGCCATCAAATTCACACGTGTCACCTGGAGGGACTGGAGCCATGGGGAGAGCTTTCAAGGGTTAGACCAAGAAGAGTTTGGGAGGAAACTTCAGGAGGGAAGGAGCCCATGCAGCCCAAGTTCCTCTCTTTCCTTCTGTTCTTTTCTATGCCTCTGCTCAGTTCAGACTCGTCCAGTGGAGGTCCCCCTACTGCTGTTTGCTCCTCAGCCCCCTAAAGCCTGGGCATCACGTGAGTGGTCACAAGCAGGCCTACCCACATGTTTGTAGGCCCCAGGCAAGAGTACAAAGGAGGGCACCGTGCTCTATTTTTTTTTTTTATGGAAGTAGAGTTGATTTACAATGTTGTGTTAATTTCTGGTGTACAGCAAAGTGATTCAGTTATACGTGTATATATATTCTTTTTCATTCTCTTTTCCATTATGGTTTTTACATTCAGGATACTGCATATAGTTTCCCATGCTATACAGTAGGACTTTGTTTTTATCTATTTTATATATAGTAGTTTGTATCTGCCAATCCCAGACTCCTAATTTATCCCTCCCCCACCCCCTTTCCCCTTTGGTAGCCATAAATTTGTTCTCTATGTCTGTGAGTCTGTTTCTGTTTTGCAAATAAGTTCATTTGTGTCATATTTCAGATTCCACATGTATGGGATATCATATGGTATTTGTCCTCTTTCTGACTTACCTCACTTAGTATGATAATCCCTAGGTCCATCCATGTTGCTGCAAATGGCATTATTTCATTCTTTTTTATGGCTGAGTAGTAGTATTCCATTGTGTATATATACCTCATCTTCTTTATCCATTCATCTGTCAATAGACATTTAGGTTGTTTCCATGTCTTGCCTATTGTAAATAGTGCTGCTATAAACATTGATGTGAATGTATCTTTTCAAATTATAATTTTGTCTAGATATACGCCCAGGAGTGGGATTGCTGGATCATATAGCAACTCTATTTTTAGTTTTTTTGGAACCTCCATACAGTTTTCCATAGTAGCTGCGCCTCTATGTTTACATAGTTAAAAGTCATAAATCAAGCTAACAAACTGTTAAATATGTTCAATCTTCCTACCTTTATCCTAAGATAAAAATTTTTGTAATGTATAAAGCTATATTTTAATTAGTATGGACAAGCTATCAGCAATGAAAAAATTTAATTATTATCGTGTGTGTCTGCATAGTCTGGTGAAGGGCTGTAGATGTTTGGATAAGTAATAAAATAAAAATTCACACAACTTACTCCATGAAATTTATTTTCTCCCCTTCATTTCGGCAAAATCATTTAATGATGCTGTTATAATCATGATTTTCATATTGATATAACCAGTGTTCTATTAATAATAATGCCAAATTACATGATATTGTAGCTTTGGAATTTTTAAATTTAATTTTTTGGAGAAACTTTGTTCCGCTAAGGCAGTAGCAGTTGGAATTGTCAATCAAATTCTTAAAACAATACTTATTTTAGAAAATGAAGGATTGGGGTTTCTGGTCTGGCATGGAAAGAGTATAGACACCATCACTCCATCCTAACAAGTAAAAAGCTGAACAAACTGAAAATCAACAACTCTTCTTAGACCTGTTAGAGAATTGAGATCACAAAGCAAACTGCTGCTCCCAAAATTGGAGAGACAAACAGGCAGAAACAGAGAATCACAACTTACTGGGCAGAAACCTCCAGGGGAACCAGTAGGCAGTATGAAAACCTGAACTGTAATAGATGAACTCCTGGAGACTCAGTGCAGAAGACTGCTAGAGTTAAAAACTCCACAGGGACCCAGTCTTTGGGGGATACCCACACTTTTGTGAGTTTTATTTTCTGAAGCTCTACCAGATTCTCACAGTGAATATTGGAGAAAAAGCCCCTTACATTTCTGGCAGGGAGGAAAAGAAAAGGAAACAATTTGAAATATGTCAGAGCATTCTGTTCTTAACCAGACCTGCTCTTCAGAGAAATTATCTTACCAGAGGCTGATCTATTGGGGTTTTATCAGAGCCTAACTGACCGGGGGAAGAGAAATACCCAATCCCAGCCCACTCTAGCCATACTATCCCACCTAATGGGGATATAAACTGAGAAGCACTTGTGAAGTTCATAGCCCAAGGCCACAGGCTCACTAAAAGACTGAGACCTAATCATAGGTCTATACAATGCTTCCCACACTACCCCCACCTTAACACCACAGCACTGAAGCCTGGTTTACCCAAGTTCCTTTTACCCAGTACATCATGTCTGACTTTCAACAAAAAGTTACATGGCATACTATAAAGCAAAAAACCCAATTTGAAGAAACAGAGCAAGCATCAGAACCAGACTCAGATATGGCAGTAATGTTGGAATTATCAGACCAGACATGTAAAATAACTATGATTAATATGCTAAGAGCTGTAAATGAAAAAGTAGACAACATGCAAGAGCAACTGGATAATGTAAGCAGATAAATGGAAATTCTAAGAAAGAATCACAAAGAAATGCTAGAGATCAAAAACTGTAATGGAAATGAAGACTGCCTTTAATGGGCTCTTTAGTAGACTGGACACAGTTGAGGAAAGAACCTCTGAACTTGAGGATATGTCAATACAAACTTCCAAAACTGAAAAGCAAAGAGAGACAAAAGATTGAAAAAAAAATTGAATAGAAGGTCCAGGAACTCTGGGACAACTACAAAAGTGTAACATATGTGTAATGGGAATACCAGAGGAGAAGAAAGAGAAAAAGGAACAGAAGAAATATTTGAAGAAATAATGACTGAGAATCTACCCCAAGTTAATGTCAGGCACCAAACCACAGATATAGGAAGCTCAGAGAACACCAAGCAGGATAAATGCAGAAAACAAACATTACACCTAGGCATATAAAATGCATACTGCAGAAAATTAAAAATAAAGAAAAAATCTTGAAGCCAGAGTGGGGGGAAAATCTTACTTATGGAGGAGGAAAAACAAGAATTATATCCAACTTCTCTTCAGAAATCATGCAAGCAAGAATAGACTGGACTGAAATATTTAGTGTTAAGAGAAAAAACCCACCAACCTAGAATTCTGTATCCTGCAAAATCATCCTTCAAAAGTTAAGGAAAAATAAAGACTTTCTCAGTCAAACATTGAGGCAATTTGTTGCCTTGCAAGAAATGTTAAAATAAGCTCTTCAGAGAAAACGAAAATTATATAGGTCAGAAGCATGATCTAATAAAGGAAAGAAAAGCATTAGAGAAAGAATAAGTGAAAGCAAACTAAAACTTTTATTTTTCTTATTCTTAATTGATTTAAGAGATAACAGTTTGTTCAAAACAGTAATAGCAACTACATATTCAATGATTATAGCTTATGTATAAGTGAAATAAATGACAGCAATGATATAAAGGGTGGGAGGGAGGAATTAAGAATGCTTTGTTATTATAAGGCACTTGAACAACTCCTGAAGCAGTATAGTGTTATTTGAAAGTGGACTTGGATGAGTTGTAAACATATATTGCAAACAATAGGGCAACCACTTTAAAAAAAAAAGTAAAAAAAGAAGTATAATTGATATGCTAAGAAAGGAGAGAAAATGGAATTATACAAAATGCTCAATTAAAACCACAAAAAGCAGAAAAAGAGAGGAAGGAAGAAATAGCAACAAGACCAAGGGCAATGAATAGAAAATAGTATCATAATCCAACTATATCAATAATCACTTTAAACATCAATGGTAAAAATCCACTAATTAAAAGGCAGAGATTATCAGAGTAGATGAAAACACAAACCCCAACAATGTGTTGTCCACAAGAAACCCATTTTAAAAATAAAGACACATATAGATTAAAAGTAAAGGAATGGAGAAAGATATGCCACACTAACACTAATCAAAAGAAAGCTGGAGTAGCTATATTAATTTCAGAAGAGCAGACTTCAGATTTATCGTAGGTATACAAGGCTGATTCAACATTTGAAAATTCATGTAATCCATCACATCAACAAGCTAAGGAAAAAAAATCATATAATCATATCAATATATGCAGAAAAAAACACTTGATGAAATCCAACACCCATTCAAGATAAAAACTCTCAGCAAACTAGGAATAGAGGGGAAGTTCCTCAACCTGCTAAAGAACATCTACAAAAAACCTACAGCTAACATCATCCTAAAAAGCTAGACGCTTTCCTGCTGAGATTAGGAACAGGCAAGAATATTCCTTCTCACTACAGTATTCCTTTTCAACATTGTACTGGAAGTCCTAGCTAATACAATAAGACCAAAAAAAGAAAAAAGAAAGAAAGAAAGAAAGAAAGAAAGAAAGAAAGAAAGAAAGAAAGAAAGAAAGAAAGAAAGAAAGAAAAAGTATACAGACTGGGAGGGAGGAAATAAAATTGTTTTCGTTTATAGATGACACGATTGTCTATGTAGAAAATCTGGAAAGATCTACTAAAAAAAACTCCTGTAACTAATAAGTGATTATAGTACGCTTGCAGGATACAAGGTTAACATAAATCTCATCGCTTTCCTATATACCAGCAATGAACAAGTGAATTTTGAAATAAAAAATACAATACCAATTAAAAACAAACAAATAAGCAACCCCAATACCATTTACATTAACATCTCGAAAAATGAAATACTTGAGCATTAAACTAACAAAATATATATAAGATCAATATGAGGAAAACCACAAAACTCTGATGGACGAAATCAATGAAGAAATAAATAAATAGAGATAGTTGATGCTCAGAGATAAAAAGACTCAATATTGCCAAGATGCTAGTGCTTCCCAACTAGTGCTTCCCAAATCTATTGATCTATAGATTTAATGAAATCCCAGTCAAAATCCCAGCAAGTTATTTTGTGGATATCGACAAAATGACTCTAAAGTTTATACGGAGAAGAAAAAGACCCAGAATAGCCAACACAATATTGAGGAAGAACAAAGTTGAAGACTGACACTACCAACTTCAAGCCTCACTACAAAACTACAGTAATCAAGGCAGTGTGGTATTGGTGAAAGAACAGACAAATAGATCAATGGAACAGAATAGAGAGCCCAGAAATAGACCCATAAAAATACAGTCAACTTATCTTTGACAAGGTAGCAGAGGCAATACAATGGAGCAAAGATCATCTTTTCAACAAACAGTGCTGTAACAACTGCACATGCAAAAAAAGAAATAAATCTGGTCACAAATCTTACACCTTTCACAAAGATTAACTCAAAATGAATCACAGACCTAAATTTAAACACAAAACTATAAAACTCCTAGAAGATAACATAGGAGAAGATCTAGAAGTCCTTGGGTTTGTGATGACTTTTTTTTTTTTTAATTTATTTTATTTATTTATTTCTGGCTGTGTTGGGTCTTCGCCGCTGCACGTGGGCTTTCTCTAGTTGCGGCGAGCAGGGGCCACTCATCGTTGCAGTGCGCGGGCCTCTCACCGCGGTGGCCTCCCTTGCTGCGGAGCACGGGCTCCAGGCACATGGACTTCAATAGTTGCGGCACGCGGGCTCAGTAGTTGTGGCTCACGGGCTCCAGAGCACAGGCTCAGCAGCTGTGGCGCATGGGCTCAGCTGCTCCGCGGCACGTGGGATCCTCCCAGACCAGGGATCGAACCCCTGTCCCCTGCATTGGCAGGCGGACTCCCAACCACTGCGCCACCAGGGAAGCCCTGTGATGACTTTTTAGATACAACACCTGAGGCACGATCCATGAAAGAAAAAATTAACAAACTGGACTTCATTAAAATTAATAACTTCTGCTCTGTGAAAGATGAGGTCTAGAGAATTAGGCGTTAAACCACAGACTGGCAGAAAATATTTGCAAAAGATATATCTGATAAAGGATTATTATCCAAAATATACACAGGACTCTTAAAACTCAACCATAAGAAAATCAACAACCCAATTAAAAGACAGGCCAAAGACCTTAACAGACACCTCATCAAAGAAGATATACAAATAAGCACATGAAAAAATGCCCATATCTTATTTCATCAGGGAAATGCAAATTAAAATAGAGATATCACTAAACACCTGTTAGAATAGCCAAAATCCAGAACAGTAACAACATCAAACCTTGGCGGGGGGTTAAACACCAGGAACTCTCAAGCATTGCTGGTGTGAACGCAAAATGGTATAGCCACTTTGGAAGACAGTTTAGCACTTTTTTTTTTCTTTTATAAAACTGAGTATACTTTTACCACATGATCCAGCAATCTGGTTCCTTGCTATTTACCCAAAGGAACTGAAAACTTACTTCCACACAAAAACCTGCACACAGATGTTTTTTATAACGGCTTTATTCATAAGATCCAAAACTTGGAATCAACCAAGATGTCCTTCAGTAGGTGAATGGATAAATAACCTGTGGTCCATCCAGACAATGCAATATTATTTATCACTAAAAAGAAATGAACTATCAAGCCATGAGAAGACATGAAGGAATAGTACTGAGTGGCAGTGGCCAGTCTGAAAAGGCTACATACCGTACGATTCCACTGGAAAAGAGAATGTATGACATTCCGGAAAAGACCAAACTTGGTGACAGTATGAAGATCTGATGATTTTCAAACGTTAGAGGGAAGGGATGAATAGGTAAGCACTGTGAGATGACGCGTGGCACAGCTGGTACTACAAACTGGGTTGACTCCTAAAGCAGTTGAACTTTCTATTACGGTTCTGCATCAATAAACCACAGGACCTGCCAGGGCTGAAATCCCATTGCCACCTGTGCCTCCAGTTGGTGACCAGACTCCCTGAATTAATAAAAGGTTTTTTTGGTTTTTTGTTCTGTTTTGTTTTGTTTTTGTTTTTTTAAGACAGATACCCAGCAAGTTACCCACTCTCCAACTAAGGTCACTTGGGCAATTGACTTTCCAGAGCAAATTGGCCCCGTTTAAGAATTCTTGGCTCCTGAAATTCGGAATAAATTGGGTTCTTCTAAAAGAAGTTTTATTTGGGATTCTAGGCTGAACCCCTCTGCACGGCACATAAGAGACGGCAAAGTGGAGGGGGCTCCCCGGCCCAAAAGCTGGATCCCGACACCGCGACAGCGTTCACCCCAGCCCGGCGGGGCCGGCCCAGAACCAGACCCGGCCGGCACAGCGCGGGCGAGGCCCTGGCGGAGAGCCAGACCCGCCGCTGCCGCCGCGAGCCGTGACCTGCCCGCCAGACCTGGCGGCGCAGTCTCGCGGGATTCCTCAGCTCTCGCTCCCGGTGCGGCTCCTGAGGTGGCTAGAGTCCCGGACACTCCCGGGAGCCGTCTCTGGTCGCGGGGGTACGGTGGGTTGGACGGGGACGGGGAGGAAGGTGCCTTCGACCGCCGCCCGAGGTGAGGGTCCTCGGGTCCCGACTGGGCGGGCGGCCGCGGCCGGGCGGGTGCCGGGGTGAGCGGGGGCGGGCCTCGAGGGGTGCGGGGCGGGCGGGGGGCGCGCGCTTGGAGCCGCAGGTGCGGGGAAGGCGGCGGCGGCGGGACGGTCCGCACCGGCCAAAGTTTTCCCGGAAGTTGGGGAACGGCGATGCTGGTCCCCGCGGGGCCAGGGGCAGGTGCCCGACGCTGGGCCCGGGGCAGGTGCCCGGGGGTGGGGCGAGTTGCCCTGCCTGGCGCTGGAAGTCGGGGCACCGGTGTGTGTTGGGGGATGGGGTGGGGGCGTGCGATTATTCGTGGCTCCGGGCCCACAGCCTCCCTCCCACCGAAACTCCGTCGCCGCCGCGGGACAGCTTTGCTCATTTCCCTTTTCCGTGAGATCGCTACTCCCCCCAGCCCTTGAATACTAGTTTCGCTCCTCCGCAGTAGGAATCCTAGAAGTCTCCCTCTAGTTGGCCTTTTAAAAAACGTAAAAGTATGTCTCCAGAAGAGTGCCACAAAAACTGGCCCTTTAGAGTCTTTAAAGAATTGAAGAACTCATGAGATCTTAAGGAATTTCCCCGGGACTCGGTTTTCTCGTGCGTAATAAGATAGCCAACAGGGGCTTTTAGGTTTTACAGTTCTTTTAGTCCTTCTTAACTTATTCCCATCCCCACCATTTCCTCCATCTCACTCATCCAGTGCCCCCCTTTTACCCTGTGTTCCGTACAGCGCAAGCCTCCTATCATCCGTTCCCTAGAGATGAGACTTCCTCAGCAGGCGATAGATTCTGTGCCAAGGCAGGTGGAAGAGGATCTCGATGGGACGAAATTTTCCGTCGTTTTTCCGGTGTTAGTTACCTAGGGTGAAAAATCTTAACTCTGCACTTTGACGTACGCATTTGAGTCTATGACAAACGTTGCTGATACACCCTTTTGGTTGTTTTTACAGTAATTGACCCAGAACCCATTTTCAGGAAAAAGAGCTTCCTTCAAAATGGTAAAATAATTAAACGAGGAATTTGAGCATTTTATCTTCGGATGGAAATCTGAGAATGAAAAGAGCGATTAATACAAGCCATGTGGTAAAATTAGGAATTTGAAGAGAATGGAAACGTTTACATTTTTGTGGACATGTATGTTTCTACCCCTCGTACGAGGGCACAGTCTTTTCACCTGTGAACCAATTACTGTTCCCAGATGTATGAAAATGGCCTACAACATGACATTTTTCCCTAATCTGATGGGTCATTATGACCAGAGTATTGCGGCTGTGGAAATGGAGGTGAGTAGTTCTTCGTATCTTTATGGAAAAATAGTTTATGCTCTGTTCTGGAATAAACTAAAAATAGGACCTTTTTATTAAAAAAACCACAGACACAGTAAGGGATTTCTTCAAGTTGTATATAAGTCCTACTTTGAATAAATCCCTTTGAGAATTAAATCTCCCTACTAACTTACGCTCGTGTACATCTGTGGCCCTGCTTAGTGGATTTGCTTAAGATCGAGTTCATTTTATACGAAGTATAGTTATGAATGATTTTGCAATGTCTTGCACCTGTCAAATATTTTGCTCTCCTGAGTAAATTATGGTAGTTCCTCTAGAAATGTGAATTCTGAATTTTTCCTAATTGATTGAACATATAATCTATATTGCCTGGACTAAAAGTTCTTGGACTACATGTATTTTCATAAGTAGTTGTTATGTTCACTTGACCCTGTTTTTCTGAAGCAAATCAATGGCTAGAAGATTTTGGGGCTGTAGATAGCGTTTTGCTAAAAAGTGACTTTTTTTTTTCTTTAAGCATAGTGCTTCAGTATTCTTTGTAAGATACCTGTTTAAAAAAAAAATAACATCAGGGGAGGAGCAGAGTGACACTAAAGATTGCCTCAGGTGCCTCAGTAACCTGCCTCTGGTTTAGAGATACGCAGATTGCTAGGGAGGTGTGGGAAGAAAGAGTTACCTGTAGAAACCTGTCCTCTCCTACAGGTCTGTTAGGTGGATAACTTTCATGAAGGAAAGAAGACTAATGTTTCTGTAGTTTTTTTCCAGAAAAACTGAGGATGGTAAAGGCTTTTCCCCCTCAGATTGTTTCTAAGAGTTGAAACCCCGGCAATTTTAATATAGACACAGCTTTAAAAACTGACCAGACTTGATTTCGCAGCTTCTAAAGTCTTCCATTGTTGTTTAGTTGAATAGTTGTCCAGCTACCTCATTGTAGACTCATGTCTAAAATAGGAAGGCTTTTGAATACTAAGTAGAAGTACTTTTAAAAGATATTGCAAATTATATTACTATAATCTTTCAATGGTTTTTCAGACCAGTGCAAGGTGGGTGTCTTTTTGAACACTGAACAGATGATGTGGTGAGACTTCCATTGGTTAATCAGAACCATTTTGATTGTTTAATCTGATTAAATAAAGTATGTAGTATGAGTAACTTCAAGGAATAATTATAACCTTCATTCACATTTTTTCTGATAAGTGTTTTATAACTCATATCTTATAGAGTTCTTAAAAATTTTTTTAAATCTGGTCTCCTTTTTGTATAGTAGCTACATGCATTTTGAATGCTGACATTGACCTTATAAATTCAGATAATTTAGAATTCCTTATCATAGAGTACCATTATGAAGATAGGGAGAGATGCATCCCTGCTATTAAATACTATAATTATACGATGATAAGAACTAGTTTTTGTTCTAGACATGTCTTTTTAAAACCAATTGTTTCTGACCCAAAAAAGGTTCTTTTTCATTTACCTAGCTTCTTTCCCAGGTAGTTTTGTGTCGGGACTTGATATCAAGAAGGCATTTTTGTTCTTACCTCCTTTATTTGATTGCTGACATTACTAATCTCTTCATTATATAATCTACACTTTCTCTTAGCCTTTAATATTAAGTTTTATTCCATAAATCACATTTCAGTTGGTTTAAGGATATAAAAGAAAGCCATCAAGCAGTCATTTAATACCAGCATTAACCTAAGTTTACAAAAAAAGAAAGGGAAATGGAAAGGCAAAATAATATCAACCTAAATCAGACTTTAAATCCCTATAAATTATCTTTTTGGTTCAGTGTATTACGCTTTTCCTATTGCCCTGTCCTTATTTGTCCTTAGCCATTGGCATTCTCTTTTAGTTCCTGTATTGAATGTCCAAAATTCTATAATTCGAGAGTTGTAAGTGACTTAAATATCATGCAGAGCTTCTTATCCTCTTTTGTGCCATTGACCCATTCTCAGAATTTTAAAATTTAAATAACATAAGTAGGATTACAAAGGAAACCAATTATATTGAAATATACATCTATTTATAGCCCAGGTTAGGAAGCTTTGAACCTGTCATTATATAGGTGAAGAAACTGAAGCCCAGAAAAGTTATGATTTGTCCAAGATCTGAGGGCTATAATCTGATGCAGTCTTCTCTGTCATCATGGACCATAATGTCATCTTTAACGGTTTTTGTGGGGTGTTTTTTTTATCCTTGACCTTATTGGATAAAAAAGAAAATATTTCCTAAGATTAGAATGTCCTGTGTTAATTTCAATCTTTGCTGCTTCTTCCTAAACTTCATTTTGATAAAAATTAAGCTGGGAGATTTTTTTTTAACCTCTAATCAGCTCTACCTTTCTGTTTCTCATCCATGCCTTGAATACAAAGTCTTGTCAAAATTTTTAGATCAAACATAAAATCCTTTGGCTTCAGCCTGTCCCCTCTGTTAGTGCCAAAGTGATTTCAGTAAAATGCAAATCCATGCAGTCCACTCTGGGGTTAAAATTCGTCACCATTTTCCTAAAGCTGGAGAAATAAAGACCTGACCAGTGCAGCACCTAAGGTTCTTTATATGAGACCCTGCCTTCCTGTCCAGCTTCCCATCTCGTTGCTTCCCATGTTACACACTCTGCTTCGGCCAAGCTGACCTGTTTGTAGATGTAGAGCTCAGGTCTATATTACTCCCTCTCACTTCCATACAGTTGCACATATTGTATCCACTGCCTCCTGGGCTCCTTACCTACCCTTCTTCATCTGCTCAATTTCTTTACATCTCAATTAAAGCAATAACTCTGTCTAGTGAAGCATTCCTTTCACCTTTCTCCCAAGCATATTTAATCAGCTCACTCTCTACACTCTGACAGTACATAATATATACAACTGTTCTTATACTTACCGTGCTGTATTGCACTTATTTACATGGCTCTCTCCCTAGCTTTTGAGGTTGTTGAGAGTAGGGATATTTATTCATTTCTATGTCTAATGCCTAGTACAGTGTACAGTGCCTCTGAGCATGGTAGATGTTCAATGAAGGTGAAATAAAGGAAAAGAAGATGTTTCTTATTCTAATAAATCATCAATGAGAATTTTCCCTCCACATCTTTACCTTCCACCTTTATCTTCTGCAGAGTCTACGTGAAAGGCACTAATATTTTTATTTTTTATTTTGTTTATTTTTTTAAACATCTTTATTGGAGTATAATTGCTTTACAATGGTGTGTTAGTTTCTGCTTTATAATAAAGTGAATCGGTTATACATATACATATGTTCCCATATCTCTTCCCTCTTGCGTCTCCCTCCCTCCCACCCTCCCTATCCCACCCCTCTAGGTGGTCACAAAGCACTGAGCTGATCTCCCTGTGCTATGTGGCTGCTTCCCACTGGCTATCTATTTTACGTTTGGTAGTGTATATATGTCCATGCCACTCTCTCACTTTGTCACAGCTTACCCTTCCCCCTCCCCATATCCTCAAGTCCATTCTCTAGTAGGTCTGTGTCTTTATTCCTGTCTTGCCCCTAGGTTCTTCATGACCTTTTTTTTTTTTTTTTTTTTTAGATTCCATATATATGTGTTGGCATACGGTATTTGTTTTTCTCTTTCTGACTTACTTCACTCTGTATGACAGACTCTAGGTCCATCCACCTCACTACAAATAACTCAATTTCGTTTCTTTTTATGGCTGAGTAATATTCCATTGTATATATGTGCCACATCTTCTTTATCCATTCACCTGTTGATGGACACTTAGGTTGCTTTCATGTCCTGGCTATTGTAAATAGAGCTGCAATGAACATTTTGGTACATGACTCTTTTTGAATTGTGGTTTTCTCAGGGTATATGCCCAGTAGTGGGATTGCTGGGTCGTATGGTAGTTCTATTTTTAGTTTTTTAAGGAACCTCCATACTGTTCTCCATAGTGGCTGTATCAATTTACATTCCCACCAACAGTGCAAGAGGGTTCCCTTTTCTCCACACCCTCTCCAGCATTTGTTTGTAGATTGTTTGATGATGGCCATTCTGACTGGTGTGAGATGACGTCTCATTGTAGTTTTGATTTGCATTTCTCTAATGATTAATGATGTTGAGCATTCTTTCATGTGTTTGTTGGCAATCTGTATATCTTCTTTGGAGAAATGTCTATTTAGGTCTTCTGCCCATTTTTGGATTGGGTTGTTTGTTTTTTTAATATTGAGCTGCATGAGCTGCTTGTAAATTTTGGAGATTAATCCTTTATCAGTTGCTTCATTTGCAAATATTTTCTCCCGTTCTGAGGGTTGTCTTTTGGTCTTGTTTATGGTTTCCTTTGCTGTGCAAAAGCTTTTAAGTTTCATTAGGTCCCATTTGTTTATTTTTGGTTTTATTTCCATTTCTCTAGGAGGTGGGTCAAAAAGGATCTTGCTGTGATTTATGTGATAGAGTGTTCTGCCTATGTTTTCCTCTAAGAGTTTGATAGTGTCTGGCCTTACATTTAGGTCTTTAATCCATTTTGAGTTTATGTGTGTGTATGGTGTTAGGGAGTGTTCTAATTTCATACTCTTACATGTAGCTGTCCAGTTTTCTCAGCGCCACTTTTTGAAGAGGCTGTCTTTTCTCCACTGTATATTCTTGCCTCCTTTACCAAAGATAAGGTGACCATATGTGCGTGGGTTTATCTCTGGGCTTTCTATCCTGTTCCATTGATCTATATTTCTGTTTTTAAAAGGCACTAATATTTTTATGTGGTTTACATATCATCCACCTTTGATCTGCCTGAGCCTAGTTCTAATAAAATACATCAGTTGATATCCTCTATGTTCTTTCCCATTATTAGCTTGACACATGTTTATTTTGAATTTATTTAAAAGATTAGATTTTTTAACCATTTATATTTATTTATATGGAGTGAAAGAATTAATCTTTTGATTGGACCATTGTATTATAAACTATATGTGTCAGATTTCTTTTCAAACATTGTACTTTAGTACTTAATCTCTAGTCCAGTCAAACACTAAATTATAACTGAATATACCTCAGCTTTTACTTTTAAAAAGTGTTTTATAGTTTCTCTAAAGAACTGATTGTGTTTTACACTTCCAACCCAACTGCCTTTGGCTCCTGCTGGTCCCGGTTGAATTTCCAGTGTTTACTATGAATTAACGTTAGGATGAGGGACTGCAGAATTATCTGATGATTATGGCAACCAGTTGTGCCTTCTTAGCTACCAAGAATTTCATGTAAGTCAAGAGATCTATTTCCCTCCTCTTTTATGCCTTAGTTTTCATTATGTGTGATGGTTATCCTGGTTTATAGAATTTATAACATTTGTGGTCATTGTTGATCTGTGATTATGTGAGATGGTTTAGGGCAGTGGTTGTCAAACTTTAGTTCATAGACTAGCAGGTTGTGAGCTTGTTAGAAATGCAAGCTCATGGACCCCATCCCAACCTACTGAATCATGATCTGTGAAAGTAGAGCTCAGGAAATTGATTTAACAAGCTGTCCAGGTGTTTCTTATGAGTGTTAAAATTTGAGACCCAGTGGTTTAGAGCAGGGAATGCAGACATTTTCTGTAAAGGGGTAAATAATAAATATTTTTGGCTTTGCAAAACATTCAGTCTCTGTCACAGCTATTCAACTCTTCAATTGTAGCCAATACAAATGAGTGTGGATGTTTCAATAAAACTTTACTTATAAAAACAGATAGTGCATCACTTTTGGCCCACAGGCTGTAGTTTGCTGAACCCTGGTTTAAAGTACTTGAAAATGTTCTTAAGGATTACACACATAAAGCATGTAATAAAAATCATTATTGTGCATTCTTATTAAAATGTTACCATATGTGTATGTGTTATTTTCTTTCCAGATAAGTTTTAAGTCAAATTTATCACAAACCAAAGGATCTGACTGAGATATCCTGGTCCTTTAGTTTTGTTCCAGAGATTGCTTGAAATAAGGGACTTTAATTTTTTCCTTATTTTATTATCTGAGACTGAAGTCATTTGTATTATTACAAAGAGTTAATTTACAATTCTGAATAGTAACTTGACTTTGTAATGAAAAGGATGTTGTACAGTCTAACTCTCCCAAGTGGAAAAACAAATGGTTGCTGGTTTCCATTGTGTTGCTTTTTGTTTCATATCTAGAGCATTGTTTCTCAAATTGTGAGGTTGATGTCCCTTGAGAGACTGATTTCATCCAGAAAGAGCTGAGATTGATCTAGGGAAAATGGAGGCCAGAATATTGTATTTTTCTTTCTGAATTGCCTTCATTAAGGCCTAGGCAAAGCTAAGTCGTGTATTGTGTTTGGAACAGCATGTGGTTGTTCTACTTTTGAACAGTCTAAAGGGAAGTGAGCCAAAAAAAAAAAAAACTCCTTTCCTTTCCACCTGTTAATATGCACTAGTAAAATGTCTCTAATCAATTAAAAGTAAAGGGATGTAGAAAAACTGTATAAACAAACTTTAAAGAAAAATTGTTTCTATTGGTTTTTAAACATATTCATTTGCTTTTAGATGAGTCTAGTGGATCCCTTCCTTTCCTCCTTATTCTCCACTCTTCTACCCCATACAAAAGGAAAGAAAATGTTTAGTGTGACTAACCTCTTTATTTTTCAGGGAAGACTTTCTGAAAATAGGTGTAATTATTCTGAAAGTAAGCTATCGAGTCATTTAAAATGAAATAAATATACAAAAGTATTCCAGATCAGTTGTGTGTATAGTGGCTACTGTTGGGTTTTAAGTGTAGAAACTATAAACTTACCTTCCTTTCTGACATTGTACTGCAGTAGTAGGGAAAGTACCTTGACTAATTCTGAGTCTACAGAATCAGGGTTAGACCTGTATGTGAACAGAGGACAGTATTTCTCCTGGGAGTCTCTGCTGATAGGCACAAAGTCCCTAGGGTCATTCCTTGTTATTCCACAGTCTAGGATATTATTAGTTATGCCTTCAGGAGAGCCTGTCCACAAAGAGACATGGTTCTTTTAGACCATGGGAAGACTGTTGTGTTGTGATTTTTTCCTTTCCTTGAGAATGTGGCATGTAGATAATGAAGTTTTATTAATCTAGTTTGTATATATGTATGTATTCATTCATTAATGTTTGTTGAATGTGTACCTGATGTGAATTATAGTTTTTCAAGTTACAAGTCTTCTTCAAATAAATTCGCTGCCCCTTTCTCTCTCTCTCCTCCTTCTGGGACCCTGATAATGCAAATTGTTAGTATGCTTGATGTTGTCCCAGAGGTCTCTTAAATCAAACCGTCCTCATTTTTTAAAAATTCTTTTTTCTTTTTTCTGTTCAGCTTGGGTGATTTTCACCACTCTGTATTCCAGTTCACTGATCTGATTCTCTGTATTATCTAATCTACTGTTGATTTCTTCTAGTGTATCTTTTATTTCAGTTATTGTATTCTTCAGTTCTGTTTAGTTCTTCTTTATAATTTTGAACTCTTTATTAAATTTCTCACTGTGTTCATCCATTCTTCTCCTGAGTTTGTTGAACATCTTGTGATCATTGTCTTGAACTCTTTATCTGGTAGATTGCTGATTTCCACTTTACTTAGTTCTTCTTTTGAGGTTCTGTCTTGTTCCTTCGTTTGGAACATATTCCTCTGTCTCCTCATTTTGCCAAATTCCTTGTGTTTATTTCTATGTATTGGGTCGGTCAGTTATGTTTCCCAGTCTTGGCGAATTGGTCTTATGTAAGAGACATCCTGTGGGGCCCAGTAGAACACTCCCCTCTGGCCACCAGAGCTGTATGCTCTAGGGGTGCCCACTATGTGGGCTGTGTGGACCCTTCTGTTGTGACAGGGCTAACAACTGTGAGCACCCTGGTAGGTGGGGCTGGTCCCCAGCCCTGCTGGCTGCAAGTCCCTACCTTGTATGGTGGCTGCCAGAGGTAGTGGTACCCACTTACCGCTAATAGGCTAGAGGGAAGACTCCAAAATGGTGCTTGCCAGTACCAGTGTCCTCGTGGTAGAATGAGCTCCCCAAAATGAATGCTGCCAGTGTCTATTTCCCCAGGGGGAGTCCCGGCCTTCTGCCTCTGTGGGAGCTTTTCTAAGATCAGTAAGAGGGTCTGACCCAGTCAAATTACTGCCTCTGCATTGGGACTTGGAGTGTGTGAAGTTTTGCATGTGCCCTTTAAGAGTGAAGTGTCTGTTTCCTGCATCTCTCCAGCTCTTCTGTATGCAAGCCCTGCCAGCCTTCAAAGCTAGACATTCTAGGGGCTCATCTTCCCAGCGCGGGACCCCCAGGCTAGGGAACCTAATGTAGGGCTCAGACCCCTGGCTCCTTGGGGAAAACCTCTGCAATTGTGATTATCCTTCCATTTATGGGTTGCCTACCCTGGGGAGTGGGTCTTGACTGTACTGTATTACTACCTCTCCTGCCTGTCTCATTGTGGTTCCTTCTTTATATTTTTAGCTGTGGAAAATCTTTTCTGCTAGTCTTCAGGTTGTGTTCATCAATAGTTGCTCTGTAAAGCTGTAATTTTGGTGTGCCTGTGGGAGGAGGTGAGCTTAGAGTCTTCCTACTCCACCATCTTGGCCACACTCTCTAAGTTACAAGTTTTAAATTAAATAATTGACTCTTCAGTGGACAGATTATTTTGCAGTACCAACCACCTACTATATATCTTTGTCTAATTTCTAAAGGAAAGGTCTTTTGGAGAAATAGTTTAAAATTTGTAGTGCTCGCTAAGAACTACTTAAAAAATAACAAGTTTTCTGTTGTGGAAATAATGCAGATTTCTGTTTTTTATTCTTGTATTGTATTCCAGGCCCTGGTTTGCATTTTTTAAAAAGAAGTTGACTTGCCTGAGATTGGTCACATTCATGATAATAAGTGGCAGAGTTTGTACCACTTGATTATACAGTAGTCCATTAACATTCTCAAAGAATTTACTCAACTCTCCTAACCACTTTGACAGTATTTGCTCTGTGAAGTGTAAACATTTAAGGACCCCTTTAGATCTTTAGTGAGTCTGTTGCCTACCTAAGGCACACCACTTTTTTTTTCAATCATTTTTTTAAACTTCTTCACTTTTTTTCAATTTTCATTACTATCACTAGAGGTTGGCTTTCTTTTTGGTGACATTTTTTTTTTAAATTCTATTTATTTGTATTTATTTATTTATTTATTTATGGCTGTGTTGGGTCTTCGTTTCTGTGCCAGGGCTTTCTCTAGTTGCGGTGAGCGGGGGCCACTCTTCATCGCGGTGCGCGGGCCTCTCACTGTCGTGGCCTCTCTTGTTGCAGAGCACAAGCTCCAGACGCGCAGGCTCAGTAGTTGTGGCTCACGGGCCTAGTTGCTCCGTGGCATGTGGAATCTTCCCAGACCAGGGCTCGAACCCGTGTCCCCTGCATTGGCAGGCAGATTCTCAACCACTGCGCCACCAGGGAAGCCCTTGGTGACATTTTAAAGTAAGAAATAAAGCTCTTACGACTTCTTGAGAGTTACTGTGTGACACCATGAGTAGAAAGCACAAATCCTGAGATGAGAATCAGATGCTTTACGGTCACTTGGCCTTGGTCACTAGTAAAGTGGCTTCTTCCATGTACCAGGGGGATTCTGATTCATGCTTCAGAAAAGTGACAAATGTCTATATAACCTGCATCTTTATTACTAAGGGAGGCAAGGTGCAGGCAAGATACTGCCACAAGCCCAGTCTGCTTAGACTTAGCTTTATGTATTTTTTAAAATCAAAATATTTTTCTTCTTTTGATCCCTCTCTATTAGCCTTTTAACCCAGAGTTTCTCTTCAGGATCTTATAGCACCAGCAACCCCGGGTCTATACTATGGTCCCTTCCATTATCATGTCATTAGATCATGGGAAGCTAGCTGGTGTGTTTTAAGGAAAAGGTGTAGTATGACAGAAGTAGGCATTCTGAGAGTGTGAGCAGTACGCTCATGCTGCTTTCCCGTGTCTTTAAATTCTACTCCGGCCACTTGAAGAGGGAATGATATTGGCTACACCTGATGTCATAAATAGGTGACTAGAAAACACCCAGTTCATGAGAGGTCTTGGGCTGATTATCTCTAGATGTCCCATAGTTGTGTCCAGTATCTACCAGGAACCATTAGCAGAATCAAAGTGGAAGGTTCCTTTTATTTATGTAGGGTTAATCTCCTCATTGGTACATACCTATGGCCTCACCAGCTTTATGTCCTAATATGATGGGCCAGCGTGATGTCCTGTGAAATAGTGATATGGTTAGAGTCTCTGGTCAAATGAAATTGAGGCACAGAGCTGAAGAGCTGATATTACTCTAAGGCGGTGCTTCTCACACTCTGGTGTGCTTCAGAATCGTCTGAAGGGCTTGTTAAAACACAGATCACTGACACCACCTCCAGAATTCCTGAATCAGTAGATCTGGGGTGGGATGGAGAATTTACTTCTAACAAGTTTCCAGTGGGGCGTGCTGTTGCTGCTTCAGGGACCACTCTTTGAGAATGACTGCTCTAAGGCAAGTTGGGGAAGATGTGTTGCTGTCCTTGTTAGGTGAAAGTAAATTCCTTTTGGAGGAAAAAGCATTGGCCAGATTAGAGCTGCATATGTGTTGCCAAGGCTGTACTGATTTGCTATAGTAAAGAGACCACATCTGGAAAAGTACCTTAGTTAGCCATTTGATTAAGGTTGCTTAAGACAATGTATTAATAACATATCCAGTTAAAATGGACAGGTGCCACCGATTACTACCCCTGAATCTGTTTTTGATGGTGTCACTCATCTCTGAAGGCCCTGTCTACAGTATTGCTTTTGATTTTCTATCATGGTAGAGGGAGACCTCTAATGTTTTTTGTTTTGCCACCCCGACCATAAAAATGTTTATCCAGGAAGCCAATATGGTGATTGTGCTATTGTGAAATACAACTATTTGAAGTATACACACCTGGGCTTGGGAAATTACACTGGGTTGGGTTTGGGATCTGTTAGTTCGCATCCTCCTCCGGAGTTGCCCCTGTGTAATCTGAAAATGACCCCCATACACAGAGGGCAGGGAGAGACTGAAGAAGAGGCAGACCACTCCAGATTGGTAGGTGGCAGATTTAATAAGCAAGAAAACTTACTTATGAGGCTTGTCTTGGGTGGCCACAAGGTGAGTAGATCTCCGCACTCACCTGCCAGAATCTTAAAAGTTTATATAGAGGCCTTCACTGGGCTCAGTCACACATACCGTCCAGGTGATCTCAGCACCACTTTACTATCTCAAGGCTGAGGCCTTGGGCAGCTTGTAGTGCGGGGAAGGCCAGTGGAACATACCTTCCAAGGACAGGAGAGGGGATGAGGGACTTCCGTTTGCCAGGGTCCAGCTCATGGGTCGTGTCCTCTCGATTATCTCCTCCAACAGGGTCCCACCAAGCCCCTGTCAAAAGCCCAGTCTCTGAAGCTAGCACGTTGAATCTAGAATCAGTACACGCCTATCAGTATTAGCACCATCTAAAATTTTGTTCTTTCCTCTGTAATCCAGCACCCTCAAACCAATATAAATGTATAGTGTCTTACAAATAACGTATAATCCTTTTTTTCAGATTTAATTTTGACTTGACCCTCCCAGGGCATGGTGGGGTAGAACACTTCTTATAGATTGAGACATTGAAGCATGGTGGGGATGGGGTATGAGGCTATTTATTTGCTTCTTACAAAGTAAATCTTTCAGATGAGTGCCTCAACAGACCAGGGATGAGGGTCTGCTTTGAGGGCTGGGGGTTCAGAGTCCTCTGTGGGGACTCTGAACCTTGTCATGTATCCCCACTTCAGATCTTGACATCCCACTGCCTTCTTATCACAATATCACTGGATCTCCAATGTGAAAGGGAAGCAAATTTAACTGATATAATTTGGCAACCTGCAGGATCAAACTGTGCCTTTGGTTTTCAACTTCAGCCTTGAGATAGTAAAGTGGTGCTGAGACCACCTGGACGGTATGTGTGACTGAGCCCAGTGAAGGCCTCTATATAAACTTTTAAGATTCTGGCGGGCGGGTACGGAGATCTGCTCATCTCGTGGCCACCCAAGACAAGCCTTGTATTTAAGTTTTCTTGCTTATTAAATCTGCCACCTACCAATCTGGAGTGGTCTGCATATTTTAATCTTTCTGTTTCACTCCACACCTTGAGCCAAGAATTCAGGGATGCCAGTATGTCGCTCTCTTCCTAAGCCCCTAGAAGCACTCACTTCAGCCCATAGTCCTTGAATACATCATGGTCTTTATACCTTTCTCTGCTTGTCTGGCAGCAGCCACTCAGCCTTGTCTTCACTGGGCACATAATTCTAAGAAGTTATTTGAATCTAAGTGATTATAAGGACAATACAATTAGTTGTTTTTCTGCTATATACCATGGGCTGCCAGATTTCCATCTTTAAATACTGACAGAATGTTTGCTCGCTTTTGGCCCCAGTTAGTCCAGAAAACCAGTTCTAGAATTCTTCCCATTTCACCGAGGTCACTTACAACTTGTTCTTTATATAATTTTTATGCCAGTTGGTCTTCTTGGTTGCAAACAATAGAAACCAACTTTGACTAACTGAAGCAGAAAATGGGTGGATGTTGGGTAGCTTGTCGGATCAATGGAGAGGCTGGTGAACCAGGGAGAAGCAAAGGGAACCAGAACACAGCTAAGATCATGCCATAAGATCAGTCTGTCACCAGTGCCAACGCCAGTGGACACTTCCTGAACCATTGTCCCTGGACACTTATTTTGGCACTGTGGGTATTATTGATCCCACTGCAACTGCCTCAAATAATCTGACTGTTCTTTTATACAATAATCTCAATACCTGGAGCATCCAGCTGGCCAAACTTAGATTATGTGCCTATGTTTTTGTTGTCAGGTTGCACCCCTGCATCTGTCCTTAAGCTTCTATAACATCCCACCTACTTTGGGATTCCCCAGAATAGGACTGCTGGGCAGATGGATATGGAAATGTTCACTGTAAAGCTCAGTGCAAGACAGAGTTAGTTAACTAACAAGGAGAAAATTTCATTGTGGTACCTACAGTTGCTTTGAAATTTATGTCCAGCTCTGCTATTCAAGTCTTTGTTACCCTCTTCATAAACTTTCTGAGCCATAAAGTGTCCTTAGAGACCATCCAGTAGTTCATCATGTTCATTTTACTGGTGAATGCTCTGAGACTCAAAGACAGAAAATTATCTGCCAAAGGTGACACCAGCAGTTAATGACAGAGCTGGAACCAGAATTACAATGCTGGCATTATTTCCAGCAAAGGATTATATAAAATACTCCACATATTTTGGTTCTCATTGTCTATATATCATAGTTTGGCTCTGCTCTTTTTCAGAATAGAGGTATAGTTTGCCGTCTTAATTGCCCTCTTCTTCCTTGTCCTTGCTAGTACTGATAGTAACTACCACAGGATTTCTACCAGGAACTGACCATTTTCTTAAAGGTTCCTGCCTTTTATTTCTCTGAGTGTTAAAAGTGTAATCAACAGGAGTATTTTAATTATTACTTAATGCTAGAATTTCAAAAGCAGCATTGATTTTTTTTATGCTGTTGTTAGTTACTGGGTGAGTTTCTGAGCCTTCTTTGAGAATAAAATTTGAAAAGGAGAAATTCTTGCGTGAGACCATGAAGGCTCTGGGTTACTGAGAGAGTTGAAGAAGGTGTGTCGTTCAGGGAGGAGAGAGGGAACGGACTGAAGAGCCTAGAAAGTTTGAATCATTGCTCAGTTCATGGGTTTACATAGCACTTACCATGCTAAATACTAGTTTAATAATCTGATATTCTGAGTATAAGATTAAGGACACAAGAAATGTCACAATGAGTCAGGTTAGTAGTCTTTCCATCTCAGTCAAGGTTTGGTTTCTGAGAATGATACCTACGACATTTTATGGAAGAACATAAAAGATTCCTGTCAAGAATTTTATTTAAACAATTAGGGAAATATGCTCATTCTGTTTTTTCAACCATTTGGGATGAGTTCAATAACAGGCTGACTATCCATTATTTAAAGTGCTATTATTTGTTCTAAAATTACCTGTTCCAGGGAATTCCCTGGTGTCCTGTGGTTAGGACTCCAAGCTTGCACTGCATGGGGCATGGGTTCGATCCCTGGTCGGGGAACTGAGATACCGCAAGCTGCGTGGCGCGGCCAAAAAAATTTTTTTTTAGATAGATAGATAGAGAGATTGATTTTAAAAATTACCTGTTCCAGAATTACCTGCTTCAGGAGGTACATGTATCATCTGAATATGATAAACATAGTTTGAGGTTTTACTGTCTTTGATTAATGTGTCCTGTGAACATTTGTTGAGTTTTGTTTCATGTTAGAAGATTCTCAGTCCTCTTTTGATATCCTTCTTCCCCTTCATTCTTATTGGCATTCCTGCCTGTCTCATGCTTTGGGGAAGGGTAATTTTCAGGGAGAGTTGGGTGGCAACTTAGTATCAGGGTTACAGAGGACAGATCTGGAGTCATTTGGACCCAGGTTCCTATCCTGGTTGCCACTTACTACTTATGTGACCCTATGAAAGGTGCTCTTAGAGCTTCAGTTTCCTCATCTGCAAGGTGGAGATAAGAACATCCCTCTCAGGGACTTCCCTGGTGGCACAGTGGTTAAGAATCCGCCTGACAATGCAGAGGATGCAGGTTCGATCCGTGGTCCAGGAAGATCCCACATGCCGCAGAGCAACTAAGCCTGCGGGCCACAACTACTGAGCCCATGCGCTGCAACTACTGAAGCCTGTGCTCCACAAGAGAAGCCACCGCAATGAGAACCCCGAGCAAAAAGAACATCCCTCTCACAGGATTGTTGTAAAAACAACTGGTATATGAGAAAGCACAGTGCCTAGTTTATGGTAGGTGCTGAATAAATCTCATTTATTATCAGTAGCATTATCTCAGGAATAAGGGCACTTAATTCTAATTTAGGCTAGATTTGGGGATTTCAGTAACAATTTCAGTGAGGAATTGGATTTCATTTTCTCACTTGTAATCTGAGAAAATGGATTAGCTCAGTAGTTTTCAAACTGTGATCTCTGGAGGTGGTTTGAGGTCACCGGTGGGGAAGGGGAGCAGTGAGAGGTGTCTCAGAGGGAGGGCTTCCTGTTCAACCGGAGCAGCTGTGCTTTTATTTATTTAATATATTAAGCTTCTTTGTAACCTCTTAGTTAAAGAAACTGTTCCTTGGCAGAATACACACACACATTTTAAAAACAACAGGCTTAAAAGTCTACTCAGGTCCCTTCCAAGTCTAAAAAAATTTCTTTATGTCTATTAGTTTGCAACGGAGCTTGAA
Organism: Balaenoptera borealis; assembly: GCF_965194805.1. Classification (NCBI taxonomy): domain Eukaryota; kingdom Metazoa; phylum Chordata; class Mammalia; order Artiodactyla; family Balaenopteridae; genus Balaenoptera; species Balaenoptera borealis. The sequence continues at coordinate 33,353,797 of NC_138876.1, read as the reverse complement.
CATTAGTGACCCACACTAGATCTGATCTGAAGACATGTTTTGTTTGCCCTGTACATTATTTTAAATGTTTACATTAAAATTTTTTTTAATTTGGAGATTTCGCATACAAATCCAGGTTCTGTTTTCTTATGAAAAATTGAAATACCTAACAGCTCTGTGCTTCCACTCTCCAATAACAGTCCGCTAGAACTGAGTAGCAGCTGCTCCCCAACTACTCCTGCTGTCTTATACCCTTCTGAATTTATCTGCCTGGCCACTGAAGGTATTTGAGTTTTCAGCATCTGATTTATCCCTGCGGATTGCATGAACAGCAACGTTATTGGATTAACCAGTGTTGGCACTCTAGAAGAATTAAACAGAGGATGTGACTTGCCATGTTTGCCCCATAAGAAAATTGTTCTAATATAGCAAAAAGTACTCGTGTTACTTTCATTTTGTCTGCCCTGGACAATAATAGTTCTTAAGTGCTGACCATCAATTTATTTATAGCTATTGTAGAATGGCTTCTGAGTTAGAAGAATTAAACAGTGTGTTTTAATTATTTCCATCATAAGATTTGATTACCAGACACTCAAAATTTGTAGGAACTAGGCTTACTTGGAACAGGAAACAAAGAGGTAAATGCTACCAGTTGCCCGTGCCTCCCTTTATTCCACCTCAGTCCGAGAGGGGGATACTCACACAAGCTGGGCTTTCTCCCCCTCCAGACAGAGAAAACTGGGAAAAGTACCCTACTGTTTGCTCTCCAACAAGCTCTTGTTAGGTGGCAAAGGTTTGGGCCTCAGCACCATTCAGATAAGCGAGATACAGTATACAACCGTGGCAGCCCTGTCTTTGCCCCCATCAGGGCAGGGTGAATTCTCCACTGGTCCAAAAGTCCTCCACAGCTCTTGTCCTCTAATTGTTGGGTGTGCCCTTTAAATGAGACTTGTTAATTGTAGTATTGTAATCACATCTCATATTTACTTATTAATCTTTTTTTTGTCTGCTTGGCCTTTCATTTACTAACAAATATGAATTGAAATTTCTGATTGTGATCATGGAATTGTCCACTTCTCCTTATAGATTTGTTGCTTTTCATTTTACATATTTTATGCTATTTTATTAGGCGTATGCAGTGCTCAGCAATGCATTTTAATGTATATCTGTTGCGGTTTATCTAGAATCTGAATGTTTTGTGGCCAGAGATATTTAATTGGTCACAGTGCTGAAAATAGAAGTCCTCATTCTCCTATTTATTTTTCAGAGAGGTCTCAGTGTTCATAGCTCACTGATGAGACCCTTCCCCTGTTTTTTTGTACAGCTGTAGATTTTCTTTTTTATCTTTAAACATTTTCTCACATTTCAGTGGTATTTGGAAAGGAAGAAGACAATATATAAGTTCAGTGCGTTGAATCAGATTTTTGAATCCAATTTTTCGTCTAACTCTACATGTTCTCTTTGGATAATTACATTCAATTATTTCAATTACTGTTTTTATAATGATGACTTCCTCATCTATATCCTTAACCTAAAGTCTCTCGCCTGCAGAGCTCTATTTGTTTAACTTCCTGTTAGTAGACATCCACACTCACATGTCCCACAGGCACTTCATACTGTCCATCAACGGGTGAATGGATAAACAAATTATGGCATAGCCATACAATAGAGTACCACTCAGCAATTAAAAAGAATGAAGTATTGATACACAGAACAACAGGATGAATCTCAAAATGATGCTGAGTGAAAGAAGACAGACAGAAAAGAAAATATACTGTATAAATTCATGAAAAATTCTAGAAAATACCACTCTTTAGTGACAGAAAACAGAGCAATGGTTGCCAGGGAAGGTTACAGGTGGGGGAAGAGGGTGTTGATGAGAGGGGAGATAAGAGGAGGGATTACCAAGAGGCAAGAGGAAACTTCTGGTAGTGATGGATGAATTTGTTACCTTGATTATGGTAATGGTTTCAAAACCCGTCAATGTGCGCACTTTATACATGTTCAGTTTATCATACATCGATTGTACCTGAATAAAGCTGGGAAAAAACCCTCATTATTAAAGACTTTTAACAGAAAAACAATAATCCCTGTCCACTGTTCTCTATCCCCACCCAGTCCTCCTCCCCAGTGGCAGCCACTTTGAACTCTTTTAGGTGTTCCTCTGCTACATAGGCCATATTCTACCTAATATGCTTAGTGTGTTATTTGGATTCATCAATTTAGAACTTCAGGCAGTAGACTTTTAGTCTTTCCTTCATTATGGTAGTTGATAATATATTTATCTTACTTTACCACTTTTACTTCTCCTCTCAACCTCCTAATACAATTTTTTTTTCACTGCTGAATCAAGTAGTATACTTTGATTGCATTTATTTCCCATAAACCCCTCCCCCACGTAGTTAATACAGCAACTGCATTTTTCCCCATTTGCTTTGTTTTCTGTGTACCTATGGTTAATTTTTTTTTTAGATGTCCCAGCAGACCTGTTAGACATATAGCAGTAATTATCTCAGATGCTCAGAATATCATATAATCTGTCAGTTCCAATCCTCCACTCCCATCCCCTTGGACAGACCTACTAGAGAATGGACTTGAGGATATGGGGAGGGGGAAGGGTAAGCTGTGACAAAGTGAGAGAGTGGCATGGACATATATACACTCCCAAACGTAAAATAGATAGCTAGTGGGAAGTAGCCGCATAGCACAGGGAGATCAGCTCGGTGCTTTGTGACCACCTAGAGGGGTGGGATAGGGAGGGTGGGAGGGAGGGAGACTCAAGAGGGAAGAGATATGGGAACATATGTATATGTATAACTGATTCACTTTGTTATAAAGCAGAAACTAACACACCATTGTAAAGCAATTATACTCCAATAAAGATGTTAAAAAAAAAAAAAGGAAGAGCAGAATTGGAGAAAGTGGGTAAAGACAACTGTTTTCAGGGTTTTTTCTATAAAGAGGAAGAGAAAAATGAAATAATAGCTGGGTGGGGGTGGGAATGTGGAGTCAAGGAAAGTTGTTTTTTTTTTTAAAATTTTTTGCTGCATTGGGTCTTTGTTGCTGCACGCAGGCTTTCTCTAGTTGCGGCGAGCAGGGGTTACTGTTCGTTGTGGTGCGCGGGCTTCTCATTGCGGTGGCTTCTCTTGTTATGGAGCATGGGCTCTAGGCTCACGGGCTTCGGTAGTTGTGGAACGCAGGCTCAGTAGTTGTGGCTCTAGAGCATGGGCTCTAGAGCGCAGGCTCAGTAGTTGTGGTGCACAGGCTTAGCTGCTCCACGGCATGTGGGATCTTCCCAGACCAGGGATCGAACCCGTGTCCCCTGCATTGGCAGGCGAATTCTTAATAATGCGCCACCAGGGAAGCCCAAGGAAAGATTTTTTTTTATGGTGAGAGATAATAGAATAAGTTTGTATGATGGGGGAATCACTGTAACACAGAGGGGGAAATTACTGCAAGAATAGGAGACAGGACAGTTACCAGAGCAAAGTCCTTGACTAGACAAGTGGGAAGAGATCCAGTGTACAAATGGAAGACTTGGTTGGTTAGGAGTTCAAGTTGTTCAACCGTTGAAATAGTGAAGGCAGAGAATGTGGATAAGCTGCAGTTAGGTTTGGTACCTTTTGTGAGAGAATAAGGAAGTTGTCTTTTGGTTATTTCTGATTTCTCAGTGAACTAGGAACAGAATCATCAACTGAGAGGATGGGGTGTGGAACTGGAGGTTTGAAAAAAGAGGAGAATGTGAGAGAGATCTCTGTAAAAGAGAGTTCATTGACTGATGTTTTAGCCCAGAAATGTTTTAGTAGCAGGATTGCAGTGTGCTGCCAACCTTTTCAGTGTGGAAACTGGTATCCTTCTGTTCTGAGAAATGTTCTTAATGTCTTCTTTGATTATCACCCCAACTCGCATTTTCCTTGTTTCTTTCTGGAAGTCCTTTAGTCAGGAGTTGGACACTTGGAGTGATCCTCCTATTGTCCATCTCTTCCTTCAGCTTTATCTTCTAATCCTTCTATAGAGTTTTTAATTTCAGTTATCTTATTATTTTTAAATTTTCCATATCATCTTATTCTTTTTTAATGGAAGCGATAGCTTCTCACTTAAGTTATTCAGGGTTTTGTTTGTTTGGTGATTTGTTTTCTTCTGTTCCCTGCATAGTCTCTATTTCCTCCAAATTTCCTTTTATCTGCTTGCTTGTTTTGGTCTCTGTCTTTCGTGATGCTTTCTTCAAATGCCTGATGATCCTTGGCTGCCCGTTCATGTTTGTAGGGCCCTGAAAAGCTCTGTGTGCATGAATAGGACTGGTCACCGGTGGGCTTCTTGGTAAGGTGAGCTTGAGGTCAACTAGCTTTTTCATTGTCAATGTGTAGAGAGAAGTCTTTTCTCCAAGACTGTTGGGTTTTTTCAAAGATTGGGGATGGTAGGTGTATGCCTGTTTGCCAGTCTTATGGGAATAGAGCAGGAAAAGAAGGTGAGGGCTTCCTGTTTCTGTAGGTAGACTCTTACTCAGTCCCCCTTTCGTCACTGTGGATTGTACTTCTGCCCTGCTCTGTGCCTGATAGCCAAGTGCAGAACGTCTCTAGTGCCATCTCTTCTGGAAACAACTCTGGTAGAATGCGGTGGTCATCTGGCTGCCTGGGTGGGGATGGGGGGTGACATAGTGAGGAAGTAATTTGTAAACATTCCTCCAATTTTAGCCTTTTATGCAACTTGGTGCTTCAAAGAACTGAGACTCTCAGATTCTTTAGGACAAATCAGCTCATTCTCATGTGAATCCCTCCACTCCAGCTTTGTCCCGTTAAGTGACTTATCACTCCTCTAATAGCTTTCTGTTGCTCAGAGTTTGGGGCTTTGTTTTTTGTTGTTTTTGTTTCATTTTTGTTCTTTGGAAAACTCAGATATGCTAATGTAGTTTATCTTGTTCACTTACTAATAGATTAGTACCTTTTTTTTTCTTTATTGTCATGTTACTAAGGAAGCAAGGAGGAGGGAAAGGAGATAAACATATGTGCTCAATCTACCATGTTTTTCCAGAACCTGTCCACACTCTCTAAAGGGTAATCACAATAACTAATATTTATTGAGTACTTACCTGTATGCCAGACACTGTTACAAATGCTTTACATTTATTAACTTAGTATTCATAATGATTTTATGAGACAGGTACTGTTATTATTGCCAGTTTACAGATGAAGAAACTAAGGCACAGAGAATTTAAGTAACTTGCCAAAGTTATAAAACTAGTAAATGTGGAGCTAGCATTCAAACTTAGCTGTCAGACTGTAGAGACACGTCCTGCTTACAACTCTCCCATAGTATCCCACTCCTTATTTTTAAATCCAAGCAATTTAGCATGTCATCCATGCTCTCCACGATCAGGTCCAGAGAACCTCTCCAGTCTCATCTCTCTCTACTCTGTCCTTGACTTCACCTCTTTGACCTTATCTTGTAGTCATACTGGACTTCTTGCCCTGAATACTCCATGTTCTTGTGATCCTCGTGCCTTTTTTCATGCTGTTTCCTCCACCCCAAACATTCCTTTATTCTCTAGAATGTGCAGTGAAGCGTTAAGGTATTTCAGCATATACTTACAAATTAAATATTTGTATGATCTATTTCATCTAGCAATCAAATCATACTTTTGATTTGTTTTGATTTAGCATGTCTTCTTGAAAAATGCATAGTTGAATAAAATAATATTTCACTGTGTTTTAAGGGTTCTTATGTCTAACTAAACAAAATTATCTCCTCAAATTTGATTATATTGAGAGTGAGATTTAAAGATTCTTTTGGAGACTAAGTGAAAAAGTATATACTAAAAAATTCATTTGTTATATTAAAATGTTTTCTAACCTTATCTTACTGTTTTTCTTAATAGCTTTTTCTTCCTCTTGCAAATCTGGAATGTTCACCAAATGTTGAAACTTTCCTTTGCAAAGCTTTCGTACCAACCTGCACAGAGCAAATTGATGTGGTTCCACCCTGTCGTAAATTTTGTGAGAAAGTGTATTCTGACTGCAAAAAATTAATGGACACTTTTGGGATCCGATGGCCTGAGGAACTTGAATGTGACAGGTAAATTATGTTTTCAGCTGAAAGCTACTGATGATATTTCAATATTGGTATTAATTTTCCAGAATATTAGTGACAGGCTTTCATTATTTAAGTCAACAGCTGTTTACTGCACACTTAATATATGTTAGGCACTTACTATATATCAACACTGTAAACAGTGGTGAGCAAAACCAGACTTGGTTCTTGTTTTCAGGGAACTTACAGTGGGGTGGGAGGAACAGAGAGTAATCAAATAATCATAAAAATAAATGCAAAATTACAACTGTGTTAATACAACAAATGAGGGTGCATAGTTCTATGAGAATGTGTGATGGTGCCTTTGCCCTAAACTGGGGAGAAATGGGCCTTATTATCAATTCATGGACCTTTTTGCATCTGTCTTGATTAATTACTTTTATCTCCTATTCTCTAGACGTTGGGAGCTTGTAATTTGAAATATTCTACTAACATAATGACACCTCATATAATAAATCTGGGAAGGAAGGTGGCTCTCTTTTTGTTTCTTTATCTGTAGACTGAAGAAACTACAGACCCTTGTGGAACTCATACATTTCTGGTAGATACATAATCACTTTCCAGAACAACTTAATACATAGTAAAGGTGAAGATGCTCATGCCATACATCTTAGGAGATCCCCTTCTATAGAAACTTTTTCACAAACAAGGAATCATATGCAAGAATACTTATTGTAGCATTATTCGTAATTTTTTTTAAATGAGAAAAAGTCTGAAAGTCCACTGTAAGAATGATAAGTAAATTGTGATGTACTTACACACTAGAATACTGCTATACAGTTATAAGATGAATGCAGTTGACCCACATCTGTCAATATGGATAAATCTAAAAATTATAGCATAAGTAAAAAAAAAGTATGATGTATATGGCACAATGTCATTTATATAAAGTTCAAAACCTGTAAAATAATACTATATAACATTGTAGTTGGAAAATAACATAGTAAAATATTTAAAAATGCATGAGGAGAAATAAAAACTGAACTTGTAGTGAATATTTTGGAAGAGAGAGAAAAGAGAATAGGACCAGAAAGGGGTCCAAACTGTATCTGTAATGTTATATTGCTTTATTTAAAAAGATATAAAACAAAACTGACATACCACCTTTTGAAACAGCTTGTAGATACATCTGTGTTGTTTTTATGGGCATATGTTTTATTATTTTCTATTCTTATCTAAAGCATATTTCAAACGCTTTCTCCTTAAAAACCTCCACTAATTTCTAAACTATGTAGATCCTCCAAAATAATTCTGGTGTGTGGAGACAACTCAGTGATAAAGTTCTGCCCAAAACAGCAATATCCCTTTCTATCACTCCGGTCTGCCCATAAACAAGGGAGGCAAACAGCCACACTGCAACAAAATAGTGATGTGAGTTAAGCTCGTCCTCAGCCTTCCTCTTCTTGCCCTTCTTTATGAACTTAGATATCACTTGAACTCTATCCTCTCCATCCGGGAAATGATCTCATTTCAGTCATTTTAGTTGTCATCACCTTACTATGAGGCTGATCTACTTTGCTCATGGACGCTAGAAAATAAAAATTAATTTCCCCAAGACATATTTCAAATGCTTTAACAGACAAGCCAGCATTTTTTTGTCTAGAGAATACCAATCAAGATAAATTCTTTCTTAAGTACTTAGTCTTGAAACCAGAAATTATTTAACAATTATGAATTGATTGTTTTTTGAGTAAGGGAGTTTTCATGTTCACTTGCTTGATAATATATTTGTTAGTGTGTTGGGGCCTCATTAACATCTACAAGTTTTTAGTCAACTTCAAAACTTTTTCCCCAGCTCTAAAGCTGTAATCTGTTTAAGCTCGTATGTCTTCCCATCAGTTATGAATGCATAAGGAAATATTTTATAGTTGGAAAGCAGAGTATTAAAATAGTCACTCAAAAATGTCGACTTCATGTATTATTTTTTAAAATCTTTACAGATTACAGTACTGTGACGAGTCTGTTCCTGTAACTTTTGATCAACACACAGAGTTTCTCAGTCCTCACAAGAAAACAGAACAAGTCCAAAGAGACATTGGATTTTGGTGTCCAAGGCATCTTAAGACTTCTGGGGGACAAGGCTATAAGTTTCTGGGAATTGACCAGTGTGCACCTCCATGCCCCAACATGTATTTTAAAAGTGATGAGCTAGAGTTTGCAAAAAGTTTTATTGGAATAGTTTCAATATTTTGTCTTTGTGCAACTCTGTTTACATTCCTTACTTTTTTAATTGATGTTAGAAGGTTCAGATACCCTGAGAGACCAATTATATATTACTCTGTCTGTTACAGCATTGTATCTCTTATGTACTTCATTGGATTCTTGCTAGGCAATAGCACAGCCTGCAATAAGGCAGATGAGAAACTAGAACTTGGTGACACAGTTGTTCTAGGCTCTCAAAATAAGGCTTGCACCGTTTTGTTTATGTTTTTGTATTTTTTCACAATGGCTGGCACTGTGTGGTGGGTGATTCTTACCATTACTTGGTTCTTAGCTGCTGGGAGAAAATGGAGTTGTGAAGCCATTGAACAAAAAGCAGTGTGGTTTCATGCTGTTGCATGGGGAATACCAGGTTTTCTGACCATTATGCTTCTTGCTATGAACAAAGTTGAAGGGGACAATATTAGTGGAGTTTGCTTTGTCGGCCTTTATGACCTGGATGCCTCTCGCTACTTTGTACTCTTGCCACTGTGCCTTTGTGTGTTTGTCGGGCTCTCTCTTCTTTTAGCTGGCATTATTTCCTTAAATCATGTTCGACAAGTTATACAACATGATGGCCGGAACCAAGAGAAACTAAAGAAATTTATGATTCGAATTGGAGTCTTCAGTGGCCTGTATCTTGTGCCATTAGTGACACTTCTTGGATGTTACGTCTATGAGCAAGTGAACAGGATAACCTGGGAGATAACTTGGGTCTCTGACCATTGTCGTCAGTACCACATCCCATGTCCTTACCAGGTAAAAACCTATCATTTGTGTTATTTCACTATTTAATTTTAACATGGAAAATGTTCCCTGGAAATATCTTTGAATTAGTCATGACCATAAAATTAGATTTCAGGTGAGAAAATCCAATAGACAGAGGGAGTTGTTCCCTACGCCTCAGTTGAAACTAGGGTGAGTGTCCCAAAAGTTCTTTCCTGAAGTTTTAGCTTCAGTTACAATAGTAAAGTGCCTCCTTTAGCTATTCTTTTAAAAATTAAATTGGCTTGCAAAGGCAGATGAATAGTACTACAGAACAGAATCAGAAGAACAGGTCTTGTCATAGGGAGAAAAAGAGAAGTAACTTGCAGGACTTCCCTGGTGGTACAGTGGTTAGGACTCGGCGCTTCCACTGCAGGGGGCCAGGGTCCAATCCCTGATTGGGGAACTAAGATTCTGCAAGCCGAACGGAGCAGCCAAAAAAAAAAAAAAAGAGAGAGAGAAGTAGTTGTTTTTAATTCTTCAGTTAGTTGGTTGGGGAAACCCTTATTTGGGTTTATAATAAAATGGTATATATCATCTTATACTTTGCTTGTATATGCTTATAAAAACAGAATTTATGCCGAAACCACCCTGTCATTTCTTATGACAAAGCACACAATTAAAACAAAATATGTTTCATATGTTTCTGATGCTTCTGGTTGGATTAAAGTGTGATTTTAAGATTTAAAAAAAATATCTGAAAATAGAAAATCTCTTAAAGCATTTTAGTTGAGTTTTTTTAAATAGAAACTTTGTTTTTAATAGATTTTATACATTTTCTTGAATATTTATATATGGTATTAACTAATTATATTGAGTGTGAGTGCTGTCATCACAGTGTATCAGATCAAGCAATGTGTGGGCTGAATTATTTTACATAATTTATATTCTAGAAAATTACTGCACTGTAACACAGTGAAATCTATTTTACATACTGATATGTGGGGATAATGGTTTTACCTGCCTTACATCCTGTCCATAGTGTGTTATCCATTGTCTGTTTTTACTATATGATTAATAAGTGAGCTCTCTTAAAGTGATACTGCTGTATTAAATGTCTCCTAGATTCCTCAGTATTTTTGGCAAACTAGGGGGGGAAGGCAACTGTTACATACTACTTAAAAGTTTAAGATATATGATTTTTTATTTTTTATTTTATTTTTTTAATTAATTAATTTATTTTTATTTTTGGCTGTGTTGGGTCTTCGTTTCTGTGCGAGGGCTTTCTCTAGTTGCGGCAAGCGAGGGCCACTCTTCATCGCGGTGCGCGGACCTTTCACTATCACGGCCTCTCTTGTTGTGGAGCACAGGCTCCAGACACGCAGGCTCAGTAGTTGTGGCTCACGGGCCTAGTTGCTCCGTGGCATGTGGGATCTTCCCAGACCAGGGCTCGAACCCGTGTCCCCTGCATTGGCAGGCAGATTCTCAACCACTGTGCCACCTGGGAAGCCCAAGATATATGATTTTTTAAGATTACGTTTCATGTAAAGAAAGAAACGATATTAGAAGATAAAGTGAGAAAATTCTAATCTTATAGTGGGGAAGGACTTTATGATATAAAATCCAGGAGCTATAAAAGAAAAGATTGCTAAATTTGACTAAGGAAAAAACTTTTTTCAGATTCTGCATGGCAAAAAAACCCACCATAATCAAAGTCAGGAGACCAACTGGGAAAATTTATTCACACATCACATCATAATTGAAGGGCTAATTTCCTTATTTATAAAGAGTTCCTATAGATCAATAAGAAAAAAACCAACAATCTGATATAAAAATGAGAAAAGAATGTATAGAGGGGTCACAAAAAAGGAAAATAAAAAAGCTGTTCTTAAACATATGAAAAATGTTATAAGGCAGATGCAAATTAAAGTTATAATAAAATTATATTTCTGCTTATGACAGGTTTTATAACCACTGCATTGATGAAACTGGCAAAATACACGTTCTAGACTTTGCTGTTCAATTAGTTCAACGTTCTGTGGAAAGCATTTTGATAATATCTGGCATTTAAAATGCTCATACTCTTTGATCCTGTCCTTCTGGGAATTTATCGACAGCTCTGTTCACAAATGTGAGAAATTATATACATACAAAGATAGTCACTGCAACATTATTTGCAATGGCAATAGGTTGGAAATAACCTGAATATCTATTAGTAGGGACAGCTGAATAAATTATAGTTCATCCACACAATGGAACAGCCTTTAAAAAGAATGAAGTGCTCTAGAATGGTCTCCAAGAAATATTACTAAGTGAAAAAAGCAAGATATAATGCATAATGTATAGTATTTTGATACTTGTAACATTTAAAAAATATTTGAAAGTTTATGCTTGAAAGAAAAGTATGATTTAATTTTTAGAAAATTTCCACATTTTTACATTTTACTGATAACTTATTTTGCTCTAAGTTTTTGTAACAAAACATCAACAATGCATAAAGACTCTAAAATAGTATGTTGTTACAATGAGTTTAAATGTATTTTTTTATAGATTATAGTGAAGGAAAAGATAAATATTGAGAGGCAGATATTTTGGCAATTATAAGAAGTTGCTGTACTTATAGGAAAAAAAAATGCCAGATATCAAGCCAAGATGTAAGACGTCCTTCCTAAATATATTTAATAAGTATTTTTCCCTTTCTAGCTATATATTTTGATAAAAGTTCTTTGTTCAGAACTTCTATATTACACTTAAAGCACTTTTCATATTATGTTATATCAAACACTTCATAATAAAACAAACTGATTTATACTTTTTGTTCAAGTTTTGCATTGACTGTATAGACTTTTTTCCACTTTAAATGTATCACTAAAATTCTTATTCATTACTTTTTTGTAGGCAAAAACAGAAACTCGACCAGAGTTGGCTTTATTTATGATAAAATATCTGATGACATTAATTGTTGGCATCTCTGCTGTCTTCTGGGTTGGAAGCAAAAAGACATGCACAGAATGGGCTGGGTTTTTTAAACGAAGTCGCAAGAAAGAGTAAGAATCTATTGAATTATCTGACATTGTTTTAAAATAAATAGATCAAATACCAAATCATTGTACTGGAGTTTCATTATGTCAACTGTTGTTTCAAGTTGAAATCTTTTTCATGGAGAGATATGCTTTATTTTAGCATTTGTTATGATAGTCTTTGACATGTACTATTCTATTGAAATATGAATGAAAAGTTTGTAAAAAGTGCATTTTCTTTCCATGGCTTAGAATATATCCAGTATTATTACTGCTATCTTTAAGTTCATTGTTTTGGGTTCAGAATTTTAAATAATTTTATCCTTTTTTATCAATGATGAAAGGTGAAATGGGTCAAATATATGTAAGGCAGTCTATGGAGTATGATTCAAATGTGATGTACAATCATTACCTTTAAATTTTATTACACATAATACTGACTTAACATGTCACTTATTTGCCTTGCTTAAGATGGTAAAAATTTGAGCTTATGGAATATTCTGTAACAATATAGTAGATTTACATTTATGAGTAAATAGTTCATTTTGTCATTTATATATGTTATACATTGTGTACAATCAACAATGTAGTATAGAGTTTTTTAAACTGTTCCCAATTGGTTTGATTAATGAATTCATTTTGTGGTAAAAATTTCAGAACCTTTTCACAAATAAGTTTTCGTAGCCTGAAGAATTGCATTTAACTGGACTTTAATTTTTTTGAACTATTATTATATCTCTATCCTGTATTTATATACCCACACTAACTTCAGAATAACTTGCTATAACTTGAATGTTAGAAAGAAAGCAATTGCATTTAAACAAAGACCATTAATTATATTCTGTGTTCTTTCTCTCTGGTTTACTTCCATATTTGATATATTTATATATGATACACATACAGATAATCCCCTACTTTATGCTGGTTTGAGTTTTCTTGCCCTCATCTTTTGATTTTGCCTATTTAATTTCTTTCTAGCTTTATGCTGACAAAAGCAACTAACTGTATGCACAAAAAGATTTCATTTCATGGCAATCTACTTATATCTCATAGTATTTATAATCCCAGATTTTATAAATAATGTAAATCATATAGACATAACTTTAATGAATTAGGATTTTTGGCACAAGATATGTGATATGCTTTATGATTTCTGTTATAACACTTAACGTTTATCAAGTAAACTCTCTCCTTGGATTTTCTTACAGTCCAATCAGTGAAAGTCGAAGAGTACTACAGGAGTCGTGTGAGTTTTTCTTAAAGCACAATTCTAAAGTTAAACACAAAAAGAAGCACTACAAACCAAGTTCACATAAGCTGAAGGTCATTTCCAAATCCATGGGAACCAGCACAGGAGCTACAGCAAATCACGGCACTTCTGCAGTAGCAATCACTAACCATGATTACTTAGGACAAGAAACTTTGACAGAAATACAAACCTCACCAGAAACATCAGTGAGAGAGGTGAGAGCAGATGGAACGAGCACCTCCAAATTACGAGAACAGGACTGTGAGGAACCTGCCTCCCCAGCAGCATCCAGCTCCAGACTCTGCGGGGAACAGACTGATGGGAAAGGCCGGGCAGGCAATGTGAATGATAAGAGCAGTGTGTCTGAAAGTGCACGGAATGAAGGAAGGTGAGCTTGGACTTTGCTATCTTAAACCATGACTCTTGAATACTGCATTACACATTTTTCATTAAAGCATGTCATATCTGGAAAGAAAGCATTCTTTGAGATGGCATGTCTATACACTTAATCCAAGGAAGTTTGGGTTTTGCCTATAAATGCTATTTTGTAGTTTAATTCTTAGCATTGAGAAGACCCTTTCATGTTTATTGTTCAAATAGAAAAGTAATGTTCATTTCTGTGGTAATTGTTAACAGTTGCTTGTATATTTAGGGAAATGTTTAAGATTCATATACAATACAGGCCATTAAGTTTCAATTAGTACTACATTATAGTACTGTCTAAAAGGTATTTGTCAGACTTCCCTAGTGGTGCAGTGGTAAAGAATCCGCCTGCCAACACAGGGGACACGGGTTCGAGCCCTGGTCTGGGAAGACCCCACATGCCGCGGAGCAACTAAGCCCATGCGCCACAACTACTGAGCCGGCGCTCTAGAGCCCGTGAGCCACAACTACTGAGCTCGCGTGCCTAGAGCCCGTGCTTTGCAACAACAGAAGCCACTGCAGTGAGAAGCCTGCGCACCACAATGAAGAGTAGCCCCCGCTCGCCACAACTAAAAGCCTGCGCATAGCAATGAAGACCCAACGCAGCCAAAAATAAATAATAAATAAATTAAAAAAAAAATATATATATATATAAAATAAAGAGAAGCAAGAAGAACTACAATCCTGCAGCCTGTGGAACAAAAACCACATTCACAGAAAGGTAGACAAGATGAAAAGGCACAGGGCTATGTAGCAGATGAAGGAACAAGATAAAACTCCAGAAAAACAACTAAATGAAGTGGAGATAGACAACCTTCCAGAAAGAGAATTCAGAATAACGATAGTGAAGCTGATCCAGGACCTCGGAAAAAGAATGGAGGCAAAGATCGAGAAGATGCAAGAAATGTTTAACAAAGACCTAGAAGAATTAAAGAACAAACAAACAGAGATGAACAATACAATAACTAAAATGAAAACTACACTAGAAGGAATCAGTAGCAGAATAACTGAGGCAGAAGAACGGATAAGTGACCTAGAAGACAGAATGGTGGAATTCACTGCTGCGGAACAGAATAAAGAAAAAAGAATGAAAAGAAATGAGGACAGCCTAAGAGACCTCTGGGACAACATTAAACACAACAACATTCGCATTATAGGGATCCCAGAAGGAGAAGAGAGAGAGAAAGGAACAGAGAAAATATTTGAAGAGATAATAGTTGAAAACTTCCCTAACATGGGAAAGGAAATAGCCAACCAAGTCCAGGAAGCGCAGCAAGTCCCATAAAGGATAAACCCAAGGAGAAACACGCCGAAACACATAGTAATCAAATTGGCAAAAATTAAAGACAAAGAAAAATTATTGAAAGCAGCAAGGGAAAAACAACAAATAACATAGAAGGGAACTCCCATAAGGTTAACAGCTGATTTCTCAGCAGAAACTCTACAAGCCAGAAGAGAGTGGCATGATATACTTAAAGTGATGAAAGGGAAGAACCTACAACCAAGATTACTCTACCCAGCAAGGATCTCATGCAGATTCAATGGAGAAATCAAAAGCTTTACAGACAAGCAAAAGCTAAGAGAATTCAGAACTACCAAACCAGCTCTACAACAAATGCTAAAGGAACTTCTCTAAGTGGGAAACACAAGAGAGGAAAAGGACCTACAAAAACAAACCCAAAACAATTAAGAAAATGGTCATAGGGACATACACATCGATAATTACCTTACATGTGAATGGATTAAATGCTCCAACCGAAAGACACAGGCTTGCTGAATGGACAAAACCAAGACATATATATGCTGTCTACAAGAGACCCACTTCAGACCTAGGGACACATACAGACTGAAAGTGAGGAGCTGGAAAAAGATATTCCATGCAAATGGAAATCAAAAGAAACCTGGCGTAACAATACTCATATCAGATAAAATAGACTTTAAAATAAAGAATATTATAAGAGACAAGGAAGGACACTACGTAATGATCAAGGGATCAATCCAAGAAGAAGATATAACAATTATAAATATATATGCACCCAACATAGGAGCACCTCAATACATAAGGCAACTACTAACAGCTATAAAAGAGGAAATCGACAGTAACACAATAATAGTGGGGGACTTTAACACCTCAATTACACCAATGGACAGATCATCCAAAATGAAAATAAATAAGGAAACAGAAGCTTTAAATGACACAATAGACCAGATAGATATAATTGATATTTATAGGACATTCCATCCCAAAACAGCAGATTACACTTTCTTCTCAAGTACGCATGGAACATTCTCCAGGATAGATCACCTCTTGGGTCACAAATCAAGCCTCAGTAAATTTAAGAGAACTGAAATCATATCAAGCATCTTTTCTGACCACAACGCTGTGAGATTAGAAATGAATTACAGGGAAAAAAACGTAAAAAACACAAACACATGGAGGCTAAACAATACGTTACTAAATAACCAAGAGATCACTGAAGAAATCAAAGGGGAAATAAAAAAATACTTAGAGACAAATGACAATGAAAACACGACGATCCAAAACCTATGGGATGCAGCGTAAGCAGTTCTAAGAGAGAAGTTTATAGCTATACAAGCGTACCTCAAGAAACAAGAAAAATCTCAAATAAACAATCTAACCTTACACCTGAAGGAACTAGAGAAAGAAGAACAAACAAAATCCAAAGTTAGCAGAAGGAAAGAAATCATAAAGATCAGAGCAGAAATAAATGAAATAGAAACAAAGGAAACAGTAGCAAAGATCAATAAAACTAAAAGCTGGTTCTTTGAGAAGATAAACAAAATTGATAAACCATTAGCCAGACTCATCAAGAAAAAGAGGGAGAGGACTCAAATCAATAAAATTAGAAATGAAGCAGGAGAAGTTACAACAGACACCGCAGAAATACAAAGCATCCTAAGAGACTACTACAAGCAACTCTATGCCAATAAAATGGACAACCTGGAAGAAATGGACAAATTCTTAGAAAGGTATAACCTTCCAAGACTGAACCAGGAAGAAGCAGAAAATATGAACAGACCAATCACAAGGAATGAAATTGAAACTGTGATTAAAAATCTTCCAACAAACAAAAGTCCAGGACCAGATGGCTTCACAGGTGAATTCTATCAAACATTTAGAGAAGAGCTAACACCCATCCTTCTCAAACTCTTCCAAAAAACTGCAGAAGAAGGAACACTCCCAAACTCATTCTATGAGGCCACCATCACCCTGATACCAAAACCAGACAAAGATACTACAAAAAAAGAAAATTACAGACCAATATCACTGATGAATACAGATGCAAAAATCCTCATCAAAATACTAGCAAACAGAATCCAACAGCACATTAAAAGGATCATACACCACGATCAAGTGGGATTTATCCCAGGGATGCAAGGATTCTTCAATATATGCAAATCAATCAATGTGATAAACCATATTATCAAACTGATGAATAAAAACCATATGATCATCTCAATAGATGCAGAAAAAAAAATAAATAAAAGGTATTTGTCATTTTATATGAAGATGATTATAAAATGTTTTTATTTTCTGAACATGAAAGGATATTGACATTATCTTTAATTAATTTTTCCAAATGGTCATAGGTGATCCTAACACAGGTAAATATCGAATTAGCCAAAATATTGACAGCTGACTACTTTAAGGTCTCAAGATTGTCTTACCTCATCTCCTCCCAAATAGGCCAAATGTACCTCCAACAGCTTTTGCATACTGGATTATGTATGATTAGATACATGCCTTTATCTTCCACTAGATTTGTAAACTTCTCGAAGGCAGAGCTGAGGTCGGACTCATCTTTGTGCTCCCAACCTCTTACACAGTGTCCGATCCATGGTAGGAAATCAATAAAAAATTTGCTAAACTGAAGGCAGGAATCAAGCTGTCTTATTCCCCACGAGACACCATGCTCAGCCCATACATGGGTGGTGCTTGATGAAGTTTCTGAAGTTAGCAAAAATTGTATTTGAAAATAAATTATTTGTACTTTGAGGAGTTAAGAGTATACATAAAGAGTTAATTATTTCTGATAAAAGTGGATACTGGTTGGGAGTAAAACTCATGGAAAGAGAAACAGCAATTATGAGGACAACTGGCATCACATTTGTGCTTTGGTGTGTATGTACATCAGCTTTTGTTCTTTTACCTAGGGTCACTCCAAAGAGTGATGTCACTGAAACTGGCCCGGTGCAGAGCAACAGCTTGCATGTTCCCAGGTCTTCAGAGCCAAGCAGCCTCAAAGGCTCCACATCACTGCTTGTTCACTCAGCATCAGGAGTTGGAAAAGAGCAGGGCGCTGGTGGTCACTCAGATACTTGAAAACCAGATCATCGTGTTACTAAGAAGTGAATTCCTGTTACACTGGAGGTGACAGTACACTGTCTTATAAGACTCACTGTTATATTCTTCTTCTGCACTTAAAGCTACATTGCCTCCTGTTACACTGGAAACAATAGATTCTGAGAATATGATTCATTTCACATAGAGGTTAATTGACAACAGTATACCCCCAAAACGGAAATGTGCAGGTTAATGATATTTTTTAAGTTGTGTGGGAGGAGGGAGTATTAGAGGAACCTTCCTTTTCTATTTATGAAGATTCTACTCTTGTTAAAAGTATTTTAAGTTGTACTATGCTCTTTCACTTTTATGGTATAAAATCAAGATTTTTCTTTGCTGAAGTATTTAAAACTTACCTTTGTATCTTTTTTTAATATATTTGAAAACAAGTTTATATGTTTTGAGCTTTTTTTAGAAATCCTGGAAAGTCTTTTCAAATATTTTTATTATGTTATTCCAATACCTTATTTTAGCACTGCTTTGGTAGCTTTTACACTGAATTTCTAAGAAAATTGAAAAATAGTGTTCTTTTATAATATAAAAAATAGTTGATACACCAAAAGATGTTATAATGGGAATTCAACTAAAAAAATCCATTTACTCTACCTTATCATCTTCAATGTGTGAATTTTATAAAGTCTAGTTGGTTTAGGAATTTTACAGATCTATTATGCAGCTGAAATAAGGTGCTTACTGAGTGTCCACTGTTGATAATATTATGCTGCTGGCTGGTCCTTCTGATTTTTTAAAATAAAATGTCCTGAAGGATTAGTAGATGAAATGTTACTCCTTTATAAATTAAGCCAAGTGCAATTGATTTCCTTTTTTTACTATATCATGACCACCCAAGATTATGTTTGTATGACCATTTACAGTTGCTTATACTTTTGTTTTAACTTTTGTTTTTTAACATTTAGAATACTACAGACCCTTTGCATTTGTACAGTATCTTTCTCAGACATCAGGTAGAATTCATCTCTGCAGCTAAATAGGATTTTGCTGAACATTCAGAAATGTGCTAGCAGTGTTAGTGCCAAACAAATGGAAAAGAATGTAGTCCTGATAAACAGAATAAAATGTATTTCATATAACATACTTTGAAATATTAAAGAATTTTCTTAATTTTGTTTCCAATGACTATTATTCCTTGAACAAGGTTTTCTTATACTTTTTTTTCTCTATTTAACATTCTGTTAAAGCTTAAAAAGAAAATTATCATGTACTGTATGAAAAAGGTTGTAAATATTAACTTTTCCACATTTTTCAACTTTGTATACAAAAACTTTGTGTGACCTTTTCAGTAATAAAATTTTCTCTGTATATGAGATTGTAGAGTATTCTGTGGTTATGCACAGTGGTTCTGGCCCAGGAAGTGGTATAATTTTTCAGATCAGTGGCTCCATGACTAATAAGCCAGTAGCTTCTTTTTAACTAGAGAAGGAGAAGACAGTCAGGACTTGTGTTATTTTCTCTTTGTCACAGTTTCTTCCCAAAATATAATTATAGAGCTATATTTGTCATAACTTTTTTTCTTTTTTTACTATTTTTTATTTTATTTATTTATTTTTTTGGCTGTCTTGGGTCTTCGTTTCTGTGCGAGGGCTTTCTCTAGTTGTGGCAAGCGGGGGCCACTCTTCATCGCGGTGCGCGGGCCTCTCACTATCGCGGCCTCTCTTGTTGCGGAGCACAGGCTCCAGACGCGCAGGCTCAGTAGTTGTGGCTCACGGGCCTAGGTGCTCCGTGGCATGTGGGATCTTCCCAGACCAGGGCTCGAACCCGCGTCCCCTGCATTAGCAGGCAGATTCTCAAGCACTGTGCCACCAGGGAAGCCCCCTGTCATAACTTTTTTAAGCCAGTTTTAGACCTGGGATATGGGGTAAAGCAAAGGGAACCCAGGACCCTGCTTTCACTCCTGACAGTGGGAAATAAAACAAGATCATCCTGAAAACATTAGAAAAACCTAATAAGATCATGTGAAATTGCCAGGTTAAGATCTGGGAGAAGAGAAATTCATACTGCCAAGCCCAACATTTGGTGCTTCTTTTGCCTAGGGAGCATTTGATGATTTGGAAAAGCTGGCTGAGATATTAGCAGTGCTATTAACAGCCTCAAAGTCTGGAGGACAAGGAGAAGGGAGTCCGAATTTTGACCTCAAAGGGATACATCTAGGAGTAAGATGATCTATATGGAAAGCAACCCTGCTTTGTTACCTGGGTGGACTAGAAAAATCTCTAACCTTGGAATTAGAATACTGTAGTTCTGGATGACTAGTACCCTCAGGCACCAGGCAGAAGCAAATGAAAATCTTCTCTGGAGGAAGAAAATGTCATTTTACATACACTGTGAATACTTTTTCAAATGTAATGTCCATCATATGATCAAACGTAGTCAGGTATGCAAAAAGACAATACATGAACAAGAATTGGCACAAGCATCAGACAAGAGAAAAAGATCCAGAGATGCTCCTAAATTACCAGGCATAGGTTCATTAAACTCATATAACTTAAAAAGATAGCAAAGAAAACCATAATGAGATACTGCTACACACCTATTAGAATGGTTAAAATCCAAGAAATTGACAACATCAATCTCTGCTGAGGTTACAGAGCAACAGGAACGCTCCTTCATTGCTGATGGAAATGCAAAATGGTATAGTCACTTTAAAAACAGTTGGGCGTTTTCTCACACAACTAAATAAGGTCTTACCATATGATCCAGAAGTCACACTCCTACGTGTTTATCCAACTGATTTATAAAGATATGCCACCCTTGAGGTGCAGTATAAGACCCTCCACTCCTTCAGTCTAGACAGCACATAGTGACTTCCTCCCAAAGAATACAGTATGGGAACAGGGTGGGGGAAGAGTATTTGTTACAGTAGAGAAACTTGACAAACACTACCTCCACCAGGTAAAGGTCAATATCAACAGTAGTAAGTCATGTTGAGAGTATGTACCCTTCACACTGTGTGCTGAAAATGGCACTTGACCTCTGTGATCTTCCTCCCCAAAATCTATAACTTCACTCTAGTCATGACTTGTCCAGTCGCATAAATCTAGGCAGATGGACATTTTACAAAATACTCCTCAAAACCAGTACTCCTCAAAACTATCAAGATCATCAAAGTCTGAGAAACGGTGACAGCCAAGAAGAGCCTAAGGAGACATGATGTAAATGTAACGTGGTATCCTAGAAAAGAAAAAGTACATTAGATAAAAACTAACAAAATCTGAGTAAAGCATGGGCTTTAGTTTTGTCATTCAATTCAGTGGAATATTCTTGAATTATGTATGTGATAAGTTCCTCCCTTCTGCTTGCTCTTTGTCTCTGGAATTCCTTTTCATCAGCTGGATGGATGCTCCAATTTTCTTATCTTTCCTCTCCTTTTGTTCATCTCTGAATTTTTGTTCTCTTTCTAAGAAAATATCTCAAACTTTTCTAAATTTCTATTGAATTTTTATTTTGGCTACCATTTTTTAACTTCACAGAGCATTTTATCTCCTCTTTTTAAGTAGTATCTTCCTGTTTTTATGACTCTTTTATATATATTGAAAGATATATAATTTACTTTTTAAAGGTCATAGAAAATATATTAATGTTTAATTTTTATTTTGTAACAAATGACTTTATTAAAGTCCCTTAGTCCCTAATAATTTTGTAGTTGATTTTTCCTGGACTTTCTAGGTGGGTGATCTTTTCATATCAAATAATGATAATTTCATTTCTCACCTGTTGAAGCCAGTGATCATTAATAGTGGTAGCAGCAGGCATTCTTGTTTATTTTAATGAAAATGCCTGTAGTACTCCATCATTAAGAATGATGTTGGCAAAAAAAAAAAAAAGAATGATGTTGGCATTTGATATAAGGTAGATATTTTTAACAAGTTAATAAAGAATCCTGTTCCATTTGACAATTTTTTTAAATTAGCAGTAGGTGTTGAATTTTATCAAATGCATTTTTGTTATCAGTATTAGTCAAGGGGGCTAATTGCTCTAGCAAACCTCAAAATTTTAGTAGCTTAAGAAACTGTTACCACTCACACGACAGATGCAGATGTCCTTGAGGTAGACTTCCAAGTGATTATTCAAGGACCCATCTCTTCCATCTTGTGACGCTGCCACCCGTTCGGGCTTCAGATTCTTCTGCAGGATTGTCTGCACCCAGCCAGCAGGTGGAGGCAGAGAGACAAAGAGTAACCGACTGCACACACACACAAAAATATGGGTGGAGCGGGAGCTGGCTCACATCATTTTCAGCTAACATTCCATTTGACAGAACTCAGGCACGGATCCATACCCAAGTGCAAGGGAGGTTGAGAAATGTGGTCTAGGTGTGTGCCTGGGAGGGCGAAGAAACAGGCTTAATGAGCAACTGGATAGCAATGTTTCAATCTACAAATGTGACGTAGTCAGTACTTTTCCTAGTATGTATAATGTCATCCTTTCATGCTTTGAATAACTGTAATTGATCATGGTTTATCATTTAATATGCTGCTGGATTTGATTTGTTAGTGACTTGTTTAGGATAAAAATTTTCATCTATAGCCACCTATATTCCAAGTGATGTCTCAACCATGGGCATAATTTTTGTAATCAGTAAGCTTGAATTTTTTTAAGTATTCATTTTTAATAACAAACTTCAAAACCATCATCTAATTCAAAAGAAAAGGGCAGTTTCTCTTTTTCGTGGGACGAGAGTCTTTGATGCAAAAAGAGCCTGCTATTTCAGAGCTGGTGACATTAATTTTTATAAGAATTTACATAGCATTTTTTAACCAAGAACGTTTTAACCTAAATTACATAATATGTTTACATTTACAATGACAAGGTTGGCATGAGCAATGTGCAGCTGAACTCAACAGCAGTAAAGATGTGATAAAGCAGCATTTCACTGCTTTTTATGACAGTCAGCCACAGATCCTCAACAGAACTTTATGGAATGCCATCTTTCAAAAAAACTCAGTACCTCGTTGGGATCCATCACTGCTGGGCTATTCGTGGTACTGAAGGAACCTGGCCCTAGACTCTCCTTGAAAAACTGGCCCGAAAACAGCTTGTAACTGCCACCCATCATCAAAGTCACAGTTTTAGTGTTTCCTTACTTCTCAGAACTATACCACTGGTGAGAGTTTCCAGTTACTACTGCTGGAAAGTTTTAACACTGCCAAGGCAGTTAAACACTGGTACTCTCAGGAAATGAAAGATATAATATTTTAATAACCACAGGAGCCCTGCTGTTACTTTGCTGCATGGAAAGCATAATCTTTAATACCTCACTGCTCACACCGCAGGTCAAAGACTTAAAATTCCAGATGCTAAAGGTTTTAACAGTGGCCACTGGGGTTTATCATGTGCAGAAGAATCATACTTTCATTAACTCACAATAGCAGTGAATCAACAAAGAGAAAAGAGAAGAAAAGGCTAATCCAAAAGTATCAAAAAGACACTGGGACCCAGAGCTAAACAGTAATGAAAGTGACATAGTAAAGTTTGTTGTGAACGCAACTGGAGGAGTGGAAACCAAAGGAAGCAGTATGAAAGAAGGGTGATAAAAGAAACAGAAGGCGGAACTGGAAGTTGTAAACACTAGTTAGAAATGAAAACAAATGAAAAAATGATTGCTAGTTGAACACATTTTAGCAGGCAAATTGCAGGTTTTTATTTTCCATCCCAAGAGGAAAAAAAGGGAAAACCAGGAAAATGTTCTAAGTAGGTTTTCTAATTCTCCACCACAAAAGGAGGGGGTGAGAGGGGGTTAAGCTACTTAAGTTTTCATAGAAACATCTTAGAGAAATTTTTTCCAATAAACTATCTTCCAAATGCATGCCATAGTTCATTTTCATTTACAGTGGTCCTATTTTAAATAATTCCTACTTATTTGGTTTCACTTATACCGGGGTTTTTTTAAATTAATTAATTAATTAATTATATTTATTTTTGGCTGCATTGGGTCTTTGTTGCTGTGCACGGGCTTTCTCTAGTTGCGGCGAGTGGGGCTACTCTTTGTTGCGGTGCGCGTGCTTCTCATTGTGGTGGCTTCTCTTGTTGTGGAACATGGGCTCTAGGCACGCAGGCTTCAGTAGTTGTGGCACGCGGGCTCTGTAGTTGTGGCTCGTGGGCTCTAGAGCTCAGGCTCAGTAGTTGTGGCATACAGGCTTAGTTGCTCTGCAACATGTGGGATCCTCCTGGATCAGGGATTGAACCCGTGTCCCTTGCGTTGGCAGGTGGATTCTTAACCACTGCGCCACCAGGGAAGTCCCTATACTGGGTTTTAACATACCTAAGTGCAAAGCGTTTATTAAACCCTACGTTTAATACCTATGTTTATAAATACACTATTGCATACTATTACATTTAGGATATGTTGAGAAAAGAGGTATGAAATCAACAGAGATTAAGAAAAACTGTTTCCTAAACTCGAAAGGAAATAAAATATCTTAATATCTTCTCCATTTTATCTTCCAGAGTGCGAACCAAAGCAAAACTGTCTAGTTGTGAGTTTATTTCCTTGGGGGCCTATTCTAGGAGCTAATTAGTTTCACGGTCAGGAAATATATGAATCTGAATATATAGACTCCAGATTTTATCTGGGAAAAGTCACCAGCAAAGTACAAGCTCCCTAGCAGTTTCAGTCCTTCTGAATGGCCAGTCCAGTGCCTCCATGAAAACTTTCATAAAACAGGAACCTCCAGAGCCTGTAAACCAAGCTGACCACTGGCAAAACCCCTTGCTGGCATTTTCAGCCTCTTAGCTGCCAACCCTGTTAGTTCAGAGTCCAAGTGAAGAAGAATAACACACTGTGTTTCTAGAGCTGACCTTGTTGGCAGGCTGTGTGCAAATAAAAAGTACAGTAGAACACAACAGGAGGACTGTGTTTCCTCAACTGACAGTCATCACTGCCTCTTTGTCACTGTTCTGAGACTCCAGGTAGGGCCTTCCAGGCTGGCCCTGCAAACACTGGGAGATCCAAAGGTTTTCTTTATGAAAGCAAAGACCAAGAGAGGGGCGTGCAGCACATCCAAAACCGGGGTGTTACCGACCAGGGTTCTCAGAGTCCTTAATCAATAGAAATTGCTAAGATGCCAGACGAGGAATTCAGGCAAGGCTTTTCTGGAACTCACGCTGCCGTATGAGTGAGGGAAGACAGGTAACAGGTGCCCTTGCTTGCTCCCCGAGGTGGGGTGAGCTGGTCCCTTAAATGGGGTGAGGGTAGGAGTGGATTGGTGGGTCAGGCCAGAGGGACGGCTTAGGTGGTCTGCCTGCCCCCGGGGGGTGCCGTGTGCAGGGATCATGGGCAGCCCCTGCTTTTGCTCCTGGCACCTCAGAAGTAGCAGTTGGGTTTTGGTCTTTTTGTACCTTACTGTTCATAATTTGCCCCAACTGTGCAGGCATGCAATTATTTTCAGTTCCTTATAGCAGTGGTCCCCAACCCCCGGGCCGTGGACCGGTACCGGTCCGCAGCCTGTTAGGAACCGGGCCGCACAGCAGGAGGTGAGCGATGGGCGAGTGAGTGAAGCTTCATCTGCCGCTCCCCATCTCTCCCCACCGCTCGCATTACCTCCTGAACCATCCCCCCCCGCCCCCATGGAAAAATTGTCTTCCACAAAACTAGTCCCTGGTGCCAAAATTGTTGGGGCCCCCTGCCTTCTAGTTTCTTTGTATTCCGTGGCTCAAAGAGACGTTTCTCCAAGTGCAAGCACTTCAGCAAAGGGTCCCAGGTCTTAGCCTGTCTCGGGCAGGTGCCTTGGGGACTTTGGAGGCAGGGCAGAGTCTGGCTACCCTGGACACCCTGAAGAGACCAAAGCCAGTATAAGATCCTGTCCCTTCCATTCAGCAAGCATAGAGTGTGACGGAAGGGGCTGACTTCACACATGCAAGAGGTAAGAACATCTAAAGAATTAGCAGTTACAAGGCATGAAATCTAAAGGCACTGATATGGAAGGCTTCCAAAATATTGCTCAGCACAAAAAAGCAAGTGGCAAAACAATACTTACAGGATAACAGCACGTATGTGAACAACCCCCATGCCACAGAATAATGCTGTATGCTTTCTCTAGTTACATAAGCAGGGACTCTGGAAAATGTGGTAACGTGGGTTATCTCTGTGGAGGGGACCAGCATCGTAGGTGATGATCAAAGCAGACTTTAGCCTGATCTGTAATGTTTAAATTTTTATAAGGAAGATCTATTAATATATCACATGGTATAATTAAGAATTAATTTTTTAATAGAAGATCTACTAAGCACACGTCTAGCTAATGGTGACACAGTGGGTCCACCCACATCTGGCTGCAAGGGTCCTTGCGTCACTGATGTGCACACCTACAGGCCAGGGAGGGGCGGCCGCCCACACCAATGAGATCTGGAAAGGCCACCAGCTCATCCAGTTCAAACTCCCTTTGCTTCCTCTCTCCTGTGCTTCTCTCTGTCCCTGAAACAACCTTTAGCTGGCAATCAGCATACGGGCTTTGAGAATGTCCCTTCCCCAGACTCTACTCCCATCCCCACAAATAAAGCTTAGGCCTGCTGACTTGATCCAGCACTGAGAGACAGAGGACCAGAGGACCAGCCCCACAGAGTGTGATACGGGGGGACACGAGGAAAGGAGGAGAGGCTGCAGTAGGCTGAATTCAGCTGAACAACCACAATGGCAAATCCTTTCTATCCACCACCCCTCCACCCTCCCACCCCCCTACACACAGACCACCACGACCTCAAGCGCTCCAGCAGTGGGTAATTCAACATACAATTTGTTTCTGTGTTCATGAATTTCAGGTTGAGAAGCTGGTCAAAAGTGAATGCGAGAGTCTGGGATCTGAAAGGGAGAGTCTAAGGCATTTGTGGCTTTCTGAAGAAGGCAGACCCCCTGCTTTTCTCTAGCGACTCCCCCCGTGTATTCACCCACCCCTTAGAGCCCTGCAGTTGGCCTAGGCTCCTGAGTCCTGGGCTGAGGGATTGGGGCCCACGGATCTAAGAAAGAAGTTGGCTGTTTGTGGCTGGCTCTGTCCTAGCAGCCTGGCTAGGTCCTTTTGGGACCACCTAGTTTTGATCAACCGTTCCCAGCTGGCTCAGTAGTTCCAAATTCAGGCTGGACTGTGCAGGGAATAATTTTCTTGTCTGTACCTTCCTGCCGCCTCAACTGCTAAGGGATTAGGTCTTGATTTTAGCAATTGACATGGTCTTTTCCCTCCAGACCAGGTGAGTCAACTTCTCCTCTTAACATGTTTGCCAGGAGCAAAAATAACCTTCTTAACCACCTGACACTTAAACCAAAGATTCACTAAATGTGCCAATAGGAATACTATATGCATCAGCCAAAGACAAGGCCCAGCTGTGGGCCATGAGAGCCTCCCGCTGCTGCGTCTGCCATTCAGCTCCAGAAACAAGCCAAGAAGAAAAGGTAAGTTATGTTTTGGCAAGATTACGCACACACTGTAAACCTGAACTCAGGAACTCCCAGTAGCTATTTTGTTTGTATGCTTTGGTTCAGTTTTATGGTTTCTGCAAAACTAGAGGCTGGTGTCCAAGTTGGATTGTGTTCCTCCCAAGAGGCAGGTGCTACAGTCCCTCCTTAGCATTTCCAGGTGGTGGAGGTGAGGTCCCAAAGGCAGCCATTGTCTGGACCCCAGGCTGCAGGCAAACTCCTCCTGGAATGGGACTCCAGATATGCCAAGGAGTTAACATCGTGTGTCTCACGCAAAGAACAGGGGTCCATGACAGCAATACAACTTTGTTTTTTCTAATATTTTGCTAAGACACTTATTCCATATCACTTTGGAATTGGAAACAGGATCATTTCCTGGTTGTAAAAGCCTATTCATGAAGGAAAGCAAAGGGTGCTCTTGGCATTCCAGTTTAAAATGGATAAGTATTAAATGTGGGGGGGTGTTTGGGGGGTGATGGGAGTGGGTGTAAGCTTGGGAACCTCTAAGAAAACCCCACATCAAGCCTCCATCATGCACACTCAGGCAAATGAGTCTGTGCTGGAAGCTCCAGTTTTCCCTTGGGTGACCTGTTCTGAGGTGTAAACTTTGGAGGTTCAGGAGGCAAGGAGCACAAGCGAGCCCACGTGGCTCTCAAAATAAGCCACATCCTCCAGTAGGTGTTTAATGTTAACAAAAGTAGGATTTTTATCTTCGTCTGTCTAACTTCTGTATCAATCTCTCAGTTGCTTTCAGATGGAGGTATCATTTATTAGAGACCTCCGAAGACAAAAATTTAGCCTGCAGTCTTGAAAATTAAGGAGGTAAAACTAAACAAGGAACCACTCAGACAAGCCATAGAGATTTTGGTAAATCAAATGGAAGAAGACAGGTTTTGCTTTCTTGAAACCCTGTGTTGCTAATCAGGGTTGGCTAGGTCAAAGTAAAGATTGAAACAATTCACTTACTTCAACAAATGGTGCTGGAACAGCTGGATATCCACATGCCAAAAAAAAAAAAAAGAGCCTAGACATAGAACTTACACCCTTCACAAAAATGAAAATGGATCATAGACCTAAATGTAAAACACAAAAATGTTCTTGAAGATAACATAGGAGAAAACCTAGATGACCCTGGGTTTGGAGATGACTTAGATATAACACTAAAGGCATGATCCGTGAAAGAAATAACTGATAAGCTGGATTTCATTAAAATTAAAAATTTCTGCCCCATGAAAGACAGTCAAGAGAATTAGAAGACAAGCCACAGACTAGGAGAAAATATTTGCAAAAGATACATCTGATAAAAGACTGTTATCCAAAATATACAAAGGACCCTTAAAACTCAAAATAAAAGAACAAACAACCCAATTTACAAAATGGGCAAAAGACCTTAATAGACACGTCACCAAAGAAGATACACAGATGGGAAATAATCCATCGGATTCCATCAAGAGCAAAGGAGTCTAGGGATGTGAGTGACTGAACGTGTCCTGCCTCCCCACCTACCCCATGCAGCCAGATAAGTTGTAAAAAGGAAAGGAGCTGGGCGGGGGGTGGAATGCCAGAGACCTGAACTGGTTCCCAATTTTCAGACTGGAAACTTTGAAGGTTTCAGAGAAGCAAATCTCCAAAAGGGCACTGCTTAGGCAGAAAAGAGTTCTAAGTGGCTAAGTGAGGGAACTAGGCAGGGAGAGAACAGAAGTAGCTACCTCCCCCCATGTTCCCCTCAGCTTTCATGCCTCGTGGAAGGGATCTAGAAATGTCCAAGTGCTCCCAGTAATAACAACAAATAATATTAACTCTCCTGGATGCTAGCAATATAATGAGGAACAAGAGACAAGCCCCTGCTTTCACGGGGCTCATATCCCAGGGGGTGTCAGACTATAAGCAAGTAACTGAATAAACCATCAAGGTAAATTCAGACAGGGATAAGCTTTATACTAGAATATTATTCAATGATATTAATTGATGCATCATTTATAACAGAAACTTAAGTGTCTACAAATATACAACTGGTTATATAATTCACTCCATTGAATGGAATACTGTGAAAATATTATAAAGAACAAGGAGGGGGCTTCCCTGGTGGCGCAGTGGTTAAGAATCCGCCTGCCAATGCAGGGGACACGGGTTCGAGCCCTGGTCCGGGAAGATCCCACATGCCTCAGAGCAACTAAGCCCATGCGCCTCAACTACTGAGCCTGCGCTCTGGAGCCTGCGAGCCACAACTACTGAGCCCACGAGCCACAACTACTGAGCCCACGTGCCACAACTACTGAAGCCTGCCCGCCTAGAGCCCCTGCTCCGCAACAAGCGAAGCCACTGCAATGAGAAACCCACGCACCGCAATGAACAGTAGCCCCCGCTCGCGGCAACTAGAGAAAGCCCGGGCGAAGCAATGAAGACCCAACACAGTTTGTTAAAAACAAACAAACAAACAAAAACTATGTTCAGTAATATCCCTTTAAAAAAAAAAAGAACAAGGAGGAACTCTAAATATTCATAGGGAAAGAAGTCCAGGAGGTATCACTGGTGAAAAAAAAAAGCAGGTTATAGAAAATCTGTTCCAACGTGGGTGTATTTTCCACACCACCAAGCAGTTAATTCAATTCTGACACCGGCTGTTTGGAGACGGAAACAGGTTAAGGCTTCAGTCCCGGAATTCCCCGGCAGACCGGTGGTTAGGACTCTGAGCTTCCACTGCCGGGGGCCCGGGTTCGATCCCTGGTCAGGGAACTAAGATATCCCACAAGCTGCGTGGTGTGGTGTGGCCAAAAAGAAAGAAAGAAAGAAAGAAAATTATTGCTCACCAGATAAATATTCCTTTTTTTTTTTTTCAATTTTGTAAAAGACACAATATGCTTGTTTCTACATGCATGAAAATTTCCTACATGATGTAAATTTTCATTCATTCCATGTTTAATATTAATGTATAAAATACGTAGTTGATTTTACTTCCTACTGTAACTTGGTTTGGAACTTGACTTTGATGAGTGATCTGTATCTCCAGATAGAGATCTTAGAAATAGTTGACATGTTTTAGTCCTATACTGAATTCTAAGTTAAATATTTCAAGATGGCTTTGATCAGCCAAGCTGGACGGCTGGTATGCAGACGTGAGCAAATCACTAAGAAAAACAGTTAAAACCCTGACTTTGGATATTCAGCTTGGAGACCGGCATATCTGTTGAATGTATTAACAGTGACTCATGACCACATGAGTTAAATATACTAAGGAATTAAATGTTTAGCTCATAGTTCTGGATGTGCTGAGGTCTAGGATTACTGTCACACCAACAGAAAATTGGAATTGAAATAGATATACTGGACTTGACTCCTAACTTCAAGGCCAAGAGTTTGCTAATAATGTACCCTGCTGAGTTGAGACAGGAGGGGAACCTCCCTGTCTCCCTCTGCCTTCTGTTTTCCAGGACTCTGTCAGGCAGGAGGGGAAAAATTCCATTGCAGCTGCCCATGGTATAACTTGGATTCTTGCTCCTGATGCAAAGTCCAAAAATCCCAGAACAAAAGGAGCCCTGGTGACAAGTTATAAGGAGAGGGATATCTGTACTTTCTCACCTTCTTAGGGAATCCCCAGGAGTTCCCTGGGACTTGCATCTGGTCCCCCTCCACGGGTGGAAGCAGCTCACTGGCACACTGTCGTCTGCTCTCAGCACATTCCTGGCCGCGGGGGTCATCCCTCTGCAGTGGGAACACCCCAGAGCTCCAGCCCCTGGGGCCACATCCTGCTCTCTGGAAAGGAGCTGATGCACTCACTCATCCTAAACTGTAAATGATGATGGGGTATAATCTCTGATAAATGGATAAACAAACCATGGAATTTTGCTCAGTGATAAGAAGAAACAAACTACTGATTTTGTAATAATAGATGGATCTCAAAAATATTATGCTGAGCAAAGGCAGCCAGAGCCATGAGTACACAAAGGGTACATAGTCTGAAGGGGGTGAGTATGAGGCTAGGCCTGCTGAGGGGTCAAGGGTTGTGCTACAGGCATTTCTAGCATCTCCCCGTAGAATGTGCGGGGGTGTGCCCTCTACTCAGGCTTCATCCAGAGTTCTGAGGAAAAGGGAACAGTCATCTTTAGCATCCTGTTATACATACCTGTGTCCTCAACCAGAAGCTGTTGGTTACCAACTCAACATTCATTCCCCTATCTGTTTTCATTACCAACTACCCCAATTTACTCACGTAGCAATTCTATTCTACGTGGAGAGTCTTCTTGATTTGCTGAAGTCTATGGTGGTTATCACCTTTCCCTAGTTAAAGCCTATTTTAGGGTTGAGTATGTGACCCCCTTCTGGCCAATGAGATGTAAAAGGGCTGGGGGCTGCTGGGAAAGATTCTCTTCCTCCTAAAAAGGAGACATCATGAGAGATGGTCCTTTTCTTCTCTCGACATTGTTGCATGCAGCAGGGACACTTGGACTGGCTCTCTCCCCAGGGTGGGTGATGACGTGAGGACAAAGCCAAAACCCTAAGAGTAGCAGAACAGAAAAATGGAGAAAATCTGAATCCTTGATGATGTGTTCAGTCACATGGAACAGCCTTCCCTCTGAACTTCATGTTAATAGAGAAAAGAAATTTCCTTATTGTTTACGCCACACAATTTTCTGTTACCTGCTGCTGAAAGCATCTTAACTGATATAAGAATCAGCTCCTTGGGGGTGATACATAGCCCCCCAACACAAAGTGTCTATCACACAAATGATGCTCAATAAATGTTTATTGAAATATTATAAGAATGTATATATCAGACCTCTGATGATCTCAACTAGACTTACATCATTCCACCCAATACGACTGAATTTGAGCTTGTTTATGCTGCAAAATGAGTTGCAAAGTAAAAGGACATGGTAGGGTTTATGCGGAGTGAGCACATCCAGGGATCACTGATGGTCAGGAGTCAGCAGGGAAGGCAGCAGTAACCAGCTGGCTGAGGAAATGTGGTTTATGCCTTCAGGGACTTCAACCTTCAGTATGAAATCCTTGAAAATTCTGCCATAAACATGGGGGAATGATGGCAGAGCAGAATAATAACTGGTAAGCTGAAAGCTTTTCCCAATCTGAGGTCTGGTGAGAAAAAATGAAACAGATACAGAGCCTTTAGATGACAGGTTTAAAGCTTTTGGCTATGCCCTAAGTTCCTGTACTCTTTTGTACATACTTAGAGAAATGCCACTCCATACAGATCTGCTTTGCACATTCAAAGTGATTTTTGCAAAGGGGGAAATGGCAATTCTAGGAAGACTTTGTTCAAAAAATGATCCAGAGCCATAAATTCATGGGGACCTTATTCAACACGATACTATTCTACACAATCATACCCAATTTAAAAACAAAACAAAACAACAGACTTTTTTTTAGAGCAGTTTTAAGTTCACGGCAAAGTTGAACAGAAGGTATAGAGGTTTCCCATCTACCGCTTGCCCAACGCATGCATAGGCTTTCCCATGATCACCATCACTCACCAGATTGGTACATCTGTTACAACCGAAGAACCTACATGGTCACACCATTGTCACCCAAAATCCACACTTTATATTAGGGTTCACTCTTGGTGTTGTATATTCATGGGTTTTGACAAATAAATAATGTCATGTGTCCATCATTATAGTATCATACAGAATAATTTCACTGCCCACCATATCCTCTGTGCCCTGCCTATTCATCCTTCCCTCCTCCTCTGACCCTGCCACTCCTGGAAACCACTGATCTTTTTACTTTTTCCATAGTTTTGCCTTTTCTAGAATGTCATTTACTTGGAATCACGTACTGAAGAGCATCTTGGCTGCTTCTAAGGTTTGGAAATTATGAATAAAGCTGCTATAAATATCTATGTGCAGGTTTTTGTGTGGACCTAAGTTTTCAACTCATTTAAACTCATGTAAACACAAAAGAGCATAATTGCCAGCTCATATGGTAAGAATATGTTTAGTTTTGTAAGAAACAACCACACTGTCTTCCAAAGTGACTGTACTATTTTGCATTCCCATCAGCAATGAATGAGAGTTCCTGTTGCTCCACATCCTCATCAACATTCGGTGTTGTCAGTGTTCTGGATTTTGACCATTCTAATAGGTATGTAGTGGTACCTTACTGTTGTTTTAATTTGCAATTCTCTGATGACATATGATGTGAACATCTCTTCATACACTCATTTGTTATCTATAAATCTTCTTTGGTGAGGTATCTGCTCAGGTCTTTTGCCCATTTTTTAATAGGGATATTTGTTTTCTCATTGTTGAGCCAAATTTTTAACTTTATTTTGGTGACAGATTTCAAAAGAGATTGATCCTCATCCCATCTATTTTGGCTACTCTGGAATCATAGGAAGGCAAGGCTAGAATTTCAGTTCAATATAATGCACATTATTTAACATCTATTATGTGTCCCCGCACATTGCTTTAAGTATTGTCAAAGATACAAAGACATGTCAGATACAATCCCTGCCATTTTGGCAATCTTTGGGGGAACCAAAAATATGGCTATAAAAAAATTAGACAACACTGAAGGACATAAAAGGTTAATTGCCAGATGTGTGTTATCCCCTCTAAGTACTTACCATGAAACTTTTTGATCTAATTAAAACTCAAAGTTTCTATCTACATACATTTAAAAGATATTTTATGAAAGGTGATGATCAATTAGGCAGGTGTTTTACTGAGAACTATTAATTTATAAACTTATAAATGGCATAGACATATCATTTTTACTGATGCACTGAACTACGGCAAGCAGAGTAGAAGAAGGAATGGAGCAATCATCTTATACCTCTTTCAAATAGATAAATTGGTGGAGAACTCTGTAAATGGAGAAAACATCACAAGGACTCATATTTTCTTCTTTGGTGAGGAAATAATGACCACATCAGTGGAAAAAAAGACTAGTGTGGAAACAACCAACCAGTGAGCTAAAGTACAATAGTGATTATTATAATAGAGGCATGATAGCAATCATTAATAGTAATTTGGAAACCAATGCCAAATAACTGAGTTTCTACCAATGGACCAATCCTTCAGGAACGTGGAGACTGTAATGAGCCTAGGAAAGAAAATGAGCATCAGGAGAGAGCCTAAGTTTCATCTGAGGCATTATCAAGAGACAGTAAACTGCCCATGGAAGAATGACTGACCAGAAAACCTTCACTTGTCAGTGACATTTCCCAGACTTACACAGGCTCTTTGGAAAGTGGGGCCCCCCAGATGATCACCCCAGAAGGAAAAGGCACATTCCTTTGAGATTAGAATTACTGTGGAGGGGGGAAGCAAACATTCCAGACGAGACACTGAGTAAGCAGAAAAATGTGTGCAAGCTTCTTGGACTTTGCATAAACCACTCATAAAAATGGATATTCTCAGGAACATTCCATTGCAACCACACTGAGATGGTGCTATTCCCCTAAAATTAGAGCTCGTTCTCTGATTAGCCTTTGTATACTAGGAAAAGTACCAGTACAAGAAGAGAGCAGGTATCATGGGTTAATATCTATGAATGGAACTTGGTGATACATCCTTTGAACTTAAGGGTTTACTTCCTCTGGTGCTTTGCCCTAAGCCTGTCACCCAGGAATCTCCCATCTCCAAAAGATATCCAGAACTGAAATGACTGATGGTTGGTTGGATAAATAAACCAAGGACTTTCCTGAGGTTGACAGGAAGGGGGAAATGGCAAGATTATCACTATGAGGGTTTCATTTTATCTTATCTTGTGGCAGATACACTCAGGTGCCTACCCAATAGTCAACCGGCTATGCCTGCCACTCGCCCTTCTTCCTTGCTAATAGAACCCAAATGTTGTTCATTGTCCTCCGAGAAGCCATGTTCTTCAGGGGAGGCACAGTCTCTTTTTAGCCCCACAGAGCTAATGTCTCTTGCCAAAGAGATTTGTTTTAGGCAACAAGCATGTGAGACAATCCTGGCCAGTGAGACTGGAAGGAAATCTACAGGGAGGAGTCAGGAAAGAATGCTCTTTCCCTTGAAAGGGAACACACAACAGGGTCATTTCATGTTTCTGCCTCTGGAAGAATGCTAATCTATATTTAGTTATTCAATTAATAAATCTGTATTGCCCAGCATGTGTCCTGAAATCCAAAGTCTATCTGTCCTTGAACTGGAAGGGAATGGCTTTTAAAATGTAGGTGAGTTTCAAAACCACAGTCTAATAAAGTCCTATACTTTAAAAATAGAGTGGAAAGGTAAAGGAAATAGCAGACCAGAAGAAGTAAGGGCTGGGTCTCTAGCTAGACAGTTCTGAAAGCCTAGTTTGGTGGAGAGGTTGGGGGGCAGGGGGATGTTTTGTCCACATGCCTATTTCCGGAATGTAGTCTTGGT
Source organism: Balaenoptera borealis (assembly GCF_965194805.1). Classification (NCBI taxonomy): domain Eukaryota; kingdom Metazoa; phylum Chordata; class Mammalia; order Artiodactyla; family Balaenopteridae; genus Balaenoptera; species Balaenoptera borealis. The sequence goes on along the minus strand of NC_138876.1, from coordinate 33,317,994 downwards.
CTTCCAGAATCAACTGAAATTGCCCTATGCGAACCATCCCCAAATAGGAGGGCTCACAGAGGTACCACTGCACGTACTTTTTTTTTTTTTTTCCACATTATGAGGCTTGTGGGATCTTAGTTCCTGACCAGCGATTGAACCCAGGCCCTCACCAGTGAAAGCTGGGAGTCCCATCCACTGGACCACAAGGGAATTCCCCCACTGCACGTTCTGACAGCACCTCTGCTCCTGTCTACCCACAGCCAGGGCACGGGGCTGTCTGTTGCAACGCAAGCAACATCCTCAATGATCACTTCCACTCTTCGCACTTCCTGGAATGTAGCCGTGACTCTCAGAGAAGTTTACACCACCCTATTAGTACAATAGACCAAGGCTCTTCTCTCCCTTTTGTGACAGCCCTTCAGATTTTTGCATCTTGTCTCCTCTTAAGCCACCACGCTCTGATTTTTTCAACTGTTCCTTCTTTGAGATGCTTTCTAAACCCCCTTACACTCATGCTCACTCTACTTAGAAACATTCCTGTGCTGTATTTGCCAATGTTCCTCTTAAATATGTTGCCTAGAAGAGAATACAGTACTCCAGCAAGTTCTTCACCATGCGAGACAGTGTATGTCTGTCAATGGATTTGTTTCTTATAGTGGTTATAATGCCACTAAGATTACCTTTGCTTATAGTAGCCACATCATCCTGGCCTTGATAATTGTGAAATATGGAGCCATATAATTATAATCAGAGCAGAAATTCAGGACTTTGTCTACGTGCATGAATATGGGCTGGGGAGGCAAGGGGACTGGGAGATAGCCCAAGAATCTAACATTCCAAACACAACCTTGACATGTCATCAGACACTTAATAAAGGATAACCAAGAAGCAGAAGCTCCTGGAGACATATCTAGCAGATGCTGAGAATGTGACCTGGCTCTCAGAAGAATTCTACCTAAATGAAAGTGATAGAAAGGACTAGGACACAAGTACAAATTTCCTGTGATGCTCAAGGGAGCGATCACTTAAAAATTAAGGTCCATGCCAAAGACTCCAGTTACCTAATGAAGAGATTTCGCAATGAAACCCTGAAGAGGTCAAGCTCCAGGGTATTTCTTATCACCCCTGGTAGGGGAGTCACACACAGCTAGTGGCAGCATCTAATCGGTGAATTTAAGATCCAAAAGAAATTTGTATATGGATGGGGTTAGTAGACTTTTATATCTGTTTAATAAATAAGTGAGACTTTTTATTCTCTCTCAGTATTCAGTGTCAGATGACTTTCCTCTGTATAACAATTCTTTGGTTTTCACTTAGCAAGTGGCTAATTCCACCCTGCTCCCCCCACCCGCAGATCTATCCTCCCTGATCTTTTTCTCAGAAACTGCTGCAAAGCTGATCTTTCCCATCTGGCTTTAGTGCAGACAGCTTGAGCTATCTCTTCCAGCTTTGGGTCATCTATAAATTTCAAACATGCTTTCCATAGAATCCATAAATAAATGGGGGGGGGCAGTGTCCATAAAAATAGGAATCATTAATCTAACCAAGAGTTAGAAGGAAAAGTGGTAAGAGGATGTTTCTGATAACACTGATAATTCTGTAATTCTGATAATTCTGATAATACTGCCAAAGTATTATTAATGTTGCCAAAGGGTTATTTTCAAATCATGGTAAGGAACATGGGAAGGGAGTTTGCCTAGACTTAAATTCTACACAGTGGGTAGCAAGTCCTATGACCACTAACTTTTATGCCATAATTGACAATGAATTATTCCATTAACTTTTTTAAAAATTCATTAATTTATTTCTTTTTTTCTTTTTGGCTGCGTTGGGTCTGTTGCTGCGCACCGGCTTTCTCTAGTTGCGGCGAGCGGGGGCTACTCTGTGTTGTGGTGTGCGGGCTTCCCATTGCGGTGGCTTCTCTTGTTGCGGAGCACGGGCTCTAGAGCGCAGGCTCAGTAGTTGTGGCGCACGGGATTAGTTGTTCCGTGGCATGTGGGATCTTCCCGGACCAGCGTTTGAACCCGTGTCCCTTGCACTGGCAGGTGGATTCTTAACCATTGCACCACCACGGAAGTCCCCTCTTCCATTAACTTTTGTTTTTTCTTTGGACCATTTACCCATTTCGTGTTTTGTATCCAAACCTCTTGATCTCTTTCTCTCACCTGTCATCAGTCAATTCCCATTTTGTCACTGTTTAGCATCCGCTATTGGACAGATTTGGGAGATGTAAAACTGCATTCAGCTTGCTTTGTCATTTAATAAAAACTCTGATAGGTGAGGGAGGAGATTAATATTACTGGCTTATTTCAATTTCCATTGCAATGGTCTGACTTTATATCAACAAAGCAATCATATCAGGAGAGCTGGAGAAAAAAAATAACCAGAAACCACGTTTTAGCTGATGGAGTTGGATATCTGTGGAGGGGGACAGGAGACCTGGATGTATTTTGTAAACCTAAATGTTTTAAGATGTAATTCCAAATATCCTGCTTATTTTGGCTTTCTTTTATCATAAAACAGACAGTGCTTTGTGCCTGGAAAGAGACACAGGCTGCAAAGACTCATCTGAACTGCCCAGAAACGTCTTTAATCTTCACCATTTTCAAACACAGATCTCCTTGGTGAAGAATTTTCTAAGGAATTCTTACAATGCAGAGTCTGTTCAGAGGATGCTGATTTCAAAACCTCTGTACACAGGGCATAATGAAGAGGGAAAGAAAGTGCACAGCTTCGGGTAACTTAAGAAAAAGGAAGATTTGACAGGAAATGCAAGACTACCCAAGTAGAAAGCATGTAGCACTCTATGACTCAGAATAAACGAAATGTAACTCGAAGTGTAACTCTTCTGGTCTAACACAGACCAGGGCTTGCCCTCAAGCACTGCAAAGGATGCCAGCTTCCAGTTGTATACATATGCACAAGTAAAACAGGGTGCATGTAGAACGTACTTGCCACGATCCTCGGCAAGGGACTCTTACTCATCTTTCATCAATGATTTCGGTTCTATAATTTTCCATCAAATTTTATTCTTTTAGAACTATAAAAATTCCAATCACTCATGAGCTGGTAAGGGAAATGTATATTTAATGTCTATCAGTGCAGGATGTGGGTACTAATTTGAACAGTCTGGTAATCTAGGGATTTAGGAATGCAGATGAAGCCACTACATTGTTGGATTTTATTGCTGACTGTGTGTGCACGTGTGAACTTGAGCCAGTGGAGGGAGGAATTCAGCCCCCCCGTTTCAGGACTTATCAGTGCTGTTTGCCCTCAGTACCGTTCTTTGTGCTTCTCCTGCCCTGCTCTGTATCCCAGGAGGCTGACCTCTGCAGGCTGTTTCCAGGCTTCTGTCTGTTTCCCAGGCTCTTATCATTAATACCACTACTTTTCCTTTCTTCTCCCTCCCTCCCTTCCTTTCTCTTCCTCTAGCTGGGTTTGGTCCATCAGAAATTGGAGGGTGGCAAAAGGGGAGAAGCCAGAGTACTGATCATCTTCCCTCTCTGGTAGTGGCTTCACCTCTTCCTTGGCTCCAGCTTCCAATGGACAGGCCCAGTATGATCCCAGCTTTGACTGGTCACCTATGTCTCTCCAGCTTAGGAGTGGTAGCAGCTTATAGCTATGACCAATCTGGGGTTGCTTCACTGTCCCCTGTTGAGCTTCTAGCCTTTGTTGTCAACTTCCTACTTTAAATTCCTTCTGTTTTAAATACCCAGAGTGGTTTCTGTCTCCTAATTGGATCCTGAATGATACAATTGTTTTGTAGGTTAAGTGTCATCTATTAAATCAAGGCTTCCTTTAATTTTATACAGAATCCCTTACTTTTATAATAAAAATAATAATAGCTAATGTGTATTGAGTACTTTATTTTTTAATTTAATTTAATTTTTTTAAAGTGAGTGAGTTTTTTTTGTTTGTTTTATTTTATTTATTTATTTATTTATGGCTGTGTTGGGTCTTCGTTTCTGCGCGAGAGCTTTCTCTAGTTGCGGTGAGTGGGGGCCACTCTTCATCGCAGTGCGCGGGCCTCTCATTGTCGCGGCCTCTCTTGTTGCAGAGCACAGGCTCCAGACGCGCAGGCTCAGTAGTTGTGGCTCACGGGCCCAGTTGCTCCGCGGCATGTGGGATCTTCCCAGACCAGGGCTCGAACCCATGTCCCCTGCATTGGCAGGCAGATTCTCAACCACTGTGCCACCAGGGAAGCCCCATATTAAGCACTTTATAAGTACCAGGTAAAAGTACTGAGTAAGTAACTCAGCATAGGATAGCTACAGCTTTAGCCTCCAGCTTCTCTTGACAGCAGCCATGCTATACTCCCTCAGAGGTACCAGCACCAGCTGCCCATGACCTCCTTCGTGGTCCAAATACTATGCACTTGGTGCTCCAGCCAGAAGTCTAAGGACCAACTATGCACCCTCGAGTTGGGGTTGGGACTTCCTCCAAGCTCTAGCTTCTAGGACCTCCCCCAGAGACTCTTCCCTTTTGGATTCCAGCCCTAGGTGTAGTAGCTGCCTCCTTCAGTAACTGTCTGATTTATCTCAGCATCCTGGCTTTCCAACATCTGGAAATACAATACAATATCCTGTATTAAATCTCCTCTGGTTGAAATATCTAGCATGGTTTATGTTACTCTGACTAGACCTTGGCTAATACAAAAGTTCTTCCACCTTAATTCTAGTAAGTGTCCCATTGATTCTAAACAATTGGCACTTTCAGCCCATTTATTTCTATATGTATCTCAACTATACTAAGTTTAAGAGTTCTTATCATTACTATCACTACTTTTTTAGAAAATACGAAAAAATCAAATAATTGCACAAATACTGTTTACAAAGATAGAAATGCTGCTGAAATGAAATTTTGGACTGACAGGTGGTGATTATGTGATACTTTGAAATGTTTATCATCAACTGATGCATCAAAGATACATCTAGCATGCAAAGGGTGATGGAGAGATATGTGAATGCTTAACAATTTAAAAGCTGAGGAACTTGCCTGTGGTCCAGTGGATAGGACTCTGCGCTCCCAATGCAGGGGGCCCATGTTCAATACCTGGTCAGGGTACTAGATCCCGTGTGCGTGCCACAATTAAGAGTCCCCATGCCTCAACTAAGAAGCCCGCATGCCTCAACTAAGAGTCCACATGCTGCAACTAAGAGTCTGCATGCTGCAACTAAGAAGTCCACATGCAGGAACTAAAGATTCTGCATGCTGCAACAAAGACCCCACGTGCCACAACTAACACCTGGCGCAGCCAAATAAATAAATAAATAAATTTTAAAAATAAATAGAAGTTGAGAATCTCCCGTATTTGCTTTCCTACAAAAGAAATACAGAACTCTGTTGGCTGACTCTGACCACTAGTGTGGTTAGGATAGTTTTATTGGCCATCTTGATCTTCTTGCCACCTACCTAAAGGACTGGTTACCTTTTATGTCATAAGAAGGCAACTGTTAAAAATCAAAAGCTTCCAGCTATAGCCAGTTGATACATTTTGTAGACAGAACTCTGGGATGACTGCTAAGATTTCTGCCCTATGTTGTATAATCACCTCTGCTTGAGAATGAGCAAAACTGTGAATATGGTGGTTGTTGCTCCCATGATTATGTTACTTTATATGGCAGAAGGGATTTTGCAGGCGAAATTAAGTTCCCTAATCAGTTTACTTTGACTTACTCAAAAGGGAGATTATCCTGGGTGAGCCTAACTTAATTGTGTGAGCCCTTAAAAGGAACTGCACCCTTCCTGAAGCCAGAGATTCAAAGTGTGACAGAGGATCTATGGAAGGGGGCTATATGGCATAGACCTGACAGTGGCTGCTAGTAGCTGAGAATGGTCCCCAGATAACAGACAGCAAGGAAGCAGGGACCTCAGTCCTACAATCACAAGGAAATGAATTCTGCCAACAACCTAAGGAAGCTTAGACGTGCAACTTTTCCCAGTCAAGCTTCCAGATGAGGACTCACCTGGATGACACCTTGACTTCAGCTTTGTATGACCCTAACCTGTGCTGGACTCATGACTCACAAAACTGGGAGGTAATAAATTTGTGTTAAGTCACTAAGATTGTGGCAATTTGTTACACAGTAATATAACAATAATACAATCAGTGCGGGGGTGTAGATTCCATTTGCAACAGCAGCAAAATACATAGTAGCCATGATAAAGAATATATGACCTATATAAGGAAAAATTTTACCTATGCATAAAATAGGATTTGGATAAATGGGGAGCTATATTATGTATCTAAATGGGAAAATTAAATATTTTAAAGATGTCACTCTTGAAGGAGTTTTTATGGGACTTCCCTGGTGGCGCAGTGATTAAGAATCCACCTGCCAATGCAGGGGATATGGGTTCGAGCCCTGGTCCGGGAAGATCCCACATGCCGGGGAGCAACTAAGCCCGTGTGCCACAGCTACTTAGCCTGAGCTCTAGAGCCCGCGAGCCACAACTACTGAAGCCCGCGCGCCTAAAGCCCGTGCTCCGCAACAAGAGAAGCCACCACAATGAGAAGCCCGCGCACCGCAACGAAGAGTAGCCCCCGCTCGCCGCAACTAGAGAAAGCCCACATGCAGCAACAAAAACCCAATGCAGCCAAAAATAAAATTGAAAAACAAAAGTTACTAACTGTATGAAAAAAAAACTCTATAAAAAAAGGCGTTTTTATGACAGATAAGAAATGCATTAATAGTTCACTAGTGGGACTTCCCTGGTGGTCCAGTGGTTAAGACTTTGTGCTTCCACTGCAGGGGGCACAAGCTCGATCCCCAGTCGAGGAACCAAGATCCTGCATGCCAGGCAAGACAGCCAAAAAATTAAAAAAAAATTTTTTTAATTTAAAAAAATAGTTCGATAGAAAAAAAAGTTAAATATTTGAACAGAAAATATGTAGAACACTTGGAAATCTTCAGGAAAGATCACTCTGGAAATAGCACCTAGGACTTTAATCCATAACCCCCAATGTAAACTAAAAATCTATAATGGTAGAATGGGTCTAAGTATTAAACCAAGAAAACTCAAATTCCAGAGGTAGTAAGAAAAATGACTTTGCAAACCCACAGAGGTATAGAAGTAAGCATAGAGAGAGCGAAGTTAATCAAATCCATAGTGGGAGTACTTTTATGATAATTTTAGGATCTGAGAGACAGGGTATGTGAAAGCCCTCTGTATGCTGTAAAGCACTTATACATTATTATATATTATCTTTGAAATATAGATAACAATATCTGGTTTACTTATCTTACAGTGTAATTTAATTAACTATGTGAATGTGTAGATTAAAAATGCATGGATGTTAACACAGGATTAGCTAATTGCTAATCTCGACCCCAAATTCACACAGAAAGGGACCATCTGAAGTCACTGGGCGGTAGTAGTGGCAGCAGTAACAGCAGCAAGAATTGTGGATAGAAGACAGACTCTGGTGGTGCCCTCTTCTCCTCTCCAGCCTGTAGACTGCTGCCACCACACTGGTTTGGCATCATCTGGGACCCTGTTCAGCTTTACACAGGGCCGGTTTCATGGGTGAGCAGCCCGTGTGGCTGCACTAAGACGGGTCCCATGCTTGGTGTATTGCTCTGTTAACACTGTCTTGAAATTCTTAATAATTTTTTAACAAAGGACCCTGAATTTTTATGTGCACTGGGCTCCACATATTATGCAGCCAGTCCTGGCTGTAGAACCCATTTGGATGTTTGTTTCTTCTGACAAACAGGAATGGAATTTACCTGAATTTAGGCACTGGCCCAGGAGTGAACATTCCTAGAACTGCCCTGAACTGCTCCCTTGCCAGACTGTTCCTTCTTTTTAATATCCATCTGTTGGGCCCACCATAACTTCCCAGAACCTGGCTGGGTCTGTAAAGAGAACCCTGCTGCGCTGAATTTGACCTCAGCATCAGCGCCATTCTGTTGGCAACCTCTATCGTTGCCAAGAGGTTGTGGTGTGGCAAGACATCTGTCCTGCCTGACTCCAGCCAGTGGTGTATAAAGGAACTCCTGCTCCAGCCTGACCCTAGCTGGTGGGTGGCCTGGGTCTCTGAGGATGCTTTCTTCCAGAATGGACAAAGGAGAACAGAGGGGGTTAGAAAAAGCTAATTATCAATCAGAAGTCAAGAGTGACTGCTCAAAAGTGGACTTCTACCACTGAGTGTTGCCTAACCTCCCGAGCCTCAGTTTTCTCATCTGTAAATGGGGCAAGCAGAGGAGGTATCAACTTCCACAGTACTGCCAAGAGGACAGCGAGTATGCGTTAAAGACTATGTGGTTCCTGGAGCTTTGTGTTAGCACTCTGTGAAGCACGGGTTCTTAATTATGTGGGTCATGGGCCCCTGGGAGAACCTGATGCTATCTATGACTCCTTCCCACCCCTTCCTAAGCGCCCCAGAAACGTCATCTCTCAAAAGAGCTCGCCCACGGTGCCAGGGTTTGACCCAGGTGTTCCTGGACCCAGGTGAAGGCACGGGCCTCTTCAATGCTCATTTCAACGGTGCCGTCTCCACTCGGTTCTCGAAGCCTCCACCTGTGGTTCACTAAACACGGCCACCCGCATCCGCACCACCCCTCCCAATCCCAATCCCCTCCCCCGCCTCTGCAGGGGGCTGATCCCAGCGGTCTGCACAGCCCCCGAGGGTCCGCGCGGGCAGAGCGGCCGCAGGAGGGGGCGGGCCCGGCTGTCGGCCCGCCCCGCGTCGGGATCGGGGTGAGGGCTCCGACCTATGACGGGAGGGAAACTCCTGTGTCCGGGGGGCGGGAGGGAGAGGGGCGGGGGGAAGCATGCGGCTGAAAGGCGCATTGATGCAGCCGGCGGTGGCCTCGGAGCGCGGCGGGGCCGGATTGTGATCACGTCCCGGCTCCCGGGTCGTCGCCTCCTCCTCCTCCTCGCCTGCTCTGCGCGTCCCGGGGCCGCCGCGCGCCATGCGCCTCCAGGGCCCCGCCACCGCCTCCCCGCAGCGGCTCCTCGGCCTCCTGCTGCTCCTGCTGCTGCAGCTGCGGGCGCCGTCGAGCGCCTCCGAGACCCCCAAGGGGAAGCAAAAGGCTCTGCTCCGGCAGAGGGAGGTGGTGGACCTGGTGAGTCCGGTGGAGGGGACAGAGCCCCGAGCGGGGACGGGGGAGGGGGTGTATGTCTTGCGTGCGCCTGGGGGTCCCGCTTTGTCTGAGTCTACGCGGAAGGAAGGACCTGGGCTTTGCGGGTAGTGGAGTCCTGGAACTGGCGAGGGAGACCGATATGAGAGGGCCATCGTGAACCAGAGATGCCCCACGGGTCGTGTGGGACGCCCCAGAGTACAGGGAGTCGCCCAATAATTTCTGACCTCTGAGCCCCCATCGATTCCCGCCCCCCAGGGATGGAGAGGGTTAGGGCTGCAATGAGAGTAGAATGAGGAGCTTGGGTAGGTTAGAACGTGGGCCAGGGAGCTGCCTGGGACACCCTGGACTAACTGACCTCCTGGGTGGGCCTGGGCCAGGGACTTGCAACGTGTCCGCTCTTGGGGCTGGTGGCCACATCTGCCAGCGGGAGAGAATAACAATCCTCACCCAACATCCGTCCAACTCTTTGTAACTTGATGACAGTGAGTCATGTTGGGTCATCTTCCTAGGGAGTATGGGCTGCAGTTTACTTTGTTGGACGACCACAGCTGGGCCAGGAGTTGTTCAGAGGGTTTACGATCAGAAGGGGAAACGAAGGGGCCCAGCACTAACCCTCCAAGGACCCATTTCATTGTTCTGTTTAGACAGATGGGCAGCCCTTCCAGACACCCTGGGTCTTCAGCCTGTGACCACCAGGTAGGAGCATCACAGCTGAACTAAGGGAGAAGACAGTTACCAGCAGAGCAAATAAATAGCCCAAGTGCTTTCTGAAGGGGTAATCTATGGGAAGGTCTGTTTACTTAAAGCTCTTTCCTTCTAAAAGTCAACAAACCCAGTGAAGGGCAGAGTGGTTCTCTACCCTGGAGCAAGAGTGATCATTTCAAAACCACCATATTCCTTGGCATACAATAAACTTCAATCTTTAAGCAGACAAATATGGGTTACAGGCATTGCAGGACATAAGAGGGGGCATTTTTTTGATAAAAAACTGTTTCGAATTTGTCAAGCTGCCATTGTAAACTGAGCTAATAAGCCAAGCTCCCTGGCAGCTAGTTCTATGCCAGATTCAAAAGCTCTGTAAAAAAATTCCTGCCGTTCCACACTGCACTTTTTGGTGTGGTGCTATGTAATTTTGCTCCACAAAGCAGACTGTGTGTTCAGGGCTACAGTTCTATTTTTAGTGCCTAAATTGTTTAAAACTCTACCAAATGAATGTGGTTCATGTGCAGTCTGCATTTTATGAATCTGTCGTTATGATACACAAAATACCCCCTTTCCCTATAAAGCTAGCAACTTTATTTCTTTCCCTCCAAGGATTTACAGTACCTGCGGTTTCCCACAACTCTAGCCCGACTTGGAAAACTTTATTGTGCAGCCTGGCTCAGGTGCATCCTGTAGATTGGATTTGGTTTTGCTGGGGGGAAAGAATCCACACAGTCATTAAGGTTTCAACAGATTCTATAAAGCAGCTTCTTTGTACGGGATCTTTCAAAGCCTTCCTTTCAAGCGTGCAACAAGCTCTGCCCCCTGGTGGCCAGTGAAAGAAACAGGGGTTCCTTCTGCAGACATTCATGGAACCCCTACCTGATACTAATCATGTGCTGGGTTAGTGAAAGAAGTGAAAGAAGGCAGATGTAATACCTGTGGAACCGAATTCAGTAAAATTATGTGGTCTCTGAAATGCAGTTTTTAGATAAAAAGGTGAATAAAAATTCTCAACCATGGCGCAATTGACTTTTGGGGCTAGATGATTCTTTGTTGCTTTGTTGTTGTTTGTGCATCTAGCATGCTTAGCCGCATCCCTGCCATCTACCCACTAGGTGCCAATAGCAACCTCTCCCTCCCAAGCTGTGACAACCGAAAATGTCTCCAGACATTGCCAGGTATCCTCTGGGGGACAAAATTGTCCCCCGTTAAGAACTGCTCATATATAGAAAAATAAAACTTTGCTCTGAGGGGAATAACAGTGAAAAAAAAAATCAAAGAATACCAGAAGTTTTATTGTTTCTCCCTTCCCACTTGAAATCTACGTGTAAACATTGCATATATCTGCTAGTGAAAGTAACCTATCTACTAAATGAAAATTAAAGTATATCTACTAAGTTTAAATTTAAATCTACTAAATAAAGTATATCTACCAAAATGAAAATTAAGTGTAAAATTAAGCCAACTAGAATGTTTTATACTTTAGCATCTCTTTGAGTACTTTTGCAATTTTGTTAAATACGTTTCTTATTATTTCTCTGGCAGCAAATAAATAGAAGTTTTTTCTTTTTTTTTTTTCTTTCAGGAAAATGGCACTGGTCAAAGTCATAAAAATCATTTAGCAAAATAAAGATCAAATTGGTGATGTGAGAAGATTGATTGGCAAACATTAGATACATAAGGATCTTTCCTAGGCAGTGTCATTACTGAATTTAATAATATGACCATATCCAATCCTAGATGGTGAAATTAAAAAATAAGCTTTGTTAGAGAAATGCAAATCAAAACTACAATGAGGTATCACCTCACACCGGTCAGAATGGCCATCACCAAAAAATCTACAAACAATAAATGCTGGAGAGGGTGTGGAGAAAAGGGAACCCTCTTGCACTGTTGGTGGGAATGTAAATTGATACAGCCACTATGGAGAACAGTATGGAGGTCCCTTAAAATACTAAAAATAGAACTACCATATGACCCAGCCATCCCACTACTGGGCATATACCCTGAGAAAACCATAATTCAAAAAGAGGCATGTACCACAGTGTTCATTGCAGCACTATTTACAATAGCCAGGACATGGAAGCAACCTAAGTGTCCATCGACAGATGAATGGATAAAGAAAATGTGGCACATATATACAATGGAATATTACTCAGCCATAAAAAGAAATGAAATTGAGCTATTTGTAGTGAGGTGGATGGACCTAGAGTTTGTCATACAGAGTGAAGTAAGTCAGAAAGAGAAAAACAAATACCGTATGCTAACACATATATATGGAATCTAAAAAAAAAAAAAAGGCTCTGATGAACCTAGAGGCAGGACAGAAATAAAGATGCAGACGTAGAGAATGGACTTGAGGACACGGGGAGGGGGAAGGGTAAGTTGGGATGAAGTGAGAGAGTGGCATTGACATATATACACTACCAAATGTAAAATAGATAGCTAGTAGAAGCAGCTGAATAGCATAGGGAGATCAGCTCCGTGCTTTGTGACCACCTAGAGGGGTGGGATAGGGAGGGTGGGAGGGAGATGCAAGAGCGAGGGGATATGGGGATATATGTATACATATAGCTGATTCACTTTGTTATACAGCAGAAACTAACACAACATTATAAAGCCATTACACTCCAATAAAGATGTTAAAAAAAAAAGCTTTGAAGTTATTTTAATATATAAGGAATCTTGATTTTTTTTGTTCTCACTGGACAGTATATTTATAGAGAATGATAGTATTAGATCATTTATACAAATAGGGATTGTTAAAGTAAAAATTTAAATGAATTGGGCTTGCGGTTTGAAGGGTCTAATAATGGACCAATTCAGGGATAGGCACGAGGATTAGGCAGATGGAGATCCAGCTTTACCACCGATGCAGCTGTATTGCTGTGGGTGGCTTATGGCTATGTGTGTTACCCAGCAGGTTTGCTAATGCTCTCTTCCCCAGTCCTAGTCCACTCAAGGGAGTGGACACACTTGCCCTGGGCCACTATCTCACATGGTCTTGAGGAAATAATAAGAATAATCATGGCTGACTATATACTATGTGCCAGGTACTGCTCTAGCACATTTTATGTATTATCTCACTTAAATCTCCTACAAGGTAAGAATCTTTATTATTTTTCCCCATATTTCAGTTAAGGAAACAGGCATTGAAATGTTGAATAACTTGCTCTATCTCACATAGCTAATAAATGGTGGAGCCAGGATTAAAATCCAGAGTATATGACTCTAGAATCTATCACTCAACTTCTACGTGATACTACGGCACCACCCCCCCAAGGAAAACAGAGATAATCGTAGCACTTAAGAGTTTGTTAGATTACTGCCACCGTATTAAAGACTAATGGTCACTTGCAATGAGATTATTTATTCCTTCTTCTTGGTGGAGAGGGCTGAGTGGGGTTGGAGGCCAGAAGTGTTCCAACACTTCCTCCACATGAAAATAGGGAGGAGAAGCATGTGTGCTTATCCAGCTTAGAGATATTGCCAGTGTAAGATAACTATTGAGTTAAGATTTTATTTTATAATTATATCTCTGAGAATTTATCTTAGGGAAATAATTGAAAAGAAGAAAAAAGCTATGTGGATAAAGATTTTCATTACAATAATGTTAACGATAGAAAAAAAATAGAAATAACGATCCCAAAATAGTGCAATGTTTGCATAAAATTGTAAAAGTATAATTCTGAAATCCAAGTCTCTTTACAATATGTAGGGTTAGAAGAAAAGAGCAGTATATCAAATTATGTCTACCTTAGAATACAGCCATTTAAAAATTGTGTATGCTTTTTTTTTTTAAGATTTTTATTATTTATTTATTTGGTTGCACTGGGTCTTAGTTGTGGCAGGTGGGCTCCTTAGTTGCATCTACAGGACTCTTTAGTTGTGGCATGCGAACTCTTAGTTGCGGCATGCATGTGGGATCTAGTTCCCTGACCAGGGATTGAACTCCGGCCCCCTGCATTGGGAGCACAGAGTCCTATCCACTGCACCACCAGGGAATTCCCAAAAATTGTGTATGCTCTTAATGAGCAGTAGAAAAAAGCAGACAAATGAAAACATTTTCTCTTCTTTGATTGTGTGTATGTGTAAAGTCTGCAAAAAAAAAAAAAAAAAAAAAGAATAGGAAAGAAATCCTAATATTTTAGAAATAAGTTTAAAAATCGGTTCTTTATATATAAAAAATAACTCATCTGGAACATGGGCAAGTGGTATGAAGGGATTCTTGACTCCAAGTCCTCAAAGTAAATGCAGTTCTGATCAGACTGAGTCTTTGAATCTTAAGTGAAGGGAGTTTTTCCCCCTTTCTTTTTTCTGTTGCAGTATAATGGCATGTGCTTACAAGGGCCCGCGGGGGTGCCTGGGCGAGATGGGAGCCCTGGGGCCAATGGCATCCCTGGTACCCCTGGGATCCCAGGTCGAGATGGATTCAAAGGAGAAAAGGGGGAATGCCTGAGGGAAGTCTTTGAGGAGTCCTGGACGCCTAACTATAAGCAGTGTTCGTGGAGTTCACTGAATTATGGCATAGACCTTGGAAAAATTGCGGTAAGTAAAGTCTGAATTATTTTAAAGTTGAAGTAAAACTTAAAGGTTTTCATAGTTGAGTGGTAATTTTAAGTGTGATTTTATTTTATTTTTACTAAAAGACAAAAAATATTAAGGAATGTGTACCATGTGACTTCTAACTTAGAATTAGTGAAAACATTGATAACATTTCAGAATTAATTTTATAAAGCTCTTTCTGAGATAAATATATCACCATATTATTTTAACCCTAACAATACTTAAAATAACTTACTCTTTTTTTTTTAGTGGAAACAAAAAGGGAGAGCATAGGTGTCTGTGTTGGACAGTAAGCAACTTTCCAATCTTGTCCTAAAGTGAATTTAAATTAGTCTAAGAAATTCTGCTGTGGTTCCAGATATAAAGGTGAAAAGAAATATCCAAGAAATTAACACATGATTGGAATTATCTAGAGGTGGGAAGTCCATTGGTATTTGTCCTTATTCTGGGTAGCAGGCCCAGCTTAAAATTGCTAAGCTTAAGAGAAGTAGAATGGACCAGAGATACACTACAATGACCATTTAAAATTATTCTGTAATATTTAGGGAGAAAAATTACTCAAAATAGCCTATCTGGCAATGCATTTGGATTAATGACTCAGTCACTTTGATTAGTGTTTGCTTCCAAAGTAACTGGCAAGTCCACTGGGCTGGCACAGAGTTGAAGTTGGTGCCATTTCAAGCCTCTTTCTTCTTTTGTTGACAGACTCTGTACACGGTTCTATATCCACAATATATTATTCCTTGATATTAACCACTACTACCACCAGGCAAATAGAAGAGATTTTATTTTCATAAAGCTCTCAGGTTCTAAGTAGCAATCTGTGTATTATCCCTGCTCCTCTTTCAGCTCTTTAATGTCCGCTCTATTATCTATAAAAATGTTAGAGACTGTCTTGATTTGATTTCCGTGTGGTAGAATTTCCATATAGCTTCCATAGTTTGGTGACTGACCAGTTATATTTTCACACGTGATTTCTTAGAAAGCATTTTGTTAACATGTTGCCTACTTCTTTAAACACCTGACATTGATAGACTGGTTGCTTATTTATAGTTCATCAAAAGTTGCTTGGGCTTCCCTGGTGGCGCAGTGGTTGAGAGTCTGCCTGCCAATGCAGGGGACACGGGTTCGAGCCCTGGTCTGGGAAGATCCCACATGCCGCGGAGCAACTGGGCCCGTGAGCCACAACTACTGAGCCTGCGCATCTGGATCTTGTGCTCAGCAACAAGAGAGGCCCCGATAGTGAGAGGCCCGCGCACCGCGATGAAGAGTGGCCCCCGCTCGCCACAACTAGAGAAAGCCCTCGCACAGAAACGAAGACCCAACACAGCCATAAATAAATAAATTAATTAATAAAATAAAATAAGATTAAAAAAATTAAAAAAAAAAAAAAAGTTGCTGGCTGAGTTCTCTCTAAAAACTTGCCCTGTGGACTCTGGATTATTAATACAATATGTTTTCAAGTTCCTTTTAGCAGTGGTCAGAATGGGTTTGGGAGCCTTCTACAGGTAAAAGGTAGTAGGACCATGAGCCAATAGACAAACAAATTTTGCAAAGACCTGGGTCTTATCATTGTGTCATATAGGTAAAGACTAAAAACCCCACCTATGCTTTACTCCTGATACTGTTTTCTGTTGCTTAAAAAGAAACAGGTTAGGGACTTCCCTGGTGGTCCAGTGGTTAAGACTTCGTGCTCCCAATGCAGGGGGCCTGGGTTCGATCTCTGGTCAGGTAGCTAGATCCCGCATGCCGCAACTAAAAGATCCCGCACAAGGCAATGAAGATCTCGCATGCCTCAACTAAGACCCAGCGCAGTCAAATAAATATTAAAAAAAAAAAAACAGGTCAAAGTAATATATATGGGCAGTGCTAGTCTAGAATGTAAGTTCCATGAGGGCAGGGATTCTGTGTTGTTTACTGTTGTATCTGTAGTATCCAGAACGTAGGAAATAATTTTGGAATAAAAAGAAAAGTAAATATATAGACTGTTTTGGTCTAAAATACTGAAGACTGGCTGTTTTTGGTAAAAACTGAAAGATACCCTCAATGGCGTGAATAATTCTAAGAAAGCCATAATTCTATTTTCTTAGAGTTTCTAATATCAGAGTCTCTTTTCCATTTGCAGAGAACTGCTTTCCCTCTGTAAAAGCTAAGCTTTTTAAATGCAGTTTGGGGAAAAGGATAGTTAAATAAAATGCACAATACAATCTGAAAGCATCTTTTTAATTAAAATTGAAAATGCTAATTAAACCCTATTTCTGTGTTTGTGACAGGAGTGTACATTCACAAAGATGCGTTCGAACAGCGCCCTAAGAGTTTTGTTCAGTGGCTCGCTTCGGTTAAAATGCAGAAGCGCATGCTGTCAGCGTTGGTATTTCACATTCAATGGAGCTGAATGTTCAGGACCTCTTCCTATTGAAGCCATAATTTATTTGGACCAAGGAAGCCCTGAACTGAATTCGACAATTAACATTCATCGCACTTCTTCTGGTATGTAGAATGGTGACGTTGCAGAATGTGCCTCAGATCTTTAGAGACCAAAGATTAGTTTTGAGTCCACTATCATGGTAGGTCATAGCAAGCTTTCTGTGCATAATTCTCCATCCTGGTTGCATTTCAGAATTTCTTATAGATCTTTTAAAAACTATGTGGATGCCTGAGTCTCATCTCTGATCACCTGAATCAGAATCTTGGGGTAAGTCCCCAGCAGCTGTATTTTTTAAAAGATCACAAGGTTGAAAATCACTGAGTTAGATGAAATGGCGAAATAGCCAATAATGCCGTAGAGCAGTGGTTTTCAACCTTAGCTATACCTTGTGTTCAACTGGGGAACTTTAAAAAATCACCGTGCCTGGGTAACACTCCTCCATGAAGGCTGACTTAACGGGTCTGGTTGCACCTCAGGCAATGGAACTTCCAAAGTCTCTCCTGGTTATCTCAATGTTCAGCCAAGCTTGAGAACCACTGGCTTAGATTGATAAGAAGGCTGATTTCTCTGCCTTGTTCTTTAAAAAGGTAGGTACAGTCTGCTGCATTTGTAAAAGAGAACATTTCTATATTGTTCCTGCATTCTCTGTTTGCTTCTACCTCCTATAAAAGAAACGACATTCAATTAAACCAGTGGTCACTTAAGCTGTTAAAAAAAAAAAAACCTTGGACTTCCCTGGTGGTCCAGTGGTTAAAACCCTACGCTCGCACTGCAGGGGGCGCGGGTTCCATCCCTGGTCAGGGAAGATCCCACATGCTGTGCGTGGCCAAAAAACCCCAAAACTATTGGGTTTTTTGTTTTGTTTTGTTCTGTTTTTGTTGAGTTTTTTGGGGTTTGTTTTGCTGTATTTTAAGGTTCATTGAAAGAGTTTAGAAGCTCCCAAAAAGTAGAAGGGGAAAAAACTACCTATTAATGTCATCACCCAGACACACCACTATGAGTATTTGGCTGCCAGCTATTTTGCTTTCTTGAGTTGCTGTGTGGCAGGAGCTGGGAGTGTGGCACACCATAACACAACACATGCCGAGAGAATCACAAGGTGTCGATAGCGATAGCTTCATTTCCCTGATTTCTTGAAAGGATTTCTCACGAATCTTGTACTTAAAAATGTCAGAGGGAAGAGAAGAGATCCCCTCACTGCTAACCAGAAGAAATATTTCAGCATTCTTAGGGATCAAGTCAGATACTGATCCCCCAAATTAATAGAGCACATTTATCCCTAAGAAATCAAGGGCATCCCTTCCATTTTCTTCCTCAGATCCCCACAATATCCTCAAGATGTAAAGAAGATACTTTAACCCCTTCTCTCTGCACATAGAGGAGGTCCAGGGAAATAAAGTGTCTTACCCTGAACAGTCGACTCTGTCCTGGAGAGCAGAAACCAGAGCCCTGCTCTCTTGTCTCCCAAGACAAGGTTTGATCAGATGAAAAAGCCTTTTCACTAAGTTCTGTGCTATAAAGGAAGAGGTGCTTTCCATCTGAGAAGCAGTAACTAAAATTTTTAAAATCTGGGTATAAAATACAAAATTTGACTAGGAAGTGATATGTGTTTAAATAGTAGTTGATATAAGCAACTTACTTTCTATTGCAGTATCTTTAAATGTGTGTGTTAATATCTTGCTATAATGTAAGCTCTCAGGCCTAGGAACTGTGACCTATACATACATATACTTTGTAAATTATTTAACATAGCATTTCCCAACCATGTTGTGGAAACTTATTTGGTGTGATCAGTTGGGTAGAATGTCAGAAGTAATTTGTTATTCATAACAGTTTTTGTCTTAAGATGAGTTAAAGGTTACCTCTATAATAAATTCACTTTCCCTTGCACACTGATACTCTTTCTTGAGGGAAAGGAAAGGGATGCACTTACAGTTTGCACATCAGAGGATGACATTAAGCCTTGGATATGTCCATGGGAGTTTGACATACATTAGGATGTCATCTTCTTACCTGGATCTAGGAGGAAAACAGGTTGAGAACCCCTAATCCAACATAGTTTAAGTGCTTAATAAGCTGCAATACTACCTTATCACAAAAAAAATGTTCATTCATTCAAAAAACATTATTTCATTTGTTAAAGACCATGAAGTGACCACTTGACTCTCCCCGTCCCGTGTGAGGCTGACACTGAACGCAAACTTGTCTGACCTCCTGTGGGATGAAGTGAACAAATTTTTAGGCCGTGGATGTCAAGACCTTGGGAGAACATGAGGATTTCCAGGCTTTCTCACCTGGCATGATACTGAGAATTCTAGATTAAATGGGACTGTGGGCACGCACTGCTTAGTTCTCCCAACTTTGAAAGGGGCCTGAACCAGTCACAGGTCCCCAGATTCAGAGGGACTTGCCTTCAATTCACTGATGTCACAGCTGGTGGAAGCAGATTGCTTTAGGCCTGCAACCCCTGGCTCGGTTCAAATGCACTAACCTTAACCAGATAGGAAAACTAACCAGTCACATGTGGTCATCCCTACCCTACTTATATGTAAGAACCCGTTTTCTTAAAGAATGTGCCAATCTGCCAACCTTTTCCCCCTGACACAGACGTCAAAGGGGTTGTACCTTTTGCCTATTAAAATCAACACTGGGGGAATTTTTTTTAATGTTGGAGAAGAGCCTTGATAAGAAGGAATGCAACTTATATATATTAGTATGTGAAAGTCGAGAGGACCTGTGAAAAGGCACTTGTTTATAAAGCATAAAAACACAGAGGAAAAACAGGATTTACTTAGTTTTTTGTTTTTTTCATGGTGAGGAAATTCTGGATTGAAGGACTGATATAATGATTACGCTAGAATTTTCTTTTAATGTTATAAAAGTCCTTTTTTCTTCTAGTTGAATACCATCAAGTGTATACAGGTAAGTGTTGGAAAGGGCTTTCTTTACAAAAGACTTACATATCACGTCGAAGTCTTGGCTTTTAAAAGTGTAGGCTTCCTTTGTTTAGTCAAATAAATTGCTTTTTTTTGTTTTAGGTCATCTCTGTAACTAAACAAAGTCTCCCTTTATGATTAAAACCTCTAAGAAAATTCTCCGTGAAGCTTATTTCATAGAATGGATATGTATACATCTTTTAAAAATATTTATGTGCTAAGAAAAAGAGAACTTATCTGTATAAGACCTTTATTAAGTATTAGCATTTTTAATTCCCTGTACATTAAGTAGATTTAACCTAGCTTGCTGAAGTAATACAGTTGAGCTAAAGGTTTTTGCTTTTTGTTCTATAGAGATCTGTAATTCTCACCTTGTTTTGCAGTGGAAGGACTCTGTGAAGGAATTGGTGCCGGCCTAGTAGACATTGCTATCTGGGTTGGAACTTGCTCAGATTACCCGAAAGGAGATGCCTCTACGGGATGGAATTCAGTGTCCCGTATCATTATTGAAGAGCTGCCGAAATAAATCCTTTCGTTTTTGTTCCCTACCTCTCTTGTATTATACCTTTGAATGGTTCATTTTAGTGACCCCTTATATAATTTTTATGTGTACATCTGAATGAAAAAACACAATTAAATGTGTTTACAGACCAAAGTGTGATTTCACACTGTTTTTAGATCCAGTATTCATTTTCCTTCCATCAAAACTGGTTTTGGGATTTTTGTAGAAAATTAAAATACTTTCTTCATATTCCCATTCCCTGAACCTATAATTTGGAATGTTATTGCGGTCTCCGTTTCTTTCCTGTTCTCTTAGTGTAGCACTTTTTAAAATATAAAAGCTACCAGTCTTTGTATGAGTTGTAAATGTTCAGAATTGTTTTATATCTGTGAAATAAAACTTATTTCAAACAACTTTAATATCTTTAACGTAATTGCCACTAAAATGAGGGTTTCTGGTACTTTATATCTGGAAAGTTGAGGATAAACCTGATTTTGTATTTATCCGTTTAACAATCATGTTTTAAATTTGGTACATGTATAGTCCTGTTCCATATTTTGAGGGATACAAAGAGAAAGGGATATTTATGTGTCAGGAAATGCACTAGCACTTTACAAATTTTATCTTAATTTAACAAAGAGTAAAAAGACGGGGACTCTGGTCTCAAATTGCTTACCATTTGGTAGGGAAACTAAGATACACACAAAAATAACAAATCAAAGATTAATATGTTGATTGTGACAAAAGTTGTTGAAGAGGTGGTATAATTCAAAGAAAGACCTATCACTTCTGGCTGAGGTGATCAGAAAGAATTCATGATGAAGGAAGTACAGGTGTAAGACTGATAAAGTTAAGTAAATCCTGGGCTTGACTTGGAAGTGTCAGTATGAACTCATAAGGTATCCTAAATAAAGCTATAAAACAATTAACAGAATCTCCTAGCTTTGTTTACTGAAAAGACCTAGAAATAATGACCAAACTAGTAATGCCCGGATTGTGATCTCTATATACCATTTCCTACTAAAAGGAACTAAGGCACCTTGAAGAAATGGGTGATTTCAGCTCTGGGGCAGGAAATGTACAAGATGAGCCTGGAACATCTTGGCAACTATGAAAGACGACTCAACAGGATCCAAGAGCCAATGTGGATTGGTTCTCACTGGCAAAGATGATACGATTTAAGCATCAATGAAGATAACAACTGGAATGGTTTGAAACACATCAGATATGTTTAAATGCATGAGTTCATAATGATATTAAAATAAAATTCATTGGTCAACTTAGAGGATGCCAGGAAATCAACTTGTTACTTTGAAATTTGGGGAAAAAAGCAAAGCATTTGTTCTGCTTTCTCTACATGAACTGTATTTCTGGGTAACCAAATTGTTGATGAAGGAAAATTTCTCTATGGAATGTGTGTGTGTGTGTATTTTATAGTAATATATATTGGTATAGATAACAAATGAAGAAAGTGATGGGATATCCCTCTTTTCAACCCTGCATGATTTTAGGGCTCTAGCAATGATCATCAATGACTGATAACATTCCAACATGAAAAGAAGACTATGTGCCCCCTAAGGAAAGCACATAACACTACCCAAGAAGTTGTTTTGCAAGAAAGAATCAAACCTGGATCTGATTTAGCCTCCAGATACAACCGTTAAATTTTAGGCAATACGGGGGATAGAAGAATATGTTAATTGACATAGGATTATAATCAGCAAATCAGGACTATGGAAAACTTGAAAGACAACTGGGTTTCTTCAACAAATATACTGCAACAAAGGAGAAAAAGGAAAACATGGATTAAAAGAGATTTAATAGGTATTAACTCTTTTCGGTGTTTGGACTTTATTTGGATGCTTGAGATAGTTCAGGACATTTAAACATAGATATTTGATATAAAATGATTTTGGGTTTTGGTGTGAAGTAGTATTGTGGTTATTTTAAAATAGCACTTATATTTTAGAGATACAGAAATATTCAAGATAAAGTGATATGATGTCTGGAATTTGCTTCAGAATAACCTGGAAAGGAAAAGTGGGTGAGAGGGGGCCTAGATGAAATAATGTTGAAGATAGGTAGAAGTTAACCAAGATGGGTAAAAGTTGTGACAAATGGGGACTGGGATTAAGGACATATTGAGTGGAGACCAGAACATTAGTTAAGACCTCTTTGAATTGGCACAGACTGTGAAGGTATTTGTGTCCCATGTGAATGCCCGCCAAAGGACATCAACTGCACAGGAGGCTCTTAATGATGAGGTGGACAAAATAACTCGCTATGGATGTGAGTCAGCTTCTTTCTCCAGCACTCCAGTGCTAGTTCAATAGACCCCTAAACAAAGAGGCTGAGGTGGCAAGGATGGAGGTTATGTATGGATTCAACAACATGTAATTTCCCTTACTAAGGCTGGCCTGGCTAGTGCTTCTGCTGAGTGCCTAATGGGCCAACAGAGAGTCCAACCTTGAGTCTCTAATATGGCATCATTCCCAGGGGGACAAGCCAGTCACCTAGTGCAGGCTGATTACACTGGACTTATATCATGGAGGGGCAGAGGTTTGTTCTCGTGGAAATAGACATATATTCTGGATACAGATTTGTCTTCCCTGCCCTTAATGCTTCTGCTAGCACTACCATTCATGGACTCACAAGAATGCCTTATCCACCACCTTACATTCTAAACAGGATTGTTTCTTATATATATATATATATTTATTTATTTGGCTGTGCTGTTTCTTAGTTGCAGCACGTGGGATCTTCATTGCCGCGTGTGGGATCTTTAGTTGCGACATGCAGGATCTAGTTCCCTGACCAGTGATTGAACCCAGGCCCCCCTGCATTGGGAGCACGGAGTCTTAACTGCTGGACCACCAGGTAAGTCTCTAAACAGCATTGTTTCTGATCAAGAAACTTCATATCACAGCAAAGAAGTGCAGCGATAGGGCTTGTCCCATGGAATTAACTTGTCTTTCCACATCCCCCATCACCTGGAAGTGACTGGCCTAAATGAAAGGGGAAATGGCTTACTGAGGACTCATTGATGGTACCAGTTGGTAGACAACATCCTGAAAGAATGGGGTTCTGTCTTACAGGTGCAGTATATGCTTTGGATCAGAAAGCATTACATGGTGTTCTCACTCCTATAGCCAGAATACAAGTGGCAGAAGTGGAAGTGGCTTCTCTCACTATTACATCTTATAACCCATTTGCAGATTTTTGCTTCCTGTCCTGACAACTTTGAGCTCTGCTGGTTTGGATATCTAAGTATCCAGTAAGGGAATGCTTCTGCCAGGGGATACAACAATGTTTCCACTGAATTGGAAGATGAGACTATGTATTTAAAATAACAGAAATGTCTTTATCCCATGGTTTCTGTGGGTCAAGGATCTAGGCACAGGTTAGCTGAGTCCTCTGCTCAGGGTGTCACCGTGCTGAAATCGAAGTGTTGGCTGAGGCTGCAATCTCATCTGGGGCTCAGGGTCCTCTGCACAGGTCATGTGGTTGTTAGCAGAACTCAGTGCCTTGCAGCTGCGTGATTAACGTCCCTGTTCTCTTGCTGTCAGCGGGGGATGGCGCTCAGCACCTGGAGGTCGTTCTCAGGGCCTTGCCATGCGGCCCCTCCTATCTCAACATGGTTGTTTTGCTTCCAGACTAGCAAGAGAACTCTTCTGCTTTTTTATTGTTCTGAAACATGTTTTTATCTTTCATTTAACATTAAGAACATCTTTTTTGTTGTTGTTGTTGTTTTGGTGGGATTTTTTTGGTTTTTTTTTTTTTTTGGCCGCTAGTGCGGCATGCAGGATCTTAGTTCCCCGACCAGGGATCGAACCCGTTCCCCCCTGCAGTGGAAGCACAGAATCTTAACCACTGGATCACCAGGGAAGTCCCAAGAATGTCTTTTCATGTAGACGAATGTATGTTTACCTCATCCTCGTAAACAGCTACACAGCATTCCATTATAGTAATAAAATAGATCATCATTTATTTAGCTAGACCCTAGTGACTGATTGTTAACATCGCTTTCTATTCCCACTGTTCCAAACAATGCTGCAATGAAATTTCCTTGCACACACAGAGTATGTCCTGGGGCATTTCTGCAAATGTGCCTGTAGGGCAAATTATCCCTGGGTCCAAGAGGAAGCACGTTTCAAATTTTGATATATTACTGACTTACCCTCAAATATGACAATTTTCACTCCTGCCCATAGTGTTGGAGAATTTCTGTTCTCCCTACCCTAGCCAGCATGGGATATTATGAAACTTTTTTTTTCCTTCCAGTTTCCTTGAGATATAACGCATAATTATGCACGGCATAATGATTTGGCTTAAGTACATCTTGAGATGATTATCACAATAAGTTTAGTGAACCTCCATCATCTCATATAGATACAAAATAAAAGAAATAGAAAAAAAATTTTTTTTCCTACTGATGAGAACTTAGCATTTACTTTCTTAACAGCCTTCACAGATAACATACAGCAGTGTTAATTACATTTATCATGTACATTACATCCCTAGTACTTATTTCTATAACTGGAAGTTTGTACCTTTTGACTACTTTCATCCGCTTCCCCCTCCCCTCAATCCCCACGTCTAGTAACCACAAATCTGATCTCTTTTTCCATAAGTTTGTCTGTTTCTTTTTGAAACCTAATTGACCTACAACACTATGTTAGTTCCTTTTGTACAATATAGTGATTCGATATTTCTATACATTTCAAAATAATCGCCATGATAAGTCTGGTTGGCAACCAGCTGTTTGTTTTCTGAATCTACGACTCTGTTTCTGTTTTGTTGTGCTTGTTCATTTGTTTTGTTTTTTAGATTCCACATATAAGTGAAACCAAACAATATTTGCCTCTGTAAATATCTTCTCTCATTCAGTAGGTGGCCTTTTTTTTTTCGTGAATAGATGTTGAATTTTGTCAAAAGATTTTTCTTCATCTATTGAGCTGATCATATGATTTCTATTCTTCAGTTTGTTAATGTGGTGTGTCACACTGATTGGTTGGTAGATATTGAACCTCTTTCATCCCTGGAATAAATCCCACTTGATCATGGTGTATGATCCTGTTAATGTGTTGTTGAATTCAGTTTGCTAATATTTTGTTGAGGATTTTTACATCTGTGTTCATCAGTGATATTGGCCTGTAATTTTGTTTTCTTGTGTTCTCTTTGTCTAGTTTTGGTATCAGGGTGATGCTGGCCTCGTAGAATAAGTTCGGAAGAGTTCCTTCCTCTGCAATTTTTTGAACTAGTTTGAGATGGATAGATGTTAACTCTTCTTTAAATGTTTGGTAGAATTCACCTGTGAAGCCATCTGGTCTGGGATTTTTTGTTTGTTGGGAGATTTTTTATTACAGACTCAATTTCATTCCTGGTCATTCAATCTGTTCATATTTTCTACTTCTTCCTGATTCAGTCAGGAGATTGTACCTTTATCGGAATTTGTCCTCTTCTTCTAGTTTGTCCACTTTATTGACATATAGTTGTTCATTGTAATCTCTTATGATCCTTTGTACTTCTGTGGTGTTTGTTGTAACTGCCCCTTTTTGTTTATGATTTTATTTTGGGGGGCCTTCTCTTTTTTTCTTGATGAGTCTGGCTAAAGGTTTATCAATTTTGTTTATCTTTTCAAAGAACCAGGTCTTAATTTCATTGATCTTTTCTATTTTTTTTTTTTTAGTCACTATTTCATTTATTTCTGCTCTGATCTTTATATCTTTCCTTTACTAACTTTGGGTATTGTTTGTTGTTCCTTTAGATGTAAGGTTAGATTGTTGAGTTGATATTTTTCTTGCTTTCTGAGGTAGACTTGTATCACTATAAAATTCTCTCTTAGAACAGCTTTTGCTGCATTCCATAGGTTATGGATTGTGTTTTCATTTTCATTTGTCTCCAGGTATTTTCTTATTTCCTCTTTGATGTCTTCAATGACCAATTGGTTGTTTAGTAGCATATTGTTTAGCTTCCACGTGTTTGTGTTTTGGGTAGTTTTTTCCTTGTAGTTGATTTCTAGTCTCATAGCACTGTGGTCAGAAAAGATGCTTGCTATGATGTATGGTCAGGCCCTCAAGATGGCTGTTCTCTTGCTCTCTGTACCTCCCCTGATCAACCAGTCCCTGCTTTACTCACATGACTCTCTAATCCTCTTAATTATAGGGCTTAATTAGTAACTGCCTACCTACTTGCCCCCTGCCCCAGCTGCTGGTTTCCCTGGTAATTGATGAGCTAATCTGGCATCAATTCACCCTATAAATGGTAGCCGCCTTCTCCCAGGAGTGGTGAGGGTTGTTTCCGTGTCCTGCCTGCTGTCTGCCACGCACAGTGAGGTGTTGCTCCAGGACCTTGCTTCATGTGTAAGTTTCTCTTATCCAATAAATCCCTGAT
The DNA here is from genome assembly GCF_965194805.1 of Balaenoptera borealis. NCBI lineage: Eukaryota > Metazoa > Chordata > Mammalia > Artiodactyla > Balaenopteridae > Balaenoptera > Balaenoptera borealis. Next base: position 33,291,393 of record NC_138876.1, on the reverse strand, counting down.
GTCTCTGTTGCTGTCTCTGGGTGAGAAAACTCCTGAGAGCTGAGATGTCAGGACATAAGGATGGGAAACAGAAAGTTGTGGAGGTGATCGCGAGGAGGCCGTCTACTAGCATGTGGGGCCTTGTGGTAGCTGTGTACCATGAGAGGTGTCTTTTTCTTCCATTATGTTGATGATATCCTGTTAACCTAAGTCTTTTTCCAGTTTAAAAGTAGCAGCCCAGTGCTCCTCATTCATCTGACTGCACGGGGGTGGCTGGTGAATAGAGACAAAACTCAAGGACCTGGATTATCTACAAAAATACAAGCATACCCCTGACCTACCACCCCTAAACAATTACAGACACAGGCTTTAGGGATATGAATTCAGAGACAGACTTGTGAATTGAACATGGCCCGTTACCCGGGAGTGTTTGGTTGAGGTCTGTGGCAACAGCAAAATAATAAGAGTGCCCTTGGGCTTTTGATCCCAACTATGGAAGGGGGCAGAGCAATGATAGAGTGTGATGGAACAACAGCTATATGCAGTCTACGATACATTACAACAGGTGGAAGACATTACAAAAAAACTACCCGATTCTTTGAGCATGCAAAAAACCACTATTCATTTGTATGCAACATATAGGATCCCCGTGGACATCGATAGTGACCAAGGAATCTACTTTATTGGCCATGAAGTTCAGGAATGGGCCGATACAAAGGACATACACGGGCATTTCCACCTGCCTTACAACCCCACTGCTACCGGGCTATGAAGAGACTACTTAAACAACAATTGAGATGGGAAACTCACTCTTAACATGTGGACACATCCCAGGAGCAATCATCCCAGTGCCGACGCCATGTTAACCCGGAGGTAACTAGTCAACACTGTTCGAGTTCAACTGTTGACCACCGAAGGACTGTTGCCAACTACATCAGGACAGCAACTCATTTTTGCCCTTCACAGGATCTATCCCCAGGGGAACATATTATAAATAGCCCTTAGGACTGGCAGGTAAGTCCTCAGTGGTTTGGGTTTGCTGTCCCATTGGGGAATAGGATCAGAAATGTTTACAGATTTACAGATTTCACCTGTCTTCTACCCAGCCCCACCTCAGATTACTAAGGTAATTAATCCAGGCCTCTACTGTAGAAAGGCACCATTATACTAACCCTGTGCACTGTTACACCACCTCTCCAGTATTCGGCACTGGCTATGGAGACTGAGGGTGGGCAGGTGGTATGGTATTGCAGGCCAGGACAAAACGCTTAGACAGGAGTGGCATTACCTCAGGATGATGTTACTGCTTGTATTTTGCTTAACGGTCATGATCTTCCCTATATTGTGCCTGTTAGACATCTTGCATCTTGTCCTACTCTGAGTGAAGGGAATCTGTTTGTGGACTGGGTGACAATGGTGGCCTCACTGAGAAATGAGTTTGATTGCTGGCTCTACAGCAAAATGCCATTGTCAACCTCTGAGAGTCCATGAAAAATTGACTTGATAAGCACCTGGTTCCAAAGCTTGCCCAACTGTTGGACTGTCTGTATTGCATTTGTGGTATTTGGTTGCAGTTGCACTTCTACCTACCTGTCCTCAGGGATATAGCAGAAGAAGTATGGGCCAAGATTATAGAGGTCGTACAGGATATGTAAGGGTGGAGTGTTTGACCAGGCCGTTCAGGATGACTGTCCTCTTGCTCCTGTATATCCCCTGCTCAGCCAGTACCTGCTTCACTCACATGACTATCCAATCTTCTTAATTATAGGGCTTAATTAGTAACTGCCTATATGCTTGCTCCCTGCCCCAGCTGCTGGTTTCCCTGGTGATTTATGAGCCAACCTGACGTTAATTCCCCCTATAAATGGTAGCCTCCTTCTCCCCCGAGTAGCAAAGACTGCTGCCATGTCCTGCTTGCTGTCTGCCACGCACAGTGAGGTGTTGCTCCAGGACTTTGCTTCAGGTGTGTAAGATCTCTTGTCCAATAAGTCACTGATGTCTCTGTTGCTGTCTCTAGGCTCTTTCTTCAGTCTTGAGGCTGGCAACTACGAGGCTTGCAGGCCTGTGGGGTGCAGCCCAACAAACGATTTTAATCTTCAATTTACTGTGACTTGTCTTGTGGCCTAACATGTGATCTATCCTGGAGAATAGAACTTTTGCTTTTAAAAGATTTGCCTGATTAGGTAGGTTGGACCCACCCAGGATAATCTCCCTTTGAATTATAGTCAACTGATTAGGGACCCTAATTACATCTGCAAAATTCCTTTTGCCATATTGTTCTATAATCATGAAGGTGATATCCAATTGTATTTACAGGTCCCTACAATGCTCAAAGGCAATTACACTGGTGTTTACCCCAGGGGGCAGGAATTGTGGGATCCATCTTAGAATTCTGCCTACCACAGGCTGGCCCCCTGGCCATCTTACAGTCCTTATACCACTGAATCAACAGGTGAAAAAGGTTAATCTACTGGTGTTATGATCTCAGTTACCGCAGGATATTGCTTGCCTTTATAATGGAAGCAAGGAGGATTTTTTCTGGAACCCAGGAGATTTTCTGAGGTTCCTTTCAATACTTCCATGCCAACAGTAAAGATCAATGGAAAGCTACAGGAACTGGAAAAAGGCAGGACAATTGAGGATTCAGACCATTCAGAAGGGAAGGATTGAATCATTCTACCAGAAAAGAATCTGGAGCTGTGGGTTCTGGCTGTGGGCAAGGAAAATAGGGAATAAGTGGGTGAAGGTGGAAGCTATAGACGTCAACTCTGACCTCATGAATAACTACAGAAACCAGGACTGGTAGCTTTGCATATTTTCTGTTATATGTATGTGTTTATTCTAACTTCTCCTTCCCATTTTAATTTTATATAACACTAGGTGGAGGTCAACTTTACAATGTAGTCTTTAGTGGGACCTAAGACTGAAATTGAGGCCTAATTAATATAGGCAGCAATGGATTCAATGACCATTGAGGCTTTGTGTTTTACTTGGGGGAAGGGCAAGAACTTCACTTATCAGAGAGTTAGCTGTTTCTTGCTAAAATGTAGTTTCTTTGTTGGGCAGGCATTGAAATGTGTGTAGAATGTGCATATGAAAGCTGAGAAGTCAAAGGGGTCGACTGAGCTGGTTATGAACTTATTGCTTCCCAGCTCCAAATTCATTCTCCAGTTGCACACCCAGAGTGCTCAGTCCTTTGACTGCCTTGTAGCCCCAGCCCAGGAGGCTTGGTGATCACCTTGCTGCGGTCTTAAGAGGCACACCGCATGCTTCTGGCTTCATGCTGTAGCAACCCACAGCCCTCACCACGCACACTCCCAAGCATGACCCGACTTTCCTGCCCCCTGCAGGGCTGTTCCTGAGACCTTTCCAAGGTGGACAATGTCCGCTCTGGCTTGGCACCTGCAGAAACATCCCAGCTTCCTCAGCAACCTGCTTACATGCCTTGGCTTGCCTGTGTCCTAGGTGATTGTTTCCTATTTATCAGATGACCCTAAACCAGTTCTGGCACAGGCAACCCAGCAAACATTCTCACCGGCCAGTGGTCATCTGCAATCGTACCTTCTCCAAAATTCAGTTAACTATCAAGTTAAGAAAAAGGGAATTCTGTTGGAGCCAAACTGAGTATTATAACCCGGGAAGCAGATTCTCAGAAAGCACTGAGACCTCGTCCACCTGTTAGAAGTTGAAGGCATAGACTTATACGTTTTTGAGACAAAGAATCATACATCAAAATGACATGCTGATATTTTATACAAAGTTCACCTTAAGATACATAGTCCAGGTAAGCACATACAAAGCGAGCAGGGAGTCGCGGTGACCCCCTGCAGAGCTGGGAAAGAACACTATTCCTTTAAGAAGTTACATTGCTAGCTTCAGAAGAAACAAAAAAAAGTTGAGCAGGCACTCCCACCTTTGAGGAGCTCTGCTTAATGTGTAATGCAGATGCACACTGGACATTAGGGAGGGAGAAGGCCCAAACAGAATTTTATGTTTAATTTTTTTTGTCCTGCCTTTAAATTTTATTCTATCAGAGGTATGAATGACAGAGGGGGATCCTCTTCCAAGCTTGCCTTTCCTTGGGTACTCTCCCTCTGCCCTAGGGTACTGTTAAGAGTTCTCAACACGCAGTCATCCCTCGGCATGAGCAAGGAATCGGTTCTAAGGCTCCCCTTGCCCCCCCCCAGTCCCCTGCGATTGCTGAAGTCTCTTATATAAAATGGAGAAGTACAGTCTGCCCTCAGTACCCCGGGGTTCCGCATTGGAGGATTCTGCATCTGAGGATTCAATCTACTGCAATTCAATTTACAGTTGGTTGAATCCGGGGTGCAGGACCCATGGATACAGAGGGGCAATTGTATTTATTTCACTCTATTATAGCTTAACAATTCTGGTTAAATTTACCGTGTTCTGTCTCCTGGTTGGACCTAGATTGGTAGAGGTGTGATGACTTGCTTGAGTTTGGGACAAAGAAGTGAGCATGAGTAGCACCTTCTCCAATTTCTTTGGGAATAAGCTGCTCACAGAAAGCATGCGTTGGACTCCAATTCTCCATAAGTCTTACAAGGGCAGGTGGCAAAATAGTCTGGGTCCAGTGCTGTCTGTGGCTGGATGCGTATGTCTGTATCATTATGGGGCTCGGTGTAAGGAAGCCCTCTTTTACACAGATATAAGGCTGAAATTAGAGAATGAGGGTTCTAGTAATAAAGATAATACATCATGTTCCACATACCTCTTGTCTACTTAGGAATTACTTTAGAACCTGGGTGGGGAAAAGGTTAACATGCTTCACTTAAGGGAAGAAGCTTATTGCTATTTCCTTTGACAAGTTGAGTGTGAATTGGGTTTATCACTTTCTAGGCTTGTTCTATTCATAATGAACATATATTGAAACTTACATTAATATAAACAAACAATCCTGCAATATTTGCTGTCAGAAAATATATAAGGGACAACCTTCAAATCCAACTTTTGTGTAGTTGGGCCTTCAACTATAAGCAGATTTTAGTTATTTTTCTAAGTTGACTGGTCAATCTCTTATGCTTTTCATGGTGAGCTGAATATCTTTATTATAAAAAAAAAAAGTTTCTCTGTAAAACTAAACGTTTTAAAGAACCTATACAACGTACATAAGGGTCCCAAAATGTTCACTTTTCATAAAAATGACATCTATTTCCATAGACGAGTTCACCAACATCCTGACAGCTGATGGAAAAGTGACACATAGACTTTAGGGTCTAGATCACAGATTCTGTCACCTAGGAAGCTTTCAAGTACCACAAGTAATAGAAAAACCCAACTGAGAATGGCTTACATAGAGTGAACCAATTAACTTCCTTTGAAACTACAGAGATACATGTTGCTAGGAGTGAGACTAGAAGCTCACATAATGTGACTTAGAACCTAGTTTCTTTCCATTTTTAACTGTCACTTCCCTGGTGTTGACTGTTTTTTGGACAAACTCCCTCCCCCCCCCCCGACCCCCCCCCCACCTCCAGTTCATAATCCTAAACTGACTTTGAGGAACTCTAAGAATTACATGAATCCTTTTTGTGAAACAAAGAGAATCTATATCATATATTCAGCAAAAGTGTCTAAGAGTCACTGATTGGACCAACTTAGGTAATCGTGCCAATTCCAAAACATTCAGAGATGGCACATTCAGATTGGCTCTATGAATCAGGGCCTTTCTCTGGGGCAGGTGAGGCCCATTTTCCATATAAATCACAAAGGTGAGAATGGAGGGAAGGGGTAGGTACTGAAAAGAAATTCAGGCTATTACTCCAAGAAGGAAGAAAAATAGATACTGGGCAGCCATATAACAGGTATTCATTATAGGTACTTCCAGAGTCTATTTCCTATTTACTCAAAGAAATTTAAGACTTTAGGTAACCTCAAAATTCACATATTTTCTGCATGTTACCTAACACATTTTTAGAAAATAAAAAGGTAAAATAATGTGAAATGATTTAATTTCTATAAGTAATCTTATAATCAAAGAGACCTTGCTACAAAAGTGAAACTTTATCTAGAGGATTTTATATTCAGTAAAGTGTTCACATTCAAGAGCAAATTCTCATTCTGATGACTCATGAAGTCACTTGTGATATTCCTTCTTTAGTGTGGTGTTTATATAAAAACAAGAGTCTCTAAAATTGCCATGGCAAAAACACATATTGAAGCTTGATAGCCTTCTTTTCGCAAAGCATGGTTCCCATCGTTGTCTTGGATCACACTGTACCTTATGTTCATTCTCTGGTACAGAGCTCCAGCAGCTTTTTTTTTTTCTTTTTCTCTTGCCCTGCATCTTAATCTTCAAGCATTCTCCTACAATCATGTTCTGGTTTTCCCTTTGTCAGCCTCTGCCACTTCCACTCCCTCCTAGACTCCTAGTACTTTTTTCATGCTAAAGTTCTTTCTTTACCTTTATCTGCTGAAATCCAGGAAAGAGCCTGTAGTGAAATGAAGACTTGCAGTTTTCCCCACCTGCTTAGTTGCTTGCAATCTGTCTTCAGCTGCTACAATTTGAATCTGCCTCAAGTTATCAGTGGCATTAATCTTCATCCTACCAAAATATTTACATGGTTGATAACCCCTTTTTCTTTGATCCTCTTATCTGATTGGTCTTCCTCTGTCACTCCTAAGACGTAGCCATGTCTTTCTGTTCTATTAATTTCTCTCACTGCTCTTTTATGCATCAAATAAACAGGTTTAGTAAGGCTCTGAAAGTCCTCATCTTTCTGGTCTCAATCTTTCAACTTCCTCTTCCATTTCTTGTTCCATTACTACATTGACTATTCACTGCTCAAGACATGTCATCTGTGCTTTTGTCCAAGGTTCCCTTGGAAATATCTTCCTTCAAGGCTCAGCTTAAATATTTTCCCTCCATGAACCCTGCTCTTGTTTCCTCCAAACTTGAACTACCTCCAACTCCGTTAACCAGGTCCATGCTCTATCACCAGCTCTTGACCGAATTTTTTTTTTTAAAGGAATTCCTTTATTTTTATTATTTTTATTATTTATTTATTTTTAGCTGTGTTGGGTCTTCGTTTCTGTGCAAAGGCTTTCTCTAGTTGCGGCAAGTGGGGGCCACTCTTCATCGCGGTGCGCGGGCCTCTCACTATTGCGGCCTCTCTTGTTGCGGAGCACAGGCTCCAGACGCGCAGGCTCAGTAGTTGTGGCTCACGGGCCTAGTTGCTCCGCGGCATGTGGGATCTTCCCAGACCAGGGCTCGAACCCGTGTCCCCTGCATTGGCAGGCAGATTCTCAACCACTGCGCCACCAGGGAAGCCCTCTTGACCGAATATTTGCAAAAGCTCTCTAGCTAGTATCCCTGCTTCTTGCCTGTCTTCTACTTGTTTCTCCATACTACCACTAGAACTGTCTCTCATACAATCTTAACCCCTCATCATGGCCTATAAGATCTGGCTCCTGCTAATGTCTATTGGCCCAGGAACTGTGCTAAGAACTTTACTTGAATTAATCCATTTAATCCTATGAGCTACATACAGTTTAAATTTTTTACATCTTTATTGGAGTAAAATTGCTTTACAATGTTGCTTTAGTTTCTGCTGTATAACAAAGTGAATCAGCTATATGTATACATATATCCCAATATCCCCTCCCTCTTGAGCCTCCCTCCCCTCCCTATCCCACCCCTCTAGGTGGTCACAAAGCACTGAGCTGATCTCCCTGTGCTATGCAGCTGCTTCCCACTAGCTATCTATTTTACATTTGGTAGTGTATATATGTCCATGCCACTCTCTCACTTCGTCCCAGCTTACCCTTCCCCCTCCCTCTGTCCTCAAGTCCATTCTCTGGGTCTGCATCTTTATTCCTGTCCTGCCCCTAGGTTCATCAGAACCATTAGATTCCATATATATGTGTTAGCATACAGTATTTGTTTTTCTCTTTCTGACTTACTTCACTCTGTATGACAGACTCTAGGTCCATCCACCTCACTACAAATAACTCAATTTCATTTCCTTTTATGGTGAGTAATATTCCATTGTATATATGTGCCACATCTTCTTTATCCATTCATCTGTCGATGGACACTTAGGTTGCTTCCATGTCCTGGCTATTGTAAATAGTGCGGCAGTGAACATTGTGATACATGACTCTTTTTGAATTATGGTTTTCTCAGGGTATATGCCCAGTAGTGGGATTGCTGGGTCAAATGATAGTTCTATTTTTAGTTTTTTAAGGAACCTCCATACTGTTCTCCATAGTGGCTGTATCAATTTACATTCCCACCAACAGTGCAAGAGGGTGCCCTTTTCTCCACACCCTCTCCAACATTTACTGTTTGTAGATTTTTTATGATGGCCATTCTGACCGGTGTGAGGTGATACCTCATTGTGGTTTCGATTGCATTTCTCTAGTGATTAGTGATGTTGAGCATCTTTTCATGTGTTTGTTGGCCATCTGTATGTCTTCTTTGGTGAAATGTCTATTTAGGTCTTCCACCCATTTTTGGATTGGGTTGTTTGTTTTTTGATCTTGAGCTGCATGAGCTGCTTGTATATTTTGGAGATTAATCCTTTGTCAATTGCTTCATTGGCAAATATTTTCTCCCATTCTAAGGGTTGTCTTTTCATCTTGTTTATGGTTTCCTTTGCTGTGCAAAAGCTTTTCATTAGGTCCCATTTGTTTATTTTTGTTTTTATTTCCATTTCTCTAGGAGGTGGGTCAAAAAGGATCTTGCTGTCATTTATGTCATAGAGTGCTCTGCCTATGTTTTCCTCTAAGAGTTCCATAGTGTCTGGCCTTAAATTTAGGTCTCTAATCCATTTTGAGTTTATTTTTGTGTATGGTGTTAGGAAGTGTTCTAATTTCATTCTTTTACATGTAGCTGTCCAGTTTTCCCAACACCACTTATTGAAGAGGCTGTCTTTTCTCCATTGTATATTCTTGTCTCCTTTGTCAAAGATAAGGTGACCATAGGTGTGTGGGTTTATCTCTGGGCTTTCTATCCTGTACCATTGATCTATATTTGTGTTTTTGTGCCAGTACCATACTGTCTTGATTACTGTAGTTTTGTAGTATAGTCTGAAGTCAGGACGCCTGATTCCTCCAGCTCCGTTTTTCTTTCTCAAGATTGCTTTAGCTAATCGGGGTCATTTGTGTTTCCATACTAGCTCCCTTCAGGCTGTCTTCACATAGCCAACCTCAGTCCTCTCCCTGGGGTCTGACCTCTGAAGCCCGAGCCTCAGCTCCCAGCCCCCACCCACCCCAGCAGGTGAGCAGACAAGTGTCTCAGGCTGGTGAGTGCTGGTTGGCACCAATCCTCTGTGTGGGAATCTCTCCACTTTGCCCTCTGCACCCCTGTTGCTGCGCTCTCCTCTGTGGCTCTGAAGCTCCCCACCCCCCAGTCCCCACCAGTGAGGGGGCTTCCTAGTGTATGGTAACTTTTCCTCCTTCACAGCTCCCTCCCAGATGTGCAGGACCCATCCCTATTCCTTTGTCTTTTTCTTTTTCTTTTTTCTTTTGCTCTACCTGGGTACCTGGGGATTTTCTTCCCTTTTGAGAAGTCTGAGGTCTTCTGCCAGCATTCAATAGGTGTTGTAGGAGTTGTTCCACATGTAGGTGTATTTTTGATGTATTTGTGGGGAGGAAGGTGATCTCTACGTCTTACTCCTCTGCCATCTTGAAGGCCTCCCGAGCTACATACTTTTAATATCCTCACTTGCAGTAGATACTGTTGACCACCCACCCAGATCCCTTTTACAGGACTGGTGCACCCACAGCCCAGCTGCTGCAGGTGTTGGCTAATAGCTCACACCTCCATCTTACCTGGAGGATTGCCCTTGACTGAGGAGAGGCACCCAGCCAGCCCTCCAACTCCTCCTTCCCACACCACAGGTAGTCAAGGACTGCCTGATATGGGAACATAATAGCCTAGCCCCTCAACTCTGGGCAGGACAACCTCTGTGGTCCATCCATACTACAGAGTGCCCTGCTGGGTCAGGCTGAGGCTGAACTTCTGAAAACTCTTTTTCCCCTGCCAAATGCTGTTTTCTTTACTCCCTTATAGATTTCTTCTAAGGGCACTCCCTCAATAAATACTTGCCCAAGAATTCCCATCTCAGGCATGGCTCCAGAGGAACTGATTTTACAGATGACGAAACTTGAGACAGAGAAGGGTAAAGTGATTTGCCTAAGGTCAAACAGAAAATGGGAAAGCTGAAGTTTGAAGCCAGACAGTCTGGCTCCCAGCCCGTGCTCTTCCCCACCAGTGGAATGACTACTTCTCCAACCTCCTTTCTGGCCAAATTAATTCCCGCCTCAGGGCCTTTGTACTCCTTATTCTGCCTAGAAAGTGTTTGTGAAATTAAATTCATATTTTATAGTTAGACAAGAAAAACTTACATATAAAAATTTTGTCTCTGGCCTCCTGTCTCCCTGCTACTGTGCATCGTGTATCTGCATCATGCATCAGCCAAAAGTCCCGCATCGGCAGAAATACCTGCTCAACCATAAAGACATTCTCCTAGCATCAACAAGACAACTCCTTCAAAGATAGTATTCTTTCTTGATCTTGTAAGGGGCCATGATGATGCTTAGATCTGGATTGTGTAAACTGTCAATAATGCATCACTTAACATACAGCCCTCTGTCGCAAAAAACTTAACGTAACTGTGCCTTGACTTAACAAATGGGTGGAACAGTACTCAGAGCTTTCTGAGATGCTCTTCCTGGGTTATAATCCTCAAATTTGGCTTGAATAAAATTTTCCATTTCTTTCTTAAAAGATTGACTGATTTAATTTTTGTCGACATATACTTGGCATAGTCGGCAGGATATCAGACACCTGACAGAGGACACATGGAGTCTACCCAGAACCAGCACTGGGTACCAGCATGGGCCCATTGGGCCCCACTGGTTTCTCGGTACTCCTCAGGTGTTTTGATGAGTTCTTCTGATATTCGTATCTCATTTTTTAGGTGATGATGGATCCTCAAAATTTTATTTGGGCTGGTTTTCACTTAAGACTTGGAATCTTAAGGGGCACCGGTGCATTTCCTAGGCAGGGCTTACAGGGTCTGGGCAAGAGGTCCAGGGAAGCATAGGTGGCTGGGTTTTTGTTAAATTTGGGTTAAATTTTAAAGAATGAGTTGATACATGGCCCGAACAAAACTTCTACTACTGAAATGAGAGACTGAATTATTCACCTTGGAAGAATAAAGGGACATATTGCTCCTCCTGGCCACAAGGCAGTCCTATAGGGGAACCCCACTATGACCATAAAGTAAGTACTGCTCAACCAGGTGGCATAACATAGGCTGATAACCTAGCCCCCCAACCACCCATGACGGTTTTAGGCCATCATATGGAGAAACCAAGCCACGTAAAAGAAGTCGAACCCATCCAAGGATAACTCCTTGGGGAGCTAGACTCAGAAGCAGCACATATGTGATCCACCACACTGCCCTCAGAAGGTTGTTCAGATCATATCTCATATCTGAATTAGGCTATGAAATTAATACTGGGAAATTGTGCCCTTGCAAACAGCCACCTGTGAGAATACCAGCTGGGTTTACATATGCTTGCAAGTACTTAGTTGGGAACTAAAGGAAATCGGGCCCTGAAATGGCCAAATTGGGGTCCTTTGGACACTCCAAAATGATTTTGAGTGTGAAGTTAAAGCCGGCAGTCTTTTGGATCTGTGCCTGCAAGGTTTACTGGAAACAACAGTGGTAATATTTTTCTAAAATTAGATTAGCAGGGGAAAATATTTGTAGGGCTAGCTCCATGGATCCTTTGGAGAAACATCCAAGTTGTTAAAATTTTAGAGAGCTCTTATCTATCTTAAGCTATTGTACCTATTTTAATTGGTATGTAGATGCCCCAAAAGATTTCAAAATTCCAAAATAGCCTCACTGAAAGATTTGTTGTAGAAGGCTAATGAAAGTAATGATATAAAAGGTACCTAAAACTTTAACTACTGTTTCCCTCTATCCTTCTTTGAGTACTCATTCTAGTAATCTTCTGAATTGCCTTTCTACTCTGAAGACACTACTAAATGGTTACCTTTAGAAATGAGACCACATGAGGCTGTAGGCAAGCCTCTTCATATCAAAGGCCAAACTGAGGGTCATAGTTAAACCCAGGGAGGATCCTCAAAAGTGTTTGTAAGTGGATTCCCAAAATGGGAGGCCACCAATCTGACTAAACTGACCATAACTGATATTTGGAGCCTGATAGGAATTGTTTTTGGGGGAGGGGCACTTCTCCCCTAAGCTAAATGAGGGAAAGTAAAATATTCTAACATAGATGAATGGGTGTGTCAGTCCTTTGATATCATTGAGGTGGCCACCCAATTCTTTGAGGAAAAAAAATTGTCCTTATTTTACAAGTCTAGTCTTTACAGGACCAGAGGTGTGGATCCAGAAATAATCCAAAGCCTACCAATCCTTTTACCACTCCCCAAACCTCCCCTATTTATCATAAGAGGCTTGTAAGTATTGAGGGGAAAAAATTGTTTTCTGGCTTTATGGGAACAAAGTCATCCCAGGAGGAACTTGCCTTTCTCCTCCTATGCCTTTGAGATGCCAATGTTTTACTTGTCTTTTCCAGGAACGCTTATCTCTGCTATGTTTTTAAAATGCAAATTCCAGGAAAGGGGGTAGGGTAATTTGGAACTTGTCAAGGACAAATAGAAATCTTAAGTGTCTTTTCCATAAATATTAGTAAAAAGTGTTTTGCCATAGACAGGTGACCTTGATTTGTTCCATCTGCCAGAAACCCAATGTGAATCCAACCTCTTTTGTAACTGATCGATATTATATCGTTGTACCTGATTCATGACTGAAATTTTGGAATGGGAACTATGAGGTCTCTGGTGTGTGTTTGTGTGTTTGTACGTAGCTATATGTGTGTTGTAGATGTGTGTTGCAGATGTGTGGTATTGCCAAAATTAATTTGTAAAAGAGCTCTACTTAATTGGCTTAAAGGAAATAAGTGTTTACAAAAATACTTGGAAATATAAAAGAAACTGGCCAGAATGAACTTCAGATTCACGTGATCTGGAAAATATTCAGTATTGAATTAATATGTGGTACTAAAGTTAGCCTAAGCTTGTTGGTTTGATTAATACGGACACGTCTTTGGAAAAGATGTTGCAGGAAAGAGTGGGGCACGAAAGGATGGTCATGTCCCAGGTCTCGGGCGAGTCCCTGGAACGGCCACCAAGTGTGCGTTCTTGGCTTCGCGCAGGGAAGAATTCAAGAGTGAGCCATGGTAAAGTGAAAGGTTTATTCTGGGAGGTACACACTCCATAGACACAGTGTGGGCCATCTCAGAAGGCAAGAGGCAATGGGAGACACACACTCCACAGACAGTGTGGGCATTCTTGGAAGGTGAGAGGCCCCAGGGTATAGGGCTGTCAGTTTTTATAGGGGTGGGTAATTTCATAGGCTAATGAATGGGAGGAGTATTCCAGCTATTTTGGGGAAGGGGTGGGGACTTCCAGGAATTGGGCCACTGCCCACTTTTTTGACCTTTTATGGTTGGCCTTGGAACTGTCATGGCACCTGCGGATGTGTCATTTAGTGTGCTGATGTGTTACAATGAGTGTATACTTAGGCTCAAGTCGACTTGTCTGCCATCTTGGACCTAGTTGCTTCTAACCAGTTTATGATGCGTCCTTGGGCTATGTCATTCTTTTAAAGGTTGTGCCCTGCCCCTTTCCTGTCTGAGTCATCAATATCAAATATAATACTTTTACTGTACCTAGGTTTACTAGAAATCAAGTAAGACCTTATTACTGTTAAAGTTTGTCAGCAAGAAAAATAATGGTATGAAAACTTTTAAGTAAATAAAATAGAGGTAAATGAGATAAGAGCTTTAGGTAAACTCTTTAGGAATAACTGTTTTGGGAATGTCTACTTTAAGGATAATATCTCCAGATTTTGGTAACCTGAAACAAAACTAAGTTAAACTACGAGAATTTCTTCACTATCTGGGTCATTACAAGTAGGATAAAATACTAGAACATTAATTGCTGGGCAGGCCTAAGTTTACCTACTTTTGTCTTATGAGAAACTGAAGATGTTTATTAGATACATGTCTTGTATCACATTGAGGAAAGAAATTCTATAAGAAGGTGTATGTTTCTAGAGGTTATAAAATACGTTCATAATTGTCAATCAGGAAATGCTGGTATGACAGTTTATAATTACTTGCTTCTTGGTTTTTGCTAGAGATTAAGATTCTAAGGTTAAGAATTATAAGGGAAACATTTCAGTATGCAAGGAAAGTAGGATGTGTGTTTTCAGCAAAAAAAGAGGAATGAAAATGCATTTTGTTAAAAAAGGTCATTTTGTCCTAGAGCTGGTTGTTTCTAAATGGATACATAAAGTTGTCAAATGTTTGTGGAAAGGGAACACTGAGATTTTGTACATGATCAGGATTGGCTTAGATAAGATTGAACTTAATTAAGAAAGTGAATTTTAAAAGTAAAGTGGTACAAAACCTGAATTTGGTTCTCTAAAAGGACAAAGTTTTCTTAAAACATTGAACTGTTTTTGGTAATAGATTGTGAGTTTCTTTGTGTTTAAGTGATCTGTATTTGCCAGTGAGATCTTTTATTGAAACTTTAGTTAAGTGAATGGGTATTGTTTCACAGTGACCTGTGATTCTATTGGACCAAGTGTTGTAAAACTTCTTGATATTTTTGACAAATGTCCCAAAGATAAAATCCTAAATGAAGCTCATTTGACCTCTAGCTAATTTTGAAGTTTTACAAAGGGTCCCTAGAATACCTCAAAATATTTGTTTTCTCTCCATCTCAGAGAGAGGAATATTAAACTAATTAGGCTTATTTGGTATGTTAAATTACATGGGAAGCATTGTCAAATAAGTGGTGATAAAACTTAGATTGTATCCTATGGGTAAATGTTACCAACATACATATTCTAGAAATTATATGGAACTCTTAAAATTCTGGTAGGTCCTGGTAAATTATATCCGTCATGATTTTAGTAATTATCTTAAATTGTTGTGTGTCACAGCAGTAACCAAGTTTTCCAATTGCATTATAATCAGGTCTTTAACCTTGACTTTTTAAGTCTTTTGACATTTATAGGCAGTTATCATTGTACTCTTTTTGCAAAATGCTTCATCTTCAAGAAGATCCACAGAAAGTACTTTTTGACATGAACAGATTTCTGATAATTTTCACATCATACTGCTGAACTGGGTAAGAAATTAGAATTCTAATAAACTGGATGGCTTCATGTAACTGTTACCAAAAGATTAAGATCAAGGACTAGTCACATAGGAGTGGGTGAACAGACTATGGTTATAATTTTTGGTTTTTGTCTGAAATATTACTGGGTTTTAATCTGTTTTCCAGATATAATGAAACCTTTAAAATATACCTCTGTAAGTAGAACTGAAACCTTATCTTTTCTCTCTACCAGATGCCTCCAGAATTTGGAAACTCTTAGGTTCCCAGCAGCTTTATCAGGCATATAAGGAAGGCCACCTCCTAAAAGGTACAGGAACCTCACAGTATTTTGGGGACCTCGAGAAGAGAGGAATTTGCCTAAATCCATCACCCAAATCTACAGATATCACAGTTTGAATCTATGACATACCTTTGGTATGGGTTTACTAGCCCTGAGGTTTTTAAAGGCCTGAGATTCTTTATGAAAAGTTCCAGCACAGCCAATTTAAAAGTCTATGTGGTCAATTACCCAGACTTATTTTGCAAACAAATAAGTCTTAATTTGGCTATATTTGGTAGAAATGAGGGTACTTTTAGAGAGAAATTGTTTCAGTGAATACAGAATTCTAGTTTTGTTAATTGATGTCTGTATTTACTGGCGAAGACTCACTTCCCAGATAACTCCTTGTTTAGTCATTAAAAAGACACTGTTTCTGAAGTTTATCACAGTAATCTAACTTTGGAAGAAGATCAAGATGCATCATGACCTGCAACCAGGTTACGCATACTGGAAAAGATATCAGATAAAGGACTCTTTTTGGCCACTTCGGAAGGGACCTTATCAGACCTCTACAACTGAATGAACTGCAACTCCAATTTCTGACACCTGACTTAGACTAAGACCAGCACTACCAGACCAGGATGAGAATAGTACATGAGTAGACAGCTGACCCAAGATGCCAGAGCAGGTCTGTATACTGATTACTTTGACAATTGCTCACACTTTTGCTAATGAACCAAATGTATTGCTTGGGCTCAATCACATGCAAGTTTCAAAAAATCAATCCAATTGTTGGGTTTGTGGCCAATTACCAGTAGTCCCAGGTTGCCTTGGTGGATTTCTCCTCTCCAAAGCTCTAATTGGATGGTCTTAGAAATTTTATTTCAAATGAAACTCTAGCACCATGCAAGCTAACATTGCCACCAATATCACTAAGAGATACCCTCTTACCTGGCCAATTAATGGTGCATGTTCTGAACCTGGCCATAATACTCCTTTTTTATTAGATGTTGAATATTGGGTAGCTCCTAACAGGACCCATTGGATTCACTGAACAAGTTTATGACCTTGGCTCTCCCCAGGTTGGTTAAGAAGATAAAAAACTGGTTTCCCTTGGGCTCAAGGTCACCTATGGCTACCGTGGAAACAGCCCCTGTCAATCTGTAATGTGAGTACTCTGGTTACTATCAGTTTTCCAAATGGCATGACCATTTAGCCATGATATTTGTTTACTCATCTTATGACCCATGAAGTGTCAGATTTCTGCTCTGAACAATCCTCTTCCCAGTTTAGGGGAAATACTAGGAAAATGGTTTTGTTCAGGAGGATTTTGGCTTAAATCTTTGCTAATGATGTTGCTACTACTACCAATTTAGTTTGTGGAACTTATAAGTTGATACTTCCCTGCCTTTCACGCTGTGTCACCTACTCATACTAAGATAATGTCTAAATGACTTGAAACTATAGATCACATCTGTAGTTCTATATAAAATAAAGGACATACCCCACACACGTGAGGAAAATTGGCTTAAGTCTTACTGGACAACTTAGAATTGAATGTCAGTCCTTGCCAAACATCCTGCTAGTACAACTCCCCCAAAAGGAGAGAATCAGGCCATTAGGACCTGGCATCAAGGGCCAGGCAAGCAGCCACTCTGGTTTTGAGGGACCAAATATTTGATAACCTAACACTTTCTACTGAAAGATTATTTCACACTTTCCCCCCATTGATCATTAAAGTTCATATTTTATGGCAAGACAAGAAAAACAAACTTTTCTCTGCCCTTTGGTGACCTCTATCCCCACTACTATGCATTGTGTATCTGCATTATGCATCGGCCAAACCTTCCCCATTGGCAGAAATACCTGCTCAACCGTAAACAGCAACACTCTCCTAGCATCAAAAAGACAACTCCTTAAAAGACAGTATTCCTTCTTGATCTTGTAAGGGGCCACGATGATGGTTAGACTTGGATTGTGTAAACTGTCAATAACACGTCATCTAAATGTATAGCCTTCTGTCTCAACAAACTTCTATAACTGTGCCTTTACTTCACTTCTCAGAGCTTTCTGAGATGCTCTTCCTGGGTTGTAATATTCAAATTTGGCTTGAATAACAGTTTCCATTTCTTAGGTTGACTGATTTTTGTCGACATCTCATCGTGGCTTGCTTCCTCACTCATGTCAAAATGTTTCAAATATTACCTCCTCAGAGACCTTTCCTGACCCCAACTGTCCTACCTAGCATAGCAACACTATTCCCAACTCCTTAGTTTTACTTCTAGCATTTAATATTTGAAATTATATTATGCATATTTATGTTTTGTCACTCACACTAAAATGAAAATTCCCTGAGGGCAGGAATGTTTTGTAGCTCATTTACTGCTATATCCTCAATGCTTGCTTGGTAACATACATGGCACAGCGCAGGAAGGAGTGCTGTAACTGTTGATCGAGTGGAATGAATTCTCTTCTCAGAACTCTTGCAGGGCTTGTAGAAATCTTCTTGCATGTTCTTAATCTAGAACTGTAGTTATTTAATGCTTATTCATCCCACAAGCCTGTATGCTCTCAGAGGACAGGAATTATGGCTTATTAATTTAGGGGTACACAGGAGGCATTCAAATAATGGCATTACCTCTAAATCTCCAAATATCAACTGTAACTTGTCTTTCCATACAGGAACTACTATCAGGATTTCATATGAATAATAGTATTATTCAGAAGGAGGAAAATACATCACATTTAATTTATAATGCATTCCTCTGCATGTAACGAGATACAGTAAATACAATTAAGTACTTATCTTTATTTTTAAAATAAAGCCATTTTCAAAATATAAAAAATAGACCTCTTTTCAAAGAACCATTTAAATATGGCTTTGAGAGCCGCAGTATTTTATTTATAACAAATAGATGGTACTGCAAAAAGCATTCATAGATGTTTACGTAAATAAAAATGTTAGTATCATTCTGGCACCCTTTTGGGGCAGGCCTTTATATGTATAGAAAAATTACCGTAACTCAAAAGTAAAATCAATAAATGGCCTTTAGTGTAATTTGTATTTAAACCTGAATTTGAGCAACCAATGTAGATTGGTTACTTATTTGGGATCTGGACCCATATATCTGAAATCTGAAGTAGAAAGTTAAAGCTTCTCATTTCCATACAGTTTGTCAACAAATGTACCCCAGTCATTCTAGTATCTATATAAGGTGATATATTAGCAACACCAGTAAGTGATTTATAGACAAATATGCTAAGTAAGGGCTGACACAGCTGGCTCCTAGTTCAGATTTTATAAAAAGACACTAAGTATCTATGCCGAAAACTAATGTGATCCAGGATTACATTTTAAATTATGAAAGAGCTTCTGGGAAAAAAATGTGATGGAATGACAACAGATGTCAGGTACTTCTCAAATTAAGAGAAGTACATAACTGCATTCCAAATGAAGTAAAACAAAAGCACATTTACAGTGGATTTTTTTCCCCACCAAACTTTCCCATTTCAAAAATGGTCAGGATTTGGGCAACATCTTTCCCAGCAAACTCTTGAAACAGCAATGACATCTTTTAAGAAGCCATTTTTTTGCTATTGCACAGAGGCTGATTTTAAAGCCAATACAGACAAACGAGTTCAGAAAAAGGAGCAGTATTCAAATCCATTCAGCAAATGCTGCAAATCAGCTTCTGCTTGGACAATGAAACGGAGAAAATCTGTGAAACTCTCCATTTGGTGTCAGTTTTACTGTTGTGTTGCTGGCAACCATTTCAGGTAGAGGAAGCCAAGTCCCATATGTATGGGGAAAGCAAAAGCAGAAAAACATTGTGAAGGCTTAGCAGTTCTGTGACTTCTAATTATGAGCCATGTTGCTGTGCAATATTCTTCTGAGTTTCATGTCTCAAATACAAAGAAGCACATGGCTGCCTTGGGCAGGTGTACTGGAATTATCTTCTTTTAGTTTACTTTTTCTTTTCTCTAAGGCCAAGTAAAAAATGTGAGACATTTTCATATACCACAAAGGTAATACAGCAGGCTGGAGTCACTCTAATCAAATTGGGGGCAATTCCTTTGTAAAATCCACCGATGCCTTCTTTCCTTTAGAGAGAAAAAAGAAAAGTATATATATATATACATATATACTTAATTTCCTACAGAGCTAGCCTGAAGATATAATCATAACCATCTTTCAAATGCCTTTAAATGTATGAACATGTAGGAGTATTAGCTGATCTAATGTAGGCATTAAACATCTCATAACTAACAAAAATGCTAGACAACACTAAATATAGCACACAAAAATAAAACTTTATTTTCTTAATGCCTAGAATTGGAATAAAGCCTTGAAACTTTTCACTTACATTCTCAATATATATATTTACTAAAGTGAACTGAATTTAAACGTTTAAATACTCTGTTCTGGCCTTTTAGAATTAAAAAGAAACGTTGGGATGTATACCTATAACAATTTAACCATTCCCACACTGAAGACATGCATCTCTTCCATACATGGAAACAAGTGTTTGCAAAAGTTCTATTACCAGTAGCAGATGTGGGGCCTTTTTTTCTTTTCTTTTTTTTTAATTGGAGTATAATTGCTTTACAATGTTGTGTTAGTTTCTGCTATACAATGAAGTGAATCAGCTATATGCATACATATACCCCTCCCTCTTGGACCTCCCACCCCCCCATCCCACCCATCTACGTCACCACAGAGCAAGGAGCTGAGCTCCGTGAGCTATACAGCAGGTTCCCATTAGCTAGCTATTTTACACATGGTAGTGTATTTATGTCAAACCTAATTTCCCAATTTATTCCATCCTCCCCTTCCCCCCCACCATGTCCACACATCTGTTCTCTACATCTGTGTCTCTATTCCTGCCCTGGAAATAGGTTCATCTATGATTCCACATGCATGCATTAATATATGATATTTGTTTTTCTCTGACTTACTTCACTCCGTATGACAGACTCTAGGTCCATCCACATCTCTACAAATGACCCAATTTTGTTCCTTTTTATGGCTGAGTAATATTCCATAGTATATATGTACCACATCTTCTTTATCCATTCATCTGTCCATGGACATTTAGGTTGTTTCCATGAGCTGGCTATTTACAAATAGTGCTACAATGAACATTGGGTTACATCTGCCTTTTTGCATTGTGGTTTTCTCAGGTTATATGCCTAGTAGTAGAACTGCTGGGTTATAGGGTAGTTCTGTTTTTAGTTTTTTAAGGAACCTCCATACTTTTCTTCACAGTGGCTGTATCAATTCACATTCCCACCAACAGTGCAAGAGGGTTCCCTTTTCTCCACACCCTCTCCAGCATTTTATTGTTTGTAGATTTTTTGATGATGGCTATTCTGACTGGTGTGAGGTGATACCTCACTGTAGTTTTGATTTGCATTTCTCTAATAATTAGTGATGTTGAGCAGTTTTTCATGTGCCTGTTGCATCTGTATGTCTTCTTTGGTGAAATGTCTATTTAGGTCTTCTGCCCATTTTTTGATTGGGTTTTTTGTTTTTTTGATATTGAGCTGCATGAGCTATTTGTATATTTTGGAGACTAATCCTCTGTCAGTTGTTTCGTTTGCAAATATTTTCTCCCATTCCGAGGGTTGTCTTTTTGTCTTGTTTATGGTTTCCTTTGCTGTGCAAAAGTTTTAAGTTTCATTAGGTCCCATTTGCTTATTTTGTTTCTATTTTCATTACTCTAGGTGGTGGGTCATAAAAGATCTTGCTGTGATTTATGTCAAAGAGTGTTTTTCCTATGTTTTCCTCTAAGAGTTTTATAATGTCTGGTCTTACATTTAGGTGTTTAATCCATTTTGAGTTTATTTTTGTGTATGGTGTTAGGGAGTGTTCTAATTTCATTCTTTTACATGTAGCTGTCCAGTTTTCCCAGCACCACTTATTGAAGAGACTGTCTTTTCTCCATTGTATATCCTTGCCTCCTTTGTCATAGATTAGTTGACCATAGGTGCGTGGGTTTATCTCTGGGCTTTCTATCCTGTTCCATTGATCTATATTTCTGTTTTTGTGCCAGTACCATACTGTCTTGATTACTGTAGCTTTGTAGTATAGTCTGAAGTCAGGGAGCCTGATTCCTCTAGCTCCGTTTTTCTTTCTCAAGATTGCTTTGGCTATTAGGGGTCTTTTGTGTTTCTATACAAACTGTAAAACTTTTTGTTCTAATTCTGTGAAAAATGCCATTGGTAGTTTGATAGGGATTGCACTGAATCTGTAGATTGCTTTGGGTAGTATAGTCATTTTCACAATGTTGATTCTTCCAATCCAAGAACATGGTATATCTCTCCATCTGTTTGTATCATCTTTGATTTCTTTCATTAGTGTCTTTTTCTTTTTTTTAAAGACCGTTTGGAATTTATTCTCTTAAATAAGAATGGTAACATTTGTTAAAAAAAATTAAAAGTACAACACCTTAGTTTCACAGTAACGGGAAAACAAAGTTACACAATTAAATAA
This sequence comes from Balaenoptera borealis, assembly GCF_965194805.1. Classification (NCBI taxonomy): domain Eukaryota; kingdom Metazoa; phylum Chordata; class Mammalia; order Artiodactyla; family Balaenopteridae; genus Balaenoptera; species Balaenoptera borealis. The sequence goes on along the minus strand of NC_138876.1, from coordinate 33,269,469 downwards.
AAACTCACAAAGAAACACACCAAAACTCACAACAGCACAGGTTAAAAACAAAGGCAAATGCAAAGCTTCATGGCAGGAAGCCTGGAGGTGGACAGGCGCACCGTTCCTGGCACAGCTCTGGCCTCTGTACCACGCCTGGGGACCCGCCTGCCGCCCTCCACCCCAAGCTTAACAGACCAGGAAAAGTGGGGTGCAGAATCCCTTAATTCACTGGTCAGGCCTTCAAGGCCATGCTGAGGCCCCTTTCTGGAGAGACTAAGGATTCCACTGTCCTACAGACATACTAAACACCAAGAGACAGCAGGGAGCTGTGGTAACAGAGCTGGGGTGGGGGGAGGGGGCAGACAGGCCTGAAAGCAAAGTGGTCCCCTGGGGTTCCTGAGCAAGAGCCCTGCTCCCCTGGTTTGTCTAAGTCACCTTTCTGGGGTTGGGAGTGTGCACTGCTCACTTTCTGAGACACTTGCCCCTGTGGTCCCCACCTCCCCCAGGGTGCCGGGCTACTCTGCTCTCTCCAAACCCCGACCGGAACACTAAGCCAGGTCAGTGGCACAGTCCCCCATGTAAGCCAGAACCAAGGAACAAGAAGCTTGGGAAAAAACTTCACTAGTATTGTTATTATTATTTAGGGCACAATACATAAATGCTTACTTGTATATATGAAACTAAACCAGTGCAAACATATGTGTGTATATATATAAATGTTCACACAACACCATCTACTTTGACTCTTGGGGTAGGGTTGGGGAGGGAAGCTGGATTCGGAATTCTCTTTGCTTTTCTAATAGGCTTTCCAGAAATGCCTATAAGAGAAGACGGCTTGGGAAGCAGTGGGAAGATCTCGTAACTTCCTCCTGATGGCAGGAACCCAGGATTGTACCGTATGGCTATTCTAGCTGGTGTGGGAAACACATGCATTTCCTAATGGCTCATTCAGCATCCAAACTATGGAACCCAAAGGTGACCATGCAAGTGACCACGGGCATGCACCAGCCACAGCAAGGCAGCCTTTTATGCTAAGATCATCTTTCCATAAGACGACAGACAATGAAGCCTTTCTCCCATCCTATGTCTGTGACCTGTACTGGAAGCAATGCTCTTCTGTTCCCTATGATACCCCAAGCCTGTACACTTCAGTTTTGGTTACCCACTATATGAGGTGTAAAGGGGATTCCTCTGGATGAAAAAAGGATCTAAAAACCTTCAACCGAGGGTCTTGTATTCAACGGGAAAACATCCCACTGGGGGTTTTCTTTCTCTGCCTGTTGTTATCCAAATGTTTCCTCAAGTCAGGGAAGGTATGATGAGGCCAGGGTAAGAAAATCTGTGCCAGGTCCACTGACCTGCAGCAGAAATATAAGAAGCTTTTGAGACAAAGCATTTACTGATTTAGAGACCAGAAAAGAGGGTTTCTACATTAAAAGCACATTACAAACAAAGATGCTAAACCAGGCAGCAGCTGTAGGCCAGATTGCCAGAGACAGATGATGCTGGACTAGATTCTAACTTGCGGGTTGTGTTTTTGGCAACAGCAGTCATTTTGGTGTAAGAGGAGAAGAACATAAGGGAAAAGAGGGAAATGCCCATCAGTGTCTTAGTTTTCTGAGTACAGGTCTTTTTGACTCCTTAGGTAGGTTAATTCCTAGGTATTTTATTCTTTTTGTTGCAATGGTAAATGGGATTGTTTCCTTAATTTCTCTTTCTGATCTTTCATTGTTAGTGTATAGGAATTCAAGAGATTTCTATGCATTAATTTTGTATCTTGCAACCTTACCAAATTCATTGATTAGTTCTAGTAGTTTTCTGGTGGCATCTTTAGGATTATCTATGTACAGTATCATGTCATCTGCAAACAATGACAATTTCACTTCTTTTCCAATTTGGATTCCTTTTATTTCTTTTTCTTCTCTGATTCCGTGGCTAGGACTTCCAATACTATGTTGAATAATAGTGGTGAGAGTGCACATCCTTGTCCTGTTCCTGATCGTAGAGGAAGTGCTTTCAGTTTTTCACCATTGAGAATGATGTTTGCTGTGGGTTTGTCATATATGGCCTTTATTATGTTGAGGTAGGGTCCCTCAATGCCCACTTTCTGGAGAGTTTTTAAATCATAAATGGGTGTTGAATTTTGTCAGAAGCTTTTTCTGCATCTATTGAGATGATCATATGGCTTCTACTCTTTAATTTGTTAATATGGTATATCACAATGACTTGCTGATATTGTAAAATCCTTGCATCCCTAGGTTAAATCCCACTTGATCATGGTGTATGATCCTGTTAATGTATTGTTGGATTTGAATTGCTAGTATTTTGTTGAGGATTTCTGCATCTATGTTCATCAGTAATATTGGTCTATAATTTTCTTTTTTTGTGATATCTTTGTCTGGTTTTGGTATCAGGGTGATGGTGGCCTCGTTGAATGAGTTTGGGAGTGTTCCTCCCTCTGCAATTTTTTGGAAGAGTTTGAGATGGATAGGTGTTAGCTCTTCTCTAAATGTTTGATAGAATTCGCCTGTGAAGCCATCTGGTCCTGGACTTTAGTTTGTTGGAAGATTTTTAATTACAGTTTCAATTTCATTACTTGCGATTGATCTGTTTATATTTTCTAATTCTTCCTAGTTCAGTCTTGGAAAGTTGTACCTTTCCAAAAATTTGTCCATTTCTTCCAGGTTGTCCATTTTATTGGCATAGAGTTGCTTGTAATAGTTTCTTATGATCCTTTGTATTTCTGTGGTGTCTGTTGTAGCTTCTCCTTTTTCATTTCTAATTTTATTGATTTGAGTCCTCTCCCTTTTTTTCTTGATGAGTCTGGCTAAAGGTTTATCAATTTTGTTTATCTTCTCAAAGAACCACTTTTAGTTTTATTGATCTTTGCTATTGTTTTCTACATTCCTATTTCATTTATTTCTGCTCTGATCTTTATGATTTCTTTCCTTCTACTAACTGGGTTTTCTTTGTTCTTCTTTTTCTAGTTGCTTTGGGCATAAGGTTAGATTGAGATTTTTGTTTCTTGAGGTGAGACTGAATTGCTAGAAACTTCCCTCTTAGAACTGCTTTTGCTGTGTCCCACAGGTTTTGGGTCATCGTGTTTTCGTTGTCATTTGTTTCTAGGTATTTTAAAATTTCCTCTTTGATTTCTTCAGTGATCTCTTGGTTATTTAGCAGCACACTGTTTAGCTTCCATGTGTTTGTGTTTTTTACAGTTTTTTTCCTATAACTGATTTCTAATCTCATAGCGTTGTGGTCAGAAAAGATGCTTGATACAACTTCAATTTTCATAAATTTTCCGAGGCTTGATTTGTGACACAAGATGTGATCTATCCTGGAGAGTGTTCCATGTGCACTTGAGAAGAAAGTGTATTCTTCTGCTTTCAGATGGAATGTCCTATAAATATCAATTAAGTCTATCTGGTCTATCCTGTCATTTAAAGCTTGTGTTTCCTTATTTATTTTCAGTCTGGATGATCTGTCCATTGGTGTAAATGGGGTGTTAAAGTCCCCCACTATTATTGTGTTACTGTTGATTTCTCATTTTTTGGCTGTATTTGCCTTATGTATTGAGGTGCTCCTATGTTGGGTGCATATATATTTATAATTGTTATATCTTCTTCTTGGATTAATCCCTTGATCATTATGTAGTGCCCTTATCTCTTATAAGAGTCTTTATTTTAAAGTCTATTTTATCTGAAATGAGTATTGCTACTCCAGCTTTCCTGTGATTTCCATTTGCATGGAATATTTTTTCCATCTCCTCCCTTTCAGTCTGTACGTGTCCCTAGGTCTCAAGTGGGTCTCTTGTAAACAGCGTATATATGGGTCTTGTTTTTGTATCCATTCAGCCAGTTTGTGTCTTTTGGTTGGAGCATTTAATTCATTTACATTCAAGGTGATTATCAATATGTATGTTCCTATTACCATTTTCTTAATAGATTTGGGTTTGTTTTTGTGGGTCTGTTTCTTCTTTTGTGTTTCCTGCCTAGAGAAGTTCCTTTAGCATTTGTTGTAAAGCTGGTTTGGTGGTGCTGAATTCTCTTAGCTTTTGCTTGTCTGTAAAGCTTTTGATTTCTCCATCGAAGCTGAATGAGATCCTTGCGGGGTTGTAGGTTCTTCCCTTTCATCACTTTAAATATATCCTGCCACTCTCTTCAGGCCTGCAGAGCTTCTGCTGAAAAATCAGCTGAGAACCTTACAGGGATTCCCTTCTATGTTATTTGTTGCTTTTCTTCTGCTGCTTTTAATATTTTTTCTTTGAATTTAATTTTTGTTAGTTTGATTACTATGTGTCTCGGCGTGTTTCTCCTTGGGTTATCCTGCCTGGGACTCTCTGTGCTTCCTGGATTTGGGTGGCTATTTCCTTTCCCACGTTAGGGAAGTTTTCTACCATAATCTCTGCAAATATTTTTTCGGGTCCTGTCTCTCTCTCTTCTCCTTCTGGGACCTCTATAATGCGAATGTTGGTGCGTTTAATGTTGTCCCAGAGGTCTCTTAGGTTATCTTCATTTCTTTTCATTCTTTTTTCTTTATTCTGCTCCTTGGCAGTTATTTCCACCATTCTACCTTCCAGCTCACTTACTCGCTCTTCTGTCTCAGTTGTTCTGCTACTGATTCCTTCTAGTGTATTTTTCATTTCAGTTATTGTGTTGTTCATCACTGTTTGTTTGTTCTTTAGTTCTAGGTCTTGGTTAAACATTTCTTGTATTTTCTCCATTCTATTTCAGAGATTTCGGATATCTTTACTATCATTACTCTGAATTCTTTTTTGGGTAGGTTGCCTATTTCCTCTTCATTTATTTGGTCTTGTAGGTTTTTACTTTGCTCCTTCGTTCGTAACATTTTTTTGTTGTCTCGCTTTTTTTGATGGGTGGGGCTGTGTTCCTGCCTTACTGGTTGTTTGGCCCGAGGTGTCTAGCACTGGAGTTTGCAGGCAGTTGGGTAGAGCTGGGTCTTGGTGCTGAGATGAGGACCTCTGGGAGACCTCACCCTGATTAATATTCCCCGGGGTCTGGTTGCTTGGGGGCTCCTCTCATCCCCTTAGGTGTCTGTGGTCCCCCACCAGTGCCTGGTAGGTGTCCTAGTTGTGAGGAGTCACGAACTCCGTGTCCTCCTAGTCTGCCATCTTGACTCTGCCCCCCCTTGGGGCCTTCTTAATTCTATTAAACTAGGTTTTTTATGACTTCCTATGTTCAATGCCATTCAAATATTTTATAACACCTAAATTTTAATTAATTTGTCAAGGTACTTTCACACATCTCATTTGATTTTTATAAACAACTCTGTCAACCTAGATATTCAAATTTTATAAATGAATAAGTCGAGGCTCATGGTTTTCCATGGAGTAAATGGGATATGCGGAGGAAGGGTCCATCAGCCATGTTTTCACCACAGACACTGGTTTTTGCTATAAAACTAATGATGTCAACTGGACGGTGTAAGATTTACAAGGTACCTCCTAAGAGCCATTTTGATATACCACATACTCTTACCTCCATGTCTTTGTGATTACATCCAATACACCATTGTAAAACATGTGTTGATCCTGCAGACGAGCTCTTACAACTTGGTATGGGTATGTTGCTGCCACAGCAAATATTTTGGATAATGCTGCAACTGATATATATTCTACTGTGCTCTAAAATGACAACAGAAAACATTTGTTTTTCTTTAGGTAGGATTTCTTTAAAAATATAGAAGTAAAATTTACATAGGGAAACCAACACTGAAGTGGATCCACAAGTGAAAAATACTGTTTCCCCTCTTGAAACAAGGTCTGTGGAATGGGGTTCTATTTTTTACAGTTGTGTGCCATTATCCTGTAAAGTATTTAACTATAAATTAAATTAGTGGCAAATCGGTACTTATCATCATAGCAATACTACCAAAGTAAACGTGACAAAATTTCCATCTATTAAATGCCCATAAAAATAAATACAGTGTTTTTTCAAGTATCACCTTACCAACTGTGCTTCTGGTAATCTATTGGTATGTTGGTTGTATTTCAATTTCAACAATTCATATGCCATAAACTGAAGGGCACCATGTGATGTTCCAAACAGCCCAGGAATAAACCCCTAGAAAGGAACAAGTGAAGGAAAAAAAAAAAAAAAAAGCTAAACTAAGCAAGTTTCCAAGGGACCACAGCTTCCGCGGAGGGGAGTAAGGAATGAGTGGCCTCAATGTGTGACTTAGAGAAATGGTTACTCTACAAAGTTTTATTTTAGACAGTCCTTCTCACACCCACCAGTGTCATGATGATACTTCTTATGGTAATGAGGATAAACAATTTAAAGTACAATTTCAATACAGATTTCGGTTGTCATTAAATTGTTCCTTGCCTAAGTCTGGTTTCTTTTCAGGACTGAGTACAGGTCATTCAGAACTCAGACAATAGAGCCAAGGGAAATTACAATTGTCAGCTATTAAAATATATTGATAATAATTCATTACCTTATACAATCCACGCACACCTTCATACTTATATATTTTCAAAAGTGTATCAAACATTCCTTTATATTGCCGCTGTGAGGCATTAACAACACCATCGTACTGTAACATAAGGCGAGTTTTTGTTACCCATAATGGGTTGGTAATGCAGAGGGTCATGGCTCCTGAAATCAGATTTAAATAATATTACTCAGCATACAGGTACTTTCTCACTTCTGACAAGCTGAATTAAAAACAGTCCATTTATATAAAGAATGGGGCTGTACCTGCAACAGCAAGGTGTGGTCCCTTAGGCACAGACCTAGGGTTAATGGGTAGACATAGTTTTTGGTGGTCTTAAATAGTTTTTGGTGGTCTTAAAAAGCTCCCCATGTGGTTAGTGAGAAATAAATTTTAAAAGGTGATGAAAATGTGAAACACTTTCCCTTTGAGGTGTGAGGGTAGCAAAGATGTCCTGGCTCCTAAACAAAGTGGCCTAGTGTGGAGAACAGACCGAGGTCCTGGGAAGCAGATGCTGATAAGGAGATACATATACTTAGGAGGAGGACACAGTACAACCCAGAGGGGCTGAAGATTAGGGGAAAAGGACCAGCAATCCAGCACCTCAATCATCTGTGCATGTGCACATGTATACCCACCCCAACTTTATTACACTCTTCCTCAAACCCACTCAAACTAGCCATGACACCTCAAAAATTAAATAACTATGTAATATCAAAAGAAATATTTACATTCTTTACAGAGAGATGATTTTGTTAAAAAAAAAAATTCAAATGGTTAAGTTTCTCATTTGCCAAGTTTCCTAAGTAGTCCTTTATTCAACAAGTATTTATGGAGTCCTATTGTGAGTCAGGTCTCTGCTAGCAGCTAGGTATTCAAAATGAGCAAGATAATTCTTGCCTTAAAAAACAATCAGTAAACATTAAGAAACCAAGGTGGGGAATTCCCTGGCGGTCCAGTGGATTCAGCACTTTCTCTGCCGAGGACCTGGGTTCAATCCCTGGTTGGGAAACTAAGATCCCACAAGCCGTGCAGCATGGCCAAAAAAAAAAAAAAAAAAAAAACACCAAGGTATCAAGGTATCAAAGTAGGAGTTAAAAGACTTATGAGTCCTACTTTGTTTTTCCTTCTGAATATTATACATACATGAGGCAATTAAACAAGACTATTAAATTGTTTAATTTGAAAACTGAAATCATATTTTAATGGAAAAAACACTATACCAAATCATCTTAAATCATTAGAGAGTCATAACCTTTTTAAATATTACACCCTTTGTGACAAGTAAAATTCTTGAAATCTATCCAGAGTAATCCATCAGAATACTTGCCTTCTAAGAAATTCCATGTGATAACTGATTAGTATAGTTAGATGAGCATATTTAAACTCAGGTGTTCATAGGAAAAAAGGCAAATAAAGAACAAAAGTGAAAATCAAGTTGGAAGTTGATGTTTTATATTTCAAACACTACCTTACCAGCTTCAGCAGCTGAGACGAGATATTCTGTTGCCTCTAACCTTTCAGCTCTTCCTTCTGTCTTATATGATTTGATGGCATTGTAACTAAAAGAATTAAACATGAACAGTTGGATAAATATTTGAATGGGTGACATAAAGCAGTAAATTCTATTTTAAAGTGTGGGTAACTTAAAAATACCCCAGAAGTAGAAGTCAATGCATAATCCAACTACAAAACAAGACCTTTTTCAAATAATGGATTTACTGGAAATGGTTTACTGTAAGACTATACCATCTCTCCCCCCAAATATGTAGGCTGGCAATACATATGTAAAATATTTTCATCACATGTTCAACCATTAATAAAAACAGCAAACAGGAAAACTGGAAGGGGGAGGGTGTACTGGTGCAGCAATTGGGCAGACAAAAAAGGGGCAGCTAACTATTACGTTCAGATACTGTGGCTGGCAATTCTGATACATAAAACACTCCACGGATCCCACCTAACAGATCAACAAGGACCATAGTGGCACACAAGAAATCATAACAAAAGATAACACAAACAGTATCATGAGAGATTCAGGAACTATTACTGAGATCAGAGGCTTTGGGTAGGAGGCAACACAGAGCCAGGTATGGAGAGACAGGTGCAGTTTCAATAGGGAAACACAAGCATGAGCAAAAGTTATAGGGGTGGATGGGAAGACAGGGCAAACTGAGCTACACTTGAGTGGCACACTGACATTTACGCTTTACTTGGCAGAAAACAGCCACAAAATGCTTCTGAGTAAGGGAGTTAAATCACCTTTTTTGTCAAACTCCAATTTCCACTTTCCTCCAGGAAGAAGACTTGAACTAAATAAATCTTTCCAAACTTGACCAATCCATTCTATCATAAAACAAGTATACTGTTTTATGATAATTTCAACACATAAACCTTACATGGCTTGCCCTTAGAAACTCTCTTTAAAGAACCCACACAGCTCTGAAATTATTAACATAATAAATTTTATACATACGGTTTCACCCATCTAGGAATGTCTTACAACTGAAAATAGGAAAAATATTTAAACAATATTAAGGCTGATTTTTATTTTGATTTCACTTAGGAAATATTTTAAGGTTGGTTTGTATACTGCCATAAGATTATGAGAAATCAAGTAAAATGTAAGACACAAAAGAGAAGAAGGCAAATATACCAGGTATTGGTGTTTTCCTAAAAATGCCATGTATTAAAACAAAAGCCTCCCCATTCATGGATTCAGTTTCAGATATCAGAGGCAAGCTCAGAGCAGCACCCACTCCTCCAGTGCAGTGTGATAATACTTTGTTTCCATGCCCTTGTACACTCAACAACTTGAATATGGCTGCCACAGGTGCTTTCTGTGGCTTCTTCAGTAAGCATCCAATAGCAGTTATTACAAACGGTGATGATACCTGACAGTGAAGGAGTGAGGAAATGAATGAGCTACAAAGATGAAGGAGCAGGTCAAATAGGAGATAAGAAAGAACATGCCTTAGACTCTCAGTCATGCACTGGCTTTGGCTTTCTGTTCCCATAGGGCTATCCTGTGATACATGTTCTTATGAGGACTCCAAGATCTGTCCTCTTCTGCTTTTCCAACTTCATTATGAATCAATGTATTTTGGGAAGCCACCTTCCTGAATCCATCTCACAGAAATGGCTTCTGGAAGAGTGTTTCTCCATCTCATCCTTTTACCTTCTTCTTATTAATAACTTTTTTCCAGACTAAATGCCTCTGATAATAGTTTACAGAGAATGAGACTAATACACCATTTTGCTCTTTCTAGCCCTTCCAATTCAGAGAAACTGATTAAATGACTCACCTTGCTTCACCAACTGATTTTTTAAAAAATCATTAAAAACATAAATTCCTTTTTATTTACTACTGTAAAATATCCCAGACCTACTCACAAGAAAAAGTAGAGTCCCCAGGATAAGCCTGCACCCCACACATTTGGGGCTACTCCTTGGTAAAGTCCCCGTAGTCCATCAAGTTTCCAAATGGTGGTCAAGCAATGCAAAACTCCTTTATATTTCGGTCTCAGTTCCAATCCATCACTCACTGCAGTAAAGGATACACAGAGTTAGGTGGGAGCAAAGTTCTAGCTCTGAATTACATATAAACATATAGATATCACACAATCAATCACAGAAAGGAGGTAAATTCAAAAGAAAAAATTTTCTGGTAGATAAAATTATTTTCCAGGATTTGATATTTTTAAATTAATAAATTCATATATTTGTCTAAGTTTTAAGTGTGTAGTATACCCTCAATAAAAACTTGGATAAAGATGTGAGGAGCGAGGCTTCCCTGGTGGTGCAGTGGTTGAGAATCTGCCTGCCAATGCAGGGGACGCGGGTTCGGGCCCTGGTCTGGGAAGATCCCACATGCCACGGAGCAACTAGGCCCGTGAGCCGCAATTACTGAGCCTGCGCATATGGAGCCTGTGCTTGGCAACGAGAGAGGCTGCGATAGTGAGAGGCCCACGCACCGCGATGAAGAGTGGCCCCTGCACCGCAATGAAGAGTGGCCCCCGCACCGCGATGAAGAGTGGCCCCCGCTTGCCACAACTAGAGAAAGCCCTCGCACAGAAACGAAGACCCAACAAAGCCATACATACATACATACATAAATAAAAAGAATGTAAGCAGACAAGAATAGCATTAAAAAAATTAAAAAAAAAAAAAGATGTGAGGAGCGATAAGAAAGCAAATGTAGAGAATGGGATAAACTTGCCTGGAAATTCTCTTGCCACAGTCCCCACCAACACACACACACACACACACACACACACACACACACACACACACACACACACACAGAAATCAGAATAGAAAGTAGAAAATCCCATCCATTGTTTTCTTACTCTCAAAAGTTCTAAATTAATAAAACATGATAGGGTAAAACAAAAACTGATACTACACACATTCTATGTTACTTAAATAAGGAGAATTCAAATCTGTTTTGGAAGTTTAAAAGATAATGCTTATTTTAAATAACTTCTATTTCATGAAAGACTCCACAAACGAATAAGAGATTGAAAAAAGTTTGTAGTATAGGGTTAATATATCTAATTTATAAAAAGGATTCACAAATCAATAAGAAAATGACAAACAGCCTCTAAAAAACTTATGGGCAAATTACATAAACTATCAATTCACAGAATTGGAACAGAATGGAGAGCCCAGAAATAAACCCACCCACTTATGGTCAATTAATCTATGACAAAGGAAGTAAGAATATACAATGGAGAAAAGACAGTCCCTTCAGTAAGTGTGCTGGGAAAACCAGACAGCTACATGTAAAAGAATGAAATTAGAACATTCTCTAACACCATATACAAAACTAAACTCAAAATGGATTAAATAACTAAATGTAATACCAGATACCATAAAACTCCTAAAGGAAAATATAGGCAGAACACTCTTTGACATAAAATTGTAGCAACATATTTTTGAATCTGTCTCCTAAAACAAATAAAAGCAAAAGCAAACAAATGGGACCTAATTAAACTTAAAAGCTTTTGCACAGCAAAGGAAACCACTGATGAAACGAAAAGACAACCTACCAAATGCAAGAAAATATTTGCAAATAATATGACCGATAAGCGGTTAATATCCAACATGTATAAACAGCTCCTATAACTCAACATCAAAAAAACAAACAACCCATGGCACAGGGGCTGGGTGCTGAAACACGGCTGCAGCAAACAAACTGGGGGAGAGGACTGGGGTTGGCTGTGCAGAGACTGCCCAAAGGGACTGAAGTGTGGTCTGGGCCACAACAGGGTGTGTGTAGGGTGCAGCCCAGATCTGCCATAAAAGCCCCATTGTTAACATACATACACACACACACACACACACACACACACACACACGAAGTGAGGGGTGGGGCCCCGCCATAGCAGCCTCATTCTCAGTGTGCTCACAGCAGGTGCGACTCCGCTTCTAGGAGCTCTGGGAGTGCGCAAGTGCCCACACGCAGAGATGAGGCTAAAATCTGAGCAGATCCCCAGTGCTGGAGACTTCAGAAGCAGGGCTGAAATCTGAGCCATGTCCCAGCAGCTGTGTGGATTTATGCTGCTGGGGCTCTGAAAGTGTAGTGCCTGTGGGACATTGGAGCGTATTACTGGCACTGGAGCAGGTCTGGTGTTAGCACTGGTGGGCTTTGTGGGCACTTGCATGTGGAGGTGGGGCTGGGGTCTGCGCCGATTCCATAGCTCTCATGGGCAGATCCCCATGCTGCACTTCAGTGGCTCTGTGCTGGTGGCTTTGTGAGCACAGCACCTGAGGGACATCCTGGCCGACTGCCTGCATTCCCAAGGCTGAGGGCAGTGCCAACAACACTGTACTTTGTGAGCTCACACAAGTGACACCACAGAGTGCATTTCCTGGTGGACAGCTCCTGAGGAGGAATACTCAGCGGCTCCTATCCCAGCAGGAGCAATCCAGTCCCACCTACCTCACACTGTAGCTCAGAATTGAATGTGGGGGCTTCTACTCCAACAACTGGGGAGCAGACCCTGCCCCTGACAGGGCTGTGACAACCACAGAGCAAACATGAGGTCCCGTTCATGATCCAGTGCAGGCTCTGGTTACCACAACAACAATCATACCCCCTCTCAAGGGGATAACAGCCAGCACACACTGAGAAAAGAAGCAGCAGGCATCCATACTAAAAACAGCCCTTGCACCAAAAATATTAGACTCATGCAGGCTACATAGGGATGCTCCCATATAAAAACAGCCTTTCAAGACCACAGTAGATAACTGTTTTTCTTAAACTCATAGTCAGAGAAATATAAATAAAATGAAGAAACAGAGAAACCACTTGCAACTAAAAGATCAAGAGACTTCCCCTGAAAGAACAATGAAATAGCCCTTGCCAGTCTACTAGACCTTGAGTTCAAAAAGGAGGTAATAAAAATACTGAAGGAATTAAGCAAGGATACCAACAGAAATGCAGATTACTGTAAAAACAACATAGAAACTATAAAGAGGAGCCAACTAAAATTAGAAAACTCATTTGCCAAGAAGAAAGCTGAACTAAAGGCAATAAATAGCAAACTGAATACTGCAAAAAACAAGTAAGTGATCTGGAAGACAGAATAATGAAAATCACCTAATCAGAACAAAAGACAGAAAGACACATGAAAACAATATATGAGACCTATGGGATAATTTAAAGCATGGCAATCTATGCATAATAGGGATCCCAGAAGGAGAAGAAAGAGAAAAGGTGATCAAAAATGTATTTGAAGAAATTATGGCTGAAAACTTCCCAAACCTAAAGAAGGAAACAGATATCCAGGTACAGGAAGCACAGATGGTCCCAAACAAGATGAACCCAAACCCAAGATGTCTACATCAAGACATATTATAATTAAAACAGCAAAAGTTAAAGATAAAGAGAAAAAAGTTGATTACAAGGGAACTCCTGTAAGGCTATCAGCTGATTTTTCTACAGAAATGCTGCAGGCCAGAAGGGAATGGCAAGATATATTCAAAGTCTTGAAAGGGAAAAATGTGCAACCTAGAATACTCTACCCAGTGGGATTATTGTTTAAAATAGAAGGAGAGATAAACAATTTCTCAGACAAGCAAAAACTAAAAGAATACAGCAATACTAAACCTATGCTAAAAGAAATATTGAAAGGTCTTCTCTAAATAGAAAAAAAGCAAGAATTTATAGGAAAGAGAATCACAATTGGAAAGTAAATCATTTAAATAAGATAAATGTTTTTTGTGAAAGCAATTATAATTATAAACAGATAAACATGAAGATGTAAAAGAGGCCATCAAAATCATAAAATGTGGGGAAGGGGAGTAAGAAAACATAGATTTCTTTTTTTTTAAGAATGTTTGAACTTATGTGACTATGAGTCTAAAGCAGGTATATAGTAATGGGTTAATGTACTTGAAAACCAGGGTAACCACAAATCAAAAACACAACAGATTCACAAAAACCAAAAAGAACTCGTGCATAATTTTTAAAAACCCATCAAACCAAAAAAGTAGAAAAAAGAAACAGAGAAGAAATACAAAATCAACTGGAAAACAAGGTTTAAAATTGGAATAAATCCCTATCTATCAATATTTACCTTAAATGTTCATGAAGTAAATGCTCAAATCAAAAGACAGAGTGGCAGATTGGATTAAAAAAACAAGAGCCTACAATATACTGCCCACTTTAGAGCGAAGGACACACATAGATTGAAAGTGAGGGGATAGGGACTTCCCTGGTGAGGCAGTGGTTAAGAATCCGCCTGCCAATGCAGGGGACATGGGTTCGATCCCTGGTCTGGGAAGAACCCGCATGTCACGGAGCAACTAAACCCATGCACCACAACTACTGAGCCCATGCGCCACAACTACTGAAGCCCGTGCGCCTAGAGCCTGTGCTCCGCAACAAGAGAAGCCACTGAAATGAGAAGCCCATGCACCACAACAAAGAGTAGCCCCCACTTGCCACAACTAGAGAAAGCCTGCACAGAGCAACAAAGACCTGACACAGCCAAAAAAAAAAAAAAGAGAGGGGATAGAAAAAGATATTCATGCAAATGGAAATGACAAGAACAGGATAGGAATACTCATATCAGACAAAATAGACTTTAAGACAAAGGTCACAAAGAAAGATAAAGAAGAACAGTATATAATGATAAAAGCATCAATACAAGAAGAGGATATTATACTCAATATATATGCAACCAATATGATCACCTAAATACATAAAACAAATACTAACAAAGAGAGAAATTGCTGGGAATAAAATAACAGTAGGAAACTTTAACACCCCACTGACGTCAATGGACAGATCTTCCAAATAGAAAATCAACAAGGCAACAGAAATACTAAATGATACAATAGAACAGGTAGACTTAATTGATATTTTCAGGACATTATATGCAAAAAAAAAACCCTAGAATACACATTCTTTTCAAGCATGCGTATTTCAGAATACACACGGAACATTCCTTAGGATACACCACATAGGGGGACACAAAACAAGCCTCAACAAACTTAAGAGGATAGAAATTATTTCAAGGTCTGCGCTCTGGACTCGACTGAGGCTCCCTGGCTGCTTGTGCTTTTCGCTCCTTCTCCAAGATGGCGGCAGTCAGCGCACTGAGGCAGGATCCGGGCGAGCCTAGTAAAGATTGCTTTGATGGTGATCACAGCTTTGAGGACATAGGGCTAGCTGCTGGCCGAAGCCAACAAGAAAAGAAACGTTCTTACAAAGATTTTTTAAGGGAAGAGGAAGAAATCACTGCTCAGGTCAGGAATTCTTCCAAGAAGAGGTTAAAGGACAGTGAACTTTACTTCCTGGGGATGGACAAGCACAAGAAGAGGAAGCACTCCTCTGATGATTACTACTATGGAGGACAGTGATTCTTGTTCTGAGTGCCGATAAACCAGGGTGAAGGAGGAGAGAGGTGGAGGGCTGGTATTTTGGAGGATTCAGCATAGAAGAACAGTCTTCATTTGTGATACACCAGATATTTTGTCTTTGGAATCATCACAGAAGAAAAAGAAAAAGTCCAGCCCTCAATCTGCTGATACAACTATGGACCTGCTGAAAGGGATCACTTCCCCTCTGGCAAAAGACACCAAGCCCCCCAAAAAGACAGGAGAAAAATCCTCCAGTTCATCAAGCCATTCAGAGAGTAAAAAGGAACACCACAGGAAGAAAGTCAGCGGAAGCAGTGGGGAGCTGTCCCTGGGGGATGGTGGTTCCCACAAATCCAAAAAAATGAAACCACTCTATGTGAACACTGAGACACTGACCCTTTGGGAGCCTGACGGGTTAAAGATGAAACTTATTCTCTCACCAAAGGAGAAGGGAAGCAGCTCAGTTGATGAGGAGTCTTTTCAGTACCCCTCTCAACAAGCAACTGTGAAAAAATCCTCTAAGAAGTCAGCTTGAGATGAGCAAGGTGCTTTACTCCTAGGACACGAGTTACGGAGCTTTCTGAAAACAGCCTGGAAGAAGCACAAGTCATTCTCAGATTCACGTTCGTCTCCTGGCCCTGAAGGCTATGGGTCTGATGCCTCCCAGTTCCCAGAATCCCACAGTGCTAACCTTGATCTTTCAGGGCTGAACCTATTCTAGTAGAATCAGGCTCCTCCTCTGGCGGGGAGCTGGAGGCTGGGGAGTTAGTGATTGATGATTCTTACCGGGAAATCAAGAAGAAAAAGAAGTCAAAGAAGAGCAAAAAGAAGGACAAGGAGAAGCATAAAGAGAAGCGACACTCCAAGTCCAAGAGAAGGTCGGGACTTCATGCTGCTGCAGTGGGAGAGGTCCCAGTGCTGCCCGGCCCTCCGCCCAGCATCCCGTACACTGGAGCAGCCGCCCCTCCCCCACGTTTCCTGGCCTCCACACAGATAGGCACAGTGAGAAAAAAAAGAGAGGAGAAGGACACAGAGAGAGACAGAGGAGAAAAGCCAAAAAAGAAGACCATGTCGGCCTACCAGGTGTTCTTTAAGGAGTATCATGTAACCATTGTGGCTGACCATCCAGGCATAGATTCTGGGGAACTGAGTAAAAAACTGGCTGAGGTATGGAAGCAATTGCCAGAGAAGGACAAACTGATTTGGAAGCAAAAACCTCAGCATCTGCAACACAAACAGAACAAAGCAGAAGCTACAACTGTGAAAAGAAAAGCATCCAGCTCAGAAGGTTTCATGAAAGTGAAAGCTTCCTCTGCAGGAGTACTGTCACCCCGAAGAAATCCCCACCCGCCAACGTGCTATTATTACCCGCCTCGCCAGACAAAGCCCCCGAGACAGAGCCTGTCGACGTGGCCGCTCATCTCCAGCTGTTGGGAGAGTCCCTGAGCCTCACTGGACACCACCTGCAGGAAACCAAGGGCATGGTGGCTGTGTCTGGCAGTTTGTCAGTGCTTCTGGATTCCATCATCCGTGTGCTTGGCCCCTTGGCATGTGTGACCACACAACTACCTGAGCTGAATGGCTGTCCCAAACAGGTCTTGTCAAACACACTAAACCACATTGCTTACATCATGCCTGGACCATGACAGCAAAGACTCCTGGGACAGAAACCTTATCTTGCCTGTTGCTGGCTTGTGTATATGTGACTGCTCCAGATCCCTTCACTGGCCTCTGGGTGTAGATTTTAAATTTTTATATATATGCATAATGTGTATATATATGTATATATAATATATAATATATACATAGGACTGTAACTACTTTGCTTTTAATAATTTTATGAAATGGCAAAGGTTTAGCCAAGAGGAAACCTTGGCATGAATATGGGCTTGGGATTATTTCTTCTCCTGTGGTGGATAAATCTGCCTTAAAAATCAGTGTAGACCAGGGGAGGAACCAAGATGGCGGAGTAGAAGGATGTGCTCTCACTCCCTCTTGCAAGAACACCAGAATCACAACTAGCTGCCCGGACAATCACTGACAGGAAGACACTGGAACTCACCAAAAAAGATACCCCACATCCAAAGACAAAGGAGAAGCCACAATTAGACGGTAGGAGGGGAGTAATCAGAGTAAAATCAAATCCCATAACTGGTGGGTGGGTGACTCACACTGGCGAACACTTATAGCACAGAAGTCCACCCACTGGAGTGAAGGTTCTGAGCCCCACGTCAGGCTTCTCAACCTGGGGGTCTGGCAACGGGAGGAGGAATTCATAGAGAATCAGACTTTGAAGCCTAGTGGGAATTGATTGCAGGACTTCAACAGGACTGGGGGAAACAGAGACCCCACTCTTGGAGGGCGCACACAAAATAGTGTGTGCATCGGGACCCAGGGGAAGGAGCAATGACCCCGGGGGAGACTGAACCAGACCTACCTGCTAGTGTTGGAAGGTCTCCTGCAGAGGCGGGGGGTGGCTCTGTTTCACTGTGGGGAAAAGGACACTGGCAGCAGAAGTTCTGGGAAGTACTCCTTGGCATGAGCCCTCCAGAGTCTGTCATTAGCCCGACCAAAGAGCCCAGGTAGGCTCCAGTGTTGGGTTGCCTCAGGCAAAACAACCAACAGGGAGGGAACCCAGCCCCACCCATCAACAGTCAAGTGGATTAAAGTTTACTGAGCTCTGACCACCACAGCAACAGTCAGCTCTACCCACCACCAGAGCCTCCCATCAAGCCTCTTAGATAGCCTCAACCACCAGAGGGCAGACAGCAGAAGCAAGAAAAACTTTAATACTGCAGCCTGTGGAACAAAAACCACATTCACAGAAAGATAGACAAGATGAAAAGGCAGAGGGCTATATACCAGATGAAGGAACAAGATAAAACCCCAGAAAAACAACTAAATGAAGTGGAGATAGGCAACCTTCCAGAAAAGGAATTCAGAATAACGATAGTGAAGATGATCCAGGACCTCAGAATAAGAATGGAGGCAAAGATCGAGAAGATGCAAGAAATGTTTAACAAAGACCTAGAAGAATTAAAGAACAAACAAACAGAGATGAACAATACAATAACTGAAATGAAAACTACACTAGAAGGAATCAATAGCAGAATAACTGAGGCAGAAGAACGGATAAGTGACCTAGAAGACAGAATGGTGGAATTCACTGCTGCAGACCAGAATAAAGAAAAAAGAATGAAAAGAAATGAAGACAGCCTAAGAGACCTCCGGGACAACATTAAACGCAACAACATTTGCATTATAGGGGTCCCAAAAGGAGAAGAGAGAGAGAAAGGACCCGAGAAAATATTTGAAGAGATTATAGTCAAAAACTTCCCTAACATGGGAAAGGAAATAGCCACCCAAGTCCAGGAAGCGCAGCGAGTCCCATACAGGATAAACCCAAGGAAAAACATGCCAAGACACATAGTAATCAAATTGGCAAAAATCAAAGACAAAGAAAAATTATTGAAAGCAGCAAGGGAAAAACAACAAATAACATACAAGGGAACTCCCATAAGGTTAACAGCTGATTTCTCAGCAGAAACTCTACAAACCAGAAGGGAGTGGCATGATATACTTAAAGTGATGAAAGGGAAGAACCTACAACCAAGATTACTCTACCCAGCAAGGATCTCATTCAGATTTGATGGAGAAATCAAAAGCTTTACAGACAAGCAAAAGCTAAGAGAATTCAGCACCACCAAACCAGCTCTACAACAAATGCTAAAGGAACTTCTCTAAGTGGGAAACACAAGAGAAGAAAAGGACCTACAAAAACAAACCCAAAACAATTAAGAAAATGGTCATAGGGACATACATATCGATAATTACCTTAAACATGAATGGATTAAATGCTCCAACGAAAAGACACAGGCTTGCTGAATGGATACAAAAACAAGACCCATCTATATGCTGTCTACAAGAGACCCACTTCAGACCTAGCGACACATACAGACTGAAAGTGAGGGGATGGAAAAAGATATTCCATGCAAATGGAAATCAAAAGAAAGCTGGAGTAGCTATACTCATCTCAGATAAAATAGACTTTAAAATAATGTTACAAGAGACAAGGAAGGACACTACAAAATGATCAAGGGATCAATCCAAGAAGAAGATGTAACAATTATAAATATATATGCACCCAACATAGGAGCACCTCAATACATAAGGCAACTGCTAACAGCTATAAAAGAGGAAATCGACAGTAACACAATAATAGTGGGGGACTTTAACACCTCACTTACACCAATGGACAGATCATCCAAAATGAAAATAAATAAGGAAACAGAAGCTTTAAATGACACAATAGACCAGATAGATTTGATATTTATAGGGCATTCCATCCAAAAACAGCAGACTACACTTTCTTCTCAAGTGCACACGGAACATTCTCCAGGATAGATCATATCTTGGGTCACAAATCAAGCCTCAGTAAATTTAAGAAAATTGAAATCATATCAAGCATCTTTTCTGACCACAACACTATGAGATTAGAAATGAATTACAGGGAAAAAAACGTAGAAAACACAAACACATGGAGGCTAAACAATACGTTACTAAATAACCAAGAGATCACTGAAGAAATCAAAGAGGAAATAAAAAAATACCTAGAGACAAATGACAATGAAAACACGACGATCCAAAACCTATGGGATGCAGCAAAAGCAGTTCTAAGAGGGAAGTTTATAGCTATACAAGTCTACCCCAAGAAACAAGAAAAATCTCAAATAAACAATCTAACCTTACACCTAAAGGAACTAGAGAAAGAAGAAGAAACAAAACCAAAAGTTAGCAGAAAGAAAGAAATCATAAAGACCAGAGCGGAAATAAATGAAATAGAAACAAAGAAAACAATAGCAAAGATCAATAAAACTAAAAGCTGGTTCTTTGAGAAGAAAAACAAAATTGATAAGCCATTAGCCAGACTCATCAAGAAAAAGAGGGAGAGGACTCAAATCAATAAAATTAGAAATGAAAAAGGAGACGTTACAACAGACGCCGCAGAAATACAAAGCATCCTAAGAGACTACTACAAGCAACTCTATGCCAATAAAATGGACAACCTGGAAGAAATGGACAAATTCTTAGAAAGGTATAACCTTCCAAGACTGAACCAGGAAGAAACAGAAAATATGAACAGATCAATAGCAAGTAATGAAATTGAAACTGTGATTTAAAATCTTCCAAGAAACAAAAGTCCAGGACCAGATGGCTTCACAGGTGAATTCTATCAAACATTTAGAGAAGAGCTAACACCCATCCTTCTCAAACTCTTCCAAAAAATTGCAGAGGAAGGAACACTCCCAAATTCATTCTGTGAGGCCATCATCACCCTGATACCAAAACCAGACAAAGATACTACAAAAAAAAGAAAATTACAGACCAATATCACTGATGAATATAGATGCAAAAATCCTCAACAAAATACTAGCAAACAGAATCCAACAACACATTAAAAGGATCATACACCACGATCAAGTGGGATTTATCCCAGGGATGCAAGGATTCTTCAATATACGCAAATCAATCAATGTGATACACCATATTAACAAACTGAAGAAGAAAAACCATATGATCATCTCAATAGATGCAGAAAAAGCTTTTGACAAAATTCAACACCCATTTATGATAAAAACTCTCCAGAAAGTGGGTATAGAGGGAACCTACCTCAACATAATAAAGGCCATATACGACAAACCCACAGCAAACATCCTTCTCAATGGTGAAAAACTGGAAGCATTTCCTCTAAGATCAGGAATGAGACAAGGATGTCCACTCTCACCACTATTATTCAACATAGTTTTGGAAGTCCTAGCCACGGCAATCAGAGAAGAAAAAGAAATAAAAGGAATACAAATTGGAAAAGAAGAAGTAAAACTGTCACTGTTTGCAGATAACATGATACTATACATAGAGAATCCTAAAGATGCCACCAGAAAACTACTAGAGCTTATCAATGAATTTGGTAAAGTTGCAGGATACAAAATTAATGCACAGAAATCTCTTGCATTCCTATACACTAATGATGAAAAATCTGAAAGAGAAATTAAAGAAAGACTCCCATTTACCATTGCAACAAAAAGAATAAAATACCTAGGAATAAACCTACCTAGGGAGACAAAAGACCTGTATGCAGAAAACTATAAGACACTGATGAAAGAAATTAAAGATGATACCAATAGATGGAGAGATATACCATGTTCTTGGATTGGAAGAATCAATATTGTGAAAATGACTATACTACCCAAAGCAATCTACAGATTCAATGCAATCCCTATCAAATTACCAATGGCATTTTTTACGGAACTAGAACAAATCATCTTAAAATTTGTATGGAGACACAAAAGACCCCGAATAGCCAAAGCAGTCTTGAGGGAAAAAAACGGAGCTGGAGGAATCAGACTCCCTGACTTCAGACTACACTACAGAGCTACAGTAATCAAGACAATATGGTACTGGCACAAAAACAGAAACATAGATCAATGGAACAAGATAGAAAGCCCAGAGATAAACCCACGCACCTATGGTCAACTAATCTATGACAAAGGAGGCAAAGATATACAATGGAGAAAAGACAGTCTCTTCAATAAGTGGTGCTGGGAAAACTGGACAGCTACATGTAAAAGAATGAAATTAGAACACTCCCTAACACCATACACAAAAATAAACTCAAAATGGATTCGAGACCTAAATGTAAGACCGGACACTATAAAACTCTTAGAGGAAAACATAGGAAGAACACTCTTTGACATAAATCACAGCAAGATCTTTTTTGATCCACCTCCTAGAGTAATGGAAATAAAAACAAAAATAAACAAATGGGACCTAATGAAGCTTCAAAGCTTTTGCACAGCAAAGGAAACCATAAACAAGACGAAAAGACAACCCTCAGAATGGGAGAAAATATTTGCAAACGCATCAACGGACAAAGGATTAATCTCTAAAATATATAAACAGCTCATTCAGCTCAATATTAAAGAAACAAACAACCCAATCCAAAAATGGGCAGAAGACCTAAATAGACATTTCTCCAAAGAAGACATACAGATGGCCAAGAAGCACATGAAAAGCTGCTCAATATCACTAATTATTAGAGAAATGCAAACCAAAACTACAATGAGGTATCACCTCACACCGGTCAGAATGGCCATCATCAGAAAATCTAGAAACAATAAATGCTGGAGAGGGTGTGGAGGAAAGGGAACTCTCTTGCACTGTTGGTGGGAATGTAAATTGATACAGCCACTATGGAGAACAGTATGGAGGTTCCTTAAAAAACTACAAATAGAACTACCATACGACCCAGCAATCCCACTACTGGGCATATACCCTGAGAAAACCATAGGTCAAAAAGTGTCATGTACCACAATGTTCATTGCAGCTCTATTTACAATAGCCAGGACCTGGAAGCAACCTAAATGTCCATCGACAGATGAATGGATAAAGAAGATGTGGCACATATATACAATGGAATATTACTCAGCCATAAAAAGAAATGAAATGGAGGTATTTGTAATGAGGTGGATGGAGTTAGAGTCTGTCATACAGAGTGAAGTAAGTCAGAAAGAGAAAAACAAATACAGTATGCTAACACATATATACGGAATCTAAGGAAAAAAAAAAAAAAGGCCATGAAGAGCCTAGTGGCAAGACGGGAATAAAGACACAGACCTACTAGAGAATGGACTTGAGGATATGGGGAGGGGGTGGGGTGAGATGTGACAGGGTAAGAGAGTGTCATGGACATATATACACTACCAAATGTAAAATAGATAGCTAGTGGGAAGCAGCCGCATAGCACAGGGAGATCAGCTCGGTGCTTTGTGACCACCTAGAGGGGTGGGATGGGGAGGGTGGGAGGGAGGGAGATGCAAGAGGGAAGAGAAATGGGAACATATTGTATATGTATAACTGATTCACTTTGTTATAAAGCAGAAGCTAACACACTATTGTAAGGCAATTATACTTCAATAAAGATGTTTAAAAAATAAAAAAATAAAAATAAAAAAAGAAATGGCAACGGTTAAAAAAAAAAAAAAAAAGAAAATCTACAAACAACAAATGCTGGAGAGGGTGTGGAGAAAAGGGAACCCTCTTGCACTGTTGGTGTGAATGTAAATTGATACAGCCACTATGGAGAACAGTATGGAGGTTCCTTAAAAAACTAAAAATAGATGTACCATATGATCCAGCAATCCCACTACTGGGCGTATACCCAGGGAAAACCATAATTCAAAAAGACACATGCACCCCAATGTTCATTGCAGCACTATTTACAATAGCCAGGTCATGGAAGCAACCTAAATGCCCATCGACAGATGAATGGATAAAGAAGTAGTGGTACATACATACAATGGAATATTACTCAGCCATAAAAAGGAACGAAATTGAGTCATTTTTTGAGACGTGGATGGATCTAGAGACTGTCATACAGAGTGAAGTAAGTCAGAAAGAGAAAAACAAATATCGTATATTAATGCATGTATGTGGAACCTAGAAAAATAGTACAGATGAGCCGGTTTGCAGGACAGAAGTTGAGACACAGATGTAGAGAATGGACATATGGACACCAAGGGGGGAAAACTGCGGTGGGGTGGGGATGGTGGTGTGCTGAATTGGGCAATTGGGATTGACATGTGTACACTGATGTGTATAAAATTGATGACTAATAAGAACCTGCAGTATAGAAAAAGAAACAAAGAAAACAACTAATACTAAACTTTCATTGGGTTATTTGTATGGAAATATGTTAATATAAATGTTTCAGACATTACATGAAATTTCTAAAAATCTTATATGTTTTGGTATAATAAGTCATAATTCTAGTTATTACTTTAAATGTACATCTCAGAAATAACTAAATTTCCTTGTCAATTGCATTATTATGAACTTTCATCAAATCTTTAACCATGGTCATTTTTAAGTCTTTTGTCATTTACAGACAGTTCTGGGTGTACTCTGATGCTTTTGCAAATATGTTCCTATAAAAGGGTTTCATCTTCAAGGAATTCATGGAAAAGACTCTGACAAGTTCAGGTTTCTGGTAACTGACTGTACTGCTGAACTGACTGAATAACCATTTTCAGAACTCTAATGAAAAACTGATGAACTCATAAAAGTGCTAACAAAAGATCAAGATGAAAAAAAAATTAATTACATGGGTCTGAGTGAACTGATGAGGATGATTATAATTTTTGTGATTTTCTATTTGAATTAAAAAAAAAAAATCCCACAAGGACTCAGAGATAAAGAATATACAAATCAATTTTCACTGCAAAGTAAAGGAGCTGTTACAGTGGAGGATTACTGGACTGAATGTCAATATTATGATATAGTATGAGTGTGTTTCATGTTTGGTAATTGCAATCATTGTTGCTTTTGTTGTGGTCACCCATTTACAATGCTTGGTGTCAGTCTATTTATCTCTTGTAAAAATAAAATACAGTGTGTGTGTGTGAAAAAAAAGAACAAACAAACAAACAAACAAAATAATGGAACCAGTCCCAACAAAGGAGACTAGGAATGGGTCAGGATTAGCCAACCTCAGAATTTGCCAGATATTCTAAACCAATTATACGTCATTTTTGTCTAGAATGGGTGCTGAATTCCATCTAAAGACTTTTCAACATTAATTAATATGACCATTTTTCCCTTCATTGATATAATGAATTATGCTGATAGATTTCCTTTGTATCTCATTATCCTTGCTCTCTTTGGCTAAACCCTACTTGATCATAATTATTGTTTTTTCATTGCTGGATTCCATTTGCTAATACTTTTATTCAGAATTTTTGCATACATATTAATAAATAAAATTAGTCTATAGTTTTCCCTATACTAAAAAAAAAAAAAATCAATGTAACTTGGGGGCTGGGGGCTTGTTCTGGATGTCAAGTGCATCGCTTTAAGGTCAGCCAAAATGTGATTTTTTTCCAAACTCAATTGTACCTTCAGACCCATCACTGACCATTTGCCTTACCTGTCTTACAGTCTGAAATGCAATGGGAAAGATTATGGGAAGACGTCAGTTAACTGAAAGTACAAAGCTTTTCAACTTGAAGTGACCTAGGTGGGAGGTGATAACATCGTTCCCATCTGAAAGTTGTTGCGATGGCTTAAGTGAACTTAGTAGGGGGGTTCATTCCAATTCCTGCTCTACCAGTGTCCATGTCTCAAAACTTATTGTAATCATTAGTACCATTGGCAGCCTCAGTCGGAGCCAAGGAGATTTGTGAGCCCTGGAGAGGGTAAGGCTGTCAATGCCACCAGCTGAATGGCCTATATTGTGAGCTGACCCACAGCATTTGGTCTGCAGAGCTAAGAGCTGGTATCTTCCATTGGCAGCGTCAGCTTAGCTCACAGTTCTGCTGCTTAGTTGCTTGGCGGGTGTGGAAGGTGAGCTTTGCCCAGCCTGATTCCTGGGTTCATCTCATTGGCTCCCCTGCTGGGCAGATACACAGTGTTCTGCATTCCACACTTAAGCAAATTGCGAAAAAAGTACTCTATTCTCATGTAGGTTTGTTTATGTGCGTGTGTGGATGTGTTTTAATTATGTGTATTTAACTCTTTAAACTCTCTTAGATTTTAACTTATCCTGTAAATTTCTGTATATATAATTTAAAAACAAGAGCCTCCACCAGCAACAGCATGTGGAAGATACAGATTTGTCATTTCTTCCTCCCCTCCTTCCTCTGGTCTCCTCTGCAAACTCCAAATTATCTACACTTTCAGGTACTGTGCCTCGAAAAGGAATCATATTGAGATTCTAGTTCTTTACAACTGAACAATGTCAAGAAACTAAATAAAAAGGACTGTTACCATTACCAGCTGCCGTTATTTCCAAAGAACCAGATTTTTGCTTCCCAGTTCCAAAAAAAACAGTTGAGGGCTTCAGGGTTGTTTTTAAATTTGGTTTGAGAGTCCACATCAAAACCAGGCTCTGAGGTGACTGCTTTCTTCCCTTGGCCTGGATGGAGCACCGTAGTATCAAAGTAGATCTTTGAGGAAAGTGCCGCCAGCCTGCATCCTATTTAATTCCTTCCTTTATTCCCACCAGTGTGGTCACAGGGCTGTTTTTCTTCAAGGTATTCTGGCTGCTGAATGCCATTCTCACCTCAGAGCAGTTTTGAGATTTAATTGGAGAAACCGAAGGAAACAGGAATGTTTGGGAACCAAAATCACGAAGAGCAGAAATCCTGGTTTGAGTTTGTGTGTTAGCACCTGTCCCACGGCCTCCTCTGTACCCATGTCAGTTTCCTGTTTGACACAGAGTATCAAGGAAGGGCCTCAGAGACATGGATTAGTACAGAAAGAAGTCAATCCTACCACTGTCATTTGTACACATTAATGAAGTCCTGATGAGGACCTGATTTTTGTTTGTTTGTTTTCCTTTAAAATCCAACCCTATTGTATTTGTATTTAAAATTTGTACACATTTGTATAATAATCTGTTCCTTGTGGTATTTGGTACTGTTAGAGGAAAACCTTTGGATTCAAACCTTCTTGCAGTTTTTATATCATTGTTTTATTTTGTTTTTTAAATAAATTCTAGCAGTTTGATCCAAATACCATTACAGTTGTATAAAGAAATAAAATTTTGTACTTACATTATTAAAAATCACATTTTTAATATTTGTAAAGAAAAAAAATTATTTCAAGCATCTTTTCTGACCACTATGGTATGAAATTAGAAATCAACCACAGAAAGAGTAATAAGAAAAAAAAAACAAAAACTCACGATTATATAGAGATTAAATAACATGCTACTAAAAACCCAATGGGTCAATGATGAAATCAAAGAGGAAATTAAAAAATACCTTGAGAAAAATGACAATGAAAACACAACCATACAAAATCTATGAGATGCAGCAAAAGCAGTCCTAAGAGAAGCTCATAGCAATAGAGGTGGTCCTCAAAAAGCAAGAAAAATCTCAAATAACCTAACCTACCACCTAAAAGAAAAAAGGACAAACAAAACCTAAAGTTGGCAAAAGGAAGGAAGTAATAAAGATAAGAGAGGAAATAAATTCAGAGGTTAAAAAAACAATAGAAATAGTCAATAAAACCAAGAGCTGCTTTTTTGAAAGGATAAACAAAATCGACAAACCTCTGGCCAGGCTCACCAAGAAGAAAAGAGAGAGGACACAAATAAATTAAGAAATGAAAGGAGAAATAACCAACACCACAGAAATACGAAAGACCATAAGACAATACTATGAACAATTATATGCCAACAAACTGGACAACCTAGAAGAAACTGACAAGTTTCTAGGAACATACAGCCCACCAAAAACTGAATCAAGAAGAAATAGATACTCTGAACAGAATGATCACT
Organism: Balaenoptera borealis; assembly: GCF_965194805.1. Lineage (NCBI taxonomy): Eukaryota > Metazoa > Chordata > Mammalia > Artiodactyla > Balaenopteridae > Balaenoptera > Balaenoptera borealis. Next base: position 33,241,823 of record NC_138876.1, on the reverse strand, counting down.
AAAAGTGAAATAGAAACTATATAGAAAAAAAAAAAAACACAAACAAAACCCATAAACCTCCCAGCAAACAGAAGTCCAGGACTGGTGACTTCACTGGGGAGTTCTATCAAACGTACTAAGAACTTATACCAATCCCTCTCAAACTCTTCCAAAAGAAAAGATACACTTAATAAACAAAAGTCCAGGACCATATGGCTTCGCAGATGAATACTACCAAACATTTAGAGGAGAGTTAACACCTATCATTCTGAAATTGTTCCAAAAAACTGCAGAGGAAGGAACAGTTCCAAATTCATTAAATGAGGTCATCAACACCCTGATACCAAAACCAGACAAAAAAAAAAAATCACAAAAAAAGAAAATTATAGGGCTTCCCTGGTGGCGCAGTGGTTGAGAATCTGCCTGCCAATGCAGGGGACACGGTTTCGAGCCCTGGTCTGGGAAGATCCCACATGCCGAGGAGCAATTAAGCCCGTGAGCCACAATTGCTGAGCCTGCGCGTCTGGAGCCTGCGCTTCGCAGCAAGAGAGGCCGCGATAGTGAGAGGCCCGCGCACTGCGATGAGGAGTGGCCCCCGCTCGCCGCAGCTGGGGAGGGCACTCACACAGAAACGAAGACCCAACACAGCCATAACTAAATAAATAAAATTAAAAAAATTAAAAAAAAAAAAAAAGAAAATCATAGGTGAGTATCACTGATGAACATAGATACGAAAACCCTCAACAAAATACCAGCAAATCGAATGCAACAATACATTAAAAAGATCATACACTATGATCAACGGGGATTTATCCCAGGGATACAAGGATTTTTCAATACCTGCAAATCAATGTGATATACAACATGAATAAATTGAAGAGTAAAAACTAAAAGACCATCTCAATAGATGCAGAAAAAGCTTTTAACAAAATTCAACACCCATTTATGATAAGAAAAAAAAAACCTCTCCAGAAGGTGAACATAGAGGGGACATGCCTCAACATAATAAAGGCCATATATGGCAAACCCATAACTAACATCATAATAGTGAAAAGCTGAAAGCATTTCCTCTAAGATCAGAAACAAAACAAGGATGTCCATTCTCACCACTTTTACTCAACATAGTTTTGGAAGTCCTAGCCATGGCAATCAGAGAGGAAAAAGAAATAAAAGAAATTCAAACTGGAAAAGAAGAAGTAAAGTTGTCACTGTTTGCAGATGACATAATACTACACATAGAAAATCCTGACGACGCTGCCAGAAAACTACTAGAGCTCATCAATGAATATGGTGAAGTTACTGAAAACAAAGTTAATATACAGAAATCTGTTGTATTTCTATACACTAATAATGAAATACCAGAAAGAGAAATTAAGAAAACAATCCCATTTACCACTGCATCAAAAAGAAGAAAAAAACCCTACTAATAAACCTACCTAAGGAGGCAAAGAAACTGTTTTTGAAAACTATAAGATGTTGATGAAAGAAACTGAAGATGATACAAACACATGGAAAGATATACCATGTTCTTCTTGGATTGGAAGAATCAATATTGTCAAAACAACTATACTACCCAAGACAATCTACAGATTAATGCAATCCCTCAAATTACCAACGGCATTTTTTACAGAACTAGAACAAAAATTTTGTAAATTTGCATGGAAACACAAAAGACCCCAAATAGTCAAAACAACTGAGAAAGAAGAACAGAGCTGGAGGAATCACACCTCCTGACTTCAGACTACATTACAAAGCTACGGTAATCAAAACGGTATGGTACTAGTACAAAAACCAACATATAGTTCCATGGAACAGGATAGAAAGCCCAGAAATAAACCAATGCACTTATGATCAATTAATTTATGACAAAGGAGGAAAGAATATACGATGGAGAAAAGACAGTCTCTTCAGTAAGTAGTGCTGGGAAAATTGGACAGCTACATGTAAAAGAATGAAATTAGAACATTCTCTAACAAAACATACAAAAATAAACTCAAAATGTATTAAAGACCTAAAGGTAAGACCTCTTATAGGAAAACACAGGCAGAACACTCTTTAAAATAAATCATAGGAATATTTTTTGGGATCCATCTCTTAGAGTAATGAAAATAAAGATGAAAACAAATGGGACCTAATTAAACTTAAAAGCTTTTGCACAGCAAAGGAAACCATAAAAAAAATGAAAAGACAACCCACAGAATGGGAGAATGTATTTGCAGATGATGCAACCAACAAGGGATTAATTTCCCAAATATACAAACAGCTCATACAGCTTAATATCAAAAGAATAAACAACCCAATCAAAAAATGGGCAGAAGACCTAAGTAGACATTTTTCCAAAGAAGACATCCAAATAGCCGACAGGCACATGAAAAGATGCTCAACACTAATTATTAAAGAAATGCAAATCAAAACTACGATGAGGTACCACCTCACACCAGTCAGAATGGCCATCATTAAAAAGTCTACAAATAATAAATGCTAGAGAGGGTGTGGAGAAAAGGGAGCCCTCCTACAATGTGGGAGGAATGTAAATTGGTACAGCCATTACAGAGAGCTGTATGGACGTTCCTTAAAAAAATAAAGTTATCTTATGATACTACAATCCCACTCCTGGGCATATACCCAGAGAAAACTCTCATTTGAAAAGATACATGCACCCCAATGGTCATAACAGCACTATTTATAATAGCCAAGACATAGAAGCAACCTAAGTATCCATCAACAGATGAATGGAAAAAGGAGATGTGGTGTATATATATACAATGGAATATTACTTAGCCATAAAAAATAATGAAATAATGCCATTTGCAACAACAAGGATGGACCTAGAGATTATCACATTAAGTGAAATAAGTCAGAGAAAGACAAACATATGATATCACTTATATGTAGCATCCAAAAAAATGCTATCAATGAACTTATGTACAGAACAGAAATAGAATCACAGACATGGAAACAAACTTGTGGCTGCCAGAGGGGATAGTGGGGAAATAAGTTGGGAGTTTGGGATTAATGTATACACACTACTGTGTCCCATGCTCTTGGGTTAGAAGAATCAATACTGTTAAAATGGTCATATCTACAAATTTAATGAAATCCCTATCAAATTACCCATGACATTTTTCACAGAACTAGAAAAAATAACCCTAAAATTTACCTGGAACCACAAAAGAACCAGAATTGTCAAAGCAAATCCCAAGGAAAAAGAACAAAGCTGGAGGCATAACCCTCCGAAACTTCAGACACTACTACAAAGCTACAGTAATCAAAACAGTGTGGTATGGGCACAAAAACAGACATATGGGTCAATGGAACAGAATACAGAGTCCAGAAATAAACCCACACACCTACAGTCACTTAACCTTTGACAAAGGAGGCAAAAATATACAATGGAGAAAAGACAGTCTCTTCAGCAAGTGGTTTTGGGAAAGCTGGACAGCTGCACGTAAATCAATGAAGTTAAAACACTCACTCACACCATATACAATAATAAACTCAAACTGGCTTAAAGTTTTAAATATAAAACATGCCACCATAAAACTCTTAGAATACAACATAGGCAAAACATTCTCTGACATAAAATCATACCACTGTTTTCTTAGGTCAGTCTCCAAGGCAACAGAAATAAAAGCAAAAATAAATAAATGGGTCCTAATCAAACTTACATGTTTTTGCACATCAAAGGAAACCATAAACAAAACGAAAAGATAACCTATGGACTGGGAGAAAATATTTGCAAATGATGCAGCCAACAAGGGCTCAATTTCCAAAATACACAAACACCTCATACAGTTCAACAACAAAAAAACCAAACACCCAATTAAAAAAATGGGCAGAAGACCTGAACAGACATTTTCCCAAATTGGAAATGCAGATGGCCAACAGGCACATGAAAAGATGCTCAACATCGCTAATCGTCAGGGAAATGCAAATCAAAGTCACAATGAGATATTACCTAATACCCATCAGAATGGCTAGCATCAAAAAGAACACAAACAACAAATGTTGGGAAAGTTGTGGAGAGAAGGGAACCCTTTTACACTGTCAATGGGAAAGCAAATTGGTGCAGCCACTGTGGAAAACAGTATGGAGGTTTCTCAAAAAAACCCCCTAAAAACAGAGCTACCATATGACCCAGGAATTCCACTCCTGGGTATATATCCAGGAAAAAAAAAAAAAACACTCACTAACTTGAAAAGATACGGGCACCCCAATGTTCATAGCAACATTATTTGCAATTGCCAAGACACAGAAGCAACCTAAGTACCCACCAACAGATGAACGGATAAAGAAGCTGTAGTACAATATATCTGCAAAATGGAATACTACTCAGCTATAAAAAAAATGAAATTTTGCTATTTGCAGCGACATGGATGGACTTGAAGGGCATCATGCTAAGTGAAATAAGTCAAAGATAAATACTGTATGATATCACTTATATGTGGAATCTAAAAATACAACAAACTAGTGACTATAACAAAAAAGCAGGAGACTCACAGATACAGAGAACAAACTAGCAGTTACCAGTGAGGAGAGGGAAGGGGGGAGGAGCAATATAAGGGCAGAGGATTAAAATGTACAAACTATTAGGTATAAAATAAGTTGTAAGAATATACTGTAGGTTGAGGGGCAGGGCCTTGGGGGGCTCTGGATGGAGTGGGTGGTGGAGGTGGTAGGAAGCGGAGCCCAGAGTGCCAGGAAAAGCTTGGACACTTTTCTACCATGCTGATGGCATTCTAAATATATTTGTCAGTTTTCCCAAATTTTAACTGAAGAAAGCCTTAAGAATTTATGCTTAACGACTAAAGTGTGACTGCCAATTATCAGGCTTTCAGGATGAATCTGGAAAACCTCATCAAGCTGGAACTCCTAACACTATTCAGTATTATCAAAGGAGAGCTTGAAGCAGGGGACCTTGTTATAGAAGCTTTAAAGAATTAGCTGAAAGAGTCTTGAGGTCTGCTCTCTGCCATGGGGGCAGGGGCTGAGGGCACAGCCAGCAGGCAGTGCACCATGGGCTCTGAGGCAGCCCACTGAAAGTTAAAGAAATATTAATAGAAGATGGCAGAGTAGGACTTGAGTTCACCTCCTCTCACAAAAACACCAAAATCACGATTAACTGTTGAATATCCTCGACAAAAAAGACTGGAACCTACCAAAAAAGATATTCTACACTCAAAGACAAAGAAACGAGACAGTAGGAAGGGTGCATTCACGATACAATCAAATCCCATACCTGCTGGGTGGGTGACCCAGAAACTAGAAAATAACTATATCGCAGAGGTTCTCCCACAGGAATGAAAGTTCTGAGCCCCACGTCAGGCTCCCCAGTTTGGGGGTCAGGCATTGGGGGAGGCCTCCCAGAGCATTTGGCTTTAAAGACCAGCAGGGTTTCATTGCAGGAACTCCACAGGACTGGGCGAAACATAAACTCCACTCTTGAAGGACACACAGAAGGTCTCATGCACACTGGGACCCAGGGAGAAAGAAGTGACTTCACAGAAGCCTGGGCCAGACCTACCTGCTGGTCTTGGAAGATCTCCAGGGAAGCAGGGGGCAGCTGTGGCTCACTGTGGGGACAAGGACACTGGTGGAGGAGGTACCTGGGAGTACTCACTGACGTGAGCTCTCCTGGAGGCAGCCATCTTGACACCAAGACCTGACCCCACCCAACAGCCTGTAGGCTCCAGTGCTGGGATGTCTCAGGGCAAACAACCAGCATGGTGGGAACACAGCCCCACCCATCAGCAGACAGGCTGTCTAAAGTCTTCTGGAGCCCACAGGCACCTCTAAACACACCCCTTGAAACGGCCATGCCCACCAGAGGGACAAAACTCAGCTCTACCAACAAGAGGACAGGCTCCAGTTCCTCCCACCAGGAAGGCTGCACAAGCCTTGTAGACCAGCTTCACCCACCAGGGGGCAGACACCAGAAGCAAGAAGAATTATAATCCTGCAGGCTGCAGAACACAGAAAGTTAGACAAAATGAGATGGCAGAGGAATATGTTACAGACGAAGGAACAAGACAAACCCCAGAAGAACAGCTAAGTGAAGTGGAGATAGGCAATCTACCTGAAAAAGAATTCAGAGTTATGATAGTAAAGATGATCCAAGATCTCGGAAAAATGATGGAGGTACAAACCAAGAAGATACAAGAAATGTTTAACAAAGATCTAGAAGAGATAAAGAACAGAGTTGAACAATACAATAACCGAATTGAAAAATAAAGTAGAAAGAATCAATAGAAGAATAAATGAGGCAGAAGAATGAATAAGTGACCTGGAAGACAGAATGGTGGAAATCACTGCCACAGAAGAGAATAAAGAAAAAAGAACAAAAAGGTATGAAGACAGTTTAAAGGACCTCTGGGACAACATTAAATGCACCAATATTCACATGATAGGGGTCCCAGAAAGCAGAGAGAGAGAAAGGGTCTGAGAAAACATTTGAAGAGATAATAGCTGAAAACTTCCCTAGGGGCTTCCCTGGTGGCACAGTGGTTGGGAGTCTGCCTGCCGGTGGTGGGGACGTGGCTTCAGGCCCTGGTCCGGGAGGATCCCGCGTGCTGCGGAGCAACTGGGCCCATGTGCTGGGGATGCTGACCCTGCGCTCTGGAGCCTGAGAGCCATAACTGCTGAAGCCCATGTGCCGTGACTACTGAGGCCCGCGTGCCTTAGAGCCTGTGCTCTGCGGTGGGATAGGCCACTGCAGTGAGAGGCCCACGCACCGCGGCGGGGAGTGGCCCCCGCTCGCCACGGCTTGGGGGGCCAGCACAGCCAAAAATAAATAAATAAATAAAACAAAAACCAAAAACTTCCCTAATATGGGAAAGGAAACAGTCACCCAATTAGAAGAAGCACAGAGAGCCCCACACAGGATAAACCCAAGGAGGAAAACACCAAGACACATTAATCAAATTGACAAAAATTAATGACAAAGAGAAAATATTAAAAGGAACAAGGGAAAAGCAACAAATAACATACAAGGGAATCCCCATAAGGTTATCGGAGGATTTTTCAGCAAAAACTCTGCAGGCCAGAAGGGAGTGGCACAATATATTTAAAGTGATGAAAGGGAAAAACCTACAACCAAGAATAATCTGCTCAGCAAGAATCTCATTCAGATTTGAAGAAGAAATCAAAAGCTTTACAGACAAGCAAAAGCTAAGAGAATTCAGCACCATCAAACCACCTTTACAACAAATGCTAAAGGACACTGTTGGTGGGAATGTAAATTGATACAGCCACTATGGAGAACAGTATGGAGGTTCCTTAAAAAACTAAAATACAACCCAGCAATCCCACTACTGGGCATATACCCTGAGAAAACCATAATTCAAAAAGAGACATGTACCACAATGTTCACTGCAGCACTATTTACAAAAGCCAGGACATGGAAGCAACCTAAATGTCCATGGACAGATGAATGGATAAAGAAGATGTGGCACATATATACAATGGAATATTACTCAGCCATAAAGAGAAACGAAATTGAGTTATTTGTAGTGAGGTGGATGGACCTAGAGTCTGTCATACAGAGTGAAGTAAGTCGGAAAGAGAAAAACAAATACCATATGCTAACACATATATATGGAATCTAATTTTTTAAAAAAAGGTTCTAATGAACCTACGGGCAGGACAGGAATAAAGACGCAGATGTAGAGAATGGACTTGAGGACATGGGGAGGGGGAAGGGTAAGCTGGGATGAAGTGAGAGAGTGGCATGGACATATATACACTACCAAATGTAAAATAGATAGCTAGTGGGAAGCAGCCGCATAGCACAGGGAGATCAGCTTGGTGCTTTGTGTCCACCTAGAGGGGTGGGATAGGGAGGGTGGGAGGGAGACACAAGAGGGAGGAGATATGGGGATATATGTATATGTATAGCTGATTCACTTTGTTATACAGCAAAAACTAACACAATATTGTAAAGCAATTACACTCCAATAAAGATGTTAAAAAAAAATGCTAAAGGAACTTGACTAGGCAGAAGAGAAAAGGCCACAACTAGAAACAAGAAAATTACGAATGGAAAGCTTACTGGTAGAGGAAAACATACAGTAAAGGTAGGAAATCACCCACACACAAATATGATATCAAAACCAGCAACTGTGAGAAAAGGAGAGAACAAATGAAGGATACTGGAAATCCATTTGAAATTAAGAGACCAGCAACTTCAAACAATATTGTATATATAAAGACTGCTATAGCAAAACCTCATGGTAACCACAAACTGAAAATCTACAATAGATACGCAAAAAAGAAAAAGGAATCCAAACACAACACTAAAGATAGTCTTCAAATCACATGAGAAGGGAACAAAAAAGGAAAGGAAGAAAAAAATACCTACAAAAACAAATCCAAAACAATTAGCAAAATGGCAATAAGGACATACATATTGGTAACTACCTTAAATGTAAATGGATTAAATGCTCCAACCAAAAGACAAAGACTGGCTGAATGGATATAAAAAGAAGATCCGTATATATGCTGTCTACAAGAGACCCAATTCAGATCTAGGGACACATACAGAATGAACATGAGAGGATAGAAAAAGGTACTCCATGCAAATGGAAATCAAAAGAAAGCTGGAGTAGCAATACTCATATGAGACAAAATAAACTTTAAAATAAAGACTGTTAGAAGAGACAAAGAAGGACACTACATAACGATCAAAGAATCAATCCAAGAAGAAGATATATCATATATCATATATATATATATATATATACACACACACACACAACATAGGAGCACCTCAATATATAACACAAATGTTAACAACCATAAAAGGAGAAATTGACAGTAACACAATAATAGTGGGGTATTTTAACACCCCACTTATATCAGTGTACACATCATTCAGACAGAAAATCAATAAGGAAACACAGGCTTAAATGACACGTTAGGCCAGATGGAGTTAATTGATATTTATAGAGCATTCCATCTGAAAGTAGCAGAATACACATTCTTCTCAAGTGCACATGGAACATTTTCCAGGATTGACCACATGCTGGGCCACAAAGCAAGCTTGGTAAATTTTAAAAAATTGAAATTTATTGAATTTTATTGAATTTCACAACATTATGAGATTAGAAATCAACTACAAGAAAAAAACAGTAAAAAAAACCACAAACACGTGGAGACTAAACAATATGCTACTAAACAACCACTGGATCACTCAAGAAATCAAAGAAGAAATCAAAAAATACCTAGAGACAAATGAAAACAAAAACACGATGATCTAAAACCTACAGGATGCAGCAAAAGCACTTCTAAGAAGTTTATAGCAATACAATCTTACCTCAGGAAACAAGAAAAATCCCAAATAAACAACCTAACCTTATACCTAAAGCAAATAGAGAAAAGAACAAACAAAACCCAAAGTTAGCAGAAGGAAAGAAATCATAAAGATGAGAGCAGAAATAAATGAAATAGAGATGAAGAATACAAAAGATCAATGAAACTTAAAGCTGGTTCTTTGAAAATATAAACAAAATTGATAAACCTTTAGCCAGAGTTATCAAGAAAAAAGGGGAGAGGGCTCAAATCAATAAAATTAGAAATGAAAACAGAGAAGTTACAACAGACTCCACAGAAATACAAAGGATCATAAGAGACTATTACAAGCAACTATATGCCAATAAAATAGAAAACCCAGAAGAAATGGACAAATTCATAGAAAGGTACAATCTCCCAAGACTGAACCAGGAAGAAATAGAAAATATGAACAGACCAATCACAAGTGTTGAAATTGAAACTGTGATTAAAAAACTCCCAACAGGGCTTCCCTGGTGGCGCAGTGGATAAGAATTTGCCTGCCAATGCAGGGGACACAGGTTCGATCCCTGGTCCGGGAATACCCCACATGCCACAGAGCAACTAAGCCCCTGCGCCATAACTACTGAGCCTGTGCTCTAGAGCCCATGAGCCACAACTACTGAAGCCCGCATGCCTAGAGCCCATGCTCTGCAATAAGAGAAGCCACCGCAATGAGAAGCCCGAGCACCACAATGAAGAGTAGAACCCGCTCGCCGCAACTAGAGAAAGCCCGCACGCAGCAACGAAGACCCAACACAGCCAAAAATAAATAAATAAATAAATAAATTTTTAAAATTTAAAAACAAACAAACAAAAACCTCCCAAAAAACAAAATCCAGGACCAGATGGCTTCACAGGTGAATTCTATCAAACATTTAGAGAAGAGTCAACAGCTATCCTTCTGAAACTATTTTAAAAAATTGCAGCAGAAGGAACACTCCCAAACTCATTCTATGAGGCCACCATCACCCTGATACCAAAACCAAAGATACCACAAAAAAAGAAAATTACAGGCCAATATCACTGATGAACATAGACGCAAAAATCCTCAAAAAAATACTAGCAATCTGAGTCCAACAACACATTAAAAGGATCTACACCATGATCAAGTGGGATTTATCCCAGGGATGCAAGGATTTTTCAATATCTGCAAATTAATCAGTGTGATACTCCACATTAACCAACTGAAAAGTAAAAACCATATGATCATCTCAATAAATGCAGAAAAAGCTTTTGACAAAATTCAACACCCAATTATAAAAACTCTCCAGAAAGTGGGCATAGAGGGAACATATCTCAACATAATAAAGGCCATATATGACAATCCCACAGCTAACATGTGAAAAGCTAAAAGTATTTCCTCTAAGGTCATGCACAAGACAAGGATGTCCACTCTTGCCACTTTTATTCAACATAGTTTTGGAAGTCCTAGCCATGGAAATCAGAGAAGAAAAAGAAATAAAAGGAATCCAAATGGGAAAAGAAGTAAAACTATCACTGTTTGCAGATGCCATGATACTATACATAGAAAATCCTAAAGATGCCACCAGAAAACTACTAGAACTCATCGATGAATTTGGTAAAGTTGCAGGATACAAAATTAATACACAGAATTCTGTTGCATTTCTTTACGCTAACAATGAAAGATCAGAAATTGAGGAAACAATCCCATTTACCATCACATCAACAAGAATAAAATGTCTAGGAATAAACCTAAGGAGGCAAAACACCTGTACTCCAAAAACTATAAGACACTGATGAAAAATCAAAGATGACACAAAACAGATGGAAATATATACGATGTTCTTGGACTGGAAGAATTAATATTGTCAAAATAACTATACTACCCACGGCAATCTACAGATTCAATGCAATCCCTCAAATTACCAATGGCATTTTTTGCAGATCTGGAACAAAAAAAAAAATCTTAAACTTTGTATGGAAACACAAATTCTTGAGTAAGAAAAACAAAGCTGGAGGCTTCAGGCTCCCTGACTTCAGAGTATACTATAAAGCTACAGTAAACAAAACAGCATGGTATTGGCACAAAGACAGACTTACAGATCAATGGAACAGGATAGAAAGTCCACAAATAAACTGACACACTTATGGTCAATTATGTACAACAAAGGAGGCAAGAAAATATAATGGAGAAAAGACAGTCTCTTCAATAAGTGGTGTTGGGAAAACTGGACAGCCACATGTAAAAGAATGAAATTAGAACACTCTCTAACACCATACACAAAACTAAACTCAAAATGGATTAAAGACCTAAATGTAAGAACAGATACTATAAAACTCTTAGAGGAAAACATAGGAAAAACACTCTTTGACATAAATCGCAGCAATATCTTTTTGGATCAACCTCCTAAAGTAATAAAAAGAAAAAGAAAATAAACAAAGAGGACCTTATTACACTTAAAAGCTTTTGTATAGCAATGGAAACCATAAACAAAATGAAAAGATAACCCACAGAATGGGAGAAAATATTTGCAGATGATACAACCGACAAGGGATTAATCTCCAAAATATACAAACAGCTCACGTAGCTAAATATTAAAAAACAAACAACCCAATCAAAAAAGGGGCAGAAGATCGAAATAGACATTTCTCCAAAGATGACATCCAGATGGCCGACAGGCACATGAAAAGATGCTCAACATCACTAATTATCAGAGAAATGCAAATCAAAACTACAATGAGGTATCACTTCAAAGCAGTCAGAAAGGCCATCATCAAAAAGTCTACAAACAATAAATGCTGGAAAGGGTATAGAGAAAAGGGAAAACTCCTACACTGTTGGTGGGAATGTAAATTGGTACAGCCACTATGGAGAACAGTATCAAGGGTCTGTAAAAAAATAAAAATAGAGCTACCGTATGATCCGGCAATCCCATTCCTGGTCATATATCTGGAGGAAACTCTTATTTGAAAAGATACATGCACCCCAATGTTCACTGCAGCACTATTTACAATAGCCAAGACATGGAAGCAACCTAAATGTCCACTGACAGATGAATGGATAAAGAAGATGTGGTATACACACACACACACACACACACACACACACACACACAAATGGAATACTACTCAGCCATAAAAAAGAATGAAATAATACCATTTGCAGCAATGTGGATGGACCTATCATACTAAGTGAAGTCAGACAGACAAATATCATGTGATATCGCTTATATGTGGAATCTAAAAAATGATACCAATGAACTTATTTACAAAACAGAAATAGACTCAGAGATTTAGAAAACAAACTTATGGTTACCACAGAGGAAAGGTGGGGGCCAAGGGATAAATTAGGAGGTTGGGATTAACATATACACACTATTATATATAAAATAATCAACAAGGACCTACTGTATAGCACAGGGAACTCTACTCAATACTCTGTAATAATGTATATGGAAAAAGAATAGATATATGTATATGTATAATGAATCGCTTTGCTGTACACCTGAAACTAACACAACGTTGTAAATCAACTATACTCTAATATAAAATAAAAAAATTTGTAAAAGAAATATTAATATTAAAAAAATATATTGTACAACATGGGGAATAAAACAAATATTTTGTAAGTATAAATGGAGTATAACCTCTAAAAATTGTGAATCCCTATACTGTACACTGTAACATGTAATATTGTACACCAACTATTCAATAAAAAAAAAAGAAGCACTGAAAAAGTTTTCAACCTCACCAATAAAATACAAATTAGACAAGGTAGCTTTTTTTTTTTTTTTTGCCCTCCAGACGGAAAACAATTTTAAGGTTTGTTAATTCCCAGTGTTGGTGCGGGTGTTTGGAAATAGACACTTTCATGGCCTTTCTGAGAGCAGTTTAACACTAATAAAAATTCAAATGCAAATTATTTTTTGACTTAGCAGTTCCATTTCTAAAAATATATCTTATAGAAATATAGCCCCAAATCTAAAAAGATACACATAGAACAATGTTCACTGAAGCGTCTTCTGCAACAGCAAAAGTGACAGTAATTTCAACATCCACCAATAGGGAAATGTTTAAATAAATTATGATATATGTATACTGTGGACTACTCTGAATATTTAGAAAAATTGAGAGCTATGAAAGTAATAGATTGAAACACTGCATATGGTTAATAGTAGCTATCTGCAGGGAACGAGACTGGCTGTGAGTCGTTGTAGGGGGAGAATGATAAAGAGAATTCAACAATACAAATTTCATGATGTAAAAAGTAAACAAAGATGACATATACCTTTTGTAATAAAATAAAACAGCAGCCCTAGGGAAATTTTTAAAGTTTTTATTTCTATTATCCTTCACCCAAGAACATTTTCAGATGCTTTATATCTGCAACTGAAATAGAGTAATCTTAAAACTTTTTTCATGTAATAAATATTAAACCAGCATACAATCATTAAAAATGGCTTTTTGAAAAGCAAAACGTGTACGCTGTAGAACATTTACAAAATATAGAAGGAATAAAGAAAATAAAATCACCCACAATGCCACCACTCCAAGATGACTACCTTTATTGTGGTATATTTCCTCCCTTTCTTTTGTCTGTGAATATAAATGCCAGTTCTCTATCCCTAGACCAGACCTTTTTGCTTATCTTCAGATCTACATAGATAAATGCAACTAAGAGAAGTTGCAGTTTGAACATATGCAAAATTGAACTAGTATTCCCTATACCTATTGCAGCTGCTCTTATTCTGCTGATCCGTATTGGTCAATAAACAGAACTACCATCTACACAAATGCTCAAGACAGAAACCTGGGGACCATCCATGAACACTCCTCCTTTTACAACCTCTTACCAATTAAGATGTCCTGTTGATTCTGTATCACAAGTCTCTCCTGGACCCATTCACATCTCTCGGTTCACACTGCCATCACCCTACTTCAGGACACCATTTCTCAACTAGCAACAGAATTTAAATTAGCCTTCTTATATCCAGTTTTGCTGCCCCGCCCCCATTAATTGCACTGTAGGTTAGGTAACCTTTCTAGAAACATGCATTTCAATAAGTCATTTATCTACTTAACAGTATTCTACACCCCAAACAATAAAGAATATATTCCTTAACATAGTACTTAAGACCCTCCATCACTCTTCTGCAACAAGCCCCGGTCTCCTCTTTATTCTCTCCCTGCATTCAGTGATGCTGCCTTATGGAACTTACTGCATAGCGCCTGGCTCATTGAAGTTTACACTTCAAAATATTTGATGAAAATTGCTAGAATGTTCAACAACTTTCAGCTCTTATACAGTCTCTGACCTTAACACTTCGGCACAGGCTACTCTGTCTGCCATGAACATTCTCTTCTTACCTATTCCTTCACACAGTTAACTTTGATTCCTCTTTCAGGTCTCAGTTTAACAATCATTTCCTTTGGGGATCCTTTCCTACCCTCTAGATGGGGTCAAGTTTCTCTGTTCCCATGGCATACCATACTTTCCCTACCATAATAAAACACTCTTCATTGCAATTATTAGTTTTTTTGTTCAATTATCCTGGCTTCTCAGTAGCAAGATGCTCTGTGAGGGCAGAGACTACTACTTCCTCATTGCAATATGCCTACTCCTAACATAGTGCTTGATACATTGCAGGCTCTCAATATATGTGTGTTCAATTAATATAGCCTGAATATTCTTCTGTTTCCTTTCCAGATTCAGGGTCCACCCCTCTCAATCATGTTCTGCTCCAGAAGCCTGATCTTGCCTTCTAGCCTCTAGCTGAGTTGGGTTAGTGGGGAGCCCTGGCAGATCAAAGAGATGGAAGAGAGCAGATGCAGCTATTTATTCTTGCAGGGGTTGCCTTGGGCAGGTTGCATTCCTCTACTGAAGGTCACAGCTCCTCTCAAGTTGGCCCTCTCGCAATGACTCTTTCTCCCTGTCCTTTGGCCCTTCAGGTGACAGCAGCCCAAACTGTTTCTAGCCCCAAATACTACATTATTCCTTACGGTTTTCCTATGATCTGCTTACATCTTTGTAAACAATCCTTTTAGGCACTCCCATGCCCCAGAGCTATACTATTTTGAATGTGCCTTTTGTTTCCTACAGGGAAATGGCATGAAAGAGAATGCCAAATTTATAATCTTAATTATGTTTTTATAAAATTGGTATATCGTAAAATAAGATTTCCAGAAGACTCAAAAAAAAAAAGATTTCAACAATGACATGATGGTTTTGCCTCTCACAGATATCCCATCATTTGTACAAACAGTCCTCTAGTTGACATGTGAATTGTTTTTTTCTCTTTGCTATTATTAAAAGGTCTCTAAAGAAAATTCTGTTCAACAATTTTTTTTTCTTATATCCTTAGAATGGGAATTAGAAGGGGTCAAAGAGTATAAATTTGTTACAAATACACATAGCAACTGCCCCCCCAGAAAATTTATACAAATTACAGTCCACTAGTCATACTCAGGCATGCCCAGTTCACTGTCCCCTTGCCACTACTTTACTGTGCATACTGCAGCCTGGCAAAGAACCACTGACTGTTTACCAATGCCAGGCAAAGGGGGAAAAGTCAATTTCTTTCATCATTAACCTGACAATGTTACACCATGAAATGAGATTAAAGTACACCAGGCTTTGTTAGAAGACCTGGGTTTGATATCTAACTTCCCTAATTAGCTACTTGGTCTTTTCTTCCTGAGCTTTAGCGTCCTCTTTAAGTGGGGATAAATATTACCTACCTGCAGGCTGTCGTGAGGTTTATAGAAGATAAGTTTAAAAGCAAGTAGCAGAGTTACTGGTTCTCAAGAAATGTTTTGCTGTGTTCTTTATAATCTTTCTGATGCTTCCCTTGGATTTTATGGCTCTCATTCTCCTGTATAAATGTCTTCTAAGTAAATTTTCCTTTCAATAATAAGCTCACAACACAAGTTCTCTCTTGAGGTTTAAAAAAAACAAAAAAGCAAACAAAAAAATACAAATCACAAAACACCATCTTTGCTTTTCACAGATATGAACCAATGATTTCTTTGTTTTAAGAAGTCAATCCTAGGGACGTCCCTGGTGGTCCAGTGGTAAAGAATCTGCCTTCCAATGAGGGGACACGGGTTTGATCCCTGGTTGGGGAACTAAGATCCCACATGCTGCGGGGCAACTATGCCCGTGTGCTACAACAAAAGAACCCACAACGAATATCAGGCGTGTCGCAACTAAGACCTGACACAGCGGGAAAAAAAAAAAAAAAAAAAAAAAAAAAAATCAATCCTAGAAGTGTAGAGTATGAAGTATCTCAGTAATAGGCAACAACATTCTGTACCCTATACTTCCTTAACACTATAATCTTATCTACTTTAGCATATAGTTAGGATCAAATCTTTAATTTTGAAAGATGTCTGCTTGTTCACAGATAATTATTTATTTAAAAAAATTAAGAAAATGATTTATTGACTATCACTGCCAGGCAAAGAAGGAATATAAACCTAAGTAGGACACAAACCCTGACCCTGAGGAAGATACAATCTGCAAGGCAAAATGGACAAGCAATCTCATTACAAAGTTATGAGCACCATGGTAAACCTATGAAGTGCTATAGGAATATAGAGGAAACACGATCAACACTTGTGTATGGAGGAACTGGGGGGATGTAGGAGGGTGACAGGGAAAGTGGGAGAGCAGATACTGGGTAGAGCACTGAAGATTGATTAGAAACTTGTCTTTGGGAAAAGGAGAGAAAGTTTATCTCTAGACAAGTGGAACAGCTGGTACAAATACATGAAGTATCACAGCACCTGGCACTGCTGGGGAGAATACTGGGGGCATGGTACAGCTGAAGTAAACAGCTATTAGAGGGAAAGGTTGGTAGGAAATCAGCCTCTAAAGAAGGGTAAGGGCCTGTTCAAGGACTGAATTGTGTCCTTCCTCCAGTTCATATATTGAAGCCCAAACCCCCAATGTAACTGTATTTGGAGATAGGGCCTTTAAGGAGATAATTAAGATTAAATGGGGTCATAAGGGTCGGGCCCTAATTCAATAGGATTGGTGGGTCCTTATAAAGAGGAAGACACACTAGGAGTGCATATGCACAGAGAAAAGGTCATGTGAGGACACAGCCAGAAGGAAGTCATTTGTAAGCCAAGGAGAACGGCCTCACCCAGAAACTAACCCTGCTGGTCCCTTGATCTTGAACTTCCAGCCCCCAGAACTATGAGAAAATCATTTACTGTTGTTTAAGCCACTCTGTGGTATTTTGTTATGGTAGCCCTAGCAGACTAAGAGCCTTAGTTGCAAAGGTTCTTGAAAATCACAAAAGAGAGTCTGCCTATGATCTCAAAGTCCCGTATTTCTCAAACTTGGGTTCAAGTGTGCCTAAGATAACCAAATATGTGTTTAGAAAGGAGACCCAGGCACCCTGGGGGGAATGAATTTGAAGGTGGAAAACCTGGAAGCAAGAAAATAAGAGGCCACTGCAAAGTTACTGAGATGAAGAGGATCTGAATTAGGGCCTCTCTAATGTAATTAAAATCACTATGTAAATAAAATACAGTAAATCCCCTACATACGAACAAGGTCCATTCTGAGAGTGCATTCGTAAGTCCAATTTGTTCATAAGTCCAACACAGTTAGCCTAGGTACCCAACTAACACAATTGGCTATACAGTACTGTACTGTAATAGGTTTATAATACTTTTCACACAAACGATACATAAAAAACAAACACAAAAAATAAAGAAAACATTTTTAATCTTACAGTACCTTGAAAAGTACAGTAGTACAGTACAATAGCTGGCCTACAGGGGCTGGCATCGAGTGAACAGGCAAGAAGAGTTACTGACTGGAGGAGGGAGAGGAGGTGGGAGATGGTAGAGCTGAAGGATCCTCAGCAACAGGAGATGGAGGGCAAGCTGTAATTTCATTCACGCCTGACGTTGATGGCACAGGTTCTGGTTCCTTGCTGGATTCAATTCTATCTACCCTCTTGAAAAAACGATCCAGTGATGTCTGGGTAGTAGCTTTTTTTTGCTTGTCATAGATGACATGGTAGCACTGGATTGCATTCTGAACACCTGCTGCAACCTTTGTGTACTGTTCTACATTCAGGTCCTGTGCCTCACAAACGAACAGTGCCTCCTCAAATAAAGAAAAGAAAACCCCCTTGCCATTTCCTGCATCTTGAATCTCTTCGGTTCTTCAGTTACTCTTTCTTCCTCGTCTCTTCGTCCTTTCTCTGGGCCTCCCATTCCATCAGGTCTTTATTAGTAAGCTCCTCGTTTTACACAGCAAGGAGTTCAGTGAAGTCGTCCTCTTGCAGATCTAGCTCCAGCTTTTCACTGAGGGTCACTAAGTTGCTCTCTGGATTCCATCCACCTTTTCAAACCCATGAAAATCGTCAACAAACTGCAGGCAAGGTTCTTCCAAACCCCATTCATGGTGACAGCCGTAACCTCATGCCAAGAAAAGTCAATGTTTTTAATGGCCTTGTAGATGTTACAGTCCTTCCAAAATTGTTGCAAGGTTGTTCCCGATTCATCACTCGCCTTTACTGCCTAACGAAAAGTGTGATGTAAAAAATATTTTTTGAAAGTCGCTATAACTCCCTGGTCCACAGGTTGGATGAGAGATGTACTATGCGGCGGCAGATGCACTACTTTGACTTTGGGATGAAAGTTGTCCATGAATGGAGGGTGGCCCGGAGCACTGTCAAGCAGCAAAAGAATGTTGAATGGGAGATCCTTCTCCAAGCAGTATTTCTCTACCTCTGGGATAAAGTGGTGGAAAAACCAGTCCTGGAAAATGGCCTGTGTAACCCAGGCTTTGGGGTTATTCTTCCACACAAGAGAAGGCCTTGGCTATGTTTTTAAGGGTCTTGGGTTCTCTGAATGATAAACTAAGAGAGGCTTCAGCTTCATATCACCGGAAGCATTGCCACCAGAGTTATCCTATCCTTTGGTGCCTTATAGCCTGGCATCAACTTTTCCTCCTTACTGATGTAACGTCAGTCTGGCATCCTCTTCCAGTACAGTCTTGTCTCATCCACATTAAAAACCTGCTCGGGTAAACACATGCCTTCAATAATTTCTCAAAGTGTTTCAGGAAATTCCCAGGGAGCTACCACATCTGCACTCGCTGCCTCACCACTTACTTTTACGTTGTGAAGGTTAGCTCTAGCCTTGAACCGATGAACCCAGCCATGGTTGGCATGAAGAGATGCACCCTCTGATTCTCTGCTGTGTTTCTTCTTCAAGTCTTTATAAAGGCTTTTAGTTTTCTCTTGAATCAGCATTAAGCTGAGCGGGACTCGACGCTGATGCTGATCCTGCATCTACACACTGAGAAGTTTCTCCATCTCCTCCATCACTTTTCGACGCTTCTTTGATATTATTGTCAACATCATCGGCACAGCAGACTTCACAAGTTCCGTGATCTTGCTCTTGTTCTTTAGAATCATGCCAATGGTTGAACAATTCATGTTATAAGAACGAGCGATGTCTACCATCTTTTTGCCTCGCTCCACTCTCTTGATTATTCACTTTTGTTTCCATCGTTATTACTTGGTGCTTCTTAGCAGTACCAGCTACGTCACCACTGCTTTTACACCTGCTTCTGGACATCATGGGCTTGAAATAAAGATACTGTACTACTGTACTCTACACAGTACTGTAAAGTACACAAAAGCAAAACCACTTGTAGAGGATGCACGCACGTGACAATGTATGCCAGACACGTGAACTTACATGATTGGACATCGAACACATGTTCGCACCTTTGAAAGTTCACGACTTGAAGGTTTGTATGTAGGGGACTTACTGTACAGTGAATATTTTTGGCCTAAATGGCCTCATAATTGTCTTAAAAACACTTGCCACCGAAGATTTAGTAGGTACATCTAAATACCTCCTGCATAACTGTTACAATGGCCTACAATAGTACTAAAAGATGTCAACAGACACAATTGGAAGATAGAAAAGTTTGCTGTGCAGGAGGGAGCCAAGACAGGGGACACTAATTTTTACTACCCTATTACAACCTGTTTCATTTGTTGGGTATTAGTTTTACCCCTCCTTTCCTCTGTCACACTGAAGACTTGGTCCCTCTTAATAAAACCAATCCCCTCTACCTGTACTCTATGTCAGCATTTTGAAACCTGCAGATGGGTCAAGAAATTGATTGAGGAGATCATTAAAACAAAACAAAAAAAAACCCCAAAACAAAACAAAACAAAAAAACCGCACCAACAACAGACTGTAATAGAAGACAATATAAATGACATCACAAGTAGTAAGGATAACTATTACTATAAGAAACTTGTTTCAGTAATATGTGTACATGCGTGCTCGCACCAGATAGCAAAGATAAAATTTATTTCTTACTGAGGGTTGTGGCCAAAAAAGTTTGAAAGAGACTGCTCTAGATTCTGCTTAAAACCCCTTAGAAATCTCACTCATTATCTTCCTGTCTCCATCTCCAATCTCTTTCTCACTTTTAGTTTTTTCCCATCAAAACGTAAACACTAAAGTATCTCCTGAGTGTCTCCTCTCAGATACCAGTGCTTCCCTGTCAGTTAAGCTTCTGGAAGAGATAACTACAATCTCAGCATGGACTTTCTCACCTCCATTGCTTCTCAATCCACTGCAAGCTGGTTTGGGCCTCCACCTGCTACTGCAGGTTAAAGACCTCCAAGTGCACTTTGGGATTCCTCTCTATTTAACCCTTGAACAGCACCTGACATCGTTTACCTCCTGAAACACACTTCTTTGGGCTAGTTTCACTCTCTCCTGATTTTCCTCTTACTTCTTTGGCCACTAAATTTCCTTTGCAGCCTCCTTCTCTTCTGCCCATCCTTTAAATGCTGATTTTTAGGCAGTCTGTCCACTCAACAGGGGTAGTCTCTCAATCATTAAGTAGCTTCAATTTCTATCCCTGCGCTATGGTTTCTACATCTCTAGTCCTGATCTCATTCCTAACATCCAGACCTGGCTTCCATTTTTACATGGCATAAAAGATGTGTCAATCCAGAAGCTTAACTTTCTGGAATAATTTTCATTTCAACCTTTAGCATTTTACCCTTTAGTTATACCAAACTACCCACTTATGGTTTCAGTCTAACAGCATATGCTATGAAAAACCAGACTTCCTGGGTTTGAACCCCAATTCCAACACTTACTGTGTGACCCTGAGTAAGTTACTAGATTACTCTGTGCCTGAGTTTTCTCATCCACAAAATGGGAAAAATAACAGAACCTAACTTTAAAAGTTACAGAGAATTAAGTGAGTTAATACATATAAAGCTCTTAAAAGCATGCCTGGCGGTCTTCCCTGGTGGCGCAGCGGTTGAGAGTCTGCCTGCCAATGCAGGGGACACGGGTTCGAGCCCTGGTCTGGGAAGATCCCACATGCCGCAGAGCAAACTGGGCCTGTGAGCCACAATTACTGAGCCTGCGCGTCTGGAGCCTGTGCTCCGCAACAGGAGAGGCCGCGATAGTGAGAGGCCCGCGCACCGCGATGAAGAGTGGCCCCCGCCTGCCACAGCTAGAGAAAGCCCTCGCACAGAAACGAAGACCCAACACAGCCAAAAATAAATTAATTAATTAATTAAAAAAAAAAGCATGCCTGGCACATAGCAAACATTCAGTATGTATTACTTTATTTATGCTACTGGGTCTTGCAATACCATATACATACAAAACTTGACTGTATGTTATTCTTGTTACGGGCTCTACATTTGGTTCCTTGATTAACCTACAGATTAGGATTTCAGGCTATTTTAGAATATTACTATCTTTATACCTCATTCACATTCTTTGTTGGGGCTCCCTCTCATCATTCTCGATGACTTAAAGTGTCACCTTGAATACTTTAAGTCTTGAAGTTATAAGGGGCCTCAATAATCACCTCAAGTGACCTCTCCACCCAACACAAGAATATTTTCTAACCTCTGTCATCCAACTGCTGAACCACTGCCAGTCATTGCCAGTTTCACTTCTGAGCACCACCACTTTGCCAGGCCAAAATCTGCTTGCCTGTAATTTCCACCCAACCTCTGTCTGCCCTTCAGATCACCTGCAATAAGGCAGCTCCCTTTCCCACATGGCAGTTCTCTAAATACCTTAAGTCCCTCCCACTCCCTAAGTTAAACTAGTTCCTCCAGTCATTTCTCGTATGAAATGACTTCTAATCCTTTGACTACTCTGGACACCTCTGAGTTCCAATCTGTACCTGAACTCACTGAAATATTGCAGGTTTGGTTTAATGGTCAAGACTAACACCCCCATCACTAGGTATTATAATTTTATTATAAGGGCTTAATTTTATGAAAGCATAGAAACTCTAGTACTAATGCTGGTGGCCAGGCAACTATTTTGATTTCAGTTATTCATCTTCCTAAGTTTTCTTCTTTCTTATCACCATTTCACAGCCACACTATGGGCTTGTTATTACAAAGTTCTTTTTCAACTCCTAGATCTTTAATTTTGTCCCCCAATCCTATCTCAATCACTTCAGCCCTACTGGTCTCCCAATAGTCTCTCCATTTCATAAAGACTACCAATATTCTCAGGTACCAAGAATTCCCTTTTCTCAGGCACAGTTTGCTTCACAGCACTGTCTTAAACTCATCAGGCCAACCACACTATTCCTCAATGATCATCTCAACCATCACCTCTTCTGCTCTTACATAAAATGCTGCAGAAGAGAAATACCAAGTCATATAGGTCTGCACCTGCAGCGAAGTCCAGAATTCCTGCCTTCATGTTCAAGCCACAGTATACCAGGAACTCCTAAAGGTACTGGGGTAAGTCGTTAAGTGCCAGAGGGTACTTGAGTTAGACTGCCTGGATTCAAATTCCAGATCTATCTTTACAAACTTGTGACTTGGGCAAGTTAGTCAGCTTCGATTATTATCACCTGTATAACGGGGATAATAAACTCACAGAGCTGTTCAGAGTAGTAAATGATATAATGCAAGTAAGGTTCTTAGTTCATTGCTCTTGCTGCAAGTAAATGCTCAATGAATGTTCCCTGTTGTCATAATTATTATTTGTGTGTGCATGGTAAACTATGGAAATTATATGCCTCTGTGGGTTTTCTTCTAGGGAGAACACTCCATAATTTTCACCGATTTTCAATGGCTTCTTGCCTCCTCTCCAGCTGTCAAAATTTTAGTCCTTCTCTGGGGAACCTCAAGATCTAATGGAACATTTACAGATGCAGATATATATCCGTGGTCATCACCAATCTACACTTTTTTTTTTTTAATTCTTTTCCTTTTTAATTTTATTTATTTATTTTTGGTTGTGTTGGGTCTTCGTTTCTGTGCGAGCGCTTTCTCTAGTTGTGGCAAGCTGGGGCCACTCCTCATCACGGTGTGCGGGCCTCTCTTGCTGCCGAGCACAGGCTCCAGAGGCACAGGCTCAGTAGTTGTGGCTCACGGGCCCAGTTGCTCCGCGGCATGTGGGATCCTCCCAGAGCAGGGCTCGAACCCGTGTCCCTTGCATTGGCAGGCAGACTCTCAACCACTGCGCCACCAGGGAAGCCCCTACACTTTTCTTAACAGTCTATCTCTACTCATGTTTTGGTATTTGGATTTATTCCATTTTGCCCTTAATTTTATGTTGTCTACAATTACTTTTTATTTGACTAAGTCTCAAACCCACCATTAGAATGCAAGTTTCCTGAGGGCAAGAACTTTAGGTGCTTCTGTATCCCATACAGCAGTCTACAAATGTTAAAAGACCAATATACACCAGGTGAACAGAATACAATTACCTAACTCTTTAAGATAATCCACTTCTGATCTAATTCTCATGGTAGAAACTAACTTGTAGTCATGAAATAGAGCAGGACCCTATGGTCCTTTCCCCCCACATCCTCCGCCTGCCTTTTGCCTGTAGAAAAACTTTGGTCAAAGAATAAGTTTAATTAGAGAAGTGAGAAAATACGGAAGCAAAGGAAAACGGTCAAACAGGACCAAATAATAATAATTTACTCATTAAGCAAAGTCAAGGACCTTTAGTTCCTCTTCAAGGGCTGTAGATAATATTCTGAGCCATATCCTTTGAACTGTTTTGTAGATACTGAAATGCTCACCAGTTGGAAGAAGTTAACTACATGATGACCAGATTAGCCATGACATAAGCTTCCACAATTCCACGAACTGGCCTCAAAGAAATGGGAACAAACCGACCCTGGAACTGAAGACTAACTGTACTTAAAACAATCAAGATTATGCTGCATGACCAATTTCAAGATGACTGTCAGAGCTGCCTGTGTTGTTTCTACATGTAGCCCCCTCCCTCCGCCTATAAAAGGTCTTACCCACTGACTGTCCGGGAAGGGGGGCTGGGAATCAGCCTTTGGACACGAGGCCGCCCTCCCGCCCCCAGATGCCTGCCTCTGAAATAAAGCAAACTTTCCCTTCCACCAACTTTGCCTCTTTATTGGCTTTTGAATGCCGAGCAGCTGGACCCCACTTTTAGTAACAGTAATAAGAGAACTGAAATGACAGAAAATACTTTCCAAATAAAGTTATCAAAGACCTTCTCTGAAGCTATCTTTTCCAGAATTTAATGTTGAGTTTATCTGTTGAAGTACTTTGTTAATTTCAATATACTTAATTCACTTAACTCAATGAACTTAATTCAATAAAGCTAAATAAAAAACAATACTATTTGAATTCTAGCTACTTATTCCTTCACAGGACATTGTACCACACTGTAAACACCAAAAACAAACTTTCAAGAGAATTCTATCCCAACCTCATTCCTAACCATCTGCTAAGGATTACTCCCTACTCCAAGCACTTGCATTTCCCTCTCAGCCCTGAGGTCAAACACGTGACTATCCTGAACTTTCAAAGTACAGGTTTCCCTGGCTATGCGAAAGTAAAGCATGAAAGCTTTAATAAGCCAAAATTGCATAAAGCGAAGAAGCAATTACCTTAACACACACCTTGCTAATGGATGCACAAAATAAATCCAGATAAAGCACAGATGCTCACAGACACAGTTCAAAGTTATGGCGGCTTGACGCTGAGATGCTGAGTGCAGTTCCCAGGAAAGGAGCTGGTGGTGCCACTCGCGCTGCTGGCGGTGCATGCTGCCTCTACAAGGGCTTGCTGCAAAACAGACGCTGAATGCTATTTTCGTTTTTCGTCTTTTTTTTGTAATGGCGAAAATCCACTTCGGATTTCTTTCGGATTTTTGGGTTAGCGGAAAACAGGTACTAATGTAAGCCTTTCCTAAAAGCGAGGTGCTGTAAAGCGAACTTTCGAACAGCGGGGGAAACCTGTACCTCCAAGGGTGAATGACCTACACCTGTGAGGGTTAAGCCCTAAAATGTGATAAACCCTTTCTTATTTTATAAATCAGGCTTTGAGTCCCACGTTCTATACCAATGAGAACTTTTCTCAGACTTTTATATCCATGTTCCTCATCCCTCAGTATTGGGGAAAGGGGACGACGGCGGCCAGACCACTTTACCAAACTCCCCTGCCTCAAATCTGGCCCCAGGTGAGCCCGGACAAACAGCAGCTTCTTCAACGCTCGCCTCACCTGCCTTATGGAAGAGGCAGGAGAGGCCAATGCCTCCGTCTGCGTCTTTTATCACTCAGTTCGGGGTGACAGCAAGGAGAAGCCCAGGGTCTGAGCGGTTTCTTACCGGCGAAGCGGATCTTCACGAGATCCAGCGGGTGCAGCGCAAGGTTGGAAAGGACCCCGCCGCTCACGCCCGCCACCAGATTCTCGTACCGGACGTGGCGGAATACTGTGCTCCACGCCGACGACCCGGATGCCGACTTGCCCTGGCCCGTCATGGGCTCAGGGCCCGGTGATGCCGTGGAAGTGGGACGAGATGCAGTGGCCGCCACCGTGGCGACGGTCGCCACGCTGGAGCAGAAACCGCAGCGTGGAGTCAGACGCCTGGGCGGGGGTTGAAGCCGAGAGACTCAGGGGCCAGGAGTACAAGAGAACGGTGCTGCCGCACGCCACGCCTACCCGGAGGAGAGTGAGAAGGGGGCGGGGCGCCTCCGCCAAGTCCCCGCCCCGCCTCGCCCACCTCGGCGGCTGGCTTAGGCCGAAGGGCGTGGATGGGAGAACACCACTGAAACACCGCCCTCGGCCAACCTTTGTCCGCAAAACTACGGAGCACCGCAGGGCCCAGCGTAGCCCGGTTTCCGCTCCGCGGAAGTCACGTGACAGGAAGTAGTCTAGAAGAAGCGGAAGTGGTGTGTGTTGGTGGAGGAGGAGGTGGCGGCGGCAACAGGAACCTGAAGGGGAAGGCTCGTGGAGTCGGGAAGAACTAGGAGCAAGATGAAGGTGAAGATGCTGAGCCGGAACCCGGACAGCTATGTCCGCGAAACCAAACTGGACTTACAGAGAGGTGAGACAAATTAGTCGGGAGTCCGCCAGGCTTGGATCTGGCCTCGGCTTCCACCGAATAAAGCTGGAGGGGAGCCTGGTGTTCCACTCTCGTTCTTTTCCTGTTCCCTTTCGCCAGGGCATAAAGCCGTTCTGATACTGGGTAGCAGAACCCTTGTCTTCAAGTCCTTTTTCTAATAACTTTCTCTAGTGGTAAGAGGGAAAGTTATATGGGGAAATGATTCCACCTCCCCCTTAACAGCTGCTGCCCCCTGATTGTTCTCAGGTTCCTGCTGAAAAGTGGAACTTGAGTGAGCCAAACTCGTGGATTGAAGGATTTAACAATTGAGCAGACTTCTTTAAACCTTTCCCGTTGCTCTAACTTTTGGCTAATTTACTACTTAAAATTACGTCCTTCTGGATGTGGGAAGAGATAAAGGTGAAACGTTAAGCCATCAGTTCTCTCTTAAAAACTTGTGGAGAAGTTTGATGTGGGAATGGCTAAAGTGAAATTAATGAGCTTTATTTTTCTGTTACTGGGTGTCTTGTTCCCCCATTAACATGCTGACTGCTTATGAATTATAACTTGTGATACCTAAATGACAAGGGACCATCCATGTATGAACAGACTATTCTAAGCGAAGAGAATAACAGGTGCAATGCCTTAAGGCAGGAATAAACTTAAGGTATAAGAAAAGGGCCATGTCTTCGGAGTTTGAGTAAGGGGTAAGCCGTAGAAGGTGAGGCTGGAACAATATTTCACTATCATTGAGTCGTGGAGATTATATATATTATGAGCAATGCTAAGTAAATATATGGTCTCTGCTCACAAAATGTTTACAGGTTAAATAACAAAACGGTAATGCTTCTAAAATGCAAATTAGGTTGTGTCATTTGGACTTGACATCATCCCTACTCCTTGAACTTGGTCCCATCTTCCTCTTCAGTTTCACCAGTGATTACTTTTCCCACAACTAGCTTACATTTACTCTTGCCAGTCTGAGTGCATTTCAGTTATTCTCTGTGAGGCATCCTGTGTCACAAGCCCTTACCCAGTTTCTTTCCTAGCTCTGGGAAGCTTTCTCTGAACAATAGTCTTTCCAGACTTACCCCCTGCACATTTCCCCCCATCCTGTACACACTTAAGCACTCTCCTTCTATGCTTCTGTCACATATTTTTATACTAATATCAGAGCTTTTATTACATTGCCTCGTTATTATTGTGACTATCAGTCTTTCCCATCAGACTGAGCTTGCAGAGAGTGGTACAATTGTATTTGGTTCTATATCCTGTATTTAGACAGCACCTGGTACCTAGTAGTTGCATTATTAATGTCTGAATGAAGGAATGAGTGAATGACTGGCTGGTCACAGAATCTTGAGGTTAGGAAGTTATTAGTTACCTGATCTTGTTATTAAGGGTCTTATTTCTTATAATATCTTCCTATTTCTTTATAGTTTCTGAATGGAAGTGTTAATAGATAACAAAATGGGAAGATTGAAGTATTGGAGCTCTGTGAAACATAAAATAAGGAAGACACTTCCATGATTTTCTGGTAATTTCGGCAAGGTTTTGGACAGAGGGTCTTCAACTTTTGTATTCTCCACAGTGCTAGGCACAGTGTCCCTGATAAAGGTTTTTTGAGTAACAAATTGAATGGTTAGCTTAGGAAGACCACAGGAAATATTAAATGTGAATTATTTTATTAAGAGGAATCATTCTTATTTCAGTTCCAAGAAACTATGATCCTACCTTACATCCTTTTGAGGTCCCACGAGAATATGTAAGAGCTTTAAATGCCACCAAACTGGAACGGGTTTTTGCGAAACCGTTCCTTGCTTCCCTGGATGGTCACCGAGACGGAGTCAGTTGCTTGGCAAAACATCCGAAGAGTCTGGCTACTGTCCTTTCTGGGGCATGTGATGGAGAGGCAAGTGTCACTCTAAACGTTGATATTTTAAACTAAAAATAGTTTTATTACAAATGTTCTTCCTTTAGTTGTGCGTTACTGTGGGTTTTAACTGGTTTGATTTTATTTTTCTGTGTTCTGTTTTCTTTTAATTCTCAAGAGTAAATTCTATTTGAATTGGTAATTTCAGTAGTTTCTTATCAAAACCTAAGATATTTAAAATATAGTAACTTAAGGCTATTTGACAGTAAGTAATAAGGCATGTTTACAGTACAGATATTTAACTGAGTTTTTTTTCACAGAGGATGTTATTAACAATTCAACACTTAATTTCCCCACTCTGGCAAAGAAAGAAAACTTTGAAACACTTTAAACTAGAATCAACAGAGTATTTAACAGATTCAGTTTTCTGCTTGTTGATATTTTTATCCATAGACATTGCATTATTTTAATCTAGAGGATTTTGTTTTTAGCTGTCTGGTAGAGTGGTTTACAGCCTTTTCAGTGTTGAATTTATTTTTCTTGGAATGTACTCTTGTGCCTGAACGTTTTTTTTTTATGATTCACTGAAATTTCCTAGTATGCTTTTTCATAGGTTAGAATTTGGAACTTAACTAAACGAAAATGTATTCATATGATACAAGCACATGAAGGTTTTGTACGAGGAATATGTACTCGCTTTTGTGGGACTTCCTTTTTTACTGTAAGTATAATGCAGTTAAATCATTAACTCTTTTCAACATGTTTAAGACTGATGTAATTGAATATTTTCTGAGTTCATTTACATGGTCCAAGGCCCTTTCAGAGTTTCACAATGCAAAATAACTTATTAAAACTTGGAAAAGTCCTGGTTTTCTTTATGTAATCCAGCCTTTTCCATACTTTTTAATCTTTTTATACATAATTACTTAACATATTACTGAAATAATATTCTATAGGACACTCAGAAGTGAGATTAAAACAAGATGAGTAGGGGCTTCCCTGGTGGCGCAGTGGTTAAGAATCCGCCTGCCAATGCAGGGGACACGGGTTTGATCCCTGGTCTGGGACGATCCCACATGCCGCGGAGCAGCTAAACCTGTGTGCCACAACTACTGAGCTTGCGCTCTGGAGCCCATGCTCTGCAACAAGAGAAGCCACCACAATGAGAAGCCCGTGCACCAAGAGTAGCCCCCGCCCGCCACACCTAGAGAAAGCCTGTGCACAGCAACGAGGACCCAAGGCAGCCAAAAAAAAAAAAAGCAAGCCACTTTAAAAAAAGAAAACAAAACAAGATGAGTAATTTGTACTCCTTTGTCTGTTAGTAATACGTCATTGAAGGATTTTTGTGTGAGTATGATAAAATATACATAACATAAAATTTACCATTCTAACCATTTTTAAGTGTACATTTCAGTGGCATTAAGTACATTCATATCATTGTACACCATCACCACTATCACCTTCCCAGACTGAAACTCTGTACCCATTAAACACTAACTCCACATCTCCCACCCCTACCTCCCACCCCCGAGCTCCTGGTAATTACTGTTGTACTTTGTGTCTCTGTGTGTCCCTGTGTGTCTCATTTATTTCACTTAGTATAAAGTCCTCAAGGCTCATCCATGTTGTAGCATGTATCAGAATTTCTTTCCTTTTTAAGGCTGAATAATATTCCATTATATGTATATACCACATTTTGTTTATCCGTTCATCCATCAATGGACGTTTGGGTTATTTCCAACTTTTGGCTTTTGTGAATAATGCTATCATGTACAAATACCTGTTCAAGTTCATTGAAAGCTTTTTAATAGGGGAATGACAGAATCTAAGCTGAGCTTTGAGATTTTGACAGCAGTAAGTGATCAGTTTGGAGGCTGTTTTAATAGTCTGCATAAGCAATAATAGTCAATCCTGGGGAGTGAAAACAGTTGAAAGTTGTTAGGTTTAGAAACATTTTTATTTTGGGGATTAGAAACAGTTTTATGGAGGTATAATTGACATATAGTACAGTGTAAGTTTAAGGTGTACAGCAATGATGATGTGACTTACATGCATCATGAAATGATTATCACAGTAAGTTTAGGGAACCTCCATCATCTCATATAGATACAAAATTAAAGAAATAGAAAAAAGATTTTTTTTCTTGTGATGAGAACTCTTAGGATTTAGTCTCAACAACTTTCATATATAACATACACCCATGTTAATTATATTTATCATGTTGTACATTACATCTCTAATATTTATCTTATAAATAAGTTTGTACCTTTCACTGCCTTCATCCAGTTCCCCCTTCCACCTATGGTAACCACAAATCTCATCTCTTTTTCTATAAGTTTGTTTTTTTGTTTTTGAAGTATAATTGACCTACAACACTATGTTAGTTCTTGGTGTACAACATAGTGATTCAATATTTCTATGCATTTCAAAATGATCACCACAATAAGTCTAGTTATGATGTCACCATATATAGATACCCATAGTTATTGACTATATACACTGTACACTTACTTTGCAACTGGAAGTTCATACCTCTTAATCTCTCTCACCTATTTCTCTCATTCCCCCACCCCTCTCCCCTCTGGCATCCATCTTTTTGTTCTCTATATTGATAATTCTGTTTCTATTTTGTTATGTTTGTTCATTTGTTTTTTAGATTTCACATATAAGTGTTTATCTTTGTCTGACTTATTTCACTTAGCCTTATACCCTCTAGGTCCATCGATGTTCTTGCAAATCACAAGATTTCATTCTTTTTTTATGGCTGAGTTATATTCCATTGTATATATATAACACATTTTCTTTATCCGTTCATCTGTTGATGGGCACTTAGGTTGCTTCCCTGTCTTGGCTATTGTTAATAATGCTGCATTGAGCATAGGGGTGCTTATATCTTTTCTAATTAGTGTTTTTGTTATCTTCCAATAAATACCTAGGAGTTGAACTGCTGGGTCATATGGTAGTTCTATTTTTAATTTTTTGAGGAATCTCCATGCTGTTTTCCATAGTGGCTGCACCAATTTCCATCCTCACCAGCAGTGCACAAAGGTTTCCTTTTCTCTGCATCCTCACCAACACTTGTTATTTGTTGGCTTTGATAATAACCATTCTGACAGGTGTAAGGTGATATCTGATTGTGGTTTTGATTTGCATTTGCCTGATGGTTAGTAATGTTGAGCATCTTTTCCTGTGCCTAATTTGCCATCTGTTTGTCTTCTTTGAAAAAATGTCTATACAGAGCCTCTGCCCATTTTTTATTTGAGTTGTTGTTTTGATACTGAGTTGTATGAGTTCTTTGTATACTTTGGATATTAACCCATTATTGGATATATCTTTTGCAAATATCATCTGCCTTTTCATTTTGTTGATAGTTTTCTTTGCTGTGCAAAAGTTTTTTAAGTTTGATGGAGTCCCATTTGTTTCCCTTGCCTGAGGAAACATTTCCAAAAAAAATTAGTAAAATCGATGTTTACCTAATATCTTGAACATGTCTGCCACATACCAAAGTCTAAATTACCATAGTTTGTTGCCTTGCTTTCATTTGGGCTAAGGCGCCAACAGTTCTACCCACCATTTCTTTCAACATCTGTGCAACTGTCAGCTTAGTGAAAAGACAAGCAATGCCTTTACTAACATGAAAATAGTCTCAACCTCCTGGACCCCTGAAAAATTCTCAGGGTCCTTCAGAAGTCTACACTTCACAGTTTGACAACCTCTGACTTAATAGTTTCTGGAATTTTGTGTCATGCAAAGAAGGACTTTACCCATGCCAAGATTTAAAAATGCCTTCTCTCTAGTATTTTTTATGGGTTTTGTTGCATTTTTTACATTTAAAATTACCTGGAATTTTATTTTTATATAAGATGTCAGATTGGTTCATACTTCTTAAATGACTGATCTGATCTCACAATACCATTTTATTGTGATTCATTTTTCTCCCTAATTTGAGAAGTCATCTTTATTACAATAATGCAGTTTTTGCCATGTTTATGACCTAACTTTGTTTCTACCCTGCTCTTCTTTTGCTCTGCTCATGCTGTTTTAAATTTTATGTACTTCATGTGTTTGTCACAAATCTTTACTATAACAAGGTGGGACATAAATGCATCAGTAAATACAGTACTGGAAGAATATGGTATGTGTTATTTTTTAAACTGAGAGGTTTATAATTTGATGTATGTGTTGGCAAGTTTACAGTTTATAACTTGTTCATTATCATCATCATCATAAATATTTCTAGGTTGGTGATGACAAAACTGTGAAGCAGTGGAAAATGGATGGACCAAGCTTTGGAGAAGAGGAGGAACCATTGCATACAATATTAGGAAAGGTACAAAAATAAATTGACCCATACTTGGGCTATTAGAATTCTTCTCTTTTACCTACAGTTATTTCATAGTTTTAATTTCAAAAAAAATATAAATAAGAAATCAGAGACTTTAGGCTGCAATAATTGGCCTATTCTAAGCAACATTTAATGCAATGAATGTCCTTTGCAGTTCAAGAATTTGAACAGTTCTTCGGTGTTCATTACAGTAGGGTTCAGTTTCTGTTTTTAGCTAGAGGATGCAGTGAAACATTTCCTATAGCAAGAACATGGGAGGAAATCTGTAAGGTCAGAAAAAAATGCTTCAGCTTCTGATTTATATCATCATGGATCTTTCACAAAGCTCAGAATTTCTTACTTGAAAGAATTCTTTAGGAAATGAATAAATGTAATAGCGTGGTTTTTGTATAAATCTTACTTACATTTCTTAACATTCTGCAAATCAGATGATATAGTTTAGTTATAGCTTAATAATTCAGATAATTTGACCTACCCATGTTTTTTAATGCTTATGTTTTGATACTAAGTGAAATTATAAAATTAGAATTAATCTTTAAATATCACATCTTTAAAATCTCTTTGTCATTTCAGTATTATATTTAGTATATATTTAGGTTCTGCTTTTCAGGTTTCAAAGTTCTAAATGTTCTTTCTTTAAATGAGGGGTCCAGCCCATGATCAGGGCCTTCCTGTGTTCTAATGGTCGATCTAAGTGTTCTTGAAGGGACATGGAGGTGGGATATTAGTATGAAATGGAAATAATTTGCAGATGGTAAAAAATTAGTAATTTGTATAACAAAATTGGTTTCATTCTTGTAAAATGTCTTTTCTCTAGGAGTTCCAAAGATTTTTGAAACATTTAGTGTTACCCCTTCTCTGTGGTATTGGGGGTTAATTCTTATTATGGAAAAGTTTGTAGGACTTGCCTTCATGAATAGAAAATAATTCTAAATCTGCGGATGCTGATAAGAGTTCTTAAAAGCTTAAAGTATTGGCTAAATAGTTGCCTTTAATTTGCTTTGCAAACATTTTTTGCCATACAGTACAAAGGTAGACTTTAAGCTGCTCCTGAATAGATGAGTCGCATATTTTTAAGTAAATAATACCAAATTTATGAGATTTTATTGCTTTTAACAGTCTTAGCATCCATGCTCACCAATTTTATTGCTTCCCATAAATTTTAATCAGTTGTCTGTATCTGTGTTTCTGTCCTGGGAATCAGTACTTCATATGTTTAATGTGGAATTAAGGTTTTTAGAAATTACCTTTGTGTTTCATTAGTTGGTTCCAAGATCCTTCAATACCCAATGATGATTTAAAAATTACTTCAGTGATATGTATTCAAACTTAATTAAATACATCCCATGTTAACTTTTTTCTTTATTCCCAGAATGTGTGATAAGAAACATCACTTCTTATGGTAGAGTTTTCTCCTTTCAGTGAGGGCTTCACAGAAACTTCTTTATGAACAGGGATTTTCTTAAACAAATGAGAGTGTAGAGAAATATATTTAAAATATTCTGTAGATTTGAAGTACTAATGAAAAGACTCATCTGTAACAACATCTTTTCTTTAAAAGACAGTATATACAGGAATTGATCATCACTGGAAAGAAGCTGTTTTTGCCACATGTGGACAGCAAGTAGACATTTGGGATGAACAAAGAAGCAGTCCTATATGTTCAATGACTTGGGGATTTGACAGTATAAGCAGTGTTAAATTTAACCCAATTGAGGTAATGTTCCTTTTTGAAATATGTTCTGCTTGTTGTTTTCTTATTATCTAGTAATTTCAGCTCTGTTTAGGAAACTTTTGAATGTATGATACAAGAATTTTCTGAATTTTCATGGTGTTCTAGCATTTGGTCCATTTTCCAGATTATATCTGAGTTCTGATACCTTTGGTCAGGTCTCGACATGTTTGCCTGCAGTTACAGTCCCAGATACTAGTGTTCAGCACTGTTAAGAGGTGGGTGTGTGCATGTGCTCGTGGGGGTAGAATCCAAGCACGTACTGTCCTGTGAAACTCCAGTTTTATTTGTGCCTTCAACACTCGATGTTCCACAGATTAACATCTTTGTACCTTTAGGAAAATGTTAATTTTTCTTAACTCTCTTGGAGGTCAGAAGAAGGAGTGTTGAGCATTGTTTTCTTTAATTATTTGTACGTGGCAGGGGCACCAGTGCTTCAAAATAATATGCATGGTTATTTTTGTACTACATGATAATTAGTTATATTTTTCTTTGCTCAAAAGTCTGAACTGTGATTCCTAATTTCTTCCAGGTCTAAGGGAAGAGTTAGAGATTAGCCTACTTTTTTCTTTATAAATTTATTTATTTTATTTTTGGCTGCATTGGGTCTTTGTCGCTGCATGCGGGCTTTCTCCTTTGTCGCTGCGTGCGGGCTTTCTCTAGTTGCGGCGAGCAGGGGCTACTCTTCGTTGCGGTGTGCGGGCTTCTCATTGTGGTGGCTTCTCTTGTTGCGGAGCACGGGCTCTAGGCGCACGGGCTTCAGTAGTTGTGGCACGTGGGCTCAGTAGTTGTGGCTTGCGGGTTCTAGAACGCAGGCTCAGTAGCTGTGGCACATGGGCTTAGTTGCTCCGTGGCATGTGGGATCTTTCCGGACCAGGGCTCAAACCCTTGTCCCCTGCATTGGCAGGCAGATTAACCACTGCGCCACCAGGGAAGTTCCTACTTATTGTTTATTCAGGTCCAAATTTGGGAAAGGAGGCTTCCCTGAAGGCTAAGCTATCCCCTGGACTCCAGACTTTTCCCTGAGCTTTTCCTGAATACATAACAATTGATGAACTCATTTTCCAGAAGACTCAGTAGAGATGGCTTTTCCTGCAGAAAGAAAAGGAAATCACTGCATGTGTAAGCTGATTTTAGAAATTATCAGGAGATTATCTTGTTAGATGGTATCAGAGAAAATCCTGATCTGCAAGTTTTACACTCTTAGAGACCCTAACTAATAAAAGGAGGAAAAAGGTTAAGTCAGAGTAGCAGCGTATTAAGACTGAGGTGCTGCAGTGTGATGTGAACTTGGCTTTGAGGTGCTGCTGAGAAGTCAGTCAGAGGATGCCCTCCTGCCTCCAGCACACACCTGCATATACACTTCTGGGAGAGGCTGCAGGTCTAGAGCAGGGGTTGCCAAGCTATGGTCTGTGAGCCCACTGCCTGTTTTTGTTAAAAAAAAAAAAGTGTAACTGTAACACAGCAGTGCCGTGCCCTTTTGCTCATTTATTGTTTGTAACAGCATTTGCACTACAAAGTAGAGTAAGCACTGCAGAAACCATATGGCCCACAAAGCCTAAAATACTTCCTTTCTGGCCCTTTACAGAAAATGTTTGCTGCTCGCTGGTACAGGGTATCTGTCCCTACTATATCTTCCTCACTCCATCCTCTATCTACCTTCCCTGTGTTCCCCTTGGTTGTAGAAGTGAGATATGGCATGAAGGGGCAAGCCAGCTTTGCAGAGCCAGCCCAAGGTGACACTAGGCAGAAGCAGGTTACAAACACAAGCAACTTGTGGGAACATTTTATGTCTTACTTGTGGTGGACCTAGGCTGGAACTGTATTTCCTGCCAGGATGCCTTTGCATTGACCTTATACAAGTCACAATTTTTCTCTGTATTTGTTTATTTTTAAAATGAGATTAATTATATCTTCCACTGTACTTCATAGGTTTGTTGTAAGCGTAAAGTGTGATAATATATGTGAATATTTTTAAAAGGTGCTACCCAAATTTAAGATGGTGGTGTTACTGCTATTTAAAAAAAAAATAAACAGGAGGAACAGACAGATACTGATTCCTAGTTCTCTAAAGGGTAAACGAGATCTTTTGTTTCTCTATTTTGGTGAACACCTGTGTGAGAAGAGCTGATGGCCAATTCTAAAATCATAATTAATTAATAGTGATGACCTAGCAACCATGTTTTTCAAATTTTCCTGTATAAAAACTCTATTTGTTCAGCTGTGGGTGAATGCGTGTTTTATTAACCTACAAACTGACTTAGTGGTAAAAGCAAATGGTGTGCATGTCTCTTACCCTGTATTAAACTTAATGGAAAGGGCATGTTGCTATGAACAAATGGAGTGTATTTGTCTCCTAATCATTAATAATTAATTTTCTGTTAAAATATTGAAGCCTAGAATTCTCATAAAGCCAAAAGTTTATGCTGAGCAGCGCTACATTTTACAGTATGAAAGTCAGCTTTCCGTCTAGGTAGAATTTTTTGCTTTGTTCAAATTAAAGTCTTTACTTTTAGAAACAGAACCTGGTCAGGCTTTGGAGTGACATAATGAGAAACTAAGAAAGGTTGAGAGGAGTCACTAACTAGGGGAAAGGCTCAGAGAAGTGGTTTAAGAAGGAGGGTTTTGGAAAGAACTGAGAAGAGATCGTGATGGTAGCATTGGCTTTATGAGTTTTATTTGAACTATATACACCCATGTAGTAGGAGCTAGCAGGCCATACAGCTGCTTAGTAAATAACTCTTCTAGTTCCTCTTAACGCTTGCAGTAGGAATAATAGAGGCAGAAGCCAAGAGTTGTATCAGGAACCATGGGTGAGGAGGAATGGTACTGCAGAGGGTGGGATTTGGGACTCCACTGGTAGGTAGACGGCTTATTTTCACTTAATGCCAAGGATTATGTAAGCACTTAGCACATTTATAACTGACTTACAAATAAATATTTTAAACATCTTGGAACAGTTGGACAAAGGACATGCCTAGTTTATACAGAGAGTTAATAAACAGGAAATGTTTAACTGCTAATAAAGCAATAATTTATATAGTAGGCCCTCCATATCTGCGGGTTCTGTGTCTGTGGTTACAGAGGGCAAGGGACTCGTGCATCTGTGGATTTTGGTATCCGTGGGTGGTCCTGAAACCAGTCCCCCACAGATGCCAAAGGATGACAGTATATAGGAAATATTGCCATACAGATATTATTTTTAAATGGCACTACCTATTGCTGCCCAGTTGCAGTAAAATTAATATATTTCCACATTGTAATGTATATTGGTACAACTCTTTGGAAAACAATTACTCCTAAATATCAAAAGCCATAAAATTGTTCATACTTTTTGATTGAGTAACGCCACTACTAAAATCTTACCCTTAGAAAAAGACGAGCTAAATGTATGCAAATGTTTTTTGAAGTGTTATTTATAATACTGAAGAACAGGAAACAAGTCTAAGTTGAAGAATGGATAAATAAAATATGTTGTTTTAAAATAGAATGCAGAATTATCTGTACAGTATCATCACAGGCATCTAAAGTGGGGATTTAACAGTGAAAATACTTGGCTTAGGTTGCTGAGATTATGAGTGATTCATTGTACCCTCTGAAAGTGGACTTTAATGTTATAACTTTGTATCTTAAACATAAACATTGAGGGTAATTAAATCATTTGTTCACTGAATGGACATGGTTTGCTGCCAAGCCTAGCTTTTAACTGATGATTGTTATACTTATTTTTAGACATTTCTCTTGGGAAGTTGTGCTTCTGACAGGAATATAGTACTATATGATATGAGGCAAGCTACTCCTCTGAAAAAGGTGAGTTTCAATTTGTCTTCTGCTTTATACAGTTGTTAATGCATCCCCCTGTAAGTGGAGTGACTGAAAATATGGAGCAAATGTTTTTTCAGAATTAAAAAAAACTCTTTAATAGAGGTGTCCTTAGAACCCAAAATGATCATAATGGCATTCTCTCAATTTCCTGTTGCTTGTTAGAGACCCTTAAATTTCCATGAGGTACTGTATCCTAGTCTTTGTGTCTTCCATAATGCCAGCAGATTTTAGGCATCTAGTTTGTACTTACTGAATTGGAAGTTGTTAAAAAAGTATTGCATCCCGTTACGTCAGGCCCTGTGATTATCATATGACACACATGGTATTTTATTCCAGAAGGTTTTATAACTAATTCACATAACTACCTTTATTTGTTTAGTTACATGCCAAGGGGTTTGATGTTTTATTTAGACAAGCTCTATCCTGTTCAAGGTGTCAGATTTCCCAACAGTTCTAAAGCAGTCATTCCAGGACTTAGATATCAAAGTTAATACAACCTTAAGCTGTTTCTAGAGAGGGAGAGAAATATTGTTGGTAAAGAGGGGAGTGCCATTATAAGTAAAAAGGTATAAAGTTGATTTCAGGTGCTAGAACTGAGAGAGTGCAAGAAGAGCTAGACCTTGTTCATGTGCCACGAGTCCGATGTCATAGTCCACACGTAACAGAAATGCTTTTAATATTTTTGTTGTTCCTAACAGGTAATAAATTCAGAAATATTAGGAGTAGAGTATATTCTTTGAAGTTTGAACTAGATAAATAGGATAATCTTTCCAAAGTATAGTACCACTCCAATCATTTCACTCATTCATGTGATATGGAGGGAAGATCCTGCATGAACTTTGGTGTTAGACTTTAAGCAGGTAACTTAACCTGTGTTTCTCCTGTGAAATGGTGGTATTAATAGCTACCTTGCAGCCCAATGGTAAGAATAAAACAAGATACTTAAGCATTTAGCAGAATGCTAACATGAAGTACTAGTTTAATAATAGTAATTTCTACCTCCTTCACCCCTCCATTCTCAGTTGTTAATAATAGTGCTTCATTACTTTTAGGTTGAAGAAAAGAACTGTAGCTCTCAAGGGCCTCCAAAATCTGGTCCCAAATTGTATTCCATTTATTTATTTGCTTTAGTCAGTAAGGGTTTGTTACATGTATGTCACGTTGATGGATGCAGACATGCTATTTTCTGTTATTTCTCTGTTCTACCTACTAGACTATCAATGTTTCTTCTATCTTTTCTCTCCTTAATGTAGCTGTTCTCATTCAGGGGTTGTACCACCCCACCAAGTATATTTTTGGAAGTGTGGGAGGGACATTTAAGAGACTGTTACTCGCATTATTGGGCCGGCTCCCGAGAGGCTAAATATCCTCCGGTGGACAGTCACACACAACAAAAGATTATCCTGCCCAAAATGTTCCTGTTGAGAAACACTATAATATTACTGGACCTTCACAGATCAGCTCAAATCATGCTTATCTTTTGAAACCTTTCTTCTCCACTTTAACCCTAAGCTCACCATTAATTTTGCCCCTGATTTGATACTTGATTATTTGCTGCTTCACTGTTTATATTTTAACTCTTCTTATGTGTATCTCATTTTCCTGACTAAACTATAAGCTTTTTGAGGTCAAGGGACCATTTATTAAGCATTTTTATATTTTTCAGTATTTAGCACTCTGCCTTTGTGTTCAGGAAACAATTATTGATTTTCTTTTCCTATTGCATTGAGCCAAGTACTGTGCACATAATAGGTGTTTACTAAAGTACTTGCTTAAATCAATGAGAAAAGAAGGAAAGGAAATGAAGTAGGAATTTATCCATTTTAGAGGGACTTAATTTCATAGTAATGGGTTAGTGTATGCTTCTTTTCTTAGGTCATATTAGATATGAGAACAAATACAATTTGCTGGAACCCTATGGAAGCTTTCATTTTTACTGCAGCAAATGAAGATTACAAGTAAGTTTCCCTCTTTAAAACTTACTTAATTTCTATCAGAAATAACTCAGTTGTATGTCTTACTAATGAAATGTGTTTTCCTAGGTAGTATTCCTTCATATACTCTAGAATATTGCTGTTTGTTTTGCTAAAAAAAAAATATTTCCCAAATTAGAGAAGTGCTTCTTAAAAAGTATTCTCAGTTTTCAAAATGATACAGACCAGTGACGATAAACTGTGATCTGTGGACCAAATCCTGTCTGCTGCCTGTTTCTGTAAAGTTTTATTGGAGTATAGCCACATTTATTTCTGTATGGAATATGGCTGCTTTTGTGCTATAATGCCTGAGTTGAGTAGTTGCAACAGAGACCATATGACCCACAAAGCCAAAATTGTTTATTATTTGGCCCTTTACAGAAAAAATTAGCTGATCCCTGACATAGACCATATAAATAATGGCTGAATCATACATGTTTTAAGAAACTAAAAATATCTGCCTACAAAGTGTGTAGTTCTTCAGGTAGTTGATACTCATGTGGTCATGTTATCAGCTACCACTATTACTTCAGTAAGACAAAAGGAAAAATAAAGTTTCAACCTTTACCTTAATATTTGCAGATATATTATTCTGTGACTTCATGTAAAGGTGACATAGAAGCCTTATGTTCTTGACCTAGATGGAATTTTATGGTTTCTTATATACTGCTTTAAAACTTGTTGAAGCATTTGTCATCAGCTAACTTATTTTATCTTTGCAGTATTCCTGTAAGGTGGATAGGACATGTATGTTATTCCCTTTTTACAGATGAGGCTATTGATGTAGGGAGTTCAATCTCCTGATGAGGAAAGAGTGTCTTATTCATCTTTTTTTATCCAAGCATTTATTGTAGTGCTATGCATATGATGGATTCTTAATACATGTTTTTTGGGGAAGGTGGAAGTTTGTCATTAGATTGAACTTTAGATCGTCTGTATTTAAGTTCTTTGTTCTTTCCACTACTCTTATTTATGAAAGCATAAATTAGCTCAGAAATAGGATTTATTACATGATGTTTTAGTGGTACCAACTAAAAACATCTCTTATGACTTTCCTGTACTAAAAAGAAGCTCAGTTGGACTCTCATTAACTAGCAATACCAAACCACATTAATTGAAGCCCTTTTAGCCTTTTTCTCATGTAGAAATTAAAACAGAATTTACTAAAAATCAAAATTTTCTAAAACAAAACAAACCTGGTTGAGAACCACTGCCTTAGATAGGGACTGTAAAGCAGTTGTCAACTCAGAAATTTAACCTCAAAGATCAGTATGACCTTGGCTGACAATCCTGTGGTATGTTTGAAGATTATGAAAGAGAACAATGACTTGTCTCTTGATGAGAATTTCATGGTATTTGGAAATTTGTATCATTAGCATCAATGACTTTTCATAATAATCGCATTTAAAAATATTCTTTTTGAAGTGTTAGGTCTTTTTTTTTTTTGATTTTTGTTTTGAAATAATTTTAGGCTTACTGAAAAGTTACACAAATAGTACCTGTCAGCCAATTTCCCCAAATGTTAATGCCTTACATCCCCATAGTTCAATTAGCAAAACCAAGAAATTAACATTGGTATACTACTATAAACTACAGACTTTATCCCATCACCAGTCTTCCCACTAATGTTCTTTTACAGTTCTAGGATCCAGTCCAGGATCCCACATTGCATTTGATTGCCATGTCTCCTTAGCCTGCTCACTCTGTGACTTTCTCAGTCTTCCCTTTTCTTTCATGACCTTAGTACTTTTGAGAAGGACTTTCTTGTCAATTATATTGTAGACTGCCCTTAATTTGGGCTTAACTGGTGTTTTCTCATTATTTCATTGAGATTATGCATCTTTGGCAAGAATACCACAAAATTGATATGCCCTTCTTGGTGCATCAAATCAGGGGTACATTATGTCAGTGTATCTTATTATATTACTGGTGATGTTAACCTTGATCACTTATTAACGTACTGTCTGCCAGTTTTCTCCACTATAAAGTTACTATTTTTTCCTTTTGTAATTAATGCATGTCTTTGGGGAGATACTTTGAAATTATGTGGATATCTTGTTTCTCCTCAAACTTAATCTTTGCATCTGGAAGTATTTTGATGTTGGGAGCTTGGTCACAGTAATGCTATATTACTACTGTCCATCATCCATGTTGGCTCATTTGAAGCACTGTTTTTTTAGCTGTTGATTAAGAATTTTTAAACCTCGAAAATCATGAAGTCATTGTTTTTGCCAATTGTGCGCAAAGTATAGTTTTCTAATTTTAGTATACCCTTTGAAAAGCTGTGCTCACTCTTATATATCACTGATGGAGTATAAATTACTACAACTTCGTTGGAAATGATTTGTCAACTCAAAAGACTTAAAAATGCTCATGTCTTTTCTACTTATAGGAATCTATTCAGATCTAATTGAATCTGTCCCATTCAATTAAAACTTAAATATCAAAAATTAAAATTTCATTTAAGAATTATTTATAGTAAAATGTTGGAAACTTTATTAATAAATAGATTTATTTAAACAAATAATTACTTTAACTCATATTTACATATGAAAACATTAAAAATATTCTCAGATTATTTAATGGATAAATGTTCATAATATGCTACATGAAATATCAGGATATAGAGCTTTATACAGTATTATCTTAATTTTATTAAAAGGTACATAATTAAATAGTATGGTGAAAAGATTAGAAATAATTACACTGTGCTAACTGACTTTCTCTGGGTG
This sequence comes from Balaenoptera borealis, assembly GCF_965194805.1. Classification (NCBI taxonomy): domain Eukaryota; kingdom Metazoa; phylum Chordata; class Mammalia; order Artiodactyla; family Balaenopteridae; genus Balaenoptera; species Balaenoptera borealis. The sequence goes on along the minus strand of NC_138876.1, from coordinate 33,198,711 downwards.
GTGGAATTCAAGGTAAGTTTTGTACTCTTCGTACTCTTTTGAAGTTTGCACATTTTCTACAATGAGATTTATGTTTATAAGGTTGAAAGTGTGTAAGTGTAATCTTAAGGAATAATAAAAACTGTTGATATTTTTCCCTATCCCTTACCTGCTGTGTAAAGAATTGAGCTATTTATTTAGATGTGCATTATTTAGCCAACAGTCTTATTTTCACTAGTGTCTCTTAGTACTACATATGCTTTTTTTAATAGAAATTTGTATCAAATAATTAAAAATTCTTTTACAGCTTATATACTTTTGATATGCGTGCACTGGACACTCCTGTAATGGTACATATGGATCACGTATCTGCGGTGCTTGATGTGGATTACTCTCCCACTGGGAAAGACTTTGTGTCTGCTAGTTTTGATAAGTCTATTCGAATCTTTCCTGTGGACAAAAGTAGAAGCAGGTATGTTACTACCGATAAACATTTGTTTTTGTTTGATTTTTTTCCTTGTCTTGATCATTTATCTTTTTTGAAAGGTTATTTGCTTGTGTGTATATGATGGAGCTCACACCCAGGTGTTGTGACTTCGGGTACCAACTTCCACTGCATCATCTATGGGTAAAACATCAGCCTACTGGGCAGTTTCTTCATTGAACAGGATATTATCTTTATATAATTTGTTTATATGAAATCTTAGTGTTTGCCTTAGAGCAAAACCTTTTATTTTAGAATTATTTTTAAGTGTTTTATAGTAATTTTTTTAAATAAAGACTTTATTTTTTTAGAGGAGTTTTAGGTTTACAACAAAATTGAGAGGAAGGTAGAGAGATTTTTCATATATTCCCAGCCCCTACACATGCAGAGCCTATCCCATTATCAACATTCCTTATGGGGTGGTACTTTTGTTACCTCACCAGAATGTAAGATGAGCCTACATCATAATCACCCCAAATCCATAGTTTACCTAGGGTTCACTCTTGGTATTATATATTTTATGGGTTTGAATAAATGTATAATGACATATGTCCATCATGATACTATCATAGTATTTTCACTGCCCTAAAATATAGTAAACTTAAAATTTTTTTTAATTTGATAACGAAGAACTTAGATAAGGTTTTCCCTAATACAGTTTAAGAGCAGTTAATAACAATAATACCTTACATTTGTTATTTCTTACTTATTTAAATTCAGCTCCTACACACTGAGGCAAAAATAAAAAAGAGAAAAATAACAGTTTAAATTGTCAGGACCATTTTTCCTCCATCCCACTCTAGTAGGTATACGCCCTGGAATAATCAGGAGGTGGGAGATCTGAATGCTCAGCTGTCGTGTGCTCTGTTTGTGTGTCATTGTATAAGCACATTGAATGTAATTCTAGTGTTTAAGAGGTGTGTTGTTTTGTACAGCTTGGCCCTCTACTACATATTATAAGTTACTGAATGTAGTATATATTTATACATCCATATTATTATTATGTCATATGTTATTGTATTGAGGTAGTTTACAGTAAACTGTGGCATTTTAAGGTTTTCAAGGATAATTTTGACTGAATTTGATCTTTTGCTTTATAGGCCAACTTTAAAACTTAACTCCTATGTAGGATACAGCCCCTTGTATAGTTGCTATGATTTACAGAGCACTTTCATGCATATTCAAAGCAAATCCAAGCAAACTAGAAGAAATTTTCCCATAAAAAATGATAGTTAAAGGATTATGGTGGTGTTGCTCACACTTGAAGATATCACCACTTCTATTTTAACACAGCAGTAATAGTAACATTAAAATGTAAAAAAAAAATATAAATATTCTCTCTAAGATAATATATATATACATGTATATGTGTATATATATATATATATACACACACACACACACATACATACACAATACATGCATGCATATACATATATACTTGCTTGGGTGACCTAGTCTTGCTTTAGTGTAGGAGAAGATGGACGTGGTGAAAGACAAAGGGGAATGATTGGAAGTCATAGAAAAGGAAAGGAGAAAAGCAGAATCAGGGAAAAGAAAGAACAGAGAACCTGTATACTGAGGGTGGGAGGTGATGATCTGTTCTAGAGGACAACAGTGTGGAGCTGGTGAAGCAGTTTCCCCAGCTACATAAAGATTGATTAGCAGAGAATTTTTCTGGGTCCCTTCCTTCACTTAAAAAAAAAGCAAACCTAGAGAACATTCAGTTTGGTGTTGTAACTATAACAGGGTATAGAAATCTCACCATTTTAGTGCAATGATGAGAATTTTGATCATTACTTTTAATGATAACTAGCCTAGCTTCTACAGTGCTGAAGGTGTCTGAACTTTCTGAAAAACTGATGTTCATTTTCAAAGACATATCCTCCTTTTTACGGCTGAGTAATATTCCATTGTGTATATATGCCACATCTTCTTTATCCATTCATCTGTCGATGGACACTTAGGTTGCCTCCATGTCCTGGCTATTGTAAATAGTGCTGCAATGAACATTGTGGTACATGACTCTTTTTGAATTACGGTTTTCTCAGGGTATATGCCCAGTAAAACTAACACACCATTGTAAAGCAATTATACTCCAATAAAGATGTTAAAAAAAAAAGACATATCCTCCTGACCCACCGTCTTTCTGTTCCAGCAGGGCCAGGATTAGAGTACATCTTAGCGAGCTGCCTATGGTTCAGAATTCAAGGAGTTACCCATTCTGAGGGTCATGCAAGTGCCAGCCCTGCATCTGCACCACCCTGAAAGAGATGCTTCCTTAAAGTTTATACTGTAGGCACCGCATTTGCCTCACCCTAGTCCCAGCCCTGTGTTCACACAGAGCCGCTTCTTTAGAGTCACACAGCTCTTTTTTTGGTCATAGCCAATCTGCTTGTCTAACTCCTTGGTATTTTTACTTGTGATAGTTGCATCTTTCTCACCTCTAATTTGAGGAAACCATATTAATTCCTAAACCTTTTTGTATAATCATGAATTGCTAGCAAATAATAGCATCGTCATGTGTATGATTAAAAAAGTGCTTGAATTTGAATCAGAAGCATACTGAGTGGGTGTTCTGGTGACTTTGATCTTCATTCCATCATCTCTGCTGTGGAACTCCTCCTGGGGTTGGTTCCTATATGGCTGTTACAACTAACTTGATATTCTCCAAACTGTTGGAGAAAATGATGAATGAATCATGAAATGAATGGTTTGTTGGGAATTGTTCAGTTAGACCCAAGGCAAGGCTGAGAGTTTCCATTCTTCTCACCTCTCTGGAAAATATTAAGAATCAAGACAGTGTGGCCCTCCATCATTTCTTGGCACCAGGACCTCCAAAGGTAGTAAGTAGGACAATACTTTTCTAACATGACGCATAAGCAGACATGAAGAACAAAGGAAGAGTATGAGAAATGGGAATGTTTAGGCACCTATGATCCCAAGAGCCCTGCAGCTGAGCTCCGGCTGAATTGTTCTGCAGCCAGTGTGGGCAGTTAAGTGCAAGTCTAGTTAAAAGCTCAAATTATTCCAAAACTGTATGAAGTAAGGAGTTCTTATACCCCGTTTCCAGGGAATTGTCTCCTGATGTCATTTGGAGATTTTGTAATCACAATATAATATGTGTTACTTCCTGTTAGGTTTAGTTATAAATGATATTCCCTCTGACCTTCGTCTGCTTGACAGCTGCTTCTGGTTTGTTTTTGTGGTCTGCTCTAGTTTCCTATCATTACAAACATCAAATAACACAGGCAGTGCTTTGAATGATATGTATTTTTAAAATATTTTCCTTTGAAAGATCTTAAAGTAGTTAAAGTGTATTTTAAAAGTAAATTTTGAGTAGGTTTTCAAAAAGTACAGGTAAATGAATATTTGAAGGTAAGCTTCTGTTGGGATTTCGTTCAGTATTTACTTAGCAAACAAGTAAATTCAGTTGCATTCACATGGAACAATTCATTTATCTTGACTACGTATATAAAGAATTTAAGTTTTTAAATGTATTTATCCCCAAATAGTATAACTTATAATGAACTTTATGTATCTATTTTAAGTACAAGCATAAACATATCTAGAAGTTAAGAACCCTGTGTAGTTTACCATTAAGGAGGATTCTACGTTGGTTAAGTGACTAACCATTGGGTTTGTCTGGTCTAATACATGAACTGATCTAATACATGAATAGGTTATTTTTAATGCTTACCAAAGCCTAATCGAATTTCCTAATATTTAAATTCAATACATTGCTTTGGGAAAAAAAGACATCTTAAATAGGTAGAGGTTATAAGAATTGAGTCTTGTAAAAGCAGAGCATTGAGAGAAGAAGAAAAAGCAGTCTGTCTCATCTACTTTTCCTTTTAATAGGATGTTCTTTCTAACCATCCTCTCTTTTAGAAATAAATTTCTTATGGTCTAGCTACATGTTCATTCAAGAGCTCAAAATGTATCTGTTAGAAACAGTGTAATAGACTAGTTTTGTGAGTGTACTTCAGAGATGTTTTTATAGATATGAAATCTATTTGATTTCATCATCACATACGGGTTTTCTTTTACTGTGCAGAATTTGCTGAGCGAGTTTCCTTTCTCTAAAGTAGTCTGTATTTTGAATCACTTAATCCAGATATGGAAACTTTACTTCTCTAGAACTCTCATCCTTTTATTTTTTCTGACCTTGTCTTTTACTTGCTTTTTAATGCTCTGCTTAACACTTCCTAATACAGTATCTTCTGTGAATTCACTTAGTATGTTTCACAGCCTTCCAAATAGGTATGACATTTGACATCTCCATTTATTAAATGATGCTTACCTCAACTCATCACTTCTGTAGCCCTCCATTTCTTTTCACATTTGTAAATCATCAGCTCTCACTTCAATTAATTGAGCTTTTTAAACAATTTGACCAAAACAGAAATCAGACATTAGGATCAACATATCAGGATGTGCTCTTAGAGTGCCATTGCATTTATTTTTCAGTGAAATGAAACCCAAAAAAAGTGTGGTGGTTGACCTTATTGTTACAAAATTACTCCAGCTTCAACATATTTTATTTGTGTTACATGCCCTCAGTTATTTTGTGATCTTTTCTGGACATCTAGTTTTGCTTAGTTTGTTTATACTTATTTTTCTTATTGGATTATAAAATCTCTGAGGGCAGGAATTTTTAATTCCTGAACACTTAGAATAGAATCTTGTTAGATTGGTCCCATAAAAGTACATTTAAATGAACTTTAATTTCTCTTTTATACTCTTTTAGGACTCAAAAATGTTATCCTGATACTTGATAGGCAGTGGTTAAAGAAAATCTGTACCAAAATCCTAAGAGTTTTAACTTAATTCCTCTTCTATAGGGAAGTCTATCACACAAAGAGAATGCAACATGTTATCTGTGTAAAATGGACTTCTGACAGCAAGTACATTATGTGTGGATCTGATGAAATGAACATTCGTCTATGGAAAGCTAATGCTTCTGAAAAGTTGGGTGTGGTAAGAGACCCCATTTTCTTTCATTGTCATAAAGCTAGTTTCTAGATTTATTGAATATCATTATATTATAAAGAATTTATTTGAAATGCGTTAGTTGTGATAAAAAAGGCTAGCAACAAAACAGGGTTGTATTGAGGTTTACTTTTTTCATGTCAAAGGCACCTTCAGAGGCCTTTGTTTTTTGTTTGTTTGTTTGTTTTTGTTGTTGGCCACGCTGCGTGGCTTCTGGGGTCTTAGTTCCCTGACCAGGGATTGAACCTGGGCCCTTGGTAGTGAAAGCGCTGAGTTCTAACCACTGGACCGCCAGGGAATTCCCCCAGAGGCTTTTGTTAATTAAAATGTTTGATCATATTTGAGCCTTCTTGTTTTTTTGTATTCTCCTTGAGGTGGGGAGAGAAGATGTAGGGACTAGAGGCTTAGAACTTAGAACGCCCATTTCTTCTGTTAAAGGAATAGTAATCAGGTAAGTCAAAGGCTGCAAGTCTCTGTGAGGTATTTCAATATCAAGGATACAGTGAAACACTTAAAAAAAATACACAGCTTCAGACTTTTAAAAAAGACTCAGTGAAAATATAACAAATATTACCATTGGCTAGCTACCTCTGGGTTGTGAGTTATGGTTGATTTTTGTTTGTTCTTAATGTTTTTCTAAATGTCTCATGTTTTCATACAGGGTATTTGTAACTGAAATATTAAGTTTAAGAAGGAAAGGTTAAGTGTGGGTTATTTTCTACTTAGCTCTGGAAGGAAAATCAAGATATGATAAGTAGTAATTAAAGATAGTTTTATTTTAGGTTTAATGATTACTAAGTACTACATTATGCCTAGGTTTCAGTTCATCATTAAATGTTCCTCTAAATCATATCATCCTTAACAGTTGTTAGACGAAGGCTAGTTATTATGGCATCAGACGCTTTCTTTTCTGTTTCAGAAGATATTTTTACAGAAAAAAAATTTTTTTGAGTGATTCATTTAAGTGCTTTTACTATGCCTAGAGTGGTCCACAGAGCCCAGCTCCCTTGGCACTTATCTTTTTCACTTGGTGGCATCCATCTACATTGTAGGCATGCTGCCTAAAAGGAGATTCAGTGCTCGCAAACCTGGTATCACTAACATAACCTTGTAAAGGGTATAGTTACATTAGCAATTTTGGTCGCACGTCATGAAAGTTTAGTTTTTTGGGGAAACATTGCTCCTAACTTTGTTGTACTGAAGCAAAATAAACACACCATTCATTAAAATATCAAAATGCATTTTTTCAGCTTACGTCACGAGAAAAAGCAGCCACAGATTATAACCAGAGGTTAAAGGAGAAATTTCAACATCATCCTCACATAAAACGTATTTCTCGTCACCGACATCTACCAAAATCTATCTACAGCCAGATTCAGGAACAGCGCGTCATGAAAGAAGCTCGTCGACGAAAGTATGTTTTGGAGCATTTGACTCTCTCTCAGTACCCTTTTCTAACTCCCCGCCTCGCGTCTCACCAAAAACAAACAAAAAAACGTGCCTTTCAAGGGAATAGTTTATGTGCTGTTGTGCATCAGAGGTGTTTTTTTGTTTTTAATTGGTGTATAATTGATTTACAATGTTGTGTTAGTTCCAGGTGTACAGCAAAGTGAATCTGTTATACATATATATATATATATATCCACTCTTTTTTAGCTTCTTTTTCCATGTAGGCCATTACAGAGTATTGAGTAGAGTTCCCTGTGCTATACAGTAGGTCCTTATTAGTTATTTGTTTTATATAGTAGTGTGTATGTGTCAATCCCAATCTTCCAATTTATCCCTACCCCCCATACCCCCCTGGTAACCATAAGTTTATTTTTTACATCTGTAACTCTATTTCTGATTTGTAGAAGTTCATTTGTAGCCTTTTTTTAGATTCCACATATAAGCGATATCATATTTGTCTTTCTCTGACTTAAACTTCACTCAGTATGAGAATCTCTAGGTCCATCCATGTTGCTGCAAATGCCATTATTTTGTTCTTTTATGGCTGAGCAATATTCCGTTGTATATGTGTACCACATCTTTATCCATTCCTCTGTCGATGGACATTTAGGTTGTTTCCGTGTCCTGGCTATTGTAAATAGTGCGGCAGTGAACATTGGGGTGCGTGTATCTTTTCGAATTATGGTTTTCTCTGGATATATGCCCAGGAGTGGGATTGCTCTATTTCAGTTTTGTAAAGGAACCTCCATATTGTTCTCCATAGTGGATATACCAGTTTGCATTCCCACCAACAGTGTAGGAGGGTTTCCTTTTCTCCACACCCTCTCCAGCATGCATTGTTTGTAGATTTTTTTGATGATGGCCATTCTGACCGTGTGAGGAGGTATCTCACTGTAGTTTTGATTTACATTTCTCTAATAATTAGTGATGTTGAACATCTTTTCATGTGCTTTTTAACCATCTGTATGTCCTCTTTGGAGAAATGTCTAGTTAGATCTTCCTCCCATTTTTTGATTGGGTTGTCAGAGGTGTTTTTGAATACTTCTCTGGGCCTTTTTCCTTTTCCTGATAAAGGGGGGAAGCAATGGTCATCTCACATGGTGAGAATTTTCATTACCTATCTTTGAGCATATGTTTAAAGGGCAAACAATGTCAGTGACTTATATCAAAATAAGAAAATGCTTCTGCTCATGCTAAAAAACTATTATAAATGGAGAATGTTTGTAAAAAATAATTTCTAACGTAGCTGGAATTAAGAGGTATTGTGTATTTTCCAGCTTAAATACTGCCAAGAACATTTGTTAAATAAAAATTTGTCTAATATGCTTCATCATAGCATTTGGAATCTAACATTTTGGCTCTAAAGCATAACGTTCCACCATCACCACCATTTCCCCTGTGGAATATTCTTCTCCTTGTAGTCTTTGAATTCATGTGAAGTGTTATAGAAATTCTAAGACAGAGTTCTTTTTTCTTTTAATTAGACTAGTCAAATGATTATTTTGTTGTCTTTGGGTAGATGTTGGGGTTGAGTCACTTTTAAATATTTTAACAACTGCAGCAGGTGTTTAAAGTTAGTAAAGGACACTGATAGGTAATAAGAGAAGCTAATAAATAAGTTAACAAAACTTGATTTCTAGCTGCTTTTTACATAATCTCATTGTGAAAACTTTTTTTTTTTAATAGATGGTTTTCCAATGAAAGAAAATGCCTTGTGATTTTTCTGAGGAAGTTTTCTTTGGTTAAGATGATTTCTCGTAAACTTGCTTATATTTTGTGTATTTTGTTTTATTTCTAGGGAACTGAATCGTATCAAACATAGCAAGCCTGGATCTGTGCAGAGGGTGTCAGAGAAGAAGAAACGCGTAGTGGCAGTTGTGAAATAATATTTGGTATTCCTACCAATACTGATGTCTAAGTATTTGTTATGTTTTGATTTGTGAACTCTACAAATAAAAGTACTGGCTCTAGTATAACAACGAATGTTTTAGTTGTATGTGTAGAGCTTAATCGTTGCACATTTTTGCTATCCCAAAACAATTATTTTTAAATGTGACCTGGTCGATAAGACTATCCAACATTTTATTCCTGATCTTCTTTCTTACTGCATTAAAGAATACAGTATTTACAAACTAAGTTATTTTTTGCTGTTAGAAATTGCAGATATACTTTCACTTTGATTTGTTATTTTAGACACTCTATGTTTGAATTTACATTTAAGACCAAACATCTCTTTTGTTACCTTTTAATATTACTTTAGATAATTATTGCAGTGATTCTTCCTAGGATTCCATAAACACATAGAAGAATTATGTCAGAACTTTTTTCAGTTGAATTTATTTTCTGTGCTTTATTTATTTGGATTTTTGAGACATTAAAGATGATCAGCCTACATTTATATAACTTTTATAAACAATAATTATAACATATGGTCAAGTCAAGATAATAAAACATCCTTTTTCTCAGCATTGTGACTTTGATCCATTTCTGCTAAATAATTTCACTTTAATCTCACTAAATTATAAATAGTTCTGTGTGACAAAGGTTGGTTTTTTTTTTTAGTCATCAGTTTAGTAAACTGTATTATAAATACATATAAGTCTAATTTTTAGGAAATTATAAGTTAAAAAGAAATTAAAAATCCAAAGCAAAAATATGTTGTTTAAGAATTCATATATTTAGGGACTTCCCTGGCGGTCCAGTGGTTAAGACTCCGTGCTCCCAATGCAGGGGGCAAGGGTTCGATCCCTGGTTGGGGAGCTAAGATCCTGCATGCTGCACAGCGCAGCCCCAAAAAAACCAACGTATATTTGTAGTAAAAATATTATAACATGCACAGCGATGATAAAGATCAAAATCTGGAGAGTGGGAGAAGGGTACAGTCAGAGTGGGATACACAGGAGATTTCAACTCTTTTGATAAGGTTTTTTTTAATATATAAATTTATTTATTTATTTATTTATTTTTGGTTGTTTTGGGTCTTCGTTGCTGCGCGTGGGCTTTCTCTAGTTGGTGTCGAGCAGGGGCTACTCTTCGTTGTGGTGCTCTGGCTTCTCCCTGGGGTGGCTTCTCTTGTTGCAGAGCACAGGCTCTAGGTGCAGGGCTTCAGTGGTTGTGGCATGTGGGCTCAGTAGTTGTGGCATGCGGGCTCTAGAGCACAGGCTCAGTATTGCTTCAGTAGTTGTGGCGCACGGGCTTAGTTGCTCCGCGACATGTGGGATCTTCCCGGACCAGGGCTTGAACCCGTGTCCCCTACATTGACAGGCAGATTCTTAACCACTGCACCACCAGGGAAGTCCCGATAAGGTTTCTTTCCTAAGCTGTGTGTTCATTCTGTTATTTTTAATGCTTTCTTGGATATCTTAAATATTTCATCATGTTTTTCTCAAGGCTGATAATATCACCCATTTCCCTTTTAATCCTTAGGAGCTATTGTAGGCCTCGAATTACTTGATTGGCAAGGTGAACAAAGTTCTCTTGGGCATCTGTACTGCTCTTAGTTTGGGTGTGGTTTCAAAGAAAATAACGCAAATACTGGTCTGTAAATCTGAGCTTCTGTGTCAGTTTGATTCCATCAAGAAGCAGATGCCTATGGAAGACATGTCGCGAGAGATTCATTGGAGGGAAGTGTCTTTGAAGCATAAAGAGGAGGAGCGGGAGGAGACAGGCAGAGCCTTCCATCTGTACTGTAGGCTTGACTCCTGGGGCAGGAGAGCAGGAAGGAAGGAGGACCGGCTAGGAAGAGCCTCAGACTGCAATGCAGTTCTGAAAAAGGTTGGGCCAGGCTGTTGGGGTGTCCTCGAGCGCACACTGCTTGTCAGAGGAGTCCCATGTTGTGCAAGACCGGGCCAGCGCTGGTACCCTCTCTGTGCTCGGTCAGTGGCAGGGAGCAGCCCCGGGGAAGCCCGGCCTTGCAGCGAATGCGGCGTTGAATCCAGAGCAGTGGCAGCCAGGACCCCTCAGCGGGGACTCAGTCAGCTATGCTTCCTGCAGCCAATTCTCTTGAAGGAATTCTGAACGGAGCATTCCTATAGCTGCACCCCTTGCACCCCACAGACCCACTTCTTGCAGGACTGGGGAACAACTCCGTGATTTCTATGTACTTTGCTTAAGGAGGAGTTGAATTGGATCATCGGTATCCCCTGTCACTGAAGGGCCACATCTAGTATTCATCCTGTCTTCCATCATCCATTTTAAATGTTCCTCATCCACAGCTATCACCTTAGCAGGTTTTGGTGGCTTACCTAATGGTGTGACCCAAACCTTCATCCCTGAGGGGTTCCAACCTTTGCTAATCACACCCTTATCAGGCTGGGGTTGTTAAACATACCCATTTACTGTTGCACTGGAGCAAGGGAATACCAGTAGGCACCAAATGGGTCACCTGTGTTCTGCACATAGTTCTACCATCCCCCCGCCTCCCGCTGAGCAACGTCAGTGACCCCTGCCGGAAGGGTGACTGCTCTTCTAGCTTGCTGGTCCCTGGACATAGGAAGTCCAAAGTACCTTAGTGACAATAATGGCATGTAGTTCAGTAGGACTTTTGCTGTGTACCCTAGTAAGGGTGTACGTGTACCCCCTTTGGTGACCAATTCTTCCAACCCTGAAGAGCCCAGAGTTTTAGGAATGGTAAGCAGAGTCTTCCAGTGGGTCACTGGAAGTGATGGTAATTGGAGCCATCACTTGTATCCTCTCATCTTGTGATTTGATGCATATACTGCATCCTGAGGGATGGTACCCCATCCTTTCAGCATGTTGCCTCTGAGCTGGTGCTTACATTGTGTCTTCAGTAGGCCATTCCAGTGATCTGTGAGACTGCAGATTGTGTTTGTGATATGATCAGTGGGTTCTGTGGTTGGGCCCACTCTCCTTTGCTGAAATAGATCCCCTGGATGAAAACTGTTTTGGGCTGGGATTCATGCCTGTGAATTAGGCATTCCATTAACACCCAAATAGTGGTGCTGGCTGAGACTTTGTAGCTCTGGTATCTGGGGATATCAGAATAGGTATCCCTGTGAAGTTGAATTGCTGGCCTTTCTAGAATCAAAAGGATCCAGTGTAGTCAAGACGACACCAAGTGGTCTGTTGTTCTCCTAAAGGAACAGCACCATATTGACATAGCATTAGTCTCTGTTGCTGACAGATCGGACAGTCAGAAACAAATAGCTAGATCAGCTTTGGTAAGTGGGAGTTCATCTGTTGGGCTCAGTCATAGCCTCTATCTTTGCCACAAGCAGTTCTATCCATGTGCACATTTTGCCTCTTCCAGGGTGGCCAGTGTCAAATGATGGGATCATTTTATCTACTTGGTTGTAGATGGAAGTGCCTCTTCTATGGTGGATGCCCATACCCTTGCCCGAGGGCCAGCCATTGACCACGGCCCAGGAATCTCACCTAAGGCCACTTCTACATAAAACTATGAGCAGGTACCTTGCTCCCAGATTTTCTTTCACTACTGTCTTTCAAGGCCCACCCCTTTATATGTCTCTAATGCAGCCATGGTCCATTTGTGCCTTGCACCCACAATTTGAGCCAAGCCAACCCACTGGTATTGGGCATCGTCCTCCTTCAGCTGGTTGTACCCCACCTCCCCATATGGCTGTACGTACAAATGGGGAAAACAGCGTTAATGCAACTGTGATTGACGTGTAGGTCTGAGCTACCTGCTCATTCATCTTACTTGTACCCTCTGGTCTTGCTTGGGCTCAATCACATATGTACCATTTTTGTCTTCTGAGGGACTGCTGCTGAGTTCATACAACTTTATATATCTTGGTGGGTCTGACTAAACTCATAACGGGCAGTTCTGGACACATGGTTACTTGGTGTTCATGGTCAAGCATGCTGTGTCTACCAGAGCTCAGCAACATTTTAGGAGCTATTTCTCAAATGGCTTAATTCGCTGCAGCTGACACGGCTTTGCTCTGGAATCCTAGAGTCTTGTGTTGTGATTCTGCCGCTGGGGCTTGTCATAAACTCCACACTGCATCTTTCCCACCAGTGATGCTTCCTATACCGGAAGGTCTGCAGGATCTTGTGGCCCAAGTTTCAGGGTTGCTTGCACCACAGCCTCCTGCAGCACTATTTCCTGCCCTGGGCCCCATGCAAAGCTGGTAGGCTTCCATGTTACCCAACATATGAGCCAGAGCATAAATATTCCTAGGTGTGGGATATGTTACCTGCACAACTCAAAGGGGCCTGCCAGGCACAGTGCTTCCTTCCAATGCAATATTTTGGAAGAGATATCATGGCATGCCCCTGATCGCTAGACCTCTAAAAAGTCACTGAAGTGGCAGATCGCTGAACTTTCATAGGATTAATTTTTCACCCTCTTGACTGCATGTGTCTTAACCAAGGCTTCAAGTGTACTAGTCACCTCTGGCTTGTCCTGTCCAATCAGCAGAATATCATCAATGTAATGGATACATGTAGTGTTCTGTGGGATGTCCAGTCAGTCCAGATCTCTTTGGACTATGAGAGAGTGCAGGAGAGTTAACAGCCCAAGGGCAAAATTAAATGAATAGTATTCATTCCATGTGAATGCGAACTGTTGCTGGTCCTCTTTTTAAACTGAAATAGAAAATGCATTTGCCAGATCAATAACCACATACCATGTACCTGAGGCCTAGCAACACATCTGCTCTAGCAACGGTACTATGTCCGTCACAGCAGTTGTGATTGGGCCTGCTTGCATTGACATTACAGTCATTCTCCAGAATCCATCTGGTTTGTGCAGAGGTCAGACTGAAAAATTAAACAGAGATATGAAAGAAACCACACCTGCTCCTCTCCCTGCCCCCCCGCCCCCATATTTTAAGTCCTTAATGATGGCACTAATCTTCCCTATCCTACCCACCCCCAATGCAGTATTGTTTTTTATTTGCTAGATTTACCTTGGTTGGGAGGATGGGGTGAAGTTTAAGAAGTTTTTTACTTGTTTTTCCTTACCCTCTTACCTTACAGGGCAAGGATTCAATATGGTGTTTACTCCAACTATATCATTCCCATTTATGCATTTGGGAACTGAGGAAACGACAACTGGGTAAGTTCTTGGACTTATAACTTACCCAGTCTATAAGTTACACTTTAGATAGATCTTCATTTATTAAATGGCCCTCATGAGCTTCCATTCTAACAGGGTCATGATGACTCTTTAGGTCTTTGGGAATCAAACTCTGGGTCCAAATGTCCTTGCAATATCTAGCTAGTCCCCGTTTCTCACAGTTCCCTGAGTAAATGGTCATAGGTCCTTTTGAGGAACCACTGTGGCGCATACTTGCTGTGGTTTTGCAAGGTCCTTCCTCCTAGGGACCCAGCCACCTCTCCAATCAGTGGTTCCAGTTATGAAAGCTGGCTCAGGTCTGGTAACTGAGCAAGAGCTTGCGCTTTTTACTGTGACTACACTTGGCCCCCCTAGTCCTACAGTCTTGCCTTTGTCTGGTTGTAGGCATCAAGGAGTACCCTCATTGGATGCCCATCTGTTTTGCCTAAAGGACACCATGCTTTGTTTTCACAATTCCCTGCAGATTAAGACTATTTGGCTGTCCCTCAGCCTTGCTGATCATTACAGCCTCCTGGCTTCTAATGGTGAAGCACCACCCCCTGACCTCTATTACTGGTATATATTTGGGGGCAAAGGTATGGTCACCATAGATTTTAATGAGCCCAGCTCTGGCCTGCAGAGGAGAGCCAACAATGAACATTTTGGTGATGTTAGTGATCCTCTCACCAGCACATTCCTGTTGACCTTGGTAAATGGTGTGTCTTCTAGGCTTTCCCATGGAACATAATTGGTTTTAGCCTAACATAATAATATATCCATCCAGCATGCTAACTTCCTTCAGCACTTCATTTCTTCCTTTATAGGCTACCAAAGCAATACAGGTGTTTCCACTTTGCTCAACATGGGCCATCACTTTCTCTAGGCTTCTAAGAGCCACACTTGTCTGCCCCATCTCCTGAGTCCTTGCCAGGGTGGTAAATTCCATGAAGTAAGAAAGTGCCCCCGGTTCAATGCATTCTTCCTTTTTCAGTGTTATGTTCCTGCCCCCTTGATCAAGCACCCTTAGGATCCAATCCCAGCAGCACTCCCCCGGCTCCTGCCAGTGTACACATGGCTCCTTTGATGTGTAAACTCTTTCCTCTCTTGTCAAGGCCAACATATCCCCAGACAAGAAATGCTGGAATTTAACTTTAGTTATTGGGCTGGCAGCATGCAGTGTAGATGGGGACAGCTCCATACCTGCTGCGTTGCAAGGGAGAAGCCTCTGCAGTATCTTCCCATGTGGGGAAGTGCTAGCCCTTGGGTGGACCACCTGTCCAAGTTCTAAGGATTCAGGGAGGTTTGCAGTGCCCAAATCCTTGGGACATCCTTAGAGATCTGCCACCCCATATTTCAAAATCCTATGTTTTCTCTACCAGAGCCCTCAGCATAACAGACCTACATTGGCTGAGCATTTAAATGTCTCAGGAGCTCTACAACTCTCATTATCAAATCCTTTGTCTGCTTCTCAGCTTTGTCTGCACTTTTACTGCAGCAGCTGAGGGCCTCTTTGGAAGCTAGCAAAGCCTCTGGTCTCTGGCTCTTACACTTACATTTAATTGTTAATGGCCCTCTTTGTTGCTCTGCAGGGCACCAATACAATTTAATTACCAGTGACTCTGCAATCCTTACAGGCTCTTTGCCCCTCATATCTTTCAGATGCTTGAATCATCACACCTGCAATGGTAGTTTCCTTCATCAGGATATTTTTCTAGGTCATCACCACTGAAATCTTCAGCAATTGGGCCACTCAGGATAGTTTTTATCAGCCAGGCAGTGAGTGAGCCTATTTCCAAACTCCATCTTACTGTCTATGTGTTTTCTTGAATCACTCCCAGTATCACCTGGGTTTGTTCAGGTTCTCTGAGAAACAGACACCAATCAGGGTTAGACAAGCAAGAGATTTATCGGAGGGAACTGTGTGTGAAGGATAAAGGGGAGGGAGCAGGAGTAGGCGGCAAGAGCCTTCCACCTGTATTGAAGGCTTGACACCTGTGACAGGAGATGGTAAGGTCTGAGTAGGAAGAGCCTCAGACTGCAATGTAGCTCTAGGAAGCCTTTAGCCAAGCCAATGGGGAGTCCTTGAGACAGAGTTGCCTGTCAGAGAAGCCCTGAGTCCCTTGATGACAGGCCAGCACTAAGACCCCTGCTGTGCTCAGTCACTGGCTGGGAACAGCCCAGGAAAGTGTAGCTTGACAGGAGCCTGGTGGTGGATCCAGAGGGTTTGCAGCTGGGGTTCTTAGGAAACAACGCTCCCCACTGCCAGTTCTCTTGAAGGAGATCTGAGTGGCACATTCCTGTGGCTGCTACAGCCACCCACTTTCGTGCCCATTGTCATTATGATTAAATACCGATTCGTATTTCTGTACAGGAGATCTCAGATCACTGTTAAGTGCACAGTAATTTTTTTACTTATCCTGAAATTAATGTAAGTGAAAGTGCAGTACATTTGCAAAGTGCTATTTAAATATTTGTCTTAAGTGATATTCACTTAAATGATATTAATTTAATATTGGCCTTAAGTGAAAGTAACTGTTAGGTGATTGGGAGTGACTGTGGGAGAGAAAGCAGCCAAGCTCAACACTTGGCACATAGTGGGTGCTCAGTAAGTGTTTGTTGACATAAAATAAAACCCAGACTTGGGCTCCTGGTAGAATATTTGCTTATGATTTTAGTTGTGTATTTTCATGACTTAGCTCTTTTTCCTTAATGCCATTGTTCTCCATAAGCCAAGGAATGCAGAATGTCCCTATGTAAGGAGAATGCTGCCTTAAAATATATTTTGTCCTGAAATAGTAAAAAAAAAAATATCGTCCACATGCATGAATAAAAAACATGTGGCTCAATTTTTTGATGGTTCTAATAATAAAAATTGTATTTGATACAACAAAAAGTTGATTAAATTCATTGAACTATGCATTATAGCTGGTTACGTTCTTTTTTTTTTAATCAATGTAAGTCTTTTTTTTTTAACATTTTATTTCTTTCTTTATTTTTTGGCTGCACTGTGTGTTAGTTGCGGCACGCAGGATCTTTCGTTGCGGCACGTGGGCTTCTTTCTAGTGTGGCGCACAAGCTCAGTAGTTGTGGCGCACGGCCTTAGTTGCCACGTGGCATGTGGGATCTTAGTTCCCCGACCAGGGATTGAACCCGCGTCCCCTGCATTGGAAGGTGGATTCTTTACCACTGGACCACCAGGGAAGTCCCTGGTTAAACTCATTTTGATGAAAATATTCAAGATTTTTTTGTCACCCATACCACACCTCAATTTGAATAAATTGAAATAATTGATTAAAATAATTGAAAATATATCCACATACCAAAATTCAGTCAAATATTTAAAGTTAGGCCAAACGGATGTTTACAAGATACCTTTCTGATGTTATTGTTCTGTTGAAGAGTAATCACGGTAACTGAAACAGGACCCAGCCATGACTCCTAAGGGACAGGGGATGAGAGTGCATGTATCAGGTCATGTAGTTAAAAAGCAAAGCCCCAGTTTTCCCTTTTGCTTGATTTCTTTTTAACCATGCTATATTTTTTCTTAAATTTTACAAAGCATAAAGGAGGACCACAGATTTTTTTGCTTATTGAAGGTGATGGGCAAGGGTATTCAATGGTGGAAACCCTAGTACTAGTACATACAGTGTTCTGGCCTATCCACAAGCCATTTGATCACTTTTGAAAATTTCCATATTTGCCATCATTCTTTCTCATTTATACTTGAGGGCAGTGTAGAGGGAAATGATGGAGGGTGAATGGTCACAGAGCTTACTCTCAAGTATGATGACGGAGTTCTCAACTTGAAGTCAAAGAGAGAGGCTGATAAAATGAATGGACAGAAGCATTTTCTAAAAAACAGTATAAAGTAATTATATATAGTATATATATATTATACTTGGCACATATATTGCAAATGTCTAGGGAGGGGGAAAACTTCTGAAATGAGTCTTATTCCTCTGGCACTGAAGCTTAAAGTTCAATTTAAAAAACTTTTTTCTTCAAAAATGTTAAAGAAGGGTCTGGATTCACAGCTCCCAGACACCTGGGAGCAAGACTTTTTACCTTTGGACCTGTGGTTCTCAACTGGGGGCAGTTGTGTTGCCCTGGGGACATTTGACAATGTCTAGAGACATTTTTTATTGTTAAAACCAACTGGGTAGGGGTAGAAGTTTGTTGTAATAGGGGTGGGGCAGGTGCCACCGATAGCAGTCCTGCTCAGCCATTGGTTGACACCGCGGTGGGCCCCCCCCTTCCTCTGTGTAAAAGGAGCCCCGAATTCGGACTGAGGCAAGACGGTTTTTTGAAGTCTGCCATTTTCTCCGTCTGCTGGCTTTCTGATTCAAGTCGTTATTCCTTGCCCCCAACAACTCGTCTCCCGATTTATTGGCCTGTCATATGGTGAGCAGAGCGAGCCTGGGCTGGGTAATATTGTCACTGGCATCTGGTAAGTAGAAGCCTGAGATGGATGCTGCTAACATCCTGCAAGGCACAAGACAGAACCCTCACAAGGAAGAATTACCGGTCCACAATGTCAATAGTGCCATCGTCAAGAGAGCCTGCTTTAGTCAAATTTAGCCAAGCTGTTACAAAAATGCCACCAGGGATCCTTCTTTTTCTAAATCAAAATGCAAAACTGCACATTTTTAACAGTTTATATTTCATTAAGAAAAAGAAAAAAAAAAGATTCCAGGCAACAAAGCTGATCATCATCTAGCAGTATCTTATCCTTACAGGTCATAAGAATGAGCCTAACAGGAAAGCGCGTCCTTCCCTTACAGCTTCCCCTGAGTAATCAGTTCCAGTCACTGAAGCCAACTTTCAAGTGATTTACAAAGCTGAGTAGAATGGAAGTTTACTCTTTTTTTTTTTTCTTTCTCTTTCACCACTTGACTCTGATCTTTCTCTTTTGCTGTTCTTCCTGCTCGTGTTTTGGCTGATCTAAAATGTGGTTACACCTGAGCCCAGTGAACTCAGAGTGTATACCACCTAAAAAATGCAACACCCATAGTGTGGTGTTTGCTCGGCATCTTGTCAGGGCACTGGCTACTATTGACTTGAAGGGAAGTACCACCTGCTGAGTCACTGGATTGACCTCCTGCTACCACCTGTGGTTTCCATAGTGACGTCTCAGTGAATTGCTCTCAACAGAACCTGACTGGTTAAAGACGAGCAATTTCCTGTAATTTGAGCCTTTTACTAATCTTGAAATGGAAACATGATTTCGACCATTCTGAAGAGTAAATTTTCCAGTCAAAATCTTTTGGAATAAAATGCACAGAGATGTTTGAAGAAGTGAGGTTATTAGGGTAGAACGCTGAGGGAGAAAATAAGAATGGTGGTGATATGAAAGTGTTGCTTAAGGAGATAGAGAAATGTTAGTAAATACAAAGGGTTTCCAGTAGCTCCTCAGGAAAGAAAAGTTGCCTCAAATACCTTGTTATTAAGTCTTGCCACTTAGTCACTGCCAGAACACTTATCTGATAGAACCAGAGGAAGCAGATGGTTATTCAACCTATTTTTAAAAATAATCTCCACTCATCTTATTTTCAGAAAAAAGAAAGGGAAAAGAACAATCAATTTCCCTCACCTGCCACCCACTTAGTGATGTGAACATAGAACAGTCTTTTTGTCTTTTTCTTCTTTCCTTCATTCTTCCTTCGTCCTCTTTTCCACCTCCTCCCCTTCCTCCTCCTCCTTCTTCATTTGCTTCTATGTTTTTACAGTTACAGAACAGATTAGGGAGAATTTTTCATTCTCCCTAGTATGTAGATGTTGTGACATCTACATAGTAGGGAGACTTGAGGACTAGTTATAGGTAAGGAGGGATAATCAAGAAATCAGGCATCTTAAGTCCTTAGAGAACATTCGTGGTCAGTTTGGATGTTTGAACAATGAATCCAAAATTGGTTGCTGCCCAGTGAACACTGATTATTTATACAGGGCCTTAAAGCCCCATATTAGAAGGTACTAAATAAATATTTGATTATTTGGTGAAAGAAATTTAAAAACATACAATAGATCAGTGTTCTTCAGTTTTTTGGTATTATAACATTCATAACAGTGCTAATGGTATATACAATTTAAAATAAACATTACGTTTACTTTGATCCCATTCCTTAAAGCTATTGAAGAGCTAGGGTTAAATCAGGGCCAAGAACTCGTTTATTGAACGAACGAATGAACGAATGAATGAGCATTCTCTCATTTAGTCAGCATTTATTGAGTCCCGACAATGGGAGTGCGTGTTTTTAAGTTAGCCTCATGCTTGGGTCTCTTCATAAGCATTGAAGCTGATGCCCCCAAATGAACTCATTATTTTGCTCCAACTCCCAAATTTTATCTCCTTTTTAATTCCCTATTTCTTAATGGCACATCACCCACAGGGATACCCAGACAGAAAGCTAGGTGGAAGGAAGCAAATTTTATTAATAATAATCGTAATAGTAACAATAGCTGCTAATGTTTATGGAACTCTCACAACACTGCAAATGCTTTGCATGCACTTAATTTAAATTCATTTACTTTCAATTCTCCTAAGAACCCCCAAAAGAAGGCCCTTTATAATCCATATTTAGTCTCTGTACTCTGTGCTCAATGTATAAAAGATTCTGAAAGGAGCACAGTCTTTTTTTTTTTTGGCTGCGTTGGGTCTTCGTTGCTGCATGTGGGCTTTCTCTAGTTGTGGCGAGTGAGGGCTACTCTTCAGTTGCGGTGTGTGGGCTTCTCATTGCGGTGGCTTCTCTTGTTGCGGGCTCTAGGCGCGGGCTTCAATAGTTGTGGCGTGTGGGCTCAGTAGTTGTGGCTCGTGGGCTCTAGAGCACAGGCTCAGTAGTTGTGGCGCACGGGCTTAGTTGCTCCGCGGCATGTGGGATCTTCCCGGACCAGGGATGGAACCCGTGTCCTGCGCTGGCAGGCAGATTCTTAACCACTGCGCCACCAGGGAAGCCCAGGAGCACAGTCTTAAAGGAGATGGACTTGTGAAAACAAGACATTGCAGTACATTTTGATGCCTGAGAGGATACTACAGCCTCTCCCAGGAGAAAGGGCCTAGCTTCCTGCTGGGGAGGAAGAAGCCTCCAGAGGTGAATGATGACCACCCGAAGCCACTGGTTCTGGCATGTTGCCTGGGTGAGTAGAAACACAGCAGGACTGTTTTCAAAATAAATCTGTGATCCCTCATTCAGATGTGTCACTATGAATGAAAGAAACTGTTCCAGCAATGCTTATCAGAAACCTATTACCTAGGTCAAATAATATATAAGGTTTAGGCTAATATTCTCCAGGGAGATAAGAGAGTTGAGGATAGGCATTTCACTAGGCACTAAAGATTAAGGGATCAGAAAGCACAAAAATTATATCGAGGGGTCTTAGGGCAAGTGGCAGGTAAATATAAAGGTGGGTGTGAGCAGCAGAGGTGCTGAGCCAGAGTAGGGTGTGCTGCAGGTCCCGGTGGGTGACCCACGGCAAGCTCAGCCGCTGGCAGGTGCCCACGCACATGCCCATGTGTGTGAAGGAGCGGGGAGGAGGCTGGCCGCAGTGAAAAGGGAAGACGTCTTCTGATCTTTATGCCCATAACTCATCCACACAAAGGAGGGAGTCAGGTTAACTCTTAGGGCCAGCTTCAAAAATAGGCCTGAATGATTTTGTGGTTCCCTCTGTCCTGCCCCCACTAAATAAACCATCTCGTTATTGCAACTAAACACAAAGATTGAAAATACAGGGATTGGTTAATACATTGATTTTTTGTTTTGTTTTGTTGTGTATAGATTGAGGGTCATTTTGTTACAAGGAACAGCATTTTCCCCAAGGCAGTTCAAGAGGTTTGTGGGGAGGAATCTCACAGAAACCCAAGGACAGGAGCCCCAGTACAGCTGAGCCAGATGGCCAGGACTCTGGAGCTGGGTGTTGGAGAGCCACAAGGAAACGAGACTCCTGCATCTGCTCTGCCTGTTCTCTACCAACTGGCTGCTTCTCCTTGCTTGTAATTGCTGCTTTTTTGTAACTTCAACTCTTCAAGTCCACAAACGGCTGCCCCAGCCTGATTCAGCATGGCTTTCTTGACGCATCAATTGGCTCCTTACCTCTATGTCTTTCAACTTCAATTCCTGAGAGAGGGAAATCCCTTAGTTGGGAATCACTTACTTGGGGGCAGAGTCCTTTGTGGCAGAGTCACATCAGAGGCCCTGGCCAGCAGATCTGCCCTTGACCACTCGCATAGCATGGGCTAGAGGTGGGACGTCTTCAGAATGAGCTCTGGGGATGCAAGTCCCCCAAATGCTTAATACAGTTCATTTAACCATCAAAACAAATAGCACTCAGTATGTTGCAATCATATCAGCAATCATATCAAAATAAACCACATCAGTATTTCGATATGGGCAAGGAGGTGAAGAAAATAGGAAGGACTCGGGAGTCCACAGTATGGGACAGGTCACTCCTGAGTTGATAGAAGGGCACGGAGAGAGGAGGTTGATGTCAACCTTAACTCACTTTGACTGCCTCTGCTTTCCTAGCTCCTCTACTCCAGGTCTCCTGATGCTGGCCCCAAACACATCCCAGTCTTGCCTCTGCTGTGTCTAAGTGAGGTAGGAAGTACAAGGGAGGCTTGGAATTCAGTTAGACTCCCTAGACCCTCAATGTCTCCCTGTGTCTGGTTGTAGATCCCAATCCTCCTTTCTCTCTATGGTCACCCTGAGCCCTGGTGGTGAGTAATGCCACGGAACCCTAACTAGTTCCTACTAAATTAGCCTCCCCCGTGGCTGGATCCTGCTGGCCAGGGGTGAATGATGACCACCCGAAGCCACTGGTTCTGGCATGTTGCCTGGGTGAGTAGAAACACAGCAGGACTGTTTTCAAAATAAATCTGTGATCCCTCATTCAGATGTGTCACTATGAATGAAAGAAACTGTTCCAGCAATGCTTATCAGAAACCTATTACCTAGGTCAAATAATATATAAGGTTTAGGCTAATATTCTCTAGGGAGGTAAGAGAGTTGAGGATAGGCATTTTACTAGGCACTAAAGATTATGCCATCCTTTCTGGCATAATGGATGCTTTGGTATGTGTCTTGTCTGGTTCCTACACTGAACCACCACTCAGAAACCCTCCCTCCATGCTCTGACCAACCGCTAATAAGCCCCTGAATGCTGTTCGAGCTTGCTAAACCACAGCACCTCTGAGAGCACTGCAGAATTACCAGCATCCACAGCCCCTGTGTTGCCAGGCCAGACCTTATTCTTGCTGCTGAGGTCCCAGCATGCCTTGCACCTGAGAACAAACTTTGCAGACTTCATAATTACCTCAAAGGGAATTTTATCTTCACTTTAGCAGGGATAAAATAGAAACTCTGTACAGAGGTGTTGATGTCCTGCTAACACGTTCAGGAAGCCTTGCTTTGCATGACTTATGAAGCTTTTTGTTGGCTTTAACACCTTGAACTTCCTCATGAAGAAACATTTCCCCAAGGATTCCTTAATCAAAACTTCACAACGTTAGACTTGTGAAAAAGTTCCCTTCAACAATTAGAATTTGTAGGGAATTTAAGCCCAAATATTGAGTTTGGCATGATGGTAATACACATTCCTCAAAGCTTTTGTTCTCAATATCCATAATTTTAATTAAAAAATTCATTTGAACTTGTGTTATCACTGTACATGGAATCGCAAGTATAAAAGTTTCAAACTCAAATACAACAACTAACCAGAACAAATATATTTGAGTCTAGTTTCAGTTCTTTAAGGAAATAGGTCGGAAATGAATTTATAAAAAGCAATCTTGTTAATTAGATTCTTTCCAGGTGAAATGTGAAGCTTTGAATAGCATTATCTATTCTGATTTATAATTAATGGACTCAATTTCTATTGTAACGAAGAAATGTCCTATTCATCCATCAGGGACTTTCAAATCACTATCATTCATTTTATGAAGAAAAAATGTGAAATAATCCTAGAGGAAATATATATTTAAAGAATAATTTTACAGGGGCTTCCCTGGTGGCGCAGTGGTTAAGAATCCACCTGCCAATGCAGGGGCCATGGGTTCGAGCCCTGGTGCGGGAAGATCCCACATGCTGTGGAGCAACTAAGCCCGTGCGCCACAACTACTGAAGCCCGCGCGCCTAGAGCCTGTGCTCCGCAACAAGAGAAGCCACCTCAACGAGAAGCCTGCGCACCACAATGAAGAGTAACCCGCGCTTGCTGCAACTAGAGAAGGCCCGCGTGCAACGACGAAGACCCAACGCAGCCAAAAATAAATAAATTAATTAATTAACAAAAATAATTTTAAAAAATAATTTTACTAGTCATATTTTACTTAAATTGGAGTAAATAAGGTAGAAGAAATTAATTACTGCAAATCTGTTTATATTCCATAATAACCAATTAGGCCTATAGTACGTGATCATAGGCAAAACACTATCCTGAGACTCAGTCATGTCATATGTAAAATGGGTATATAAAATGGATATACCTACACCTTCAGAGAGCTGAGGGTTTCTAATGAGACAATGCCACAAGTAGGCAAATGGCAATCTTGACGAAGATGTGTGCTTCAAGATCTAAGAATCAAAGTCAAATGTAGACCTGGGTGGTGTTTATTATTTGAGTCAGCCAGTGAAAGTAACTGTTAGGCAGAATTCTTTGCTGCCCTTGCAAATGCTTTTGAAATCCTTGGCTGAAATTCTACCCTTTCATTAAAATAACACTTTAGTAAATTATCAGAAGCAGGGTGCAGTGGGCATTTGTCCTCTTTGTGGCTGCCCAGTATCTACTCTGATGGAATCCATTCTGTGTGATTACTGGAAGTGACGGAGCCAGACGTTCCCTCTCCGCATTCCCTTATGGGAAAAGCCAATTGGATGTTTCTGCCCAGCGCTTTGAACCTGGCATTAGTGAAACTATTATACAGGGACAGTTTTGAATTCACACATGGAGGTGCATCCAGCAGCAGCAGAAGGCAAAAATGGCTGTCATGTCCATTGAGACATCACAAACAGACCCTTCTTGCGGTGGGACTTTGGCCTGGTTCCTGCTCCCTAACTTTCCCTGGCTCCTCTCAAATTTCCAGCCTTGGAGTCTAGCCTTCCCATCCAATCTATGACCTATCCTCTACCTTTCCAGCAAATTCCTTTTCTGCTGAAGTTAGCAGTAGTCAGTTTCTGTTTTTTTAAGAACAAGCATATAGCTCTGAGCCAATTAATTCATTAGGAAATTACCATTTGGTAGTTACATTAGAAATAACTCTATTAAATTTTTCTTAAGTAAATCTTGCCTTTCAGAGATTTAATTTTCTTTAAAAAAAAACAGTTGAGTGAGAATCCTACAAAAAATGGTAAGCCCTGTATTGATTTGGGTATCTTGCATATGAACTGCCTCCTCTTCTGATTTCAGTGGGGACTCTTTTTTTTTCCTGTTGGGAATGTATCTTTCCCTTTCTCTTTCCATTTGTAAGTCTGTCTTGCTTTTCTCAAGACTATTTTTTTGGGACTTCCCTGGTGGTGCAGTGGTTAAGAATCTGCCTGCCAATGCAGGAGACACAGGTTCGAGCCCTGGTCTGGGAAGATCCCACATGCCACGGAGCAACGAAGCCCGTGTGCCACAACTACTGAGCCTACGTGCCACAACTACTGAAGCCCACGCACCTAGAGCCCATGCTCCCACAACAAGAGAAGCCACTGCAATGAGAAGCCCACGCACTGCAACGAAGAGTAGCCCCCGCTCGCCACAGCTAGAGAAAGCCTGCAGGCACCAACGAAGACCCAATGCAGCCAAAAAGAAATTAATTAATTAAAAAAAAAAAGACTATTTTTTCTCATTGTTCAATCCCTGCCCCACTCCACATTCCTGCCACTGATCCACAGATTAGCCCCAGTTGGTCAAGGAAGAGAGATTCCATAGGGAGAAGGAGCACAAAGGAAGGGAATCTGCGGCAGCATCTGGGAAGGGGAGAAGGGGCAGGAAGGAAAGCCTATCACATTTCTACTTTAGTAAACTTCACTCTCCTACATTCCCTGGGCAGTTTCTGCTTTCCACTCTTGGGGTAGAGAAATGAGAAAGGGGTAAAGGTAGAAGAGGAAAGAAAACCTTGTTGCCATAACTCCTATCCTCAGCCCCTTATTTCCAACTAGACTGCAAAGACCTTTGTATTGTTTATTGTTGATTTCTCAGCACATAAACAGAATCTAACAGATGCTAGACTGGGCTTGTTGAATAAATGTGATGGATCGCTTCAACATGATTTATATAGATTCTTATTCTAGCTACATTAAGGCTTAAAATAAATTTTTATGAACTGGTTTGGGAACTCATTCATGATTTGTAACTTATTCTATTAGAAATTATATTCCAAGAGTCAAATAGTAGTCTTACAAATAAACTTCTATAAGGCAAGTTCAGGTAGACTAGACACTGCCCTTCCAGTACTAATGTTGCCAGTGATGATTTAGTAGGTAAAGGAGACTTCAGCTCAAAGTTGATTTGTGTTGATGAAGAAAATATTAACAGGATCTTAATATATGAATTGGCTAATAACTTTTCTCCATTTTAAAATTATCTGCTCAAATTCTACCTTCATCAGTAAATCTGCACCAGAGAGCTAAAGTGAATTTTAGTAAAATATTTAAGAAGTGTTTTTGAAAGTGGCAAAGAAACCTCAGGAGCCTCCCTCCCCACAACCACCCACATTCCTCTTCCTACTGTCATGCTAGGAATCAATCCCTGCCTTCTCCTCCAGCTGCCATACCAGCATCCTACACGCCGGCTTCTTCTATCTGCCCTGCAACTTGCTAGCATTGCTCCACTAATTAGTTTGATAATTACCCAGACGCTAGATTTCTACCTTTGCATGTCCCGGGCTCTTCCCTGTCTTTCCATTAGCAATTAAGTCGTAAGAACCTTCTAATTATCTTCGAGTCTTCCCTCTCCTCTCCATCCCCACTGTCAACACCCCAATCTAGCCTCCACCAAACTTCACTCAAAGTACAATTAAGAAGCAAAGACTTCCTAATAGGTCTTTTTACATAAATGTCTCCCTCTTCTAATTTGTACTATACCGTTTGGCCAAAGTAATTTTTTTTTTAATTTATTTATTTTTTGTTTATTTATTTTTGGCTGCGTTGGGTCTTCATTGCTGCACGCGGGCTTTCTCTAGTTGCAGGGAGCGGGGGCTACTCTTCCTTGTGGTGCACGGGCTTCTCATGGCGGTGGCTTCTCTTGTTACAGAGCACGGGCTCTAGGCACGCAGGCTCAGTAGTTGTGGCACACGGGCTCAGTAGTTGTGGCTCACGGGCTCTAGAGCACAGGCTCAGTAGTTGTGGCGCACGGGCTTAGTTGCTCCGCGGCATGTGGGATCTTCCCCGACCAGGGCTTGAACCCGTGTCCCCTGCATTGGCAGGCGGATTCTTAACCACTGCGCCACCAGGGAAGCCCCCAAAGTAATCTTTTTAAAAAAAGCAAATTTCACCATGACTCTCCTGTGTTGAAAAGCTTTTCCATAGCTGACTGTTGCCATTAGAATAAAGTCCAGGGTTCTCAACACGGTCTGCTCTCTCAATCGACATCACACCTCCATCTTGTGCCACAGTCCTCCTCCATCTCTGCGTTCACCTAACTGAACTTCTCTCAGTTCTTTGATCACATTGTGCTTTCTCCTGCCTCAAAACTTCCACAGTTTGTTCCTTCTGCCCTCAGGGCTTGTCCCAAATTCTTCAGATTTTCTCAAGCACCATTTCCTCAGAGAAAACTTTCTGGACCCCATAGGGCAGGAAGTTCCCTCATTCCGAAATCTCTGAGCGCTTCTCTGAGAGCTCAAAGGGGGCACAGACCATGCTTGTCTTATCCTCAGCTGTATTCTCAGCTCCCTGACCTGCTTTGTCACATCCCTGAAAAAACCCCTCTTCCCTATATCCTGAGTAGATGTTATTTCTTTCATTCTTTTCTCATTCGGACTCTCTCTAAGCGAAATGTATCCAACAATTAACCGACAGGCCTGGCAGTCAATGAGAGAGGTTTCTAATCAACCTATTTCAATAAGTAATTTTAGAGAGAAAGAATAGTACAGTAGTAAGATCGTGGTCCCTCAAGTTAGACTGCTTGGGTTCAAATCCTGACTTTGCCAATCACAAGGAGTATAAGGGTAAGTTACTCAACCTCTAGCCTTGACTGAGTTTCTTCATCTGTAAAGTGGTAGGGATGTTGGGAGAATTAAGTGAAATAACATGTGTCAAACAATTAGTGCCTGGCATAAAACACATGCTATGCAAGTATTAGCTATTATCACTTCTTAAACATGGACTCTGCACCACATTAGACTAACCAAGTTAGGCCTGCAAGGGGAGGGCTTATGCTGGTCTTGTTTACTTTGGTTTTCCTAATCACTTGCACAGTACCTAGCACTAAGCAGTTGTCCATTAAATACTTACAGCATGAAATCAAGTATGACCAAGTGAATGATTATCATTTGTTATACATCATCATAGTGAAGAATAGCATAGAAGGGATCTTTTACTGAGCAATTTCCCTAAGCCTCCTCTCCATATCTGAAAATGGTGGTAATATCTTCTTCACAGGAATCTTGTGAGATTTCAGTGACAATTAAGTATGTAAAATACTTATTCCAGTGCCCAGCACTCTTAGCTCACCACTTATGGGCTAGCTATTACTATTCTCCAAGTTTGGAAGCTAGTAGGTCTAACTCTTTCTTTCTCTCGGTTCCAATATTAGATTCTCACGCCTGCAACTTTGGCTGTCCTTCTTCATTATGGCATTTGTGACAAGATGATTTTCTGTCTTCTCAGCCTCTGATCGTTGTTGTAAAATGTCTATGAAAGGTCAGCAGACCCTTCTGCCTTCAATATTAGCCAACACTTTCCGCGTCTGGAGCTTACTCCATCCTTACGGGTATTGGGAAGATAAATGGAAATGATTAAGATGTACTTTCCAAAATATAAAGCATTGTACTATAAGAGTTTGCCAAAGGGAATTAATATAACCAGATATCTGTAGAAGAACTTTATGAAGACCCTGTGTATCTCTCAACCTTACTATCTAAGATTGTAGATACGATAGAAGTCTGTAAACAGCATGTAAAAGCAAATTTATTAAAGGCTGGGACAACTGCATTACCCAGCTGTACACAGCGTGTTCTTTCTTCAGACGCTGAGATAAATGAAAAAAAAAATGGTTGCCATAGAGATAGTTAGACTATGCCCTTTGGCTAGCAGATTAGAAGTCCATTTCAACCTGGGGGAAGAGAATGTATTTTGCCTTTCCAGTGATATTTACAGATTATTCCTATCACAATTGCAACCAAGTTATTAAAGCTCAAATGCTAAACCTATAAACATTGCACTTTATGAAGACTTTTGTTCTTTTGCTAAAACTTATTTTTCCATTAATGTGCAAACCTTAAAGCTACTACTATCTTTTTTCCTCGGAAAATGTATTTTTAAAGTTCTTCCCCCTAAGATGTTATTAAACTCTTCCTTGAAATCTATTCTACCACACAGTTGGCTTCATTTCCTTTGAAGCTCATATTTTATTTTTGAATCATTTGTCAGAGGCAATATGTAGCATCACAAAGGATGCGCCAGCACAGGAAATGCTTATGAAACATGGAAAACCCACTTAATAATAACTCATACTAATCAGTTAGCAGAAAGATTTGTGGGTGGTCATATTCAGATCCTTATGTAGTCATTTAGTCTGTTCTTCAAAATTAAGAAAGTCATTACAAATCCGTAGCTGGGAAAATCCGCCAGCTGATGCAAGCATTTCCTGCAGGGAGGCAATTTGTCAAGGTTAAGCTTACTTTGCCTGGTTGGGTAAGATAGGTTCTGTGGATAACAAAGAGGAAGCTGGATTTTTTTTTGAAATTGAATGTATTTTATGTCATCACAAATCTGACCACTGTTCCCTAAAATATTGCTGCATAAATCCATTTCTCAGGTGTGATAACTTAAAAGAGATTTGTATTCCCTAGGGAAATAATAATTTCCCTCCTTTCCTGGCATTGGGTATTCGGTCACAGCCTTCCATTGCCCAGACCAAGGTTTAGGTAATTTCTTCCTTCGCTTATGCTGGTGGTGACTGTTTATAATCTGTATGTGTGTGTGTGTGTAAGTGTATGTGTTTAATTGGGCATTTATAGGGAGGAAGAATAGTAGAGACAAAATACTTGGCTAAAATATCCTGAACTCCACACCAGGACCCCTTAACTTTCTAAATTTGGGTGAGTAAATGATCATGTGGCTCGTTTCTCATCTTCCCCTCATCCCCAATCTCCAATGTCTTTCTCTTAAATGTAGGAAAACCAAACGAGTCAATATGCATGAAGATCTTTTAGGACCTGAAAAGGAAGGCCACAAACCATTTAAGGTAGAAGATCAGTTTTCCTTTTTTCTGAAATGAAGTGGAAACAAGGATCTTCACACTTCCTAGATTAAGAGAGTTGGAAAAGGAGTCATACATTGTCCATGTTCTTGCTATTAGCCATAAAATCGGTTATTTTATTTCTCCATCTAAGAATCTTTTTAATGTTTGTACAAGGAAAAGTGTGGCAAACAATGAAATAAGACCAGCCTAAACCCATTCCCCGCCCTCTTCCCCATTCCCAACCCTCCACTAGGGAGGCTAGAAATGCTAAATATTTTCTTTCTACCAGGCTTACAGTTAGGTCTGGCCATGTGACCTGTTCTGGCCAATATGGCATAAGCAGAGATCTACTGTGAGCCTTCCGGGAAAGCTTTTTTTTTCCTAAAAAGGGGCAGATGTGGCTGATGCCACCTTCTTCCTCCCAGCACTCATCCATCTTTCATTATGTCTTAAATGTGAACGTGATACCTGGTACGGTGGTAGCCATACTGTGACCATGAGTCCAAAGTATGAGGCTAAGTAGGATGGAATAGAAAGATAAAAAAGGCCAGGGTCTTTGATGGCATCATTCAGTAGGAAATCTGACCTCCTGTCTTCTAATTCTGTGAGACAAATAAATCCCTATTGGTTTAAGCCACTGTTAGTTTGATTTTCTGAATACTTACTGCCGAGAAAACATCTTAACTGATACCAGACTTGGTTTGAGTTTCAGTCTAACCACCCCCGACCCTACCCCAAAGGATAAACATACTTTTCATTTTATTTCTTGGCTATTTTAGGTGAGATTGTTCCATCTGTAGTGATCATTATAAGCTTCTTTCAATTTGGTAAGTAAACTCGACTTTTCCAACGGGTGGAAGAGAGGTGATAATTTAGTGTTATGGAAACATTTGCATGTTCTCAAGCTGTGCATGTAACACAGTTCAAGAATCATCCTTAGGGTGATAATAATTTTTAACCAGTTTGGGAAATGAGGCCAGTTACAGGAAAGAGCAAATTTAAAGTTAATCCCTTTTAATCAGAGGTTCAGGTGGCTCATATCAAAGCATTTCTTTGTGTGTAAGTTAATAAAACTAACTTCCATACAGTAGAAAGCACATCTTCCCTGTAAGGATTCTTAGTTTTTCTACCCCAAATCTGTATCCCTGGGAATAGAACCTGCTCTCCTGGCAGATTCACCTGTTTTTAGTAGAGTGATGTACAACTCTTCTAAAGCACTTCTCCTGTTGATTTCCCCTGGTCCTAATTAGTACTCCTCAGAATAGTAGATGTACTTCTATAGTTTCTAAGCTGTCAGCTGCAGTGCCATGTATCTATCAGCTTCATCACCTGACACTATCAAGTTCCCCAGGATCTCCTAGTCACTTCGGATAGCCAGTCGTGTTCAAATTAATGTCACTTGTTCTGAACCAATTCTCCATCAGTTATGGGGAAACAGTGCTAAGTAATTTATACTACTATGTAACAGATATTAGCTAAACTTTGAGCATACACACTCATAAAAAGGATTCCCCTGAAAAGATAGCCTTTTATGGTTCTTTAGAAAATTATTTCAATTCAATGGGCTGTATACTCCATCAAAAGTCATGGCTATAACAGTGGTGCATTCTGTTGATTCTGGCTTCAAATTTGCATGTCAGATCATTAAATAACAATCATCAACTGCTTTTGGTTTTAAACTGAGGTTAAATTCACATAACATAAAATCGACCAGTTTGAAGTGTACAATTCATTGGCATTTAGTGTATTCACAATGTTGTGCAACCACCACCTCTATCAAGTTCCAAAACATTTTCATCACCCCAAAAGAAAACCCATACCCATTAAGCAGTTACTCGCCATTACCTCCCTTCAGTCTGGGGCAAGCACCAATATGCTTTTTGTCTTTATGGATTTACCTATTCTGGATATTTAATATAAATGGAATCATTCAATATGTGACCTTTTGTGTTTGCTTCCTTCAACTAGCATCATGTTTATCTACGTCATAGCAGGTATTGGTACATTATTTCTTTTACGGCTGAATAGTATTTCACTGTATTCGTATACTACATTTTGTTTATCCACTTATTCATTGATGAACATTTGGGTTGTTTTCACCTTTGGGCTATTGTGAATAGTACTGCCATAGACATTTATGTGAGAGTGTTTGTTTGAGTACCTGTTTTAAATTCTTTTGGCTACATACCTTGAAGTGGATCTGCTAGTCATATGGTAATTTTATGTTTAGCTTTTTGAGGAACCACCACACGATTTTCCACAGCAGCTGCACCATTTTAGTTATCCATCAGCAAGGTACAGGAGTTCCAATTTGTTCACATCCTTACCGACACTTGTTTTCCTTTTTAAAAATTATATCCATCCTACGGACTTCCCTGATGGCACAGTGGTTAAGAATCCGCCTGCCAATGCAGGGGACATGGGTTCGAGCCTGGGTCTCGGAAGATACCACATGCTGCGGAGCAACTAAGCCTATGTGCCACAACTACTGAGCCTGCGTGCCACAACTACTGAAGCCTGCGCGCCTAGAGCCTGTGCTCTGCAACAAGAGAAGCCGCCCCAAAGAGAAGCCTATGCACCGCAACAAAGAGTAGCTCCTGCTCGCCACAACTAGAGAAAAGCCCGCATGCAGCAGCGAAGACCCAACACAGCCAAAAATTAAAAAATAAATTTATAAAAAAAAAAATTATATCCATCCTAGTGGATGTAAAGTGGCATCTCATTGTGGTTTTGACTTGCATTTCCCTAATGATTAATGAAGTTGAGCATCTTTTCATGTGCTTGTAGACTATTTGCATGTCTTCTTTGGAGAAAAGTCTATATAGATCTTCCTCGACTTCTGGTGGGGCTATTTCCCAATAAACCCATTGTAAAGTAAAAATATCATAAGTTAGAAATGCATTTAATATACCTAACCTACTGAACATGATTCAGCCTAGCTTACCTTAAACATACTCAGAACAGCTACATTGGCTTACAGTTAGGCAAAATCATCTAACACAAAGCCTATCTTATAATAAACTGCTGAATATCTCATGTAACTTATTGAATACTCTACTGAAGATGAAAAACAGAATGGTTGTATGGGTACAAAATGGTTGGAAGTGTATCGGTTGTTTACCCGCATGATCTCGTGGCTGACTGGGAGCTGTACCTCACTGCCAGTGCCCAGCATCGTGAAAGTATCCTATTGCATATCGCTAGCTAGCCCCAGGAAAAGAATAAAATTCGAAATTCAAAGTACGGATTCTATTGAATGTGTATCATAAAGTCGAAAAATCACCATAAGTTAGGGATCATCTGTACATCTCTTTGCCCATTTTTTAATTGGGCTATTTATTTTTCCGTTATTGAGTTGTAAGAGTTCTTTGTATTTTCTGGGTACAAGTCCCCTCTTGGATATGTGATTTGCAGATTTTCTCTCCAGTTATGTGGGTTTTTTCAGTTTTTGACAATGTCCTTTGATGCACAAAAGTTTTAAATTTTGATGAAGTTCAATTTATCTATTTTTTTCCTCTATTGCTCATGCTTTTGGTGTCATAGCTAAGAAGCCATTGACAAACCCAAGGTCATGAAGATTTACCACTGTGTTTTCTTCTAAGACTTTTATAGCACTAACTACTTTTGTGAAGTTAACGCAGCGTGACCACTTAAAAGAAAAGTAAAGAGAAATAAAGTTTATGTACTAACCTGCTCCAGACAGAGCTTATTTAGTGATAAAGACTTTGTTTTCAGTACTGTATAATTAGAAGCTGGTTCTGGATTCTGCTACCTAGACGTCACCTTGTTCTCTTAGCATCTAATTAACAGAGATTGTTAACTGATGAGCTAAGTGAGCAAAAGACAATTTAACAAGAAGGTCAGCATAGCCCGTGGAAGACAGGCAGATGGTTTGGTGACAAGAAGCCAGTCTTCTCAGCAAATGAAGGCTTCTAGCACAAACCAATCTTTCCTATGTTTCAAAATACTCTACCCACCACATAAACTCATTTCATTTATTAAAATACTCCATTAGTGAATATCTTTCATTGAATATCAAGGCAGAGCCTCCATTAGTAAGATGTTAGATGTAGCTTTGAGATGAGTAATAGGAACCCTCCAGAATGCTATCCAATGAGCAGAGCCAGCCTTTGGAAAACTGGACCAGAGATTAAGTTTGTCTTTAGTACCCATTTACCTACTGAGGTTTCAAAGAAAGATAGGCTAGCCTTCTGATCAACCTGGGCCCCAGCTATGAATGATTTTCTTAGTAGAGCCTCCACAGATGTTTAGCCTTGCAGGTTGAAAAATTATTTTTTTACTTCTTACAAAATTGTTCAAGTTTAGGGGCAACTCATTCATTCTAACTTAACTCAGAAGAGGCTGATTTATAAGTTAGGATGCCAATTTCAGAATTTACAGAATTTATATCTATCCAGATGCCAACATTGGCTATTTGCTTCAACTTCTCTCTCTTAGTGGTAAATCCAATTGGGAGACAAAATGTTGGTGCTACATTTTGGTAGAAACTCAATAAGGATGTGTGCAGTGGGTCCAAGTAGGCTGGATCTTTACCTGTTCTTCATAGTATGTGGGTACTTGAATATAAATGTTACTTGATTTTCTCCAAAGAGGGTCTGTCTTTCAACAGGTACACTGTTCATTCCCATCCACAGCTTTTCTTTATGGTGGGTTGTAGCCTGAATATTCAGTGTATCCAGGAACAATCAATCACTCCATCTGCCTCTCTACGTACACTTCCTTCCATACCAGGGGAGAGCTTGCTCTTCTATTAATCTAAAGCCCTCTTACAAATGGCTACCCCCTGGCTTACACTTTGAGTAATCAGTTGTTTCAAAAACTTAAAAATAAGTCCCTGAGCCACCCAAGTAGGAGGGAATTAATGATGCTATATTTTTCCTCCTTTTTCCTCTCAAAAGGGAAGGAACCTGAAGAAAAAGTGAGTTCTAAGTGCATTTAGTACTTACTTTCTTACACACCAAACCACAACATTCCTGTAGACAAACAATATATTGATATACCATAGGGTTTCTCAGAATGGGATCTGTGTATCACCAGTTGTACAGTACACAGGTTGATTTCTTCTGTCACACAGATGAAGAACTTTTAAGGTTATACATTTACGTTAATATATGTTAGAAAAAGATGTAACTAGCTTATCAAACTTATGGGGTCATAGATACTATTGTTTAGGATGAAGCTAAAGTGTGAAAAAAATTAATTGTTTTAAAGAATTACATTAAACAGAGTATAAGTGGTATGAGGATATGGCCAAGATGATAAAGGCAGTTCCCAAAGACTAAAATTGGGGAAACCCTGTACTTATTTCTTATATTAAGTAACACAGTTCTAGCAGCATTTATGCAATCTGTCTTGATAGCTGATTTAATACATCCAACTAATCAAATGCTATTCCCTATCTTCTACTTTGGTTCTAAATGTTTACCCCTCAATTGCTTGACGTTACAAAATATCAACTTCATTGGGAAAAAAATGCTTACTATGGCAAGCTCCACATGGGACGTCTTCTCCCAATTTTCCTCTTCATGCAGGCATTTAGATTCAGGTGTTATCTATAAATGCACTCCCTTGTGATTATGCCTCATCCTAACTTTCTCTTATCAGTAGGTCAGCCTTGCCTTTCTCCGAGTCTTTCTTTCTGTTCACCCACTCCTGAGCTGCATCTCTTGTGAAACTTCCATTCAGCAATTTATTTTCCTATCTGGCACTAAATGTACATTATTTTCCTCATCCATGACATTCTTATCCGCTCCTCTTCCTAGTTCTCTCTGCCTACTGCAACACTTGGTGAAAATAATAACAACAAAAATAGTTAGATGTAATTACTGGCTATTTTTATAAAATTAAGTGTACCTTGCCCCTGCTCTATTCTAGGTATAGTCTAACTGAATAATTGACATTGGTCCTCTGAAGCCAAAGTGTCCTTCCATCTGGGGATGCTGGGTAAGACTAATATCAGCTTGCTCTCTTGCCTTCCTTTTCTTAGGTCTGAGGCCGACTTCCAATCCTCCTGTTATGACAGCACAACAAGAATCTGAGGCATTTGACAATATCACCGAGTGGACTACAGTTTTTTGAGAAACCCAATGACTTTCTTAATTGGACTAAGAGACAATGGCTCCATTCGGGACATGTTTTTAAATCACTGAAAGTGAGTCATTTTTGCAGATGCAGTCCTATCCAATTTTTTTAGTTTGAATATCAGAAGCTAACCTTTCCTTGACCTCATCCCCAAATTTTGGAGCTGTATTCTATCTGGAGCCTTAATGAATTACTGTAATCTTCCATGTGGTTCCTAACCATCTCTGCATCCAGGTCCTAGTCTATGCCCTACGATAGGGTCTTCCTGTCTTAATCAGGTGCCAAATGTAAAGCAGTCTTGGCTAACAATATTTTTGATGATTAAACTTGTGACTAAAAAAAGATAACCCTTCCCCATTGAATGTGTGGATTTAAGGATATAGTGCTCTTGTTCATATGGGAGCAAGAGTAACTGAAATGTAAATGGGCTTTATGTTTTATCAAGAGGGATAGGATGAAGGTTCTGGAAGTCCTGGAGGTAAAACTATGAGAGGAAAAGATGGATAAAGTGAAAGGTAGAAGTTACTTAAAGAGACACTTGGGGAAAGTTCCAGAGGCCTGAGGAACCAGAGCAGGAAGGATGCTAGGAGAGTCCAGTGGGAGAAGTACATAAGCTTTATACAGATAAGTTATCTAGAAAAGGCTTAGAAGGAGGAAGAAGCAGCTTAAATCACTTCACCTGAATAGGCCTAG
The DNA here is from genome assembly GCF_965194805.1 of Balaenoptera borealis. Classification (NCBI taxonomy): domain Eukaryota; kingdom Metazoa; phylum Chordata; class Mammalia; order Artiodactyla; family Balaenopteridae; genus Balaenoptera; species Balaenoptera borealis. Next base: position 33,161,599 of record NC_138876.1, on the reverse strand, counting down.
GGCTCCTGAGATTAGAAATTTGATAAAGAGGTTTAGGATAGAATCCAAAGAGAACTGTTCAAGCAGTATCCGGAAGTTACAGAGAGAAAGCTGTTTTCATTTGGGACCAAGGGCAGTGCGTAGTGGCTAGAACTGAGCTGAATCACCAACTGACCTGGCAGTGAATTTTGAGTAACAGTCTGTTAAACTTGGGTTTAATGAGTTAAGAAGCATCAAACTGGTTTAAAAAGCTAGACTGTACTCCTATCACTCTGGATAATTTATATCCTGAAATTTTTTCACTGCAGAACAAAGCCATGCTGAAATATAAGTGCTGACTGCCTGAGATGAGATAACAAGACTCAGAAAGGAGGGGAAATTAGACACAAAATTAATTAATTAATTAAAAGAAAAGCCACAGTCCATATGACAGGTGATGAGGCCAAAACGTACCAGTCAGGGAATTCTAGGAAGATACTCTCTGGGGGTTATTCTGATATATTTTTGTCCCAAGGTATAAAAAAGATTATTTTGGGGTATGAGATCTTTCTAGTTACCTCCAAATCATGCCGTGTCTAGTCCTGAGAATGAACTGAAATGGGTCAAAATGTACCTTTTTCCCCAGCACGCACTGAAATCCAATGTGTGACTGCAGCATAGTGAAAAACTTTTACATACATTTTCCTTCAAAACAAATTTTCCCTATGTCTGAGGTTAAACGAAAGAAACACATGTTCCAATTCTTTATTCTCTTTCTACCACAATTGCTCCATTCTTCCCTACAGGTAGAGGTTCATGTAGTTATTTAGGTTTGGTGAGCAATGGTATGTTTTTGATTACTTGTAATTCAAATGACTTTTAAATTATTTTGTTGGCGGTGTGATTAAACTCCAAACACATTTTTCTTAGAGCTCATCTTCCCCAAAGACCAATTCTATTTTAATATAGAGGATTTTTGTAGCCTTCTTTTTAAAACAAAGCTGCTAATTGAATCCAGTGGTTAACACAGGCAGCACAAAATTTTGACTTTAGAATGTGGAAAAGGTTTGGAAGTTATTAAAACGAAGTGACTTGGGTGGTAGAAACAGCTCTCTAAGTGAACAAAAGAAAACAGGGCATATGACACTGTGCTATCTCAGAAATGGGAGACCCATACCCGTGTCCAGTGTCAGTAAAAGATGGCATCTGGTTCAGAGACAGACATCAGCCAGATAAGGCAAACCTGGGGATACTCTCCTGGGCTCTTATTTAGTGCCCTGCCCTCACTCACTGTGGTGGGAGAAAAACCCAAGGGGCAGTCAGACAAGGGAAAAAGAGATGGTCCATATTGCAGGTAATATGATAAGAACTTCATAAACATACCCTTGGCAGCAGAAGTGCAGGCAGAAATTGACATGTAAGCCTAAGGAAGCAAGTGGCGTGGGTAGGGGTGATGGATAAGGCTTTTTTTGAGAAGGGAACAGCCACATAGAAAAGTTGCCATACTTTGTCTTTCGTCTCAACCGTTTCTCAGTCTTTTTTAAAATGATTTTATTTGTTTATTTATTTATTTGGTTGTGTCGGGTCTTAGTTGCTGCTGCAAGTGGGCTCCTTAGTTGTGGCTCTCAGGCTCTTTAGTTCCGGCATGCGAACTCTTAGTTGTGGCATGCACATGGGATCTAGTTCCCTGACCAGGGATGGAACCCGGGCCCCCTGCATTGGGAGCGTGGAGTCTTAACCACTGCGCCACCAGAGAAGTCCCCCTGTTTCTCAGTCTTGATTTCACACTGCTTCCTCTACATCTTCCTATCGTGGTACTAACAACTGCCAAGCCTCATGATAGGAAATTGTTGGAAAAAAGCCACACTATAGTTGATACCTAAAACCTTTCATCTCCAAGGCAAATTGAGAACTCCTGTCCCCCTCCTGCCTCCTCTAGTTTCCTTCCCAAACATAAGCACATGTGTGCGCATGATATTCAAGCTGTGTGTAGTCCTCTGTGACTTTTTTCCCCCACCATGGTTTCACTGATGTTCATCTGTAAATGTTTCCTGTCCCTACAGAATGGCCCTGTTCAGACACCATGTACTCTCCACTACGCATATATTGATACAGTCAGTGGATATTCATGGAGAAGAACCTGCAGGTGGGTGTGATCTCCCCCTGTGTCTGCAGCTCCCAGGGGTTCTAAACTCTCTCACTAGCCCACACTCAGCCTTTAGCAATTCATTAAAAAATTAGTTGTAGCCTTCTTACCTGCTTGTGCTGAACCTGGAGTTTCTCCCTTTCGTGCTCTGCCACAAGTGAGTCTGTGTTCTCGACCTCTCTCTCCTTGGAAGTTTCTGTCTTTCTTTGGATTTCAATGTCCTTTTTTTGCCCTGTGATATCAGCTGTTTGATGGGCTTAAGAAAAGGTATGATTATGTTGATTGATCTGCTTTTTCTTTTTATTAAGGTGGAAACAATATTCTTTTCAGCTCTCTCCATCCTAGATAGAAGTGGAATTATGTTTACTTTTAAATATATTTGATTTGGGCTGATGGCAAGATAAGCACACAGATATTTCTAAGAAGTAGTTACAAATGTGAGACACAAGACATGAAAATTCAGGTGTCACCTATAGATGTGGTCATCAAAACTGATAGAATAGATATTTTTAAAAAGATTTATTTATTTTATTTATTCATTTTTGGCTATGTTGGGTCCCCGTTGCTGCACGTGGGCCCTCTCCAGCCATGGCGAGCGGGGGCAGCTCTTCGTTGCGGTGCACGAGCTTCTCATCACGGTGGCTTCTCTTGTTGCAGAGCACAGGCTCTAGGCGCGTGGGCCTTAGTAGCTGTGGCTCACGGGCTCAGTAGCGGTGGCTCGCAGTTTCAGTAGTTGCGGCTCGCAGGCTCAGTAGCTCCGTGGCATGTGGGATCTTCCGGGACCAGGGCTCGAACCTGTGTCCCCTGCATTGGCAGGCGGATTCCCAGCCACTGCGCCACCAGGGAAGCCCTAGAACAGATGATATTTTAGGGGAAGAATAAACTGGAAAAAAAAAAGCTAATGGTTGGAGAGACAGAATGAAATCATTGAACTTACTGTAAAAAGAATAATGTTTGTGTATATGTGTGTATTTGATGGCAAGTGGATGGTTGAACAAAATAATAATTATACTTTATAGTCTGCCATTCCAATTTTATATCTGGTTTCCTGCTATCTGAGCCTTTTAGTTAAGCAGAACTGTTCCTAGAAAATCATCTGTAAGTTTTTCCTCTCTTCTTTCTCAGCTAGTTAATATTGATACATCCTGGCTTTATCAGCAAAGAAAGAAATCACTAATTCTTTTATTTTTTTTTCCTTCAAATTTCATTAATTATTTAAAGTGGTGCTGCTCCAAATAGCTAAAGACTAACAAAGAAACCTAATGGTGATTCATTCATTTCCTCTGCCAGAGCCACATCTCAGCCCAAGGGCTCATGATGGCAGCAGCATGAGGTTAATTCTGGAATCACAGGCTGCTTGCCCGAGAATTGTTAGTTTTACTGCTCTTCTCTTCTGGGTGGGGAGTTCCCACTGATTGCATATGCAGAATGATGGACAAGAATTAGGCTTTCTAATCAGGAGTTAGGTATTTTGAGCAAAATTAGGGATGATGTAGGTAGGGTGGATTAGGTTGAAATGACAACCCCCCCCAACAAAGCCCTTAAAATATACACACATACTAGATAACAAAGCCGCTATCCACCCTCAAGAACAAGGTAAATCACCAAACATCTGCAATGTCCTACTAGTTTTCTGGCAATAGCAGCATAGTATGATAATTAAAGTAATTAAGGCTCTGGACTCTGAGTCTAAATACCAGCTGCATCACCCGCTAGCTGTGTAACCTTGAAAAGGTATTTTGACCTCCCCAAGTTTCAGTTTCCTCTCGTGTTATATAGGGGTTAATAAGCATAACAAACATGCATCAAATATATGCTATGTACAGTGTCTACTCACTTATTCACTTATTTTTTTATTTTGAGAGTGCATAGAATTCTTTATTTAGACAACAAAGTATACGTAAATATTTATTTTTGATTTAACAAACTGGAAGAAGGGTCAGAAAAAAGTATTCTGACTTAAGCTCCAAAAGGGATCAAAAAAGACAGAAAAGAGAGGAAAAGATAAATGGGACACAGTGAATAGGTTTAACACATGTAGCTGGAATCCCAGGAGATGAGAGAGAAGGGGGAAGAAGTTTATATTGCCAGACCCTTCTCTAAGCACTTTACAGATAAAACCAATTTAATCCTCATAAAACCTCTATGAGGTAGGTACTCTTCTGGCCACATTCATTTTACAGAGGAGGAATCCGAGGCACTGATAAGTTAGGTAACTTGCCCAGGGCCACTTAGCTCCTAAGTAATGGAGCTGAGTTGTAAACCCAAGCAGCCTGTTTTCACAGGCTGCATTCTAAACCAGTCCAAACCTGAGGACATTATATGTATTACCTCATGAAATGCTCACCCAAAAGCCCTGTAAGATAAGTACTATCATTATCCTCATTCTCTGGGTGAGAGAGGTTAGGTAATTTGCCCAAGATGACACAGCCAGCTAAAGATGGGGCCAGGATACAATCCCAGGCAAGTCTACCTCTAAAGCCCACCGTCAAAATCATCATGTGGTATCCCCTCTCAGTAACAGTACCTACATCATAGCATTCTTGTTCTTGTGAGAATTAAATTTAAATTAAGTATTTAAAGCACTTAGCCCATTGCCTGGCACACACTCAGATGGTATGCCTACTACTACCACTACTACTACTGTTACTGGTTACCCTCTGATGGCTTGTGGCACAAGGAGCAATTGCAGTGAGGCAGGAATAGCATGAATGTATAAGACCGTACCTGATATGACACCTTTGCTCTCTTGCGTTCTCTTCCTAAGAAGAGGGTCTTTGCTGGAGAATCTTCGTATCCCTCTTCATTTACCTCCAAGGCCTAACTGCAATATAGCAGGCGACTGGATACCAGAAAAATTGTAGGAAAAGAGAAAGGGTCATAAATCTTTTGCTGGGAGTTTTAAAATTTGATAGAATTCCAATCTATCTTTACTGACAGCAAGCTAACACAGAATACCACATCCCACTTCCCAAATGATGCCAAGGCATTTATAACAGCAAGAGGCTTTGTATAATCTTTACTCTGTGCCAAGTACTTTTCTAAGTGCATATATGTTAATTTATATATTCCTCAGAAGAGCCTTATGTCATGAGTGCTATTATTCTGTCCATTTTATAGAAGAGGTTCCCAAGACCATACAGTCATTAAGTGGTAGAACTGGAATTTGAACCCAGTTTGGCTCCAGAATCCAAGCTCTTATGTTCCTCTTACATTGGTACTAGATTTAACACTCTTCCCATATTACTTACTACTGACATATCTTATAAAGGCAACAAAAGATTAAATATATAATTTAAAATACAAAGTAGACATTTTTTATGAAGTTGTTTTGGGGTCCTCCCAAATTAAGGATGCCTCTCATCTCTCTCCATTAAATTGCATTTTGATTCTTTTACCTATAATGCTTTCAACCTTTCACCAAAGGTGAGATTCTTGATTTGTTCTGGATCCATTTGGGAGGGCTTGCTTGGCTCTGCGATGGATAGAGGTATCTTCTTTCATCCACAGCCAAGCCTGTGGAGATAATCAGATGGGAGGTGCTGGGATGTTGTCCTCCTCTGCTTTTTTTTTTTTTTTTTGGGGCTTGCCACTTGGCTTGTGGGATCTTAGTTCCACAGCAGTGAAAGCGCTGAGTCCTAACCACTGGACTGCCAGGGAATTCCCACCCCCCTGCCTTTTATTACTTTGCCTAGGGTAGACATTGTTGGCACATACTAGCAACCAATGACAACCTCATTTCACTTTATTTGGGATCCTGAGAGATCAATTTCTCCTAATTTATTTATGAAGAAATATTTATAATACATATATATTGTATTTATATAATAACATAATATAAATATCAATACATAATATATAATGCATATAATATATTATTCTATATATAATATGTAAATCGTATATAATATAAAAATATGTGTATATATCTCAAAAGACCAAGAAAACAGGATTTGTAAACAAAGGAGATTTAGGGAATTTGTAGGTCTTACATGTTTTTCTTCCTCAGTGCAGATATACAGCTTATTCTTTTTTTTGGAAGGGACAATGAAAAATTTACTGTAAATAGCTGTATACAATAGTCATGGTCTGCTAATCCCATCTGCTTCTCATGAGAAGAACAAAGATCTGTGAGGCATTTGCCCCCTTTTGTAAGAGGTTTTCCTGAGGGTTTTACATAACCACGTGTTTTGCTTTTTGACTCCTTGGTGGTACTGGATTGAACAATCTATGCTGATATGTAATACATTGATTAATGCATTTTCCAAACTCATGGAAAGCTATATTTCTATAGATTAGATCTTATAATAGAATCTATAAATGTAAATGTAATACTATTTTGTAGTATTTTAAGAGATATTAGTGAAGGACTTGAAAAATTAAGAGACAGTATAATGCTAAAACTTTCTCTTTGGATAGTTCTGGCTATTACTAATGTGAATTTGTTGATACTACTCTGATGCTAATAGTGAATTCTTTGAAGGTAAGGTTTTTATTTTGTAGCCCATAGTGAGCCTAACATAGTAACTTGGATGTACTAGATACTTCATTAATATTTGTTGAACATGTAGATGATTAAGTAAGTATAAATATAAATATGGATAGATGGATACATCCTGTTGGTTCTGTTTCTTTGGAGAACCCTGACTGATACAGACCCTCATCCTCAGGGTCCAATGTGGCATCCATATTTCAAAAGCAGGATGCAGGAAGGCATGTAGGAAGAGGAGCCAAGGGCAAGCTCCAGGTCTCTCTTGAGAGGTTCCCAGCAGCTGCCACAGGACATTCACTCTTACATTCCATTAGCCAGAGCCTAGCCACACAGGCCACATGAACTATAAACATGGCTGGAAAATGTTGTCTTTATCCTGGGTGGCTACCTGCCAGCTGAATGTTCTAATACCAAGTAAGCAAGGAAAATGGATATTGGGGACAACTAGCAATCCCCTGTTACAAAACCAAACTTAGGTCCACTTGCCTGCGTGTGGTAAAGCCAATCTACTGACACTGGGTTGTGGTAAAGGACGGTGCAGCGTTTATTGCAGGGCACCAAGCAAGGAGTTCAGGACTGCTAGTGCTCAACAAGCCCAAACTCTCCAATGGGGTTCCGGAAAGCATTTTTAAAGACCAGGTGAGGGAAGGGGGTTGCAGGGTATGCGATCAGCTTGTGCACAGTTCTCTGATTGATCAATTGTGAGGTAACTGGGCAGTGTCACAGGGATTAACATTATCAGTCCTTAGGCTCCGAGGCCTGGGGGCTATGTGCTCATGGTCATCAAGTAGTTAGCATCTTCCATTTGGTGGGAGTTTTCTCATCTGTAAAACAACTCAGGAAATGTGCATCATATACTGTTATCTAGGTACTTCAGAGAGGTGCTAAAGCAGAGGGCATGGGGGAGGGGTCTGTCCCAGGAAGGCCCAATTGGGGTACTGCTTAGTTACAAGCCCAGTCTTCAAACTGGCACCTTCAAAGTCATTTCAATTAAAAATTCAATTAATTAAAAGTTTTGTTTTCCATGATAATTTAAAAACTTAACTCTCATGTATGATGTCACGCAACTATACAAAATAATTTGCTTAGAGTGGAAAACTACTTGGTGAACACATTTTCACCATTACATTAATTTTCTTCTAATATACAAGAATAAGAACCCTAACCATGCCTTTTATTATAAAACTGTCTTCCCTCCAAGCAATGTTTAAATGAAAATACAAAATATTAAGTTTATTTTTAAAAATACAGTAAAAAAATTTTTCCCCAGAATATAATCCAAAGTCATCAAATTATAACTTTGTCTCATTTGTTTAACACTGAAATTGCTTGAGAAATAAAACGTGTTGCAAACTGAATAGAAAAAAATCAAGTGAATTTCATTTTCCCAAAATTCATGATATTAAAAAGATAGGCACAGGGGTTAGAGGAAAGAGAGGGATAAATAGAGTACAGGATTTTTAGGACAGTGAAACTATTCTGTGTGATATTATAATGGTGGATACTTGTCATTATACATTTGTCAAAACCCATACAATGTACAACACCAAGAGAGGATCCCACTCTAAACTGTGGACTTCGGGTGATAATGATGTGTCAGTGCAGGGTCATCACTTTGTACCACTCTGTGGGATGTGGATAATGGGGGGGAGGCTATACATGTGTGGGAGCAGGGGTATAATATGAGAAATTTCTGTACTCTCTATTATGTTGCTGTGAACTTAAAACCACTTTAAGAAAGAATTTCTATTTTTTTAAAAAGTTGTGCATAGTGTCAAGTCAATTTTTGTGAATCAAATAATATTTTTCATTCATTTAACAAATACTTATTGCTCTCCTACTATGTTCCAATTATGGCAGAAGATACAAGCATCTTTAGGGACTTTTAGAAACACCTGGGAAATAATCTGTTGGAAGGTAAGACTTCCTGGGGTCAAGCAGGTTGAAGACCCAGGTATTATTATCTAGAAACTGAAGGGACACACAGTATTTGAAGGTAGGAGAGACCAGGCTCATCTTTTATTTAAAAAATTTTTTTAAATCAAATTTGTTTTTAAAAATGAAATTTTACTTCTATCAAAGTAATTTTTATGAGCTAAATAATAATGAATTCTTAGGTGAGAGGCTAAATTATTTTAACAAAAATAACCATGAATACAAAGGCTCAAGCAAAATAGAAATGTATTTTTCTCTCATTTAACAGTCCAGGAGGGTGGGTAGCTCTGCTCCAAAGGGTCATCCAGGGACCCTTCTACCATGCTACTCCCAAATCCTGTAAGGTAGTTTTCTTTCCTGCATGGTTGAAACTCGCTCACCACCAAAAAGTCCATGTTCCAGCCTGAAGGAAGAGGAAAAGAAGAGAGGAACACCAAGCAGCTTTCTTTTAAGGACATACATTGGAAGGAGCAACGCCTCTCTTTTCATATCCCGCTGACCGCTTTAGCACAAAGGGGAGCTAGGAAACAGTCTTTAACTGAACAGTCACATGTCCAGCAAAAATTCAAGAGGCTCTATTACCAAAAGAAAAAGGAGAAGAATGAATATTGGGGACAGTTGTAGTCTCTGGCTTAGGTACTGGAGAATTTCCTTGAATGACTGATGATTCTTGGCTATCCATTCCTATTTAAGAGTGAGGCACTAAGGATCTGATTTGAAGATTGATTTGTGGTAGTGAGCAGGTGGGAATTAGGCTTCACTGTTGGTTCATTTGACAGTTAGACAGTTTTTTCCTTGTATGTGTGAAACTCCTAAATGTCAATATTTGTAGGGCTTTTCTCTGGGACTCTTCAGTTTTTCCAGAATATAGTCTTCCAATTCTGCCTAAGGACAGATGTATTAGTTTCCTTAGGGCTAGGGTAACAAACTACCACAAACTGGGTGGCTTAAAACAATGGAAATCTGTTCTCTCACAGTTCTGGAAGTTGGAAGTCAGAAGTCAAGGTGTCATCAGGGCCATGCTCTGATCAAGGCTCTAGGGAAGACTCCTTCCTTGCTTTGTCTTTACAATAAACTTTTTTGTCCCTATCAAAGTAATTTAAAAAGCTAAATAGTACTGAATAAGTAGGTGAGAGTCTAAACAATTTTCACAAAGATACCCCCAAATAAAAGACTGGTGGATTAGCCATTGTATTTGATGGCTCCCAGCAATCCTTTATTGATGGCTCCTGGCAATCTTTGGAATTCCTTGGTTTGTAGCTGTATCACTCCAATCTCTGCCTCCATCTTCACTTGGTCTTCTGTCCACGTGTCCCTGTGTGTTCTCTCCTCCTATAAGGACACCAATCATTGGATTTAGAGCCTACCCTAATCCAGCATGGTGTTTTCTTAACCTAATTACATCTGCAAAGATCCTATTTACAAATAAGTTCACATTCTAAGGTTCTGGGTGTACATTAATTTTTGGAGGACACTTGTCAGTCGACTACAATAGGTATTGGTGCCTATTGTCCTGGAACCAGGGCAGGAGAGGGGGGTCCATTAGATTGGTTTAAGCTCTTCTGTTAGCCCTTTGTCTTCCTACTTTACCCCCAAGCCTGGACAAAAGTCAGAGCCTCTTTGGTTCAGGGTCTTCATATATCTATGGTATCGTGGTGAAAGTGTTTGGGAATATGGTAGGGGTGGAGGATGGGGTGGTGGTGGATACGGAGTCATAAATTACATGGGGTTGAAAAGGGAACCTAGGGAGTCTAATCATTTTCTGTCCAGATTTTTCAGCCAATCCTTCTTTCAGCCCCAAACCTTACCTCTGCCATTTGCTGTATCTTGGACCTTCAAGTTGAAGCCTTTCCATGGTTCTAAGGTTAAATCTCCTTCATTCTCTTTAATATCCTCCCTTCCTGAAGCTCCTCCTGCCCCCACCAATTTCACCCCCAGCAAGCACTTAGGTTTTGGCCTAATCCACTCTGCAAAGTCTGTTGCCACTTCTTCATCCTTCCCCATGGTTAGGCAGATGTTCAAATTATATTAAAAGATACAAGAAGGGTTGAGTATGTGTGGGCTCATGAGAATCACATAAGATATTGTGTCTGAAAGCACTAGGCATATAATTGTCATATAGTAAGAATTCGAAAGGTATTACTTGAATCTGAATTTCCTATAAAAGTGGTGTTTGTAGAGTCGTGCTTTCCATACATCTAGATGTTCATATGTTGAATTTGCATCAAGCAGGCTAATATTTTAAAATCTTCATCTTTCATTTAGAAATATTCTCATAAAAAATAAGTTTAAATATGTTTTAAGGAATCTTCAATTTAGAATAATAGGGCCAAATAAATTTAACAATATTAACTTGTTTTTAAAAGAAATGCTTATTTTGGGGGACTTCCCTGGTGGCGCATTGGTTAAGAATCCACCTGCCAATGCAAGGGACACAGGTTCGAGCCCTGGTCCGGGAAGATCCCACATGCTTCGGAGCAACTAAGCCCGTGCACCACAACTACTGAGCCTGCGCTCTAGAGCCTGCGAGCCACAACTACTGAGCCCACGTGCCACAACTACTGAAGCCCGTGCACCTAGAGCCCATGTTCTGCAACAAGAGAAGCCACCACAATGAGAAGCTTGCGCACCACAGTGAAGAGTAGCTCCCGCTCACTGCAACTAGAGAGAGCCCACGCAAAGCAACAAAGACCAAATGCAGCCAAAAATAAATAAATAAAATAAAATTTTTTTAAAAAAAGAAAGAAATCCTTTTAAAAAAAATTTTTTTTATTGAGGGGAGAATTTCTTAAATTTATTTATTTATTTATTTTTGGCTGTGTTGGCTCTTCGTTTCTGTGCGAGGGCTTTCTCTAGTTGTGGCAAGCGGGGGCCACTCTTCATCGCGGTGTGCGGGCCTCTCACTATCGCGGCCTGTCTTGTTGCGGAGCACAGGCTCCAGACGCGCAGGCTCAGTAATTGTGGCTCACGGGCCTAGTCGCTCCGCGGCATGTGGGATCTTCCCAGAACAGGGCTCGAACCCGTGTCCCCTGCATTGGCAGGCAGATTCTCAACCACTGTGCCACCAGGGAAGCCCCAGAAATGCTTATTTTTAATGTGACATTTGATAAATATAACAATTTGGAAAAATATATTGCCTGGAAATTTTCATATGCAAATATAGAATTAAAAAGTTCAGTATATTTAAAATTCTTAAGGAATCAACATATTTATAATTCTAGTTAAAATGGTTATATAGAGTGTGCTAATACTTTGAAGACAATACTACTTTAATTTAAAACTTCTTTTAAAATGAATTAATTAAAATCTGAGCATATACTGTTTAAGAAAAATATATTAATAGCAATTAGTGTAGTCATTTGAAACTTTTTCATCAAATTCTCAGTTTTACTTAAGATACTACATTGGTGTGTTATTAAAGAAAAAAATTACTTCATATAAATTACAAGTCAATTTGGTCTTTAATTAGGAAAACTGGTTATTTGGACACCTCTTTTTCCTCTTTTGTACATAACAATTTAACATTTCTATTCACAGTCTTTCTTTAAAGAAAAGTTTTAGAGCAAATATTAGACTTGGGGAGTATAATTCATCTCATTCCCACTCCTTCCCTCCACTTAGGCCAGATAATACTCTTATTCAGCCATATTATATAAACCTCAAACAAATTTGAGCTATTATGTGTTCATTAATCCTATATATTGGAGCTTCAGGTTTCATATGACAGCAGCAAGGATAGACTAGCAGTTGTGGGGAAATAGCTCCATGCTGGGGCTTGACAACCTTGCCTGTATCCACATAGGCCACATAGGCAAGACTGAACCTCAGCTGACTTGGCAGAAGGCTTGTGATTCTCCCAGAACAGGGGAGCATGGGAGGCTTGTGAGTTGTTGCTATATGGCCATTTCCTACTCGCTCCCTAACTATCAGGGAGGGTATCATGAAACTGCTTCCCATCACCTCCTGGGGTCTGATGAGGTCTAAGGCTTTCTGCCTTGTCCCCGCCCCCTACCTAGGGCACAGCCACAGCCTGTAAAACTGCTTAGCTGCAGGGTGCATTGGCTTCTCAGTAAAAGGGTGTCCCATCATTTGTGTGGCAGTCATCTGGCCTCTTATGTTTTGGTGTTGCCATGAGCAAGGTCCATGGGGAGCTGGCACCTTTGGATAGTCTTCTTTTTGCTGTCTAGGTAAGTCATAAACTGTCTGAATCTAAAAAAAGGCTCATTGTTTTTTTCTGGCCAAATCTATTAGTCAGATCTTACCTTGTGCTTGACAATAATAAAAAAGCTAATAACAAAGTTTGCTAACATATATATATATATGTATATATATCATAAATATGTCAGGAAAAGATGGATTATTTAATAAATCATTTTGGGACAACTGGCTGTTTAGGAAAAAAATGTATCTCTGTTTCTTACAGTGCCCTCTTCCCCAATTCAGACAGATAAAATAGTTAATAAAAAAAAAAGGGGGGGGCTTCCCTGGTGGCGCAGTGGTTAAGAATCCGCCTGCCAATGCAGGGGACATGGGTTCGAGCCCTGGTCCAGGAAGATCCCACATGCTGCAGAGCAACTAAGCCCGTGCGCCACAACTACTCAGCCTGTGCTCTAGAGCCCGCGAACCACAACTATTGAGCCCGCGTGCCACAGCTACTGAAGCCCACGTGCCTAGAGCCCATGCTCCGCCACAGGAGAAGCCACCGTAATGAGAAGCCCGTGCACCGCAAGGAATAGTAGCCCCTGCTCACCACAACTAGAGAAAGCCTGTGCGCAGCAACGAAGACCCAACGCAGCCAAAAATAAATAAATAAAATAAATTTATTGAAAGAAAAAAAGAAATGAAACCACAATAATGCCAATGAGAAAATGGATACATTTTTGAAAATACTTTTAGAAATGAGAGGGCCTTTAGTATGGTACAAAGTACAGCCTACATAGCAAAAGAATAATAATAAAGTTGACAACATAAAAAATTGAAACAGCAATATGAGAAAAATGCATCATAAAAATATTCAAAAGAAAAAAGGCAAACTGGAAAATATATTCTCAACACATAAGACAGCAAAAGACCAATTTCCCTCATGTGCAATTAAGTTTAGAAATCAGTAAGAAAAAGACAAAAAAGGAGAAGCAAAGACATTTTGTAGCAACTCTCCACAAATGGCCAATAAACGTTTGTCATTCATAATTAAAGAAATAAGTATTAAAATAGCAGGAAGGTATTATTTTTCATCTATTAGGCTGACAAAGATTAAAGAGAGTTGTAGTACCCAGTGCTGCTGAGGGTGTAGGGAAACAAGCACTCCTGCACAGTTGGTGGGAGAATAAGTTTGTGCAACCTTTGTTAGAAGACAGCATTGGCAATTATTTAAAAATGTAACAGGGAATTCCCTGGCCGTCCAGTGGTTAGGACTTGGCGCTTTCACTTCCCAGGGCCTGGGTTTGATCCCTGGTCAGGGAACTGAAATCCTGCAAGCTGAGAGGTATAGCCAAAAAAAACCCAAAAGTAACATACATCTACCATTTGACCTAGGAATTTCTTTTCTACATACCCTTGTATGAGTACACAAAAATGTGCGAAAAAATGTTAATTGTAGCTTTGTTTGTAATAGCAAGAAAACTGGAAATAACTTTAATGCTCATCAATAGAGGGTTGGTTCAATAAATTATGGAGCTCTGCTATAAATGGAAAGCTATGCAAAATATTAAGGATGATGGAATCATTCAGTACTAACATGGAAAGGGTTCCAAGATATATTTTTAATTAAAAATGCAAATTGGCAGAACTGTATGTAAATTATGATCTCATTTGCCTTAAGTACATATTGTATATGCATAGACATATTCTGAATGATTTTGGCAGAATCCGTTAATACTGGCTACCTCTGTAGAGTGGAACTGGGGATAGTGTGACTGGGGATAAAGAGGAAAACTTTTGAATTTTCTTTTGCCATGAGTATAGTTTATTTTTAAGAAGCTACTTAATATAAATAGTAAAAACTTACACCACACCAATACTGTATACATTTCTAAATTTGTACAAATTCCTAAAAATTTTTCCTAAATCATAATCTTCAAATTTAAATTTCAGTTTTTCTGTGAGTCAAAGCATTAAGAATAAACAAAGGCCCAACTCATTTTATACAACACTGGAGAAAAAAGGAGTTAAAAACATGGCCCCAAGTAGCTTATAATCTTCCTAGTAAAGCTTTAAAGAAAGAAATATTTCTTACTTGCACTAACTCTAAGGAGAGAATGATTTCAGAAATAGGATGCATCTGTGTTGTTACAGCCAGAGTAACTGAAAAAGGTCTCTTTCTGGCAGTGGGATTTGAACTGAACTTTGAAAATGAGACAATTTAGTGAACAGGGCAGCAGCAAGGTCATTTCAGCAATACACTGGCACTTGCACAGTCAGTAAAGCAAGAACGGGCTTGGCATTGTGGGGGAAGTGCTTAGATAGATGTCCCTGTCTGAAATGAGTATATGTTTTAGGCGGTATTGGGAAGTAAAATTTATACAAGGAGGGTGAACTTGGATGGTGGAGGGCTCTTATTTCTCAGAAAGAGAAGCTTGGCCTTGATACTCTAGGCAATGTAGATTCTTGAGAGGATGAATGGTGACATGATGAAAATAAGTATTAGGAATATTAATCTGCTGGCCTTAATACAAGACAGATTGAAGTCTGGTGAAGTGGCAGTTGAGAAGGAAAGAAAAAAGTAAGAGTAGAGAAAATGGTCAAAGTAGAAAGAATTTAGTGACAGTACAGATATAGGGGACTCAGTGGAGGAGTCAAAGGCAGTTCTCATTTCTCCTAGTCTACAAGCCTAGAAAAATTGATTAAAATGCTCTAGGCTCTAGACACTGTTAATTGGTTTATTGAAGCTAATGAGGACCATATTTCTCCAACCTTTATGTACCTCCTGGGTATAATTTCTTCCCTTCAAACTCAGGAATATATATAGATAAAGATTTTTTTCCCCAGCCATTTATTCTGCCATTTTTTTCTCAGTTATATTTGTAAAGACCCAACCCACAATTCCCCCTGATTTCAATGCTATTTCTCTTTTATTTTAACTCCTCTAAACTTTCCTCTAACTGAATTTTATATCTTCTTTTACTATCTCTCAATATTTTTTCAACTCTATTAAATCTCATACTCCCAATTATTACTACATATTTGAAGCCATTAGGGACTTATCTCTGTACCAGCCTAGCACAGCATCAGGTGCAGTAGAAGGTAATCATCAGGCACCATGGGGCTCTATAATTAAATTGATGGTGATGGTACTAGCCAAAGATGTCCCCATGTCTTTAGTCTTGTTTTGCTGAGATTTTCCTCACTATTTTTGCTACCTCCTTCTCTTAGGGAAATTACATGAGTTAAGAGTGCTTAACTCATGCTTAAGAATGATCTTATAAACTTTGTAAAAATATGATGTGTCACGATGCTGTGTCACAACCCTTTTCTTATAAAAGCTAAAACACAAAACCTTCTGAAGTTCTTTCAGTGAAAATTCTGGAAGGAAAATCTCTAGGAGGAGAAGCCAAGCAAATGACCCTAATTATTTCACCTCTGTTTTCGTCTTCCCTTGGGAAGATTTGTGCTGTCCCAACTTGAATTATGCTGGGTACCAAACTCTGGTCCAAATGTGAACAATATTTCCTTCCTTAGTTCTCCTTAGGACAGAATAAATAAGTGGTCATTTTGAAAACTTCACTAAATATTAAGATAGAACAAAAAATTAAAGGAAATAGCAAAAAAAAAAACCCCACCTCAAGCATAAAAGATGTGTTTTTTGTTTTCCGTTTTTTTTAAAAAATTTATTTATTTATGGCTGTGTTGGGTCTTCGTTTCTGTGAGAGGGCTTTCTCTAGTTGTGGCAAGCGGGGGCCACTCTTCATCGCGGTGCGCGGGCCTCTCACTATCGCGGCCTCTCTTGTTGCGGAGCACAGGCTCCAGACGCGCAGGCTCAGTAATTGTGGCTCACGGGCCTAGTTGCTCCGCGGCATGTGGGATCTTCCCAGACCAGGGCTCGAACCCGTGTCCCCTGCATTGGCAGGCAGATTCTCAACCACTGCGCCACCAGGGAAGCCCGAAAGATGTGTTTTTTGGTTTTTTTTATATATATAAAAAGATGTGTTTTTGATTATGAAATAATTATAGCCATACAGAAATCTTAAAGGATTAGATCAATTTTGCAAGCACGGTTTTCTTGCCTTTCATTTCCCTACCTCTATATGACAAGGCATCTCAGTACCATCACAAGAGAGGTGTTTTCATCACATACTGACTCATTCTTGGACTAAGGTTTAGGAGACTGGCTTAAATGTCTCAGATTAATTGGGGTCTTCTTACGCAGTTCAGGTTTCTAGCCTGAGGTATATACCTTATCCATAGTGGATTATCGGAATTATTGGAATTCACACAATATCTAAACCTTTCTGGCTGAGGTTAAAAGATCTGCCAACTTCTTGAGCATTCTGTGAGGAAGTGATCTAAAGCGTCATCATCATCATCATCATCATCATCATCATCATCATCATCACAAAGTGACTTTAATCATATCACTATAACACATACACAGTAACAAAAGAATAGTCCTTCCATAGAAACACATGGGAATGAAGAAGGAAAAAATATCAGCAATCCTGTAGCAGAAAATTATGACCTCCTACACTCAGCATTAAAAACGAGTTTAATCATTTTTCTTCTTTTTCTAAAAAAGTAAAATTAAATTAAAAGGTAAATTAAAACTAAAACGAAGGTGATCTAGGATTTGAAAATGTGAAGTGATGTTTTATCACTAACCAGATATTTAATTTTTTTCAATAATTAGGTTAACAATAAAGGCTAAAAGCAAAAGGAAAAAAAAAACACCTCTGCATTTTAAATGAGGAAAATCACATTCCTATGCTTAGATGTTTTTCCTTCAAGTGTCAGAATTTTAGAGTCAAAATATTTCCTATCAATTGCTGGTTTATTAGCAGGGCTTATTGATTTTTAATTAGATTTAATAAATATTCAGTGGTATAGAAAGCACTATGCTAGAGAATAAGTGAATAATAAGAATAAGGCATTTCACATACCTTCAGGAGTTCAAAATCCAGTGGGGAAGACAGAACAATTATTGGAACCATTACCTAAACATGAATTTTTTAAGGTTTGAGAAAGAGAAACTGCAGTAGTTATTTGCATACTTATTGTTTATTGAAACTGTTTTTAGAAATGAGTTTTTTTTTCATAACATGTTAATAATTCTCACCTCTATATTTTGCTATGTTGTTCTGGTGAATTTGACTTTATATAAAGAGCTTTCATTTGATTTAGCATTATTAGGAGAATATTTAATAGAGAGAAGGAAAGCATCAAGTGAGTGCTAATGATCTCAATTTATAAATAAAAGGTTGCCTCACAATTAGACAGCTGGATTTGCTTTCTTCTTTTGAAATGCAATGATTCAAGAAGAATTTTTCTAAATATTTCAGATCAGTCATATTTAAATTAAAAATGTAAATTAAAAGTTAAAATGCCAGCCAGCTGCAAATCTACAAGCAACAGGTGTACTGTGAAGCCTTTATTATTAGAGACATTAGATACACAAATTTCAAGTCATAACATTTCAATATAACATACTGTGTGGTTTCCATTAATAAAATATTTTGTATAGAAATAGCAAAATATTTTTATACAAAGCAGTGGGTCTGTTATCACTTCCATTTGCAAAAGATGAAGACTGTCAATAATTAGTCCTGTTTGCAAGAGCATCTTGGGTTCTAATGGTTAGGGGAGCAATAAAGAGGTCAAGGGAGCAGTTATGAAGTAAATGAACAGAATATGTTTTCCCTGATACCACGTGAGGAGAAACACTTTGCGAGATCCAAAGGAAATAAGAAACTTAAATTGAGATTATCAAGGCTAAGAAAGCCACTTGTGGAGGCATAAATATAATCATCAAACAGAGCTATTAGAAAATCATATTGGTCTCAAATCTGAAAGTAGAAATGGGATTCCTATCACTCCCCTAATCCTGTTTTGGGGAGTGAAACTTCCTGAGTTATTTTACCCAGTGATCCATTACCTAGGTTGTTCCTCTCCCCCAGAACTGTTCTAAGAGCTGTGATACTCTTTTCTACCCACCCCACTTCTTTCAACCACCTAGTTCCACTTTCCAAATACATAGCACTGAATCCACCATTCAACTATTTTATCCTTCAGGGAGTGCCCTCTATATGTGCTTAGTGTTGAGTAGGAATGTAATGTCCCTGACTTCAGGAATTTATAGTCTACTGAGAGAGGCAAGACATATACATAGTATAAAGCAAGTCAAAGCAGTGTTTATAGAAACTAACATCGTCAAAGAGATAGTCTTTAAATGGGCCTTAGGGAGGGTGGAGTGGACATTCTGGGCTCCATAACCAATATTCATTATTTGCTTCCTCACTGTTAAGAGCATTCAGGCTTTAGCTTGGATAATATCTTCTACCATAAGCTCAAGTATTTGGAGGGAACCTGATCCCACCTCAAGTTTCAGGGGGATTTGTGGTTGGTTTAATTTAATCACTGGCACATTCCATTTCCCCTGGTCACATCATTGTTTGGTTGGGGCTGAGGGTGGGGGATGGGAAGAGGAGACTATGACCCAATCAAGGTGAATTTCAGGACTCTTATTTGGAATACTGGGAAGAATTTCTCTCTTCCTCAAACAACAGGGTGCATGAATATGAAGCCTGGAACAACTAGAGCCATTTTTTTCCAGGTAGTAAGTCAGCCAGAGGGTCAAGAAAATATACAGACAAGGGCACTGCCAAGAGAACTGCAGAGAAACAGAGGTGGAGCCACTGGATCCAGCCAATCTAAAACCTGCCTTGGGACTTCCCTGGTGGTCCAGTGGTTAAGGCTCCACGATCCCAATGCGGGGGGCCTGGGTTTGGTCCCTGGTCAGGGAACTAGATCCTGCATGCTGCAACTAAAGATCCCGCATGCTGCAGCATGCTGCAATGAAGATCCTGCGTGCTGCAACTAAGACCCAGCACAGCCAAATAAATAAATAAATAAATATTAAAAAAATAAAATAAAACCTGCCTTGCCACCAGGCCAAACATTTCCTTATTGTTTAACCTAGTTTAAGGTTTTTGTTTGTCTGTTTGTTTTACATGTAGCTGAAAGCCTTTTGATTTCAAATAAGCAGACAGAAGAGGCTGCCGTGTTCCAGGCATAAGTGGCATTGAAGAGATGCAAATAAGTCAGAAAGCCCTTGAAGATAAACAGTAGACCAACATGTTTGGGAGGGAGGGTCTATAGAATGTAACAGTAAAGACAAGTGTAAAAAAAGTGGTTCAGAGGTAGATGCAGAAAAAATTAAAACTCTGGCTACAGATTTTGGACTTGTTTTGTAGGCAGGATCAGTTGTTGGATTTTGATTGGGTAATGTAAGAATAATAAACATTTACTGAGCACTTAACAATGTGCCAGGCATATACATGTATTACCTCATTTAATTTTGAGCTCTTTAATGAGGTGCTATCTCTTTCCCTGTTCAACAGATGAGGAACATGCTTTGTAACATGGTTGATAAGTGGCAGAGCTGAGGTTAGAATCCTTGCATTCTGACCTTAGAGCTGGCACTCTGAACTGTTGCTTTAGTCTGCCTCCTACATGTCATAGTAAAAGGGGTGTTTTTAAAGGTTGATCTGATAGCAGTGTACTAAATGATTTGGAGGGGAAAAGCAGAAGAGACTGAAGCAAGGGGAAATAGTTCTGGCACAAAATTTTAGAACTGAAGAGAACATAGTGACAACCTTGTCCTGTCCATTTTATCTTTTTAATTTTTGGCTGTGCCACACACATGCCATGCAGGATCTTATTTCCCGGACCAGGGATGGAACCTGCGCCCCCTGCATTGGAAGAGCAGAGTCTTAACCACTGGACCGCCAGGGAAGTCCTAGCCCTATTCATTCTATGGAGGAGTTTGGGGCTCAAAGACTGTGATACCTAAAATGACATAACTAATTGGTGGTATACGGAGTCCAAGTCCAGTGATCTTTCTCCGACTAAGATATTGCAATTATTTGAGTGGGATGTGATAATAACCTAGGTTAGAGTGGTGGCAATGAGAATAGTTTACGGGATATCTCTGAGATATGATAAAGAAATAATTGATAGTATGCAGGGGCTGATTACATATAAGAAAAAACATAAGGAGTAATCACAGATGTTTTCGACATTCCTGCCACAGAAGATTTGGGGCTGGGGGGTGGGAGTGGGAATAATGATTCCAATGACAGAAAAATAGAAGTTGGAAAAGGAACTTTTTGTTGTTGCTGGGGAAGGGATAGTGGATAAATTCTGTTTTAGGCATATTAAGATTGAGGTGGTAGTGGAACCCTCAAGTATAAATACGTCATAGACAGCTGAGAATGAAGAAGTGAAATGAGATACAGTTTTAGATATTAGTTTCATTGAGGTAGACGTTGAAACCATAATTTTGTCATTAAACATCAAGTAAGAGTAAAACACAGTGTGGGCATTATTATTACTATTACTATTTTTTTAAATCTCCTGCATCCACCGGGGGTCCTTTTAGTTACTTGAAAAAACATTAGGGGAATAAACTTTCAGTTATTTTGAAAAAACTTTTGAAATGTTTCTACTGGATTTGAATAAAAATCTTCCAGTCAACAGTGGAGAAAGGTAAGCAATAACTTGCTTAAGGTTGTACGTTATCATGGTCATCAATTCAATACATATTTGTATATTAGAAACTCTATTTATAAGGTAATTAATTCCTATGTGTGTATATTTTAACAGTAGGGTGGCCAAAGTCCTTCCACTTTAGTTTTGGTACCGCTTGCATTTTATGAAAGATTTTCATCTATAGTTTTAGAGTAAAATCTGAATATATCCCAATTATCCTTATACCATCAATTCTTTTTGAACCTATTTCCCCCACTTTTTGTGGCTGCAGTAAAAAGTAAAATTTACCTTCATGCCACCATTTTCTTCCTTACGCTTTCTCTAATGTGATTTTTATCTGTGAATCTGAAACATCATTTGCTCATTTTCACATTTCACAGTGTTTTTTCTTATCAAGAAAAAATGGCTTGGAATGTAAGAATTTAAAAAAATAAGTTCATATAAGTGAGAACTAAAAAATTGTCTTCTTTTTCTGCTGACACTAAATATTATGGTTATTTCCCCAACATCTATTTCAGTCTTCCCCGTTTATGTGGCAACCATGTGGTTTGGGTAGGCCAAGCCTCTTGCTATGATGATGGATTCAGGTTAATCACACCTAAGTCATCAGAGCATGGACTGCCCTGGCCCCAGGGATGAATGAGAAGTGCTCTAATCAGTGCACAGTTTAGAACTTCTGTTGAATGGATATGGGAGCAGACTAGCTTAGGTATGAAGAGGCCCTGATTATTTTTGTCAGCCATATTATGTCAGTGAAAGTAACCATTGTTAAAATAAAGTCAACACCATGTACAGAATGAAGCTGAATCCTTGATAATCCTTGATAAAACATAGCTAGACTGCCAGACCAATCAATTCTGAAACCTTACCCACTTCTGGATTTTCTAGTTAAATGAGCCAATAACTTTCCTTATTTGTCAGTTTGTGTCGAATTTTTCTGTGTACATCACTGAAAGCATCCCATGAGGTAAAGCATTCTTTCTCTATTGGTAAGCTTACTGTTGTTACGGGGAAAAGTCCTGGAATAGACTCTTTCTTTAAACCTCTATACTCAGTTTTTTATTCTTGACTAAACTGCTCATGACAATTGCACAAGGCTTTAAAATTGAACCTTATTTACTTATTGCTTACATATGGGGAATAATGTATCTTTTATCAGTCTCACAGACTTACTTAAAAATGAGCTCATTTTCTCAAGGGTGTTATGGTCTTGAGACATCTTCTGGGATTTTCAAACCTTGGTGTTGTTTCTCAAAAGAAAACAATGTTGTTGAGTCTGCCAAGATCTCCTCACCTTCAATACGGTTTTCAAACATTCCCATTTTGGGCTTCCCTGGTGGTGCAGTGGTTGAGAGTCTGCCTGCCAATGCAGGGCACACGGGTTCGTAGCCCTGCTCTGGGAGGATCCCGCATGCCGCAGAGCAACTGGGCCCGTGAGCCACAACTTAAAAAAAAAAAAAAATTCCTGTTTCTTTCTTTTTTTTTTTTTAATGTCTTTTCAGGTCTTCTGCCCATTTTTATTTTTATTTTTTTTTAATTTGAATTTCTTTTTTAAAAAATTAATTAATTAATATTTTATTTTTGGCTGCATTGGGTCTTCGTTGCTGCACGCAGTCTTTCTCTAGTTGTGGTGAGCAGGGGCTACTCTGTTGTGGTGTGCCGGCTTCTCATTGTGGTGGCTTCTCTTCTCTAGGCGTGTGGGCTTCAGTAGTTGTGGCAGATGGGCTCAGTAGTTGTGGCTTGCGGGCTCTAGAGCGCAGGCTCAGTAGTTATGGCACAGGGGCTTTGTTGCTCTGCGGCATGTGGGATCTTCCCGGACCAGGGATCAAACCCGTGTCCCTTGTATTGGCAGGCGGATTCTTAACCACACTAGGGAAGTCCTGTTCCCGTTTCTTAATTCATTGTCACACTTAAAAACAAATACTAAACTATCTTACAAATAAACAAAGAATAAAGATAACGGAATGTTTTTCCTAATGTTGACTCCTTGCAATACAGATGCCTAGATGAGCCTCTATTAGTGCTGTCCAATAGAAATTTCTTCTGAGATGAAAATGTTCTATATTGATACTGTACATTAGCCACATACAGTTATTGAGCACTTGAAATGTGACTAGTAACTGAAGAATTGAATTTTTAAAAAATTTTTATTGAAATATAGTTGATTTACAATGTTGTGTTAGCTTCAGGTGTACAGCAAAGTGATTCCGTTTTATATATATATATAGATATACAGATAGATATAGATATATATAGATATTCATTTTTTGATTCTTTTTCATTATAGGTTATTACAGGATATTAAGTATAGTTCCCTGTGCTGTAGTACGTCCTTGTTGGTTATCTATTTTATATATAGTAGTGTGTATATTTTAATCCTAAACTCCTAATTTATCCCTTCCCCCCTTTCCCCTCTGGTAACCATAAGTTTGTTTTCAATGTCAGTAAGTCTATTTCTGTTTTATAAATAAGTTAATTTGTATTTTTTTTTTTAGATTCCACGTGTAAGCAGATATGATATTTGTCTTTCTTTGTCTGACTTACTTCACTTAGTATGATAATCTCTAGGTCCATCCATGTTGCTGCAAATGGCATTATTTCATTCTTTTTTTTATGGCCAAATAATATTCCATTGTGTATATATACCACATATTCTTTATCCATTCATCTGTTGATGGACATTTAGGTTGCTTCCATATCTTGGCTGTTGTAAACAGTGCTGCTATGAACATTGGGGTGCATGTATCTTTTCGAATTTTAGTTTTCTCCAGATATATGCCCAGGAGTGGGGTTGCTGGATCATATGAAGAACTGATTTTTCTTTTTTTTTGGTTGTGCCATGTGGCATGCAGGATCTTAGTTCCCCGACCAGGGATTGAACCCATGCCCTCTGCATTGGGAGCATGGAGTCTTAACCACTGGACTGCCAGGGAAGTCCCCAAGAATTGAATTTTTAATGTTACTTAATTTTAAGTAATTTAATAATAAATTAATATAAATTTAAATTTACTAGCCACCTGTGGCTAGTGTGGCTATGGCTAGTGGCTACCATATCAGACAACACAGCTCTAGATCAACCTTAGACTATTACAGAGTTAAATAGAAAAAATGGCAAAAGATTGTTGTAGCCAAACAAGTGTATTTCTTTTGGCTGCACTGCATGGCTTGTGGGATCTTAGTTCCCTGACCAGGGATCAAACCCATGCGCCCTGCACTGAAAGCACAGAGTCCTAACCACTGGACCGCCAGGGAATTCCCAAAACAAGTGTACTTTTACAGTCTTTTCTTATCTTTGGGATGAAGTTCAACATTGATTTAATGAGATTTTATTCGTTTAAATCAAATTAAGTGATAGGAATTCCCTGGCGGTCCAGTGGTTAGGACTTGGTGCTTTCACTGCCATGGGCTCCAGTTTGATCCCTGGTTGGGAAACTAAGATCCCGTAAGCCATGAGTGCAGCAAAACAAAACAAACACAAAAACAAAAAAAACCCCAAACACCAAATTAAGTGAGTTTACTGGATTCCTTTGTGGACTCTTCTCTCTCCCTCACCTGTCCCAGCTGATTGGTCACTAAGTCCTATTCTTCCTACATCTTCAGAATATCTTAAAGATATCACCTCCTTTCCATCTGCATTACCATTGTTCAGGTCCTATCTGACCTTTATTATTTTAACAGCTTCTCAATTTGTCTTTTTACTACCATGCTTGTTTCTCTCCATTTCACTTCCTACCTTCTTATAGAGTAACCTTTCCTAAAAACAATCTCACCATATCACTTCCATTCTTTAGAATACACTTCACACTCAAAATGTGGTCAATGGGTCAGCAGTATAGGAGGCATTGCCTGGAGTTCATTGGAAATGCAGAATCTCAGTCTCCACCCAAACTAACTGAATCAGAATCTGTATTTTAATGAAATATATAATGGTGATTTTTATGCACATTCAAGTTTGAGAAGCACTGTTAATAGGATGAAGTCCAAACTCTTTAACATATCATAGAGGTTCTGGTCTAGCTCAGTTTCTGGCATCATCTCTGGCAACTGCCCCTTTCCAATCTCTTAAAACCCATAATCAATGTTGTACAAAATAATTTATAATTCTGAGTATGCACCTTTGTTCTGCTGCCTAAAAACCTTTTTTGCCCTGATCTTCAATACCCATTTGAAGTTTTTCTTTCTATGGTTTCTCATAAGAGTTAGGAGTATCTTCTTTGTACTCTACAGAATTTTATAGATACCTCTCTTACAGCATGTATCAAATGGATTCTAAGTACTTGTGTGTCTCTCATACTACACTGTGAACTTTTTGAGGTAGACATTATTTTTCATATAGTCATGCTGTTCTCAATAGTTCCCGATCCATGCTTGCTGTTTGAATGATGTGTTTCAAAAGACAGTATTAGATAACGGCAGTATTTCATACAATGGCTACATTCAGAAGGTAGAAAGAATCCTTGTAGAGGATTTTTATTTTACAAGAGGAAAACTGAAGCCCCCAAAGTTGAATGACTTCAAGTTATTGGCATGGTGACATTCTTCTCTGCATATACTAGGCACCCCACAAAGTATTCAGCCAATAAATATGATAAACTTATTTTTCTCTCTCTGGTTTTTAAATGAACTAAATTTCCCTTGACTAAGTAAGGTAAAGACTCTAATAAACTTGGATTAATCTCTATCTCTTCTGCTTATCTTTTCCTCACCTTTCCCTTGTGGCAAATGACAGGACTCTTTTCTATCTCCTCTTCACTTTAGTGTTATATGATGCTAATCAGAAAGATAGTGAAGTAATTAGGGATGCAGTACCATCAGTACACAGCTGATAGTAAGCTTTGCATCTCCTTTCAGATCTAAGATGCGGTTTCTTGAATTTCACAGTGTCTGGCGGAGTAAAGGACATGGACGAAAGCAGTTGGATCAGGCACCATCTTGATAAGACCAAAGCAATCCTCATAGGCAGAGGGAGACATTTGCAGTATACAGCAGTCAGTTTACATTGCAAAAGATAAACCCACCCGTTGTGGGTTTGAAAGCCACAGTATTGTGGGAAATCTTGTATTGCAGGCTATTCCTACGTGATTAGATTTTGGCCAGATTTCTACAATTCCTTCCTACATGCTCTCAAATAAAAACCATTATGTTTTCTTCTAGTTGGGAAGCCTCCTTTGACTTTATCTTCTTGCACTGTATTTCAGCCTATGTTGATGACTTCTATATCAATTATTTATTATGCTTGGCTTACAAATCCTAGGCAGTTTGATTCATTTTGCCATGATTCTTTGTTAAAAGATGGGCTCCGTTTTCCTGGTATTCCTTTTAGCTATTTCTGGATTCCAGCTGGGGTAAAAATCTTGTCCTAGGGGAGAATATAATTTAATTAGAGTGATTTACTTTTTAAAAATTTACTCTTTTGTAATGGAGAACTCACTAACTCTATTTCAACCAAATTTATTAAATGTCTACCATATAGTGTGGTAATTACAGGATGGTTATGACATAGACCTTTCCTCTGGGAAATACTGTTTGAATTTTATAGAAATTTCTATACCCATTATGTATTGTACACCTGAGCCTAATTCATATTACACTAAATATAGCATGACCATAAAATTTGAGGTGCAAACTGGGATACTTTGAAAGGAGTTGCAACTAATAATTACACCTGATCACCAGATTAAACAAGGACTGTCCTGGGCAAACTGGGATAGTGTTGGGCAAACTGGGATAATGTCAGGCAAACTGGAACATTAACAAAACATTTGTTTCTGTTATAATATTTTTTTTGCATTTTAAGTATTATAGTTATTAGGGAGCAGGTTGGGTTAAATATAACTATTTTATGATGCCTATTACATGCCAGACACTACAGTAAAGTATACTCAGACTTTAGTCAGGGAAACAGAATATATACATATAGCTATATTAAACAATTGTGTATAGTGGCATGAATACTGGATAGAAAGTCAGGATACCTAGATTGAAAATTTGCCTTGAAATTCAATCTCTTCCTTTGGTCGAATCACTAAACCTCTCAGGCTGTCTTCTTACTTATAAAATAGAATGATACTTATTCTTTGTAGGATGGTGTGAGAAGGTGGTAAAAAATGTGAAAGCAGCTAACATACTATCTATCCAACAAATAATGAATGCTTGACAATGCATGTCGACTTTGTTGATTTTCTAGTTTAATGAAAGGCAGCTAGAGTGGAAGTTAGAGACTCTTATTTTCTTTCTAAAAACTTTTATTACAAAGAATTTTTTACTATCTTCCACGGCCAATTTTGCCCCATGCACACCCCCATCCATATTATTTTGAAGCAAACTCAGATATCACATAATTTCATCTATAGGTATTTTAGTATGTATCACTAAGGATTCTTTACTTTTTTTAAACATCATCACAATATCATTATTAATCAAAGAAAGCAACAATAATTCCCCATTATCATCAGGTACCTAGTTACTGTCCAAATTTTCAGTTCTCTTATAAAAGTTTTTTCACTCTTTTTTAAAATCAAGGTCCAAATGAGGTCCACAAATCCTTGCACTTTGTTGATGTCTTTTAGGTTCCATTTAAAATATAGATGCCCCCTCCATCTCTTTTTAATTTTTTTTCCTTGCAATATATTTGCTGAAAAAACTGGGTTTTAGGGAATTCCCTGGTGGTCCAGTGGTTAGGACTCTGCACTTCCACTGCTGGGGGGCCCAGGTTTGATTCCCTGGTTGGGGAACTAGGATCCCGCAGGTCGCGCAGCACGGCAAAAAAAAAAAAAGAAAAAAGAAAAAAAACAACAGTTGGGTTTTGCCCTGTAAAATATTCTATAGAGTGTTCCACAGATTGCAATCCCATGGTGCAGTTTAATCATGGAATAAATTTTATTTGATATTAATACAAGTCTTGTTCAAGTAAGCTCTGTCATTAACATGCACATTTGTATGTCTTGTATGGTATCTCATATATTGGGTCTACCTGCAATTTTCAAAGATTCCTATGGTGTTCCTACAATGTGCCTGAGTGGGATAGAAGCACTGTGTTTAAGAGAGCAGAGACTAGAATTGAGACACTTCATTGTGAATTCTGGTTCCACCACTCACTAGTTGTCTGAAGTAAGCCTCCCTTTTTAGGTTTCTAAAATGGGGTTAATATCTCAGTGGGTCATTGTTAGGATTAGGTAAGTGAAGCGCTTAGCATGCTATCTGACACACAGGATGGCTCTTAAGTGTTATAAATATTTTTTACAATGAGGATAGTAAAATTTGGCCTTGAGTTTACAATGAAGTTGGGGAGATGGAACAGATACAAAAAATTAAATAAGTATAAATAAATGTAGTCAAAGTGATCATGGAAACTGAGACTTAAAATGGAACTTGATGGAGGAATAGCTCTGAGAAGAGAGTTTTATTATATATCTGCTACTCTGCATGATGCTGTAAGCCCAGTTGTTCAGTCCTCACAACCACACTATGAGGGAACATTTCTTACCAGGTCATGCGTGAGAAGTCTAAGGCTCCAGGAGGTCACTATCTTGTTCCAGGTCACCAGTTAGTGGGGGACCATGGTGTAGTTTAATATGTTCCTCTGTTCTCAGTATTTCCTGTAAATTGGTAGGTGGATCTAGAAGATGTTGTAAATTCAGGTTTGATTTTTTTTTTTTTTTTTTGGTCAGACAACTTCACAGGTTGTATAGTTTTTCCATCAGGAAGCACATAATGCCTGGTTGATTATCTTTTATTATGTTAGCAGCTGTTGCTATTTAATTGATATTTAATGCCTAGATCTATTTTTTCATTAAGGGTTTTATATTTATTTCTGATCTTATAAAATTCACTTGTTTTTGTTACTTCTGAAAATGGTCAGAGTTGTAAGTAAGATGAAGATATAATTAAGAAAATATTTACATCAGTTACACCTATATGTCCCAACCTCCAATACTGTCCTATTTCACTTTAAAGATGTGCTCATTGATTGCTAGGAGGGAATAAAAATAGAAATAACTTTATAATGCTATAAGTGAAAGATGATTAGAATATGATTTTCCCAGACCTTTTTAATATAAATGGCTCTATGGATTTTATGAAATAATAATTAAGTAATAACCTCCTATATTGCTAGATACACAAAAAGTAATTAATAAAGCTTATCTACACTAACATCCTCGAAATTTTTCATTACTTCTTGGCTTCAAATACCAATAATTAAACTGTACTAATCTCTAGCTTCTTTTCTAGGAACAAACAATGTATTCTTTCTCTGATGCTGTGCTCTTTTGTTAATCACCAATTTAATATTCTTATTTTTATTTAAAATTACAGTATGCTCCTATAGTCACAGTTAAGCACTTTGAGTTACTTTTCCAATAATGCTGATTAACTTTTGATGAACCAGTCATATCCTTCCACCCAGTTCCTGGTCAAGAAATAACATGTTGTCATCTGACAACTGGCAAAGATTAACAGTCAGCTGTGGCCACTGCACTGACTGACTCACCCAGGGATTTAAACCATGACCTTGGCCTCATTATCATGCTGTTATAATCTACTGAGCAAAATAGCCAGAAAAATAAATTCTGAAGACAGGAAGTAAAAAATTCTGCTATTTGTATCTCCAAACCTAAACCACCACACATCTGTGTCCTTTCAGCAATTCTCTTAGCAGGTGTTTTGGAAATGGATGAGGAATTGAAGGCAGGATATTCTCCTGAAAATCAAAGCTGATCATGTCAGTTCTCTGGCTAAAGAAACCTCCACTGCCTGCCTAATGCCTATAGGACAAGTTCAAATTCTTCAGCAGAGCATATAAGGTTGTAGCATAATCTTGCCACAGCCTGTTTTCCTAGCTTTATCTCTTGCTGCAACTCCCTGCTTCCCTGTCTTCATACTCCAGTAACAGTGATTTTTCTCATTGTTTTGTGACTGCTCATGTAATTGTGCATATATTTATCGAGTCTTTGTAATATATGAGACAGTTTGATAGGCCCTAGGGAAACTGGGGTGAAAGTCATATTCCTTGCCCTTAAAGAATTCATGGTCTAGTTGAGGAGGCAGACAGGGAAATAAATGGCTCCAACAGTGTGTGACAAGTGCTATCTGTGAGCAGGGTATGTGCAGTGCTAAGAGATCCTGGGGCAAACAGGAGGGAGGAGGAAAAAAGGGAGGCATGAGCACATGGTGGAGAAGACAAAGAAGTTAACTGACAGAGAGGGAGGTTATGGGAGAGGGAGTAGAAAGGGTGGTCCAAGTTGAGGGAATAGAAAGTCCCAAAGACGAGAAACTACATATTCAGTAAAGTGCAAGTCAGTTGTCACGGCTGAAGAGGGGTGCGTGTTCGTAGGCTGGGTTGGAGATAAGGCTACAGAGGTAGGCAGTAGCTGAATCCTAAAGGAACCTCTATTTTTACCTTGACAGAGTTTAGATCTTACTTCTCTGCACCTGTGTTTCCCTCTTTCGAGGCTGCTTTTTCCTTTTCGCCCACCCAACTTAAACCAGTCATGGCAAATTCTCTCCCCAGAAATTCATTCAACAAGTATTTGTTGGAATACTTACTATATGCTGTGTATTGTTCTAGGTGCTTGGGATACATGAGTAAAAATCCTACTCTGTCCCTGTGCTTATATTCTAGTGGGGGAAGTTAAAGGTTAATGATAAACGTAATAAGCTGGGATATTATTCAACTTAGAGTAAAAGTAAAGTTGGAGAGTGGCAAGTGTTATGGAAAAGAGAAAAAATAGGGTAAGGTAAAGGAGACTGGAGTGACCGGGGAGCAGGTGGGGCAGGCTAGAGTATTAAATAGGATGGATAACTAAGCAGAAATATGCAGGAGAAGAGGAGTCAGCCAAGTGGATATCTTGGTGAATAGTGTTTTGGGCAGAAGGAACAGCTAGAGGAAAGCCTACAAGGGAGTAGAGGATGAGGTCAGAGAGGTTCCGTGGGACTTGCAGGCCATTTAAGGAGTTTAGTTCTGACCCAGTCAAGTGGGGAGCCACCACAGGATTTTGATCAGTGTAGTGACATGGTCCGACTAATGTTTTAGGAGGCTTTCTCTTTATGCTGTGTTGAGAAAAGACTGTAAAGCCACAAGGATAGAAGCAGGGAGATCTATTAGGAGAAACTGAGATGATTCCAAGCATTGTGAGGCAGCCAGATCTCTTAGCAGAGTACTGAGTCCTCAGTAAATTCTAGTGATTATTTCAGTTTATGATTTTAGTTTAGATATGCCTCCTATAAATTATTTAGTAGATTACAAGTAATTAGCCCTTACTCACATGTAAAAATGAAAGTCCACAGGCTTACAGTCTTCACAAACTTATGCTTCTATAGGAACTGAAGAAAGGACTTGCATTTTGGAGTTAGTTTGTGGCCTGTCAAGAAGCCCTTGAGAACTCAATGAAGGATGAAGATGAAGATGGCTAGTTACTTCTAAAGGTAAATAAGAACAATGCACTTTCAACTCAACTTCAAATGTGTTCATATATTTGAGGGACATGCCCAAGTAAAACATAATGCCATACAAGATATAATGAGATGTGATAAAACATTTTAGTAAAATACTAAACCGGAACAGAGAAAACAAAGCACTTCTAAGATCCATATTGTAGTAAAATCAAAAGATAGAGACCTTTGGAAGGTATTTTAGTTCTCAGCAGAGCAATCTTACTTTAAATTGGGCCTACTACTTTGAAAAGTAGCCCATTTGAAATTCTATGGGATTCTATCTATATGTTATATAAATACTGTAACAAATTTTTATTTTGAAAAGGTGTACGAGTCAGGGTGGAAGATGATTTTAAGACGCTTCCACTGCTAAGGATTCCCTTTAATAGGAAAAACACGTGTAGTTGTTTGTAGTAAAGAAATGTAAAACGGAAACACTTCTGCTTTATTCAATCCTGTAAGAAGTCAGGTGTCCCAGTGATACCAGCTCATGCACACTGAGTTTTATATGCTGGCACTGTCTCCAGGCAGGTAAGAGGCAGCGGGGGTTCTGAGAGACAGCTGCAGGCACCCAGTGTGCTTTGTGTCTGGTAGAAAACAGTCCCTGGCCCAGGGTGTGACTCTACTGTAAAGGAAGCCAAAATCATCCAATTTGGACAACCTCTTTTAGGTTCACATTTTATGTACTCAAAATAAGTATGCTATTTTAGCCTCAGGGTAGTCTGTTTCTGCTTGGGTTGATAGCTGGCTGGGGAGTGGAGGTGGTGTTACTTCAAACCTGGCTCAGAAACAGTTGAGTAAGGTAGAGTGTTCCACCCATCCTTCTTGTTTTTACTTCTGTTCTCCTTTCTTTTAAAGGAGCTTTTAGTGTATTTTAGTGGCAGTGAGGGTTTCCAAGGCAAAGGTCACAGATATATGTATTTACTGGTACCTGTCATTGCATATGAGTGGAAAGGAAAGTGTGGATGTTATTTAAAAACTCAACATTTAAATCTTAGGTAAAAAAAAAAAATCAGTCTCTCTAGACGTGTTCTGTTTTCCACTTCCCAGTTTCTCCTCCATTATCTTTTATTGTAATGCACATAGTGTAATTCCCAACCTTTACTATATATTAGTCACTTGGGGAATTTTCAAAATATACCCATGACCAGGGTCCTAACCCCAGAGCCTGATTCATTTGCTCTAGGGTTACACTCAGGTGGTATTTGAAAAAAGTGACCCAGGTAATTTTAATGTGCAGCCAGCATTGAAAACCACTACGGTTTCAAACAGGAGCAAAAGTATCTAGGTTCTAGTTGCAGTGCTGCCATTTACTAGCTGGCTGATCTTAGTCTTCTATTTCCCATAGGATAATGAGGTTGGATTAGAGATACATAAAAATTCTCTAACTCTACAACAACATTACATAAATTGGGATTCATATGATCTCATCAAACTAGCTCCAAAGAGATGAAAACGGAATTATTTAGAGTGTGAGAGTGTGATTTGAAGTAGGTAATATAATAAATAAATAAATAAATAAATAAGTAAATAAAAGCACTTAAGTAAACTTTTCCCTCTTCCCAATTACAAGGGGTGGGAGAAAAGAAACATAAGACATTAATGCTTAGAAATCACAAGAGATTTCTAGGGCTGCTGTGTCTATCGCCAGCTCTCTTAAGTTGGGAGCTAGTCAGGTGGTACCTGGGGGACAGGAGGAGGAGAGAGTTTGCTACACACCAAGAAGATACATATAATACAAACCCCAAAGGGCTTACACTACTCATCAGAGCATAATCTGGCCTGGTGCTAAACAGAGCTAGCGTGGAACGTGGGGTAGGGGTGTGTACATATACGTAGACACACACCCGCGCACGCGCACACCCCCCCCCCAACTCTGCCATCCACCGTGCTTGCCGAGAGCAGGCAGAAGGGCTGATCCCTGGCAACGCGTCCCCAGGCCTCAACCCCACCCCTCTCCACCAGCTCCCTGTCCCGCCCGCACCCAGAAGGTTGTGGGCTGGGCCCAGCCCCACCAATAACGTAAGGCAGCGGCAGCCACGGCCATCCTCCAGGAGCGGGTTTTCTGTCCACTCTCAACCTCTTTCATCTTACCCGTCCCTGTGCTCGGAAAACCAGACCCTGACACTAACCCCATCCCCTGGCTTCCCTGCCAGTTCTCTCTAGACTAGGCCCTCCAAAAAGAACCAAATAGAACCGAAGCCCTTGGCCCAGCAGAGGCTCATCCTCACCCTCCGGTTGATCCTTAGTCCTTTCGCGCTCCCACTCGCAGCCTCTTGTCTCGTCCTCATCCTCACACCTGTCCCAGACAAACGCTATCTTCCC
This sequence comes from Balaenoptera borealis, assembly GCF_965194805.1. Taxonomy (NCBI): domain Eukaryota; kingdom Metazoa; phylum Chordata; class Mammalia; order Artiodactyla; family Balaenopteridae; genus Balaenoptera; species Balaenoptera borealis. Next base: position 33,127,610 of record NC_138876.1, on the reverse strand, counting down.
CAATCTCACCTCCCCGCTTCTCCAGGCTCTTCTATGCCCTCGGCTCAGTAGCTCTCCGAGTATTCTTTGCCATGGGGACCCCACGCCACGCTTACACTCTCCCTCCTTCCAGGACCCCTCCCATGACATCTCGAGAGTCCCTCCACGCGCTCACACTCTTTCACCGGCAGCCAGACACCATGCCCGCTCCCCGCCCTCCCGTTCCAAAACCCTGGGAGCCCTCACTCCCGGATCACACCCGATCTCCGGACGCGACACGCCCCGCCTTCTGTGCCCACACTCCTAGTCCTCCTAGTCTTCTGCCTCTCCGGCTGACCCACAGGGCGCCCCCATCCACCTCGGCTCTCGCTCTTTCCTCTCTCCAGACGCAGCCTCGCACGCTCACATTCGCCACGCCCCCGCCCTTGAAACTCCCGCTCCCCGCCTCCGCCCGGCTCACACTCTCAGCCTCACCACATCCCCCCGCCCGCCCCCAGTCCACAGATCGCGTTCGGGAGGGGTGGCCGCCGCCCGCTGGGCGTCCGCGGTGCCCGGGCCTCAGCGGCCGGGAGGTGACGCGGCCCCGCGGGAGGAGCCCGGGAGGCGGAGGGGCGGAGGAGGCGCGGACGCGGCGGCAGCAGCGGCGTAGGGAGCGGGCCCACCGCACCCACTCTACGGACCCAAGGGGCGGCGGCGGCGGCGGCGGCGGCGGCTGAGGGACCCTGGGCGGGCGCGTGATGAGGAAGGACCGGCGCCCGACCCTGCTGCGCGTCGGAGCTCGCTTGGATGCGGGCGTTGGCAGCCGCGTAGCCCCGGCCCCGGGACTCTCCGCCTCTAGCCCTTGTCATCCCTTCTCCGCTTTCGCTTCCCCGCTCTAGCCCGGAGGGGTCTCTGGCGGCCGTCCCCTGCCCCGCGGCCCTCTCCTCGCGTCGTGGCTAGAGGGGGGTCCTCCCTCCGCGGCGCCGGGAGCCCTGTGACGCGTCAGCCGGCTGGACGGCTCAGCTGCTTCTCTGGGAAATTAGCCCCTGCTTCCCCCCTCCCCCCTCTGCGCCCCTCCGGCTCGCGGGACGCTGCCTCTGGGCGCTCGGAGCGAGTTCCCCGGACTCCCCCGGGGGGCTGGGTCGCAGCCTCCTCCTTCTCCTCCGAACGGTGCGCGCACCCACCCCGCCCCCGCCGCGGCCGGACACACTCGCGCCCCGGCCGGCGCGCCGCCCTCCTGCCCGCTTCCTCCAGTCACCCCACCCTTAGTCGTCCCCGCCACCTTACTCCACCACCCTCCCCCGCCGCTCCGCTCACTCCGCGTCCCGGCCCGGCCTCCCGCTCCTCTCTCCCTCCAACCGCTCACTTGCCAGCCCTTCGCCCCCGGGAAGAAGAAACATTTCTCGGAGCGCACTCATCAGCTCTCCCTTCCCCCGCGCTCGCCCTCCCCTCCCCCCGCTCTTTCTATCTTGGAGGAGGGGGGCTGTCGCCTGGGATTGAAGGCCATTGATTTGTATGTATTTGTCCCAGCGCCGGAGGCTGCCCCAGCCGCCCGCGCGGGTGCCGCCGCCGCCGCCGCCAGTGGAGTTGCCTCCCTGCTTCCCTAGGGTGGTTAGACTCCACCAAATATGTCGGCTCCTGTCGGGCCGCGGGGCCGCCCGGCTCCCACCCCGGCGGCCTCTCAGCCGCCTCTGCAGCCCGAGATGCCCGACCTCAGCCACCTCACGGAGGAGGAGAGGAAAATCATCCTGGCCGTCATGGATCGGCAGAAGAAAGAAGAGGAGAAGGAGCAGTCGGTGCTCAAGTAAGGACCTGGCTCCATCTTCCCGCCTCCCTCCCTGCCCTCCGCCCCCTCGGTCGCTGCCCTGCGGCCGCCTGCGCGCCCCGGATCGCCGCCCTCCCTCCCGCCGGCGGCGCCCGGGCCACGAGGGTTGCGGCCGGCGGCGGCCGCCGGCGCTGCTTTCTGGGTGTCAGAGCGCGGGGGTGTGTGTCGGGGAGGGAGGGCGCCGAGGCCGGCTGAGGTGAGGGTCGCGAGCCTTTGGGCGTTGTAATTTTCCCGCGCGTCCCTTCTCCCTTCCCGCCGCCCCCGCGCGGAGGCAGTGACTGGGGCAAGGAATCCAATATGGCCGTGCACAGGTGCTCCCCGGCCGGGACCCGGGCAAAGGCGCGCCGGCCGGGGATGAGGGCGCCGCCGGGGGCGCCTCGTCGCCGCCTCCGCAGGGCGGCTCGGAGAGCAGAGCTGCCCACTGTCGTCGCGGGCAGGAGGGAGGCTGTGCGGGCGAGGGGCCTAAGCTCTGTTGCGTTTCGGGTGGGTGTGCGACCGCCGCCATCTTCCACCCCCTCCCCCTCGGCGGGTTCTAACACCCTGCACTCTGCTGCTCTTCCTGTTTGCAACTAGTAAATCTGTTTAGTCCTGAAGAGACTCTGAAGAGACTCCAGTTCCTCCCATTACTGCGCTTTGGGTTGCTTCCTACCTTGTGAAGTTCTACTATTCGTGCTGATAGGCTAGGCAGCCGGGATCTTGCCGAGGGTGGGACGGTGAAAGCAGCACCCTGGCTCACGCACAGTTGAGCGCTAGGCTGTGTAACTTCAGCACCAGGGAACTGTCCGGACAGATATCTGTAGCTTTGAGACTCCTTTTCTTGTCAGTCTAGCAAAGAGATTTGTTTCTGCAGGTTTGCTTTTAAATGTTTTACGGTTATTTGATTTCTCAGTTACTACGTGAAAGAGAGTGCGCAGAAGATGTGTAACCCTTCTGATGTTTTTCCAACTCAACTGTTTCATTTTTGCTTGAAATGCATTATTCATTAAGAGATTAATTTGTACAGTTTATATGCCAAAGGTGCGGCAGTTATTTTCTGTGTTATCAAATATACTTCTCCCATATTCTCCACAGAAACACATAGTTGAAAGTGTAAGAGTTCCTCTAGGAGGGAACTAACACACTGACCTCTGATCATTAACTTTTGAAAACAGGTTGTTGCATTCAGTATTCTTTGGCACTTACAAAGAAACAATTCTCTGTCTATGCATACATATTTGCATATTTTAATGAAAAATACTCCTTTAAATAATATAATAACAAATGTATCAAATATATTTACATGTCCAAGAAAAATACTAGTTCTCAAAAATATTGAAGCACTAAGAGAGCAAATGTGCTCCTAACATATTAACTGAAATAAAGAAGAATCGCTTCTTCGAAACTGATTTCTGGGTTTGAATACTTGTTTGGGAGTGTGATTTATTAGTAGGCTCGGGAAATGAAAAAGGTTAAGAGATTTGAGTAGCTTATTTCAACTAATAAAGAATAAAACATTATTTTTAAAAGTTTTTTGAGCATACTTCTAATTTTGCTCAACTTTACTATATATACTAACAATGCCAAGCTTTTTGATGACTTAGATTTGATATTTAGATATAGGAATCTGTATTTTTCACTATAATTGCTACAAAATAAGTATTTTCAAAATGATGCTCAAATTAAATGTGGTTTTATTTCTTTGACTCACATATTTAGATGTAGAATGTGTTTTTATTTTTTTATGGTTTGATAAATCATGGTACTTACTGGCTAGTTCACTACAGTTCCAAATCTATTTATTGTTCTAATATATAGAAATTTAAATGAAGTTTTGAGTACTGAATTAAGAATTACTCAAAATGAACTATATGTTATATAGTATGAAAGGGTTTTCCAGGTAGGTACATGTGAATATATTACATTTCTATGGAAACCTACATACTGTGCAAATCATATAAAGTTTGTGCATTCATATTTGCATAGTTTAGGTAGAAACAAGCATTCTCTACACATATAGTTATACAGTATATGAAATTACATTGATGAAAAATCTGTTCACATTTATTTAAAATATCTATTTGCATTTTTACCTAACTGAGACTTGGAAGGAGTCATACCTCAAAATGATCTACATGGTTTCAGAATTATTTTTGTATTCATTTTAACAAGAAGCTATTTGGAGGTTAAAGCATAATATATTTGAAGCTTTAATTTTTAATGTTCTTTAAAAATACTTTTGGCTTTTGTAATAAAATAAGAGTTGGCAAAGAAAATGAGGAAAAGAATAGACTTTATAATAGATTGATAATAATGAAAGACAAATTGTTTTGAAGAATTTGACAATTTACTAAGTAATATATTTTCAATGTTGGGTATTAAGTTACAAATGCTATTTATAAGAAAAAAATAATACTAATATTCTTCAATGATTACTATTTCCCATTAAGTTTTAGGGGCCATTTATCTGGTCATGACCACACTTTGTTTCTCTTTAGTGATGTCCATTTAATTGCATGTTAACATTTATTCTGAGAGAAGGTCATGGGCAGAGAGAAATAAACTGAAATTCAAATTCATGTCTGCTGCCTTTTAACAACTAGGTTAAAAAATAAGTTTGCTGTGTGAAAAATTGAAACTGTTGCATGAAAATATTTTTGCATGATCTGTGAGTTTCAATATTCATGTTAAGTATTCATACAAAGTGGAGTGTGCATACCCAAGGGCATCATAAGATGATGTATTGGATTACAGGAAGAAAATAATTAAAACATATTTACATTTCCATTTGAAAAAGAAAGAAATTAAGCTTTACTAATACTTAATATATAGATTGACAGTGTGAAAATGCATATAATTTATAAATAAATGTACATATTTTAAGAAGTTCGTGCCTGAGATATTTTTAGTGAGAGAGGTGAGCGATCAAAACTGATTGAGACCACTACAGTAATCTCTCTTCTAAGGAGCCTGAATAATTAAAAACTATTTATATTTATTTAATCATTAGCAATTTCTTCAAAGTCTAGCTGAATAGCCACATACTCTGGAAGTCTTTGGTCACCATCAAATAATACCATTTTAAGTGTGAGTGAGATATTAGGCCTTTGGAAGCATTTTTATATCTCAGTAGATCCCTCAGTAGATCAATAATTACTTTTTTTTATCCTTATGTAAATTCCTTTAACAGTTTTAGTTTGGATAATGCAATCTATCAGTAAAATCTGTAATGTCCTTTTATTGATTGAAGTTTTTAAACCTTGTCTTTCAAAACTAAACTTCTTGAGGGCAAGAATAAAAACGTACCCTTCTTTGGAGTTTGTGTTTTGCAGCATCCTTAACACCTGCACGTGGTAGGTACCTAGTAAGCGATGTTGATTTAAATTGTAGTAATGTTCATTAACAAGTAGTTTACCAAACTTGTTGGGAAAATGAAATTTTTGGGACAAAAGTACATAATTTATTACAAGTTTATATTTTCCAGTGAGTTTTTGTTGTTGTTTTTGGTGTGATATTGTGAAAAAAATGAATGAGGAAAGCAAACCTACTGAAAAAGAAAAGTATTCATTCAGTAAATACTTATTGAGTTTCTACTATCTGCATATCATAGTCTTTCAGATGTTTCTGCAACAAATTAGAAATTATGTGTTTCTTGACGTGTAAATTATCTTTTCATTCTCAGTTTAGATTTTCTGTTAATGTCAAAGGGATAATTTGCTCCCCCAATAAAAGAAGATGATAAGTAAATATTTCCATGATAGATCAAGGTAATAATTTAGCTTACATTTAAAACATAGGTAAGAAGTTCTAATTTTTTTTAATAATTCAATTTTAAAAGTACTTTCCAAAGTCAATTTATAAACTCCTTTATTTAATAGGTAACACATACATAATGTACAAAATTTCTTAGCTACCTATTTCCCCTAGCCAGAGGCAACTGCTGTTGCCAGCATATTGTATACTCTTTCAGAAATATTCTATGCATGAGTGTAGATATGTGTGTATATCAAATATTGTGTGTCTGTATATGTAGGTATGTGTGTGTACACACGTATGGGTTTATATTTGTAAACATAAAGAAACACAAATGTGTCCTGCAGTTTACTTTTTAGGAGATCAGTTCCATACCTGTGAATACATGTGCCTTATTCATTTTAATGGCTGTGTAATATCCCATTTTATGAATGTTCTGTAACTTCTTTAACTAGTGTCATATTCTTAGGTATTTAAGTTATTTCTAATTATTTTGCCATTAGAAATATTGCTGTGATAAATATCTTTGTATATATGTCATTTCCCGCATGTGTGAATATGTCTCTGGAATAAATTCCTAGAAATGGGATTGTTTGGTCAAAAGGTCATAAAATATAACTTTTATATTTTTTATAACTTATATAAAATAAAAAATTTAAATTTTAATAAATATTAAAAAAATAATAAATATTAAATTTCATAAAGGAAGTATGCATAAGTGACATATACTAGGGAGATTTTCACACATCCTTGTTAACTCAGTATGTGATAGTCTTTGCCAATGTTTTGGTGAAAAATATGCCATTCTAGATTTCACTGCAGTTTTCTTACTATCAGGGAGGTTGAGAGCCATTTACATTTGTTTAGAGCCTTTTGTATTTTTCTGTTTGTCACTTTTAGTGATTTGTTGAATCTCTTTATTTGTCACCTGTTTTATGACCTTGTTTATACCTTTTTTTACTAGTCAGGGTTTTTAAAAATGTATTTAAATTTATTACTTTTTGTTTTATGGCTTTCGGGTTTTGTGATATGCTTAGAATGATCTTCCTCATTCTAATATTTAAAATACTACCATATTTTTTCTTATAGCTAAATGAAATTTTAAGAGTGTGGCATGTCAGATAAATGATGTAACAATCATGAAGATGTAAATAAAAATCGTTATTGTACATGTAAATAACCATGGTCATTGCCAAAACTTGAAACTCTATAGCTTTTAAGGATTCAAAATGCATTCTAAAAAATTGATTGGCATTTTATGAGAGAGTACCTAATAAATTCTTTATATATATTCTATATTTTAAAGTAACTAGGACAATTAAATAATATCTTGTTGACAATATATATTGATAAAAAATTGATTGTACAGTGTGATGAAGAGAGAGGTAGTGGAGACAAGTGTGCTGGGCCAGATGGATTTCGACTTGAAACTTTATTTTACTAATTAATAACTGTAAGTTCTTACTTACATTATTAAACTCTCTGAGCCCGTGTTAATCTGTATTATCTGAGTAATAACATCTACCTTGAAGGATTGTTGTAATCAATATAGACTATTTAAGTGTCCTGGCACAAATAGGTGTGAAATAAATAGTTGTTATTAACTGATTATAGACAGGAGTCTCTAAACCTTAATATTATAGCATTCCTGGGTGAAATTTGTCCCCCCTCCCCCTTTTTTTGAGAGATTCTTTTCCTTGTCTACTGGGAAGTCAAAATATGCCTGGAGGACTTTTAGGTGACTTCATTATTTGTCTAGAAGGCTAAGAATGAGGAGAGGGAAGGTGATGAATTGGAAGCAGTTTCCTCAGCAAAAACCATTAATAAGGAGTCTGATAACTAAGGTGTAGCAGTGAAAATAATACTGACACCATGTTATTGGTTACTGGCAAGATACTGATTGTCCTAGGTGAATGTGAGGGAACTAATTTGTGGAAATTACATTGTGATTGTTCTTAGATTTGCCTGGATCAATTTTTCACTCTGTTAGTAAATCAAAAATATGTATTTACTTATTTGTCTTATTCATATTATATATGAGGACTCAGAGTCTTATCAGGTTAATCTAATTCTGAAGCATGGTTTTTAGAGTTTAGAATGCTCATCTCCTTTCCTTTGCCCCTTAAATACACACAGTTTTGTATGCCTGCCTCTTTCTCATCCTTCTGGCCTTAGCTTCAAATTTGTCTCCTTAGAGAGCGCTTTCCTGCCCATGCTTAGAAAGCATGGGCAGGAAAGCTCTTTCTTTTATTCTTCATCACATCTTTAATATTTCCCCAATTATTCTTATCAAAATTTACATTGGAATCTTTGTTTATAATCTGTGTACCCTGCTGGATTATAAACTCCCAGAGAACAGGCACCATGTCTGTCTCGTTTATCATTTCAGCCTCAGCTTCTAATCTAACACAATGCCTTACACATTGTAGCACTCAAAAATATTAGTTGGGTGAATGAATGAAACATTGGGAATTAAATGCTCACTTAGAAATTAAATGTTCATTTAGAAAATAAACGTTCATTTAGATAATGCTTGCTTTCAAGGTAAAATTCAGTAATCTAAAAGAAAAAGGTTTGCTTAGGCAGTAGTGCCCTTGTTTTTGAAATGAAATGTAAGTTTTAAACATACGTCCAGTTTTGCTTATTTTACTGGAAGCAAACTTCCAGTATTTTTGTATGATTGCAGCTCATCTTTCTTTTGGACTAAGAGCATATCTGTTTTGACTAGAAACCAGAAGAATATTGTGATATATCATTTTCCATTTAAGGAATATTGCAAATTAAGGAATGTTTAATGATTACTTTACTTTTAAAGCATTTGCAAATTTCAGTATGTTTAACAGAGCTGAATGGTAAGGAACACACAGAATGTGTTGGTTAGAAATAATTCATTTCCTCCAGGAGCGGACAATCCAAGGCCAAGCATAATCATATGAACACATAAAGATGTAAAGTGCCATGAAAAAACACTGTAAAGTTGTTTTTAGCACATTATAACCATAGCAAAAAATATGTTAGATAATCCAGTGAGTAGTTTGTTGTCTCTTTGGTATTGTTTGAGGGTGTCAGACAGTTTATTCTTTTAAAATCTCTAGAAATTTCACTCCTAGATATTAAAGATAGTAGAGACTAGAGATATCAATACTTTCGTATTCTCTAGTCATGTAAGGAAATGCAGACATCTCTGGGTGCTAAAAACACTTCTAACCATTATCAGCTAATCCTTGAGGAACTCACTGTAAGAACCATGATAAACCACAACTAAACTATTGCCTAATAAGTGCTAGGAGACCACTGAGCACAGTATATCGGGGCTATATTCATACAAGAGGAGTGCCTGATCCAGTCTTGGGGAGATAGCATCTAGGCTGAGTCTCAAAGGATGAGTAGATGTTGGCTGGGCAGAGGAAGATGTTGCGAACAAAAATACTAAAACTCCCACATCTCTCTCCCCCAAAACTTTACCTTTCATTTGTAAAAGAGAGGCAGGGAATGGTGGCGAAACTCACTTGAAGTGGTTCAGAAGGTCTGGAGCACAGGGTTTAAATGGAGGTGAGTTAGTAGAAGAGACTGGAGAGATGGCAAGGTTCAGAGTTGAAATGATTTTACATGCTATTCTTTGGATTTGGATTTAATCCTGAAGGCAGTAGGGAGTCCAGGAAGGATTTTAAGCACTGGTGCAATATAATCAGACTTTTGTTGTCAAACTACCTCCCCCTACCACTTTTACAAGTATAATGGGTTGATGAGAATACATAATGCTAGAGACAAGGGCAGTAGTTGGGAGACTCTTACAGTAATCTGGGTGATAAATGATGAAGATATGAAATAAGGCAGTCATGGTGGAGGTGGAGAGGCAGGACAGATTTTGAAAAATTTAGGAGCCAAATGGCCACGACTTGACAACTGTGTGTAAAGGGTGAAGTAAGCTCTTAGGATGCCTGACTTGCTCAACTGACTGCTGTATACATAATATCTATTTGTCTTTGTCTGTTTATGTCACTGACGGTCAGCTCTCTGAACCCATCTAGTTTCAGGACCAGTGTTCTCTTGAGAGGGTGGTGGGGAAGTGGCTTCTTTTATTGTTTTAGTTATTCTAAAGAGTTTATAACATGAATATGAGTACTAGAAGTGACTACAACTTGGGATGTAGTGGGGGTAGGATGGGAAATAATAGAGCAGTAATAAAAAGGGAGAAAGGAAAGAAGGCAAAGAAAAAGGGGAGAACAAGGTCAGGACTATTTGAATCCATTCCTAATAGGAAGGAACCCTAATAAATATCTTTGCTTATAATACTTTTTCCTGCTGGATATATTAACGCCATGTAATCTTTTCCAGGTCTGTCTTCCTTTTATTGAACATTCCTTGCTCCCATTGACAATTTAGTCTCAGTGAATTTCTCACCAACTGGTTTTGTTTCATTCTTTGGGTGTTTAAAACTATTATGCAGGGCTTCCCTGGTGGCGCAGTGGTTGAGAGTCTGCCTGCAAATGCAGGGGACACGGGTTCGAGCCCCGGTCTGGGAAGATCCCACGTGCCGCGGAGCAGCTAAGCCCGTGAGCCACAATTACTGAGCCTGCGCGTCTGGAGCCTGTGTTCCGCAACAGGAGAGGCCGCGATAGTGAGAGGCCCGCGCACCGCGATGAAGAGTGGCCCCCGCTTGCCACAACTAGAGAAAGCCCTCGCACAGAAACGAAGACCCAACACAGCCATAAAAAAAAAAAAAAAAAAAAAGCCGGAGCGCAGCAACGAAGACCCAATGTAGCCATAAATAAATAAATAAATCCAGTAATTATATTAAAAAAAAAAAAAGTCAAAAAAAAAAACTATTATGCAGTCTTTGTTGTATATGTTAGATTCAATTAGGACAAACTTCCTTTTTTTGTATATCTTCCTATATACCTTCCTAATTTCCTTCTGAGGAAATTTTGGAAATGCGAGTGTATTTTAGGAAAATATAGAGAGGAGATTAGCTGTGGAAATGACATGTTGCAGTTGATGAAGATTCTTTTCCTCTTTATATGAGCTTACTGAATTATTGCAGAATTTATAAATTTTGTTGGATTTTGTGATGGGAAGTTCTAGAAATAGGATTAGAGCTAGGATTATAGAAAGGGAAAAGTTGAGAACAGGTTTAGACCCAGGAGTGATATAATATTGTTTCACCTACTCTCTCTCTATAATTATTATCAAAAAACTGGTGGGCAACTATATAGTATAAATTAAGCTAAGAATGAACAACTTTTATATAGTTTATATATTATGAAAATGTATTATATGTATATTATATATACACGTCAAAAAGCTCTAATTTATATTTTCCATACAACATCCTGCAACTAGGCTTCTGGGATGCTAAAACTGGGAAAAAAGGATACACTGAATAATATAGCTAGATAGCAGAATAACCACAGTGGTGTTTATTGGTATTTGATGCTTTGGTATTGTTCAGTTGACAGATGGAGATGATGCTGACATCCATCTTGTTTTGTTGGCGTATGAAGTGTCTATTAAAATTGTTGTAATGGTTTGCTTCTCAGGCACATACATGAAAAATCTGTTTAATCACGTATTACATCACACATAATTCCTTTTGACCGAAAGCTGAAATAATTAATTAATGCTTTTATTGGCACAAAATTTTTTTTTGTCAAAAGTGAATTTTGTGGTGGAGGTAGCTAGGTGTTCATCAACGATTTATGTTCCTCTTTCATAGAGTTGTTGCTATGCAGTAGCTGTCTAGCCCTGGACTGCCTTTTCCAGCTCCTCTTGTATCTAGGTGGGTTCATGATATAGAGCTCCGGCTGATGATTATCCTCCCCCTCTGGCCCCCAACCCTGCATTCGATTTTACATGAATAAGAGATATAATTCTGTGTTAAGTCATTGTGATTTTGGAGGCATATCTTTTACTGTGGCTAATATCAACTAATCTAATACAAATTCTCTTATGATTACTGCCTGTTACTTATTTAACTTTGGAAAAGCTTTAAAGTTCACATCTGCACTGGTCAAATCCAGAAGTACTTCCATGGTACTGAATTTTACCATCACAGGCTGATCTCACTTCAACGATTGTTTGGTCTAACCTAACCTATATCTTAACTCAGTCATTGATTCTTGAATACAGAATTTATCAGGAAGTGTCTTTTCCACCTGCTTGGTGACAATTGTGCTGTATCCCAACTGAGGATTTGTTGTTGACGTTTCGGGAAAGTACTTATACTGTATCTTAACAGAGATACTTGCTCTGGAAGCTAACATAGCATATAGACTTAATGACGAGAAAGAAAAATTCACAACGCTAAGGATCCATTTTAGAACAAATTGAAGCTTCATGTTAAAAGTTTTGCAGGTTGAAGGCTAATGGTTAAACTCCATCTCCAAGCTCTTAAGGTTAGGAAGATTTACAAAACTGGCAGGTGAATTTTATAAGACCAGAGGGAGATATATAGTTGAATGTTGTTGAACTTTACCACTGCATTTTACATATTTTTCCATTCACCACTCCAGATCTACTGCATTATTTTTTTTCCCACTTTGCTTTGTACTATAGGAGGCTGACCTCTGTGGATTGCACCAGCAGGCTCCCTTGTTCTCTGACCTCCAGGTGGGTTCTGTTGATGTGAGACGTTGGCAGATTGGATGGAAGCAGAATGAGGTCAGGTTATTTGTTCCCAGGTTTCCTCCATACCAGTCTGGTGGCCCTCTTAGTATAGCTATTTTTCTTCTGGTTCTGGAAATTGCTTCCCACTGTTGCTAGCCCCCATACTGCACTTTCCCTTGTTGGTTTCCTTAAACCCTGCCCACACCTTTGTAAAACAGTCCCTTTATTAAACTCTCTTTAGTTACTCTGTTTGAATATGCCATCTGTTTCCTGCCAGGACCCAGACTGATACACCGGAGTTCAGTAAAAATTTATTGGGATTATGAATGTGAATGGACCATGACTTTAGGTATTCACAACCCACTTCCTTCTATGTAATCATAGTAATCTTTTTACGAATCCCTCTCTGTGTCATGTTCTTTAACTCTTTGATTATGCACATCCTCTTACTTTACCTGATATGCTGTTTTGTGCCTAGCTCCATTGCTGTGAAGATATACATCTCTCTGATGTATTTCCACCAGTTGGGTGTCTCTCCTTTCAATTTCCATAGCATTTTGTAAATAATTATTTTATAATGTTTCAGATTTTCAATATCAGTTACTAATCTCTATGTTCTTCTTAGTATAACAGGTTTCTTTGATGTCATGGACCAAGTTTTAATCATCTTTTAATGCCCAGGGTAGTACCAGGCACGTAGTTGTGAGTCAATAAACATTTGTTAATAAAACCTGGAGGTCATTCTAATTTCCTCCCTCTTCCTCAGTCCTCAAATATAATCAGTTACCAAATCCTGTCATTATTATCTCCCAAATATCTTTGAAATCTGTCTCTTTCTCTCCATCTTCATTGTCACTGCATTGTTTCATGCCTTTACTATATTTTCCTTAATTATTCATTTCTAAACACGGATCTTTACTTCAGGCTCACTTCCTGTAATCCAACCTCTATAATAGTACAACACTCTAACATACAAATTTAATGTTCTTAATATTCTTCAGTACCTCCCCATTGCATTTATGATATAGTTCAAACTTCTAGGTATATCATAGAAGTCCCTTTGTGATGTTTTATCAACCTTTATATTCTGGCAGTCTTTCATGAGCACTGCCTGTTTTGATTGTATCAAAATATTTGAAGTGAGTTCCCCATTTTTTTTTTTTTTCCATCTTCTGTTGTAGTTTAGCATATACTGTTCTCTATGACTAGAAAGCCCTAGGCACTTTTCTCTGGCTGAGTCCTCCTAGGTCTTAACTGAGATTCATCTCAGGTTTCCAATCTTTTGGAAACTGGGTTAGATGACTCTCGTTTGTGCTCTTACAAACTCTTGTTATATACTTCTATTATATACATTAATACTACATTAATACTCAATACCCAACATTTATTGAATGCTTACTGTGCTGTTGCTATGCTCTATTATATATGTATTATCTGATTCAGCCGCTACAACAATCTTATGAGATAGTTATTATTTTTCCCAGTTTTACAGATAAAAAAAAAAGAAGACTCCAGTTATATGCTCAGAGTTTTCAGTAGGGAGCGAGGATTTAAGCCCAAGCAGTCATATTCCAGAATTTGTACTCTTAATAACCACACCTTATTATGTTATAGTTGGTGACTTCTTCCTCTTTTCTGATAGATTGTAGAAAAAGGACAGTGTTCCCAGTGGGTGGTCCATTGTAAGTGGATATAAATTTTTTTTTGAATGAATGATTAAATCTGGCACTGCCTGACTGACAGAGTGGATAGCTGCTAATACCTCAAGAAATGATTATCTTTAGGATTTAGTGGTCGCATTTGTAAGAGGTTTATTGTTACTTCTCTTGGACATGAGAGCTATTGGTTATGGTGCATGGTATTAAACTAACAAGTAGTGGGCAGCAGATCAAAACAGTTGAGAACAAAATACATTTAATAAGTATTATTTTTTTCATTTAAAAAACTTTTCATTTAATAAACATTTATTTAAGGATGTGAGAGATTAAGCCACCTTTTGCTGGTGCACCAGTAGACACTGTTTTTTTGCTGTAGTGTCAAGTATTTTTCTATTTGAAATAGTAGTTAGCATTTTAGAGAATTCCACCAACAAAAAAAATTCTCTGGACAATAATAATGGTGGTATTGCAGGGATAGGAAGCTTTGAGGACAAAGCATCTTTGTTAAGACCAGGTTCAATGTCTAGAATATGAGGTGATGAAGTTGATTTCTAGATGATAAACAATATAAAGAATATTAGCATATGGTCAGTGACCACTCTTCAAATATGTTAACAAGAATAAGGTAACATGGTAACAAAGTTGAGCCAAAGAAATGAACCAGAAGGTGTGTGTAATAGCTGTTTCATTTGAGGTAATCTATGGCTAAGATTTCCTTAAAGAGGCTTTACCCTATCTATACCTCATTTTTTTTTTCTTTTTTACCTCATGTTTAATTTCTTAAAAAATTTCCCCCTTACTTTGTAATTATGTTCTTAATGGTAAAATTCCAGTATATTTTTGTTGATATGATAGTGAGAGCTTAGAGTACTCCTAGAGAGGTGTTGTTGTGGTACCATTGGTTGTCTTAGCTGAGATCTGAAGAGGAGTGTGTAAAATTGAGGAAAGAGAAGTGGAAATTCAAGAGTATGAGACTAGTGTTCACTTTTTATCTTAAGCCTCTTCCATGTAGGGTTTTCTTTGAATTTGAATATATCTCTAGACTTGTAGCAGGAATTGAAGGAGGGAATTAATATTTCTTCAGTGTCTACTATGTACTAGGATCCAGGTTACAAAGCTTATCAGAACACAGATCTGTACCTAGATCTTTCTAACTCCAAAACCCAGTCTCTTTCCATCACATTGCTGTTTAGTCTTATGGAAAATAGTTAAGAGCCTAGTGCTGAAGCACTTGGACTCTGGAGTCAGACAAGCTTGGGTTTGAATCCCAGCTCTGTTACTTGGTAGTTGTGCACCTCAGTGTCTTTATCTGTAAAATGGGGATAATAATACCTACTTCATAAGCTGTTATGAGGATTAAGTTTACATTTATAAAGCTCTTAGAAGAGTTCCTAGCACATAATAAACATCATGTGTTTGTTAAATAAATAAATTAGCTGAAAGAGGAAAGCATTGATAACTATGGAGAATATCAATCCAGTTTATCTTCAATAAATACTTTTATGAATCCCCAATATTTTAATACCTGTTGAAAAGACATTGCTACTTCCTTTAATAAAGTATGACCTAGATCTTCCAAGGTTATAAGTAGTATCCCTTGTATTAATTAGTTTTCTACTACTAACAAACTTAGTGGCTTAAAACAATACAAATGTATTATCATACAGTTCTGTTAAGTCAGAAGTCTGACATGGGTCTTACTGGACAAAATCAAAAGAACTGGCTGTGTTTCTTTCTGGAAGCTAGCAGGGGGATGTTTCCTTGCTCATTTGGGTTGTTGAAAGAATTCAGTTCCTTGAAGTTATAGGACTGAGATCCCCATTTCCTTCTTGGCTATCAGCTGAATGCTGTTTTGACCTCCTAGAGACCTCTCTCCAGTCTTGCACATAGCCTCCTACGTCTCAGAACCATCAAAGGGGCATTCAGTTCTTCTCAAGATGCCATCTCTTTGACCGTTCTTCTGTCACTGCATCTCTCTCTGTCCACAGCTGGGAAAGATTTTTCTCTTTTAAGGATTCATATGATTAGATTGGGCACACCCAGATATTGCAGAATAATCTTCCCATCTTAATCACATCTCTAAAATCTCTTTTACCATGTAAGGATACATATATTCATGTTCCTGGGATTAGAACATGAACATCTTTGGGCAACCATTATTCTCCTTACATTTCTATAGTAAGTGCCACTAGATATAAGTTTGGATATATGTTTTTATAAAGGAGACATTGAGCTACTCTTATTTTTAAAAATGTATTTTGTATTCAGAGACACAAATTCTAGAATGGTATCTCTGAAATAATATTTTACAATGTACTTTTCCATAGGTTTATTATACTTTATTGCCCTCAAATTACTGCCAATCTGCTCTTCACTTTTCATTTATTTAAGTTTCCTCTTGAATTAAAATACTGATCAAATGGGAAGTGGGGTTGGGGGGTTGGCGGCAAGCAGTGAGAGTTGTTCTTAGCTCTGCACATAAAGAACACTTAAGTACTCTTCCTGAGTAGTCTTTTCCGTTAATAATTGGATTTATTTTTATAGATTGAGGAATAAATAAATTTGCCATATGACTAACATAGTGAAGAGTTATTGAAACCTTTCCAAATGCAACATTTTCATTATCTGATGGCCATTTTAAAAGACTCAGTATAAACTTTATATTATAGTATGAGTAAATAACGATTGGGATTTAGTCTTTGACGAGAATGTAGTTTTTCTTGGCATGTTTGGTTGAAGAGCCATTTCTTACCCCACAATAAATGTGCTTTCATATATTATTTTTCTTTCTTATAATTTTTAGCCAAGAAGTCTGATTTAATGAAAAGATATAGTATGTAGTATGACTTAAATTTTATGTCAGTGGTTAAAATGTAATTTATTGTTTTCACTTTAGTACATAAAATATTAAAAGTAGCTATGAAATAGCTAGAAAAAGAAAATAACCAAGGTTGTCCTTCAAAACTACTAACACAAATTCATGTTTCAGCATATTGGTTTTTTTTTAATATATGTTAGTAATTACCATTCTTTTTTTTTTTTGGCTGTGTTCGGCATTCGTTGCTGCGTGCGGGCTTTCTCTAGTTGCGGCGAGCAGGGGCTACTCTTCGTTGCGGTGTGCCGGCTTCTCATTGTGGTGGCTTCTCTTGTTGCGGAGCACGGGCTCTAGGCACGTGGGCTTCAGTAGTTGCAGCACACATGCTCAGAGGTTGCGGCATGTGGGCTCTAGAGTGTATGGGCTTCAGTAGTTGTGGCGCGCGGGCTCTGTAGTTGCGACTCATGGGCTGTAGAGTGCAGGCTCAGTAGTTGTGGTGCACGGGCTTAGTTGCTCCACAGCCTGTAGGATCTTCCTGGACCAGGGATTGAACCTGTATCCCCTGCATTGGCAGGCAGATTCTTAACCACTGCGCCACCAGGGAAGTCCAGCATATAGTTTTATATGTTGGAGTAGACTAGATAACAGAGTCCAATCAGGAGACAGAAACTACAATAGTAATTTGAACAGGGAAATTTTAATATAAAGGTTTATTAACTTGTAGCAGAGAACAGCCACCTCCTTTAGGGCTGAGGCTGAGTACTCAAGGAAGGAACAAACTTGGAAGAGGTCCCTTCCCCCATGACTAAGGCTGAAATTCAGCCCTTTTTGGAGGTCGTGGCAGTGTCCCATTGAGCTGCCACCAGCTGGGGCAAGCAGGCAGGAAATCATCTGTGGGGATTTTGGCTGCTGAGAAGATGGCTGGAGTGCTCAGGAAAGTCCCTCACTGGGGAGCCACCCACGGGTGTCCATGAAACTTGTTGGGATACTGCCTGCTGGGATGCTGCTGAAATTTCTGGAACGATGCCTGTTGGGGTGCTGTTGAAAAGTGCTAGGAGAGTGAGTGCCACTGGGTATCCTGTAAGCTCCTGGCAGCCAAGCATCGCAGGAAACACTACGGAACTCCCAGAACCAAAAAGAAAAGCCCCTTCTTCCTTTTGCTCTGGCTCCCTCTACTGACAAAACTTAACATTGTGCCAACTGGTAAAGGAGAAACGGTCATAGAGTCCAGATCCAGTATCACCAAGTAGGACAAAGAAGGATGGATTAGGAGCTGAGAGGCAATACATGTATAAATTTACGGTAGGCTATGCTATCCTCAAATATCAGTAGCTTAAAACAATATAGATTTATTTCTTTTTCGTGCTATATGTTTTTTCTGGCTCAATTGGGGTCTTCACTCCACAGTCAACACTGAGAGCAGATGAAGAGAGAGACTGGTGAATTGCAAGTTGTCTCTTAAAGTTTACTCTCAGAAATATGTATATAACTTCTGCTCACATTTCATTGGCCATACATAGCAAGTTACATGATCCTGCCTAACTCAGGGTAGAAAAGTGTAATCCTACCATGGATAGAAGCAGAATCAGAAATATTTGTTGAAAAATATAACTACCACAGGATTGACAGGATTGGTATTAGAAAGTTTGTCAATCCCTAGAATAATTATTTATAATTCTGCCTTTAAAAATTGTTTAATTTGCTTTGTAGTTTTTAGGAATTTTAGTGAAAAATAGTATCAACATAAAAATTGATGGTGCTCTTAACTTCTGGGTCAGTGACCTCAAATCTGACAGTGACCTTACTCATTTGTGAAAAATAGGGAGGGTGAAACATATTTAAGCAGCAGGAAATATAGTTTTTGAAGGTTAGATACAGACTTTAAATTTTTGCATTAAAAATTTTTATATTAACTTATGCTTACATGATATTACATGAAATATGAAATGTGTCTTTTTATGCAGAAAAAGGTTTTTTCACTTATGGTCAGTCTTGAATAAGGAATAAAAAACAAGATTTGGGTATCTGGATTAGAGTCCTGGCTCCATCATTTACAAGCTATGTTATCTTGAAGAAGTCACTTCAACTCCCTAAACTCTGTAAATGGAGATCGAAAACACAGGTCCAAAATTCCTTAACTGAAACTTGTTTTGCCAGCTGTGTTTTAGAATGCAGGTATTTTGGAGTTTAGAAATGTAAAGGTGCATATACCATGGAAATGTGTAACTCTTAGCGGGTCAGGACAGCAGCCCCTAAGCGAACACATTTATATTTCTCTAGTGAAACATGAATATTTACAAGTAGGTTAAATAAAGACTATATAAAGCCTCATGCTAATTCATTCAGATCAAGAATTTTGGCACAGACTCACAAAAAAAGTTCTGTTTTCAGAGCTTTTGGATTTTGGAATCATGGATAAGGAATTAGGGTCTGTAGTATCTTTCTCATAGGGTTAAGGTGACACTGTAAATGAAAGTGCCTGTGAGCTATAAATTGCTATAACATGTTAATTGTCATAATCACAGTGGCCATTGATGTTATAACTGTCACCAGCCATTTAAAATATTCCTGTATTGCTAGGTGCCTGAAAGATGGGAGGAAGGGATGGAGTGGTAGAAGCTAGTTGGCAGGGGTCAGTTGTACAGGGCCTTGTATGAAGGACTGGTGTTCAACTGATGTGTACCAGTACAGAGATACTAGTTATTAAAATATTGAATCACTTTCATGCAGATTGGTAACTTTTATTGGAGAATGTTACCTAATGATGTTGTCCAGTGCAATCTGTAGGGGTGAATGACATGTCCTAGTAACGTTGCTGGTGTGGATTAATGTGGTCCTTGGAAGGCACACAGTGACTGGAGCTGGAGCTTTAGTGCCTGCCTAATACTTCAGCATTTCCTGTTGTTGGAGGTAATGGAACAGGCTGCAGTGCAGGTAGTTTCTGTGGTGCCATTTTTGGGGGGAATGTCCTGAGGCACAGGGGTTTCATACCTTGTGGGAAACACTAGCATCCATATGCTATGTGACAATGACATGCAGGCAGCATGCCCAGTTGCCTTACAGCTGCAGCAAAGTGCTGCTGGGTACCAGGGACTAATGACTGTCATTTTAATGAGAAAGATGTTGGGAAAAGCTTGGTATGGTTCTAAATATCAAATCATGGCCCCTTTAAAGAGATTAAATCAACACATCTAAAACTTAACCAGTGATTTGGAAATTGTTAAAATGACTATGTGTATAATTTATGCTACAACTCTTATTACAGTAGTCCCCCTTAATCAGCTGGGGATATGTTCCACAGCCCCCAGGGGATGCTTGAAACTGTGGATAGTACTGAACCCCATATGTGCGTTTTTTTCCTGTATGTAAGTACCTATGATAAAGTTTAATTTATAAATTAGGCACAGTAAGAGATTAACAACAATAACTAAAAATAACATAGAACAATTATAACAATATACTGTAATAAAGGTTATGTGAATGTGCTCTCTCAAAATATTGTACAAATTTCATGCTTTTTCCATCTTAACTTATCATTCAAGTGGCCATAACTTTTGAAGTTTGAGGTGCGACAGCAAAACTAGTGCAAATTTCTTTTTCCTTCTTCACAGTTTCACAGATAGAGAATTTGATCTTACATTAAATCTTAACAACCTCAGCATACAATTTTTTTCTTTCATTATTAAGTTGAGAACTTTCACCTTTTCACTTAAATGAAATACATTATGGCTTCTCTTTGGCATTTACAAATTGCCAGCGTTGCTAGTCTTATGCTCTGGGACCATTATTAAGTAAAATAAGGGTTATTTGAACAGAAGCACTGTGATACTGTGAGAGTTGATCTGATAACCAAGAAGGCTACTAGGTGACAAATAGGCAGGATGAGCTGGGCAAAGGGATGATTCACATCCTGGGTGGGACAGAGCAGGACAGCTTAAGATTTCATCACACAGTTCAGAATGATGTGCAATTTAAAACTTATGAATTGTTTATTTCTGAAATAAACATTTTCCATTTAATATTTTTTGACTGCTGTTGCCCGCGGATCACTGAAGCTGCAGTAAGCAAAACCGCAGATAAGGAGGGACTACTGTACACAGTAAGCATCTATAGCTTATTTGGAAAAAAGAAATTTATTTATTTATTTTTAAATTTATTTATAATTTTTAAAAAACGTTATACAATTTTTTTTTAAATTTGTTTTTATAATTTATTTATTTTTGGCTGCGTTGGGTCTTCGTTGTTGCGTGTGGGCTTTCTCTAGTTGCGGTGCACAGGCTTCTCATTGTCGTGGCTTCTCTTGTTGTGGAGCATGGGCTCTAGGCGCAGGCTTTAGTAGTTGTGGCACGTGGGCTCAGCAGCTGTGGCTCGTAGGCTCTAGAGCGCAGGCTCAGTAGTTGTGGCGCACGGGCTTAGCTGCTCCGCGGCATGTGGGATCTTCCCAGACCAGGGCTCGAACCCATGTCCCCTGCATTGGCAGGCGGATTCTTAACCACTGCGCCACCAGGGAAGCCCCTACAATTTTTAAAAGTTACTTTCCATTTATAGTCATTTCAAAATATTGACTATATTCCCCATGTTGTACAACACATCCTTGATCCTATCTTACACCCAATAGAAATTTACTTTTAATGTTAATTTATATATTTATTTGTATATTAATTTTATATGGTTGTATCAGTTGTTAAATATTTAGAACCATCTATGCTTGTATGCCATTTAAAGAAATTTGAATTTATATCACTGGCATGTTTGATTGCCGTGAAAGATTTTGAAATAAGAGCATGTTAGGGCCTGTATATTCATAAATTCCATTGATTTAGTGTCAGAAAATCTAGCTAGCGTGAGAGTTCTCACCAGTGTATTTCCACCAGTATTGCCAGTGTCTCGTATTCTGGAATCTTGTGTTTCTATCCTGGATTTATCCTCTGTATGGTTTCAGAGTAACGTCTTAAAAATCAAATTTAAATCATTCATTCCCTAGTTTAAAGACCTCTTTAGCCTTCCTCTTGCTTTGGATAAAATTCAGACTCCTTACTTTTGTACACAAGTTCCTTCACAGTCTCTCCCCAAACTCTTTCCAGCTCATCATCCACCTTTCCCTTTCATAGATCTTTTCTTTTAGCCATAAGATTTTCACTGTTCCTGGAGCACTGAAGTAGGGAAAGGGGGACCCTCTTATAAGGGGAGCATATATGGAATATATGATTTAGTGAATTAATATATCATATATACTATGTATCTTAAATATTTGAGATTGGGAACAAATCAGTGGTGCTTTCATTTAAAAAGTTATGCTAAAACTATCTTTTTTTAAAAAAATTAATTATTTGGCTGCGCTGGGCCTTAGCTGCGGCACGTGTTATCTTTGTTGCTGTGTGCGGGATCTTCACTTGCGGAGTGTGGGATTTTTAGTTGAGGCATGTGGGATCTTTCGTTGCGGCACGCGGGATGTTTAGTTGCAGCGTGCGTGATCTTTAGTTGCGGCATGCGGGATCTAGTTCCCTGACCAGGGATTGAACCCGGGTCCCCTGCACTGGGAGCGCAGAGTCTTAGCCGCTGGACCACCAGGGAAGTCTCTAAAATCATCTTTTGAAGAGACTCACATACCACTAAGGACATAAAACTCTCATTACTCATTTTCTTCAACTTCAATAGGAAATCTTATGGAATTGTTTTGGAACACATGCTTCCAATCTGCCACCAGATTTTGCAGCAGGAATTTATATAACCATGCCATAGCTCAAACTGTCGTGAGACAGTTTACCATATGTTTCAATATTTCCAATGTTTTCAAACACTCTCCTCTTTCCCACCCTTTCCAGTTCACATTTCTCAGCTCTGTCCCGGCTTTTACCCTATAATTCTCATTCATTTCTGTGATTCATGAATAATATATGTTATAGCCTTCCCGTTGAGGGTCAGTTCTCTACTGTTTCTCTTTTCCTGGACCCTTTTCTAGGCTATTAACATAAGCAATGCTTTATCCTCAGTTAGCACTCCTGATTCCTGCTCTAGGTTCAGTAGTCTAATCTCAGTCCTTTATGGCTTTGCTACTTGTCTTTTACCTCTGTTTAAAGTAATTAGAGTCAGAAACATTATGATTTAGAGCTGGCTGGTTCCTTTAACAATATAAGATGGAGTTCTAGTAAAAATTTCCCTCTTATGGATCCTGTTTTTGTGTGGTTAGAATTTAGGGGAATTTATATAGTCTAAGTCAATTCAGATAGCTTATATAAGTAGCCGGATTTTTATGATTGCAAATATTGATTTTTCTTCTTATTTTCCTCCTTATTCTATGTTTCCTTAGCTGTTTTCAAGGAGTTAAAGCAATGCAGTGTGTAAGCAGCGTAACGGGAAGGCTTTGGCATTAGTCAACTCTGGGTCATATCCTAGTTTGCCAGTTACTAGTTGTGTGACCTTGGGCAAGTCACTTAATCTCTTGGATTCTCTGTTGCTTTAACTATAAATTGAGGACAATAACACCTGTTTCATAGGGTTGTGGTGAGACGCAAGTATAATGTACCAGGTACACAGAAGATTTATGATGAACATTAATAGGAAAAAATAAGCGCTATGCATTTTAGGTTACTTTTTCTGCTACGCATCTTGTGCTTGCCATCCCTATATGAAGTTAGATTCATTCGTTTATATGAAGGTCAATCTTGAGATTAGAAGATGAGACTAGAGTGAGAGGAAGTGAGAAGAACATCGGTGAAATTCATCTGGGTATTTGTCCTTGAACATTTTCTTCACTAAAAGATTCTTTAGATTGAGTATAGCAAATGGCCCTCTTGAGTCCGAAAGGTGGTTTTAAAAAATTTTTTAAATAAACAACATGCTGAAAATAGTTAATCAGAATCTCAGCTTTGCTCTATTCTTGTCATTAGTAACCTGACAATTGTATCTTAAAGTCTTTTTACAACTAATTAAAAAGTAATAGTATTAAAACAGTTGTTTTTTTAAATTCTGCAAATAACTTATCCAAATGTAAGCCCTGCTATGGACTTAATATGTAGTTTGACAAGTGTGTATTTCAAAGATGTTCATAACTTTTTCAAATTGACCAGATAGTAGTACTTCTAAATTTATATTAATTCTCTTTGGGAGAATGGATTCTCCTCCATTCTTGTTTTTAATACCTGCAGAACATTTAATTGCAATTACAGCAAAAAAAGTTCAGCATTCCAGTATTCATTTTTGCTGTATGTTTTGCCTTTATCTCTGCCCTGGAGTCAAGCCAAATGTGGAACACAGCTTTATTTCCTGGATTTTAAAATTTTACTCATATCAGACAGCCGTGTTCATAGACTTTCTCTGGAGATTTAGGGATAATGATGATGGGATTTCCACATAGTGGATAATTCAAAGTTGAATTAGACTCTCCCACTCTTAAAAAGTCTCTGAGCCTTTTTCTGCCTATTTGGGTTCCAGTTTATGGCATATTGTTAGCCCTTCCTTCTTTTTGCTTTCCCTTTCTTTTCTCCTCCATTTGCTGCCCACTCACTTCCTCCCCACTCTCCAATTTCTGTTATTGATAATTTATATATATAACAGGTTAGCTGTGTTTTTTTGTTTTTGTTTTTGGCCATGCCACGTGGTTTGCGGGATCTTATTTCCCCACCAGGGATTTAACCTGGGCCCTGGGCAGTGAAAGCGCCGAGTCTTAACCACTGGACTGCCAGGGAATTCCCAGGTTAGCTATGTTTTTGTTTTTTTCTTTCAGTCTATTCCCTTGAAGTTCCCCTTCCACTGTGAAGTAGCTTATCCAGATATTTTCCTATTTTTTTCTCTATTCTGTTGCAAACATTTTTCTGTAAATTGCTGTTTAGTTGCTCTTGGTTGGTTTTTAGGGGATTCCTTCAGACTATATGTTCACTTGGACCTGAATAATATTAAAATGTGGGTAAGAGTTTTACAGCATCTACTTAAGAGAAAGGTTAAGGAACACTAGATGAATTATAATTAAATTTCACCAATATTTTCCTTAGGTTTATATGGAGTAGAGTGATAACCTTGATTAATAAATCCTCTGAGGACATAGCTCTTAGTAAAATAGAAAAAAAATCAGTAGTCTTGTGAAACAGGATTGTTGTGATTCTTGTGGCCCAAAGACCATGTTTCTAATGACAATGCAGTTTCTATTTATCTGCCCAAGTTTGATGATAAAGAGGACTTGGCCACGGTACAATAGAGAACTTGTTGGAACCTGATCTCGGGTGGCCTCGGCCTGCAGCGGCTTGAAGCAGGATTTCGGTTCCTGGCCAGCGATTGAAGTCAGGCCGAGGCAGTGAGAGCACTGAATCCTACCATTAGACCACCAGGGGCCAGTGGCCAGTGACAAGGCCCTGACCCGTCAGCTTTGTAGAAATAAATTTCCACAAAGAGATGGAAAGCAGTGAAACAAGTGAAGTGTTTATTAGGAGGAAAAAGAATACGTGTGAATAGGCACACACGGGCGGGATCAGAGAGAGAGCCGTGCCCTTGTGGTAGTTTGAATCACTTATACGGGGCATTTCTTCCAGGTTTCCTTTGGCCAGTCATCTTGCTTTGCCTGGTTCTGAGTCTGTATTTGGTTTATCTCAGGGTCCTCCCATGTGTGTGCGCATCCCGTAGCCAAGATGGATTACAGCAAAGAGGCCTATGGGTAGGTTGACATCACTCCGTTTTTGACCTCCAAAGAGCCTCTCTGCGCTTGTATAGTCGGGAAGGTCTCCTTGACCTCGAGTATGAGAAATATGTGGTCTTTGTCTGTTATCTGGGCAGGGCTCAGCTTGTCTCTTGCTCCTGCTATTTTGGAATATCTGTCCACAGGGGACAAACTCCAGATGCTCAGCCTGGGGCCCATCTATCTCCTGCCTCAGAACCTATCTTGCATTCTTCCTAGTTTTCCCGTTTGATACTTTTTCCCTATTTGTAAATGACTTCTTTGGGCATTTACTGCCATCCTATTCTTTAATCTTCTCAATCTCTACCACTTAGAAAAAGAGTGATCAATCATTTATATTTTCTCAAATGGAAAATAATAAAAAAAAGTAAAATTTCCAAATGGCTAATAATAAAGTTATAACGTTAAGCAGATATGTATTTATAAGTTCAGCCAGTTATTAGTAAGTTATGTGTATGAGAAGACAGGGCAAGAATTGTGTATGATGTATCACTCTATTCCTTTTTGTGGTTAGTTAGCATAATGCCTGACACATAGTAGGTGTTCAGTAATAAGTTAATGAAGGAATTAAAGACACCTTGTTTAAAGAATTTCAAGGTACTGATAGAAGATATGAAGGGGTACGGTGACAGGGAATTTTAGAGTAGCATTAGAAATACTCTAAAAGCTGACTCTGAAGGTAAACCTGAATTAATCATTTTGGTATAGCCATTAATGAGGATGTGGGGTGTGTGTGTGTATGTGTGAGTGAGAGAGAGAGAGAGAGAGAGAGAGGGACAGATGCAGAGACATACACACATACATAGATACATATGGGGGAAGCACATGAGAAATGGTTTACTCTTCACCATAGAGGAGTAAGTGTGAAGGTCTTGAATCTTCAGTATCCATTCTGTGTTAAAGGATTTCCTGCCAAACTGTACAGAGTATTTCTAATACTACTCTAAAACTCCCTGTCACTGTACCCCTTCATTTCCTGCCAAACTGCCACCTTCAATTTTGGATTGAGCATCAACTTACTTGCCATCTATTATTTGCCTAAAAAAGATATGATTGACTTTGAGTCCACCTGCTTTTCTGGATGCCTTAGGAGTAAAGGTGAATTAGAAGTAGAATGATCTACTTATAAAATAAAACCCTGTTTAGAATCATCCATATCATTAATTAGATTAATGATTTCCAGGATTGTGACTCTAACCAATTGTTAAAACAAATATAAATCCTCTCTGGAGGAAGATAACATCATCCTAGGCCTCAGATAATTTCTATAGTTTTTACATAAAATGTTTTGCATGCACACCAAAAATAACCAGTCATACAGGAGACAAGATCATATGACTGCAACTAAGAGAAACAAAGACCATAGCAACAGGCTCACAAGGGATTCAAATAATGGAGTTCTCAGATACTCAATAGATCAAGCAGACAAAAAATTAATAGTAATATAGACTATGTGAGCAAAATGATTAATGTGCTGTACCTTATGACATATTAGAGCACTACACCCAACAACTGCAGAATACATACTCTTTTCAAATGCACATGGAATACTAAAATTGACTATATCCTGGATCATAAAGCAATTCCCAACAAAAATCAGACAATTGAAATATACGGAGTATGTTCTCTGACCACAGTGCTGGAAATCAATAAAAAATTGATAATTAGGGCTTCCCTGGTGGCGCAGTGGTTGAGAGTCTGCCTGTTGGTGCAGGGGACACGGGTTCGAGCCCTGGTCTGGGGGGATCCCACATGCCGCCGAGCGGCTGGGCCCGTGAGCCACACCTGCTGAGCCTGCGCGTCTGGAGCCTGTGCCCCGCGGCGGGAGGGGCCGCGATGGTGAAAGGCCCGCGCACCGCGGTGAAGAGCGGTCCCCGCACCGCGATGGAGAGTGGCCCCCGCTTGCCGCAACTGGAGAAAGCCCTCGCACGAACCGAAGACCCAACACAGCCAAAAATGAATAAAAAAAAAAAAAAAGATAATTAGAAAATTCGCATATATTTAGAAATCAAGAAATCCACTTCCAAAAAATCCAAGGATTAAAGAAGAAATCAAAAGAAACATTTAAAGATATTTTTACATGAATGATATTGAAACCACAACTTGTCAAAATTTGTATGTTGCAGTGAGGGTCCTTTGAAGGTAATTAATAGCTTTAAGGGCATATATCATGAAATAAGAATGGGTGAATATTTATGATCGAAGCATTTATCTCAAGAGAGTAAGAACAGAATCTCCAGCAAATTAAACCCAAAGAAAGCAGAATGAAGTAGATAATAAAGACGAGAGAGAAATTATTGAAAGGAAAAGCAAACCTAAAAGAGAGAAGATCAACAAAGAAAAGGTTAATAAAAGTTTAAAAAAAGTATCACTGATAACACTGTTAAAAAAAAGTAAAGAGAGAAAATATGGAACTAACCAATATCAGGAATGAAAAAGAGTACATCACTGTAGACCCTATAGACATTAAGAAAAGTAATTAAAGGCTATTATGATCTATCTTATGATGATACAGTTAAAATTCATTGATATGGACAAATTCCTAGAAAAAGCAACTTACTAAATGCTTACTAAAATTGCTACACGAAGAAACAGAAAACTTGAACTATCCTATAACTCTTAATGAAATTGAATCTGTAATTTAGGGACTTTCTCACAAGGAAAACTTTAAGACCAGATGGCTTACTAGACATATAAGAAGGAAATAATACTTATCTTAAACTCAGAGAATAGGAAAAATGAGAGTAATTAAAAATTCATTTTATGAGGTCAGCAAAACTTTGATACCCAAACCTGACATTACTATAAAGGAATATTACAGGTCAAATTTTTCTCAGGAATGTAGATGTAAAAAGCATAAAAAAATAGAAATCTATCAGGAAATAAAAAAGATAATAGATCATGATTAAATTGTGTATATTCTGGGAATGTAAGGTTGAAAATCAATGTGATTCACAACATTAGCAGAATAAAGAAGAAAAAAACTGTGATAATGTCATTAGATGTAGAAGATGTATTTGATATGATACATTATCCATTTTAGATAAAAAGTCTTAGCAAATTAGGAATTGTTAGGAACATTATTAATCTGATAAAAATATTACAAGACTCTGTAGCAGATACCTTACTTATATGTTAATATGTTGGAACATTCTCTTTGAGATAGGGAATGAGAAAATGATGCCCACTCTCACCATTTCTATTGAGTCCTAAGAGTACAATAAGGTAAGAAAAAGAAATACATTGTATAGGGATTGGGAAGAAAAAAAAGGCTTTATTATTTGCAGTTGTTGATATGGAGAGAATTAAAAAAAAAACAACTAAAAATATACTTTTAGAATTAATAAGGATTTTAGTAAGATTTCTGGATACAAAGTTCATATACAGGAATCAAGTGTATTTCTGTATAAACACAGCACCAGAAAATAAATCTAAAATATGATGATTTACATCAAATAACTAAAAATAAATCCAAGAAAAGATAATGCAAGTCCTTCATGCTGAAAACTATGAAACATTCTTTAGATAAATTAAATAGGATTAAATAATGTTGATTAAGTTGGAAAGCTCAATGTTATTAAAATGTTAATTCTCCCCAAATTGATCTGTTTCAGTGTAATCCCAATGGAAATTACAGCAGTTCATTTTTTAAGTAAACTGATAGGCTAATTCTAAAATTTATGTGGAACTGCAAAGGACCAAGAACAGTCAAAGACACTCTTTTAGAACAATAAAGTGAAAGCAATTGCTATACTAGATATTAAGAATTATTATGCTATCATAATTAAGATTTTGAGTTAATAGTGCAAAGGTTGACAAATATATCAATGTAACAGAATAGAGAATCCAGAAACAAAACCATAGATGTGTGGACACTTGGATTTAGAAAGGCACAGCAAAGCAGTGGGGAGAGACTGTCTTTTCAATAAATGGTATAGGGTCAATTGTGATATGCTGGTGGAAAAAAATTTATATTTTCCTCATACCTTACACTATTCCCAGATATAAATACCAGATCTAAAGGTGAAAGCATAAAAATAAAGTTTCTAAAAGATAATTTTGGAAAATAATCTTCATGACTTGGAATGTGAAAAGAATTCTTAATAGGAGAAAACAGTAACCATATAGCAAATGATCGGTAAATTGTATTATATTGATAAGAACTTGTGTTCATCAGAAAACACCTCCTAAAGAGTACAAAGCAAGTCAGAGAGTAGAAGGTATTTGAAAATTTGGGTGAAAATCATAACATGACTGGAAATACAGTCACACTATAGATATAGTACACATTATGTCAGATATTTTGTCTATTGACCTATTTCTTATATTCATTAGTACAGTTGCTCAGATGGGATCTTATGAAGTTCTTTTTTGCTGGTAAAGGACCTACTTTATTTAAGTATTATATTAAATAACAATATATTTAGTCCAAAGGGACTGTGCCTTTTCCTATTTTCTACTTATGACACTATAATAAAATGATCTGTGTGTGTCTCTCTCTTCACTAGACCCTGAGCTACTTAAGATATTTGCTCTGTTTTATTTATTACATAGTTTGAACTCATTATTGTTTGATACATAAATGAATAATACTGATTTAGGTTGGCAATGATACCACTAGTGGCAAAATATAAACATGATTATTGTAAAGTCACAACTCAGGGCCATTTCTGGTTAGCCAAACTCAATTTAATCACATACTGGAAAGTCAATTTTTATACCTTTACGTAGAAAATAGTGAAGAGTTCACACAGTCTCCTCTGAGAATTATGATTATAAATAAAGAATAGAAGTGAACATTGTGCTAGGAATCAGGTCGTCTGGGCTCTAGTCCTACCTCTTCCATCCATTAGTTCTGTGGCCTTTCATATCTTCATTTGTAAATTTAAGAGGCTGGGTTAGATTATCTCTATGATGTTTTCCCCACCTTTAATGTGCTATAATTCTATTAATAGAAAAATTTTTAATTTTTACCCACTTATTGCATTATGAAGCTAATGAATTTTACTTTAGGTTTTTTATGATTATTGAAATATAAAACTTTTAAGAGTTTGAACAGTACATATCCAATTTCTGCTAATTCTTGTAACATTCACTGTTCTATGGTTATGACTTTAAAATTGTATCTGATACAGAAGATACATTTAGTATCAATACTTAATGTCATTTAAAATTATTTAAAAACTCTAAGAAATAAATTGGTCACGCTTTGAACAATAGAACATTTACTATAATGTTGATTGGCTTTATTGGATTGAGGAAACAGCATAGGTTTTGGAAGCAGACGAAGCTGGTATGAAATATTTCTTCTGCCATCTCTTAGTTTGGCCTTTAATAAGTTATTTACCCTGAGGGACTGTAATTTAAGGTAATAGTATCTACCCAGGGCTGGGAGAAGTGATAAAACATATGAAGTACCAAATACAGTGCTTGGCATAGTATTTACAGTTAATAATTATTTATTTTATCTTCTGTTCTAGTCTCAGTGCCACAGGGGCTCTCTACCTGAGGCTACATAAAGACCAGAGAAATATTTAGAAATGACACACTATGCAATGTTCAATAACTAACTAAGGTTAATTTAGGTATAAATATGTACAGTAAAGTACAATAATATGCAGATATAACTATTGTGTGCTTCTAGTGTTAATTTCTGATTATTCCCCATTAAGTTACGGAGAAATGCTCAGCCAGGTGAGGCTGAAGGAAATTGCTTTCTTATGGTTCCTATCAGATCGTCTTCTTTCATAGTTTGGGTCTTTATTGTCCACAAATATGATCCTCTGTTTCATTCAAATTACATCACAGAATTATGATTCATTATGTCTAAAGTGTGGTCCTACGAGTGAAGGAAAAACTTCTCTAGGACTTTCTGATTTTTAAATCTCTCACTCTATTGATGGGTTTTGGCTAGGGGTTAGCAAATTACTGCCTATGAGCCAAATCTGCTTCACTCTCATTTTGTATGACCTGTGAGAATGATTTTTACATTTTTAAGTGTTTAAAAAAATCAAAAGAATATTTTATGACTCCTGAAAACTGTATGGAATTCAAATTCCAGTGTTTATAAATAAAATTCCATTGGAACACAATCATGCTCATTTGTTTGTCTTGTTTATGGCTGTTTTGCACTTGTATGTCAAAGTTGAGTAGTTGAGACAGTGACTGTGTGTGGCGCTCTCTTCACTTTGCATTCCTGGTTGTTCCATTCCAAATTGCAGTGTTGCAGTTAAAACTTAACAGTATTTTGAGTGCTATGTGTACTGCTGTACTGTGATATTTAGTTCTATTTATTTCTTACTGACCAGTGCATATCCATCATGTCAAAACAATAAGAGAAGAAAAAAGTGACTTCAAATGTTGGACTTTTAAAGCATAGTAGAGTGAGTGGATTATTTTGTTATCAAGTTAGTTGACAAAACATTGTGTTTATTATGTATTGATGCTATAGTTGTGCTAAAAGAATACAGTATATGTAGATATTACGTTACTAAGAGCCTATCACAATATTCCCATCTAGGGAGAATTAGAAAATTTAAAAAATGAAAATGAGTCTTGAATCAAAAAGTTTCTGAATGGCTAATTTATTAGCCAATCCATTTACCATGGTGAGTTAATTAAATCACATTTGATTGCAGCAACTGAAAAAAATGTACCCAGAGAAAATAAACTTGTTTAAGACTGTTAACCCTTTCAATGAGAACAGATTCTCAAAGAGTTGAGGGCATTAGGAGCAACATCTTATGGTGAATTGAAAAGCAAGACAAATGATTTTGAGTGCTTTTTCTTGGCTCTTGCCAAGTTGACAGGTTGTTACTGATACTGCTCTGTTTATTTGAAAAGTCAGTACTGTTTGAAGTGACTGAAGAATAAGCCTATATGAACAGTCAATGTGGAACAACAAGAGGCAACAACATTTTCAAAAAATTTGAGAAAACACTAATTCAGTATGACCTGAAGTGAAATCTGCTAAGATGTGTTAAAAATGATGATGATAAAAATAAGTATAGGTAGAAAAAGGCTAAGTTGGACAGATTTACAAAGACTGTGAAAATATAAGCTGTTTAAAACCCGTGGTTATTTATTGTGTTATTTATAAGTAGGTACTTTGCAGAAAATATTTGAATCATCATGGATTATTGAAGCAGTAGTGTCATCGGTAAAACTTCATTCCCTCTTGAGGACTTAACCATTAGTTCTGTGCATTTTTGTCAGAAATAGAAATTGACTATCATGACTTGCTCCATCACATAGAAGTTTAATGGCTTAGAAGTGCTAAAATTTTATTACCATTTTTTGAGCTTAGGGCTCATATTTGAACTGTTTCTGCATGAGAAAAACACCCTTATCCACTGTTATTGAACACTGAATGGCTCTGGAAATTTGCTTTTGCTGCAGAATTGATAAAGTTTCTGAGTTCAAACTATAATTACAAGGCAGAACTGTGTTTATATGTGGAACGTATACTGTTGTAAAGTCATTTCAGTGACAACTAATATTTATCACAAATAATTTCAGTTGCTTTATATGCTTCCCATGCTGGCAAAAGTTAAAACAAGTAGGAAGCTCTCCATTCCCACACAAGTTTCTGGTGGATCTATTTTCTCAGCTCAAACTTTGATTCCAACAGCATTTTTCAGACTTTGTTGCAAGTGCAAAAAATTTACATATTTAAAGCTTCATTTAACTATGCAATTGAAGAGCTACCACTCAAACTTAATCTGCAATGTAATGATGTGCTAAATGGCAGATATCAAGAGAAGAATCTAATTCAATTCCCTGTGTCCTCTTAGTGAAGAATATAGTCAATTAAATCATATTCTCATGGATATGGATATGGATATCAGTACTTGATATTTCTTATCTGTGTCAAAAGATGTTTTTAAGATGAAATATGTAAAATTATATTCTAGATCAGCATTAACAGAAGAACATTTGCAATTGATTTGGATGATTTGGAAGACTAGGAGGACTAACTTTGAATCCCAACTAAGTAAAGTGTTATTCTCCCCACAAAAGAATTCTGTATATTCTCATTAACAGACCTATATTATTGCTCTCAGTTGTTTGAATTTTGTCAATAGGAATTCTGTGGAAATGTGTTTATTCTCTTGTTATGTTAGTAGTACATATTATCCCCAATTTTGTCTTTTGACCCCAGAGCCTAAAATATTTACTATCTGGCCCATTAAAGAAAAAGTTTGTTGACCTTTGATTTAGGCCAATAAATACTAGTAGATACTAACCTGAAGTCTGTACACTGTGTTGGCTTTCTTCTTTGAGTAATCAAGAAGAATCTTAAGCTTGAAATGTCCAGTTTACTATTGCCTCTTTCTTGCTAAAAGAAATTTTTTTGAGGAACCTTTGAATATAAATTGTTACTTACAACTTAAGAATATAATTATATATGGTTGGTCTCAACATTATCATGTCCTTTTTTGCGTCCTTTACAAAGTGTGGACTAAGCAGAAACAACTGTAAACTGTGGACAGAACTAGAACAACTATCTTCATCATCAGCTCTGAAAGTCAGAGCTCCTTTCTCCCAATGAAATTATATCCTAGCATTGTCAGAATTAGCTCTGGTAGAGATTAGGCTGGTAGGAGTAGAGTAGGTGTGGAGGGTTAGTGTAAGTCCTTCTTTCTCCCTTGCTATGCAGGCTATCAGTTCACCCTTAATTACTTCTAAATAGTCTAGCAATGAGCTATACTGCTAGAAAAGCCTTATCTACACCCATATTCTAAGCTTTTGACTCTGATATTAGAAACTACCAAGAGCCTTGTTCATAAATGTGATTATTCATTCCATAAATGGCATATCAGCCTCCAATATATCTCCAGGATTTTAATATTATAATGTTTAACCCCATCATTGAGGTGATCACAGCCAAAAGAACTGCTTAGAATACCTGCAG
Organism: Balaenoptera borealis; assembly: GCF_965194805.1. Taxonomy (NCBI): domain Eukaryota; kingdom Metazoa; phylum Chordata; class Mammalia; order Artiodactyla; family Balaenopteridae; genus Balaenoptera; species Balaenoptera borealis. The sequence continues at coordinate 33,093,437 of NC_138876.1, read as the reverse complement.
AACTTTGTCAGAGTTCTACGTTAGCTTTTGACTAGCTTCCAAGAGCCAGTAGTGAACCTTGGCCATATGGTCTGCTTCTGCACTTTTAGTTCTTGTTGAAAGGTGAGGCAAAAAATTGGGTTGATGATAGGCTTAGCAAGGGGTGATGAGTTAGGCTTTCAGGTAGCTAAATGTGGCAAGATGTGTAGGGCTCAACTTTGACAATCTTCTGAATAAGCTTAGAGTGAAGGAGAGAAGGTGAAAAGGCATAAGGAGCAAAGTTAAGGAAGGGACTAAAATTTAGAGTGGCAGACACTGTGCTAGGTGCTTTACATGTATCATTTTATTAAATTACAGCAAAAAATCTGAGAGTGAGGCAGTACCATGCTTATTTTATAAACTCAGAGATCAAGTAATTTAAAGTAGTAAGTAGTAGATTAGAGCCCAGTCCATCTGTCTTCAGTACTTGACTCCAATGATACAGTTGACACAAGTAGATACTATAGCAGGAGAAATAGCCAAAAATGAAACAACAGTTTGGGACACCTCTGACCTCAGCTTCATCATAATTTGTTTTATTGGGAAGTCCAATTGTGTTTGATCCAAACTTTTTTCCTGAGGATGGAACTGCAGAGAATATTCTGATCTCTATTTTTGTTGTTAAACTTTAGGAGGAAGCTCTTTTGACTTTGCCTTAGTAGAAACACATAAGGGCACTTCTGTGGGTATGGGATTGAAGACAGATTTTACATAAGAAAAAACTTTTAAGTTTATTCATATATTTTTGTAGATGTGCTACATGTGTAGAGGAGGCTTAAAGAGTTTCCATGGACCTAAGAAAAAACAATAAGAATGAATTAATGAGAAAGTATTAATATGGTGTGTAGAAATTGTGAAAAAAATCTCAAGATATACACTGGTCAGACTGACTGAGTAATGTCTGTTTTTGAATTGTAAAGTTTAGAAAAGATAAGAAGAAATCTACTGAAGGAAGCCTCAGATGTTGTCAATAGGCTGTAAAACGAAAACAAACTAACAATTGATTAATTCATTGATCTATTCATCTAACTTTTATCTCCACCATGCAATAGCATCTTTGCTAGGCGCTGGGGAATATAAAAATGAACAAGACATGGTCTTTGTCGTAATCTCTCTAAGTCATGGTTTTCTCATTCATTAATTAGTTTATAATACTTAACTTTAAAGGATTTTTCTGTGAGTTTTACGTAAGAGAATATATTAAAATTCTTATAAAGCATTTGGCCACATAATAGAGATTCAGTTAATACCATAGTCTAGTAAAGGAGACCAAGAAGTGAACAGTGATTGTAATTATAATTGAGATATGTACAAATGATATGGGTATAACTCCTCAGAGCAGATGGCAATGAATTCTGAAGAAGGCTGAATACAATTGGGAAATTGAGTTTTGGAAATGAAAACTTATAACAGTTCAAAAGGTGTCGCACAAGGTACTTCCTTGGTGGTCCAGTGGGTAAGACTCCGTGCTCCCAATGCAGGGGACCTGGGTTCAATCCCTGTTCGGGGAACTAGATCCTGCATGCATGCTGCCACTAAGAGTTCACATGCTGCAACTAAGACTCTGCACGTCACAACTAAGAGTCCGCATGCCGCAACTAAAAGCCCTCATGCTGCAACTGAAAAAGATCCCGCATGCCACAACTAAAGATCCCGCATACAACAACTAAAGATCCCACATGCCGCAAAGAAGATCCCGAGTGCCGCAACTAAGACCTGGTGCAGTCTAAAGAAGTAAATAAATAAATACTAAGGTGACTCACAAACTGGAGAACACTTATACCACAGAAGTCCACCCACTGGAGTGAAGTTTCTGAGCCCATGTCAGGCTTCCCAACCTGGGAGTCCGGCAATGGGAGGAGGAATTCCTAGAGAATCAGACTTTGAGGCTAGCGGGATTTGACTGCAGGACTTTGACAGGACTGGGGGAAACAGACTCCACTCTTGGAGGGCATACACAAAGTAGTGTGCACATCAGGACCCACGGGAAGGAGCAGTGACCCCATAGGAGACGGAACCAGACTTACCTGCTAGTGTTGGAGGGTCTCCAGGAGAGGCGGGGGGTGGCTCTGTCTCACCGTGAGGACAGGGACACTGGCAGCAGAAGTTCTGGGAAGTACTCCTTGGCGTGAGCCCTCCTAGAGTCTGCCAAGAGCCCCACCAAAGAGCGCAGGTAGGCTCCAGTGTTGGGTCGCCACAGACCAAACAACCAACAGGGAGGGAACCCAGTCCCACCCATCAGCAGACAAGCAGATTAAAGTTTTACTGAGCTCTGCCCACCAGAGCAACAGCCAGCTCTACCCACCACCAGTCCCTCCCATCAGGAAACTTGCACAAGCCTCTTAGATAGCCTCATCCACCAGAGGGCAGACAGCAGAAGCAAGAAGAACTACAACCCTGCAGCCTGTGGAACAAAAACTACATTCACAGAAAGATAGACAAGATGAAAAGGCAAAGGGCTATGTACCAGATGAAGGAACAAGAGAAAACCCCAGAAAAACAACTAAATGAAGTGGAGATAGGCAACCTTCCAGAAAAAGAATTCAGAATAATGATAGTGAAGATGATCCAGGACCTCAGAAAAAGAATGGAGGCAAAGATCGAGAAGATGCAAGAAATGTTTAACAAAGATCTAGAAGAATTAAAGAACAAACAGACAGAGATGAACAATACAATAACTGAAATGAAAAATACCTAGAAGGAATCAATAGCAGAATAACCGTGGCAGAAGAACGGATAAGTGACCTGGGAGACAGAATGGTGGAATTCACTGCCGCAGAACAGAATAAAGAAAAAAGAATGAAAAGAAATGAAGACAGCCTACGAGACCTCTGGGACAACATTAAGCGCAATAACATTCTCATTATAGGGGTCCCAGAAGGAGAAGAGAGAGAGAAAGGACCAGAGAAAATGTTTGAAGAGATTATAGTCAAAAACTTCCCTAACATGGGAAAGGAAATAGCCACCCAAGTCCAGGAGATGCAGCAAGTCCCATAAAGGATAAACCCAAGGAGAAACACACCGAGACACATAGTAATCAAATTGGCAAAAATTAAAAACAAAGAAAAATTATTGAAAGCAGCAAGGGAAAAACGACAAATAACGTATAAGGGAACTCCCATAAGGTTAACAGCTGATTTCTCAGCAGAATCTCTACAAGCCAGAAGGGAGTGGCATGATATACTTAAAGTGATGAAAGGGAAGAACCTACAACCAAGATTACTCTACCCAGCAAGGATCTCATTCAGATTTGATGGAGAAATCAAAAGCTTTACAGACAAGCAAAAGCTAAGAGAATTCAGCACCACCAAACCAGCTCTACAACAAATGCTAAAGGAACTTCTCTAAGTGGGAAACATAAGGGAAGAAAAGGACCTACAAAACAAAACCCAAAACAATTAAGAAAATGGTCATAGGAACATACATATCAATAATTACCTTAAATGTGAATGGATTAAATGCTCCAACCAAAAGACACAGGCTTACTGAATGGATACAAAACCAAGACCCATATATATGCTGTCTACAAGAGACCCACTTCAGACCTAGGGACACATACAGACTGAAAGTGAGGGGATGGAAAAAGATATTCCATGCAAATGGAAATCAAAAGAAAGCTGGAGTAGCTATACTCATCTCAGATAAAATAGACTTTAAAATAAAGAATGTTACAAGAGACAAGGAAGGACACTACATAATGATCCAGGGATCAATCCAAGAAGAAGATATAACAATTATAAATATATATGCACCCAACATAGGAGCACCTCAGTACAGAAGGCAACTGCTAACAGCTATAACAGAGGAAATCGACAGTAACACAATAATAGTGGGGGACTTTAACACCTCACTGACACCAATGGACAGATCATCCAGACAGAAAATTAATAAGGAAACACAAGCTTGAAATGACACAGTAGACCAGGTAGATTTAATTGATATTTATAGGACATTCCATCCAAAAACAGTAGATTACACTTTCTTCTCAAGTGCGCAGGGAACGTTCTCCCGGATAGATCACATCTCGGGTCACAAATCAAGCCTCAGTAAATTTAAGAAAATTGAAATCATATCAAGCACCTTTTCTGACCACAACACTATGAGATTAGAAATCAGTTATAGGGAAAAAAATGTAAAAAACACAAACACATGGAGGCTAAACGATACGTTACCAAATAACCAAGAGATCATTGAAGAAATCAAAGAGGAAATCAAAAAATACCTAGAGACAAATGACAATGAAAACACGACGATCCAAAACCTGTGGGATGCAGCAAAAGCAGTTCTAAGAGGGAAGTTTACAGCTATACAAGCCTACCTCAAGAAACAAGAAAAATCTCAAATGAACAATCTAACCTTACACCTAAAGGAACTAGAGAAAGAAGAACAAACAAAACCCAAAGTTAGCAGAAGGAGAGAAATTATGAAGATCAGAGCAGAAATAAATGAAATAGAAACAAAGAAAACAATAGCAAAGATCAACAAAATTGATAAACCATTAGCCAGACTCATCAAGAAAAAGAGGGAGAGGACTCAAATCAATAAAATTAGAAATGAAAAATGAGAAGTTACAACAGTCACCACAGAAATACAAAGCATCCTAAGAGACTACTACAAGCAACTCTATGCCAATAAAATGGACAACCTGGAAGAAATGGACAAATTCTTAGAAAGGTATAACCTTCCAAGACTGAACCAGGAAGAAACAGAAAATATGAACAGACCAATCACAAGGAATGAAATTGAAACTGTGATTAAAAATATTCCAACTGGGACTTCCCTGCTGGTGCAGTGGTTAAGAATCCACCTGCCAATGCAGGGGACACGGGTTCGAGCTCTGGTCCAGGAAGGTCCCGCATGCTGGGGAGCAACTAAGCCCGTGTGCCACAACTACTGAACTTTTGCTCTAGAGCCCTCGAGCCACAACTACTGAGCCCGTGTGCCACAACTACTGAAGCCTGCAGGCGCCTAGAGCCTATGCTCCACAACAAGAGAAGCCACCACAATGAGAAGCCCTCACACCACAACGAAGAGTAGCCCCTGGTCACCACAACTAGAGAGAGCCCACGTGCAGCAGTGAAGACCCAACACAGTCAAAAATAAATAATAAATAAATACATTTATAAAGAAAGAAAGAAAGAACATGTATATCATCCTAAGGAGGAAGGCTAAAGACAAACCCTTACTGTATACCAAATACTATCCTAAACGTTCCAAAAAAAAAAAAATCTTCCAACAAACAGAAGTCCAGGACCAGATGGCTTCACAGGTGAATTCTATCAAACATTTAGAGAAGAGCTAACACCCATACTTCTCAAACTCTTCCAAAAAATTGCAGAGGAAGGAACACTCCCAAACTCATTCTATGAGGCCACCATCACCCTGATACCAAAACCAGACAAAGATACTACAAAAAAAGAAAATTACAGACCAATATCACTGATGAATATAGATGCAAAAATCCTCAACAAAATGCTAGCAAACAGAATCCAACAACACATTTAAAGGATCATACACCATGATCAAGTGGGATTTATCCCAGGGATGCAAGGATTCTTCAATATACGCAAATCAATCAATGTGATACACCATATTAACAAATTGAAGAAGAAAAACCATATCATCATCTCAATAGATACAGAAAAAGCTTTTGACAAAATTCAACACCCATTTATGATAAAAACTCTCCAGAGAGTGGGCATAGAGGGAACCTACCTCCACATAATAAAGGCCATATACGACAAACCCACAGCAAACATCATTCTCAATGGTGAAAAACTGAAAGGATTTCCTCTAAGATCAGAACGAGACAAGGATGTCCACTCTCACCACTATTATTCAGCATAGTTTTGGAAGTCCTAGCCACATCAATCAGAGAAGAAAAAGGAATAAAAGGAATACAAATTGGAAAAGAAGAAGTAAAACTGTCACTGTTTGCAGATGACATGATACTATACATAGAGAATCCTAAAGATGCCACCAGAAAACTACTAGAGCTAATCAATGAATTTGGTAAAGTTGCAGGATACAAAATTAATGCACAGAAATCTCTTGCATTCCTATACACTAATAGTGAAAAATCTGAAAGAGAAATTAAGGAAACACTCCCATTTACCATTGCAACAAAAAGAATAAAATGCCTAGGAATAAACCTACCTAGGGAGACAAAAGACCTGTACGCAGAAAACTATAAGACACTGATGAAAGAAATTAAAGATGATACCAACAGATGGAGAGATATACCATGTTCTTGGATAGGAAAAATCAATATTGTGAAAATGACTATACTACCCAAAGCAATCTACAGATTCAGTGCAATCCCTATCAAATTACCAATAGCATTTTTTACAGAACTAGAACAAAAAATCTTAAAATTTGTATGGAGACATAAAAGACCCCGAATAGCCAAAGCAGTCTTGAGGGAAAAAAACGGAGCTGGAGGAATCAGACTCCCTGACTTCAGTCTATACTACAAAGCTACAGTAATCAAGACAATGTGGTTCTGGCACAAAAACAGAAATATAGATCAATGGAACAAGATAAAAAGCCCAGAGATAAACCCACACACCTATGGTCAACTAATCTATGACAAAGGAGGCAAGGATATGCAATGGAGAAAAGACAGTCTCTTCAATAAGTGGTGCTGGGAAAACTGGACAGCTACATGTAAAAGAATGAAATTAGAACACTCCCTAACACCATACACAAAAATAAACTCAAAATGGAATAGAGACCTAAATGTAAGACCAGACACTATAAAACTCTTAGAGAAAAACATGGGAAGAACACTCTTTGACATAAATGACAGCAAGATCTTTTTTGATCCACCTCCTAGAGTAATGGAAATAAAAACAAAAATAAACAAATGGGACCTAATGAAACTTCAAAGCTTTTGCACAGCAAAGGAAACCATAAAGAAGACAAAAAGAGGAGGCCGAGATGGCAGATGAGATCGCTAAGGCTCAGGCCGCCCGGCCTGGTGGCGACACAATCTTCGGGAAGATCATTCGCAAGGAAATCCCAGCCAAAATCATTTATGAGGATGACCAGTGTCTTGCTTTCCATGACGTTTCCCCTCAAGCACCAACACATTTTCTGGTGATACCCAAGAAACATATATCCCAGATTTCTGCAGCAGAAGATGACGATGAAGGTCTTCTTGGACATTTAATGATTGTTGGCAAGAAATGTGCTGCTGATCTGGGCCTGAAGAAGGGTTATCGAATGGTGGTGAATGAAGGTTCAGATGGGGGACAGTCTGTCTATCATGTTCATCTCCATGTTCTTGGAGGTCGGCAGATGAATTGGCCTCCTGGTTAAGTGTGTTGTAGGGATCATTTTCCCTTCTCTATGCAGTGATCAGATCTGCAAGTTCCAATATGCAAAACAATACTTTTTTTTGCCTGTGTATGGAGAGATTGCAGAAATAATTTAAAAAACCCATACGTAATAAAAGGCATTGTTGCATGGTCTGAATTCTGTATTTGACTTATTTTAAAAAACATATTTGTTGGAATGTTTGAAGGTGGAGTTCATAATTTGGGAGGTTTTTATTTTTTCTCCCCACGGAGGACTCAGCCTATGTACATGGCTATAATGGTGTGAGTGATCTTTGAAGACAAATTTAAAAATTTCATAAAATTAGCTTTAGCTTTGAAATATCCTTTTAGGGTAAAAATTAGTCCAGGAGAAGATTTTCTAATCCAATTCTCTTATTTTCTAAGAACAAAGGAGTATGTGATGTGATTGATCCAGAAAATGACAGTTGTGGGTCTAGCAAAGATGCTTTTTGTCCAGGTCACGTGTTTCTCCTGGACTACTGGGGTAGTGTGGAAGGGATGAAAGTAGATTTGTCACAGAATCTTTGATGACCATGTGAAGCCATACAATGATGTTTCCTTGTTACCTAACGCTATTTATTATAAAGACTTGAAAATATATTATTTAGAATTAACTCTCCAAATTGAAAACTCATTGTTGTGAATGTGTATGTGCACACTAGCAAAAATTTTTAAGTTATGCATGACTCTGGCTATGTAGAGTTGGGGGGAAATCTCAGGGTTTGAGTTCTTATGTAGGCTGACAACAAAACTTTTTTTTTTTTGGTCTTGCCATGCACCCTAGCCTTTCTAAGTTTGTGCAGGGCAAACAGGTTTGCTTCTTTGCTTTCCTTCATGTAGGCACTTTCCAGCTTCTAAAATTTATTTAATACTTCTTGCCTGCTTTGTCTCTTCTCTCATTCTCTTTGTGTTTATGGGTTCCTTCCATTTTTAATCCCTAAGACCATTTTAGTAGACTTTGACACATTTTATTGCAAATTGTTTTTCTTCTATATTTTTAATTTTATTAGTGACTTAAAAAATTTAGGGAGAGTGGATTAGGGAAATTGGCTGTATATGTCCTACCAGTGAATTTTTTCCAACTGTCATTTTTTTACTTTGTTTATGGTGTTTGTTTAAAATATTTATATGGTTAATGTATCAATTTTTAATTTAGTTCATATTTTTAAGAGCCTTTCCCACCGTAGGAGGATTTATAAAAGAAATTATTCCCCTAATACTTTATGGCTTTACGTATTTTTATGCCTTTTTTATGAGGGAAGTTCTGGGGTGGGGGATGAGTTTTGGAGGGATTTGTGCCACTGTATAAAATGTAATAATGAGAGAAGCATTTGTATTATATATAAGAGGGTTGAGTCTAGTTCCTTAGGCATATTAACTTTCCCATTGATTTCATCAAACTAGTGCTAATAAATCAGGTAGATAACTGCTAAAAAAAAAAAAAAAAAAAGAAGACAAAAAGACAACCCTCAGAATGGGAGAAAATATTTGCAAACGAATCAACGGACAAAGGATTAATCTCCAAAATATATAAACAGCTCATGCAGCTCCATATTAAAAAAACAAACAACCCAATCCAAAAATGGGCAGAGGACCTAAATAGACTTTTCTGCAAAGAAGACATACAGATGACCAAGAAGCACATGAAAAGCTGCTCAACATCACTAAGTTTTAGAGAAATGCAAATCAAAACTACTATGAGGTATCACCTCACACTATCAGAATGGGCATCATCAGAAAATCTACAAACAAATGCTGGAGAGGGTGTGGAGAAAAGGGAACCCTCCTGTACTGTTGGTGGGAATGTAAATTGATACAGCCTCTATGGAGAACAGTATGGAGGTTCCTTAAAAAACTAAAAATAGAAGTAGCATATGACCCAGCAATCCCATGACTGGGCATATACAGAGAGAAAACCATAATTCAAAATGACACATGTGCCCCAATGTTCATTGCAGCACTATTTACAATAGCCAGGTCATGGAAGCAACCTAAATGCCCATCGACAGACGAATGGATGAAGAAGATTTGGTACATATATACAATGGAATATTACTCAGCCATAAAAAGGAACGAAACTGGGTCATTTGTAGAGACGTGGATGGATCTAGAGACTGTCATACAGAGTGAAGTAAGTCAGAAAGAGAAAAACAAATATCATATATTAACACATATATGTGCAACCTAGAAAAATGGTACAGATGAACTGGTTTGCAGTGCAGAAATAGAGATACAGATGTAGAGAACAAGCATATGGACACCAAGGGGAGAAAGTGGTGGGTGGTGGGGGTGGTGGTGGGATGAATTGGGAGATTAAGATTGACATGTATACACTGATGTGTATAAAATGCATGACGAATAAGAACCTGCTGTATAAAATATAAATAAAAACAAAATATTAAAAAAAATTAAAATTCTTAACAAAAAAAGAAGGAAAAAACCCAGCAACAGCAACAACAAAAGGTGTCTCACGAAACTCCTACTTTATTTAGAGATATTTTTGAGGATGTGACAGTTTTGGTAAGTCCTGAGATTTTTACCAAAGAATAGTTCTCCCAGTTCTCTGCTGTACTAGTGCATTGATTTAAGATCTTGGATTTGTATTCCAAGCCTGGTTTTTAAGCATCTGACCTTCAAATTACTTAATTTCTTTTGCATCAGCTTTGTCATATAAAATGGGGGTGATAGTACTTACTTCATAAGGTAGTATTTACATGTCTGAAGTGGTAAGCAGTCAGTAAAGGGAAACTATAATTTTTAATACCATAGTACTTTGCTGTAGCCTAATAGTCCCTGATTTCTGCTTGATTATAGTTTTTGCCATCGTCTTTTTCTTTAACCTTTCAACTAATGGGGAAATGCTAGTGTTAGTCTTCTGTGGCATATTTTTTTCTATCAAATGGTGGGGATGGGAGGTGTTTAGCTATATAGAAGTAACCCTGTGGCTCTCTGGTTGGCTATGTGTTATATTTTGGTTAGTTGCAAAAAAAGAAAAAACGGTAACTGTAGAGGTTTATGGCCAATGAGGTCAATTTCTGTTGTATAAAGAACATGTGGAATTAGCCTTATTGTAGTCCCCTAAAGCAGGAAAAATAATATTCTTATTTTACAGCTGAGGAAACTGAACTTAAATTAAGTTAGGTGACATCCAGAGTCGTACTGGGAGAGCCAGGACTTGATCTAGGTTTTTTGAGTTTATATCTGCCTCTCCTTCATGGGAAATTTCATATGTTAGCTCAGCCAGCACATGCTATGTCCAGATCAAGTTACCCATAAAGCTCAGTATTCTGCAAGTTATCTTATTTCCTTTATGTTGTTGACAATCCATTACCTGGTAGTTGGACATGTTCTCAGTATTTCTGTGTTTCCTTCATATACCAGATATATATTTCTACAGGAAAAAAATGTTATTGATAAAAGTTAGGTGAACCAAAAAAAACCCAAAAAACAAAAACTTACCTAACAAATAATGTGACGTCTTTAGCAGGGTTTCCTACTCTCATTCATTGCAACCTTATAGTATTCAGCTATAGTTTAGTTTTTGTTAGTAGGCCTAGGGACCTAAAGATACTTCTATGGGAATATGCATTCTAGGTTATAAACAGCCAATTTAAGAAAGATAATTCTGGAGTATAATCTATTTGAAAGTTGGAGACAGTTTGCACAAATAGAGTTTGGATCAGTGGTACCAGAAATGCAAATCAAGATAGAAACCTTACCTTTAAAGGACTGGTGAGAATAAAATGAAATAATATTATATATATTATTATATAAAGTACCTAACATAGTGCTTGCCTCTGTAATTGCTAGTAGATTCTCAAAAAATGATAGCTCCTTTCTCCCTTTCACCCATAATACCGATCCTTAACGATTACCAACAGTACTTAATATAATCTCCATTCTGTCTCTGAACTAGGACAGAACAACCTTATCTTAACACCAGGCTGCTAGCCAGTGTCCTGTCAAAGCCTTTCAAGGCTCTTCTTAACTGCCAGCATCAAATGGTTCATTCACTTTGAATAGACTGTTAACTCCTGAGAGTGTCGTATCCTTATTTTTCTTTCTTGGCATTCTTGGGAAAAATGTCCATGTGTATTCCTTCTGATTTTCTTATTCTTCCCCACCTTTAGGCAAAATGAAAAGAGTAAACATAGTTATATATTGGTGTTAGATGTGATATTTTTAAAATAGACTTATTTATTTATTTATTTTTGGCTGTGTTGAGTCTTTGTTGCTGCATGCGGGCTTTCTCTAGTTGCAGAGAGCGGGGGCCACTCTTTGTTGTGGTGCACGGGCCTCTCATTGCGGTGGCTTCTCTTGTTGCAGAGCACGGGCTCTAGGCACGTGGGCTTAAGTAGTTGTGGCACGCGGGCTTAGTTACTCCTCACCATGTGGGATCTTCCTGGACCAGGGCTCAAACCCGTGTCCCCTGCACTGGCAGGCAGATTCTCAACCACTGCGCCCCCAGGGAAGCCCAGGAGCACAGTCTTAAAGGAGATGGACTTGTGAAAACAAGACACTGCAGTACATTTTGATGCTTGAGAGGATACTACAGCGGCTCCCAAGAGGAAGGGCCTAGCTTCCTGCTGGGGAGGAAGAAGCCTCCAGAGGTGAATGATGACCACCAGAAGCCGCTGGTTCTGGCGTGTTGCCTGGGTGATAATTTTAAAGCATCATGGTTTATATATCACTTAGCAAACATTTATCACCTACTATGTTCTAGGCATTGTTCTAGCACTATGGGACACAGCAATGAATGAAACCATCAAATAAACCCATCGATAATTTCTACCACTGTGGACTTTACATTCTATATCAGTGTTATTTCCGTAAGTAATGACAGTAACAATTTTCTGGCTCCATACATTTTTGCTTTTTTCAACACTCTTTCAGTTATAATTCAGGCCTAACAGGCCACAATTTTGAAAGTGTATATAAGTCAAGCACAACAAAATAGTTTTATATGTATTTGTATGTACATTGTATTTAGGTATTGTAGAAGGAGTACTGAAAGTGGGTAATCTGTGCTCTAGTTCTAACTCTCCTCTAACTAAATGTGCAGCTTGGCAGGTTATATAAACTCCTTCAACCATGTGTAAAATTGGAAGGAACTCTAAGGTTCCTTCAGCTCTAAGAAATTTTTGTGATTTTAAAGTTTTAAAAAAGGTATATAAAAAGTAGCTTCTCTATAGAATGTGTTATTTTTCTAATGATAGTGTTATCTCAGTGCGGATCCAGAATTCAAACCTTATTCTTTGTAAGTTAAAACTGTATCACCTATACCAACTATACTGACTGAGAAGCAAGGAGACTAGGTAAGAAGGCTACTGATAAACCAAAATCCTTACATCTTTGCAGTTTCTATATTGCAGCATTTCTACTTAAAAATTTGCCATCCTGGTTATGGGTAAGGATTTACCCAAAGATCTGAACATGGAATATTCTCTTTTATGATAAATACCCAACAATCTCAATATTGGTTAAATAGATATGGTAAAAGCATATAGAACAAAAGATAATTTTTGGTAGAGGAGCACAATTTTAAAATGATGCTACATTCTTTAACTTCTAGGTTTAAAGAAATCCCTTTCTCTGTTGCTGGCCACTGTTGCATGTTTTCAAGAATAGGTGAAGAGTGTGAATAGAAATTTAAAAAAACCAACCCCATATCACCTAGCATAGTGCTAAGTACATGGAAGATATTCGATAAGTACTTACTGATATTGATTCATTAGATTGTCAAGAACTGTGAAAAGTCTGAGATTTTACTCTACTTACAAGTTAGCCTGCCACAGTTTCATGGATGCTGGTAGAAGGTATGAGATTCTGGGTCAGAGAGGAAGGACAGTTTATTACTCACAGCAATAGCAATAGCCAGAGCGTGATCATTTCTGCCAATCTCTGAACACCTATTCCCTCATAGTGACACGAAGAGGGCCAGATAATACCTGCACGTGCAGTGGGTTGAGTTATAGCTGAGGAACTCTGAGCCTCAGAACCTCAAATCTTTTATAACGTGGAATAAGCATGCTTGTCCTTTGCTCCGGAAGGAGACATCTTTTTCTTCCAAGGCTGTAACCATATCTGCCCTTGCCTTTGGAGGCACATCTTATCTTCCAGGTCTGTTTTCTATACCAGGGGTCCCCAACCCCTGGGACGTGGACTGGTAGCGGTCCGCGGCCTGTTAGGAACCAGGCAGCACAGCAGGAAGTGAGCCGCGGGCGAGTGAGCGAAGCTTCATTGGCCGCTCCCCATCGCTCCCCATCGCTCGCATTACCGCCTGAACCATTCCCCCCCATCCCCCCCGCCCAAAAGGTTGGGGGCCGCTGTTCTATACAGACATCCTTGAGAAGGTACTACAAAAGAATCAGAAGTTAGTGCCTCTGTTCACAAGACAGGCTGAAAAGAGAGACTCATGGAGAATTGTCTCCCAACATAAATTCTTTACTAGAATTATTGTTATATTAAAGGATGAAAAGGCAAATTTAGATTTAATCTTCTTTATCTCTATTCACTAAAATACTAGACACTGATAAACATGTGACCTTTATTTAAAAATCTTCAGAGAAGAGTACACTCTGAAAGTAGTATTTAAGTAAATTCTTGAATGTTGTTGAATACATCAAACATTTGACTATATTTACATTTTGAATCAAGGGGGATGGAAAGGTAGCTTATATAACAATTCAAGTGCTTTACATATAAAGTAATGAGACTGCATGCCAATGTCCAGGGATTTAGAGAGTGTTCAAAAACACAAGCTGAACATATTGTACAACCATGACATTTAAGATGTTTTAAATTAAACAAGTTTAATTCAAGACTTTCATTCACTTTTTCAAATACCTTAATGAAATGAAACCCCAGATACTATATTTATGGTCTTCTGAGGTTCTGTTAATGAATATAGATGTACCCCTTACGTTAAGTGGAATTGGTTAGCCACTTGACTAGTACTGCTTGCAAACAAACCAATAAATAAACAACAACAAAAAACCCCACAAACCATAGACCAATGAAAACAAACCAGCAACCAAAATTACTGCCTGTATCTTTAAATTCTTATATGTGTTTTGGAATTTGTTTGACAAAGTTAAGTTGGTTTTAAAATTTAGCACAGTGACTCAGTTGCAGCTGTTCCAAATAATTGGTCATGAGCTTTTTATACTATCTGGCTTAATTTAACAGAGTACAGCTTCCTGCCATTTTTTTCTTCTCTGTGATCCAGAATCTGAAATATACACATCTTAAGGGATTATATCAATTGTTCATATTTAAGGATAACAATCTAGCATAGGCTTTATGAAGAGCAGTTTTTATATACTTTTTATTTTAGATACTTTCATCTGGATAGATAAAAAATAATAGGAATTGCAATGTATTTTTAAAATAAGAAACCTGTACTCATTGTATGAATTTAGAAAACTCAGGCATATAAAGAAGTAATCCTTACACTTAGAGATAGCTACTTAAACATTTGGCATATGACCCAATTACTACATCTTGACATCTGATTTACTAGTTTTGCAATGATTAAAACTATTTATATATTATTGTGGTGGACGTCAATACATACATAAACAAATCACCAGTTCTGATCCACTGAGAAAAATTTCCCTTAAAAAAATATATATATATACTTCCTTACTCACATTAGCGACAACAACAATACAACCACAGCAACAAAACAAAAAGGTGTGCTCCTAATATATCTTAACTTAATAAACATTAGCTACTTGACAACCATAAAAATGAGTTAGCACCTACTTGACCGGGTTACTCAAGATCTTTATATAGGCAGGTGTTTTCCCTTGGACTGTTTTCGTGTCCTCAAAGCACAGTTTATACTGTGGCACTGCAATGTTTAAGTCTGTTGCACATTTTTGGTCCTAATTCTCCTGTATAGAAGAGGAACATAACATTTGTAACACATGCACTGAAATTAATTTCTCTGTTCAACTCTTAACTCGTGTTTATTTGAAATATGATTATAGGGAAAAATGAACTGGTTTTTAATAAACATATCAGATCCTACACCTTTGAACGGATATTTATTCCTTTAAAGTAGTCATCTTGGGAGACTATAGGTTTATTCCAACTATTCTGTCATTACTGTTTACATTTTTTAGGGATTAGGCATGGGCATCTTTTGTAAGAGTGAAAGCAGAAAGAGAGAGTAAAAGAACAGAAAGAGCAAGAGCGTCAGCAGGAGAGTCCCACTGTTGGTGACATTAGTTCCATCTTCATATCTTCAGCCAAACATTTAGAGAAGCCTCGTACTGGGGACTCTGGCTGGATCCTATTTAGACTCTCAACTGAAACTTGATGGACATATGGGCTAAAGACATGTATGTGTATAGAAGTTGATTATCTCTGACTAAGATTTACACCTAGCATCGGAATACATAGCATCAGTGCGTTGATTAGGGACAGAATATTCCAGGTACATTTTCACAAAGCTACCTTCCAGCAACTCTCTTTAGTTCCAGTGGTTTTTGTTAAGATGTAGAGGTGCTAAAGTGAAGGAGGGAGAGCGAGGAAATCTTGGTTCTGATTTTGTGATATTATTTAGTTTTTCAGCAAATGTTGGCAATGCTACGGAAAGCCCGAACGAACTTTTTGGCCAACCCAATATTTTTGCCTCCTATAGAATTGTATTAATATGATTACTTAAATCTAAAAAATAGAAAATTGAGAAGACTGAAATATAGAATTTTACTAAGGGTGAAAAGAGGTCAAGACTAGTGCTATAGTCTTAGAGTGCCAGAAAGCAAGAAGAGGGCTCTCTTTCCCACTTCTTTCAGGGATACTCCCAAACTTTATCATTCTCTTTGAATTTTCACCTCCTTTCCCATACTCTTCACTCTCAGTTGGTGACCTGACTTCCCACTACATTGGGAAAATGGAGTCCATAGCACATGAACTCTCTCATTTTTATACAGTCTACTTAATATTTGCTTGTATATATTGATTTACTTGTATTTATATTTTGTGGTGAACATTTGTTGGTTATTTCCCCCAGGATATTTTCCTATTCCTCCTGTCTAACAGTATCCAGTCTCCTAGTCTTACAGTTTAGGTGGTAGCTACTCTGGAACAAGATGTAGGGAATGTTCAAGAGCAGTGGTGATCTTGTTCTATATCCTTTCCCATATCCTTGTTCTATATGTTGTTTTAATTTTTCCTATTTTATACTAACCCTTCATTTTCTTGGCTAAATTCTTAATCGGTTCTCTCTCTCTGCCACTCTCTCTCCAGCTTTATTGAAATATAATTCATGTATACAAATCACTCTTTCAAAGTGTACAATTTAATATTTTTTAGTATAGTCACAGTGTTGAGCCATCACCATGATCTAATTGTAGAACGTTTTTGTCTGCCTAAAAAAATCCCTGTACCCATTAGCACTCATTAACCCCTTTCCCCATCCTAAGCAACCATAACCTACTTTTTATCTCTGTGGATTTGCCTATTCTGGACATTTTGTATAAATAGGATCATACAATATGTTGCCTTTGTGACTGGTTTCTTTCACTCAGTATAACTTTTTCAAGGGTCATCCATGCTGTAACACATGTCAGTACATCATTTCTTTTTTTTTTTTTTTCTGATTGGGATAAAATACACATAACAAAATCTATCATTTTAATCATTTAAAATGTACAATTCAGTGGCATGTAGTACATTCACGATGTTGTGTAACTGTCACAACTACCTAGTTCCAGGACATTTTCATCACCTAAAAAAGAAACCCTGTACCTATTGAAGTCACACCCCATCACCCCCTCCCCCAGCCTCTAATTTGGCAGCCACTAATTTGGCAACCACTAATCTGCTTTTGGATTTGCTTATTCTGGATATTTCATATAAATTAAATCATGTAAGGTGAAATCTTTTGTGTCTGGTTTCTTATTTTCTTAAATTTATTTTATTGAAGTATAGTTGATTTACAGTGTTGTGTTAATTTCTGCTGTACAGCAAATTGATTCAGTTATATATATATATACACATTCTTTTTCATATTTTTTCCATTATGGTTTATGACAGGATATTGAATATAGTTCCCTGTGCTGTATACAGTAGGACGTTGTTGTTTATCCATTCTATGTATAATAGTTTGTATCTGCTAATCCAAAACTCCTAATCCATCCCTTCCCCAACCCCCCTTGACAATCACAAGTCTGTTCTCTATGTCTGTGAGTCTGTTTCTGTTTCACAGATAAATTCATTTGTGTCATATTTTAGATTCCACATACAAGTGATATCATATGGTATTTGTCTTTCTGATTTACTTCATTGCGTATGATAATCTCTAGGTCTATCCAAGTTGCTGCAAATGGCATTATTACATTCCTCTTTATGGCTGATTAGTATTCCATTGTATGTATATATATATACAACATCTTCTTTATCCATTCATCTGTCGATGGACATTTAGGTTGTTTCCATGTCTTGGCTATTGTAAATAGTGTTGCAATGAACATTGGGTGCATACATCTTTTCGAATTATGTTTTTCTCTGGATATATGCCCAGCAGTGGAATTGCAGGATCGTATGGCAACTCTACTTTTAGTTTTTTGAGGAACCTTCATACTGTTTTCCACAGTGGCTGCACCAACTTACATTCCCACCAATAGTTTAGGAGGGTTCCCTTTTCCCCACA
Organism: Balaenoptera borealis; assembly: GCF_965194805.1. Classification (NCBI taxonomy): domain Eukaryota; kingdom Metazoa; phylum Chordata; class Mammalia; order Artiodactyla; family Balaenopteridae; genus Balaenoptera; species Balaenoptera borealis. The sequence continues at coordinate 33,075,416 of NC_138876.1, read as the reverse complement.
CCCTCTGCAGCATTTATTATTATTATTATTTTTTTAATTTTTTAAAAAAAATTTTTATTTATTTATTTATTTAATTTATGGCTGCTTTGGGTCTTCGTTTCTGCGCGAGAGCTTTCTCCAGCTGTGGCAAGCGGGGGCCACTCTTCATCGCGGTGCGCGGGCCTCTCGCTGTCGCGGAGCACAGTCTCCAGACGCGCAGGCTCAGTAATTGTGGCTTATGGGCCTAGCCGCTCTGTGGCATGTGGGATCTTCCCAGACCAGAGCTCGAACCCGTGTCCCCTGCATTGGCAGGCAGATTCTCAACCACTGCGCCACCAGGGAAGCCCAGCATTTATTATTTATAGACTTTTTAATGATAGCTATTCAGTGTGTGTAAGGTGGTACCTCATTGTAGTTTTGATTTCCACTTCTCAAATAATTAATGATGTTTAGCATCTTTTAATGGTCCTGTTGGTACTCTGTATGTCTTCTCTAGAGAAATGTCTATTTAGATCTTCTGCCCATTTTTTCGATTTTTTTTTTGTTGTTATTGAGTTGTATGAACTGTTTGTATATTTTGGAAATTAAGCTCTTGTTGGTTGCATCATTTGCAAATACTTTCTCCCAGTCCATAGGTTGTCTTCTCATTTTGTTTATTGTTTCCTTTGCTGTACAAAATGTGTCTGGCTTCTTTTATTTAGCATAATGTTTTCAAGGTTCACCCATGTCATAACATTTATATTATTTCATTTTTCTTAAATGACAGGAGAATAGTCCAGTTAATGGATATACTAAATTTTATTTATCCATTAATCAGTTTTTATTATTAACATTTAAAAAATTGATGTATAATTGACTTACAGTATTATATATTAGTTTCAGGTGTATAACATGGTGATTCAGTATTTCTATACATTACAAAATGATCACCATGATAAGTCTAGTTGCTATCTGTCACCATACAAAATTATTACAATATTATTGACTATATTCCCTATGCTGTACATTACATCCATGTGACTTATTTATTTAGTAACTAGAAGTTTGTACCTCTTAATCTCCCTCACCTATTTCATTCATCCCTTCCACCCTCCCTCCCCTCTGGCAACCACAGGTTTGATCTCATTATCTATGAGTCTGTTTCTGTTTTGTTATATTTGTTCTATTGTTTCAATTTTTATTTACCATGTATAAGTGAAATCATATGGTATTTGTCTTTCTCTGTTGGACTTATTTCACTTAGCATAATACTCTCTAGGTTCATCCATGTTGGTGCAAATGGCAAGATTTTATTCTTTTTTATGGCAGAGTAATATTCCATTGTATACATATATCACATCTTTATCCATTCATCTATTGATGAGCATTGAGATTGCTTCCATATCTTGGCTATTGTAAATAATGTTCTAATGAACATAGGGGTGCATATATCTTTTCAAATTGGTTTTTTCTTTGTTTTTTTTGGGAAAAATAACCAGAAGTGGAATTGCTGGATTATATGGTAGTTCTATTTTTAATTTTTTTTGAGGAATCTCCATGCTGTTCCTGTAGTGGTTGCACCAATTTACATTCCCACCAACAGTGAACTAAGATTCCCTTTTCTGCACATCCTCAATAACTCTAGTTACTTGTTGTCTTTTTGATAATAGCAATTCTGACAGGTGTGAGTTGATATCTCATTGTGGTTTTGATTTGCATTTCCCTGATGATTAGTGATGTTGAGCATTTTTTCATGTGCCTGTTGGCCATCTGTGTGTCTTCTTTGGGAAAATGTCTAGTCACATCCTCTGCTCATTTTTAAATCAGGTTGTATGTTTCTTTGATGTTGAGTTGTAAGAATTTTGTGTATATTTTTGATATTAACCCCTTATCAGGTATATTGTTTGCAAATATCTTCTCGCATTCACTAGGCTACCTTTTCATTTTGTTGGTAGTTTTCTTTTTTTTTTTTTTTAACATCTTTATTGGAGTATAATTCCTTTACAATGGTGTGTTAGTTTCTGCTTTTTAACAAAGTGAATCAGTTATACATATACATATGTTCCCATATCTCTTCCCTCTTGCGTCTCCCTCCCTCCCACCCTCCCTATCCCACCCCTCTAGGTGGTCACAAAGCACCGAGCTGATCTCCCTATGCTATGCGGCTGCTTCCCACTAGCTATCTATTTTACATTTGGTAGTGTATATATGTTGTTGGTAGTTTTCTTGGCTCTGCAAAAGCTTTTCAGCTTGATGTAGACCCATTTGTTTATTTTTTCTTTTGTTTAACTTGCTTGAGAAGACATATCCAAAAAAAATTGCTAAGACTGATGTCAAAGAGCATACTGTATGTTTTCTTCTAAGAGTGTTATGGTTTCATATCTTAGATTTAAGTCCATAATCTATATTAAGCTTATTTTTGTACACGGTGTGAGAAAGTACTCCAGTTTGATTCTTTTGCATTTAGCTTCCCAGATTTTCCAACACCATTTATTGAAGAGGCTATTTTTACCCCATTGTATATTCTTGCCTCCTTTCTCATAGATTAGTTGCCCATACAAGTGTGGGTTTATTTTTAGGATCTCTATTCTGCTCCATTGATCTATGTGTCTGTTTTTGTGCCAGTACCATACTGTTTTTTTTTTTCTTTTAGTATTAGTTGTTTTTTTTTTAATTTTTTATACTGCAGGTTCTTATTAGTCATCAGTTTTATACACATCAGTGTATACATGTCAATCCCAATCGCCCAATTCAGCAAACCACCATCTTCACCCCACTGCGGTTTTCCCCCCTTGGTGTCCATACGTTTGTTCTCTACATCTGTGTCTCAACTTCTGCCCTGCAAACTGGTTCATCTGTACCATTTTTCTAGCTTCCACATACATGCGTTAATATACGATATTTGTTTTTCTCTTTCTGACTTACTTCACTCTGTATGACAGTCTCTAGATCCATCCACATCTCAACAAATGACTCAATTTCGTTCTTGTTTATGGCTGAGTAATATTCCATTGTATATATGTACCACAACTTCTTTATCCATTCGTCTGTCGATGGGCATTTAGGTTGCTTCCATGACCTGGCTATTGTAAATAGTGCTGCAATGAACATTGGGGTGCATGTGTCTTTTTGAATTATGGTTTTCTCTGGGTATATGCCCAGTAGTGGGATTGCTGGATCATATGGTAATACTATTTTTAGTTTTTTAAGGAACCTCCATACTGTTCTCCATAGTGGCTGTATCAATTTACATTCCCACCAACAGTGCAAGAGGGTTCCCTTTTCTCCACACCCTCTCCAGCATTTGTTGTTTGTAGATTTTCTGATGATGCCCATTCTAACTGGTGTGAGGTGATACCTCATTGTAGTTTTGATTTGCATTTCTCTAATAATTAGTGATGTTGAGCAGCTTTTCATGTACTTCTTGGCTACCTGTATGTCTTCTTTGGAGGAATGTCTATTTAGGTCTTCAGCCCATTTTTGGATTGGGTTGTTTGTTTCTTTAATATTGAGCTGCATGAGCTGTTTATATATTTTGGAGATTAATCCTTTGTCTGTTGATTCATTTACAAATACTTTCTCCCATTCTGAGGGTTGTCTTTTTGTCTTGTTTATGGTTTCCTTTGCTGTGCAAAAGCTTTGAAGTTTCATTAGGTTCCATTTGTTTATTTTTGTTTTTATTTCCATTACTCTAGGAGGTGGATCAAAAAAGATCTTGCTGTCATTTATGTCAAAGAGTGTTCTTCCTATGTTTTCCTCTAAGAGTTTTATAGTGTCTGGTCTTACATTTAGGTCTCTATTCCATTTTGAGTTTATTTTTGTGTATGGTGTTAAGGAGTATTCTAATTTCATTCTTTTACATGTAGCTGTCCAGTTTTCCCAGCACCACTTATTGAAGAGACTGTCTTTTCTCCATTGTATATCTTTGCCTCCTTTGTCATAGATTAGTTGACCATTGGTGCGTGGGTTTATCTCTGGGCTCTCTATCTTGTTCCATTGATCTATGTTTCTGTTTTTGTGCCAGTACCATATTGTCTTGATTACTGTAGCTTTGTAGTATAGTCTGAAGTCAGGGAGTCTGATAACTCCAGCTCCATCTTTTTCCCTAAAGACTGCTTTGGCTATTCGGGGTCTTTTGTGTTTCCATACAAATTTTAAGATGATTTGTTCTAGTTCCGTAAAAAATGCCATTGGTAATTTGATAGGGATTGCATAGAATCTGTTGATTGCTTTGGGTAGTATAGTCATTTTCACAATATTGATTCTTCCAATCCAAGAACATGGTATATCTCTCCATCTGTTGGTATTATCATTTAATTTCTTTCATCAGTGTCTTATAGTTTTCTGCATACAGGTCTTTTGTCTCCCTAGGTAGGTTTATTCCGAGGTATTTTATTCTTTCTGTTGCAATGGTCAATGGGAGTGTTTCCATAATTTCTCTTTCAGATTTTTCATCATTAGTGTATAGGAATGCAAGAGATTTCTGTGCATTCTGTGCATTAATTTTGTATCCTGCAACTTTAGCAGATTCATTGATTAGCTCTAGTAGTTTTCTGGTGGCATGTTTAGGATTCTCAGTATCATGTCATCTGCAAACAGTGACAGTTTTGCTTCTTCTTTTCCAATTTGTATTCTATTTCTTTTTCTTCTCTGATTGCTGTGGCTAGGACCTCCAAAACTATGTTGAATAATAGTGGTGAGAGTGGACATCCTTGTTTCGTTCCTGATCTTAGAGGAAATGGTTTCAGTTTTTCACCATTGAGAATGATGTTTGCTGTGGCTTTGTCATGTATGGGCTTTATTATGTTGAGGGAGGTTCCCTCTATGCCCACTTTCTGGAGAGTTTTTATCATAAATGGGTGTTGAATTTTGTCAAAAGCTTTCTCTGCATCTATTGAGATGATGATATGGTTTTTATTCTTCAATTTGTTAATATGGTGTATCACATTGATTTGCATATATTGAAGAATACTTGCATCCCTGGGATAAATCCCACTTGATCGTGGTGTATGATCCTTTTAATGTGTTGTTGGATTCTGTTTGCTAGTATTTTGTTGAGGATTTTTGCATCTATATTCATCAGTGATATTGGTCTGTAATTTTCTTTTTTTATAGTATCTTTGTCTGGTTTTGGTATCAGGGTGCTGGTGGCCTCGTAGAATGAGTTTGGTAGTGTTCCTTCCTCTGCAATTTTTTGGAAAAGTTTGAGAAGGATGGGTGTTAGCTCTTCTCTAAATGTTTGATAGAATTCACCTGTGAAGCCATCTGGTCCTGGACTTTAATTTGTTGGAAGATTTTTATTCACAGTTTCAATTTCATTACTTGTGATTGGTCTGTTCATATTTTCTGTTTCTTCCTGGTTCAGTCTTGGAAGGTTATACCTTTCTAAGAATTTGTCCATTTCTTCCAGGTTGTCCATTTTATTGGCATAGAGTTGCTTGTAGTAGTCTCTTAGGATGCTTTGTATTTCTGTGGTGACTGTTGTAACTTCTCATTTTTCATTTCTAATTTTATTGATTTGAGTCCTCTCCCTCTTTTTCTTGATGAGTCTGGCTAATGGTTTATCAATTTTATCTTCTCAAAGAACCAGCTTTTAGTTTTATTGATCTTTGCTATTGTTTTCTTTGTTTCTATTTCATTTATTTCTGCTCTGATCTTTATGATTTCTTTCCTTCTGCTAACTTTGGGTTTTGTTTGTTCTTCTTTCTCTAGTTCCTTTAGGTGTAAGTTTAGATTGTTTACTTGAGATTTTTCTTGTTTCTTGAGGTAGGCTTGTATAGCTATAAACTTTCCTCTTAGAACTGCTCTTGCTGCATCCCATAGGTTTTGGATCATCGTGTTTTCATTGTCATTTGTCTTTAGGTATTTTTTGATTTCCTCTTTGATTTCTTCAGTGATCTCTTGGTTATTTGGTAATGTATTGTTTAGCCTCCATGTGTTTTTTTTTTTTACATATTTTTCCCTGTAATTGGTTTCTAATCTCATAGCATTGTGGTCAGAAAAGATGCTTGATATGATTTCAATTTTCTTAAATTTACTGAGGCTTGATTTGTGACCCGAGTTGTGATCTATACTGGAGAATGTTCCGTGCGCACTTGGGAAGAAAGTGTAATCTGCTGTTTTTAGATGTAATGCCCTATAAATATCAATTAAATCTATCTGGTCTTTTGTGTCATTTAAAGCTTATGTTTCCTCATTAATTTTCTGTTTGGATGATCTGTCCATTGGTGTAAGTGAGGTGTTAAAGTCCCCCACTATTATTGTGTTACTGTCGATTTCCTCTGTTATAGCTGTTAGCAGTTGCCTTATGTATCGAGGTGCTCCTATGTTGGGTGCATATATATTTATAATTGTTATATCTTCTACTTGGATTGATCCCTCGATCATTATGTAGTGTCCTTCCTTGTTTCTTGTAACATTCTTTATTTTAAAGTCTATTTTATCTGATATGAGTATAGCTACTCCAGGTTTCTTTTGATATCCATTTGCATGGAATATCTTTTTCCATCCCCTCACTTTCAGCCTGTATGTGTCCCTAGGTCGGAAGTGGGTCTCTTGTAGACAGTATATATATGGGTCTTGGTTTTGTATCCATTCATCCAGTCCATGTCTTTTGGCTGGAGCATTTAATCCATTCACGTTTAAGGTAATTATCGATATGTGTGTCCCTATGACCATTTTCTTAATTGTTTTGGGCTTGTTTTTGTAGGTCCTTTTCTTCTCTTGTGTTTCCCACTTAGAGAAGTTCCTTTAGCATTTGTTGTAGAGCTGGTTTGGTGGTGCTGAATTCTCTTAGCTTTTGCTTGTCTGTAAAGCTTTTGATTTCTCCATCGAATCTGAATGAGATCCTTGCCGGGTAGAGTAATCTTAGTTGTAGGTTCTTCCCTTTCATCACTTTAAGTATATCATGCCACTCCCTTCTGGCTTGTAGAATTTCTGCTGAGAAATCAGCTGTTAACCTTATGGGAGTTCCCTTGTAGGTTATTTGTCATTTTTCCCTTGCTGCTTTCAATAATTTTTCTTTGTCTTTAATTTTTGCCAATTTGATTACTGTGTGTCTCGGCGTGTTTCTCCTTGGGTTTATCCTGTATGGGACTCGCTGCGCTTCCTGGACTTGGGTGGCTATTTCCTTTCCCATGTTAGGGAAGTTTTCAACTATAATCTCTTCAGATATTTTCTCTGGTCCTTTCTCTCTCTCTTCTCCTTCTGGGACCCCTATAATGTGAATGTTGTTACGTTTAATGTTGTCCCAGAGGTCTCGTAGGCTGTCTTCATTTCTTTTCATTCTTTTTTCTTTATTCTGTTCCGCAGCAGTGAATTCCACCATTCTGTCCTCCAGGTCGCTTATCTGTTCTTCTGACTCAGTTATTCTGCTATTGATTCCTTCTAGTGTAGTTTTCATTTCAGTTATTTTATTGTTCATCTCTGTTTTTTTGTTCTTTAATTTTTCTAGATCTTTGTTAAACATTTCTTGCATCTTCTTGATCTTTGCCTCCATTCTTTTTCCGAGGTTCTGGATCATCTTTACTATCATTATTCTGAATTCTTTTTCTGGAAGGTTGCCTATCTCCACTTCATTTAGCTGTTTTTCTGGGGTTTTATCTTCTTCCTTCATCTGGTACATAGCCCTCTGCCTTTTCATCTTGTCTATCTTTCTGTGAATGTAGTTTTTGTTCCACAGGCTGCAGGATTGTAGTTTTTCTTGCTTCTGCTGTCTGCCCTCTGGTGGATGAGGCTATCTAAGAGGCTTGATGGGAGGGACTGGTGGTGGGCAGAGCTGACTGTTGCTCTGGTGGGCAGAGCTTAGTAAAAGTTTAATCCACTTGACTGGTGATGGATGGGGCTGGGTTCCCTCCCTTTTGGTTGTTTGGCCTGAGGCAACCCAACACTGGAGCCTACCTGGGCTCTTTGGTAGGGCTAATGACAGATTCTGGGAGGGCTCATGCCAAGGAGTACTTCCCAGAGCTTCTGCTGCCAGTGTCCTTGTCCCCACAGTGAAACAGAGCCACCCCCCGCCTCAGCAGGAGACCCTCCAACACTAGCAGGTAGGTCTGGTTCAGTCTCCCCCGGGGTCACTGCTCCTTCCCTGGGTCCCGATGCACACACTACTTTGTGTGTGCCCTCCAAGAGTGGAGTCTTTGTTTCCCCCAGTCCTGTCGAAGTCCTGCAGTCAAATCCTGCTTGGCTTCAAAGTCCAAATCTCTGGGGATTCCTTCTCCCATTGCTGCACCCCCTGGTTGTGAAACGTGACTTGGAGCTCAGAATCTTCATTCCAGTGGGTGGACTTCTGTGGTATAATTGTTCTCCAGTTTGTGAGTCTCCCACCCAGCAGTTATGGGATTTGATTTTATTGTGATTGCACCCCTCCTACTGTCTCATTGCAGGTTCTCCTGTGTCTTCGGATGTGGGGTATATTTTTTGGTGAGTTCCAGTGTCTTTTTGTTGATGATTGTTCAGCAGTTAGTTGTGATTCCAGTGCTTTCACAAGAGGGAGTGAGCACACGTCCTTCTACTCCACCATCTTGAACCAATCTGTATTTTATTCTTTTTGATGCAATCGTAAATGGGATTGCTTTCTTAATTTCTCTTTCTGATAGTTTGTTGTTCATGTATAGAAGTGCCACAGATTTCTGTTTCCTGTTTTGTATCCTGCAACTTCACTGAATTCATTGATGAGTTTTTTGGTGGTGTCTTTAGGAGTTTCTATATATGGTATCATGCCATCTGCAAACAGTGACAATTTTATTCCTTCCTTTCTAATTTGGGTTCCTTATATTTCTTTTTCTCTTCTGACTGCTGTGGCTAAAACTTCCAATACTATGTTAAATAAAAGTGATGAGGGGGGCATCCTTGTGTTGTTCCTAATCTTAGAGTAAAATGCTTTCAGGTTGTTATCATTGAGTATGGTGTTAGCTGTAGGTTTTTCGTATATGGCCTTTATTATGTTGAGGTATGTTCCCTCTATATCCACTTTGTTGAGATGTTTTATCATAAATGGGTGTTGAATTTTGTCAAAAGTTTTTTCGGCATCTATTCAGATGATCATGATTTTTATTCTTTTATTCTCTAATTTGTTAATGTGTTAGGTGTATCACATTGATTTATTTTGCAGATATTGAACCATCATTGCATCCCTGGGATAAATTGCACTTGAGCATGATGTATGATCCTCTTATTGTGTTGTTGAATTCAGTTTGCTAGTATTTTGTTGACGACTTTTGCATTTATGGTTATCAGTGATATTGGTCTGTAGTTTTCTATTCTTGTGGTGTCTTTGGTTTTCATATCAGGGTGATGCTGGCTTGGTAGAATGACTTTGGAAGTGTTCCTTCCTCTTTGACTTTTTGGAATAGTTTGAGAAGGATAGGTGTTAACTCTCCTTTAAATGATTGTTAGAATTCACCCGTGAAGCCGTCTGGTCCTGGGCTTTTGTTTGTTGGAAGTTTTAAAATTACGGATTCAATTTCATTACTTGTAATTGGTCTCTCTGTTTTCTATTTCTTCCTGATTCAGTCTTGGGTGATTGTGTGCTTCTAGAAATTTATCCATTCATTCCAAGTTGTCCAATTCATTGGTGTATAGTTGTTTGTAGTAATATATTATGCCCCTTTGCTTTATGATTTTAGGTGTTCCTATGTTGGTTGTGTATATATTACAATTGTTATATCTTCTTGTTGCATTTTGTAATGTTTTTCTTTGTCTTTTGTTACATTCTTTGTTTTGGAGTCTATATTGATATGTGTGTGTATATATATATATATATGTATGTATGTGTATATATATATATATATATATATATATACACATACATATATATATATTCCCCCGGTTTTATTTTCATTTCTATTTGCATGGAGTAACCTTTTCCATCCCCTCACTTTTAGTCTGTATGTGTCTTTACATCTGAAGTAAGCCTCTTATAGGCAGCAGTTTTTTTTTGTTTGAATTTTTTATTTTTTCAAACAGTTATTAGTATTATTATTTTACATCTTTATTGGAGTATAATTGCTTTACATTGCTGTGTTAGTTGCTGCTGTATAGCAAAGTGAATCAGCTATATGTATACATATATCCCCATATCCCCTCCCTCTTGCACCTCCCTCCCACTCTCCTATCCCACCTCTATAGGTGGTCACAAAGCACCGAGCTGATCTCCCTGTGCTATGCAGCTGCTTCCCACTAGCTATCTATTTCACATTTGGTAGTATATATATGTCAGTGCTACTCTCTCACTTATTTCCAGCTTCCCTTTCCCCCCTCCCCCATGTCCTCAAGTCCATTCTCTACATCTTCGTCTTTATTCCTGTCCTGCTCCTAGGTTCATCAGAACCATGTTTTAAAATTTAGACTCCATATATATGTGTTAGAATACAGTATTGTTTTTATCTTTCTGACTTACTTCACTTTTTATGACATACTTTAGGTCCATCCACCTCACTACAAATAACTCAATTTCATTTCCTTTTATGGCTGAGTAATATTCCATTGTATATATGTGCCACATCTTCTTTATCCATTCATCTGTCGATGGACACTTAGGTTGCTTCCATGTCCTGGCTATTGTAAATAGTTCTGCAGTGAACACTGTGGTACATGTCTCTTTGAATTTTGGTTTTCTCAGGGTATATGCCCAGTAGTGGAATTGCTGGGTCATATGGTAGTTCAATTTTAATTTTTTAAGGAACCTCCATACTGTTCTCCATAGTGGCTGTATCAATTTACATTCCCACTAATAGTGCAAGAGGGTTCCCTTTTCTCCACACCCTCTCCAGCATTTATTGTTTGTAGATTTTTTGATGATGGCTGTGGTGACTGGTGTGAGGTGATACCTCATTGTCGTTTTGATTTGCATTTCTCTAATGATTAGTGATGTTGAGCATCCTTTCATGTGTTTGTTGGCAATCTGTATAACTTCTTTGGAGAAATGTCTATGTAGGTCTTCTGCCCATTTTTAGGTTGGGTGTTTGTTTTTTTCTCTACTGTATATTCTTGCCTCCTTTATCACAGACAAGGTGACCATATGTGCATGGGTTTATCTCTGGGCTTTCTACCTTGTTCCATTGATCTATGTTTCTGTTTTTGTGCCAGTACCATACTGTCTTGATTACTGTAGCTTTGTAGTATAGTCTGAAGTCCGGGAGCCTGATTCCTCCAGCTCCGTTTTTCTTTCTCAAGACTGCTTTGGCTATTTGGAGTCTTTTGTGTTTCCATACAAATTGTGAAAGTTTTTGTTCTAGTTCTGTGAAAAATGCCAGTGTTATTTTGATAGGGATTGCATTGAATCTGTAGATTGCTTTGGGTAGTAGAGTCATTTTCACAATGTTGATTCTTCCAATCCAAGAGCATGGTATATCTCTCCATCTATTTGTATCATCTTTAATTTCTTTCATCAGTGTCATAATTTTCTGCATACAGGTCTTTTGTCTCCTTAGATAGGTTTATTCCTAGATATTTTATTCCTTTTGTTGCAGTGGTAAATGGGAGTGTTTTCTTAATTTCACTTTCAGATTTTTCATCATTAGTGTATAGGAATGCAAGAGATTTCTGTGCATTAATTTTGTATCCTGCAACTTTACCAAATTCATTGATTAGCTCTAGTAGTTTCCTGGTGGCATCTTTAGGATTCTCTATGTATAGTATCATGTCATCTGCAAACAGTGACAGCTTTACTTCTTCTTTTCCAATATAGATTCCTTTTATTTCTTTTTCTTCTCTGATTGCCGTGGCTAAAACTTCCAAAACTATGTTGAATAATAGTGGTGAGAGTGGGCAACCTTGTCTTGTTCCTGATCTTAGTGGAAATGGATTCAGTTTTTCACCACTGAGGACGATGTTGGCTGTGGGTTTGTCATATATGGCCTTTATTATGTTGAGGAAAGTTCCCTCTATGCCTACTTTCTGGAGGGTTTTTGTCATAAATGGGTGTTGAATTTTTTTGAAAGCTTTCTCTGCATCTATTGAGATGATCGTATGGTTTTTCTCCTTCAATTTTTTAATATGGTATATCACGTTGATTGATTTGCATATATTGAAGAACCCTTGCATTCCTGGGATAAACCCCACTTGATCATAGTGTATGATCCTTTTAATGTGCTGTTGGATTCTGTTTGCTAGTATTTTGTTGAGGATTTTTGCATCTATGTTTATCAGTGATATTGGCCTGTAGTTTTCTTTCTTTGTGACACCTTTGTCTGGTTTTGGTATCAGAGTGATGGTGGCCTCGTAGGATGAGTTTGGGAGTGTTCCTCCCTCTGTTATATTTTGGAAGAGTTTGAGAAGGATAGGTGTTAGCGCTTCTGTAAATGTTTGATAGAATTCACCTGTGAAGCCATCTCGTCCTGGGCTTTTGTTTGTTGGAAAATTTTTTTTTTAATTTATTTTATTTATTTATTTTTGCTGCGTGGGGTCTTCGTTGCTGTGCGCAGGCTCTCTCCAGTTTTGGTGAGTGGGGGCTATTCTTCATTGCAGTGCACTGGCCTCTCACTGCAGTGGCCTCTCCCATTGCGGAGCAGGGACTCCAGGCACGTGGGCTTCAGCAGTTGTGGCATGTGGGCTCAGCAGTTGTGGCTTGTGGGCTCCAGAGCGCAGGCTCAGTAGTTGTGGCACACAGGCTCAGCTGCTCCACAGCACGTGGTATCCTCCCGGACCAGGGCTCGAACCCGTGCCCCCCGTACTGACAGGCGGATTCCCAACCACTGCACCACCAGGGATGCCCCTGATGGAAGATTTTTAATCACAGTTTCAATTTCAGTGCTTGTGATTGGTCTGTTCATATTTTCTATCTCTTCCTGGTTCAGTCTCGGAAGGTTGTGCATTTCTAAGAATCTGTCCATTTCTTCCAGGTTGTCCATTTTATTGGCATATAGTTGCTTGTAGTCATTGCTCATGATCCTTTGTATTTCTGCAGTGTCAGTTGTTACTTCTCCTTTTTCGTTACTAATTCTATTGGTTTGAGTCTTCTCCCTTTTTTTCTTGATAAGTCTGGCTAATGGTTTATCAATTTTGTTTATCTTCTCAAAGAAATAGCTTTTAGTTTTATTGATCTTTGCTATTGTTTCCTTCATTTCTTTTTCATTTATTTCTGATCTGATCTTTATGATTTCTTTCCTTCTGCTAACTTTGGGTTTTTTTTGTTCTTCTTTCTCTAATTGTTTTAGGTGTAAGGTTAGGTCGTTTATTTGAGTTGTTTCCTGTTTCTTAAGGTAGACTTGTAAAGCTATAAACTTCCCTCTTAGAACTGCTTTTGGGGCATCCCATAGGTTTTGGTTCATTGTGTTATCATTGTCATTTGTTTCTAGATATTTTTTGATTTCCTCTTTGATTTCTTCAGTGATCTCTTGGTTATTAAGTAGTGTGTTGTTTTGCCTCCATGTGTTTGTATTTCTTTCAGATTTTTTCCTGTAATTGATATCTAGTCTCATAGCGTTGTGGTTAGAAAAGATACTTGATATGATTTCAGTTTTCTTAAGTTTACCAAGGCTTGATTTGTGACCCAAGATATGATCTATCCTGGAGAATATTCCATGAGCACTTGAGAACAATGTGTATTCTTTTGTTTTTGGATGGAATGTTCTATAAATATCAATTAAGTCCATCTTGTTTAATGTATCATTTAAAGCTTGTATTTCCTCACTTATTTTAATTTTGGATGATCTGTCCATTGTTGAAAGTTGGGTGTTAAAGTCTCCTACTATGATTGTGTTACTGTCGACTTCCCATTTTATGTCTGTTAGCATTTGCCTTTAGTATTGAGGTGCTCCTATGATGGGTGCATAAACATTTACAATTATTATATCTTCTTCCTGGATTGATTCCTTGATCATTACATAGTGTCCTTCTTTGTCTCTTGTAATAGTCTTTATTTTAAAGTCTATTTTGTCTGATATGAGAATTGCTACTTCAGCTTTCTTCTGATTTCCATTTGCATGGAATATCTTTTTCCATCCCCTCACTTTTAGTCTGTATGTGTCCCTAGGTGTGAAGTGGGTCTCTTGTAGACAGCATATATATGGGTCTTGGTTTTGTATCCATTCATCCAGTCCATGTCTTTTGGTTGGAGCATTTAATCCATTTACATTTAAGGTAAGTATCGATATGTATGTTTCTATTACCATTTTCTTAATTGTTTCGTGTTTGTTATTGTAGGTCTTTTCCTTCTCTTGTGTTTCCTGCCTAGAGAAGTTCCTTTAGCATTTGTTGTAAAGCTGGTTTGTTGGTGCTGAATTCTCTTAGCTTTTGCTTGTCTATAAAGGTTTTAATTTCTCCATTGAATCTGAATGAGATCCTTGTTGGGTAGAGTAACCTTGGTTGTAGATTTTTGCCTTTCATCACTTTAAATATGTCCTGCCACTTTCTTCTGGCTTGTAGAGTTTCTGCTGAAATATCGGCTGTTAACCTTATGGGGATGCTCTTGTATGTTATTTGTTGTTTTTCCCTTGCTGTTTTTAATATTTTTTCTTTGTATTTAATTTTTAACAGTTTGATTAATATGTGTCTTGGCATGTTTCTCCTTGGATTTATCCTGTATGGGACTCTCTGTGCTTCCTGGACTTGATTAATTATTTCCTTTCCCATATTAGGGAAGTTGTCAACTATAATCTCTTCAAATATTTTCTCAGTCCCTTTCTTTTTCTCTTCTCCTGGGACCCCTATATTTCAAATGTTGGTGCTTTTAATGTTCTCCCAGAAGTCTCTAAGTCTGTCCTCTATTCTTTTCATTCTTTTTTATTTTTTCTGCTCTTCAGTAGTTATTTCCACTATTTTATCTTCCAGGTCACTTATCCGTTCTTCTTCCTCAGTTATTCTGCTATTGATTCCTTCTAGAGACTTTTTAATTTCAGTTATTGTTTTGTTCATCATTGTTTGCTGTTTAGTTCTTCTAGGTCCTTGTTAAACATTTCTTTTATTTTCTGCATTCTATTTCCAAGATTTTGGAACATCTTTACTATCATTACTCTGAATTCTTTTTCAGGTAGACTGACTATTTCCTCTTCATTTGTTTGGTCTGCTGGGTTTTTGCCTTGCTTCTTTATCTGCTGTGTATTTCTCTGTCTTCTCATTTTGCTTAACTTACCGTGTTTGGGGTCTCTTTTCGCAGGCTGCAGGTTCGTAGTTCCCATTGTTTTTGGTGTCTGCCCTCAGTGGCTAAGGTTGGTTCAGTGTTTTGTGTAGGCTTACTGGTGGAGGGAACTAGTGCCTGTGTTTTGGTGGGTGAGGCTGGATATTGTCTTTGTGGTGAGCAGGACCACGTCTGGTTGTGTGTTTTGTGGTGTCTGTGATCTTATTATGATTTTAGGCAGCCTCTCTGCTAATGGGGGGGTTGTGTTCCTCTCTTGCTAGTTGTTTGGCATAGGGTGTCCAGCACTGTAGCTTGCTGGTCGTTGAGTGGAGCTGGGTCTTGGTGTTGAGATGGAGATCTCTGCGAGAGCTTTCGCCATTTGATATTACATGGAGCCGGGAGGTCTCTGGTGGACCAATGTCCTGAACTTGGCTCTCCCACCTCAGAGACACAGGCCTGGCACCCAGTGGGAGCACCAAGACCCTGTCAGCAATACGTCTCAGAAGAAAAGGGAGAAAGAAAGAAAGAAAGAAAGAAAGAAAGAAAAAAAAAATAAAGTTATTAAAATAAAAAATAAAAATATTATTAAAAACAAAAAAATTAAAAAGTAATTTAAAAAAGAAAAGCAAGCAAGCAAGCAAGCAAGCAAGCAAGAAAGAAGGGAGCATCCAAACCAAAAAAACAAATCCACCAATGATAACAAGCGCTAAAAAGTATTCTAGAAAAAAAAAAAAAAAATGGACAGACAGAACCCTAGGACAAATGGTAAAAGCAAAGCTATACAGACAAAATCACACAAAGAAGCATACACATACACACTCACAAAAAGAGAAAAAGGAAAAAAAAATGAGAGCAACCAAATCAATAAACAAATCTACCAATGAAAATAAACTCTAAATACTAAACTAAGATAAACATAAAACCAGAAACAAATTAGATGCAGAAATAATTTAGAAACAGTTTAGATACAGAAAGCAAACCTCAAGTCTACAGTTGCTCCCAAAGTCCACCGCCTCAATTTTGGGATGATTCATTGTCTCTTCAGGTATTCCAGAGATACAGGGTAAATCAGGTTGATTGTGGAAATTTAATCCGCTGCTCCTGAGGCTGCTGGGAGAAATTTCCATTTCTCTTCTTTGTTCGCACAGCTCCTGGGGTTCAGCTTTGGATTTGGGCCCGCCTCTCTGTGTAGGTCACCCTCTGGCTTCTGTTCTTCACTCAGACAGGACGGGGTTAAAGGAGCAGCTGATTAGGGGGCTCTGGCTCACTCAGGCCAGGGGGTGGGAGGGCTACGGAATGGAGGGCAAGCCTGTGGTGGCAGAGGGCAGCATGACGTTGCAATAGACTGAGGTGTGCTGTGTCTTCTCCTGGGGAAGTTGTCCCTGGATCACGGGAGCCTGGCAGTGGTAGGCTGCACAGGCTCCCGGGAGGGGAGGTGTGGATAGTGACCTGTGCTTGCACACAGGCTTTTTGTTGGCTGCAGCAGCAGCCTTAGAATTTCATGTCCGTCTCTGGTGTCCACGCTGATAGCCGCCGCTCACGCCCATCTCTGGAGCTCATTTAGGCGGTGCTCTGAATCCCCTCTCCTTGCGCACCACGAAACAATATTCTCTTGCCTTTTAGGCAGTTCCAGCCTTTTCCCCAGATTCCTTCCCGGCTAGCTGTGGTGCACTAGCCCCATTCAGGCTGTGTTCATGCACCCACCCCCAGTCCTCTCCCTGGGATCTGACATCTGAAGCCGAAGCCTCAGCTCCCAGCTCCTGCCCACCCTGGCGGGTGAGCAGACAAACTCTCAGGCTGGTGAGTGCTGGTCGGCACTGATCCTCTGTGCTAGAATCTCTCCACTTTGACCTCTGCACCCCTGTTGCTGTGCTCTCCTCATGATTCTGAAGCTTCTCCCTGCCCACCCCCCCGTCTCTGCCAGTGAAGGGGCTTCCTAGTGTGTGGAAACTTTTCCTCCTTCACAGCTCCCTCCCAGAGGTGCAGGTCCTGTCCCTATTCTTTTGTCTCTGTTTCTTCTTTTTTCTTTTGCCCTACCCAGGTACATGGGGAGTTTCTTGCCTTTTGGGAAGTCTGAGGTCTTCTCCCAGCATTCAGTAGGTGTTCTGTAGGAGTTCTTCCACATGTAGATGTATTTCTGATATATCTGTGGGGAGGAAGGTGATCTCCACGTCTTACTCCTCCGCCGTCTTGAAGGTCTCCAAGTCTTATACTAGTTTTGGTAAATTTATACCTAAATATTTTACTCTTTTTGATGGTATTTTTAAACGCTGTTGTTTTCCTAGTTTCATTTTTGGAATGTTCATTGCTGGTATATAGAAATACAATTGATTTTTGCATATTGGTCTTGTATCTTGCAATTAGTTCTAATTTACTCAGTTCTTAATACTCTTTGCAAATATCATCTCTGGGAAGTTTTCATAGTCCCTTGTGGACTGAATTAGTCCATAACTCTTCTTTATGTTGCTATTAATCCCTACCTATCCTCTCGTTATACAATACACACGTATAATATTTTGTTATTGTAGCTTTATTTCTAGACCTCTCAGGTAAACCATTAGATTGGCTTTCTGTCCTGCTGTTGTAATATACCTGTGCGCCACCGTTAGTGAGAGGGTTTGTCTCAAATATTTCTTACAAACAGTAGTTTGAAATACTGAAATTTGTGAATGCTTTACTTACTACTTAATAATAGCTAATGTTGAAACTCTGTGAATTCTAACTGTAACAACAAAATAAGGTTCATTTTTCTATCTTTCAATGGCACTTATGCCCTCATCTTATTTATAATACCTATAGAATGGAGTTTTGGGGAAAAAAAAGGCCAGCTTTGAAAAAATAGAGTTCAGGATTTAAAAAATTATCAGTCTTATTTCCTTTTTCTCATTGCTTATCTATCCCTGGTAAAATGACATTTTGTTCTTTAAATGAGTTTACTGCATACACATGCATATCAAATGTTTTTATGAAAAAGTCTCTCCTACTCCATTCATTCTCTGATGCTTTACTTCTGTGGACATTTTTTTTCCAGGAAAAAATTTTGACAGGGGAGTGAAAAATGTGTTTAAAGATGGAAAAGGTTAAGAATACTCCAGCAGACTGAGTTTTTTAAGGGCAAGGAATTGTGTTTTATGTATTGTTAGCACAGTACCTGACACATAATATTTATCAATAAATTCATAATTAAATCAGTGCTTGTACCTGAAAATCTTAGATAGTTTTTTTCAAAAAATAACACATTTAATTGAGCACCTACTAAAGGCCAGATGCTATTGTAGATCCTGGGTTTAAATACTGATTGGAACTTTCATGGAAGTTATGTTCTGGTAGGAAGAACTTAGATTCAGAATTTTAAGATCAAGTTTATTGTATTTGTTGACAAAACCTATTGCTTTTTCTGTTTTTCTGAAGCCAGTTACTCAAAATAGGTATTTTGGAGTCATTTTTGACTACTCTCATACTATCCTAGTGACTAATGTCCACTTCTGATTTTTCCTTTTTTTTTTTTTTTAAAATCTATCTGTATCTATTCTCACCCATTTTCTTATCCATCCTTATCAGTGTTATCTTTAAAGAACATAGATGTGATCACATTATTATAAATTCCACTAAAGCAGCTCTCATGTATATTTATGCTCTGATATAGCTCCTGGCACATAGTAGGTACTCAGTATTTACCGAATGAGTAAGTGAATGTCACTTATCTTCTTAAAAACTTCATGGATTCCTATTTTTGACAGAATAAAATTTAAATTCCTTAACATGACATACGACATCCCTGATAACCTGATCAAATTACCTTTCCAATCTTATCTGCATTATTCCCCTTTTCTCACCTTATGCACACCAGTCTGCTTGGGGTTTCTTGAAAATACTGTAAGAGGATATTAATGGAAATAGATTATTAGAAGATTTGGCCAAGATTCTATGGTAACAAGACGTTACCACCCAATTGTATTCAGCTCTTTATCATCTGTGTATATGGAGTAAATCTGCTTCCCTTTTGTGTGTGTGTGTGTTTGTATGTGTTTGTATATATATATTGCAGCAAGAAATAATTAAAACCCAATTATTTGATATGTGTGTTTGTGTACATTTTCATTCATTTTGTGATTTCTAGACATAAGATGTTGTAATAGTCAGTACTTTTTTCTTTGAATTAAAAGCTTAAGTTAGTTTAAGGAAAAAAAATTATTGCAAGTCCTGTAAGTGATCGGATCTGGGGCTTCAAAGAATGTCTTTAGGACTCTCTTCTCTATTCTCTTGGTTCTGCTTCCTTTTATTTGTTGGCTTCAAAAAATTTTTTTTCTATCTGTTCTGCAACTGACAGTGAGAGACTTCTGGCATATTTAGGCCACATTTTCCAAACTTAGCAATCTTACCATGTGTTTATAACAACAATAACAATAACAATAGTAATAGTAATGGTATTAGTAGTTAATAATAAAATTTATTTAATTCTTTTTATATGCCAGTTACTATTCTAAGTTCTTTATGCATTTTACAGTGTTTATCTTCATCATAGCTCTGTGAGGAAAGTGTTATTAGTAGATACATTTTAAAGATTAGGAAATTAAGAGATAGACCAGTGTAATCATTCAGCTAGTCAGTGATAGAGCCATGAAATCCAGGCAGACTCTATGTGCTTACCACTATGCTATACTCTCTGCGCCGTATCAGCTCAGGGAAGAACTCATTGTCTTTGCTTTTGTAACATGCCCATTCTCAGCCCAGTTTCTCTGCGTAAAGAAATAATGGTCCCATATTTACTAAGAGCTGAGTTATCTACCTGGCCCCACTGACAGCCTTATTAGAACCCTGTAGTGTGGGGTAGGGTCATTCCCTAAGAAAAGTGATCTGGGACACATAAAAAAAAACCATATATGTCCACTAAACAAACATTTTATTTACCATGCTGCTTAGTAACAGAGAGTTCCATATTAAACATTGAATGATCAGTTGCAACTGTCAGAGGCCAACAGTATTATCAGTTTTGATTATAAACTTCTTAAATGTGTTGTGTTTTTTTAAGTGAGACCATTTGATAGTAGTACATTATTTGAGTGGTTAAATTATGAAAATCTTAGACTACTGAAATTTTTAAAACAAATCACTTTTCACAGTTTCAAAATGCTTTAAAGCTATCTGTATTTTACAAGAAATTTGATTTATGATAACCTTAAGTTTTAGATGGAAGAAAGGAAAATGAAGCAGATAAAATAATGACAAAAGATACTTTTCAAAATATTATTTATACTTATTTAAAAAATAATGAAATCCAGTGTAGATAAAACAGAGCTTTTTAAAGCAAGTGACTAGAATAACCTGTGATTCAGACAGAATTTGTCTTTTACCTCTACACAGATTTCTTTTAGATATTTATATTATTTTCAGCTGGTACGTCAATATTGTATTTACTTGTTTCAGGTTTCTGCATCTTTCCCATGATTTTCCTCAATTGGCCATTGATTCCAGTAAGCTTTTTTTTTTATTTTCTTATTAAAAAGTCTTTCCTCTGGCTAGTATATGTAGACTTCATTCTTTTGTGAGGTCAACTGCTCACTTTTATTGTAATCTGTTTGGAACTATCGAGGAGACAGCACTTACTGGATGCTATTCACAGAAAAATTGGATATTATATTTGTCCTAAGCTTCCCCAGTTTATTAAATAGAAAGATATTTGGACCAAAGGTATTTCTAAAAACCACAATGATTCTGGTGTGGAATGCTTTTGTTATTTTTCTTACAGGAGTGAATCTTCAGTCCATAATTCCCTACACCAGTCTTTCCTTGTACATTTTTCACTAACACTTTGTCACATAAGAACAGGTATCTCTCAATGTAATGTTGTTCACAGCCTTATCCTGAACTCCTTGGCCCAGTTCATTATGATTGACTTGTTCCTATTTCCAGATATTCATTTTCCTTTTTATTTCTTCACTTTACTCCTCTGATATGTAACTATTGTGCTTTGATAACATTGTTAATGTTTGCATTCACTGCAATTTCATTCTCTCTTTATAAGATGTCTTTGATTACCCTGTAAAAATATGTTTTTTGGTCCTGCCTGGTTCCTGGGACTTCCTAGTACTTGGCCTGGTATATACACTTGCTTGAGCTTTAGTAATTGGCTAGTTACCAGGAAGCCCTTACTTTGGAAGATAAATGAATTGTTTACCTTAGGGGACTCTTTTATTTATATGCATACTTAGTGTACACTAAATGTATACTTAGTGCCTAGGATCTTCAGAGGATACAAAGGAGATAGGAGATATTTTTAGCCCCTGCTCTGAAGTACCTTTTAATCTAGACTTTTAGCCATATTACATTGAATGTTTATGATAAAAAATCACAATGTCAGCATTGTAGTTTTCAAAGTTTTTTATAAGGAAAAATCCCCAGTAGAGCCATGAGAATGCTTCCTTTTTTACTCTAAAAAGGTTCTAATTTATGTGACATTGGACTCATCCAGAATGTATAAACAACTCACACAAATCAACAAAACAACAAACCACCCAATTCAAATATGGGTAAGGTACTTGTGAAAGTAATGGATAAAAGAGGTTATACAAGTGGCTAATAAACATGTGAAAGGTGTTTAGCATCATTAGTCACAATGGAAATACAGATTAAAACCACAACAAAATCTACTGCGTACCCATCAGAGTGGCTGAAATAATAATAAAAAAATGACAATACCAAGTGTTGCAAGGATATTGACTAACAGTAATTCAGATACAGTGCTTTTGGAAGTTTAAATGAATTCAAATGCTTTTGAAAAATGAAAAAAAAAAAACCCGACTAAAACTGGACATGTGATACCCCATGACCCAGCAGTTTCATTCCCAGGTATATATGGAACAGAAATGAGTGCATGAATACACTAAAAGAAAAGGCAAGAATGTCCATAGCAGCATTATTTGTAATGTTACTATGTTAGTGTCCCATTGTTGCTGTAACAAATTATCACTAACTTAGTGGCTTTTTAAAGCAACACAAATTTCTTTTAGAGTTCTTGATGTCAAAAGTTCAGAATGGGTCTCACAGAGCTAAAATCAAAGTGCTGTCAGGTTTCTTCTTTTTGGAGTCTCTAGAGAAGAATCCCTTTCCAGCTTCTACAGGCTGTCCTTATACCTTGGTTTGTAATCCCATATTTCATTGCCTTTTCTCTTTTTGCTCCTGTTGTCACATTGCCTTCTTCTCTGACTTTCTTGCATCCCTCTTATAAAGATTACATTTGGCCCACACAGATAGTCTAGGATTATGTTCTCATCTAAAGATCCTTAACTTAATCATATCAGTAAGGTTCCTTTTCCCACATAAGATTACATATTCACAGGGTCTGAGGATTAGGATGTGGACATCTTTGAAGGGTCATTATTTGGCCTACCACAATCCCCAAACTGGAAACAACTTAAAAGTTCATTGAGAGCAGAATGGATAAATGCACGGTGTTATATTCGTACAATTGAATGCTAAACAGTAATGCAAATGAAAGAGCTAATACTAAACCCAGAAATGTGGATGAATCTTTCACAAACATAACGTTTACAAAAGAAGCCAGATACAAAAAGAATATATTCTTTGTGATTCTCTTTCTATAAATTTCAAAAACACGTAGAAAGAACCTATAGCTATTGAAGTCAGCAAAGTGGTTAACTTTGGGAAGTGTTAATGACTGAGAGCACAGAGACCTTTTGGAGTGCTGGTAATAATCTAATGATTTTGGTTCTGATTACATAGGTGTAATCAGTTTGTAAAACTTAATTGATCTGTACACATATGATTTGTGCACTTTTATATTATACTCCAGTAAAGGAACTCTGAGTAACTATGACTTCAGTTTATAAGTGTTTGATTAGGGGAATTACCAACTCTTTTCCAGTCAAATTTATGGAGTTAAATGCCACTGATGAGGGGCAAGGGAAGTGAGTTATACAGAGTAGAGAAATGAAATTAGATGAAAATGATGTTCAGGAAGAGAACATAGATATGATTCAAGTAGAAAAACCAATTTTGGTGCAATAGTGACAGAGTAACTAGAGAAGAGCAGTGAAAGAATATCTTAGGTTGGATTACTGAGGAAATAGATTCTGAGATAGAGATTTGCCTGCAGAAGTTTATTGGAGAGTGCCCTTGGTAATACCAAGGAGGGAGTGAAGGAAGCAGAACTAAGGAGAGGGAGAATTTGAACTGTGGTGCAGTTGTAATAAGGCCCTTAACTGAGTCCAGGGGGAGTTCTGGAGGTGGAATGGCCCTTCAGGGTTGCCCTGACTTGAGGCCAAGTTGCTGGGCATTTGCATGTCCTTATCCCTGGGTCATTGGTTGTGAGCTGCCTTTGGGAAGGTAATAAACTTGGATGAGGAAGTTCCCTTCAGCTGAGGGAAGTTTCTGGGGAGGCATTCCATTGTAAGCTGTCAGCAGGCAGTACTCTTGAAAGCACTGGCATATCACATGACTTTATCCTGAAAGGGTATCTGAACAGTGCACCACAGCATCCACCACAAAAAGGTACAGGTCTGCTTGATTAACAGGCATGTTTGACAGTTCTGGTGCAATACAAGCATTAAAAGAATCATATAACAATAAAAGGGAATAAATTAGGGAAATTATATAATGGAAATATCAGATCTGGAACTGACTAAATTTCAGAAGTCAGGTATAATGAAGAAGTTGGGTGTATGTTGATATCCTCTATTGTGGTTTGGGAAGGAAAGGGAGAATTAGAATCCTAAAGTTGTGAAAGGAGCACGTAAGTATCTAAAGCAAATATAAATAGACCTGAAGGGAGAAATAAACAGCAATACAACAATGGTAGGGGACTTCAGTTCCCCACTTTCAATAATAAACAGATCATCCAGACGGAAAATTAATAAGGAAACACTGGACTTAAACTACACATTAGACCAGATGAACCTAACAAACATTTACAGAACATTCCATCCAGTAGTGGCAGAATACACATTCTTCTCAAGTGCACATAGAATATTCTCCAGGATAGATCATATGTTAGGCCACAAAATAAGTCTTAATAAATTTCAGAAGATTGAAATCATATCAAGCATCCTTTCCAACCATGATAGTATGAAAGTGTAATCAGTTACAAGAAGAAAACTGGAAAACTTATAAAATATGGTGATTAAAAAATATGCTACTGAACAACCAATAGGTCAAAGAAGAAATCAAAAGGGAAATTGAAAAATATCTTGAGAGGAACAAAAATAGAAATACAACATACAAAAATTTATAAGATGCAGCAAAAGCAGTTCTAAGAGGGAAGTTCATAGTGATAAAAGCCTATCTCAAGAAACAAGAAAAGTCTCAAGTAAATAACCTAACATTACACCTCAAGGAATTTTAGAAAAAGGAGAACAAATGAAGACCAAAATTAGTAGAAGGAAGGAAATAACAAAGATCAGAGAAGAAATAAATGAAATAGAGACTAAAAGACAATAGAAAAGAATAATACATTTTTTTTTAGATAAAAAATAGACAAATCTTTAGCTGGATTCACCAATGAAAAAAGAGAAAGGACTCAAATAAGTAAAATTAGAAATGAAAGCAAAGATGTTACAACTGATACCACAGAAACAAAACATCATAAGAGGCTGCTATGAACAATTATATTGGACAACCTACAAGAAATGAAAGAAATTTCTAGAAAGGTACAACTTTCCAAGACTGAATCATGAAGACACAGAAAATTTGAATAGACTGATTACTAGTAAGGAGATTGAATCAATAGTCAAAAACCTCCCAGCAAACAAAAGTCCAGGACCAGATGGCTTCACTGGTGAATTCTACCAAAATTTAAAGAACGATACCAATTCTTCACAAATTCTTTTAAAAATTGAAGAGACTTCCAAATTGAAAATCCTTCCAAACTCATTGTATGTGGCCAGCATTACCCTGGTACCAAACCAGACAAGGATACTACAGGAAAAGAAAATTACAGGCCAATATCACTGATGAACATAGATGAAAAAATCCTTAACAATATATTAGCACACCAGATTCAACAGTACATTAAAAGGATCATATCCCATGATGAAGTGAGACTTATTCAAGGGATGCAAGGATGGTTCAACATATGCAAATCAATAAATATGATTCACCACCTTAACAAAATGAAGGATAAAAATCATATTATCATCTCAATTTATGCAGAAAAAGCATTTGATGAAATTTAACATCCATTCATGATAAGAACTCTCAACAAACTATGTAGAGAAGGAACATACCTCAACAAAATAAAGGTCATATTTGACAAGCCCACAGCTAATATCATACTGTTGTTGAAAAGCTAAAAGCTTTTCCTCTAATATCAGGAATAAGACATGGATGTTAACTCTCACACTTTTATTCAACACAGTACTAGAAGTCCTAGCCAGAGCAATTAGGCAAAGAAAAGAAATAAAAGGCATCCACATCAGAAAGTAAGAAAGAAGTAAAACTATTACTATTGAAGATGACATGATACTATATACAGAAACCCCTGAAAATCCACCAAAAAACTGTTAGAATTAATTAACAAATTCAGTGAAGTTGCTGGATACATGATCAATACACAAAAATCAGTTGTGTTTCTATACACTAATAATGAACTAGAAAGAGAAATTAAGAAAACAACTCCACTTACAATTGCATCAAAAATAATAAAATACCTAGGATTAAATTTAACCAAACTGGTGAAATATCTGTACACTGAAAACTATAAGACGTTGATGAAAGAAATTGAAGGCAACACATATAAATGGGAAGATAGTCTGTGCTCATGTGTTGGAAACATTAATATTGTTAAATGTCTATACTACCCAGAGTCATCTATAGAGTCACAGCAATCCCTATCAAAATTCCAATGACACTTTTCACAGAAACAGAACAAACAATTCTAAAATTTGTATGGAATCATAAAAATAGCCAAGTAATTGTGAGAAAGAACAAAATTGGAGGCATCACATTTCCTGATTTCAAACTATATTACAAAGCTATAGTAATCAAAAGAGTATGGTATTGGCATAAAAACGGACACATAGATCAGTGGAACAGAAGAGAGAGCCCAGAATAAACCCATGCATAAAT
Organism: Balaenoptera borealis; assembly: GCF_965194805.1. Lineage (NCBI taxonomy): Eukaryota > Metazoa > Chordata > Mammalia > Artiodactyla > Balaenopteridae > Balaenoptera > Balaenoptera borealis. Next base: position 33,049,318 of record NC_138876.1, on the reverse strand, counting down.
ATTGTCAATTAATTTATGACAGAGGAGCCAAAAATGTGCAATGGGGAAAGGATAGTCTGTTCAATAAATGGTGTTAGAAAACCATCTGGACAGCCACATGCAAAAGAATGAAATTAGTCTTCTCTCATACTGTATACAAAAACCAACTCAAAATGGCTTAAATACTTGAGCATAAGACCTGAAACCATAAAACTCCTAGAAGAAAACATAGGGGGCAAGCTCCTTGACATTGGTCTTGGCAATGATTTTTTTGGATATGATACCAAAAGCACAAGCAACAAATGCAAAAATAAACAAGCTGGCACTATATCAAACTAAAAAGCTGCGCAGCAAAAGAAACAGTCAACAAGAGGAAAAGGCAACCTATGGAATGGAAGAATATATTTGCACATGATATATTGGATAAGGTATTAATATCCAAAATATTAAAGAACTCATACAAGTCAATAACAAAAGTACAAACAATCCAGTTAAAAAATGGACAGAGGAATTGAATAGACATTTTTCCAAAGAAGACATACAAATGGCCAACAGGTCGACGAAAAGATGCTCAACATCACTAATCTCAGGGAAATACAAATCAAAACCAATGAGATATTACCTCACATCTGTTAAAATAGCTATCATCAAAAAGACAAGAGATAACAAGCATTGGCATGGATGTGTAGAAAAGGGAACCCTTGTGCACTGTTAGTGGGAATGTAACTTGCTACAGCCACTATGGAAAACAGTATGGAGGTTCCTCAAAAAAGCTAAAAGTAGAACTACTATATGATTCAGCAATTCTACTTCTGGATAAATAGCCAAAGAACATGAAAACAGGATATCAGAGAGATATGTGCACTCCCAATTTTTTAAAAAAAATTAATTTTATTGGAGTATAGTTGATTTACAATGTTGTGTTAGTTTCAGGTGTACAGCAAAGTAATTCACTTATACATATACATATATTTATTCTTTTTAAGATTCTTTTCTCATGTAGGTTATCCCAGAACACTGAGTAGAGTTTCCTGTGCTTTACACTAGGTCCTTGTTGGTTATCTATCTTATATATAGCAGTGTGTGTATATTCATCCCAAGCTCCTGATTTATCCCTCCCCCTGCAACATTTCCCCTTTGGTAACCATTAGTTTGTTTTTGATGTCTGTAAGTCTGATTCTGTCTTGTACATAAGTTCATTTGTTTCATTTTTAAAAAAACATTAGATTCCACACATGAGTGATATCATATGATATTTGTCTTTCTCCGTCTGACTTACTTCATTTAGTATGGTAATCTCTAGGTCCACTCATGTTGCTGCAAATGGGATTTTTTCATTCTTTTTTATGTCTGAGTAATATTCCATTGTATATATGTACCACATCTTCTTTATCCATTCCTCTGTCATTGGACATTTAGGTTGCTTCCATGTCTTGGCTATAATAAGCAGTGCTGCAATGAACACTGGGGTCTGCACTCCCAATTTTATTGCACCATTATTCACAACGACCAACATATGGAAACATCCTATGTCTCCATCAGTGGATGGATGGATAAAGAGGATGGGATTGCACATACACAGACACAGTCACAGACAGACACACACATACATGGACACAGACACACACACACACACACACGCACGCACACAATGGAGTAGGAAATCCTGCCTTTTGTGACAACATGGATGGACCTTGAGGGCATTATGCTAAATGAGATAAGTCAGACAGATAAGAAAGACAGATATGATATCAATTATATGTGGAATCTAAAAAAGCCAAGCTCAAATATAATGGTAATTACCTGTGGGTGTGGGTATTGGGGAAGTGTTAAAGGGTACAAACTTACAACTAGAAGATGAATAAGTTCTGGAGAGCTAATGCACAGTAGAGTGATTATGGTCAACAATATCATATACTTCAAAGTTGCTAAGAGACTGGATCTTAATTTTCTCACCACACACGTGTGTGCACACACACACATAAAAGATAATTATGTGACGTGATAGAGGTGTTAGCTAATGTTAAGGTTGCACTCATATTGCAGTATATAAATGTATAAAATCAACATGTACATCTTAAACTTTCTCAATGTTATATATTAAATATATCTCAATAAAAAACCCAAACCAAAACAAATAAATGAATAAAAATAGTGAAATGGTTATTTTTGGTAACCTATCTCCTACTACTAGGTTATTTTTAATATTTCTTTCTTACAAACCATGTGGCAGTGAACATGCTTGTACATTCTTGGATTGTAGGGTATTTGCACTTTTGCTCCTTTAAATTTTTCTAAATTGCTCTTCTGAAATTTTTCTTTGACAAAAACTTTTTTTTGGTAAAAGTTTTTGTAATTTCCTACCTAATAAGTCAATTGATTAGGGACAATTTCTAAATTTTAAAATTGTTGATATTACTAGTGCTATATAAATTTTATTTTATATAATATTTAATTATCAAAAATTGGTATTTGTTTTATTCTGTTAGCTTGTTACTGAAATTTAGCTGTGAATAATTCTTTGCCAATTAATTTAGGTGTTCATCAATTAATATGATAGCTAATACCACATAGGCCTTTTAAAAATTTTGTTTGTGGCACATTTGCCTAATGATGAACTTGATTGAATAGGTTTTGGTGAATTTTTCTAGGTGGTGAATTAGTTCTTCTCATAAATGTAAATGTCTGATTCTGATAAATTTAAATCTGACCCCAGTTTGAACTTTCCCTTAATTTGTTACGTAATTGCTGATTCTTGTTCTTTTCTAAGAAATAAAAAAAAAAGCAAAAAGCAAAAAACAAAACAAAACAAAACAAAAAACCTATCCAGTTATTTTTCAGAGACACAGCTTAAATATTGCCAAATGGTGATCACTTTGTAGCAACTGCATCAGTAATTTATTGAATTCTCTTACAAATAGTTTTTTATTAGTAAAGACTAAAAAAAAGATAAATAAAAAAATTAGTTCCTTGTCATATAAATCTTAAAGTATTTTTCCAGTAAAACAGCATATGTATTTTTATAGCATAATTATATGCATGGAGTATTAAAGAAACTGGGAAACTGGATCTGTAAAGAATGTAAAACAATGTGGCAGAAATTAAATTTGATTCTAAATTCTGGCAGTCAAAAATTATCAGAGGAAGAATATATGTTTATTTAGTCAGTCGAGCATTTCAATTAAAATGGGTCAGAATTATTGACAGGAAAGAGATGCTAATTAATAGAGCATAATAAACCAAGACCGTATTTTTTTTAACTATACTGAGTTTTAGCTGCATATAAAGTTCTAGTTCTCTGATAGCCTGAGAAAACACACATAATAGCACAGTTCCATGCCTTTTTGCTCTAATGCATGAGGCAGCCAAATGCCATCAGCCTTTTTTCCTTTCTGGCATAGCACATTATTTTCTGTTGGCCTTGTTTCCGCTTGTGTGCCTGTTTTTGCTTTCCCTTTTGGCTCTGGCTCCATTTAGCCTCCTGCTTCAGGTTCTACTTTTTTTTCCCTGGCTCTGTTTATCTTCCATTCTCTGCTTCCTTTGTCAGCCCAGTGGGTCCTACACCTCCTGCCTCTCTGCCTACTCAGTTTTTATTTCCTTTTCTCCGCTCAGTGCTTATGCCTACCTTATGGCCCTAGTAAACCCTCCTCTTGTGACTTACCCTCCTCTGCACTCCTTTACCTGGAGAATTACAGTGATTTCAACCTACTGGGGGACCCAACAGCCTATCATATCTGCATGTGTAATAGGTGATTATAAAGGCACCTCATGTTATTTGGCTATTTTTGAGTCTTAACCTGCTCTCCTAAACTCTAGGAATATTCTGAAGGTCATGAGGAACTCAGAAGATATGGATTTGGCCTGAGGTTATAAGGTATAATCTACATGTAGTAACTGTAGAGGAGTGGTTTTCAAACTGTGGCTCGTGAAATCAACTTAGCGGAAGTACAACTAGCAATTAAAAGAAACAGTAAATTGAAAAGAACAGACAATATCATTGTGTATTACACTTAGTAAGTATTTTGTCATGGAATTTTATTATATGCACTTATATAAATGTATATACTATGTGTAAAATGTATTTCTTACTGTGGGTCATGTTAAAAAATGTTTGAATATCATTGAGTAGAAAATTTACTTTTGGTCTGGCTGCTTTCAGATGATACTTATTCAAAGAGATCAATCCATATTGAAAGAGTGGGTTTGAACTAGATTTACAGTAGAAGCCCTTGAATTCTATCACAAAGCTTTGCATGAGCCCCAGAACAACATTACTGTCTCTGAGATGCCTGACTCAGCATTTAATTTGGTGAAGCCACCATGGAAACTGGGATTGCAAAGTAATTCAGTAGCATGTGGCATTTGAAGCTCTGTTGCAGCTCCTTTCGTTCTGTGCTACATTTAGAAGTGACTAGGTTAATAAAAGTGGGCTGAAAGATGTGCAGATATTGAAGTCCTTATTCATCTTCCTATTCATAGCTTACAAAATTAAATTCATTGAGATAATGATTTTTTTGTCAGAAAAATATGCAGTAGGGGATTGTGTACTGTGTTAGGACCAGAAATTTGGCTGACTTAAGTGGTAGCAAATTTCCGACAAATAAGAACATAGCACAGAGAGATCAGCTCGGTGCTTTGTGACCACCTAGAGGGGTGAGATAGGTAGGGTGGGAGGGAGGGAGATGCAAGAGGGAAGACATATGGGGACATATGTATATGTATAACTGATTCACTTTGTTATAAAGCAGAAACGAACACACCATTGTAAAGCAATTATACTCCAATAAAGATGTTAAAAAAAAAAAAAGAACAAATAGTGTTAGAAGCAAATCCTTATCCCTATGCTCTGTCCTGGTACCAGGACATTATTTGTCACTTGCCTGAATGGGGAGTGTTCTTCGAACCTTATGCTATCATATGAACACGGTTTTCAGCAGTAAGTGCTATTTTCAAAATATTTCAGACCAAGAGCATCTCTTCCATAGTTTAAGGTACAGAAATCTGAGGTTTCAGCTAAATACTTGCTCAAAAACTTGAGATAGGGACCTCCCTCGTGGCACAAAGGTTAAGAATCCACCTGCCAATGCAGGCGACACGGGTTCGAGCCCTGGTCGGGGAAGATCCCACATGCCGCGGAGCAACAAAGCCCGTGTGCCACAACTACTGAGCCTGCGCTCTAGAGTCCGTGAGCCACAACTACTGAAGCCCGCACGCCTAGAGCCTGTACTCTGTGACAAGAGAAACTACTGCAATGAGAAGCCCACACACTGCAATGAAGAGTAGACCCCCCGCACGCCACAACTAGAGAAAGCCCTAGCGCAGCAACGAAGACCCAACACAACCAAAAAAAAAAAAAACTTGAGATAGAGCTGCTGCTTTTTTTTTTTTTTTTTAAAGTTCTGGCTTTGCATGGAAGCAACCTAAGTGTCCATCAACAGATGAATGGATAAAGAAGATGTGACACATATATATAATGGAATATTACTCAGCCATAAAAAGAAACGAAATTGAGTTATTTGTAGTGAGGTGGATGGACCTAGAGTCTATCATACAGAGTGAAGTAAGTCAGAAAGAGAAAAACAAATGCCGTATGCTAACACATATATGTGGAATCTAAAAAAAAAAATGGTTCTGAAGAACCTAGGGGCAGGACAGGAATAAAGATGCAGACATAGAGAATGGACTTGAGGACACAGGGAGGGGGAAGGGTAAGCTGGGACAAAGTGAGAGAGTAGCATTTACATATATACACTACCAAATGTAAAATAGATAGCTAGTGGGAAGCAGTGACGCAAGAGGGAGGGGATATGGGGATATATGTATATGTATAGCTGATTCACTTTGTTATACAGCAGCAACTAACACAACAAGGTAAAGCAATTATACTCCAATAAAGATGTTAAAAAATAAAATAAAATAACAACAACAACAAAAAAGTCCTGGCTTTGACCACACGTAGTTCTATAGTCTGCTTCTATGCAGAAATAGCATGTCCAACGTAGGATCTTTTTTTTCTTTTACAATAAATTACTGTCTTTACCATCTGTGTATCTTCTAGCTAAATGCTCTTTCAGTTAACCTGAAGACCTACTCTTAGCCACCATAGCCTTGAATATTTTGTTCTCTCAGTTTTTGCCAAGGGCTAGGGAGAGACAGCTGATATGAAGGAGTTGTCTAAAAAGCATATTAAAACTTTTATCCTCCTCTTTATTTTCTTCTTAACAACAACAACAGCAACAACAACAAGTACTACTACTACTACCAATTGTTGAGCACTTAATATGTGGACTAGGACTTTTCTCTATGTTTCGTCTGTATTTTATTCAAATGTCAAATTGTGAAGTAGATATTGTCTTTAATCCCCGTTTTTACAAATGAGGAAACTCAGGCTCAGAGAGAGAAGGGAATTGTTCAAGGTATCACAGGTTGCAGTGAAATCAAGATATAAACCTAGCGTGTCTGACTCCAGAGTTTATATTCTTAAAATTATGGTGATTACAGCCACTCCCTTTTCTTCTCAAGCTTCCACAATTGTTCTCTATGTGAAAGATCAGCAGAAAGCTGTATAAGTATCTAAGTATATCTCTATACTGCCTACAAAACTGATTCAATATTATGTTTTTGAAAATTGCCGAAGTCCCCCAGAATTAACAGCTGTGTCATTTCTACATGTTTTGGAACAATGTTATTGAGGATGTTGTTTAATATTTTGTTCACTGCTCTTTATATGAAGACCCTTGTGACAAATTCTTAACAGAGGTTGGGAACTTTTGACTTTACTGGAGAACTGGCTTTTTTTTTTTTTTTTTTTTTAGAACTATGTGTCTCATTACATTTCTCTTTCATTTCCAATTACTAATTAGCTCTTTTATGTTTTTATCTTTTGTTTTGTTTGTATCTTCCTGGATAATAGCTATCGTAACAAAACTCTGGCTTATTATATCCTAGGTACTGTGCTAAATACTTTTCATGCATTATTTAACTTAATTCTCACAACAACCTCAGATATTATCCCTGTTTTTAAGATGGTAAGATCCCTGAGTCTTAGAGACGTTAAGTAACTTGCCCCAGTGACCTAGAAATAGCAGAGACTGGCTTAGAATTCAGCCCTTTTTGACTCCTGATCCTATGTTTTTGACATAATACTAGAATACTTAACCACGTTTTATTCTTTGCAACCACTTCACAGGACAATATTATTTACCTGTATTTCAAAGGTAAAAAAGTTAAAATTTTTCGCACAGCTAGAAAGTGTTGGAACTAGGCTTCTTAGAACTAAGCGACCCCAAATCCTATACCCTTTCCATTAAATTTATTATAAACCACTTCAGAGTACTTTTATTTTAAGCCAGTTCAATACCTTTTTGAAACAGGTGGAGGCATAAGTAAATTAATACATATAGAGCAGACAAATGAGGTATATATGGAAACACTTTCATGTGTGCTTAAAGAATGCTTGTTTGATTAATTGGAAAAGCTAATATTGTTTTTTTCTTTTGTGAAGTATAGAAGAGCATAAAATGTGGCCATGGGGTACTAGACATTTCAATCTGCCTCCATTAAGGTGCTTTCTTCCTGAGTGTAGGCGTCATTAGATTTATTATGATTTTTAAAGTAATAATTTAAAATATTATTGTGACACTTTGATGGTCCTAATACAGCTGATATTGTAAACCTAGGCTTATATCTGTTCTTTAAATTAGCTTACAATGATTTAGAGGTCTAGGGAGCTCTAATCTAATTTTCCACTATTACCCAGATGTCTGTGAATCAGACGTCACTGGTAAAATAAGCTTCAGTCAGGGAGACAACTTACTGCTTAGCTGTATCTATTAGCCTTGGTCATGTGGTAGCCAAGAGTCTTACTGCTTTTTAACCGATGTTAGAAGAATAGAATTACAGAATGAGTGGTTACTAGACACACTTGCTCATGTGTTATAATTTCTTCATTTCTTTCAATTTACATGAAGCACTGTGGAAATACTCATTTGTGTGTGCGTTCCTCAATTGGTTAGTATTTAAGAAAAACAGACTTGCCGTGTTGAGTCAGTTCCATCTCTTTTGAGCCTAAAACATTGTTTTTAACAGTGATATCCTTGGATGATTCATTGGAACTCAGACTTATCCTTCATAATGCCAGTCTCAAAATATACGGGATGTTATTCCCACCCCACTCCCCAGTACCCCGTCACTAACATTTCTTACAAAGCATTCCTTGTTTTTATATTTTCATCGTATTTAGAAGGCAGAATACCTTCTTGCCTTCTTTGTCTTGAGAAACTTATTCTCACTTGAAAACCCAAGATCTGTGTGTAATATAGAGAATCCTGCTAAAAATCATCATGCTGTGACAGGGCAGTCAGTGCCTATTATTTGTTATTTTTAAACCTTCTGATATAAGGCAGTAATACTTCTTCATGCCTATTCTCAATTTATCTCCTTAAACTTGAATAGAAGTCCCTTGTCCTCTATTTACTATGTTCATTCTTTATTTAGATTTTAGTTCTATCTCCTTTCAGCCTCATTTTTTTCAGACTGAATTTTAAAAATCTGACCTGATTTCAGCCCCATTCCCTCATAGATATCAATTGATCTTGCCTTGGATCTTTTATAACTACATATAATGTCTTTCTTGGGATAGAATGACTTAAAAAATGTAATGTAAAATGTTGGTTTCAGTTTAGAAACAAAAGATACTGTAATTCCTTTTTTTCGTGTCAAGTGCATTGATGATATCATGTCTTCTGGTGCTGATTCTGGCTGTAATAGAACACTGAGATTTTCTGAATGATAGAGACCTTAGATGTGGAAAGATTTAAATTAATCCATCTAGTATTATATTACATATGATAGTTATATGTAATAATATATCTGGTATTCCAGTTGAGTGATTTTTCTAGATTTTATATTTTATATTTATATTAATCTAGATTTTTCTAGATTTTATATTTCCTTAGGCACAGTTGCTATAGATTGCTTTCTTTCCTGTGTATGGGCCATACTTCCTTGTTTCTTTGCATATCTCCTAGTTTTTTGATGAAAACTGGACATAATATATTGTGGTAGTTTTGGAAATAAGATTCTCCCCCTTCCCCAGGGTTTGTTTTTGCTGTTTACTGTTGTTTGTTTGATGACTTTTCTGAACTAATTCTGTAAAGTCTGTTTTCTTTGTCATGATGATCACTGAAATCTCTACTTGGTTAGCTTGGTGGTAAGCTAATGATTGGACAGAGATTTCCTTAAATGCCGGCAACAATTTTTGCTGAGGGTCTCTGTGTGGGTGTTGAGGCATGCCTTCAACATTCAGCCAAGCAGGTTGACAACTCTGCCTTTGCCTTCACTTCCTGCTTGCATTGTCCCAAAGGTCAGCCAGAGGTGAGAGCTTAGAGCCTTCTCCTGTTTTCCTGAGCAGAGGCACAGTCCTATGCACATGTGTGGCCTTCTAGAGTCCCAGGAATATGTTAGAGCTTTCAAAGCCCCTATGAACATGTCATTCCTTTTAAACTTTTTGGTTAGTCTATTATTTGCTCCAGTTGTTATCCATTGCCTCTAATTGTTTTTGACAAAGTCCTCCAGGGAAAAGGCTTTTTTTGTATTGGGCAGGCTCCAAGTCAGGTAAAATAAAGACAGCCTTGCAAATGGGGCTCTTCCACGGTACCACCAGACAGGTCAAATAACGACACTTCTCTGGGAAGGAGGCTTTGAAGGCCTTCCCACCGTATTCTGCCTGTTCTTCCTGTTTTTTATTTTAGTGTGTATTCAACCTGTTTAGGTTAAATATGCACATCCTGGCCCACTTTTTTGGGTTATGGTTAAAATGGCAGTTTAGTTTTTGAAACCTTTCCAGTATTCTTCTGGTTTGCCTTACTTATGTGTTATCCAAAGGCCAATATGGAACCTGGGTGGTATTTCACACTGTAGTTCTCAAACCTTTTGCTGTGTTAATTTTGGTTAGCTTTATGCACTGGCTGCACATAGATCTGCCCAGAACTTCCTATGCAGATTTAGAAAATCCTTTTCTCTAATCCCTTCCTCTTGATAATCTTCCCTCCACTCTCCAGTTGGGAGGAAATGGTGTTCTGCCTCATGATTACATCATGGAGATGGAGGACAGGGCACTTATCTTGCTGCAGCACCCAGAGTGGGGAGAAAGGCGTACCGCCATTTCATTATTGCAGAGCAAGGATGCAAGACAGGCTCTGCTCAGAGTCTGTAGCTGGGAGAGGGACCTATTTCCGTATTACAGGATGAGGATAGAAGACTGGGCTCTTCTCATTGTCCCCACAGCTGGGGAGGGGGTACTGTGGAGATGCTCGACAGGGCTCTTCTCATAATCTCTGCACTTGTAGGGCTTAGTGGAGGGTGGAGAGAAGTAATCTATCTTTTTTCATGCTGTTTGCCTGGAGTAGGGCAGGTACTGTAAATGTTCTGCTGGACTGCTTTTTTCATGGCTAGAGATATCAGGCTTTTCTTGGGACTTTTGTTGTTGTTATGCCTGCTGGTGTTTCTGGGTTGTGGATCTCTTTAGTGCTTATGTTAGGATATATAGGACATGGGGGGGGAAAATAAAAGGCCTCAGGTATCTCATTCCCAGAGGTTTTTCCTTGAGTCTCAAGGTTCTTATCCAGTCCACGTTCTTTTCTTTGTCTTCTAGTGTCTTCTGTCAGTTGCTTTTTGAATTTTATTGGGAGTTTAAAGATTGTAATTAGTAAGAGAAATCGGATGGTGTGTGTTTACTCCGTCTTGTCTGGAATTAGACATAGTTACTTTTCGTTCTCCTAATCTTTTGTTTTCTCACTATATTTGTTTACCCCAGTGCATTCCCATTCCTTATATAATTTGGCAATAATATTACATTAATTACAAAGAAGTCACAGAAAATACTGGATTATGAAATTGTTAGATGGGTCTAGTTAATATGTATCCAGGCTCTCTGTAACTTTGGAGCACCAGTAGCTGTGAAAAGAGTTGCAAATTAGGTACCCAGTTATATAAAGAAGCAGGTGCATTTAGGTTTTTCAAAGGCACTAGATTAGCATAAATTTGAAGCAACTAAAGTATGCTTTATCTAAACGTAAAGCATAAAAAATGATTACTTTCTACTCTGAATAAAATGATCTCAACTCATTACTATTTTCTATTTTGATTTGACTATCATTATCTTACAGTGAGAGAGCTCAGTTGTTCTCCATTGTAAAATTGAGAACTTTTTATTTTTTTGATGAACTGCTTAATTGTTATAATTTTTAGCTGATGTCCACTTTTTTTGCAGTTGCAGTCCTTTATTTGCCTTTACTTATGGACTTCTTTGTTATTATTGTTATTATTACTATTATTATTGTTATTTTCTTTCGTGGCTTCTGCTAGTGTATTACTTCTTCAATGACGGCCCTGTTAAGTTTCTATACAGATCAAAGAAAAATTGGCAGGAGCGAATGATTATAATCAGTTGGTAATAGAAGAGGGTGACAGCTTAATAATCATGCTTTATTATGAATTGATTATCCTCAATCTATGAATCAAAATTCAAGTATTAAACTTCAACAATTATCTTAATAGAAATATCTGAAAGAGACATCCTCATGAGAGTTAATCATAAATTTAAATCTATCCCCTATGTTTCTGATAATGTGCCACCTGAAGTATTAAACTATAGGGAAATTCATAATTCACTCATTCATTTAACGTTTATTTTACATTTATTATATGACAGACATTGTGTTAGGTTTTGGAGTCACAAAAAAGAGTAAGACATGGTCCCTATTCTTAAGGAGTTCATACTCTATTGAGGAATATAAATATTAAGAAATATTTATATTCCTGGTAGTGTGTATCCATGTGTGTATGTATGTGTGCGTGTATATGTATATATTTAAATGTATATATATTTATAAAATAGTATTAATATATAATATATAAAAAAGTATGTACATATATACATACATATATATATGAATAGAATCATTGTACAAGGCCAGCAGGTATACAGTCTATGTATTTTATCAAGGTACAACTATAAATGTTAATGTCAGACCTGTGTACACTCAATAAATATTTGAAATGTTAACTGAATTAACATAGATGATATTTACTCATTTTGCTTTTTCTTAAAAATCATTATACCCATTACTAAAACTGTGATCTTGAAGATATCATTTAAACTACATGATCTTTAGTTATCAATATGTTAAGTTGGGCTTTGTTAGAAATAATTCTGCCTCTGTATGTTGTTGTAAGAATTAAATTAATGCATGGGAGAGCATTTTATAAACTCTAAGGTACTATGTTAGTTAATATAAAGAATCCTATACTTGACTTTGTATATGAATACAAAGCCAAACAAAAGCAAAGTGTTCTATTTAAAATCCATTTTCTCATTTCTGCCTTTGCGGTACTCTGGCCTGGAATTTAGCTCTCAAACTAGAATTTGAGTTCTTTGAGTAGCATCTACTCTAGTTCTAGACAGTAAGTAGTTGTAGGCAGTAAGTATCAATAGTTTAAGGCAGTAAGGATAGAGTAGTAACCAAGACAGATAATGACATATTCTGAGTCTTATCTGTCTTGGTTACTACTTTATCCTTACTGCCTAGAACTATGCCTGATGTAGTAGGTGCTTAAAAAATATTCGTTGATGGACAGCTTTGCTTTGTAGTTAGAAGGTTTCATTATGCTCTGAAACAAACAAAACCCCTCAGCCCTTTACATACCTATCCCTTTTCCAACCCCAAAACATTGTATATGTTAATAGAAGAATGAACAGGAAAGGTAGCCAATGGAAGCAGGAAACATTAATTATATAAAAAATGTGACAAAACATAAACTCGAGTTCTGTAGGTATTGCATTTGAATCCTGTACTTTCCTTGACCCCTTCACATTCCTCCCCCTAAAAACGGAACAGTGTGTTTCTGTACACTATTTTATTAATTTTTGTGTGGATATGTAGGTATAAATATGCATTGCTTAAAAGTTAGAAAATAAAGATAAGTATAAAGATGAAAACCACTCATAAGACGCATCTTTAAAATGAGGATAATAATAGTACCTCTTTTAGAGTTAAGAGGGTTAAATGAGTTAATGTTAGTAAATTACTTAGAACAACGCCTGGTACATAGTGAATCACTATGTAGTTGTTTGTGTACTAAAATAGAATAAAATCCCACAAGTGAATGACTTCCACTATTCAGATTATGCACATACACATATATGCCAGAGGTTAGATTATTTCTTTAAGAATTTTCACATTGACAGTAAGGAAAAGAAATTCTGATAATGAACCTCGTTAAACAGCAAAGCAGAAACATAATCTTCCCCTTGTTTTTCTGAGAGTAAATGGCATCAATCAGTATTCAAATATAATTGGATTTCCTTTATTTTTCTTATTGATTTGTAAGAATTCTTTGAATATTCTAGACATTAATGCCTTTTTAATGTTGCAGATATTTTCTCCCAGTGTGTTACCTTCCTGTTATGGTAGGTGTCCCATGATGTCCTTCATTAAACAGACATCTTTAATTTTTATGTAGTCAAATGTATAATTTTTTACTTCATCGTCATGTTAAGAAATCTTTATTCACTACAAGATGTTAATAAGATGTTTTCTCTATTTTCTTATGTTAGTTTTAAAGTTTTATCTTTCTCATTTAGTACTTTATAATCAATTTGGAATTTTTTTTTCTTTTAATGGTGTGAAGCAGGGCTTGTCAAACTACAGCCCCAAGTCCAAGTCTGGCTCAAATCTGGCTGAATTTTTGTACAGCCCATGAGTAAAGAATGGTTTTATATTTTTAAATGTTTAAAAAATCAAAGAATAATAATACTTTGTGATATGTGAAAATTATATGAAATTCAGTTTTTGGTATTTCATAAATAAAGCTTTATTGGAACACAGCCATGTTCTTTCATTTATGTATTGTCTATGGCTGCTTTTCTGCTAAAATGGCAGTGTTGAGTAGTTGCAACAGGGACTGTAAAGCCTGCAAAGCATAAAATGTTTACACTCTGGCCCTATAGAATAATTTGCCGACCCCTGGTATAAAGATATACATAATTTCACTTTTCCTCTTATAGTGAGTTTCTATGATATTATCAACCAAGACATTGCATTTTTTTCTTCCATTCATTTGTGATACTGCCTCTTTTATGGATTTTGTTTTCTTTAATCACTATGGCTTTGTGTTTTAGCCATTTAAACTGTAGGGGTCCTTAAAAGCGGGTTCCTTTTTACAATCAGCATCAACTTTGTCTTTTCTGTATTTAATTGATCAACATTTTCCTATTTGTGGTCCTTTTCTCTTAGGCATTAAGAACAGTCCCTCTTACACCCTTGTGCTGAAAGTCATCAGATGATATTTATTTAATGTGATAAATCTGCCTAGAGGCAGAGGTCTGAACTTGGTGGCCTCCTTTAGTCCCTTCCTTTTTTTTTCTTTTTTTTTTTTAAACTAAAAACCACTCTGGTTTAATTCTTATGCGTGTAACAAGGAAGTGAGTCAACATTTATTGAGAGTCCATTATGTGCCACTCAATGTACCACATGTTTTTATAATATTCCAAACATATAGAAACGTTTAGAGTAATAAACATGTGCCATGTATTTTCATCCATTATTTTATTTAATTCTAACTACCACTCTATGAGGTAGCTAGCTATTTTAGTTCCCATTTTTACAAGTGGATTATAAAATGGTTAAGTAACTTGCCAGGTAGTGAACATTGGAGCCAATATTCAAACCTCAGTCTGCTTGACTCCAAAGCCCATACTCTTCCATATAAAAACTGAAAAATTAAATTGGGAGATCATGTTATCAACCTCCAATATGTCAGAACAAAATCCTCATCATCCTCATTGTCTTTGAGAGTATCTTGTGGATAGGATCAGACACTTAGTGTCTTTCTTTATTCCTTTTAAGTTTTTTTTCTGAAAAACCTCATTATTTTAAGTGCTCTCATATGTTGCGACAGCAGTTTCCTTTGTCAGCCATATCCTGTTCAGAATAAATAACCTGTGCTATGCCAGCATGATTTATTGCTGCTACTTCCTTTCTTTATGTTTTGAGTAATTTTATCATAAAAGGATATAAAGTGTTTTAGACGTGTGCAAATGCCTGAGTGACTAGAGCAGTTCACCTGGCTGCTTGGCTACCTGCCTGTGGACAGTGCTTCATTTGATAGCAGAGACGGTAGGAGAACAAATTAGCATTTTTAAACAGGACCAGTATACTGAATCCTATCACCATTTCTCCTCTAACGACCTCCACAGAGAATTTACGGGTTTCAAAGGATCAGAGCACGTATACATATGATTCCTCGAGCAATCTAAGTCACCGTGATGAGGGCAGAAAGAGCTTGTTTAGCAAGTTCCCTTGCTGAACATGTGTTGCTAATTGTAAATCCCTTTTCTTGGGTACTTTGAAAATGGATTTTACATATCTATGTGTAAGATTAATCTTTAAACTGCCTATAAGCATAGGGTACACTGGATGGTTTCTTCTTTTTTAAACCAGGTGATATCTTAAAAATATTATATATATTTTATTATGAGAAAATAGAATTACATTAGAGAAAATTTGGAAAATAGAGGCAGGAATCTACCCACAATCTTGCTACTCTAATAAAAACAGTAATAATATTTTGATGTATTTCGTGCTTGTCTTTAAAAAAATCTTATGCATTAAAAAAACAAAAAACTTAGAGCTAATCTTGCAGATAATATCTTAACGTCTCTTTTGGACCCAAGGCTGCATGATTTATAATGATGATGCCAAGGATTTTCAAAATGTGTATGTTTGTGTCATGGACTAATTTGTTGCCTTGTCCACTCTGAATTATTAATTCTTATAATTTACTATGGAAAAACAATTTTTCATTCTTCATGATTTATTTGGTTTTCTCAGTTATAAAAAGTAATGACCTTATTGTGCGCAATTTTTAGATTTTTGAGAAATGTGTTTTTCTCTATAAATCTCTAAAAATTAATGATAGTTTTAAAAAAATGTTTGATGCTATGGCAAATTACCATGTATTTTGGATTGTTTCTCTATATACAGACACTAAATGTATCATTTGCGGAATCAATTATTTTTGGTTTCCCTGATAGAACAGTTAATTAAGTTGTACTCATATTTTATTATGTAATTTAGGTAGCTAGAAACTGTAGAGAGCCATTTTCAGTCTTATTTTTGCTACCATATATATATGACCAAAATGTACATAGAAGTCTCAACCATGCGTCCACTCCTCCTGATATTTTTGAATGTTTACTGTGTGCCTAGCATTGTTTAAAATTCTTGTCCCAAGGATGAATAAGACATAATCTCTGCTTTCAGGGGGCTCACTTACATAAAATTATTAGGACTTTATGTGCTACATTTATTTAATATAAATGTTTTGGATATATTGGTTTACTATTGATTTATTTTCAATACATATACATAATATAATACAATGCAATGTAATATAAAAGTTATAAAAATATGTTGTGAAAAGTTTCTTTTCCAAAACTTTTCCCCATTTATCTGTTGTTCTTTGCTAAGGAGAATATATTCATAGAAATGAAATGTAAATAATTTAAAGGCAGGGATACTTGAAAAATTTTGAATTTAGTTTTGAAAAGGAAATTCAATTTTGAAAAGTGTACTTTCGTTTATTGAGTAACCACTATGTGCCAGGCACTTTCCAAGTATCTTATTTAATCTATCTAGTCTTGTCACAATTTTATTAATTACAAATGGAGGTTCAATGAAATAAAGTAAGTTGCTCATGATCACGTGAATATCAAGTAACATAGCTAAGAAATAGGAACTAGTTCTGTCTAAATTATCCTGAGCCCATTCTCTTTGTTCATCAGCTATCTTACACAAATTAATGCTTTGGAATTTCAATTGAGTTTACATTAAAATGTTGTTGTTTTTCCCTCAGAAAATGGTTAGGAAATAGACTTTTACACTAAACTGATAATGATAAACTTGAGTAACTAGTGAAAGAAATTTGGGAAAAGATGTATGAAGAAAAGATTATAGTTTTTAAATGATACGGTCAATATTTCATTGCTCGTGTTAATATAAAAGAAGAAATAAAAATCATTTTGTCTTTAATTTACATTCTATTATAGATTTACTGTTATCTATATATTTAACTTACAAAAAAATTTACATTTGCATTCCCTGAGTAAATACTGTGTGGCAGTGAGGGAACATCTTTTGGTGTTAGGGGGAGAACAATTTGGCATTGAAAAGTTGTCACATATATAATCCAGATTAATTATGTAACTTTTGTCCACTAAACTTAATATGGAAAGGACTTCAGCTTTCATTGACAATCACTTCATTGACTAACAGCTTGACAAATGTTCTCTTCCATTATTCATAAGCATGGTGGCTCATTTTTACAGACAAAAGTAGCAATAGCTAAGGTTCTGGAACCATCATTTCTAAAACACTGATTTGTTTGCTGTGAGTAACATGCAAAAAAAAAAAATGGCGCATTTATAGATGTTTACAAATGTTAAAATGTTTGGTGTTATATAGGAAGTTATGTGGTTATTAATGGAAATGTTCATATTTTCCCCCTGAATATGTCCAGATATTTTCATAGATCTTGTGGCAGAAAGTGCCTGGCCCATTTTAGGAACTGAAAGAAGGCCAGAGTGACTGAAGTACAGATTAAATGGGGATCATGGAGAGATGTGGGCAGGTGGTGTAGCAGCTTTAAGTGCTGATGGCAGAGGTAGAGGCAGAGGCAGCAAGAAAGTTTTTGGTCTCTATTCTGTCTTATTTAATATTGTTTATATTTATATTAGAGAGTAGAAGTCTTTCACTATGTGGTCTCTTTTCTTTGCCCCTTCTCCCTTTTTTGTAATTCTGATATTATAAATATTTGGTGGCTTAGTTTTATTTTAATATCGTTTCATAATATCCTTAGCCTCCTCTTTCTTTAGACATTGGTTCCCTTCTAAGGTCTGCGATATAGCTGGGCTGCTTCCTTGAATTAGGTTTCCCAGAGCAGGATCTTCCAGACTTTATGCTAGAGGATATATGCTTGGCTGCTAGTGCCACGTTGTTAAGGTAGAGTCTTAACATTCATTATATAAGATTTTACTTATTTTCTCTGTGTTCAGTATATTGCTTTTGCCCTCATCTCTGCTGGTATCCCCTAGTTAATCACTCTCTGTTTTACCCTCTCCAGAGAAGATGCTGTTAATCTTCTACTGAGGTTGGGGAGAGGCATGGAGTGAGTGCAGGAATTTGGGTCCTAATCTTGTTCTTAAAGAGACTTTCAACTTGATTTTAGTTCCATTTTTACTCTTCACTTCTAGAGATACCTGGTGTAGCTAATGAGGTTCCAGGATGTTAATTTGCTTCTTTGCCTTCTTCACTGCTACTTTAAGATTCAGCTTTGTTGGGCCTGCTGAAGTCAGTTACCACTTGTCTGTCTGCTTTGCAACTCAGTAAATTTTGCTACCATTGGATCTGTTAGGATCCAGGGCAGGCTGCCCCAAAATATGCCTCAATGCATATTGATTATTTTGAATTAAAGTGACTTGAGAAACAGCTGGTGAGAAAAAAAAATGGTGTTTAAAAAAATACTCTGAGCTGCCTCTTTCCACCTAAAAGCGGGAAATAAACCTCCCATGTGAAGGTATCCTCCCTGTACCAGGAGGGTAGAAAGAAAGCATCCTTATCAACAGTTAGGGAATTCAAGGCTAAGAGACCTGTATAAACAAATTTTATTACGTCTTCATGAGCCTGCAACCCCAAGCACAAGTCCTTTTGTTTTATTAAATCTTTGCAAATAATTGTTTCTTTGTCTAAAAATGATAAATACACAGCCTGCTTTTGTTAACTTCAGAGGAACCATTTCTATGGGACCTTCATGCATATGAATTAAATAGTTTTTTTTCCTCCTGTTTATCTGTCTTATGTCAATTTAATTATTAGACCAGCCAAAAGAACCTAAGAGGAGTAGGGGGGAAATTTCCTCCTCCCTGACAGATCTTAACCCATTCCATCGATAAACAAACAAAACACTATTATTGTTTCTTTGGGGTAGTTTTTGGGAGAGAATGAAACCAAATGCTTGTGTTCATAGCTCCACTCTTGGTTAATCTAATAATTTGAGCATAATAGCTCTGGTTTATTAATTATATTCTATCTATCTACCTATTATCATCATCGTCTTTATTCTTCTCTCCCTCCCTCTTTCCTTCTATCTATCGCTCTATCATCTATTTTTGTCTACTTCTTTTAGCAGTTTCTGAGATGGCTGTGTTTACATTTTCAGTTATAATCGCTGATTTTTCTGTTTATTCCTGTAGATTTGTTTATTGCTTGATGTATTTGGGTACATATATGAGTATGATGGATATACTTTATTTTGTTGTTTCTTTTACAGATACAGATAAGTAATTCTTTGTCCCCTTAACTGTTTGGTCAGCTATCAGTCAGGGTCCAGTCAGGAGATACAAAAATTTGAAAAGGGAAGTTTTCATATAACAAGTGAACTATTTATAGGGAATTAAGTGCTGAACAGGGATAAAAGAGAATGCCCTAGGGCTGAAGGAGTACTCAAGGAAAGAATAAACTTGGAAGCCAGGGTCCCTCCTCAAGGCTGGATTCAGAACTTGTTGGAGAGGATGGAGTTGTAGCCCATTGGATAGTGGAGAGAGGTTTGTTAGGTTGCCCTGGGCCAGAGCTGGCCATTGTCAGTAGGAAGGATGGTGGGAGGAGAACCACAGTCTGGGGCTGGCAGGTTGAAAGCTTTACACTTGGGTGCTGGCAGGATGAGGGTGGTGGGCAGGTTACCAAGGCCCAGCACATTTGTAGGTAGGAAACCCTCAACTGGAGGCTATTGGGAGTGAAACTGCTTGCTGGGGTATTGATGAAGTTCACCAAAAATCTGCTTTGGGGGAGTACTGTTGAACTTTCCAGGAAGGGGGCTGGAGTTCTGGCTGACTTCCTGGAAAGCTGCTAGCAAGTCACCTGTGGAATGTGCTATTGAATTCTATGGGAAACTGGATGAACACCCTCAGAACTCATTGGATATCCACTCTTGGGGGTCTCTGCTGAACTTACCACTGAGAAGCCAGTTGGGATTCCCATGGACCTTATTGGGAAGCTGCCCATGCAGTGCTGCTGACCTCTAGTTTTGTTTTTAGAGTGTTTGCCATTATCTTGAGACCCATAGTCATGCTTACTTACACACCCAAATACAGTGCAGAGCTTTGCTCTTCTTTGAAAGCATGAACAGACAGTACCAAGAAAAGGAAACACATAGTAAAATAAGTGCAAATTAAAATTTCAATAAAATTGGTAAAGATTAAAAAGTTGGATACATTGTCTTGTTGAGGCTGTGGGAATGACATTCTCATACACTGTTAGTGGAAACAGAAATTAATACAACTTTAGAGAGGGCAATTTAGAATATTGAACAAAATTTGAAATGTTCCTCAATTCTACCACAAGGAAATTATCCTACAGGTATACTTGTACATATGCAATGTGACATGTACAAAAATATGTTTATAATAGCAAGAGTTTAGCTATAATCTGGTTAAATAAGTTGTGGCATGTCCATACAAAGTAATAATGAATTCATTAATATAAATGTGATAATTCTATATGTACCAATACAGAAAAAAAATCCAAGATATACAAGTAAGAGATAAAATTAAGGTACAGACCATTTGTTTAAAAATCATATGTCTATATAATATCTGTCAGAATATATAGAAGAAAATGTTGCTAAGAAGAACGTGAAGCAGGAGGAAAGCAAACAGAAAGCACACCTTTTGAAAAAACAGGAAAGTACACGTTCTTTCTCTTCCAGTCTTGTAGTCTCCCACTAGCACCTCCTAATGGCAGAGCCTACTATAGGGCCAGCTGACAAAGCAGAAGTGGGTGGTGGGTGATATCACAGCATCAGAATCAGAGTCAAGTGTAGAGGGTAGGTTTGGAGCTGAGAAATAATAACTCAATAACTGGCACATCTTATCTGTTTCAGAACTCCGATCATATGCTACATGTTTTCTAGTTTGTTGTTCAGCTTTTTAGGTTGTAGGCCATAGTAGATTCAGCCTGCCACAGTCATGATATCTTATCCTTTTTATATTTTGCTGGATTCAGTTTGCTGATCGATTAAGGATTTTTGCATCTGTGCTTATAGGGGATGTTAGTCAGTAGTTCTCTTTTCTTGAATTGAGTTTTCCTAGCTTTGGTATCAGAGTAATAATGCTGGCTTTACAAAACAAGATGGAAAGTGTTCTCTCTTCTGTTTTTGAAAGATGTGTGATTTTGTGAAAGATAAATATCTGTGAAAGATAAGTATTATTTATTCCTTTAATTTTTGATAGAATTCACCACTGAAGCTATGTAGGCCTGGAATTTTCTTTGTGGGAAGGTTTTTCTTTCTTTTTTTTTTTTTCCCAAATTTTCATTTTGAAGTAATTTTTGATTTACAGAAAAGTTGCAAAGATGTTATGGAGAGTTGCTGTATCCCTTTTACCTAGCTTTCTGCAGTGTTGACAATTTATATAACCATGATGTATTTATCAAAGCAAAGAAAAAAGCACTGGTACAAAAAGCAAAGAAAAAAGCACTGGTAACTAAACTATAAGCTGTACTAGAGTTTTACCGTTTTTCCTGCTAATATCTTTTTTGTGTTCCAGGATCCAATCTAGGATACAAAGCTCCATTTAGTTGTCATGTCTCTTTAAGTCTCTTCCAATTTGTGACAATTTCTCAGTCAGTCTTTGTTTTCATTATTTTCACATTTCAAAGAGGTCAGGTATTTTATAGAAAGTCACTCAATTTCAGTTTGTTTTGATGTTTTCTTATGATTAGACTGGGGTTATGAATTTGGGGAAGAATTCCACAGTGGCCTTTACATTATATCAGTGGGTTAACTTTGATTACATGGTTAGGGTGGTGTCTTGTCAAGTTTCTCCACTGTAAAGTTACTATTTTTTCCCTTTCCATTCTCTATTTGTTAGAAGTAAGTCACTAATTCCAGTCCCCATTTAATGGCAGAGGAGTTAAGCTCCACTACCTTTGATAGAGGAATATCATAGAATTTGTGGACATATATTAAAACTGTGGTGGTTAATAAATATTTGGGGGCAGATACTTTGAGGCTATGCAAATATTCTCTTTCTCTTTTAAGTTGTGACCACCATCTTATTTGCAGCAGTTATTACTGTGATATTCTAATGGTGATTTTCTATTTGCCTCATACCTTTTACATTTATTATTTGGAATTCTTCTGTAAGGAAGATATGTCCCTTCTCTATTTATTTATATCAATATGAGTTCATGAATACTTATTTTGGGGGGATATTATCAATATTATTATTTATTTTGTCCTCAAATTTTTCCAGCTTTGGCCACTGGGAGCTCTTTGAGGTTGGCTTCTATATCTTATTGATATGCTCCATTTTCTTTTTCTTTTTCTTACTTTCTGGCATTACAAGATAATCTATGTTCATCTTGTATTTTTCCTTCCTAGCCTGAAAATCAGCCATTTCTCCAAGTAGCCTTGGTTCCTTTGATTGGAAAATGGTATATAGAAGCCAAGATCTGGTGCTAGGTGTGCTCATTGTTAATGGGGTTTCACTATTTTTAGGCCCTTTCAGTGGACATAATGAGGAAATATATGTATGTATATTAACCCATGTAGACAACACTTACATGTATTTCTTTCTTTTTATCTGTCTATCTATCTATCTATTGGCATACATCATTTTATTGTGCTTTACTCTACTGTGCTTTGCAAACAGTGCATTTTTTTACAAATTGAAGGTTTGTGGCAACCCTGCCTTGAGCAACTCTATCGATGAGTTTTCCCAACA
The DNA here is from genome assembly GCF_965194805.1 of Balaenoptera borealis. Classification (NCBI taxonomy): domain Eukaryota; kingdom Metazoa; phylum Chordata; class Mammalia; order Artiodactyla; family Balaenopteridae; genus Balaenoptera; species Balaenoptera borealis. The sequence goes on along the minus strand of NC_138876.1, from coordinate 33,026,499 downwards.
GCATTTGCTCACTTCATGTCTCTTTATCACATTTAGATAATTCTTGCAATATTTAAACACTGCACCAGCAAAAAGATTATGACTTGCTGAAGGCTCAAATGATGGTTAGCATTTTTTGGCATCAAATATTTTTAAATTAAGGTATGTACATTGTTTTTTAGATATAATGCTATTTGACAGTTAATAGACTACAGTATAGTATAAACAGGACTTTTATATGCAATAGAAAACCAAAAAAAATTTTGTGACTTGCTTTGTTGTGATACTCGCTTTATTGTGGTAGTCTGGGACAAACCCAAAACCCCTCTCTCTCTTTCTCTTTATCTGCCTACCTATCATTTATCACTTTTATCTATAATATGTAAATATGCATGGCTTTATTTTTTTTTTTTAACTTTTTACTTTATATTGGAGTATAGTCGATTAACAATGTTGTTTTAGTTTCAGGTGTACAGCATAGTGATTCAGTTATATATATACATATATCTATTCTTTTTCAAATTCTTTCCCCATTTACGTTGTTACATAAAATGGAGCAGAGTTCCCTGTGTAGGTCCTTGTTGGTTATCCATTTTAAATATAGCAGTGTGTACATGTCAATCCCAAACTCCCTATCCCTCCTCCCCACCCTTCCCCCACATAGCCATAAGTTCCTTCTCTAAGTCTGTCTGTTTCTGTTTTCTAAATAAGTTCTTTTGTATCACTTTTTTTTAGATTCCACATATAAGCCATATCATATGATGTTTCTCTTTCTCTGATTTACTTCACTTAGTATGAGAATCTCCAGGTCCATCCATGTTGCTGCAAATGGCATCATTTCATTCTTTTCAGTGGCTGAGTAGTATTCCATTGTATATATGTACACATCTTCTTCTTCTTTTTTTTTTTTTATAGTGAAGAATCTATTTAAGGTGCCGCAGGGAGGGCCACACGGCCGGGCTTGTGGCTCCTGGCGCGGCAGGGGCCTCCTGCTGGCTCCACGAGCACTTTCTACTTGTGCCTGGGCTTGGTTTCTACGAATTGCCATTAAACATCGCTGCACTAGCCAGCCTCCGGCCTCTGTCTGCGGGGGGCGGGGCCTCGGGCGGCGGGAGACTGCGGGCACGCGGGGCAGGGATCTGAGCCGTGCCGGTGCGGGTGCATGGTTTTCCGCCTCCGACGTGTTTCCGGCCTTAAAGGCATTTTGCCCTTCCCTTTAAGACGCACTGCCCCTTCTCAGTCACTCCCAAGATAGCGGACCTACTGGGCTCCATCGAGAAGCCACCCAGCCTCAGTGACCAGGAGACTCAGTGCAAGGCCCGAGGTGAGGATCCCAAATTCACAACCGGCTTTCTTCGCCCGGTTCTTAGGACCGCACTCCTCCCCCTTTGGATGACCCCACCTTCTCAACCTTGAAAGACCCCTCACGGGCCCCTTCAGAGACCCCCTGAATCCCTAAAAGGGCTGCTGACGCCCACGTCTTCTTTATGCATTCCTCTGTCAATGGACATTTAGGTTTCTTCTGTATGTTGGCTGTTGTAAACAGCACTGCAATGAACATTGGGGTGCATGTATCCTTTTGAACCATGTTTTTCTCCGATATATGCCTGAGGAGTGGCATTGCAGGATCATATGGTAACTCTATTTTTAGTTTGTTAAGGAACCTCCATACTGTTCTCCACAGTGGCTGTACCAATCTACATTCCCACCAACAGTGTAGGAGGGTTTCCTTCTCTCCACACCCTCTCCAGCATTTATTGTTTGTGGATTTCTTGATGATAGCCATTCTGACTGGTGTTAGGTGATATCTCATTGTAGTTTTGATTCTGTAATAAGTTCTGTAAAAGTTACTGATGTTGAACATCTTTTCATGTGCCTCTTGACCATCTGTATGTCTTCTTTGGAGAAATGTCTATTTAGGTCTTCTGCCTAAAAATTTTTTTTTTAATAAATTTATTTATTTATTTATTTATTTATTTATTTATTTATTTATTTTTGGCTGTGTTGGGTCTTCATTTCTGTGTGAGGGCTTTCTCCAACTGTGGCGAGCGGGGGCCACTCTTCATCGCGGTGCGCAGGCCTCTCACTGTCGCGGCCTCTCTTGTGGCGGAGCACAGGCTTCAGACGCGCAGGCTCAGTAGTTGTGGCTCACAGGCTCCAGACGCGCAGGCTCAGTAGTTGTGGCTCACAACGCGGGCCTAGTTGCTCCGCGGCATGTGGGATCTTCCCAGACCAGGGCTCGAACCCGTGTCCCCTGCATTGGCAGGCAGACTCTCAACCGCTGCGCCACCAGGGAAGCCCTTCTGCCCATTTTTTGATTGGATTGTTTGTTTTGACAATATTAAGCTTCATGAGTTGTTTGTAAATTTGGGAGAGTAATCCCCTGTTGCTCACATCATTTGCAAATATTTTCTCCCATTCTGTGTGTTGTCTTTTCATTTTGTTTATGGTTTCCTTTACTGTGCAAAATCTTTTGAGTTCAAATAGGTCCCATTTGTTTATTTTTGTTTTTATTTCCATTACTCTGGGAGATGGATTGAAAAAGGTATTGCTGTGATTTATGTCAGAGATTGTTCTGCCTATGTTTTCCTCTAAGAGTTTTATAGTGACCAGTCTCACATTTAGGTCTTTAATATATTTTGAGTTTATTTTTGTGTATGGTGCTAAAGAATGTTCTAATTTCATGTTTTTACATATAGTTGTCCAGTTTTCCCAGCACCATTTATTGAAGAGACTGTCTTTCCTCCATTGTATAGTCTCGCCTCCCTTGTCATAGATTAATTGACCATAGGTTCGTGGGTTTATTTCTGGGCTTTCTATCCTGTTCCATTGATCTGATTTCTAGTTTTGTGCTAGTACCATACTGTTTTGATGATTATAGCTTTGTAGTATAGTCTGAAGTTAGGGCACCTGATTCCTCCAGCTCCATTTTTCTTTTTCAAGATTGCGTTGGCTATATACGGGGTCTTTTGTGTTTCCATACAAATTGTGAAAGTTTTTGTTCTAGTTCTGTGAAAAATGCCATTGGTAGTTTGATAGGGGTTGAATTGAATCTGTAGATTGCCTTGGGTAGTATAGTCATTTTGACAATATTGATTGTCAATATTGATTCTTCCAATCCAAGAACACAGGATATCTTTCCCTCTGTTTGTGTCTTCTTCAGTTTCTTTCATCAGTGTCTTATAGTTTTCTGAGTACAGGTCTTCTGTCTCCTTAGGTAGGTTTATTCCTAAGTATTTTATTCTTTTTGATGTGCTGGTAAATGGGATTGTTTCTTGAATTTCTCTTCCTGATCTTTCATTCTTAGTGTGTAGCAATGCAACAGATTTCTGTGTATTAATTTTGTAGCCTGCAACTTTTCCATATTCATTGATGAGATTTAGTAGTTTTCTGGTAGCGTTTTTAGGGCTTTCTATGTAGAGTATCATGTCATCTGCAAACAGTGACAGTTTAACTTCTTTTCCAATTTGGATTCCTTTTATTCTTTTTCTTCTCTGATTGCCATAGCTAGGACTTCCAAAACTATGTTGAATAAAAGTGATGACATATGCATGTCTTTAGACTAATATCTTTGACTCTAAACTCAGCACTGCAGGCAGGGTCCATTCTAGCCTCCTCTCTGCTTATTTGTAACTTCTTTCTCTGATAGTGAGAAATCTGGGACTCATTATCAACAATTCATTTACTTACTGTTTAACCCTGGCAAACATGTAGAATACTATCAGAATCGCTAACCTGTGCAATGTGAAACAACTTTGCCAATTAGATTGCAGAATTTATATATAGTTCTTTTTTTGTCTTTAGTGTTACAGTTTTCTAAACTGTCCTTTCCTAATGTTACTTAGGACAGCAACTTTCCCCCCCATTCCTGTCAGTGAGGTTATGTTATACATTTTCCATACAGAGATTCATTTGTCACATTCTGCATTCCATCCTAGGATTCTCCTATCCTTCTGATTGACTTTAAAAAAATTTGTATATATTAAGGTTTACTCTTTGTAACTTTTTTTTGTGGGTTTTTTTTTCCCTGTGGGTTTTGTAGTCATGTATACAGCAACACAGTATCATACAGAATAGTTTCAACAGTTTTCCTAAAAATTCTTCTGTACCTCTTTGTTGTTAACTCCTCCTGGATCTTAAGGGAAAAGCTTTTAGTTTCTCATCATTCAGTCTGATGTTAGCTGTAGGTTTTTTTGTTATAAAATTGAGGATATTTCCTCAATTCCTTGTGTGTTAAGAGGTTTTATCATGAATGGTTCTTGGATTTTGTCAAATGCGTTTTCTGCATCTGTTGATGTAGTTATATGATTTTTCTTCTTTAGCCTGTTGATGTGATAGATTACATGAACTGATTTTCAAATGTTGAACCAGCATACCTGGGATAAATCCAGCCTGGTCATGGTGTACAATTGTTTTTATACATTGTTGGATTCAATTTGCTAATACGTTGTTGAATATATTAGCATTTGATCATGAGAGATGTCATAATTTTCATTTATTTTAATGTCTTTGCCTAGTTTTCATATAAAGGTGATGCTGCTCTAAGAGAATGAGTTTTAAAAGTGTTCCCTTGGCTTCCTTTTCTGGGAAATTGTAGAGGATTGGTATCATTTCCTCTTTAAATGTTTGGTAGAATTCACAGATGGAACCGTCTGGAACTTGGTGATTTCTGCTTTGCAAGGTTATTAGCTATCGATTCAATTTCTTTAATAGATGTAGACCTATTCAGATTACCTGTTTCTCCTTGTGTGAACTTTTGTAGACTGTATCTTCCAAGAAAATGGTCCATTTCATCAAAGTTATTAAATTTCTGGGCATAGAATTCTTCTTAGCATTTTTAAAATTGTTTTTAATGTCACAGAATCAGTAGTGATGGACTGTCTTTCATTTCTGTTATTAGTAATTTGTGGCTTCTCTCTTTTACTTGACTAATCTAGATAAGGGTTTATCATTTTATTGGTCTTTACAAAGAGGCAGCTTTTGGTTTTGTTGACTTTTATCTGTTGATTTCATATTTTATATTTCACTGATGTCTGCTCTAATTTTTTTTTGAAGAAAATAGACTTATTAACTTAAAAGAACTTGAAACGAGTATTCAAAAGAAATTTGTGCCTTTATTAGAATGTTGTTAGGCTTTAAAAATTACCAATTTTGGTAATCAAATTATTCATTTTTAAAAATAAGAAATAACACTAGAACTGCAATACTGGTCCAACGGTCTTATTTTTACTTTTCCTTTAAAGCAAGAAACAGAATGAGAGTTAAACAGAAAGCACTAGCAGGCATCGGTTAGTCCAAGATAATAGCTTCTTAGTTCCAAAAGCACTTGCAAAGAAAACCACTGGGGGACACAAGGTATGAAAGCAATTCATAATAACTGGAATCCCTTGAGCGTGTGTCTTCACCAAGTGTCATAGGCTACTTTTTGAATTTGTCCTTTACTTGGTCACTTTTTTTCCTCAAATACTAGTTTTCCTGTGACTTTTCCCTGAAAGTATAAAAAGTATGAAATACAAACAAGCTCTTGCATTGTACACTTAGAAGTGTACAATTCAAGCATTACAGAGCTATCTACATACTGTCAAATCTTGGCTAATTCAATAGTATAGAACCTATCAGGGCACAGAAAGAACTAACACTTGCTTCTTTTTGTTACACATACAATTCAAATATTGAATCTGAAGAAAAACATTTAATCATTTTGTCTCTCCTCTACATTCCCATGTTGATAAACTTACTAAAATATTCCTGTGTAATTTAGTTTGGTCTTATTATTTCAAGTCAGGGTTAAAACCTCAAAACCAGCCATCCAGACAAAAAAGGCAATCAGAAAGGTTATTTCTTCCTCACTTCCGTAACCCCAATAACTACGAAGTTAATTTTATGACGTAACTCCAAACACTGGATAATGATGACAAATGCTAGGCCCAATTTCTTCATTATCCTTTTTGGTGTGGCATACATGGTAGAATTCAGGCGTAGAAGCCAGCATGGATCCTCCAAACCACATTGCATGTGACTGCATTTTGGGTGTGATGACTTGTACATCGATAGGTTTTCATGTCAGTCTACCACCACTCAGTTCCTCACTTAATTTCAGCCTGGCATCTCCAGTTCTTTTCAAATCTCTTTGCAAGTGATGTCCAAAGTCCCTGAACATGGTTGAATCTCCAGAGAGGACAATATTCTTGTAGAGAGGATCTATGACATCAGTAGGACAATTGTGATTATTTACTTCATCTACAACTTCTGAGATAGGTTGAGTAAAGCCTGGATTAGCAAACTCTAGATGAAAAAAACGTCAGGTCCCAAGAATCTCTCAATAAACAACACCAATGGAGAATTCTTTCTTTAGAAAACATTGATTCCAGTATACTGTTTAATTCACTTTGCTCCATCTGTGTCATACTTGTTAAATTCTTTGACCAAATCTGGGCAGGCATAACTATAGTGCTCCTTTAACGTTCCCAAGGATTGCTCTGATGGATTCTTACTTTTCCATCTTTCAGCAATTGCTGAATAAAATATGTTATATTACATACATGTAAAATATGTTATATCACATCCTGTGTTATATACACAGCTGTTATATTACAGCTGTGCTTAATACAGCTGCCAATCACATACCCTTCAGCCACAGGGATGACATGGGTGACACTGTCTCCACTGTCTATTACCGTATTGCTCTAATTTTTATTATTTCTTTTCTTCTGCTTGTTTTAGATTTAATTTACTCTTTTCCCCCCCTAGTTTCCTAAAGTGGAAGTTTACTTTATGGATTTTAGGTCTTTCTTTTTTCCCTAACATATGCATCCAATGCTAGAAATTTCCATCTAAGCACATATTTAGCTGCATCTTGCAAATTTTGATACATTTTTATTTTCACTTCAGCTGAAATATATTCATAATATTTCAAATTTCTTTTGAGAATTCTTTGACCCTTGTGTTATTTAGAAATGTATTGTTTAATCTCCAGGTATTTTTGGATTTCCTACTACTGTTCCGTAACTGATTTCTAGTTTAATTTGACTGTGAACTCAAAGCATACTTTGTATAATTTGTATTCTTTTAAGTTTGTTGAAGAGTGTATTATGGCTTAGAATGTGGTCTGTGTTGGTGAATATTCCATATGAGTTTGAGAATAATGTGTATTATTGGATGAAGTATTATAGAATGTCAGTTAGATCTGTTTTATTGATGATGCTATTCAGTTCAGCTATATCCTTGCTGATTTTCTGTCTACTGGATCTGTCAGTTACTGATAGAAGTGTGATGTCTTTAACTGTAATAAAGGATTTGTATATTTCTTGTGCCTCTTGTATTTTGACATTTTTTTCCTCTTGTATTTTGATATTCTATTGTTAGGCTCTGCAAATTAAGGATTATTATGTGTCCTTGGGAAATTCACCCCTTTATCATTATGGAGTGCCCCTCTTTATGTTTGATTATTTTCCTTGCTCTGAAGGTCATTGTCTGAAATTAATGTAGATTCTCCAGCTTTCTTTTTATTAGTGTTAGCATGGTATATCTTTCTTCTTGACTTTACTGTGTCTTTCTATTTAAAGTGGTTTCTTGTAGAAAACACATTGTTGGTGCTCTCTCTCTCTTTATTTTTTTGTGTACTTTGACAGTTTCTACCTTTTAATTGGTGAATTTAGATCATTCACATTTAAAATGATGATTGATATAATTGGATTAATAGCTATCATATTTGTAACTGTTCCAATCATTGCCTTTGTTCTTTATTTACTTTAGAGTTCAGCATTTTATATGATTTGATTCCACTTTCTCTCCTCACTTTGCATATGAATTATACTTCCCTTTTTAAAAATAATGTTTTTTAGTGGTTGCTGAAGAGTTTGCAACTGATTCAATAATTTACAACTAATCCAAGCCTACTTTCAGATAACACTATACCACCTCAGGGGTAGTATAAGTACTTTATAAAAGAGTATTCCTAATTTTCCCCTCTTGTACCTTGAAAGTTGGTATCATTCATTCACTTATCCCTAAGCTATAATCATCAAATACAATGTTACTACTATTATTTTGAACAAACTTAGATCAATTAAAAATAAGAAAAAGAAAAGATTTTATTTTGCCCTCATTTATTCCTTCACTAATGCTCTTCCTATTTTTTATATAGATGTTTCCAACTTATATCATTTTCTTCTCCCTTTTTTACCCTCTTTGCAAGGCAGGTCTATTGATGACAAATTCCCTCAATTTTTCTTTGTCTGAGTAGGTATATTTCTCCTTCACTTTTGAAGTGAATAATTTCACTGGACACAGAATTCTAGGTTGGTGGGGTTTTTTTCTTTCAACAATTCAGATATTTTATTCCACTTTCTTTTTGCTTGCATGGTTTCTGAAGAGAAGTCCAAAGTAATTCTTATGTTTGTTTCTCTGTAGGTAAGGTGTTTGTCTTCTTTCTGGCTTCTTTCAGAATTTCCTCTTTGCCTTTGGTTTTCTGCAGTTTGAATAGGATTTTCCTAGGTGTAAAAAATTTTTTTTATATTAATTCTGCTTGGTGTTCCTCATGCTTCCTAGATCTGTGGCTTGGAGTCTGTCATTAATTTTGGAAAGTTCTCAGTCGTTATTACTAAAAGTTTCTTCTGTTCCTTTCTTTCTTCTCCTTCCAGCATTTCCATTGCATGTATATTATACCTTTTTGTAATTATCCCACAGTTCTTGGACATTCTGTTCCATCTTTTTCTTTTCTCTCTTTGCCTTTCAGTTTTAGAAGTTTTTATTGACATATCTTCAAGTTCATTTATTCTTTCTCAGCTGAGTGTAGTCTACTGATGAGTCCATCACGGGCATTCTTCATTTTTGTTACAGTGTTACTTATCTCTAGAGCTTCCTTTTCATTCTTTCTTAAACAATTTATTTCTCTGCTCACAGTACCCATCTGTTCTTGCATGTTGTACGCTTTTTCCATTAGCACCTTTAACATATTAACTGTATTTATTTTGCCCAATTCCAGTTCTCTGCCTTATCTGAGTCTGTTTCTGATGTGTGCTTTGTCTCTTCAGACTGTTTATTCTTGCCTTTAGAATGCCTTGTATTTTTTGTTGAAAGCTAGACAAGGTTTATTGGGTAAAAGGAATGTAGGTAGATAGGCCAGTAGATAGTCCTTTAGTGTGGCAGATTTTATATTTATCTGGCAGTGTTTACTGATTGGTGTAGCTGTGGTGTCAGAGGCTAAAAATTTCCTCTATTGTCCTTAAATTTTTTCCAACTTTTTTTTCGTGGTAAGATATAGAAACATAAAATATTCCATCTTAACCACTTTTAAGTGTATAGTTCAGTTTCACTAAATACATTCATAATGTATTTATGCATTAATGTATTACTACCAACCATCTCAAGAATGCTTTCATGTTGTAAATCTGTCATACACCATGACCAAGTGGGAATTATCCCACTGATACAAGGATGGCTCAATTATCTGTGAATCCGTGTGATCACATAAATCAATGTGATACACCACGTTAACAAATTGAAGAATAAAAATCATATGATAATTTTACTAGATGCAGAAAAAGCTTTCAACAAAATTCAGCATCCATTTATGATAAAAACTCTCAACAATGTGGGTATAGAGGGAAGATACTGCAAGATAATAACTGCCATATATGACAAACCCACAGCTAACACATCATACTCAGTGATGAAAAGCTGAAATCATTTTCCTCTAAGATCAAGAACAAGACAAGGACACCTACTCTCACCACTTTATTCAACATAGTATTGGAAGTCCTAGTCACCGCAATCAGACGAGAAAAAGAAATAAAAGAAAATCCAGGTTGGAAAGGAAGAAGTAAAACTATCACTGTTTGCAAATGACATGATACTGTATATAGAAAATCCTAAAGATGTCACCAGAAAGCTATTAGAACTCATCATTGAATTCAGTAAAGTTGCAGTATACAAAATTATATATAGAAATCTGTCACGTTTCTATACACTAACAAAGAACTATTGGAAAGAGAAATTAAGAAAACAATCCCATTTACAATTGTATCAAAATGAATAAAATAGCTAGGAATAAGTCTAACCAAGGACATAAAAGACCCGTACTAAGAAAACTATGACACTGATGAAAAAAATTGAAGATGACACAAACAAATGGAAAGACATACCTGCTCATGAATTGGAAGAATATTGTTAAAATGACCATACTACTCAAGGCAATCTACAGATTCAGTGCAGTACTCATCAAAATACCAGTGACATTTTTCACAGAACTAGAACAAATAATTCTAATATTTGTATGGAAACATCAAAAACTCCAAATAGTCAAAACAGTGTTGAGAAAGAAGAACAAAGCTGGAGATATCACAGTCCCTGATTTCTTCTAAGAATTTTACAGTTTTAAGTATTAAATTTAGGTCTTTGATTGACTTTGAGTTAATATTTGCATATGATATTAAGCAAGGATCTAACTTCACTCTTTTTCATGTGGATAACCAAATTTTCCAGCACCATTGTTGAAAAGCCTGTCCTTTCCTCATGGAATGGTCTTGGCACACTTGTCAAAATCCAGTTGATTTTATGTATATAAGGCATTTATTTCTGGGCTCTCTATTGTATTCTGTTGGTCTATGTCTGTCTTAATGCCAGTACCACACTGATTACTGTACCTTTGTTGTAAGTTTTGGAATCAGGAAGTGTGATTCCTGTAGCTTTGTTCTTACTTTTCAAGATTATTTTGGCTATTTGGGCTCCCTTGAGATTCCATATGAATTAAGGATGACTTTTTGTATTTTGGCAAAAACATCATTGGGATTTTGATAAGGATTGCATTGAATCTATAGATTGCTTTGCATAGTATTTAGATATTGATCTGTGGTTTTCTTTTCATGTAGCATCTTTGTGTGGCTTTGTTATTATGGTATTGGTGATCTCAAACAATGTGTTAGGAAGTGTTCCTTCTTCTTGAATTGTTGGGAAAGTTAGAGAACGATTGGTATTAGTTCATTTTTAAGTGTTTGGTAGAATTCACCAGTGAAGGCATCAGGTCTAGAGCTTTTCTTTGTCGAGATTTTTGATTAATGATTCAATCTTTTTACTAGTTAGAGGCCTATTCAGATTTTCTATTTCTTTGTGATTTCTTGGTATGTTTTGTGTTTGTAGGAATTTGTTCATTTCATCTAGGCTGTCCAATTTGTTGGCATAAAGTTGTTATAGTACTCATATTCCTTTCTATTTCTGTAGAACAGTAGTAGTGTTATCACTTCCATTTATGGTTTTAGTAATTTGGTTCTTTTCTCTTTTTTTCGTAGGCCATCTAACAAAATTTTTCGTTTTGTTAATCTTTTCAAAGAACTAACTTTTAGTTTCATTGAGTTTCTCTATTGTATTTTTTTCTATTTCATTTACCTCTGCTGTAACTTTTATTATTTCCTTCCTTCTGGTGGCTTTGGGTTAATTTGTGTTTCTTTTTCTAGTTTCATAAGTGCAAAATTAGGCTCTTGTTTTGAGGTCTTTCTTGTTTTTTAATGTATGGATTGGCCAAAAAGCTTGTTCAGGTTTTTTTTGTATCACCTTATGGAAAACCCCAGATGAACTTTTTGGTCCAGCCAATAATTGTTTATAGCTATAAATTTCTTACTTTGCACTACTTAACCACATCCCATAAATTTTGGTACATTTTTTGTTTTGTTTTGTTTTGATTTATCTCTGAGTATCTTCTAATTGTCCTTGTATTTTCTTTTACCCAATGTTTTTAAAGTGTATGTTTTTTAATTTCTACAAATTTGTAATTTCTCTAGTTTTCCTTCTGTTTTCAATTTCTCACTTTATCCTGTTGTATTTGAAGAAGATATTGGGTTGGCCAAAAATTTCGTTCAAGTTTTTCCATAACGTCATATGGAAACACACGAATGAACTTTTTGGCCACCCCAGTATTTTATGTGATCTCTACATTTTAAAGTCTACTGAGACTTAATTAGTGGCCTGACATATGGTCTCTCCTGGAAGATGTCCCATTTCCACTTGAAAAGAATGTGTTTCCTGTTCTTGTTGGGTATTGTATTCTATATGTTTGTTTGACTTAGTTGGCTTATTGTGTCTTGGTGTGGGTCTCCTTGATTTCATCTTTTGTGGAATTTGTTCATTGTCTTTAATGTTTATATTAATGTATTTCATCAAATTTGGGAAAATTTCAGCCATTATTTCTTCAAATATTCTTTCTCCTCCTCTGGAATTCCCACATCAAACCTATGTCTGCTTAGTGGTGTCCCACAAGTCCCTTAGACTGTCTTTTCTTCAATCTGTTTTCTTTCTGTTCTTCAGATTCAGTACTTTTCATTGTTTCATCTTCAAGTTCACTGATTATTTCTTTTCCCTCCTCAAATCTGCCTCTGCATCCTTCTAGTGAATTTTTCATGTCTGTTTTTGTACTTTTTTTGGAAGGGGGAGATTTTTCTGGTCTAATAATTGACACAAGGCAGATTAACAGAAAAAAAAAATTTAATTTGTATGCACAGAGGTCTTATAGAAATGGAACCCCTGAAGTGACCAAGGCAGGCTGTTTATAAAAAAAAATTAATTTTAGACAAAGAAACAATCATTTGTGAAGATTTAACAAAGGGGCTTGTACTTGTGGTAACAGACTAATGAAGAAGTCACACAGATTTTTGTATACAGCTTTCTTAGCCTTGAATTTCTTAATTCTGTTGATAAGGATGCTTTCTATACTTTGGGTATGGGGGAATACTTTCACACTGGAGATTTCTTTCTTGCTTTCAGGGGGAAAGAGAAGGATCAGAGTGTTGTTTTCTTTTAAGTATTGGTTTTTTTTTTTTTTCTCTCTGACTGATTCTCAAGTAACTTTAATTCAAAATAATCTATATGCCATTGTGGCATGTCTTGGGGTAGCCTGCTCTCAGTCCCAACAGTTTTCAGTCCAGACTCCTTTTTGGGTTCTTTTTAGGTTTTCTGTCTCTTTATTGGTATTTCCATTTTGTTCACACATTGTTTTCTTGACTTTCTCTACATCGTCAGTTCTTTGAGCATTTTGAAGATGATCGTTTTATTTTTTATTTTAAATTTTTAAAATTTTTAAAAATTAATTTTTATTGGAGTATAGTTGCTTTACAATGTTATGTTAGTTTCCACTGTACAGCAAAATGAATCAGCTATACGTATACATATATCCCCTCTTTTTTGGATTTCCTTCCCATTTAGGTCACCATAGTGCATTAAGTAGAGTTCCTTGTGCTATACAGTATGTTCTCATTAGTTACCTATTTTATATATAGTATCAATAGTGTATATGTGTCAATTCCAATCTCCCAATTCCTCCCCCCAACCCCACCAATGTTGTTTTAAAGTCTTTGTCTAATAGATATGCCAGGTGTTTTTCAGGGACAGTTTTTGTTGTTCCTTTTTTCCTTTGAGTGGCCCATACTTTCTCTCAGTATACCTCATGACTTTTTTGTTGGAAACTGGACATTTGAATCTAAATATGTGGTAACTCTGGAAATCAGATTCTCACCCTTCACTAAGTTTTATTATTTTCTGTTATTGTTTTTATTTTATTTTATTCTTTTTTGTTGTAGGCTGTCTCTGTGCTGAGGATCAGGCTGTGTTATAAACTTAAGGTCTTCTCAGGTCTTTTCTGAATCTGTTCCTTTCCCTGGGCAAATGTGGTGACTTTTTGTTTTCTCATACGCAGTTGCTTTTGAATGTTTCAGTCTTTAATGTCTGGCTTCCAAAAGGAGAAAAATAGAAAAACAAAGGTAGGGGGGGAAAATGCCCAGGCTCTTTAAAAATATCCTGAAAGTCACCTTAGCCAAAGGGGGAGGGACTTGCAACAATGGGGGGATTGCAACAACAATGGCCACTTACCTCTTTGTATGAACCTCTGAGATGAGAAGTGGTAATCAGGGATCAGAGCACAAATCCGATATTTGGAGGACAGTGGCCTTTTTACCCACTCTTGCTCCTGCAAACTGTGTATAGATTACTCTGAGAACAGGTAAACAGCTACCTTCCATGAAGCAGGGTGGTAGGGGATGGGTAGCTGCTACTATGCTAAGAGCTCAAATTGACTGAAATTAACAGCAAGGTACAGTCCAAGCCTTCTTCTGAAGTTGAAAGCCTTCAGTAGACTCCAGATTTCCAAATTAGTTATGTCAGACAGATTGTCTAGGTTGGGGGGGCAGATTTCTGTTGCTTTCTACTTTGTCATCTTCCAGAATCCTCTCTTCTATTGTCTTTATTTTTGTCTTCCTTTCTGTTTTGTGTTTCCCTAGAGACTTCTTACTAAATAGTGTTTAAAGCTTGCAGTTCTTATAGTTGTAATCCTGTTATTATTCAAGAACTCTAATGATTTGGTGGTAAGGTGTTGCTACAGGACAAGCGTTCAACAGTCCTATAATTAGGTCTTATTCTTCTAGTGTGCCTGAGTTAGGTATTTGCCTTCCCCCATGTTGAAGGCTGGAGGGAGCTGTAGTTTGGTATTGTCCTTCTCCCACATAAAAGGCTAGAGGGCGATATAATAGGTAATTATCTTCCACAGGCTTGTTTGGTTTTGGTAAAATGCCAGTTGGTTAGGCTCTGGTAAAATATTTTCCCTTGAGTTTAGGATTGTTAAAGAGAGCAGAGAGCTCTGGGAGTATTTCAAAATGGTTTCTTTCCCTTCAGGAGGAAATTTTTCTCTGATCTTCACAGTGAGCAACTGCTATGGCTTTTGGAGATAAAATTTATGAAAGTGTGGTGGTATGCCCCAAACTGGGACTCCTTGGAAGTTTAAACTCTCAATCTAGTCCACAGTGAGTCTCCAGCAATTGGCCAATTATAGTTAAAAGTGTTCCAACAGACACTGGTCCCAGGTGTGGGCTTCTGCTCCTGGGCTTGTACTCTTGGTAAACTGTGATAGTCTGGATCCACTTGTTTGTTTCTCTAGTTTTCATGGCAACAGTTTGCCTGCTCTATGACCTAAATTCTTTGATGACTCTAAGAAGAGCTATTGATTTTCGGTTTGTTCAGCTTTTTCTCTTGTAAGGGTGGGAGTGATGATTTCAAAGCTTTTTATGTATCTTATTGGAAACTGGAAGCCCCTCATACACTTTCTGGAATGCAGGAATGTAGGAGTTCATTGTCAATAATGTTAATGTATTGTCAAAGAAATATATAATTACTTTTTAATATTACAAGTTCTTAAATTATTATCTCAACATGAATTTTAATTATGGTCTGATACTTTGAGGTTTGATTTTTATCTAACATATTGGACAAAAGAAGAAAATTTTTATACTCTTGATTTAAAGACAAGATAAATATTTTTACCGCCATATTTATGACACATATTTTATTTGGGAAGCTGATGTAAATGTTTGTATATTTCACATATAGATATTTTACAAAGCCCAGAAATAATTTCTGAATTGGTAATTTAAATTTTTATGTCTATTAATATTTTCAAGTACAGATTTTGAAATTAGAAACTGATTTATGATTAATATAAATTTGTTTATGGTAAAAACTTTTGTCACTAATTAAAAGCAAATATGATTCCTTGTAGAGAATCACCCAGGACTTCTTTAACAAATATCTTCTCCTCTTTTATATATTCATTTAAATATTTTTGCTTATCATGCATATTATTTGGTGAAGGACACTCTTGAATTGTTCTCCATTTTGATGAGCTGGTATGGTAATTTTTCTTTGTCATTATCTATATGGGTACTGTTTTGTTCTAAAACGTTAAGAGATTTTTGTATCTTATTCTCAAAGAAATACCATGATAAGTTTTCTAGGTAGAATCCATTGTCACTATAGTTTGCTTGTATTTGTGTGTTTCTATATTTGGTGCTAAATATAATCTTATATTATTAATCCATTATATCTCTATTTAAATACTAAATGATGTAGCTTTAGCTCTAGGTCAAAACTATTGTACTTTTTGAAGTTTATGCAGAGAACATGGGATATTTTTTAGTTAATATAGAGAAATATAAATACCAATTATATTCATTGGGCCACAAAAATGTATAAGGGTATACCTTTTCACTTATTGCTTATATCATTTAAAATAAGAAAACACTGAAAAAATCAATTTAATCTAAAGAGAATTTAATTTACAATGTTAATATAATTTCGTAATGAAAGTCCTAGATTTTGGTGACCCATTTTAGTTAACCAATTCTTAGTCTTTCTTTGGGAAAGTAAAAGCTAATCAACTGATCACTGAGTCATAGGTTTATCTCTCAGGACCAGTCCCAGGCAAAATGTGGGAAGCCACATTTCAGAGGCACCACTATCCTTGTGTTTTATCTTTCTCTACCTTTTAGATATCCAGTGCTATTTCAGTGAAGCACCGAGTTGATTATAGGTTAAATGCATTTTTAGTCTGTTATAGTTATATGAATAATTTACTTTAGCTTACAAATATTTTAAATTTAATATACATAATTATTTTAGTAGCCATTTTTAGGTATTAGATGCATAATCCCCCAATTCCTTTATCTGCTCCTTTGTGAAGTAAATGAATCCATTTGTAAGGCTTTTAAAATACATTTATAGAACCCTACATTTTATTTAAAATATTTATGCCTTTACTTCAATTTATATTCAGGAAGAAATTTTAAAAATAAAGAGGAAATCTGTTTATCGTCTGTAGGCCAAATGTAACTGTGTTTAATATAATACTTTAAAATAATTATTTTAAATGCTTCAATATCAATATTAATACAAATATGCAGAAAACTTGAGGACCAAATCATGGAATCATTAGGACAGGAGTAGAATTTTAATATCAGCCCTCTATTAAGAACAAATAATACAACTTTTCCTTTTTGTGTCAAATTAATTCTAATGTATAATTCCAATTTATAGCAAAACATTCAGCTTTTCTATGTAACAAACCTCATTTTTCATTTCTATATGACCACAGATCTGTAGATAGAAATTTGTTCCTAGTACAGTGCACTCAGTTGTGCAAACTTATCTTTTTAGGGTCAAAGAAGAGCACAAACCACAACTGACACAGTAAGTAAATGTATTAAGAGTTCAGTAGGCTTGACTTCTGTACCTTTGCCACATTCTGCTTTCTGCACCTTGGATGGTATTAGCTTACACTAATACTGGATAGGCTGCAGCTAGTGTGTCTTCTGCTTTTTGACTCTCTGGCTTGTAAGAGAGCTGCCTGCAGCTTCTTACTTCATCTACATACTGACTAGATGTAGTTTTTTGCTGCCTGCTTGTGGACTGGTTAAGTATTCAAACTTAATTTCCCTATATTCTGACTGCCTGGATGATAATTGGAGCTCATATTTCCATTGGCTGTAGCTTTTGTGCCTGTGTATTTTTATTAGTATGGATAAGAAAACATTTGACCTACAATTGTTTTATTCATTTGGTTATTCAGTCACATTATTTGCTTATTTAAACAGGTGGTTTCCCTTTAGTGGGATCACTGAACTGGTAAATAACGTTCTCCAGCCCCAGCAAAAACAACAAAATGAAAAGGAGCCCCAGACGTAAGTAAGCTGATCTGTACAGACTAAATATTTTCTCTAATAGCATAACATACTGAAGAGTATGTATACTGCCCTTGGAATAACATTCCCCAGAAATGAAAATTGTTAGGTTATGAGTTTGATATTTTCACCTTTGATACTTCATATCCCATGGAAATATTAAAAGAAAACAAGGATAATTTATAGGGTAGTAAGAACGAAGAGATAATTCTCCCCCCAACTTTAGTATAAATTATATAAACTGTATTTATCCAGTAAAATATCTTTCTCCAATAATGCAGTATATTCCAAAGCATATTTCTTTCAAAAATAATTCCAGAAGACATTAAGAGGTATTTACCCCCCAATTCAAGTAGTTTTGGAAGGGTTCTTTTAAAAAAGGTTAAGAAGATTTCTTTATTGTTATACTTCTGAGTATCTAAATATGCTCCAAAGTATTAGAACATACAATATTAACTAAATTTATGTGACTATTGAATCCTGTTTTCACTGAACATTTTATTAGGTTATGAAACATAATTTGGGAAATCCAGCAATTTATTATCACATTGGTCTGAAACATTAAAAAATGTCAATTCCATTTATTTCAGTTATTAGTAGATTAAAATACACTCTTTAAGAAGTTGTTCATACTTGTATCTTTTTAACTTTGTGCAAGAAATATTATTTATGTTGTAAAGTGGAAGTTTCTTTGAGAATGTGAGAAAGATTGCATAGATTTAAATTCCACACTCCCCATGATAACTGCCATCTTATTCAGAAATGCTCTTACCAGTCCGCCTCTGCACTTCATAAAAGTAGGAATTATGTCTATGGAGAAGATGGTTTGGTTGTAGGAATGGGTAGATTGAAAAGTGACATGAGCTCTAGGAGAGAACAAGAATAACTACCAGGAGCCTTAAGATGAAACATTCAGAAAAACATTCACATTTTGCCTTTAATGAAAACTAGAAGATAGTGTCTTTTTGTTTTGTTATTATTGAGGGTAATCCCTCATCCATTTTATGTTACCTTGTATGCATTTTGTTTTAAATTTGGTCAGTGTTTCATTTTCAACTGAGGTAAAACTGTATTGTGATATGCTTCTCCTAATAGCTGATAATGTAGTTCTACGGTTGGAATTGTTGCTGTATTTAAGCCAGTTGAAGTCAAGACCCGTATTTGTCTTGTCTACATTCTATCCTTGCCATCTAGCAGAGTGACTGATCCATGGTAGGAACTCAATAAATGCGTCTTCACAACTGATTTTACATGTTTTACCCTTTTATGATGTAAGAATACTGTGTCCCAAGGAATAGAAATAAATTCAGTAATCTTTCTCTAATCAGCAAAAATTGTATTAAAATTGCACACAATGTCATTGTTTTGCTGATTTTTCTCTAAGGCACTGAAACATAATAAGGTAGTAAAATCAATAGCAAAATATAATTAGATGCAACTTTGTCTCAATTTTAAATGATGTCAGTTATGTATCTTGTTTGCATGTTTTAGAACATAATCAAGATTGTTATGTTATTTAGTAGATTACAGTGGACATTAAATAAAATAGATGTTTTGTTAGTAACTTTAAAAAGTGATTGCTAATTATTGAAACAATGACATTTGTTTGGGATAAACAAAGATCAAGGCAAATTTGAAAAGAAATAGCTTTATTTCAATAATAAATATAATACAGTTTGCTTTGACTTTTGGCTAGGAAGATTGTAGGAGAAAAGACTAGTACTTTCTGATATTTTAAAAATTAATTCCATATTAATAACTATTATTTCCATTAATGTTTCGTGGACAACTAATTCATTCTTCTTGTTCTGTGATTTATACAATTAAAAAAATCAGCACTAATAAGTTCTCTTAATAGCTACTTTCTTCATCTTACAATCTTATTGTGCTGAAGATTTCTGATATATATAATTTTCTAGGAGCTTTCCTTTTATCTTTCTGATCCACATATCGGGGTACTTCTGAATCTTCTCCTTTAATTAATCTTCTCTTTGATCAGAGTCTAGGACTTCTTATTTCTGAATCACCTCATTTGTTTCTTTCTTTGACTACCATTTGAGAAAGATAACATCCTATCTGCTTACTTTCTATTCACTCACCTATTAAATTATCTTGGAGAGTTGAATTCTAGGTATTCATTTTAATTTATAAATGTTAAAAAGTAGGACTTATGCTTTTCATATTCTGTATGAACGTTTTCACAGTAGAATAGCTAAGTAAATATTCTATCAGATAGTATTTAAAAATCTAATATTTCCTGAACAGTAATTTCATTTTAATGAATTTCTGTAAATCCCATGTTGTGATTTTCAAAGCTTTAATAATGTAGGTTCTTTGAGGTCTGTATTTTTGGAATTTGTTTATTTCATAGTTTTTTTTTAATGTAACAGGAATGTAATTTTGAACTTTGAATGTAATGTAATTTTGATGTGGTAATTCATGTGAAAATATAGGTATAAGTAGAACAATGTGTCCAATTTTGACTTTCCATAAGTACTGAGGCATAGAAAATGGATTGAGCAGATTTTCAATTGTCAGTTCATTCAATCTTTGCAGAAATTGCTTAATATACAAATTAAATAATTTTAAATTCTTTTCTTTCTTTCACTATTTTTTCACATTAATATTAAAATGAGGGAAAATTGTCTGTGAAGATAATATAATATAGGTTATATTAAGGTGTAAACGAGTCTTTGGATAATTAAAATGGGCATACTAGGAAAAAATGATAAATGCTATTTAATGCAACTGTTATTTTAACTTGGTGTTGCCAATATGTAGCATAACATCAAAGGTAAGTTTTTTAATACAGATTAATTAAACTAATCAATTAGATTAGTCTGATTTTGAATTTTCATGTAATAACAGTTTTATTCATGTTGTGACATGTTAAATAATAAATGTACTTTTGAAATAATAGGAAAATCTAAAATTTGAAATATTGGAATGAGATGGCCACTAATATAGTAATCCTCTTTGATAATGAGGTATTTTAATAGGAAAAAGATGCTAAGGGGAAGAGTGTTTTAAGCATAGGGAAATCATAGGTGAAAGTTTTTAGGTAGCAAAGGGTTTGAGAGACACAAAGAAGACTAGTGTGGTTGTAATATAGTGGACAAGAGGGAGTGCGACAGGAAGTGAGGTTCTGGAGGTAGGACCTAGACAGGGCACTGTTTCTCTAGAGAGTGAGGAGTTTGGATGTGAATGTCAGTATAAAGGGAAGATACTGAAAAGTTTTAAACATGGGAGTCACATAATTTAATTTATATATAAAAATCAATCTGGCTGTTCTATGAGTAGAGTGAGTGAGGATGGAGGTCGAGAGAGTAATGAGGAGGCTTTTGTGAAGGACTTGGCTAGAGATTATGATGACTTGGACCAGGTTGATGATACTGAAGATGGAGGGAAGTGGATTGGGGATATATTTGGAGGTTGAAATGACATGATTTGTTAGTGGAGTAGATTTAGAAGAAGTTAGTAAGGAAGATGAAAGAACCAAAGAAGACTGCCAGATTTCTGATTGGAAGAACTCATTGGGTGGTGATACCATTAACTATGATCAAGAAGGGGAAAGGATGAACAGGTTAGTAGTAGAAACTAAAACTGAAGTTTAAAATTTTTAAAGTTTAATATGCTAATAAGTTAACCAGCTTTGAAGGAGAGATATGGATTAGCTGCAGATATAACTTTCAGAGTTGTCAGTATGATGCATAAAACTAGAAGAGGAGACAAGATGACGTAGAGAGAGAGTATGTGATGAAGAGCAGATAAGAAGGTCCAAGACTTAGCCCTGAAAATTCTCACACTGTGCACGGTACTAGGCATCCAGAGATAAAAGTACTATGCTTCCTGCTCTCAAATATTTCATATTCAAGAGGGAAAACATGCTGATAAGTAATTAAAAACAATATTGTGGAGACTTCTGGTTTCCTCTTTGACATATAAAGAGTTTGGAAGCTGTCACTCCCATCCTTACAACGAGAAAAATGCTGAACAAACTGAACAAACTGAAAATCAACAACTCTTCTTAGATCCCAGAAAATTGAGGACACAGGACAAATCAATGCCCTGACAACTGAAAGAAGAGGTGAATAAAGAGAATCACAGCTTCCTGGGAGCAGAAACCACTGGAGCTCGGAGCTGGTAGGAAATTGATGAAATACTGAAGGCTGAGTGTGGAGTAACTTAAGAGTTAAAAATTCTTGGAAATCCACCTTTAGGGGATCCCCCACCCCAGTTTTGTGAGTTTTACCTCCATGAACTCTACCAAGTTCTCAAGGTGAAGATCAGTGAAAAATTTCCTCATACTTTCACCAGAGGGATGGGAAAAGTAACCATTTTGACATACTCCCAGAGATTTTCATTCTCAAAGGAAACTACTTTGCCAGAGCCTAACCAACATGAGAGTAGAGAAATACCCAATTATTGTCCCCCTAACCTTCCTGTCTCTCCAAAACAGGAAAAGAAACTGAGAAGCACTTGTGACAGTCACAGCCCAGGGGCACTAGCCCATGAAAAGACTAAGACTTATTTATAGGATTATAGAATGCTTCTCTTCCAAGTGTCAGTTTAGGGATCTAGGCTGCTTCCATCTTGTTGGCAAGCCAATTAGAACACATAGCTACCAGGATTGCTGCATCAGAGGAAGAGAGAGAGAATGGAAAACTCACATTTATTCTTTTCTTTTCTTTTTTTTTTTTTGAAGAAATAGAGACATTTTTAATTATTGTCAGTGATTACAAAATCTATCTCTCAATAATTGATAGAACAAGTAGACAGAAAAATCAGTAAGTATACAGAAGACCTGAACAATACTATCAACCAACTGAAGGGAATGAAATTTTTAGAACATTTCTACTCAACAATAGCAGAATACTCATTCTTTTAAAGTACACACAGAAATTTTACAAAATAGAACATATTCTATGAGCCATAAAACATCTCAATAAATTTAAAAGAATTCAACCATAAAACTATGTGCTATGACCAAAATTATATTAGTTATTAATAACAGAAAGAGATCTTAAAACTCCCCAAATATTTGAAACTATTATATAATCCATGGGTCAAAGGAAAAAAAAAGGAACTTCATATATATTTTGAACAGAAATAAATGAAAATACAGCATACTAATATTTGGGAGATGAAGCTGAGGCAATACTTATAGGGAAATTTATATGATGAAAGACTTACACACATTTATTCTTAATTGTGTAAGACAGGAAGTGACATAGGTCACTTTTACTCATAACTCGTTGCCCAAAATTTGTCACAAGGCACTTAACTAACTGCAAGGAAGTCTAGAAACTCCATGTCCTCATGAAGAGAGGCAACTCTATATAGTGAGCACTAGTAACATCTAGTACAGTTAGTTTACATTTGATTCTTATTTATTACAATGAGATGGATATTTCAGGATGCCAAATGATAAAGATGTGCCAAAAGAATGCTGTAGTAGCAAAGATAACTCCAGTATTAGTCCCCATTCTTGGTACTGTTGGTTCTTCTGAAACTGCTGTAAGTAATGACTTGAGATCAAGATCTAATTTTTACAATACTGAAGGGTGAGGTTAATAATATGAAGAAAATTCAAATACAGAAGTATCCTCTCAAAGGAAGGAAATTTGCTGTATGTAGTGTTTCAAGGAATACCAATTCAATTTTGTCAGTGGGATTACAGGCAGATTTTTTGGTATTCTCTTAGGTGGCAGTGAAAGGAGATTAAAAATGGGTTAACAGTGAAAATATATGAAAGCATACTGAGAAACCCTTAGTTGAACATTAGAGATTACAAAGTACAATAATAAATAAGATAAAGAGTAAACAAAATAATTTTTAAAGGGAGGAGCGAGATATCAGAAAATCATTCTTCTGTTCTTGGATGGAAGCTGTCTACTTTGGTTTGTCATCTGTTTGATCCAAGAGTCGTTGGTTAGCTCTTTCTCTCCAAAGACCATTTGTTTCTGGGGATTCTTAAGATTCTTTTATTTAAGGTCTCCTGATGGAGCAGATTTCCAACAGTCCATGCAAAATTGTTTGTGTCTTTTTGGTTGTGAAACATGAGTCCAAAGATCAACATTTTGAGGCTTTTGTTGAAGTGCTAATTGTTAACATGACTTATTAACAGTCTTTTCCATCATAACCCTGAGGTAGTTTTTCTGTCCTATCTCTTCCAGAAGACTAAATCTGTAGGTTTCAGGTCATAGAGTGTTCCTTAGAAGGATGTTTTGGAAATCCTGCTTGTACCCATTGATGATAAGACTAAGTGTATCACATGATTCCTTTGCTGTGCTTAATCATGTTAACTTGCAATAGAGCTGACTCTAGGGTCAGAAGTGAAATACTAAATGCCTGGGCAGCCTATTATTAACTTATAAGGGGAAGCTGATCGATCTCCCCAAAAGTTGATTTTATTGTTTTGAAGGCTAATGGCAATGGAAATTGAAGGGTCATTGAGAATATTGTTAATTTAATTTTACTTTAAAAAATTCCACTTGTTTTTTTTCTATTTTTTCTGAAGCTTGAGGATGATATGGACAAAAATGTTTTCTTGTAAGCTACGTACTTCTTATTGGTGCTTGACTGGTCAAAGCAGTTGATATGGACTTGTGAAATAGTGAAGGCAGTTCCTGCACATGAATATGTTTCCAGGTCCAACATAGATAGTCTTCAACCTGAGTGGTCTAAAATTGACTGCATTTGTCATGTATCTTAGAACCACCTTAAATTCCTTTTGGCTCAAAAAAGGGATCAATAAATAAAGAAAAATTATGATGATAGATTGCTTGTTCAGAAAATGCATTTAGAAAAATTGATAAAAGTACCAAAGTGTTTATTGCCAAGTAGAGTTTTTATTAAAACATAACATATGTAGTGAAAAGTGCACAATTTGAAAATATACAGCTCATTGAATTGTCAGAAAGTGAATATATCTGGAAATCATCACTGAAAACAAGAAGCAGAACATTACCAGCCCTCCAGGATCTCTTCCTTATGCTCCCTTCCAGGGAGGACTGTCTACCACCCCAGGGGGTGGCTTTTATCTTGAATTTTTTCTAGCACCACATATTATTTTTGCCTACTTATATTTAGACTTCATACAAATAGAATCATATGGTATATTGTATCTATATTACTTTGCTTAACGTGTTTGTGAGATCCATTCATATGATTGCATATAGTTGTATTTCATACATTCTCATGATTGTATGGTACTCTAGTATCTGAATATACTACAATTCATTTATGTTTTACTATTTCTGTACTTTGTGGTTGTTTCCAGTTTTTGGCTATGAATAGTGCTGTGGTATACATTCTGATGCCATTATTTTTTCGTAATACTTTGGAAAATTTATAGTTATTTGTGAAAGTGAAGTACTTCAGCTATTTAAAAATATTTTCAGATGTTAAATCTAGTTACTATGTCAGGGTGTCTATGTCTCTAGCTTCCCATTTATTTATTTGATAATGCTATAGATACCATTTCTTGAGCATGCCCTACTGTTTGATGTTTTGGTGCCTCTGCATCTGGCCAAGAAAGGGAGAAAAGGCATTCCAGGCAGAGGAACAGGATGATATGATCAGATTTGTATTTTAGAAAAACAGTAGAGTTGTAATAGTCACTTAGGCAGCTATTCAGAAGTTCAGAGGAGAGACCTGCTGTGTGACTGGGATGGCCATCTATATGACATATGTTTATTCTTTTTTTTAATAAAAGGACATTAGTCCGTTCTGTCAGCAGATTAGTAAAGCAGTGGCTTTCATACATTTTTTAGAAACTTCCATCCATAAAAAGAAATATATTTTGCACTATAACCCAGTATACACATACCTACATAGAAATATACATATATATGTGTAATAGAAACAAGATTTATATGAAATCTTACTTGCACTCTTTCCAATGCTATGAGCTATTCTATTTCATTAAAAATCATGAGTCTTGGCCTGCTAAATTGATTTTATGTCCTTGTATTGGGTTGCACTCTGCAGTTTGAAAAGCACTCTATAATGTGTGTGACTACATTTAATGATCACATTTTATAACTTCATGCCATGAACTTGTAGAAAGCACAACTTCAAACTCATCATCTGATGAAAGTCAGTGTTACGAAAATCATGAAAGCACACTTATAAGATGAATGGGAAAACAACAACAGCAACAAAAACCTATGTGGCTGGGCATAAAATTACCAGGCACAGCAGGATTACTAGGAGCTAACGGATTGAAAAATTTCTGTTTTCTTAAAGAACTCAGAAGTGAAGAAATTTTACTTTGGAAAACAGTTCAATGAGTTGCTTTGGTGAGGATGGAGAAAATAGACTTGAAAAATTTGGATACAACAGCTTTTTGAAATAAGAAAGTGGAAAAAGCAATATTTCTAAATTGATATATTATTGTATATGTCTTTTAAATATTTATTTGTCATAAAAGTTTTAAATTAAATGTGAGTACATCTTTGACTCTTTTATCTGTATCAGGGATCTGCAAAATATGGCCTGTGGGTCAAATCCTGCCTGCTGCCTGTTTTTGTAAATAAACTTTTATTGGAACACAGTCAAGCTCATTTATTTGTTTATCTATGGCTACTCTCACATCCCTTTGGCAAAACTGAGTAGCTGTGACAGAGACCCTATGGTCCACAAGGCTTATAATATCTATTATCTGGCCCTTTGCAGGAAAAGTTTGCTTACCTCTGATTTACATCACTGGAAACTTATGTATTTACCTTTATATTTATATTTATAAACTTAATTATATAAGCTTATATATTTAAGATTGTTTAGACCTTTCTTTGTATTTGGAGTTTGGTTCTGACAATGTTGTTTTGGAGTGGAACAAACAAAAAACCCAATGAAATAGGATGCAGAGTCCATAAATAGACATTTGCACATGTGAGAACTAAGTATATGATAGATTGCTATCACAAATCAGTGGAAGAAAGGATGATCTATTTAATGGTGCTGGGAAAATAGAGTCTCTATACAGAATAGATTGAAATTAAGTTCTTGCATCACATCACATATAAAAATAAACTTTAGATCGATTAAAAGCCTAAATGTGAGAGGCAAAATTATAAAGCTATTAGAAGAAACTGTAGAATTTTTTGTGACTGACTCAGGGGTAAGTAAGGATTTTTATTATAGCCAGCCACCAAAACCACGAACCGTGCAGGGAGAAACCGATGTATTAGAATGCATCAAAATTAAAGAATTCTGCTTAACAAAGAACAGAATTAGCCATCATTTGTCAGACTAGGACATTTGCTATGCTCAGCTTATAAAGAATTAACATATAGGCTTTACAGGGTTCTTCTGCAAATCAGCAAAAACAAATAAACAACCCCATAACCCCCCCACCCCGCCCCCGCCAGGAAAACCAATAGAGTTTTGGTAAAGGACGGCATGAATAGGTAGTTCATAGGTAGGGCAGTTCAACTGGCTGAACTTCATTAGGAGTCAGAAAAACGTGAACTTAAAAAAATAAAACAGCAGTTCATACCTACCCAAGCTGCAAAATTTTAAAAATTGAATAATATCATGTATAGGCAAGGATAAGAGAAAACTGGAGCCTTCATACACTGCTTGCAGGTGTGCTAACTGGGTTAAGCCATTTGGAGGGAAGTTCAGAAATATTTAGTGAACTTGAGTATGTCTATTATATTTCTGTGTACATATCTCAGAGAAAAACATATATGTGTTTATAAATATCTCATTACAGAAATATTACAATTTATTGGAAATACACAGTAATGAATTATAAAGGGCCAACTTATTTATTTACTAATTCTTTTTTTTAATTGAAGTATAGTTGATTTACAATATCGTGTTAGTTTCAGGTGTACAGCACAGTGATTCAGTTATACATATAAATCTGTTCTTTTTCAGAATAAAGTGCCAACTTTTAAAAAATAAAAGGATGAATAAAATGTAAATAGGGAACATTATACAGCCATTAAAATGTGTAAACTTATAGTTGTTGGAGCTTGGATTCTGCAGCAACACTAAATTTGGATCTGGCTTTACTTACTAGCAGTGTGACTGTAAGTAAAAATAGCTTCTCTGTCGAATAGAATAATAGTAGAATATTTATAATAGTACCTATCTACCTGATAACACAATAAGCACCATATGCATTAGCTATTGTTTATTCTATTTAGATTTTAATATAAAAATGTAAAGACTGGTTCCTGAGGGAAGGGAAGTCACATTGGGGAAGGGAAAATAGTTAATTAAAATGGGAGCCAAGCATGGATCAGTGCAACCAAGCTCATGATCAACTCTATTTTGGATACCTAACGGTTTAAAAAAAGAGAAAGAAAATTTTAAAAAAAGGTGTGCATTGTAATCTATCCTAGGAGGAGGCGAAAGCATGTATAAAATACAAATGCCCTATAATGGATGCACCATAGTGAGTCTAAAGGATGAGTGGCTTTAGCAGAAAGAGGGGAAAGAAGCAGTGCAAAAAATGAGGTTGAAGGGGTGAATGTGTGCGAGAACATTCAAGGCTTTGTATGTCTTCATAAGAAGACTTTTCTTCTTCTTAAAAGCAATCAGAAGCCATTAGTGTATTTTAAGCAGTGAGATGACAAGATAATTTTTCTGTAGTATGCAGAAGGGGAGAAGTGTGGATGTGAGTAGCCTAGCCAGGAGGCTAGGTGGGCATTGATGGTAACAAGGCCTATGGTATTGACAATGGATTCAGAGACAAGCGGAAGGATTCAAGACACATTTAAGAAGTAAAATTGAAAGGACTTAGATTAATTATGCATTTGAAGGAGTGAGATATTTCTAGACTAATTCTAGATTTCAGGCCTGCATTATTAAATGGTGGCGCAATTCACTGAAATTGTGCACTGGAAGGAACACTGGAAGGGAATTTAGTTTAATAGGAAAATTTGGAGTTCGCTTTGATACGCACTGAATTTCAACTGGCATCGAGACTTCCAAATAGAGATGTCAAGTAGGCAATTGAATATTGAAGCTCAGAGGAGAAGTTTGAGCTGAGGATTTACATTTATAAGTAATTTATATATAGGCGGAAATTGCAGTTTTAGATGTGGATGAGATTGCCTAAGAAGACAGAATGAAAAGAGAAGAGGAGCCTGAGTCTTGACCTTCAAAGGAGAAAGAAAATGAAAGGCAGATACAGGAAGAAAACCAGGAGAGCGTAATGAAAGCCCAGTGGGCATGTGAACATAATTTCAAGTATTGTTGAGAACTCAGTAAGATGGAGATTAAAAAAATTTGTCCATTAGTTTTAGATACAGGGAGATCCTTGGTAAACTTTGTGAGAATTAAGAAGTAGACTGGAAATTAGATTAGATTGGTTGAAGAGTGACTGGGGTGAGGAAGCAGAGATAGAATTTGGCCTATTTATAAATGGGAAGGGAAGAAATGCTCTTTTTGGCAAGGAATATAATTTAGCTCCTGAATCTGCCTGTACACCACCACTTCTACATATGGTAGTTTCTCATTTTATAGGACTGGAAGGATGAATACACAGAATCTCTCTAGAAGTCCTCTCTTGTCGCCTCAAACTGTTGTAGTCTAGTCCTATCTGAATTTCGGCTTCTCTCTCTCTCTTTGCTCCCTACACCTGGGAAGATTTGATCCCATCCTACAGCCCTAATAATGCTGTAGTCTCTGGGATTACTACAGTTGTTATGTAAAAGGGTTTTAAATAGCTCTAATCTAGCACTTTGGGATACATAATTACTAATTTTTCTGCTAATGTGATTGGCCTTCTCCCTGTGTGTGAAATGGGGTTTCTACTTCCCTTGAGGCACTATAATGTAGAACAATTGACTTAACTAGATTTCTGCTTTTTGTTCCAGTGTGACTTGGTAACTTGCCTAGTACTCCAGTGCCTCTAGAACTAAAACAAAACATTGCTCTAATTTTCTTCTTCTTTCTCTGTTTCCCAGTGCGGTTCAGCCATGTGCTGAAAGATATGCCAGAGATCATAAGTGTGTACACAGATATACAGTAGAAATGTATAATATACCTCACACATAGAAAGATAGTTCTTCTAAATGGTTGGGAGAAGCTCTGATGCAGAGTTCATTCAAAGGTCCACTTAAAATCATGCTTGCTCTGGTACATGTTTATGAGCTTGAGTTTCCTGTAGTGGTGCTTATTTTGTGTTAACAGAGATTCACTTAAACCTGGTGGGAGATCATCAGGCAAAAACAGTATGTTATCTGAAGTTATAGAAAAAAATTGAGAAAACTGGCACGGCTATTTGAATTTACTAATATTAGGTGTGAAAAAGGAAGTCTGCTTTTGTGGTTAAGTAGGTAAAAGAACTTACATAGATCTATTTTTTTTTAAAATTTATTTATTTATTATTTATGGCTGTGTTGGGTCTTCGTTTCTGTGCGAGGGCTTTCTCTAGTTGTGGCAAGTGGGGGCCACTCTTCATCGCGGTGCGCGGGCCTCTCATTATTGCGGCCTCTCTTGTTGCGGACCACAGATTCCAGATGCGCAGGCTCAGTAATTGTGGCTCACGGGCCTAGTTGCTCCGCGGCATGTGGGATCTTCCCAGACCAGGGCTCGAACCCGTGTTCCCTGCATTGGCAGGCAGATTCTCAACCACTGCGCCACCAGGGAAGCCCCATAGATCTATTTTTAATTTACCTACTGACTTTAGGTTAGCACTTTGAAACTAACTTTTTTAAAAGTCAGGCTTATTTCAGGTATAGTTTATTTGCAGTAAAATTCACCTTTAAGACATACACTTCACTGAATTCTGGAAAACATGCACAGTTAAATATCTACCACCATAATCAAGACAGACTATTTCCTTCACCCCCAAACGTTCCTTGTGTCCATTTGTAGTTAATCCCCTTGCTCTACTCCAGCCCCTAGCAACCATTGATCTGATTTCTGTCCTAATAATTTTGCCTCTTTCAGAATGTTATATAAATGAAACCATATCATATAAAAGTGGGCAATCTGTGACCCTTAGGCCAAATCTGGCCCACTGCCTGTTTTCAGTGTCCATAAATAATATTTTATTGGAACACAACTATGCTCATTCATTTATATATTGCCATTGGTTGCTTTCTGGTTCATGCTTTTTAGATTCTATTGAAGGTATGCTTGCCTAATCTAGCTAAGTAGTCTTTGTTTAACCCAAGGCCTCATTTTTTGTCAATGTTTTCATCTAGAAGTTTTATAGTTTTAGTCATTTTATTTAGTTCTGTAATCTATTGTTTACAGTTCTGTAATACATTTAGTTAATTTTTGTATAGGTGTGAGGTATGAGTTGAGGTTCATTTTTTTACACATGGATTTCCAGTTACTTTTTTTACACATGAATTTTCCTTTGCTTTAAAGGGCTATTCTTTATCATTGAATTACCTTGGCATCTTTTAAAAAAGTAATGACCAATTAAGTGTTGGACTATTCTGGACTCTGTTCTATTCTGTTCTATTGTATGTGTGTTTATCCTTTGCCAATATTTGATTACTTCTGTAGCTTTTCTAGTAAGTCTTAAAATCAGGTAATGTGAGTCCTTCAATCTTTTTGTTTTTCAAAATATTCTGCCTATTCTGAGAGTTTTGCTTTTCCATACAAATTTTAGACTTAGCTTGTCAACTTGTTTAAAAAATTCTTGCCGAGATTGTGACTGAGATGACATTGAATCAATAGATCAATTTGTAGAGAATTGATATCTTAACAATATTGAGACTTCTCATTGATGAATACAGTATATTTCTCCTATTAATTAGATCTCTCTTTTGATTCTTTTTATTAGTGTTTTTTAGTTCTTACCAATGATAGCCTGCACATATTTTGTTAGATTTATACCTTAGTCTTTTATTTTTTTTGATGCCATTGCAGACTACTTTTTAAAATTTTGATTTCCAGCTGTCTATTGCTAGTATATAAAAATACAATTTTTTTTATATTGAGCTTGTATCTTGTGACCTTGCTATACTCATTTATTTATTATAGGAGATTTTTTTTTATAGTTTCTTTGGGATTTTATACATAGACAATTATGCCATCTGTGCAGTTTAAAATTTTTCCTTTGCAATCTCTATGGCTTTAATTTTTATTGTTTTTCTGGCTTTGATGCATTGGCTAGGATTTCCAGTCCAGTGTTGGTTAGGAGTAGTGAGAGAGGACACCTTACTTTGTTCCTGATTTCAGGGGGAAAGCACTCAATTTTTCAAATACAGTATGATGTTAGCTGTAGAGTCTTTTGTGGATACTGTTATTGCATTAAGGAAGTTTCTGTCTATTCCTAGTTTGCTGATTCAGCTGCTTTCTCAGCATATTTTGACATAATCATGTTTCTTTCCCCTTAATCTGTTAATGTGGTAAATTATATTGCTTGAATTTAGAATGTGGAACCAACCTTGCATTCCCAGGATAAACATCACCTATTTGTGATGTGTTATTCTTTAACATATTTCTGGATTTGGATTGCTAATGTTGGGTTGAGGATTTTTGTACCTTCTCATGAGGAATATTGGTCTATAATTTTCTTTTCTTATTATACTTTTGTATGGTTTTGGTATCAGAGTAATGTTGGCCTTAGGAAATTAGTTAAGAAATGTTTCTTTCACTTTTATTTTCTGGAAGGGATTATGTAGAATTGGTATTGTTTCTTCCTTAAATATTTTGCAGGATTCATCAATAAAGCCATAGAGAACTGGAGTTTTATTTTTGAAAGGTTTTTAAACTATGAGTTATATTTCTTTAATAGCTTTAGGACTTGTCAGGCTATCTAGTTCTTCTTGAGTGAGGTGTACTTATTTCTGTCTTTGAAGAAGATGGTGTATCTCTCATGTAAGTTGTAGAATTTTGGGCATAGAGTTGTTTGTAGTATTCTCTTATAATCTTTTACATTTAATTTTGTTTAACTGTGGAGTCTGTAGTGATGTTCCCTCTATCATTGTTGTAGGTAATTTGCATCTCTCTTTCTTTCTCTCTCTCTCTTCCTTGATCATTCTGGCTGGAGGTTTATCAATTTTATTGTTTCTATTTTAAAAAGAATCAGTTTTTGGTTTCATTGATTTCTTCTCTAATCTTTTAAAATTTCCTTTCTTCTACTTTCTTTGGGTTTAACTTTCCTTTTTCTTTTTTTGAAACTCATTTGAGACTTTTTTCTTTTTGACATAAGCATTTATTTCTATGTCTAGGTCTGGTTTTCCATACGATACTTCCAAGGAGTATCATACTCCTGCCTGAAGAACTTACTTCAAATTCCTTGCAGTTAAGGTCTTCTTTTAACATTTCTTTGCCTGAAAAAGCCTTTATTTTGTCTTTATTTTTTTAAGCATAATTTCACTGCATATAGGATCTTGGGTTGACAGGTTTTTTTTTTTTCTTCATGTCAGTGCTTTATAAAGATGTCATTCCAAAGTCTTCTAACTTGCATGGTTTCTGAAGAATAATCTTCTGTCATTCTTATCATTGGTTCTTTGTACATAATATGTTATTTTCTCTGGCTGCTTTTATAGTTTTCTCTTTATGTTTGGTTTTTAGCAATTTGACTATGATGTGTGTAAAAGTGTGTGTGTGTGTGTGTGTGTGTGTGTGGTATTTGTTCTACAAAGGATTCTCTGAAGTTCACGTGTCTGTGATTTGCTGCCTTTGATTACTTTTGAAAAATTCATGGCCATTATCCCTTCAAATATTTCCTCTGTTCTGTTTTCTCTTTCTTCATCTTCTGGGACTCCAGTTTTACATGTTAGATCATTTTAGCTCTTGGATGCTCTCTCTCTTTTTTTTTTTTTTTTTTTCTTTTTGGCCACAGCACACAGCATGCAGGATCAGATCCCTGACTAGGGATCGAACCCATGCCCCCTGCAATGGAAGCATGGAGTCTTAACCACTGGAACACCAGGGAAGTCCCTTGGATGTTCTTTTTTTCCTACACTTTTTTTTCTTTTTTCTGTTTTAACGTGGATAATTCTTATTGACTTATTCTCAAGTTTACTGTTCTTTTCCTTAGTTCTTTCAAGCCTACTCATGAGACCATCAAAGGAATTCTTCATCTCTGAGGACATATTTTTTATTTCCAGTATTTCCATTTGACTCTTACAGTTTCCATCTTTCTGCTTCAATACCCTATTTGGTCATGTCTGTTGTCCACCTTTTTTCTCTATATCTTTTACCTTAATAATTTTAATCATTTTAAAGTCTGTGTCTGATAATCTCATCATCTTTGTCATCTCTGAATCTACTTGTAGTGATTATTTTATCTCTTGACAACGGGTTGTTTATTCCTTGTGATTTTTCCCTGAGTCTCATGCTTTTGAGTTGTATTTATGCCTTAAAGTTGGCATGCCTTTTCTGTCAGACTGTCAGTATTGGGGATTAAGTCACCAATCAAGTCAGGGGTTCAGACAGGTTTGGATTTTGTTGTTGCCATCATTATCTTTAGTGCACTACTATCTTCAAATTCCTCTAACAGTGGGCTACTGTTGCTTTTTGCTTGGGGTGGATGCAGGAGTACTGTAAGTTTTTTTTTGTTTTTGTTTGTTAGTTTTTAATGTTTTGCTACCCCTTCAGCCATTCCTATCCACTTATGTCACAGAGGGAGGGGGTCTCTCCCCATGTTCTTGCCCATTCCCCAGAGGTAGACTACTGGTGCTTATTTCTTGATCCTAGGCTTGTGATAGGGGTGGGGTGTTCTGTTGTATGTGTTCTATCTTCCATCTTTGAACAGGCTTTGCCCACCTGGGCCTCAGAGATGAGATTTGCTCAAGGATTTTACTCCCTCCTTCCCATGGAAGCAAATCTGCCTTGTATCTCTGAATGGTTTGGGGCAGGAGATTCCACCCCTCCCTTAGTGATAAAAGGCCTTTAATTTGTGGGTAAGATCTTGGTTGAAGATGGTTTCCTGTCCCTCTTTCATAGGAAGAGGGTTTTTTTTCAAGCTTTTCCCTAGTTGCAATGGATCTTTGCCTTTGCCCTGGGATGACAGAGTTTACTCCCTTTTCCTGTGGCTTATAACTTTGGCTTTTTTAGGAGAAATAATCTGGGAAAATGTGCCTGCGTCCTAGCAGCCACTAGTCAGTCACTTCTGTTATACCTGCACATGTGCACCCCCAAAGGGTTCTTTTTGTTCTCATGCCCTGCTCTCAATATGCCCGATGAATAACCAGTGGAGGTATGTGGAAGAGTGCTTGTGAGTGAGTGTGAACTTCCCTTGAGTCTGGGCCCCTAGCTATTCCAAACTGTCATGTTAACCACACTTGGCCTTTACAATTTGTTAAAGTTTTAATGAATTTCCTCTTACCTAATTGTAAGAGGAAACACCTCTTTCTCCT
Organism: Balaenoptera borealis; assembly: GCF_965194805.1. Taxonomy (NCBI): domain Eukaryota; kingdom Metazoa; phylum Chordata; class Mammalia; order Artiodactyla; family Balaenopteridae; genus Balaenoptera; species Balaenoptera borealis. The sequence continues at coordinate 32,991,737 of NC_138876.1, read as the reverse complement.
GTGTTCTGCCAAAGGAGAAACAGTGTGGCCCATTGCTCTTTGGAAGGGCTTGTTGCTCTTTGGAGTTTAGATTATTTGGTTGCCTTATAACCTCAACTCTGTGATGGGCTCAAAACAAGTTATGATATTTTAGATTATCTAGCCTTTTGTCCTTTCTAGGATGGGAGTGACATTATTTACAGCTTTGTAAATCCTAAACGTTAGTTCTGATTAGGAACTTTGATTTATAAATCAAAATTATAGTTTTAAATATTTTAAATTATCCTTTATAAAAACAATGGAAGTGAAAAGTTTTATCACTATTTATTTTTAACTAGAAAAAATAAAGGCCTTACTTTTATTTGCACAGCCTTATTTGGTAGGCTTCTAATATTTCATAGTGTCTTTGCAGCCAGCTAATGTCGAGACTATTGAATAGATTTAAACAGTTAGTGAGACCAGTCATCCAATGTTTTCCCCTCTGTTGGATTCTTAAGATCATTCCAATTGAGATTCTGTCTCAATGATTTGAAGTTCATAGGTTTTGGTTTCACTGTGTAAGTCAAATCAGTCTTTTTGTGAAGCTAAACTGTTGAAAAATAACATTGTAAATATTTTTACAACGGTATATGATTGAAAATATATTGCAAATGGTTGGTAGAAATTTTACAATTACAGTTCAAAGAAGTATCTTAATTGTATTGTTTCTTAAATTAGCATGTATATCAGAAGGCAGAACTAGTTACAACACTTTTATGATGTGATGTGCCATAAAAGATGTTATTCTATAAACATAAAATTAAATTTTTATTCTGTATTCTCCTATGGATTTTTTTTGTATATAAAATTGTGTCTACAGATTGTGGTAATTATTATTATTTTTTGAGACATCAGGAAACCAAATTTTTCTTATCTTTGTTCTCTGCAGAAAACTTCATCAGCAGTTTGAAATGTATAAGGAGCAGGTAAAGAAGATGGGAGAAGAATCACAGCAGCAGCAAGAACAGAAAGGTGATGCTCCAACCTGTGGTATCTGCCACAAAACAAAGTTTGCTGATGGATGTGGCCATAACTGTTCATATTGCCAAACAAAGTTCTGTGCTCGTTGTGGAGGTCGAGTGTCATTACGCTCAAACAAGGTACAGAATGAAAATTACACTTCATAATTCTCTTATACTTAAGCTTATCTTGAATAAAATAGACAACTGAAATTAATATTCAGGTTAATCAATGAATAAAAACCTTCCCTAGTGTCTTCAATTCAGATAAAATAATTAAAAAAAATTTTCCTCTGAATTAAAAAGGTATTTGTCTCATTGTTTATGTTCTTTAGCTTATGATTTTGTTTAGAATCATAGGGTCTTAGACTTTCAAAGATGAAGAGAATTTAGAGATCAATTGACCTAACTCCTTATTTTATAGGTGTAGAAAACTCAGATCCAGAGACACTAAAATTCATCTTAAAGTCACACAACTGATTAATGTTTGGGTTGTGTCACAGCTTTTTCGATTACTTCACATAATTTTATAAACTTGGTAGATCTGCTCTTCCTTTGGCCTCCATTTTCTTTCTTTTTGAAAGAGGCTCTTTCTGGCTTTGAGATTCTGTTTTTCATAATTTTATAGCTTTTGAGGCTACTTTACTCTTTATTTTTGTTTTAACATTAATGAAATAAACATTAGACTATGGAATTTAAAGAAGAAATGTTAAGGCTGTGTTTCACACCTGTACTAGATTTTTGTAATTTATCCATCCACTTTAGGGAATATATTAATATTTCCCAAAGAATGCTATGTTGAAATTATTAAAAGCAGTATTTTAAATTGTTGTCTCACTAAGTTCTTTATAATTTGTATTTATCTCCTTCATAGTATTTTATCACTCAGTTCTTAGGTAACTTAAAAATATGAAGCTGATGTCTTTACATACATTACTTAGACGTAATTATGGGAATTTGTTCCCCTTTGTGATTTTATTTCTCCATTTTCTCATTGTTTCGCTTTTCTCATTGTTTTGTTTTGCCCAGAACTAATAACTTTTCTTTATTTTTCCTTATCTTTCTCCCTGGTTTACCTGATTATTTTTCTTTTTCTTGACTAGTTGCATTGGCTAGAAACTCCAGTGTAATTCTGATTGGAAGTGATGAGAGAAGCTATCCCTATTTTGTTCTTATCTTAGGGAGGAAGCATTCAGTCTTTCACTATTAAGTATTATGTTAGCTATCAGCTCTTCATAGATGCTGTCTATTATTAATTTGCTGAGAGTTTTTGTTTGTTTGTTTGTTTACCTCAGGAATAGATTTAGATTTTGTGAAATACTTTTTTTCCATCTATTGAGATTGATTATATGTTTTTTGTTAATATGGTGAACTACATTGATTGATTTTGAAATGTTAAACCAACTCTGTATTCCTGCAATAAAACCCATTTGGTTATGATGGATTATATCTTTTACATATTAATGGGTTTGATTAGATAAAATTTTGTTTACAATTTTTGCTTCTGTGTTCATGAGGGTTGATATCTGTAGTTTTCTTTTCTTGCAGTGTCTTTCTTTGATTTTGGTATTAGAGTAATGCTGGCTGGATAGAATGAGTTGGGCAGTATTTCCTCCTCTCCAGTGTTTTAGTAGAGTTTCTGCAATATCTGTATTATCTGTAGTGATGCTAGCTCTTTCATTCCTGATATTGGTAATTTACATCTTCTGTCTTTTTCCCTGCTCAGTCTGACAGATATTTATCAATTTTATTGATCTTATCAAAGAACCAGCTTTTTGTTTTATTGATTTTTTAAATTGTTGATTTCATCTTTGATCTTTATTATTTCTTTACTTTTGCTAACTGTAATTAATTGTCTCTTCTTTTTCTGGTTTCTTAAGGTGGAAGCTGAGGTCATTGCTTTGAGATGCTCCTTCTTTTCTAATACAGGCATCATGTGCTGTCAATTTCCCCTAAGTACTGCTTCAGTGACATCCCCCAAATTCTGATATGCTGTCTTTTCATTTTCATTCAGTTGAAATACTTCCTAATTTTACTTTTCATCCTTGACCTATGAGTAACTTAGAAATATGTTATTTATTTTTTAAATATTGGGGGTGGATTCCAGAGATCTTTCTATTAATGATTTTTAATTTAATTCGGTTGTGGTCCTAGATATACTTTGTATGCCTTGAATCCTTTGAAATGTACTGAAACTTATTTTATGGCCCAGGATATGGTTTATTTTGACAAATGTTCTGTGTGTTCTTGAAGAGGGTGTATATTCTGCTATTTTTTGACAGTGTTTTTAAATGTCCAGTAGGTCAAGTTGTTTAATAGAGTTGTTCAAGTCTACTATATCCTTGTTGATTTTCTACCTATTTATTCTATCAATTATTAAGAGAGGGGTATTGAAATATATAACTATTCTTGGATCTGTCCATTTCTTTTTACAGTTTTATTGGCTTTTGCTTTATGTATTTTAAAGTTCTGTTTTTAGGTGCATAAACATTTAGCATTATTACATCCTATTAAATAATTGGCTCCTTTATAATTATCAAGTGACTTTATTCCTGGTAATATTCTTTGCTCTGAAATCTGTTTTGTCTAATCTTACTATAATCATTCCAACTTTCTATTGGGTAGTAGTAACATTGTTTATGTTTCCTGTTCTTTTACTTTAAACTAATTTGTGTCTTCATATTTGAAGTACTTTTCTTATAGGCAGCATATAATTGGGTATTGCTTTGTTAGCCAATCTGATAATCCCTGCCTTTCAATTGGGTTTTTAGATAATTTATATTTAATGTGATTACTGATATGGTTAAGTTTGATTATATCATTTTGCTCTTTTTCTACTTTTACCATCTGATCTTTATTTCTTTTTTAGTTTCCTTTTGGATTAATCAAGTACTTTTTTGATTCAGTTCTATCTGCTTTGTTAGCTCATTAGCTTTGTTGACTCTTTCTTTGGTAGCTTTGTTGGCTCTTTGTTTTGTTATTTTATTAATTGCTTAAGGATTTGTAATATACATCTTTAAATGATCACAGTCAACCTTAACTGATATTATACCATTTGGTGTATAGTATAGTATAAGAATATACAATAGTGTACTTCCATTTCTACCCTTCTGGACTTATATTATTGGTATCATATAGCTTACTTTTTACCTGTTTTATAAATCCCACAATACACTGTTCGTTTGTTTTTTGTTTGAAAGGCTTATGTTTTAAGGAGTTTTAAATAATAAAGAAATATTATGTATTTACTTGTGTTGTTACCATTTCTGGTAGTGTTAATTTCTTTTTGTAGATCTATATTTCTGTCTGGTATCATATTTCATCTGCCTGAAAGATCTCCTTCAATATTTGCTATATTACGAGCCTGCTAGTGATGAATGCTTTCAACTTTTTATGTTTAAATTTTTGCCCTTGTTTTTTTTAAAAGATATTTTTGCTTGGTATAGAATTCTAGTTTAACAGTTATTTTCTTTCAATATTTTAAATATTTTTGCTTCACTGCCTTCTCCCTTTCACTGTTTCCAATTAGAATTGTAATACCATTCTCATCTTTATCTCTCTGTATATAATGTGTCTTTTTTGTCTGATTGCTTTTAAGATATCCTTTTGATCACTGGTTACATGCAATTTAATTATGATGTTTCCTGGTTAATTTTCTTCATGTTTGTTGTGTTTGGAGTTTTTTTGAGCTTTTTGGATCTATGTGTTTATAGTTTTCATAGGCTGTATAGAATGTTGTCAATTTTTTCTTCATATATTTTTACTGGCCCATCCTCTCTCTCTTCTCCTTCAGGGAGTCCTGTTACCCATACACTAGGCTGCTTGAAGTTGTCCTACAGCTCACTTACATTCTTTTTTATTAAATCAAATTTTAATTTTCTCCATTTTCATTTTGTTTATGTTTTATTTCTATGCCTCAGGTTTACTAATCTTTTCTTCTACAGTGTCAAATCTGCTGTTAATACCATTCAGTGTATTTTTTCATCTCAGACATTATAGTTTTCATGTCTAGAATTTCAATTTTAGACATTTTTATATCTTCCACAGTCTAGTTAACTTTTTGAACATGTAGAATACACACTCTGTAATAATTGTTTTGAAGTTCTCCTATGCTAATTTTAACATCTTTGTCAGTGTTGGGTTGGTTTTGATTGATGGTATGTGTTTTCCTGACTCTTTAAATGCCTAGTATCTTATGTTGAATATCAGTCATTGAAAATTTTACTTTGTTGGGTGCTAGATATTTTTTGCATTCCTATAACTCTCCTTGAGCTTTGTTCTGGAATGCAGTTAAGTTACATGGAAACAATTTAACTTTTGTATCTTGCTTTTGTGATTTGTTAGGTAGATCTGGAACAGTGCTCAGTTTAGCACTAATTATTCTCTTCTACAGAGGCAAGGCTTTCCTGAGTACTTTAACCAATACCCCATGATTATGAGTTTTTCTTGTCTAGCTGGTAGGAACATCTACTGTTTTCTCTAATCCTTTCAGATGATTTTTTTCCCCACTCCTGGGTATTTAATCACATTCCTGCTCACTGATCATTACTAAGTTGAACACTTGAAGAGTCTCTCTGTAGATCTCTGGAGTTTTCTTCCTCTGTTCACCTTTCTCTTCTCTGATAACTTGTTCAATGAAAGCTAGCTGTGTTGGCCTCCTCAGGCTTAGTTTGTTCTCTTCAACTTAGGATGTCTGCCAAAGTGAGTTTCAGCTGCTCTGTACTACTCTGCTGCCTGGAAAGCCTCTCAAAACAGTAACCTGGGGCAATTGTAGAGCTTATCTTGTTTGTTTCCCATATTTCAGCTGGCCTTTTTTGCCTGATGTCCATTGTCTTGAAAACCATTCTTCATACATTTTGCCTATTTTTTGTTTGTTTGCTTGTTTCAGGCAGAGGAAGGAATCTAGCCCTTGCTACCCCATTTAGGCCACAAGCAGAAGTCTGTAATGACATCTAAATATAGTTTGCTTAAAAATATATTTTCTGGTTTCTAACATATGGTCTCTTTATGCTGAGCAAAGTTCTAGTCAATAAGTTAAGTACAGTGAAAAACTGGAACACCCCTTGAACATTTTTTGTATTGTAATCAACTGTAAAACTTTATATCGTGGATTAGCCTTATGTGGATGATTTATGGAAGAAGAAAGGAAGCAAAGAGAGTAACTCCCATGTTTCTCATATTTTTTCTTAGATCTGAGGGAAATGTTAGGGACTAAACATAAAAAATAATTTTCATTCATAATTTACTTGGGAAAGCATTCCTTTTATATATATATACATATATATATGGCCTATATTCTAAATGAAAAGAATAATGAGTTTAATTTCTCTTTTCAAATTGCATCTTACTACATATACTCAGTTGCCTTATGTACTAGAAGAAGGCTTTTGCTCACAATAGATACTGAACACATTTTTTTTTGGAATTTTATTTTATTTTATTTTTTTATACAGCAGGTCCTTATTAGTTATCTATTTTATACATATTAGTGTATATATGTCAATCCCAATCTCCCAATTCATCCCACCCCCCCGCCCCCGCTTTCCCCCCTTGGTGTCCATACGTTTGCTGAACACATTTTTTGATTTTTCATAGCTCCAAAGGATTAAGCTCAGTGCATTTTGGTAAGATTAGTTTTATGAAGTAGAATAATGACAATATAAATATTTTATAGCTTAAAATTTAATTATAAATCGATTTAAAAATTATTTCAGTAATCTCCTAAGAGAACAAGATAAAATAATCTTTTGTTTTAATTTTAAGGGTCTTTCATGTGCAACCATCCTTAACAATTAGTTAACTCTTCTGAGGTGCATTTAGGATACAGAGAGAATAAATGAAGCACAGGACTATGGAGTACCAGTATAATAAGATTTTATGAAATATTGCTTTCATTGATTTTCTTGAGATGATACTCCTTAATAAATTAAAGCTATATATTTAGTTAAATTGAAAAATAATGACTTTCTAAGGGAGATATTATTTTGTAAACATGGAATAGAGACTCTAGTGGTAAAGACATTAAAAGTAATTTACAGTCAGGATTATTTTAAGCTTCAAAGTGTGGCAACATTAATTTTTTGTTTCTTTTACTTTTTGGGAAAAATAGATTACTATCTCTCAATGGATAATCTAATTTTGAAAAAATAAAGAATATACGTTTTTTAGAATTATAGTGTTTAATTTGCAAATGTAACAGATATGGATTCTTTCACTATAAATTATCAGATTTGAAGCAGAATGAATGATACCTTTAGTATGGTTGTAAAAGAAAGTGATTCTTAAGAAAGTCCCTTAAAATATATTGATATATGTGTGTTCAGTATATCAGATGGTAAGTCTTTTAAAAAAAAATTCAAGTCACTGTGATTACCTGCAAGTCTGTAGTTAGTGTGCTTGTGCAATATATAATCAGTTCCCATACCCCAAATCAAACATATCATGTATGGATTTTCTGTTAGATTTTTATGAAATCACTACATTCCAGTATATTGGTAAAAATTTGACATTCTCTAGGAACAGGGTGACTTAAGTTGAGACAACTAGGAGAACCAAGTTTTGTTCCTGCCCTGGTGTTACATGACTCTTGTTGACATATCACTTCATGTCTTAGTGCTTCTGTTTTAAAATCTGTAAAATGACAGCATCAATTTAAATGATTTCTAAGGTCTCTTCTGGGCTTAACATTTTATGATTTTTAAATTAATACTAGATTATTCATGTAATCCTTGGAAAGGAACATAGTCAGATATTTCTACTGCTTAAAGAATTTATAAAGGGAATTGAGAAGCTTCATTAATTCTGTTATGTCAGTATGTCTCGTATATTGTGTGTTAAGCTTTGGCAGTGGTCTTGAAAGTGTACCCTGATGTGGAAGGAAGGTTTTTTGGAGAGGAGACGGGAGCGAATAACTTCAAGGGCACAGATTTCCATATGTATTCCTTCATTTTTTCTTAAAATTGATCTACCTGAGAACACTTTTCTGTTTTGTAAATTTTTCTTTCCAACTCACTTTTATAAGTGGGTGGCTTCTACTCTTCAAAAGAAAAGCATGCTTCTCAACCATACCTAATCTGAATTTTGGTCTTTATATAATATATTGCCTCAGGATGTAAAAATCTCTGGGGCACCAGGCAAAGTGACAAGGAGAGTTGCCGCTGAAGGAGAGTTGTCCTGAAGGAGAGATTCATGAGGGCAAAGCAGTGAGAAGTTCTGTAAGAAACATAGAACGAGGCAGCACGTTATTTCATTCAGGCAACAGACTTTTGGCGAGACTCTGGTGCCTCATCTCTCTTTTTCAGAATTGGAATTTTGAGATGATTATCATGGTGACCCATAATAACACATTTATATGAATTTAAAAATGAAGTTGGACTCTTTTTGATATAAAGTCAGATTTGTGTGATGGTTTGACAATGTGGACTAGTTTGCCAAATAGGTTATATAAAGTAGACATTTTCTGTATATTGAATGAGGTAAATCTGCAGCTCCAAGCTTTGATAAAAATATAATTAAATCACACCTACAATACACAATATATCTGAAAATATATCATTTCCAACTATTTAAACTTAAAATTTAAATGCTATCTTAAAAATGTACAAGGGGTACGTGGTTTTAGAGATTTGAGAAAAGAGAAAAAATATTTGTAGACTACTGATATATAACAGGTGCAAGGTATGCTTGGTTATTGGCAGACATGCTTTTGAGAGTTGTCTTTGGTATCTCTTTGCTCCTAACCTCTTGGTGGAAAGGATACTGCTCAGTACCTAATGTCCTCATCAATAGATAAAGTGAGCTCCTTATCATTAGATAAGATGAGCACCAGGTTAAATAGATTTTACTTAGTATATATGGAGAAGATTAGTAATAGCATCTGAAATGAGTTCTGATCATAATAGGAGACTATATAGAGTTTAATAAATAAAGGAATTCAGGATATCACCAGAACTTTAGGATGGTAAAGCAGATACTAGATAGTGGAGCACAGTGGAAATAGAATTGCAGGTAATTGTGAGAGGACAGTTAGACATAGTCATGAATTTCTCTTTCTTCACCCAATAAATCTCATCTAATTTCTTTTAAAGCATCCCCAACAAAAATACTTAACTTCAAACATAAGCAAAAACAAGTGAAGTCCTATCTGAAGCAATTTTTTTAAAGTTAAAAATAATTCTGATCCATGAAAAGGACATGAGGGGACTCACCGAAAATTTTGGAGGTGACAGATATGTCTGTTACTTGATTGTGGTGATGGTTTCATGGATATATTCGTAAGTTCAAACTCATCAAATTGTATACAAAAATATATGCAGTTTTAATATATCTATATAAATAAATAAATGGTTCAATTAAAAAAAAAAGGACATAAGCTTCTTCTTTTGAAGTCTTGTCTTTTAAACTCTCTTTCAATAAATATATTAAAATACCACTGACTCTCACTTAGGCCAGAACAGACTATATATTTCCTATTGCTGGAACAACGCCCAGATCTACTTCTCCTATAATTTTCAACTTTTTGAATGGCACCACTATATGCTATATCACCTAAACTAGAAAGCCAGGAATCATCTCAGGTTTCTGTCCTTCACCATTCTTTACCCACAAATTTTGCATTTTATTCTTTCCTCTCTGTCTACATAAACTACTAACTGCTCTCTTATTTGGGCTCTCATCCTCCATCACTTGGACTAGTGTTAGTTTCTTAACTGGTCTCTTTGCTCCCATCTGGATTCCTCAAACACATCCTTCACATGCTGCTATGCTGATATCTGTAAAATGCAGATCTGATTATTTTACCCTCTGCTTAAAAACTATTTAGTGACGCCTCATCTCTTCAGTGAAGTTTCTAGTGGCATAAAGAGCCCTCTCCCTATGGTTTATTCCCTGCCTAACTCAAAGAATAAGCTTCACTGCATTCAGTATACCCGACTAAACTACACTGCAGTCCTCCCTTGATGTCCCATGTCCTTTGGGGATTGGTTCCAGGACTGGCCCCCCCTCCCCATGCATAGCAAAATACATGGATGCTCAAGTTCCTTATGTAAAATGGCATAGTATTTGCATATAACCTATGCACATCCTCCTGTGTACTTTAAACCATCTCTAGATTGCTTATAATTCCTAATATAAATGCTATATAAATAGTGGTAAATAGAGTGTAAATTTTATGTAAATAGTTACCAGTGTCACATATTCAAGTTTTGTTTTTTGGAACTATTGACACAAATAAGCAATAAACAGTCTATAATAGGAATAGGAAAGAGTTTTCTTTGAGACACACTGAGGACTATAGCCTGGGAGACACAGATTCAAGAAGGACTTGAATTGTGTTCAGTCAGACTAAAAAATGGGGGAGGCTTATATATGGAAAAACTGCAAAGTTACATAAATTGCTTGTCAAGAATTAGGATTGGATCTGGCAAGAAGTAAGAGTGCTTACTAAGCAAGGATTGATTGGGGTCTGAAATGGTTGCATGGTTACAAGGGGAGACCTTGAGACCATAAGGCTGAAGCCGGTAACTGCTGGAAGATATTGCTTTGAGAACGGCTGGTGGTGTCCTTGAGTTTGATACAATTCAGAAGATTCAGGGTCTCAGTGATGCAGGAACGTGTCTGAAACCACATCCACAATAGTCACCCAGCTCTGATTTGAATGCCTGAAACAGTCACTTCGTTTTGATTTTTTTTTTTTTTAAACATCTTTATTGAAGTATAATTGCCTTACAATGGTGTGTTAGCTTCTGCTTTATAACAAAGTTAATCAGTTATACATATACAATATGTTCCCATATCTCTTCCCTCTTGCATCTCCCTCCCTCCCACCCTCCCCATCCCACCCCTCTAGGTGGTCACAAAGCACCGAGCTGATCTCCCTGTGCTATGCGGCTGCTTCCCACTAGCTATCTATTTTACATTTGGTAGTGTATATATGTCCATGACACTCTCTCACCCTGTCACATCTCACCCCACCCCCTCCCCATATCCTCAAGTCCATTCTCTAGTAGGTCTGTGTCTTTATTCCGTCTTGCCACTAGGTTCTTCATGGCTTTTTTTTCCCTTAGATTCCGTATATATGTGTTAGCATACTGTATTTGTTTTTCTCTTTCTGACTTACTTCACTCTGTATGACAGACTCTAACTCCATCCACCTCATTACAAATACCTCCATTTCATTTCTTTTTATGGCTGAGTAATATTCCATTGTATATATGTGCCACATCTTCTTTATCCATTCATCTGTTGATGGACATTTAGGTTGCTTCCATGTCCTGGCTATTGTAAATAGAGCTGCAATGAACATTTTGGTACATGACTCTTTTTGACCTATGGTTTTCTCAGGGTATATGCCCAGTAGTGGGATTGCTGGATCGTATGGTAGTTCTATTTGTAGTTTTTTAAGGAACCTCCATACTGTTCTCCATAGTGGCTGTATCAATTTACATTCCCACCAACAGTGCAAGAGAGTTCCCTTTCCTCCACACCCTCTCCAGCATTTATTGTTTCTAGATTTTTTGATGATGGCCATTCTGACCGGTGTGAGATGATATCTCATTGTAGTTTTGATTTGCATTTCTCTAATGATTAATGATGTTGAGCATTCTTTCATGTGTCTGTTGGCCATCTGTATATCTTCTTTGGAGAAATGTCTATTTAGGTCTTCTGCCCATTTTTGGATTGGGTTGTTCGTTTTTTTGTTATTGAGCTGCATGAGCTGCTTGTAAATCTTGGAGATTAATCCTTTGTCAGTTGCTTCATTTGCAAATATTTTCTCCCATTCTGATGGTTGTCTTTTGGTCTTGTTTATGGTTTCCTTTGCTGTGCAAAAGCTTTTAAGTTTCATTAGGTCCCATTTGTTTATTTGTGTTCTTATTTCCATTTCTCTGGGAGCTGGGTCAAAAAGAATCTTGCTGTGATGTATGTCATAGAATGTTCTGCCTATGTTTTCCTCTAAGAGTTTGATAGTGTCTGGTCTTACACTTAGGTCTTTAATCCATTTTGAGTTTATTTTTGTGCATGGTGTCAGGGAGTGTTCTAATTTCATACTTTTACATTTATCTGTCCAATTTTCCCAGCACCACTTATTGAAGAGGCTGTCTTTTCTCCACTGTATATGCTTGCCTCCTTTATCAAAGATAAGGTGACCATATGTGCGTGGGTTTATCTCTGGGCTTTCTATCCTGTTCCATTGATCTATATTTCTGTTTTTGTGCCAGTACCAAACTGTCTTGATTACTGTAGCTTTGTAATATAGTCTGAAGTCAGGGAGCCTGATTCCCCCAGCTCCATTTTTCGTTCTCAAGATTGCTTTGGCTATTCGGGGTCTTTTGTGTTTCCATACAAATTGTGAAATTTTTTGTTCTAGTTCTGTGAAAAATGCCAGTGGTAGTTTGATAGGGATTGCATTGAATCTGTAGATTGCTTTGGGTAGTAGAGTCATTTTCACAATGTTGATTCTTCCAATCCAGGAACATGGTATATGTTTCCATCTATTTGTATCATCTTTAATTTCTTTCATCAGTGTCTTATAATTTTCTGCATACAGGTCTTTTGTCTCCTTAGGTAGGTTTATTCCTAGATATTTTATTCTTTTTGTTGCAATGGTAAACGGGAGTGTTTTCTTAATTTCACTTTCAGATTTTTCGTCATTAGTGTATAGAAATGCAAGAGATTTCTGTGCATTAATTTTGTATCCTGCTACTTTACCAAATTCATTGATTAGCTCTAGGAGTTTTCTGGTAGCATCTTTAGGATTCTCTATGTATAGTATCATGTCATCTGCAAACAGTGACAGCTTTACTTCTTCTTTTCCGATTTGGATTCCTTTTATTTCTTTGTCTTCTCTGATTGCTGTGGCTAACACTTCCAAAACTATGTTGAATAATAGTGGTGAGAGTGGGCAACCTTGTCTTGTTCCTGATCTTAGTGGAAATGGTTTCAGTTTTTCACCATTGAGGACAATGTTGGCTGTGGGTTTGTCATATATGGCCTTTATTATGTTGAGGAAAGTTCCCTCTATGCCTACTTTCTGCAGGGCTTTTATCATAAATGGGTGTTGAATTTTGTCGAAAGCTTTCTCTGCATCTATTGAGATGATCATATGGTTTTTCTCCTTCAATTTGTTAATATGGTGTATCACATTGATTGATTTACGTATATTGAAGAATCCTTGCATTCCTGGGATAAACCCCACTTGATCATGGTGTATGATCCTTTTAATGTGCTGTTGGATTCTGTTTGTGAGTATTTTGTTGAGGATTTTTGCATCTATGTTCATCAGTGATATTGGCCTGTAGTTTTCTTTCTTTGTGACATCTTTGTCTGGTTTTGGTATCAGGGTGATGGTGGCCTCGTAGAATGAGTTTGGGAGTGTTCCTCCCTCTGCAATCTTTTGGAAGAGTTTGAGAAGGATAGGTGTTAGCTCTTCTCTAAATGTTTGATAGAATTCACCTGTGAAGCCATCTGGTCCTGGGCTTTTGTTTGTTGGAAGGTTTTTAATCACAGTTTCAATTTCAGTGCTTGTGATTGGTCTGTTCATATTTTCTATTTCTTCCTGGTTCAGTCTCGGCAGTTTGTGCATTTCTAAGAATCTGTCCATTTCTTCCAGGTTGTCCATTTTATTGGCGTAGAGTTGCTTGTAGTAATCTCTCATGATCTTTTGTATTTCTGCAGTGTCAGTGGTTACTTCTCCTTTTTCATTTCTAATTCTATTGATTTGAGTCTTCTCCCTTTTTCTCTTGATGAGTCTGGCTAATGGTTTATCAATTTTGTTTATCTTCTCAAAGAACCAGCTTTTAGTTTTATTGATTTTTGCTATTGTTTCCTTCATTTCTTTTTCATTTATTTCTGACCTGATCTTTATGATTTCTTTCTTTCTGCTAGCTTTGGGGTTTTTTTGTTCTTCTTTCTCTAATTGCTTTAGGTGCAAGGTTAGGTTGTTTATTCGAGATGTTTCCTGTTTCTTGAGGTAGGCTTGTATTGCTATAAACTTCCCTCTTAGCACTGCTTTTGCTGCGTCCCATAGGTTGTGGGTCGTCGTATCTCCATTGTCATTTGTTTCTAGGTATTTTTTGATTTCCCCTTTGATTTCTTCAGTGATCACTTCATTATTAAGTAGTGTATTGTGTAGCCTCCATGTGTTTGTATTTTTTACAGATCTTTTCCTGTAATTGATATCTAGTCTCATAGCGTTGTGGTCGGAAAAGATACTTGATACGATTTCAATTTTCTTAAATTGACCAAGGCTTGATTTGTGACCCAAGATATGATCTATCCTGGAGAATGTTCCATGCGCACTTGAGAAAAATGTGTATTCTGTTGTTTTTGGGTGGAATGTCCTATAAATATCAATTAAGTCCATCTTGTTTAATGTATCATTTAAAGCTTGTGTTTCCTTATTTATTTTCATTTTGGATGATCTGTCCATTGATGAAAGTGGGGTGTTAAAGTCCCCTACTATGATTGTGTTGCTGTCAATTTCCCCTTTTATGGCTGTTAGTATTTGCCTTATGTATTGAGGTGCTCCTATGTTGGGTGCATAAATATTTACAATTGTTATACCTTCCTCTTGGATCGATCCCTTGATCATTATATAGTGTCCTTCTTTGTCTCTTATAATATTCTTTATTTTAAAGTCTATTTTGTCTGATATGAGAATTGCTACTCCAGCTTTCTTTTGATTTCCATTTGCATGGAATATCTTTTTCCATCCCCTCACTTTCAGTCTGTATGTGTCTCTAGGTCTGAAGTGGGTCTCTTGTAGACAGCATATATATGGGTCTTGTTTTTGTATCCATTCAGCCAGTCTGTGTCTTTTGGTGGGAGCATTTAATCCATTTACATTCAAGGTAATTATCGATATGTATGTTCCCATTCCCATTTTCTTAAATGTTTTGGGTTTGTTATTGTAGGTGTTTTCCTTCTCTTGTGTTTCTTGCCTAGAGAAGTTCCTTTAGCATTTGTTGTAAAGCTGGTTTGGTGGTGCTGAACTCTCTCAGCTTTTGCTTGTCTGTAAAGGTTTTAATTTCTCCATCAAATCTGAATGAGATCCTTGCTGGGTAGAGTAACCTTGGTTGTAGGTTTTTCTCCTTCATCACTTTAAGTATATCCTGCCACTCCCTTCTGGCTTGCAGAGTTTCTGCTGAAAGATCAGATGTTAACCTTATGGGGATTCCCTTGTGTGTTATTTGTTGTTTTTCCCTTGCTGCTTTTAATATGTTTTCTTTATATTTAATTTTTAACAGTTTGATTAATATGTGTCTTGGCATGTTTCTCCTTGGATTTATGCTGTATGGGACTCTCTGTGCTTCCTGGACTTGATTAACTATTTCCTTTCCCATATTAGGGAAGTTTTCAACTATAATCTCTTCAAATATTTTCTCAGTCCCTTTCTTTTTCTCTTCTTCTTCTGGGACCCCTATAAATCGAATGTTGGTGCGTTTAATGTTGTCCCAGAGGTCTCTGAGACTGTCCTCAGTTCTTTTCATTCTTTTTTCTTTATCCTGCTCTGCAGTAGTTATTTCCACCATTTTATCTTCCAGGTCACTTATCCTTTCTTCTGCCTCAGTTATTCTGCTATTGATGCCATCTAGAGTATTTTTAATTTCATTTATTGTGTTTTTCATCGTTGCTTGGTTCCTCTTTAGTTCTTCTACGTCCTTGTTAAATGTTTCTTGCATTTTGTCTATTCTATTTCCAAGATTTTGGATCATCCTTACTATCATTATTCTGAATTCTTTTTCAGGTAGACTACCTATTTCCTCTTCATTTGTTAAGTCTGGTGTGTTTTGACCCTGCTCCTTCATCTGCTGTGTGTTTTTCTGTCGTCTCATTTTGCTTATCTTACTGTGTTTGAGGTCTCCTTTTCACAGGCTGCAGGTTCGTAGTTCCCGTTGTTTTTGGTATCTGTCCCCAGTGGGTAAGGTTGGTTCAGTGGGTTGTGTAGGCTTCCTGGTGGAGGGGACTATTGCCTGTGTTCTGGTGGATGAGGTTGAATCTTGTCTTTCTGGTGGGCACGTCCACGTCTGGTGGTGTGTTTTGGGGTGTCTGTGGCCTTATTATGATTTTAGGCAGCCTCTCTGCTAATGGATGGGGCTGTGTTCCTGTCTTGCTAGTTGTTTGGCATAGGGTGTCCAGCCCTGTAGCTTGCTGGTCGTTGAGTGAAGCTGGGTCTTGATGTTGAGATGGAGATCTCTGAGAGATTTTTGCCGTTTGGTATTACGTGGAGCTGGTAGGTCTCTTGTGGACCAGTGTCCTGAAGTTGGCTCTCCCACCTCAGAGGCACAGCCCTGATGCCTGGCTGGAGCACCAAGAGCCTTTCATCCACACAGCAAAAAAGGAAAAGGGGAAATTAATATATCCTGCTCGTAAAGTCCACCTTTTGAATTTGGGATGATTCGTTGTCTATTCAGGTATTCAACAGATGCAGGCACATCAAGTTGTTTGTGGAGCTTTAATCCACTGCTTCTGAGGCTGCTGGGGGAGATTTACCTTTCTCTTCTTTGTTCGTACAGCTCCCAGCGTTCAGCTTTGGATTTGGACCCGCCTCTGCATGTACGTTGCCTGAGGGCGTCCGTTCCCCGCCCAGACAGAACGGGGTTAAAGGAGCAGCTGCTTCGGGGGCTCTGGCTCACTCAGGCCGGGGGAGGGAGCGGTACGGAGGAGGCGGGGCGAGCCTGCGGCGTCAGAGGCGTCGTGACGTTGCAGCAGCCTGAGGCGCGCCGTGTGTTCTCCCGGGGAAGTTGTCCCTGGATCACAGGAGCCTGGCAGTGGCGAGCTGCACCGGCTCCCGGGAGGGGCGGTGTGGAGAGTGACCTGGGCTCGCACACAGGCTTCTTGGTGGCGGCAGCTGCAGCCTTAGCGTTTCCTACCAGTCTCTGGGGTCCGCGCTGTTAGCCGCGGCTCGCGCCCGCCTCTGGAGTTCGTCTAGGCGGCGCTCTGAATCCCCTCTCCTTGCGTGCCGCGAAACAAAGAGGCAAGAAAAAGTCTCTTGCCTCTTCGGCGGCTGCAGATCTCCTCTCCAGCTCCCTCCCGGCTCGCCGCGGCACGCCAACCCCTTCAGGCTGTGTTCACGCCGCCAACCCCAGTCCTCTCCCTGCGATCCGACCGAAGCCCGCACCTCAGCTCCCAGCCCCGCCTGCCCCAGCGGGTGAGCAGACAAGCCTCTCGGGCTGGTGAGCGCTGCTCGGCGCTGAGCCTCTGTGCGGGAATCTCTCCGTTTTTCCCTCTGCGCCCCTGTTGCTGTGGGATCTGCGCTGATAGCCGCGCAGCTCGCACCCGTCTCTGGATTTCGTTTAGGCAGCGCTCTGAATCCCCTCTCCTTGCGCGCCGCGAAACAAAGAGGCAAGAAAAAGTCTCTTGCCTCTTCGGCAGCTGCAGACTTTTTCCCGGACTCCCTCCCGGCTAGCACCAAAGCCCGAGCCTCAGCTCCCAGCCCCTGCCCGCCCCGGCGAGTGAGCAGACAAGCCTCTTGGGCTGGTGAGTGCTGGTTGGCGCCGTGCCTCTGTGCGGGAGTCTTTCCGCTTTGCCCTCCGCACCCCTGTGGCTGCGCTCTCCTCCGTGGCTCCGAAGCTTCCCCCCTCTGCCACCCGCAGTCTCTGCCCGCAAAGGGGCTTCCTAGTGCCTGGAAACCTTTCCTCCTTCACAGCTCCCTCCCACTGGCGCAGGTCCCGTCCCTATTCTTTTGTCTCTGTTATTTCTTTTTTCTTTTACCCTACCCAAGTACGTGGGGATTTTCTTGCCTTTTGGGAGGTCTGACGTCTTCTGCCAGCGTTCAGTGGGTGTTCTGTAGGAGCAGTTCCACGTGTAGATGTATTTCTGCTGTATCTGTGGGAAGGAAGGTGATCTCCGCGTCTTACTCTTCCGCCATCTTGCCCCCTCCCGTTTTGATTTTTAAACACATTCTTTTCTTTAATGGCTAAAGCAGATGTACAATGCATGTTTGACAGGCCATAAGACAGGCTGTCCTAGTTAGCATAAAGTTCAAGCCAAATCATGTGTAAGCCAGAATGACTTATACATGATGCTTTCTTTGGGTATCCCTTGTGAATTAACCACTAACTCTTTTGTGCCTCAATGAATTCTACAGACTTCTAATGTATTACTCTTAACATTTTATTATTATTGATAGATTAAATACTTGTTGAGTGAATGAATGGAGGAAAGAAATTGGGTGTACTTATCATGGGCATGTTATTTTGGGACAAGCTTTGTGTTTTGATCCAGCTTCTTGCTGCAGCTCAGCACTGTGATGATGTTTTCCTGAAGATGGCAGTCCAAACTTGTGGATGAATAAAAAGATAAACTTATACTGCCTGTACAGCAGTATGTAATTCTTGCAGTTCTTGAAAAAAAGAGTCCAGGCTTGAGAGAGAAGATGGAGTATTACTGTAGTGGTGTGAAAGAGAAGTGGTTTTGGATTGATTATAGAAAGTAGGCAAGAAGAGAGAGACAGGTGATGGTGGTATAACTCTGGAGAATGTACAACATCGATATATAGAGAGGGATATATCTTTCTGGCAATACAGATGAGCAAGTAGTAGGAGAAAGACTGAATATCTAGAGAAGGAATCTGAGGGGAGCTGACATTAGTTTCTTAGGTGACTGGGGAACTAATGAAAAGTTGCACAAAGAATAGTTGTTGGCAGATGAAATTGCCATATTTAGTCTGAAATGGTGCTATGACTATCAAGAGGAAATATCAGAGAGGAAAGAGAACAATAGAGCCAGTGATAGAAGGTAGATTAATACTTAAAGTACATTGATCTTGGGAAGAGGCAATGTGATTGCTTATCAGCAGAAGTGGTAAGACAGTAAGGATGGCCATAGGGAGAGTTGATTATGAGGAAAAAATGCTAAGTATAAAATTCTTTTAGAATGTAAAATACAATAAATTTTTAATAGCTATTTAAAGGAAATTAAAAAATATAATTTGTACTATTAAAATTTTAATAAATGCTTTTGGATATACTCTAAGTTATTATTAGAGTTTTCATGTCTAGTAATTATGACCTAAAATCATTAATTCATCAATTAAATTATAGACAAGATACATAAAGCCAACAGAAGACACTGGCATTATATAGAGGCAACGCTGTGTGGTGGCTTCAGCTCAAGTTCTGAAGTGAGACTAAGCTTAAATCCCAGCTTTATCATTTACCAGCTATGTGACCTTGTATAAGATGCTTTGTCTCTCTGCCTCAGTTTCTTCATCTGTAAGTAATAGAAGTAATAATAGTACATATCTTACAAGGCTATTGTGAGAATAAAATGAATTCACAAATATTTGTGAAGCACTTAAACATGTACCTGGCACACAGTGAGTGCTTTAAAAGTGTTTTGCAATAATTTCTATGCTATTAGATTTCTTCTTACCTAACATATATGTCAGGTACCATGCAAGATGCTTTCACATATGTTTTCTTATTCAATTAGGTAATCGTATTTGTAGATTGGATTAGTATATTCCTTACTGTATACCTAAACTGAGTCTGTCATTATGAATATGTATGTAAATATATATACCTTATTTTAATCTTTAATCTTTGAATTGACCATTTAGTCTTTTCTTTTTTTAAACACAGACTAAGCATAAAGCTGAAGTAAATATCCAAATGATTCAATTGAAGATTCACTTTTAACCAGTTAAAAATATCCAAGTTTTCCATATGTTTAAAATTAAACTACTCGTCCACAGCAAGTTATTTTTTATATTTCACAGGAGATTTTAATCAGTCTTTGTCTTAAGGACCTTGATAATATTTTATATTTATATATTACCTTTGTTTTTCAAGCAACTCAATTCCAGTTTGATTACTGATGAGCTTAAAGTCACTTTTGACAAATACAGTGAAACTTCTGACTTAAATTGTATTACGAAAATCTGATTAGAAGAGACTACTAGTCCTTTTGTTTTGAATTTCTTTTCTTTGGAGGCTTGCCAGTTCAAAGAGAAGAACCATTTTGATTATGGGTCATCTTCCTCATTTTTCTTTTTTCCTTTAAAAATTTCCTTGGGAGATTTTATTCACTTTCATAGCTTCAGATTCTGTATGTATGCTGACGATTTACGGATATGATTTCACTAGCCGGATTATTCTTTTGAGCTCCAGATCCACCTCTGTAGCTGCCTACTGAAAAATCTCTGCTTGGATATATTAATGGGCACCTCAGATTCACCTTGTTTATACTTGAAGTCATTATTTTCCCCCAAATCTGCTTCTCCATGTGTTTTTTTCTCTCAAGGAATTGTCTCCTTATCCTCCTGGTTGCTTAAACCAGACTCTGGGAGTCCTCTACTTCTTCCTCTTCCTCAATCAAGTCATAAGGGGCCTTACTTCTCAGTATCTCCTAAATCAGTTTACTTCTCTCCTTTCCTCTTGCTACTACTATAGTTTATACCACTATCACATTTGTTTCTTACCCCAAATATTTTAACAACTTCCTAACTGGTCTCTCTGCTTCCAGACTTATCTTCTTCCAGTCTGTCTGCACATTTTAGCAAAGTAAACACTTTATAAGTAGTAGCAAATAATGTTATGCCTTATTTATAAATCATATGGTAGATTTTGTATTTATTTTTTATCCTTATTGAAAGATAGTAAAGATATAATGGCAGAGTAATATTCATGTGTATATTATAGCTAAGTTTTTCATGTGTATAACTAAAATTGGACCTGTATTATCTGTTAAGAGGGATTAACTATTAGCAAATTCGTTAGATATGACTTCATTTTTTTCTTTCTTTTTTAAAAAATTTCTGCAATGTGAGTTATTTTGTACAAGTACTGTGCTTCTAAGCTTTTGCCAGATATTAATATAGTCAACCATGGAGACTTTAGTTCAAACATGTCATTTATAATTTAGTCATTTCCAGCTACTTGTGTCCAAATATGCCAAGCATGTTTGTGCTTCTGTGCTTCTTGCATATTCCATGTTCTTTGCATAAAATGTTCTCCCTCACTAGTCTTGCCGACATTCTCTTTATTACTTTAAAGGCCTGCTTACATCTCAGAAACTTTCTCTTATTTCTTTTTCCAAGTCTTGCTATCTCCTCAATCATTTGTGTTTCCACAGTGCTTTGTTATTCCCTTGCTTTCAGACATCTGTCTGTTCCACAGTAATTTGTTCATTTCCCTCTCAATACATTTAATTCCTTGATGGCAGAAACTGTCTTACTCATTTTTTAATGTTTCATAAATCTAGTGTAGTGCCTGATACATATATATGAGTGCTCCATAAATGATTTTTGTTGGACTAAATGGTTAGCAATAATTTTCCTTGACTGTGTACAATAGCTTTTATATGATCTTTTGTAACAAATGAATCAGTCAAGAACACAGTATTGTAAAGGATGCAATCCTATCCCTTCTACACAATATCCTATGTTTTAATCAGTTAGAATATCAGATATAGAACTGTGTGTCAGACACTGTATTGAGAGCTTTTCATGTTGTTTAACTCTGAGAAAACCATATAAAGTAATTATTAATTTCCTGTTTTGCAGATAAGGAAGTAAAGGCCTAGAAAGCTTAAGAAAATTGCATAAGATATACAGCTAGAAATGTTTCAGACAAACAGTGATACCTCAAAACACATGATTTTAACTTGTAATTTATATAAGTTCTTATAATATATCAGGTCATTATTATTACATTATTAATTTTACTATTATTATCATTATTTTATATTTAAATAAAGAGGAATGCCACATTTTAAAACTTTACCATATTTAAATACGTTCTCTTGACCAAATCATGTATCTTATTTATTTATTTATTTAATATTCTTTTCCATTATAGTTTATACAGGATACTGAATATAGTCCCTTGTGCTATACAGTAGGACCTTGTTGTTTATCCATTCTATATATAATAGTTTTCATCTGCTAATACCAAACTCTCACTCCATCCCTCCTTCACCTCACCTCTCCCTTGGCAACCACAGTCTGTTCTCTATGTCTATGAGTCTGTTTCTGTTTCATAGATAAGTTCATTGCTGTCATATTTTAGATTCCACATATAAGTGATATCATATGGTATATATATATCCTTCTCTTTCTGGCTTACTTCACTTAGTGTGATAATCTCTAGGTCCATCCATGTTGCTGCAAATGGCATTATTTCATGCCTTTTTATGGCTGAGTAGTATTCCATTGTATGTATGTACCATGTCTTTTTTTTTTTTAATTGGAGTATAGTTGATTTACAATGTTGTGTTAGTTTCAGGTGTACAGCAAAGTGATTCAGTTATACATATACATATATTCATTATTTTTTAGATTCTTTTCTCAGAAGTCATGTATCTTATGTATTTTATTTTCTACATTTATGATGTTGGGGAACTATGACCCCAAATTACCAATTGTAATCAATAATATTTTATTTTTAATGACCGTTTCTACTTATTTATTCTTTTAAGTTATAAAGTTTAGAAGACTTAAATTAATGGGACAAAAAAACTTTTAGAAGCAATGTGCATAATTCATATAGAATTACATTTTGTCTGCTTTTGATAGTATATGATGAAATTAAAGATAAACAGTGATACTGTGTTTTATTGTCTTTGTACATAAAAGCTTTATTCCTTAACGTTTTTCAGTTTCTTTCTTTGAGTTAATTGAGTGTTTAATTAGGATTTTATTTGTCAAAAGAGCATTCTCCTTTTTCTGATGTTTGGGTATTTACTTGCTTTTATAGAAATTATTCCATTTATATATCTTAATATATTCTAGTATATAGCATGTTCTTGCTTGAAATGTATGGAAAAATTTTCCTCTTATAATGTTTATATTTCAGTCAAAATGTAATTTAGACTTTTTCAGAAGTTTAATTTCACTATGAAATGCACTCTTAAAAAGTCTTACTCGTTTTAAGAATGGGATTAATTATTTCTTTTTTGTTTTGTCTTTTCTGTCCTTTCTAACTTGCTTTCGTGGATATTCACACCAGGAGGACAAAGTGGTTAGAGTCTTTTTTCTGTCTGATATTATTTTTTTTCTTATTGTTATTATTACTAATTTTAATTTTGTAGTTACATTTAATTTATATATACTTTTAAGTGTTTTGTTACAGTTGTAGTGCATGACAATTGCTAAACATTAAGATATATTTTAAGCATGCTATCTGAATTTACTGAAAAACACATTTTATTATAGATGAAATTTTGATTATTTTACTTGATTCTTAAAGAGGCTTGCCTTTTTAAAATTTAACGTTTTTTAAAAAGAGATCTTATAACATTCCTCATTGTGATAAGAATTCCTTTAATCTTATTATGTTCCCTAAACTAATCGTTGTACTGGTCAGAGTTTTTAAAATAAGGTTCTGAGTTAGTATAAAGATTCAATTTTTGTAATGAGTCACAATAACATTGAACATGGGTTTTCTGAAGTTTATATTTATAGTTGATTTAAGTATTTAGTATATCTTAATTTTTCTTAACAATATGTTTTAGAGATTGGTAAAATGGTAAAAATGGTAAAAAGATTGGTAAAATCTTATATCCTCATGTTGAATATTAGATATAATTAAAATTTAAATATAGGAATATAAAATTTGACAATACACTAGATTATAATAATTTGCTAATGTCTGCCTTTAGAAGTCTGATTTGAATTTGGATCTGCTCTGGAGCCTGGTGACTTCTTGCGAACAAAGATAACATCTTTCTATTCTGATTCTTTATGATGAATCAGACTAAAACTTGAGGTCTTTTCAAACTTTCCAAATTCAAACTGGCATAAAACCCAAAGAGAACATCCTTTAGCTGAGGTCTTCTAAACAGTGCCTTCTTTTTTGTCAATTGGAGCCTTTTCATTCTCTTCAGTCTTCAGTTACTAGGTTGGAGATAAGGTAGACATTGGCAAATACTGACATGAGTTTAGAATGAACTCTCTGAGCAGAAGAAAAGATACTGTGCATCATCTCAACCCAGAGCAGGTCCTCTAGAAGACCTGCCAGCTTTCTACCAGTCAACTTTATTAGCTGACTCTCAAGTAGTACAATTTAGGCAATTCAAAGCCTTTTAAAATCTTTGGTGCGACTTTTGTGTCCAGAGTTAACACAGGATATATAATGGTTTGATTATTGTCTGTAGTTTTCACAATGAATTCTGACACCTATCCCAGCAATGAGACATACAGTGATAGCTAAGCTATAGAAATGACTTCCATGTACTGACACAATTTCATAATGTAACAGTCTATATTTTAAGCCATGGATTGACTAACAGATAATACTAATTTTATGTGGATTTGGAACACTGCGGTTAAAATTTAACAGGCCTTTCAATGATACTCTTTCTGTAGCACTGGTCACCAATGATGAAGATGTTTTATATCTTCACCATAATACTGTAGGCTCTAGTCACATGCAGCTATTGAACACTTGAAATGTGGCCAGTGTGACTGAGGAATTGAACTTTCAATTTAATTTTAATCAAATTTAAATTGTCATAAGTGGCTAGTGGCTAAAGAAAGCCCAAGTCCGGATAGCAGACATTGTATGACGATTCAATCTCTAAGGCAATTCCCTGCACACATAGTAGCAGTATGATGTGTACGCTATCAGTGGAGATAAAACTGGGCAGAACACGAGAAGGGTACACTGTCAATGCCAACCTCATATATAGTCAAGGAGGGTAATGGACAAGGGACATCCTTTCAAAGGGCAGAACAAGGGAATCTGAATGACAACAGTCAAGGAAGGGAGAACCTCCTAGATTGCTAAATCAGGACCTGCCAGATAGAATAACCAAAGAAATTTAGGTGTTGTTTGTGTAGGGATTGCTGTTTGCTATGGACAATTGGCCACGGTATATTTTTCATTCTTCCTGTTTTTGAATGAGAGTTTTCGTTGCAGTTATATCATGTTGTATTGGGTGTGTTGAGAACAGATAACTTGTCTTTCATTGTATACAGTGATTTATAATATCAGTTGTTTATAATAATCTGCACTAGACTGTGATGGAAAGATTTGTTCTTCTTCACAGATCTTAGATTCAGAGCTAGGTTTTATAACTAAATGAGAGTTGGGAATTATCTCCCTTAGGGAGGGGGGGAATGTGTTACATGTAAACTATATGTATGGAAATTGTGAGTAGTTGAAAGCAGACTGTTATAGACCCTGTTCAATCACTATCCTAACAGACGTTTTCAATTTCCTTCTCTCTTGAAATCCCCAATAGTGGGACTTGAAAAATACAAAATCGATTAGTTTTCCTTGCAACTGGGAATGGCTATGTGACATAGTTCTAGCAAATGAGTTGTAAGAAAATTTATGAGGGCTTCTAGGAAGTCATGAAAAAAATAAAGATATAGATGGTGCTACTTTTTAATGAAAAAGTGGTGTTCTGAGCTTCACCAGCATCTTGTGAAGATGAGGGAAAAGCCAAGAGTATTTGAGTCATTAGTTATGACATTCTTGAGCGACTGATCCAACACCATCAGACACTTTTCCCGAATGTGAGAAAAATTCCCATCCCCAATTTGTTTCTGCCATCAATAGTCAGATTTTCTGTTTCTTATAGCCAAAAGCATTTCTAAGGAAACATTACTGGAGATGCAGTATACAACAGGGAAACCATATGAACATTTAGGGTTGTTCTTCAGAAATACAGAAGTAGAATAAAGAAGTACATGTTGATCATTGCCCAGATCTATCTACTTTTGCCTCTATAAATGTTTGAAGAAGCAGGATCAGTTAACACATCTGCTCATATGTTACACAGAACTTACCTCAGCTTGCAAACAGTAAATTAGTATGAATATTTTGGTCTTAGATATTGAATATTTCATTAATATGAATTTATTCTATTTCATACATAGAATCAAAGTAAAGGGGGTTGAATTTAAAAAAATATATATAATTTAGATGTTTCTCAGATTTTTTAGGATGTGTGGAAATAAACTTTCACGGTGAATTATTTTCCATAAGTTAGGACATATACCTAACTGTTCATCTTTAAATAAATACTGATCTACTCATGTCTAGTAAGAGCATATAGTGAAATTATAGTTTTGGGAACAAAATGGTGCTCATTTCACTGTCTAGAGACAATATTATCTGTTTATATAGAGACCATTTTAATGAGGATCTTAAATAATTCCTCTTTCTCTTTTTACAAGTTATTAGTTCTAAGATACCAGTATCTTATTGGGCAATAGCTAGGGAGCTGCATTCCAGTAAATATTGCCTTAACAGTGGTAGATTAATTTATTTGCTTCTGCATTTCTATTTAATTACAATATAACATGTATATGACCTTAATAAAATTGTTCTAGAAATTGAATATAATAGCTCTGTCAGGGCCAACTCTTATAATAAAATTACAGGTTTAAATACTACTACTACTATTCTGCCTCTTTTACTGTTAGCCTGACAAAGACCAGAATTCTTACATGTGTAAGTGAACTTTGAAAATCTAAGTCTCTTATAAAAAGGGATTAAAAACTTACACTGTGAAAATCCTGTGAAATAAAATATGCCACAAGAAAATTATGAAAAACATATGACAAGTGAAAATACTGGTACAGATAACATGCTGAAGTCTTATAGAAGTTGATGTTACTAATAAGAACTGATCTAAAGTGACACTCAGTTTGGCTCTGATAGAGTTCAGAGGATGTTGGAAGACTACAAAGTATATTTACAATTGCAGCATAGATAACTTCTCGAGAGAAGGGATAGATCATATGTTTTGATTATGTATTGTGCTACTTTTCCATCTCTTGGATAACTTTTTCTCTGATCATGTTATTCCAATCATGTATACCATTCCATCCAATCTATAACTGAAAATGAGACCTATTTCTTTATCCTTTGTGGGAGTCCCATCACTACTAAGTGCTGTGAATGAGAGTTTTTGAGCTCCCGAAATAGAAGAGTGCCAGTGGCTGTATGATGTGATGGATTTGAGAGCTGAGAGTTAAAACTGAGAATTGGTGGTTGAATACAGAGCCAGGATGACAACCAGTTTTTTTGCATTGAATGAGGATATTTGTGCTGAAGCCAGTAAGTATATAAAGGATGGAGGGCATATTTGGGGCAGGGAGGGAAGGCACAGTGAGTTTAATTATGGAGATAGTGAGTTTGAAGAGCTTTTACAAAACCAAGCAAGAGATGTTTATTAATAATGACAGCTAACATTTATTAGACAATCATTATGTGTAAAGAGTACTATAGTAAACTTTTTAACATGTATGAATTCATTTAATTCTCATGACAATTTTCATCTAACAGTGAGCTGTAGGAGAAGGCCTAATAGGGGCTGAGGTGCGATGCAACATAGTTAAGAACACAGACTCTAGTCTCAGAATTCTGAGTTTAAAACCAGGTTCTATCACTTTGCTAACTATAGTATTTGGGCCAATCACTTTATCACTTTAAACCTCATTTTTCCTCATCTCTAAAATGGAGGTAATTTAACAGTTAACAGTGCCTAACTCGTAGGGTTATTGTGTTTGATCATTATTTTCTTCCCCAAGACTCTGAGGACCCTCTTTCCTAAGTGCAAAAAGGAAATTAAAACCCACCATCATGTCCCAAAAATAAATAGGAGGATTTATTATATTTTAACAGAAAAGGTGAAATAGAACAAATATATGGTATTGGCTTGGTGATTGTCCTGTGATATTCTTAGTCATTGGGTCCAATGGTGATCTACCAGGTCCTGGAGGTATTCTTCCCCTATTGGCTCTGCTTGGTTTCTCCAAGGCTTTGATTTAATTCATCTGACCAGGACAGAACCAGGAGAAAACTTGCTATGGGCTAGTTCTTCTTAGTATGGAGCTGCTTGTGAGTCCACTTCCCTGGCAGAATAAACTCATTTCTTATTTTCATGATCTTCTCCATTTTCATCTTCCTTTTTAGCAGTCTCTGCTCTCAAATGCCCCTCCACCTGAATGGCACTTTCAGTCCCTTAATTCTTTCCTCTGGTCCCATCCTATCCTCCATTTCCTATGTCTCTCTAGACTCTGGTTCTTCACCACTGCCATGTTAGAGTATATACAAAATATTTATGCTTATTTTAAAGAAAATTATTATGTATTTGGGTAAGTAATATTGGGATATGGTATAAAATTCAAAATATACAAAAGTATATATAGTGAAAACTAAGTTTCTTTTCCATCCCTGGCCCTCAATTCCCCAGTTTCCCAGTCCCTCAGTTCTTTTCCCCATAGGCAACCAGTTATCATTGTCTTCTGTATATTCTGACAGATATTATATAGACATATGGCTTTTACACAACTGTTCTGCACCTTAATTTTACCTCTTACTTGTATATCTTGGATTTTTTCTATATTGGTGCATATAGAATTATCACATTTATGTAAATGAATTCATTATTACTTTGTATGGCTATGCCACAACTTACTTAACTGGATTATAGCTAATCTTTTGCTATTATAAACATATTTTTGTACATGTCACATTGCATATGTGCAAGTATACCTGTAGGATAAGCTCCTTGAAGTGGAATTGTAGAACGTTTCAAATTTTGTTCAGTATTCCAAATTGCCCTCTCTAAAGTTGTATTAATTTCTCTTTCCACTAACAGCATATGAGAATGCTCGTTCCCACATCCTTGACAACACAATGTATCCAGCTTTTTAATCTTCACCAATTTTATTATAATTTTACTTTGCATTTATTTTACTATGAGTGATATTGAGCATCTTTTCATATTTAGAAGCCATTTGTGCTTTCTTTTCTTTGTACTATCTGTTCATGCTTTCAAAGAAGAGCAAGGCTCTGCAATGTGTTTGGGTTTTGAAATCATCAAAAGTACCTTTATTATTACTATGTACTCATATTGAATGAAGATGCTTTATCAAACACTAGATGTTTCACTATGTTTTTAAATATAGGGTTGAAGAACAAAGGGGCTAGAATAAGGTAGAAAAAATACAGTTCCACTCTGTTTTAAAAAATTTTATGATAATTTTCATGTTTTTTTTCCTCATGACCATTGAGAAACAATTTTATCTAGCAAGCTCATTGCAAAAGTAATTTATGTCTTAAATAAGTGCAATTTATGAACCATTACTGTTAGCCATTTTAACTGTGTTTTATGACTTCCTGCATTCATTTTTAAAATGTTTCAAATATTTCTAAAAACTTAAAATATATATAAATGTAGAGATGGGATTTATATTTTTAAAGATTAAAGACAGGTTCTGTAATACATCTGAAAGCTGTTTTCTTCTTTGATACTAAGTGTCAGGAAACATAAGGGAGATAAAACCCATGATGGGAGGTAGGTTATAGGAAAATCCCACTTGAACTGACACATTTGATTTTAGTCTAATGAGTTCAGATAATGGGTATTTGTAACTAAGGAGGCATTTACTAATAAGTCCCTTTAATCAAAATCCTATTCCTTTAGTAGAGGGAGACTTTAGTTCTGATTTCATATTTTTCCTTATCATGTAGGGGTTTGCATTTTTCTTATTCTTTACTATTCTTTGCTCATTTGTATTAGTTTTTTTTTGAATGAGTCTTTTTTATGTTAAATAACGTAATTCTTTATGACATATGCTGCAAATATCCCAGTTGTTCCTTTTTCTTTTATTTGTTTATATGTAAGAATGTTTAATTGCCTTGTAGTCGTTTATCTTTTTTTTTTTTAATATGGATTTTATATCACACATAGTAAAACCTTCTCTACGCCAAGATTCCAAAAACAAATTCTCCCATATTCTATCATGGCTTGTTTTTTGTCAGGGGGAGGTATTCAATTTTTTTAAATATCGAGGACTTCAACTTACTCAGAATTCATTTTGGTGTAGGTTATATGGTATAGATCAACTTTATTTCATATTGTGACCCCTTTGTCATAATGTTATTTATTGAGTGACTCATTTTTTATCCCTTAATATACATAGCCACCTTTTTCACATAAGGAATTCCCATATGATTAGGGTCCATTTCTAGTCTCTTTAATCTGCACATTGATTTTTCTATTCTTGAGCCAGTACCAAGTACAACATGGTTTAATGACTGTACCTTTTCAATATGTGTTACTAATACCTTGTAGCCCTTGTTCAGTGGCATCTAGGGAGTGGTGGGAGTGGACCACCCTGGCCACAGGCAGTATGAGGTGGGGGAAGTGTTGTCTGTAGAGAATATTAAAAACAAAATAAGAAAGCTAATAATAATTGGCTTGCTTATTATTATCTCCATGTTCAGGCAATTCTAAACCATTTAGTAATAAAATACTCCTTCCCTCTGGGGCAGATTACATCAAATCCCTAACCCCCTTCCACTGGAGCTAGTTTCCTCATAATGCTCTTCTTTTCTTTTCAAAAATTTCTTGGCTATTCTCTATTATTTTTTTCTTTTTAAAGAAAATGAAGTGTAACTTACAATCAAACGCACAGGATTTAAGTACAGTTTGATGAGTTTCGAAAAGTATGTATATTCCCCTGTAACCATTGCCCTCACCAAGATGTATATTATTCCCATCCTCCTAGGAAGTTCACCCCCCTCTCCCAATAGGCAATCACCTTTCTGACTTCTGTTACCATAGATAGCTTTGCTTGTTTCTGAACTTAATATAAATAGAATCATATGGTATGTACTCTCTTCTTTCTCTCAATTCAAAGTCTAGCGACGC
This sequence comes from Balaenoptera borealis, assembly GCF_965194805.1. Classification (NCBI taxonomy): domain Eukaryota; kingdom Metazoa; phylum Chordata; class Mammalia; order Artiodactyla; family Balaenopteridae; genus Balaenoptera; species Balaenoptera borealis. The sequence continues at coordinate 32,961,147 of NC_138876.1, read as the reverse complement.
ATGTTATTGCCTGTAGCAATAGTTTTATTGTGTGAATTATGTGGATATACCACAATATGTCTAGCCACTCTCCTGCTGAGGACACGTGGATTGTTTCTCCCCGCCTTTTTTGGCTATAATTAATAAAGCTGCTATAAATTTTTGTGTTATGGGTTGTTTTGTGGGCGTATATTTTTATTTCTCTTTGATAAACACCTAGAAGTAGAATTGCTGGGACAAGAAGTTAGATGTATGTTTAACTTTTATTACAGACAGTTTTCCAGAGTTCATGTGCAATTTTACACTTCTATCAGCAATGTAAGAAAGTTCTAGTTTCTCTACAACCTTGCCAGCATTTGGTGTTGTCAGTCTTTTCATTTAATTTATTCTAGTGAGTATGGAGTGGTTTGGGTCTTATTTCCATTTCCCTAGTGACTAATGATTTGAGCATCATTAGTGTCTATTGGCCATTCATATTACTTTGCTTGTGAAATGTCCGCTTAACTGTTTGCCTGTTTGAAAAGTTCATTTTTTCTATTTATTATAGTTTTGCAGGCATTCTCCTTATATATGTTCTGAATACAAGTATCAGATATATATATTGAGAATATTTCTACCAGTCTATGGCTTGTCTTTTCATTTCTTAATGGCATATTTTTGAGAATGGAAAATTTTTTTAAATTGAAGTATAGTTGATTTACAATGTTGTGTTAGCTTTAGGTGTACAGCAAAGTGATTTCAGTTTTATATACTTTTTCACATTCTTTTCCATTATAGGTTATTACAAGATATTGAATATAGTTCCCTGTGCTATATAGTAGGTCCTTGTTTATCTCTTTTATATATAGTAGTGTGTATCTGTTAATCCCAAACTCCTAATTTATCCCCTCCCCCCTTTTCCCTTTGGAAACCATAAGTTTGTTTTCTATGTCTGGGAGTCCGTTTCTGTTTTGTAATTAAATTCATTTGTATCATTTTTTAAGATCTCATGTATCAGTGATATATTTGTCTTTGTCTGTCTGATTTACTTCACTTAGTATAATAATCTCTAGGTCCATCCATGTTGCTGCAAATGACATTATTTCAGAGAATAGAAAATTTTAACTTTTATGAAGTCCAATTTACTAACCTTTTCTTTCATGGTTAGTGCTTTTTGCAGTCTAAGGTATCTTTGCCTACCCCAAAGTTGCAAAGGTATGCCCTTGGCTATACTTGCTTATTTATTTTTCCTTCTATATGTTAGAATTAATTTGTTTAGTCCTAAATAAATCATATAGGTATTTTTTTTACTGAGACCACATTTAATAATGGAAAAATTAGGAAAGAATTGTCATTTTTATGGTATTAAGTCTTCATATTCAAAATTAGAATATGATTTTTGATTTATTCATCTTCCCATATATCTCTCAGTAGCATTATTTATATTAATTTTGCATATTTCTCAATAGTTTATTTTAGAATTGTAAGTGAAATAGTCCTTTTTTTAAACTTATTTTTACATAGGAATATATTGATCTTTGTATGTTCATAGCCACCTTTCTAAATTATATTGTTTATTAGAGTTTTTCAGTTGTTTCTTTTGAGTTTTAACAGTACAAAACCATATGACTTGAAAATAATAATTTACCTCCTCCTTTCTCATTTATTTCTTTTTTAATTGTATTAACCAGAACCTTCAAAACAATCTGAAATAAAAATATATTCACATATATAATTAGAATAATCTATATAAGTTGTCATTTTGTTGTTTTTTAAAATTTACAATTGTATAATTACTTTCAAGTTCTCCCCCTGCACTCACTGCCCCTGTGCAAACATGTTTTCCATTTCCAGTGCAGAGTTTTTCCAGTTTTGTTTAGAGGTTTCTTGATGTACCAGTTTCCTACTTCATGGTCTTTTAAGGGTTATAAACCATCCAACTCTCTTTCATGTCTTTTGCTAAGTTTTGGCCAGCTCCAATTCTAAGGACAGTCACTGAGACATGTTAGTTATAAGAATTTGGGGCCACTTAATGAGGAAGTGGTTAAGATGGGGTGGGTGTATGGGGATAAAAAGGCAGATTTTTGTTTTTAACCTGATACAAAATTCATACAAAGGCCAAGGAGGACATTGAAAAGAAATCATAAAATATTTTTCTTATTGATTTTGTCTTTATTTAGGATTTTTTTCTTCATCTATTGATATCTTCACATGATTTTTCTCCTTGAATCTGTTATGTGGTAAATCAAAATTCTTGATTTTCATAAGCAGCTTTGCATCCTTAGGGTAAAATTCACTTGGTTATGATATAATATTTTAAAAAAATATTTGGATTTTATTTGCTAGTAGTTTGTTAAGGATTTCTCTCTTTATGTTCGTGAAGGATATTGGTGTGTAATCATCTGTTCTTCTCTGTTCTTTTCTGGTTTTGGTTTTAAGGTTATAATGATCTCATAAAATGAATGGTTTTATTTCTCCTCTATTTTTCTGAAAGAGTTTGTATTATTTCTTCCTTAAGCGTATGATAGAATTCACCAGTGAGGCTGACTGAGTATAGAGTTCTCTGTGCAGAAGTTCTAAAATTATGTGTTCGATTTTTTAAAAGATATATAAAGCCGTTCAGATTATCTCTTGTTGTATGTTTCTGTTGAGTTTTGTTTTTGAGGGAATTTGTCCATTTTATCTAAGTTGTTGAATTTGTTGCCTTTAAGCTGTTTGTTATAACCACTTGTTAACCATTAATGTTGATATGATCTGTAGAGATGTCCCTTTTTCATGTTTGGTAGTGATAATTGGTGTTTTCTTTCTCTCTCTCTGTTTCTGTCTGTCTCCACAATCAGCCATGTAGTGGTGAATCAATTTTGGTTTTACTTATTTATTTTTTGTGTTGTTTTGTTTACTTTTGAGTCAGTTCTTTTCTATTCTTATCGTTATTATTTCCTTTCTTCTACTTGCTTTGGGTTTATTTTGTTTCTTTTTCTAGGATTTTAAAGTAAAAGCATACCTTATTAATTTTATTCTGTTCTTTTCTAACACAGGCATTTAAAGCTATAAATTTCTTACTAAGAACTGCTTTAGCACATACATTTTGATAGGTGTGCTTACATTTTGTCATCAGGTAAAATATTAAAATTTCTTTCCTTATTGATTTTTTAATTTGATCTGTAGGTTATTTTAAAATATGTTGCTTTATTTCCAAGTATTTGGGTACTTTTTAGATATCTTATTGAGTTCTAGTTTAGTGCCATTGCAGTCAGAGAACACCTCTGTGAGGTTTTGATCCTTTAGGATTTACTGAGGCAACATGTGTTGTTTCTTGGTGAATGCTCCATGTGTACTGGAGAAGAATGTGATTTCAGAGGACCTCAATCTATGGGCACCTTGTAGCCATTGTTGATCGTGTAGCTCTCAAGCAGTTAAAATTTTTTTTTCTTCCAAGTTTTTCTGTAAAATTTTTGTCCTGGCATCAATTTTCTTGATAATTTCTGGGTTTGTGGGTTCCTGGATCATGCTACAAATTACAAAGCTATGTGAAGTACAGGACAACTTTTTGAATTCTCAAGGGAATTTCTTGTTAGTCCGTCATATAAGCAGAGATATACTTCCTTGTGCAGTAGCTTCCTAATTAGTCTCTGCTTCCTTTCTCCAACCCAGTCTGCATACATCTGCTTGGGTGATCTTTTTCAAAAATGCAACCATATTGTCATTCTTCTGCTTAAATGCTTTCTCACACAGTTTCTTTCTGGGGCATACAGGGAAGGTGATTCGTGATCTGGCTTCTGTCTCTTTAACATCATCTCCTACTCTTCTCCCCCTCATTGCTTTTTATCCCAGGCATTTCTGTCCCTGAAGCCACAAATCTCTTTCCTACCTATAGACATTTACATATGTTGTTTCTTCTACCTGGAATGTATTTCACCAGCTTTTCACATGGAAGGCTCATCTCATCTTTGGTATCAGTTCACCTGTCATCACTTCGGAGAGGCCTTCTCTGACCTATGCTTTGTAGGGTATTATTCCCATTCAATACCACTTTCTGTCTATCATATCACTCTATTAATATTCTCCAAAGCACACATGTATAGTTACCTTGTTTATTTTATTTTTTTCCTACTTTATTTTATTTATTTATTTATTTATTTATTTTGTAACATCTTTATTGGAGTATAATTGCTTTACAATGATGTGTTAGTTTCTTCTTTATAACAAAGTGAATCAGCTATACATATACATATATCCCCATATCTCTTCTCTCTTGCATCTCCCTCCCACCCTGCCTATCCGACCCCTCTAGGTGGTCACAAAGCAGCGAGCTGATCTCCCTGTGCTGTGTGGCTGCTTCCCACTAGCTATCTGTTTTACATTTGGTAGTGTATATATGTCCATGCCACTTTCTCACTTCGTCCCAGCTTACCCTTCCCCCTCCCCGTGTCCTCAAGTCCATTCTCTACATCTGCGTCTTTATTCCTGTCCTGCCCCTAGGTTCTTCAGAACCTTTCTTTTTTTTCTTTAGATTCCATACATATGTGTTAGCATGGGTATTTGTTTTTCTCTTTCTGACTTAGTTCACTCTGTATGACAGACTCTAGGTCCAACCATCTCACTACAAATAACTCAATTTCGTTTCTTTTTATGGCAGAGTAATATTCCATTGTATATATGTGCCACATCTTCTTTATCCATTCATCTGTTGACGGACACTTAGGTTGCTTCCATGTCCTGGCTATTGTAAATAGAGCTGCAATGAACATCGTGGTACATGACTCTTTTTGAATTATGGTTTTCTCAGGGTATATGTCCAGTAGTGGGATTGCTGGGTCGTATGGTAGTTCTATTTTTAGTTTTTTAAGTTACCTTGCTTATATGTTCGTTTACTTGTCTGTCTCCCCCACTAGACTGTAAGCCCCATGAGAAAAGAACTTGTCTGTTTCTTTATCACTGTATCTCTAGTAAGCAGCATAGGGCTTGGCACATAGTAGGGAGTATTCAATAACTTTGTGAATCTATGAATAATTAAGTGATTGAATGAAAGAGATATTTCCTGCTATCTCTAAATTTTCCCTGCCCTCAACCCAAAATGAGCAGATGAAATAATAAAAAAGACATAAAATTAGGTAATTATTTTATTATTTTTAAGAAATAACAGCATCATAAAGCCAATTGAAGTAGAAAGATTTAAAATTTCAATTACTTTGATTTAAGCTCCAGTATTATTTCAAATTTTAAAAAGTGGTCAGGTATAACAAGTGAGCCTAGATGAAACTGGCTGCATCAGGCCTGGTGATTCTTCTGTTAATATCAGTTTTCTAATTTTTGGTTCAGTCATCATTCCAAGCAATTTTTAAAATCTGTGTCTCGGGGACTGGTAGTCTCTAGTAACAAAATATACTACTTTCCTTAAGTCTAATCATAGATTAGGTCCTTAAGTGCTATAGTCATGTATCTTAGAGTCTGTTCCACTTTTGATGGTTGTACTTTTTATATTGCATGGAGGAACTGAACTGAAACAGTCATAGATGAGAAAGGTATGTTCTGGTCTGCAGCCCTCGAGTACTTCGTTGCAAGAGACTCTGGATCCAGACTTCTTGCAAGCCCACCAGAGTGTAATCAACTTGGGAGCTGACCAAATTCCAACTCTAAGAATAGCTCTGCATTAGCTCTAGCCAGCCACAGAGTAACGGAACTGGGCTTTCAGTGAATAGGTAGTGATCCCTCAGGGACTTGTGTCTGCTAGGCAGGATGTGCATTGGTTGCTGGCTTAACATTTTGTCCAGAATTTATTTTTAGGTATTTATCAGAAGAGAATTTGCTGAGTTGTTTGTGTGTGCCTTTTAAAAATGCCAGCACATTATGGTTCTTGGAATTGAGGGTACACTTATTTAGTTGAAGATGGCACCAAGTGATGCTAGTATTAACCTAATAGTATACAGAATTTATTGTGATGTTGAAAAAGCAGGGAAGTGGCCAATTAAAAGTTAGATAATGTTCACTAGGAATGCACCAAAAGTAGCCCATACAAGAGCCAGACAGAGTCCAAGAACCACTGATTTGATTAAATATATTTAGTTTGAGGAGAGGACAGGATCAAGAGGAAGCTGTAATGGTGAATAATACCTTTCATCAATAGGATTTTTTTCCCCGTTCTGTCCCTCTTTTTAACAAAACATTTTTTTTTTAAATGTGGTAAAATACAAAAACAAAATTTACCATCTTAACCATTTCAAAATGTACAGTTCAGTGGTATTAAACACACTCATAATGTTGTACAACCATAGGCATCATTCATCTCTATAACTCCTTTTACCTTTTAAAAGTGTAATTCTGTATGTATTAAACAATAACTACCCTCCACCCCCCACCCCAGCCCTTGGAAACCACAATTCTACTTTCTGTCTCTGATTTTGACTTCTCTAAGTAACTAATGTAGGTAAGTGGAATCATACAGTATTTGTCTTTTTGTGACTGGCTTACTTCACTTAGCATAATGTCATCAAGGTTCATCCATGTTATAGCCTATGTCAGAATTTCCTTCCTTTTTAAGGCCGAATAATATTCACTTGTATGTATATACCACATTTTGCTTATCCACTCATTTGTTAATGGACCCTTGAGTTGTGTCCACATTTTAGCTATTGTGAGTAAGGCTGCTATGAACATGAGTGTACAAACATCTCCTCAAGGCCTTGCTTTCAATTCTTTTGGGTATATACCCAGAAGTGGAATTGCTGGATCATCTGATAATTCTATTTTTAATTTTTGTAGGAAATGTCATACTGTTTTTCACAGTGACTGTACCATTTTACATTTCTACCAACAGTGTACAATGTTTCCAGTTCCTCCACATCCTTGTCAACACTTGTCATTTTCTGTTTTGTTGATAGTAGCCATCCTAATGAGTGTGAATGGTATCATACAATAGTTATGATTTGCATTTACCTAATGATTAATGAGGTTGAGCATGTTTTCATGTGCTTCTTGGATATTTATATATCTTCTTTGGAGAAATGTCTATTCAAGTCCTTTCCCCGTTTTGAATTGTTTTTTTGTTGTTGTTGTTGTTGAGTTTTAGGAGTTCTTTACATATTCTGGATGTTAATCACTTATCAGATATATGATTTGCAAACATTTTTTCCCATTCTGTGGGCTCCCTTTTTACTCTGTTTTTTGATGGACAAAATTTTAAATTTTAATGAAGTCCCACTTGTGTTTTTTTTCTTTCATAGCTTGTCTTTTGATGTCATATCCAAAAATCATTGTCAAATCCAGTGCTGTACAGGTTTGTCCTATGTTATCTTCCAAGAATTTTATAGTTTTAGGTCTTACATTTAGGTCTTTGATTTTTAGTAAATTTTTGCATGTGGTATTAAGTAAGGATCCAACTTCATTCTTTGCATATGGATATCTAATATTCTCAGAACTATTTGTTGAAAAGACTGTACTTTCCCCATGGAGTGGTCTTGGCACCCTTGTCCAGAACCATTTGACTATATATGTAAAGTATTATTTCTGAGCTCTCTCTTCTATTCCATTTGTCCATGTCTGTCTTTATGCCAGTATTGTACTGTTTGACTACATATTGTGCTTTGTAGTAATTCCTGAAATCAGGAAGTATGAGTCCTCCAATTTAGTTTTTTTTCAAGATTGTTCTGGCTATTTAGGGTCCCTTGAGATTCCGTATAAATGATAGGAAGGGTTTTTGTATTTCTGCAAAAAATGTCATCAGGATATTGTTAGAAATTGCATTGACTCTGTAGATCTCTTTGGGTAGTATTGGGATTTTTAAAATTAACATCTTTATTGGAGTATAATTGCTTTACAATGTTGTGTTAGTTTCTGCTGTCTAACAAAGTGAATCAGCTATATGTATACATATATCCCCATATCCCCTCCCTCTTGTGCCTCGCTCCCACCCTCCCTATCCCACCCCTCTAGGTGGTCACAAAGCACCGAGCTGATCTCCCTGTGTTATGCAGCTGCTTCCCACTAGCTATCTGTTTTACATTTGGAAGTATATATATGTCAGTGCCACTCTCTCACTTTGTCCCTGCTTCCCTTCCCCCCCTCACCTGTGTCCTCAAGTCCATTCTCTACATCTGCATCTTTATTCCTATCCTACCCCTAGGTTCATCAGACTTTTTTTTTTTTTTTTTTTAGATTTCATATATATGTGTTAGCATATGGTATTTGTTTTTCTCTTTCTGACTTACTTCACTCTGTATGGCAGACTCTAGGTCCATCTACCTCACTACAAATAACTCAATTTTGTTTCTTTTTTATGGCTCAGTAATATTCCATTGTATAATGTGCCACATCTTCTTTATCTATTCATCTGTCGATGGACACTTAGGTTGCTTCCATGTCCTGGCTGTTGTAAATAGTGCTGCAGTGAACGTTGTGGTACATGTCTCTTTTTGAATTATGGTTTTCTCAGGGTATATGCCCAGTAGTGGGATTGCTGGGTCGTATGGTAATTCTATTTTTAGTTTTTAAAGGAACCTCCATACTGTTCTCCATAGTGGCTGTATCAATTTACATTCCCACTGACAGTGCAAGAGGGTTCCCTTTACTCCACACCCTCTCTGGCATTTATTGTTTGTAGATTTTTTGATGATGGCCATGCTGACCCGTGTAAGGTGATACCTCATTGTAGTTTTGATTTGCATTTCTCTAATGATTAGTGTTGTTGACCATCCTTTCATGTGTTTGTTGGCAATCTATATCTTCTTTGGAGAAATGTCTATGTAGGTCTTCTGCCCATTTTTAGGTTGGGTGTTTGTTTTTTTGAAATTGAGCTGCATGAGCTGCTTGTGTATTTTGGAGATTGATCCTTTGTCAGTTGCTTCATTGGCAAATATTTTCTCTCATACTGTGGGTTGTCTTTTCATCTTGTTTATGGTTTCCTTTGCTGTGCAAAAGCTTTTAAGTTTCATTAGGTACCGTTTGTTTATTTTTGTTTTTATTTCCATTTCTTTAGGAGGTGGGTCAAAATGGATCTTGTTGTGATTTATGTCATAGAGTGTTCTGCCTATGTTTTCCTCTAAGAGTTTTATAGTGTCTGGCTTTACATTTAGGTCTTTAATCCATTTTGAGTTTATTTTTGTGTATCGTTTTAGAAAGTGTTCTAATTTCATTCTCTTACATGTAGCTGTCCAGTTTTCCCAGCACCACTTATTGAAGAGGCTGTCTTTTCTCCATTGTATATTCTTGCCTCCTTAGTCAAAGATAAGGTGACCATATGTGTGGGGTTTATCTCTGGGCTTTCTGTCCTGTTCTGTTGATCTATATTTATGTTTTTGTGCCATACTGTCTTGACTACTATGCCTTTGTTGTATAGTCTGAAGTCCAGGAGCCTGATTCCTCCAGCTCCGTTTTTCTTTCTCAAGATTGCTTTGGCTATTCGGGGTCTCTTGTGTTTCCATACAAATTGTAAAATTTTTTTGTTCTAGTTCTGTGAAAAATGCCCTTGGTAGTTTGATAGGGATTGCACTGAATCTGCAGATTGCTTTGGGTAGTATAGTCATTTTCACAATGTTGATCCTTCCATTCCAAGAACATGGTATATCTTTCCATCTTTTTGTATACTCTTCAGTTTCTTTCATCAGTGTCTTATAGTTTTCTGCATACAGGTCTTTTGTCTCCTTAGGTAGGTTTATACCTAGGTATTTTATTCTTTTTGTTGCAGTGGTAAATGGGAGTGTTTCCTTAATTTCTCTTTCAGATTTTTCGTTGTTAGTGTATAGGAGTGCAAGAGATTTCTGTGCATTAATTTTGTATCCTGCTACTTTACCAAATTCATTGATTAGCTCTAGTTGTTTTCTGGTAGCATCTGTGGGATTCTCTATGTATAGTATCATGTCATCTGCAAACAGTGACAGTTTTACTTCTTCTTTTCCACTTTGGATTCCTTTTATTTCTTTTTCTTCTCTGAAAGCCGTGGCTAAAACTTCCAAAACTATGTTGAATGGTGGTGGTGAGAGTGGGCAACCTTGTCTTGTTCCTGATCTTAGAGGAAATGGTTTCAGTTTTTCACCATTGAGAACGATGTTGGCTGTGGGTTTGTCATATATGGCCTTTATTATGTTGAGGTAGGTTCCCTCTATGCCCACTTTCTGGAGAGTTTTTATCATAACTTGGTGTTGAAATTCGTCAAAAGCTTTTTCTGCATCTATTGAGATGATCATATAGATTTTCTTCTTCAGTTTGTTAATATGGTGTATCATATTGATTGATTTGCGTATACTGAAGAATCCTTGCATTCCTGGGATAAGCCCCACTTGATCATGGTGTATGATCCTTTAATGTACTGTTAGATTCTGTTTGCTAGTGTTTTGCTGAGGATTTTTGCATCTATGTTCATCAGAGATATTGGTCTGTAGTTTTCTTTTCTTGTGACATCTTTGTCTGGTTTTGGTATCAGGGTGATGGTGGCCTCGTAGAATGAGTTTGGGAGTGTTCCTCCCTCTGCTGTATTTTGGAAGCGTTTGAGAAGGATAGGTGTTAGCTCTTCTCTAAATATTTGATAAAATTTGCCTATGAAGCCATCTGGTCCTGGCCTTTTGTTAGTTGGAAGATTTTTAATCACAATCTCAATTTCAGTGCTTGTGATTGGTCTGTTTATATTTTCTATTTCTTCCTGGTTCAGTCTTGGAAGGTTGTGCTTTTCTAAGAATTTGTCCATTTCTTCCAGGTTGTCCATTTTATTGGTGTATAGTTGCTTGTAGTAATCTCTCATGATCCTTTGTATTTCTGTAGTGTCAAGTGTTACTTCTCCTTTTTCATTTTTAAATCTGTTGATTTGAGTCTTCACCTTTTTTTTCTTGATGAGTCTGGCTAATGGTTTATCAATTTTGTTTATCTTCTCAAAGAACCAGCTTTTAGTTTTATTGATCTTTGCTATTGTTCCCTTCATTTCTTTTTCATTTTTTTCTGATATGATCTTTATTATTTCTTTCCTCTGCTAACTTTGGGGTTTTTTTGTTCTTTTTTCTCTAATTGTTTCCGGTGTAAGGTTAGGTTGTTTATTTGAGATGTTTCTTGTTTCTTGAGGTAGGATTGTATTGCTATAAACTTCCCTCTTAGAACTGCTTTGCTGCATCCCGTAGGTTTTGGGTCATCATGTTTTCATTGTCATTTGTTTTTAGATATTTTTTGATTTCCTCTTTGATTTCTTCAGTGATCTCTTGGTTATTTAGTAGCGTATTGTTTAGCCTCCATGTGTTTGAAGTTTTTACAGTTTTTTCCTGTAATTGATATCTAATCTCATAGCATTGTTGTCAGAAAAGATACTTGATATGATTTCAATTTTCTTAAATTTACTGAGGCTTGATTTGTGACCCAAGGTATGATCTGTCCTGGAGAATGTTCCATGTGCACTTGAGAAGAAAGTGTAGTCTGTTGTTTTTGAATGGAATGTCCTATTAATATCAATTAAGTCTATCTTAGTCTATTGTGTCATTCAAAGCTTGTGTTTCCTTATTTACTTTCATTTTGGATGATCTGTCCATTGGTGAAAGTGGGGTGTTAAAATCCCCTACTATTCTTGTGTTACTGTCAATTTCCCCTTTTATGGCTGTTAGCATTTGCTTTATGTATTAAGGTGCTCCTATGTTGGGTGCATAAATAATGACAATTGTTATATCTTCTTCTTGGATTGATCCCCTGATCATTATGTAGTGTCCTTCTTTGTCTCTTGTAATAGTCTTTATTTTAAAGTCTATTTTGTTTGATATGAGTATTGCTACTCCAGCTTTCTTTTGATTTCCATTTCCATGGAATATCTTTTTCCATCCCCCCACTTTCAGTCTGTATGTGTCCCTAGGTCTGAAGTGGGTCTATTGTAGACAGCATATATATGGGTCCTGTTTTTGTATCCATTCAGCCAGTCCGTGTCTTTTGGTTGGAGCATTTAATCCATTTACATTTAAGGTAATTGCCGATATGTATGTTCCTATTACCATTTTCTTAATTGTTTTGTGTTTGTCATTGTAGGTGTTTTCCTTCTCTTGTGTTTCTTGCCTAGAGAAGTTCCTTTAGCATTTGTTTTAAAGCTGGTTTGGTGGTGCTGAATTCTCTTAGCTTTTGCTTGTCTGTAAAGGTTTTAATTTCTCCCTTAAATCTGAATGAGATCTTTGCTGGGTAGAGTAATCTTGTTTGAAGATTTTCCCCTTTCATCACTTTAAATATGTCCTGCCACTTCCTTCTGGCTTGCAGAGTTTCTGCTGAAATATCAGCTGTTAACCTTACGGGGATTCCCTTTTATGTTATTTGTTGTTTTCCTCTTGCTGCTTTTAATATATTGTCTTTGTATTTAATTTTTGATAGTTTGATTAATATGTGTCTTGGAATGTTTCTCCTTGGATTTATCCTGTATGGGACTCTCTGCACTTTCTGGACTTGATTGACTATTTCCTTTCCCATGTTAGGGAAGTTTTTGACCATAATCTCTTCAAACGTTTTCTCAGACCCTTTATTTTTTTCCTTCTTCTTCTGGGACCTGTATAATTCAAATGTTGGTGGGTATAATATTGTCCCAGAGGTCTCTGAGACTGTCCTCAATTCTTTTTATTCTTTTTTCTTTATTCTGCTCTGTGGCAGTTTTTTCCACTATTCTGTCTTCCAGGTCACTTATTCGTTCTTCTGCCTCAGTTTTTCTGCTATTGATTCCTTCTAGAGTATTTTTAATTTCATTTATTGTGTTGTTCATCATTGTTTGTTTGCTCTTTATTTCTTCTAGGTCCTTGTTAAATGTTTCTTGCATTTTCTCCATTCTGTTTCTGAGATTTTGGATCATCTTTACTATCATTACTCTGAATTCTTTTTTTAAAAGTTTATTTATTTATTTTTATGGCTGCATTGGGTGTTCATTGCTGCACGAGGGCTTTTCTCTAGTTGCGGCGAGCAGGGGCTACTCTTCATTGCAGTGCATGGGCTTCTCATTGCGGTGGCTTCTCTTGTTGCAGAGCACAGGCTCTAGGCCTGTGGGCTTCAGTAGTTGTGGCACGTGAGCTCAGTAGTTGTGGCTCACGGACTCTAGAGCGCAGCCTTAGTAGTTGTGGCACACGGGCTTAGTTGCTCTGTGGCATGTGGGATCTTTCCAGACCAGGGCTTGAACCCATGTCCCCTGCATTGGCAGGGGGATTCTTAAATTCTGCGCCACCAGGGAAGCCCACTCTGAATTCTTTTTCAGGTAGACTGCCTTTTTCGTCTTCATTTGTTTGGTCTGGTGGGTTTTTACCTTGCTTCTTCATCTGTCACGTATTTCTCTGTCTTCTCATTTTGTTTAACTTACTGTGTTTGGGGTCTCGTTTTCTCAGGCTGCAGGTTCATAGTTCCTGTTATTTTTGGTGTCTGCCCCCAGTGGGTGAGGTTGGTTCAGTGGCTTGTGTAGGCTTCCTGGTTGCGGGGATTGGTGCCTGTGTTCTGGTGTATGGGGCTGGATCTTGTCCTTCTAGTGGGCAGGGCTGCGTCCAGTGGTGTGTTTTTCAGTGTCTGTGAACTTAGTATGACTTTAGGCAGCCTCTCTTGTAATGGGTGGGGTTGTGTTCCTGTCTTGCTATTTGTTTCGCATAGGGCATCCAGCACTGAAGCTTGCTGGCCATTGGGTGGAGCTGGGTCTTAGTGTTGAGATGGAGATCTCTGGGAGAGCTCTCGCTGATTGATATTATGTGGGGCTGGGAGGACTCTGGTGGTCCAATGTCCTGTACTTGGCTCTCCCACCTCGGAGGCTCAGGCCTGACACCTGGCTGGAGCACCAAGACCCTGCCAGCCCCGCGGCTTGGAAGAAAAGGAAGAAACAAACAAACAAACAATAAACAAACAGATAGAACCCCTAAGTAAGTGGTAAAAGCAAAACTAAACAGACAAAATCACACAAAGAAACATACACACACACACACTCATAAAAAGAAAGAAAGAAACAAAAAATCGAAAACGAGGAAAAGAAGAGGCAGACCCCTAGGACATATGGTAAAAGCAAACCTGAAAAGGCAAAATCACCCAAAGAAACATACATACACGCACTCACAGGAAGAGAAAAAAGGAAGAAAAAAGGAAGAAAAAAGGAAGAAGAGCACCCAAACCAATAAACAAATCCACCAATGATAAGAAGCACTAAAAACTAAGCTAAGATAAACATAAAACCAAAAACAAATCAGACGCAGAAAGCAAACCCCAAGTCTACAGTTGCTCCCAAAGTCTCGCCTCAATTTTGGGAATATTCATTATCAATTCAGGTATTCCACAGATGCAGTGTTTATCAAGTTGATTGCAGGGATTTAATTCGCTACTCCTGTGGCTGCACAGAGAAATTTCCCTTTCTCTTCTTTGTTGGCACAGCTCCTGGGGTTCAGGTTTGGTTTTGGCCCCGCCTCTGCCTGTTGGCCACCCTCAGGCATCTGTTCCCCACCCAGACAGGTGGGGGTTAAAGCAGAGGCTGATTAGGGCTCTCTTGCTCACTCAGGCCAGGGAGAGGGAGGGGTACGGTAGTCACAATTGGAATGGGGAGCGAGCCTGTGGCGGCAGAGGTCAGTGTGACATTGCAACAGCCTCAGGCGTGCTGTGTGTTCTCCTGGGGAAGTTGTCCGTGGACCACGGGACCCTGGCAGTGGCATGCTGCACAGGCTCCTGGGGGCGTGTGGGTAGTGACCTGTGCTTGTACAGAGGATTCTTTGTGGCAACGGTGGCAGCGTTAGCGGTCCCTGGGGTCCGAGATGACAGCCGCGGCTCGCACCTGTCTCTGGAGTTTGCTTAGGCGGTGCTTTGCCATCTGTGGCACACAGAGCAGGAAGCCCTTCTCCTCACGCACCGCGAAACAATGGTCTGTTGCCTCTCTGGCAGGTCCAGACTTTTTCCTTGTCTCCCTCCTGGCTAGCTGTGGCGCACTAGCCCCCTTCAGGCTGTCCTCACACAGCCAACCTCAGTCCTCTCCCTGGGGTCTGACCTCTGAAGCCCGAGCTTTAGCTCCCAGCCCCCACCCGCCTCAGCAGGTGAGCAGACAAGCGTCTCAGGCTGGTGAGTGCTGGTCGGCACTGATCCTCTGTGCAGGAATCTCTCCACTTTGCCTTCTGCACCCGTGTTGCTGCGCTCTCCTCCGTGGCTCTGAAGCTCCACAACCCCCATCCCTGCCAGTGAAGGGGCTTCCTAGTGTGTGGAAAGTTTTCCTCCTTCACAGCTCCCTCCCAGAGGTGCAGGTCCTGTCCCTATTCTTTTGTCTCTGTTTTTTCTTTTTTCTTTTGCCCTACCCAGGTACATGGGGAGTTTCTTGCCTTTTGGGAAGTCTGAGGTCTTCTCCCAGCGTTCTGTAGGAGTTGTTCCACGTGTAGATGTATTTGTGAGGAGGAAGGTGATCTCCATGTCTTACTTCTCCGCCATCTTGAAGGTGTCCTAAGTATTGGGATTTTTATCTGTAGTTTTCTTTTCTTCGTCTGGCTTTGGTATCATGGTATTGGTGGCCTTAAAGAATGAGTTTAGGAAACGTTCTTCTATAGTTTTTGAAGTTTGACATCTTAATAATATTAAGTCTTTCAATACATGAACATGGGATATGTTCCATTTATTTATGTTTTTAATTTTTTCCACAATGTTCTGTAGTTTTCATTGTGCAAGGCTTTCATGTCATTGGTTAATTCCTAATAATAAAAATATTTTTTTGGATAAAAAACATTATAAATGGAGTTGTTTTTGTAATTTTCTTTTCAAATTGTTCATTGTTAATGCATAGAAATGCAACTGATTTTTGTGTGTTGACTTTGTATCCTGCTACTTTGCTGAAATCATTAGTTCTAAGAGTTTCTTTTCATGGAATCTTTAGGGTTTTCTACATCAAAGATCACATCATCTGTGAACAGAGGTAGTTTTACTTCATTTCCAATTTGGTTTCCTTTTATTTCTCTTTCTTGCCTAATTGCTCTGGATAGTACTTCCAGTACTATGTTGAATAGAAGTGATGAAAGTGAACATTCTTGTCTTGTTCCTGATCTCATAGGAAAAGCCTTCAGTTTTGCACCATTGAGTATGATGTTCACTGTGGGTTTTTCACATATGACTTTTATTATGTTGAGGTAGTTTCTTTCTGTCCCTTGTTTGCTGAGTGTTTTTTATCAAGAAAGGGTCTCAACGTTTTGCCAGATGTTTTTTCTGCATCATTTGAGATGATCATGTTTGTTTTTTCCTTCATTATGCTAATGTGGTGTATTACACTGATTGATTTTCACATGCTGCACCATCCTTACATTCCAGGAATAAACTCCATTTAATTATAGTGTATAATTGTTTTAAAACGCAGCTAAATTCAGTTTGCTAGTGTATTGTTCAGGATATTTTCATCAATGTTCATAAGAGATATTGGTCTGTAGGTTTCTTATAATGTCTTTGGTATCAGGGTAATGCTGGCTTTATAAAGTGTGTTAGAAAGTGTTCCCTCCTCTTTAGTTTTTTAGAAAAGTTTGAAAAGAATTGGTATTAGTTTTTAAAATATTTGATAGAATTCAGTATTGAAGCCATCTGCTCCAGGCCTTTTATTTGTTGTGATATTTTTGATTACTGATACAATCTCCTTACTAGTTATAGGTCTATTCAGATTTTATGTTTCTTTGTGATTTCTTTGTTTTGTTAGGTATATTTTTCAGGATTTGTCTATTTTATCTAGGTTTTCCAATTTGTTGGCATACAATTATTCGTTTTACTCTCTCATAATCATTTTTATTTCTGTAGAATCAGTAACGTCCCTTGTTTCATTTATGATTTTAATAATTTGAGTTTTCTCTCTTTTTAAAGAGACACAAATCTCTTTAATGTTTCTGTTCCTTTTTACACATTATTTTCTCTGTCTAGAGTCTCCTTCTCTATTTTGTCCATTTAACAAACTCACACAGATTCTTCCAAATCCGGCCTAGATATTTCTTCTTTCTTAAACCCTAATAGGATTTATCAGTCCTTACTCAGAGTCTTCTGAATGTTATTACCGTCCTTATCAGGTTGTTCTCTAATTTATTCATTTACCTATATATCTCGCCTGTTGTTTTCCTGAGGGCAAATATTGAATTTTGTTAATTTCCTTATCCTAAGCATTTAATACAATTACTAAGAGATAGGAGATACTTACACAGTTGATATTCAAATTATTTTACAATCATCAGGTCCTTTGACACGAACCAATCAGAATATATAACTGACTAGTCAGAATAGACAATGGCTATTATTCCATACTTTCATATACTGGCTGGGTATTAGTCCTGGGTGCTTAGTCAGTGCCTGTAGAGTGAATGAAATGGGCAAGAGCTTTTTTCCTTTTCCCCCCTTTTTAGGTAGTGATTGTGTATGATTGTTGTTCCTCCTGTATAATTAAAAGATATTCTTCCTCTTCCCTAATACTGTTTTAAAATTAATAGAAAGGAAGAAGCTGAGAGAAAGAATTTTCTTTACTTCTATGGAAAACATTTTAATTCCTCAATTTCTTATTTTTCTTTGTATATACTTACTTTTTTATAAATTATTGTGCTCTGTAGGAGCTGTGAGGGAAAGAGGTTTAATGTTTTCATCCTTATCTTAACTCAAACGTAATTAAAGTCATCTCATACAGTTAAGAAACAGAATAAATACATAACTGACTCATCATGCCTAATAGATAGCCAACTCTTGGGGTGAAAGCCTGGCCTCACTTGAGCTTGAGACTTTTCTTAGGACTGGGATATGTCAAGAATGAAAGGTGATGTGAAGAAGCTATGTTATTTTCTGGTTTATCCATAAACTTGTCACTTCATCTCTGCATTAAACATCACCACCAAAATTCATTTCATATGGATGCAATTTGATTTTTTATGTCTTTTTATGGCAACAAATTCTTGCTTAGTAGAGGCAATTTAGAATTATTGATAAAAAATGAAAATTTAAGTGTATTCTATATTATATTAAAAATAGTATTAATACCAAATCTACTTTTTCAAATTGCATACCACGTGTACCTCTGAAAAGATAAGAAAGTATAGTCTTGAAAAACTATCTCTAAAGGAAAATTACATATATTGAATCATTTTTGAGTGGTTTTCATTAAAAATGAAAGATTTATTTCCATTCTTAGAGTTCCTAAATACTGTAGCTGTTGTAGTCAATACTACCACAGCCTTTTTGCTTATATTAATACACACATGGTTGCTGTACTCGTGTGCAGTTGATAAGCATTGACAGGTGAGCATCAGAGAAACAAATTTTTTTAATTGAGAACTTTTTGCTATGTATTTAAAATATATTCCATGAATTTTAAATTCCCAAACGGTATGTAGATATTCCTTAATAGAAAGAGTAGATTGAATTTTCTTGCATTTAAGGATTCCTAAATATGCAATATATCAACAACACTTATTTAGAAGCTACTAATGACCAGATACTGTGCCCAGGGATTATACAACTGGATAAGACACAGTCTTTCTCTTTCATGAGCTCAATTATCTGCATTTTTAAAAAAATCTAGAAGACAGAGCCTCAAATGGATTAAGTAATTTACCCAGAGTTCCCCAACTAAGACAAGTGTCAGATCTAGGAATATTTATCTCAGGAGTTCCCTAATGCTTATCCTTTGATTGGTTTTATCAGAATTATCTTGGGAAGCTTTAAAAAAAATTACACATTTCCACACACACTGGACTGACCAAATTAGACTAGCTAAGGGTGAGCCCCAGGATGTTTATTTTTATGATATTTCTCAGATGATTCTAATGCATAGTCAAGATTAGACATCACTGATTTATCTGACTCTAAAGATACCTTTTAAAACTTGAAGCACTGCCTTTCTTTCAGTATTAATACACTCAGAAATCAGTATGTCATGAATCCTAGATTTCCAAAGATAGAATATGTATGAAGAATAAAATTGTATACAGAGAGCCTGTGGATGAAACCTTTAAGCAAGAAATGATTCATAAATATGAACTTTGTTCCTGGCCTGGAGAGCCTATTTGCTCTTTGTACCTTAACTCAGAATGGCTGGGAAATGATTGAGTTAGATACTGTTTTTTTTTTTTTTTTTGGTCAAAAATGTCAAGTTTACATTCTCTTTACATGTTCAGGAATATGTTTACATGAACAGTTTACATGTTCAGGAATATGTAGCTTTTCATCTCTTCGTAATAATCACTACTATTCGGATTATGGGGCAGTGAAGGGAAGAATATATATTCTTTACATACCAAGTTGGAACTCAAAATGTATTGATATTTTCTTGTAGAAACAATTTTATAAATGATGATTAAATAGAACCTTAGTGGGTATTATTGCATAAGCCATGCTGACTAAACCTAGATTCCTGCTGGCTTCTTAGCAGCCAGCTGGTGGGGAAGGGAAGGAAGACCTCAATAGGCAAGGCCTGGGTCATAAGGGCTTGTTGTAGAGGATGGTCACCTACAGTCTACAGGACTCTGCTCAGAAAATATTGTGTACTTTAGCTCAATATAAGATAACTATGGATTGGAGAACTTGATTAGTCTGAAGTTTGGGAGTGGAGGAGGCTGAATATTATAAGCAGTAGCTGAGATTGTCGTTCAGACATTGATCTTGAAATGTGTTTATATCAAGTCCCCAAGTTAATTTTTTAAAACTTTTTACCTCATCACATATTTTTTAAGAAGACATCTAACATTTTCATTGCATGTTTAAATGGTTGCAGAGTATAATTTCTAGCATATTACTAATACCGACACATCATAGTAAAACAGTTATAGCTTCTTTAAAAATATTTTCAAAATCATGTATCAGTTTGACAGCTTCCATTAGTCTTAAAAAATCAATGAACAAAGTCATTTTTAACAACTGAAAGTTTTCCTTCCTTGTTTTTCCTTGAAAATGTATTTACATTCCACTTCCCTCACAATATTTTATCCCCATATATTTTTCACTAGAAATCTTTAAAAAAAATCACCTTTTTATACTTTGTTCCAATAAAAAATATATAGTAAATTAAATATTTAAAACATTTCAGTGACCATAAGGCTTAAAGTTTTGAAAAATTTCTAATGGATTGAGTTTATGATAATTACCAATAGTAAATATAATAATAAACTGTCATAAAAATTATTTTAAGTTATATATCAGCTGACCACTTATTTAGTCTATTATTAATTCACAATTGGTTAAAATAACATTAATATAAAGTTTGATTAAAAATTATTAAATATAAGAAATAAAATTTACTAGAAATTTATTTCTTAATGAAATGGATGGAACTGGTTTTCTTTTAAACTTTGTTCATAAATCCATATGTGAATATCACTTATTACAGACTGAGACAGAATGCAGCATCAATCCAATTTTTATTTATTTTTATAGATGCAAGTACTGAAGAAATTTGTTCACATTGACAACTAGAGTACATGACTAGAAATTTGTTCACATTAATGTGAATAGAGGTTTAGTTATAATGATTCATTCAATTCTTGGAACTCTTTCCAAATTATCTGACAAAAAATCTAGCTATCTACCATCAAAAGTTATTTTGAGTTATATAAGAGCTGACCATTCATTTAGGTTTTTCTTCAGTTTGTTCAAAGCAAGGAGTTGAAAACACCAGGCTTGCAAAATGATTTGTTACCCAGTTAGTGATTCAGTCTGTCAGTTTCTGGGAGTTATACCAAAAAGGCTTTACCAAAACTTATTAATGACTATTTATTCTTATTACTTTTTCACTTAGAGGCATCTTGTTTAAACCAGTATACTAAAAATGATTTGGAAAATGTTAATTTTAGTACCTACCAATTACAATTTACAGTGATAAATTTATTTTGCCTTTGCTTTAAATTATTTGTATAAATATCTTAGAACTGCATATTTAGCTTAGTTTATGGAAAATATGTAACATATGAGCTACTAGGTAAAGCTAGTCCTTGTCATCAAACCGATTAGGCAAATGAAATTTTCTGAAAAATCTCACTTTATTTTTCAATTAAAAAAAGTTAATATTCTTGAATAATCTTAATGTGATTTCTTAAATGTGACAAAAGCTGTTTATGAGTAGACCACATTTACTCGTGTCACTTGAAAAAAAATGGAATGTTATATATTAATATTACAGTAATAATATTTCCCATTTTAATAATAGCATCTGATACTGAAATAGGGACTCAACTTTTGGCGGACAGTTTCTTTATGAATAGAAATGTTCTCAATGAAGGGTTTAAAGTTACAGGTATTATCCATAATGCTATTTCTTGGGATTACTCACTGAATCACCTCCATTCACGGAGATCCTACATTGCCAACAAAGCCCCAAACAACCTGAATATTGGTATTCACAGTTTTGAAATCTCGTCACCAGTTGATTCCTGGGCAAGTCGCTGTGTGTTATAATTTCATCAGTTATGTTGTTTTTAGTAAAACTGGGAATGATTGGAAACATCTATATATTAATCAATGTGTAAGTAACATCTTCTATCTACCACAGTTATTGTCACAATCTGCTTGCTGAACAATGCCTCCTGAAATTTTATGACCTCTACAAAGTATGGCGGTATCTATAATGCTTTAATAAAATTGTGCTGATGGACTTACCAGCTATCATCTTTTTAGCTATTCACTTGTGGAGCAGAATAATAACTTTTTTTTTTTTGGTCATATAGGACCTTCTAGTTTTAACTGTGAGCAATATTAATTTGTAAAAGTTTTCCAAAGTCAGTCTTGATTTCTACTTGTAAATTTCTAATACCTTGAGTATTCTTCTTCTAACATTAACAGCTTTCTTTAAGTTTTGAATGTTTTGCAAATAAAGGATGTGTAGCAAGAGAGGTGGTTTCATGCTGTTGTTTTACAATAATGTATCAAGAGCAGTCTCTCTTATGGTCTTTCTGGAGCAGTGCATTCTTTCACAGTTTGGAGTCACTTTCCCAGAAGGGGTATATATCTGAGGGCATTTTCTTATATATTCTCGTAACTCCCTTCTTAACCCTGAATGGATTTTAACAAATTACAAGTTATTAAATGGCATTAGTTTATTGTTGGGTAGCATATCACAAACAGGCTTTATAAGGTGTGATCTACTTTATTAGCAATTAAAATATTTTTATAAAGAACAGTGCCAATTAAAAATGATAATGTCAGTTGCTTCTTACCCTTAAATTATATTTTTTAGTATTATTGCAATCAGAATTAGATTCTTGCTATGGCTTTTTTCAAAGTTTGTTCAGCCAGTACCGTCGTTAGTCATGGATGTATAACTGTAGCAACCCTAATGTTCTCTGAACACAGAAGAAAGCTCTGCACATATACGCAAGTATTGGCATTAGCTGTTGACACAACTCCATTTATATCAATATCTCATCTACAAGTATATTGTTTGTATTATGAATATATGACAGGAAGTAGCCACATATTTCTTTCTTCTCAAGCTATTTGTCAATTATCTATAATAAATACTTAACTGCTGTATTGAGAAACTAAGTTAAGAAAATCATGATTTCATGTATAATAAGACTGCTAGGTGAATTTGCTCATCTGCAGTTTCTATTCCATTGAGGTGATGCTAGTGTTGATTTGAAAATCTTCTCTTAGAATTGGTAACTCCAGATTATTGACATGACAAAAAAACACATTACAGTATAGTTTATTTACAACTTACCCAGTTAACAAGGTCATTAACAATATGACACAACTGGAGCCTCATTTCTGTCATCTCCTGTAAACAATAAGGATCTATATTTCTGGATTATTTGTCTTATGGTTTTGTTGATATTTCAGATTCTTCTGCCTACTTTTATCTTGCGAACATAGACTACTTTATGCTCTAAGGAAGTATGGGAGAAAGCAAAGTTTTATTTGGTCAGAGGGATCTAAAACTTCTCCATTAAGTGTAGCCTTTGCTGAGGGTTTTTGATATACAATTTTTACCAGCCTAAGGAAATGCCCTTTTATTCCTACTTTGATTTTCAAGGTAAAGAGATACTAGTTTTCCTAGGAGTTAATTTAATATTCCTAGTTTTCTAAGTTACTTTAAACCATAAAATGGTATTGAATTTTATTAAATGCTTTTCTTCATTGATTGAGATAATCATATGATTTTTCTTCTTTAATCTGTTATATTGATTGCTTAACTAGATTTTCTGCTTTTGCACTATCCTTACATTCCTGGGGTTAAATTGTGGTTGATAGTGATATAACATGTTTTTTTTGTTTGTTTGTCTTGGATTTTGTCATTTAATTTTTAGTTTATGTTTTGACTCTACCTATATGTGAATGAAATTGGTGTGTGCTTTTCTTGTCTTATGTCATAATTCCATTTGCTTCGTAAAATGAGTTATATGAGTTTTGTTCTTTTTTAAATTTAGTTTTATGAAACAATTTATATAGGATATGAATTAATGGTGCTTTAAAAGTGTGGTAGAATTCACCTATAAAATTGCAGCAATTGCTCTAGGTAACCTTCTGATAAGCCTTCAGCCCACCCCAGATGACAGCTACAAATTGTTCCTCAACATACCAGTAGCTTCCTGCATCTCTCTGCCTAAGGGCATTTTATGGCCAAAGGAATAGGCTTAACATGAAGGACAGGCACAGAAGTGCCAGTGAGCTAGTAGATAAATACCCCAGCCTCCTTGCCTCTTAGTGAGATGATTCTAAGAGGGTTCCATCAAGACTAAGCTCCATTTGCCTCCAGAAATAATGTACTCTTTAATTGACTGTTTATTGGTTTTTTTTCCTTCCATGTTTTACTTCCCCACTCTTTCACTGTACTTCTTGGTATCATTTTTCAAGTAAACAAACTACTTTGCATTCAAATCTTTGGCTCAGGATCTGATTGTGGAGAAACCCAAAACAGGAAAAACCATTTTGGCCTGAGATTTTCTGCAGAAGTATTAAAAATTTTTAAATTGAGCTATAATTCATATAACATAACATTCACCATTTTCAAGTGGCTTTTAATATATTCACATGTTGTGCAACTGTCACCATTACCTAATTCCAGAACATTTTCATCACCCTGAAAAGAAGCCCTGCGTCCATTAGCAATCACTCCCATCTCACCCAACACCCAGGAAACCAGTAATCCACTTTTTTTCCTCTATAGATTTGCCTATTCTGGACATTGTATATAAATGGATTTATGCAATATGTGGCCTTTTGCGTCTGGCTTCTTTCATTTAGTATGATGCTTTTAAGGTATCTGTGCTGTAGTAAGAATTAGTACTTCATTCCTCTTTATGGTTTAATAATATCCCATTGCATGGATTTATCATATGTTGTACATTTGCTCACCAACTGACGGACATCTAGGTTGTTTATACTTTTTGGATATTATGAATAATGCTGTTAGGACCATATTCTTACAAATTATGTGAACATATATTTTCAATTATCTTGGGTATTACTTAGTAATGAAATTGCTAGGTCATATGGTAATTCTATTTTTTAATCTTTAAAGAACTGCCAAACTTTTCCACAGAGACTGTACCATTTTTTATGTGTACCATGAATGTACAAAGGTTACAATATCTCTACATCTTCACCAGCACTTATTATTTTCTGTTTTAAAAAAACATTATATCTATCACAGGGCGTGTGAAGTTCTTTTGAGTTCATTTGCTGCCACCACTGTCCATAGGCATGGCTGAAATCGGATGTGAACCAAGGAGTGCCAAAATAATCTGCAACATGAGACTTAGGATGGACTTCATGCAAAAAAATCTAATGTCCTAGGTCATAAGCGGCTGGGGTTTGAATTCTGGCTGTATTACTTATCGGCTGGAAGACCTTTTCTATGTGACTTAACCTTTTCAATCTTCAGTTTCTTCATCCATAACTAAGGTGTAGACTAAATGAGATAACAAATATGCAAGAATTAGACGAGTGTCTAGAAGATAGTGAGAACTCAGAAAGTTCTGTTCGTTGCTGTTGTTGTTGTTAGTAGCGTAGCAGTGGCAGTGGTAGTGGTGGTGGTGGTGGTGTTATTAGTAGTAGCACCAGGGTTGTGGCTAGAGCCTAGAGTTTGACGCCCAGTCCAGTCTGTGCGAAGTGTGGTCTGCAGACCAGGAGAAGCAGCATCCCCTGGGATGTTGTTAAAAATTCAGAATCCTTGCCTCTCTGCCCCCAGACTTGGGAATCAGAATCTGCATTTTACAAGTTCCCCTGGCGATTGGAATGCACATTACAGTTTGAGAAGCATGGGTCTAGTACATCATTTTGCTATTCTCAACTTATCCAATGCAGTTCCCACAATTTTGTTTTTAAATTTTTGTAACAGCTTTTTTGCGGGACAGTTGTTATACAAAAGCTGCACATATTTAATGTATACAATTTGATGGCTTTGAACATATGCATACACCCGTGAAATCATCACCTCGATTGAGGTGATAAACATATCCATCACCTCCAAAACAAACAAACAAACACACACCCATAATTAAATGTGATCTCTCTGTCACCCACAATAAAAAACCGAGTAGTATTCTGAAATCAGTTGGGTTAGATCAAAAGTAGGACATTGATTGAACAAGTCTGGAAACCTCTAAGGTAAGCTATACATATTTTACTTTCGTTTAAATATTTAAGCAATTTTAATACATGTAAAATAATCTTAAAATACTTCGTGCATTTTGACTTTTGATCAGAAAAAATATATTTCATAATAATACTTGTATTTGGGAAATTCTTAAATGTTATTTTATTTTTTCCTTAAAGACAATTTCTTGAGGTCCATGGTATTTGGATTATAGAAATTTGCTAGGCAAACAGACTTTAAAGAAAGTAATGTATAACTATTACATACTTATCGTTAATATATTAATTCACTCATTCATTGAACATGTCTTGGTGTTTTCTAGGTACTTGGGATATAGCAGTGAACTAAAATAGACAAACACCTCTTATCTTTCTGGGGAGTATATTCTAATTAGGAGATGCACACAACAAATGAGATAAATAAATATTAGAAGGTGTAAGTGCCCTGGAGAAAATGAAAATCTAGATACTTAATTTTGGGTGATGGAATTTTAATTTGGATGGTCTTGAAAAATGACGGTTGAGCAGCAACTTGAAAAACTTGAAAAAGATGAGCGAGCTAACATTGCCGATATTTAGGGGAAAAGCAGTTTAGATTGAGGTAATAGCAAATACAAAGGTCCTGTGGTAGGGGCATGCTTGACATGTTGGAAGAATAGCAAGGAAGTCAGTGTGGCTGGAGCAGAACAAGTGGATGAGAATAGTGAGACACAAAGTTAGACAGTGAGATTGCAGAGGACCTTCTGGATCTCTGGATTGCAGAGGACCTTCTGTAAGGACTTTGGCATTTATTCTGAGCAAAATGGGGAGTATGAAAAGATTCTGACCAAAAAAGTGACATGACGTGACTTACATTTTAAAGCATTTTGAAGAGTTTACTTTGATGGTTTTGTTGGGATAGATTAATGAGAGTGAGAAAAGAGTGGCATCTAGGAGACCAGTTATGAGGATATTGCAATAATTTAGTCAGGCAATGGTGGTGACTTAGATTAGGGTGGTTGTGCTGAAGGTGGTGAGATGTCATCTCTGTAGATATATTTTAAAAGTAGAATCAAAAAGATTTTCTAGTTGAATGTATGTGGGGTATGAGAGAAAAAGATTATTCCAAGATTTTTGGCCCGAGGCAAATTGGGAGGATGCAGAATTGCCATTAACTGCTATGAGTAAGACTGTGGATGGAGCAGTTTGGGGGTGAAGGTCTGGAATTCAGTTTTGGCTTCGTTAAGTTTGAGATGAATCAAAATACAAATGCACTGAAACTAGATAAAAGTCAGTGCTTTTAATTTTGTGCTGTGATAGAGTTGTGATACAGTTTATCTTTCATATAGTAAATCTCCCTTGGGTGGGCCAAGTTGGACTTGCCTTACATTGAACTGTGCTTTGAAGTAGATCAGATGACTGCATGATTAGTGATGTTATTGCCTTTTAGCAGTTACAGGAGCAAGAAGCACAATTTGCAAAATGAAGTCCATATAGTAGTGCATGGCTTCTGGAAATTTACTTGCAAGGATCTCATATAGTTTTATCCATTAATCTTAAAGTTTTAAAGAACTTTTCTTCTCTGAATTAATGCCTTTTCCTTAAAAATTTCTCTTTCCCGAGAGTGTTCTAGTGATTTCCATACCACCAATGTTTTGTTAGTGATTTGTTACTATTTCCTCTAGTTTCACACCTCTGATTCTTTTCAATTTGGTTAAAGCATCATTTTCTAACCTTCATGTAATTATGTTCTGGCCTCTCCCTTTATAAGATGTCCTCTTCAGAAATTATGTTCTGTTCTCCATTTTAAATGAAACCTAAGTGAATATGCTTTATATTTTAAGAAAAATTAAACTTGCTTTCTCCAATTTAAGCCATAATTTTACTTTAAATTTATTGAAATGACTTTATAGTTCTATAATTTATAAGCATAACTTTTAAGTTATATATGTTGGAAAAGAAAACTGTCAACTGATAGTACATTGGTACTCTATTGAATTTTTGAGTAAGTTAACACGCAATGGAAAATAATTATTCTAATTAATACCATCACATTTTATAATGTAGAATAATGATACTCTTTCAACTCACTTTTTAATTTTATTAAAGTTACTATATTTTTAACTGAAATTTAATTTATTTTTAGGGAAAAAAGTAGGTTAACAAGGTAGTGCTAATATGCAAAGAAGCCAGTAGTCCATATTGAACAAAGTGCTATAGCACAGACTAGTGGGAAAACTTAATAACTGCAGAAATGTTTACTTCCCTTAGAATTGCTGGATATACCTACTGCTTTAAGAATTGTCTTTTCTTTTAAAAACACTTAGAGAAATTTAAATTTAAAATGCAATTCTGAATTAAAATAAGATTTAAAAGTCAAATATTTATTATGAAGGCAACAGCTACTTATTCTGATAATAATCAATGTACAATTAAATTCTCCTCAATGACTAATTTACTTTGACAACCACTTCCCTAGTTTTTTGGATAAAATTTAATTTAGAACAGGGAGTTTATAAAATGATTCAAGTGCTTTGATGAAAAGAAAACTAGAAAAGAACACTACAAAACATGTACAGCTAATTGGTTACCTTTTATGTAATCTGACTCCTTCACTCACACCTCTCCATAAAAAACAAAACAAAACCCTGGAAGTAAGCTGTATTGTATTTTAAAAATTATATTTGTATGAAAATTCAGTAATTAGTTCTCAGTTAACTAATATATTTATGG
Source organism: Balaenoptera borealis (assembly GCF_965194805.1). Taxonomy (NCBI): domain Eukaryota; kingdom Metazoa; phylum Chordata; class Mammalia; order Artiodactyla; family Balaenopteridae; genus Balaenoptera; species Balaenoptera borealis. The sequence goes on along the minus strand of NC_138876.1, from coordinate 32,933,004 downwards.
TAAATACACATTTCCTTTTAGTGTGATTATGAATATCAGTAAATGTTTTCACTAGTCCAATTAACCTTAACTGGTTCTCCCTTTTTCATTTTGAAATATTTCAAACATGTCGGGAAGTTTAGAGACTACCGAGCAGTTATACAAATCTTAACATTTTGCCATTTTTTGGGTATTTTTCTTTGTTTTTTTTAGATATAGAGCAGTTATCTCGAATACTTATCATTCTACATGTTTTTATTTGTATAGTTTAACTTAATACCTAAACACTGCTAAATCATATATAGTATTTTTTTACAAGGTTTTTACAAGGTTATTATGGATCATACTGTACATATTTTCCTGAAACTTGCTTTCTTTAACTCTATATTTTGACAGTTATCTCAAAATTTAGATTCATCTAAATCTAATTCACTCATTTGACTGCTGAATATAATTCTTCTGCATGAATATGCTAGTTTATCTGCTGATTTAGGTTATCTAATATTTTTTCCTAATAGAGGTAGTGCTCAATGAACATCCCTGTTCATGTCTTCTTGTAATTTCTCTAGGGTAGAAGTAACATTTCTGGATCATAGAGTATATAAGTAGCCATTTTCAGTTTCACTAGATATTGCACAGTGGATCTCCAAACTGTTTTGCAGTCCTGGGAGGAATGTTTCTGAGTACTGGCTCGTCTACTTCCTCTGAAATGCTTGTTATTGTCAGACTTTTAAATGTTGTCAAACTAATGGGAGTGAAATAGTAACTAATTTTTAAAAATTTGTAATTTTTCACTGGTGAGATTAAGCTCCTTTTTATTTGTTTATTGTCCAGTTGGGTTTCTCTGTGGAACTGTATATTCATTTCTTGACCTATTATTCTGCTGTGATGTTTGTCTTTTTCTTATTGAACTATGGAAGTTCCTCATATATTCTGAATGCATATCCTTTATAAACTGTATACATTGCAGTAAAACCTCTCTCAGGTTGTGGTTTCTTCTTTTACTTTATCATATTATATTACTATTCAAAAATGTTTAAACATTTTAATATAGTAAATTTTAGTTTGTGCTTTTTGTATTTGAGTTACAGATATTTTGCTTCTTGACATTTGTTCTAAAAGTTTGGAAGTTTTGTCTTTCATGTTTCAGTGTTTAATCCATTTGGAACAGCTTTTTGTATATGGTGTGAGGTGTGAATCTATTTTTTCCCCCATTATGGACAACCAGTTGTCTTGGCTATATTAATTTAATAGTGCGTCCTTTCTCCACTGATTTGTAATGTGATCACTGGCATATGTGAGAGTCTGTTTCTAGAGCCTCTAGGATGCTCCATGTTCTATTTACCACTTCTCTACTGATACCACACTGTCTTAATTTGTCACTTTATAATAAGTAGAGCAAGTCCACCTTAAATTGTTACTTATCTTCAGAATTATCTAGATTTTCTTATCTTTGGTTCTTCCATATTCATTTCAGAATTAGCTTGATAAATTCTATGAAAAACATGGTAGGAGTCTGATTAAAATTGCACTGAACGTTATAGATTTAATTCGGGAGACTGACATCCTGGTGGTATTTGGTCTTCTCATTGCAACAGAGTATATCTTTCCATTTATGTAAGTCTTCTTTTAGACTCTTGTATACTAATTTTCTTTGAAACAGGTATCTTTAAAATTTTTTTATTAAATGCTTATGATTGGTTATTAGTGGTGTACTGAAATGCTGCTTATCTTTGTCCATCTTTGATCTAGGAAACTTATGGAGCTCTCTTATTACTTCTAATATGTTGTCTGTAGATTTTCTTGGATTTTTGTGTCATAATCAAATGGTATTCACAATCATATAGTGTTTAGAGAAGGACAGTTTTATTTCATCCTTCTTCTTGTCTCGTGTGTGTGAGAGATTTACTAATAAGCTAGTGCCTCCAGGACAGTGTTGAATAGAAGTGATGATACTTGGGATCTTTAGCTCATTCCTGACTTTAAGGGAAATGCTCTTACTTTTCATCTTTAAGTATAAAATAGGATATAAGTTTTTGTAGATACCCTTTATCAGGCTTAAGCATTGCTTTTCTATTTTTTGTTTGCTAGATTTTATTTTCACATGAATGAGTCTTACATTTTATGAATGCTGAATGGTTTTTCCATATCAATATGATCACTTTTTTTCTATTTTAATCTATTAATGTGGTGAATTACATTGGTATATTTTCTAATATTAAACTGTTCTTGTTATAGTCTTCCCTTTGTCATGATAGGTTCTTTTTGCTCTTTATCATATATATTTGCTGTATGAAATTTAGCATTTGATTTTAAGATCAATGCATCCATTTTTATTTGTGCTATTGGCCTATAATTCTACTTTTATATTGTCTGTGATAGGCTGAAAATGGCCCCTCAAAAAAATATCCATGCCATAATCCCTGAACCTGTGAATAACCTTATATAGCAAAACAAACAAACAAACAATGTTTGCAGATGTCATTATGTAAGAATCTTGAGATGGGAAGATTATCTGCCTGGGTCCTTAATATAATCATTTGTATCCTTATAAGAGGGGGATTACACACACACACAGAGAAGGTGATGTGAGGATGTAGCAGAGAGAGATCTGAAGATACTGTCCCTGAAGATTGGATTGACGTGGCCACAAGCCAAAGAATGCTGGTAGCCATCAGAAGCTGACTGCCAGAAGAGGCAAAGAACTGATTTCCTCTAGAGCCTCTTGAATGAGCGTGGCCCTGTTGATACCTTGATTTTGGCCCATTGATACTGAATTTGAATTCAGACTTCTGGTCTTCAGAACTGTGAGAGAATATATTTCTGTTGTTTTAGACTACCAGTTTGTGGTAATTTGTTACAGCAGCCATAGGAAACGAATTACTGCCCTTTTCTGATTTTGCCATTAAAATCTTTCTAGTCTTATAAATTGCACTGGGGACCTTACCTTTTTTTTTTTTTCCCCCCTTTCTATAATAGTTTGAAAAAGTTTGGGATTATCTGTTTTTTCAGTGTTCGGTAGGAGTCAAATGTAAAACCATTTAGACCTCATTTTTTTTTTTCTTTTGTTTTTGTGAGATGATTTTTTTAAAAAAGTTTTCACTGTAGCTTCTTCCTCTTCTCTCTGTCCTCCTCTTTCCCTCCCTTCTGCCTTTCCCCTGAGCTTATCCCTTCCTTATTAACAATTTTGTGATTGCCTTCATGCAGTATCTGGGCTCTCCAATCCAGAACCCGGTCTTTAGGAGTGAGCTGGGATCTTGTTTCCATCTTGATATTTAGTCATCTTGCAAATTAATATATTAGTGGTATTTTAAATTAATGATCTTGCAAATTCATACATACAAACCAAGATCATGGTTGGCTTTGTTCAGCGTCTTGTTATAAGACTGTGTCCCACTTTTCTGAACCCACAGCTATGTGTAATCTGTAGGTTGAGGCAGCTTTCTATAGCATTTTCCAGCTCCTTTTATTAGTGAAGAAGGACCTGGGCATCAATAAGTAAACCTGACTCCAGATTTTCATTTTATATAGGGCACATTTAGTTCTTTTATCCCAAAAGAGCTATGCTCTCAGCTATTGGTGCCTGCTTTTTGGCTGGGGGCACAGTGGCCCCGAGGCTTCAGCTCTGCTTATCTGCCATCATTTCTCTTTTGTTTTAATTTAACTTAATTTAATTTATTTATTTCTATTTTTCCATAAGCTAAAATTCTGGAAGCAGAAACAAAAATCTTTCTGTACAAGCAATGTCTATTTTAGCTGAAAGATGTTAAAAGTAAGATTTATATCATGACATAAGACAAACCAATATACAGAAATAAAAGTAGAGTTTAAGGAAAGAGGTGTAAAGGTTTAAGTTTAGGTAGAGTGGTAGAGATCACTATAATTTTTAATTCTCTATAATTTCTCTGAGGTTTTAAGTATAAATTAAAATTGCATTTTTTGGCAATTGTGTGTTTTGTTTTGATAAACAGTGCAGATACCCCAAATTTTCAGTAATATTGACTGCATGGCAAAACAATAAATGATTATATTTTCAACTTAATTGTCTTTCATTTTCTGTCTTTTAAAAGACTAGGTTACTTTTCTGTGCTGTGCAGCCTCCCACCCCACAACTCCTGCCCAGAGCAGAGGAATCAGCCGTTTTATCAGAAACTTGAAGCTCTCTGTGGATCTGGTTCATACTTTGTACTTAGGCGAATATTAATCTCTGAGGCGAATATTAATCTCTGAACATAGCTGACAGTATTCAGATCACAGTGTAATAGGTATAGTATATTTGAAGTGCCTCCCAGTTTAGATTATTTTATCAGTAAGCTGGCTTCTTTTTTCCTTTTTGCCATGAAAGCAACAGATGGGTTAAGGGAAGCCTGGAGATCATTAGTCCAAGACTGAGGGTTCTTGGGGAGAGTGTCAGGTATACAGAAAAGGGAAGTCTAGGAAGAGCCTGCCCCTTCTATTTCCGTATATTATGAGGAAGGAGAAAGACAGAGGTAAGGCTAGTAGGTGATCAGAGGTATGTTCTAGTCTATTCTTTCTAGGCTTTGCTCAGGATGAGGATACATATTGGTTCAGTCAAAGGGCAGCTCTTACCCTTCTTATTATTTGAGGTTCTCGGAAGCGATCATCCTTCTGGATGCCCTGCCAGCATTAGCTTTCCAGAACTATCGTTAGTACCAGGATAGTTCTGGAAAGCATGGAGGACACAAAAGTAGCTGCATGTCCCTGTCGTGACACTCCCCCGATGGTGAGGGATGAGGGATGAGATCACTTTGCAGAAGAGACTGCAGTACAGGTAGCTTGGGCCATGGCTGAATGGAGGATTGTTCTGAGACTAAGAGGAACCAGCAGTGCCTTGGGAGCTGAAGTGAGATCAAGTCAACAGTGGAGCACAGTCCTGTCTAAATAGAGTAGTACCAGACTGTGAGTTAGATGAGCTGCAGATTTCAGCAGCAGAAGCCCCATGGGACACCCAGATACCTTCTTGGAAAACAGCAGGGAAAGGTGAAGTAATATCAGACATAGAGAATTTATCCAAAGGAGCTATTTAGCAGACAAAAATTTAGTAGGTGGCTTTAAAAGAAATCTGGCTAGTATGCTGTTGAAGAAAAATCAGATCAAAAATAGAGAAATAAACAAGTTTCTCTGTGAGTAATTTTTCAAAGCCGCAACAATAGCCACCTAAGACTTGGAGATGTTCCAAGTTAAAGTTTCTTCTGTACTGCTGCTGTCTCCTGAGGGACTTAGGGATGACACCATTGAACTCTCTTGTATCAGCTTACAAATATGACTGTAGCTAGAGATGCCATGCTTGTGGTTCATGAGGAATCTGGGAAAGTCTTGCTGCTTGTCTTGGGGTATCAGATGAAGGAAATTTTCTGATATTTGTTTTGTAATCTAGAAGCCTATTATATAGAAATTACATTGATCCCTTAATTGCTTAGGGCAGCGGTCCCCAACCTCTTTGGTACCAGGGACCATTTTCGTGGAAGAAAACTTTTCCACGCACGGGGGCGGGGGGGATGGTTCAGGCAGTAATGCGAGTGATGGGGAGCAGCAGATGAAGCTTCGCTCACTCTCCCGCCGCTCACCTCCTGCTGTGCGACCCGGTTACTAACAGGTCGCGGACGGCTTGGGGACCCCTATCTTAGAGGGTTAAGGTTTTTCAAGTGTGTTCCCTAAGCCAGGGGTCCCAACCCCCAGGTCCGTGGCCTGTTAGGAATCAGGCCGCACAGCAGAAAGTGAGCGATGGGCGAGCGAGCGAAGCTACATCTGCCGCTCCACATCGCTCCCCATCGCTCGCATTACCGCCTGAACCATCCCCCCCCGCCCCTGCCCTGTCAGTGGAAAAATTGTCTTCCATAAACCGGTCCCTGGTGCCGAAAAGGGGATCGCTGCTCTAGGATATGCGCTGGTACTTCAACTTTCCAAATCCACCATGATAGTGCTGGGGAAGGGCTTGTAGGTTAGTAGCCCACAGTGCTGCTGAATTCTGCCTTTTGAGGGACAGAAACACCATAGATCTGATGATGGGAACACTAGGTTAATGCTGTAGTTGACCTTTCTGGATTTCTAAGCCTTTTGCAAATCTCTGCATTCTTCATTTTTTCCAAACACAGCCTGGGCCAGGGGAGAGGAAGCATCAGGGATTTATGGTGTGACTGTATTCCTTTTGTAGCATTTATCACAGTTGTAAGTAAACAGTATTTGTGCAATTATTTGCTTATTGTCTCCCCCACTATACTGTAAACTCCACAGCAAAATCTATGGCTGCTGAGCTGTATTCACCAGCTCTTAGCATAGTGCCTGGCATACACTAGGCATTTAGTGAATATTGTATGAGTGAATAAATAATTAATGAATTAATGTTAATAGTTATTTGTCCATCTATAAATAAATGGGAATTTTATGGTCTGAATTAATTTTATGGTAAATTACAGCTTCATCCAAGTTTATCTTCTAATACTAAATGTAGTATTAATCATTTAGTAGACTATACGAGATACATTATATTCAGTGGTGTGCTGATAAATGTTAACAACAGGCTCTCTGTAAGAAAAAGCCCTGATCTGTGGCATTTTCCAACTTTCATATTCTAAAAACATTCACCATGGCTACTTTCAAGTAATCCAGGTTACTTCATCGAATGCAGAGCTGAGAAGAAATGTGCACAACCAGTTCTTAGGACTCAGTGAAAGCTGGGTCCAGAACAACACTGAAGCACATTTATATGCCAGTTTTAGTAATGCATTGTTCTCCACATACAAAGATTCTCCTGGTGACACATTCAGTAGAACATGTACTTTAAAAAGATTTGAATTAGTTAGGAAATGATATCAACTACAAACGATAAAACTTAAAAAGTTTCTGTAGCTCAACATAATAGAAGTTTATTTCTCACCAATGTGAAGTCCACACTGGTGTGGCTGATTATCAGAGGGCTCCTTTCCAAGTACTCATGCAGATTCCCAGGTTCCTTTTTTTTTTTGTGGTTCCTTTATCCCCCAGGGTCTTGAATGAAGAGCATGACAGTAGCATATGAGAGTTTTTAATGGTCATGGAAATGGCACACATCATTTCGCTTATAATCCATTGGCCAGAACACAGTCGTATGATCATGGCCATCTCTAACTACAAGGGAAATTGGGAAATGTAGTTTTCTAAGAGAAAAAGGAAGTAAGTTTAATAGCTAGCTAGCATCTTCCACAGTTTTCTAGTCATGTGATAGGGTTAAACTGATCAATTTACACTCTTTTCTGACAAATGCACACATTTATAAGCATTGTTGGTTAGCAATAGAGTGTAGTCTGATTAGACTGGAGTCTAGTAAATTCTTTTATTCTGTGCAGAGTTAGCTGGTCTTATGAGCTTTGTCTGTGGTCTCATTAGCACCAGCCTCTAACCAGTAATCCTTCCCTTCTCTGAATTACTCTATTATTTATTATCCCTATTTAGATGAAAATCAGAGTTTTCAGAGCTTTAAACTCCTTTTAGTTACTGTATGCACTTAACATAATTTTGTTTTTGACTATGCAGTTTAGCTATTACATTTACCATTTTTATGGTTTTAAAGAGATATTCCTATTTTCCTTAGTGTTTTTTTTTTTCCTTTTTAACCCCAACAAGGATGTCTGTGGAATGGAACATACGATAATAAGTGACAAATTTGGGTCACTAGTGTTCCATCTCTTATATTACTGTATTACTTTGAAAATATTGGCATTTTTTGTTTGTGGACCATTTTTTAAAAAAAAATAATTTATTTTTGGCTGTGTTGGGTCTTTGTTGTTGTACACGGGCTTTCTCTAGTTGCAGAGAGCGGGGGCTACTCTTCGTTGTGGTGTGTGGGCTTCTCATTGCGGTGGTTTCTCTTGTTGTGGAGCACAAGCTCTAGGCGCGCGGGCTTCAGTAGTTGTGGCTCGCGGGCTGTAGAGCATAGGCTCAGTAGTTGTGGCACGTGGGCTTAGTTGCTCCACACATGTGGGATCTTCCCGGACCAGGGCTTGAACCTGTGTCCCCTGCATTGACAGGTGGATTCTTAACCACTGTGCCACCAGGGAAGCCCTGTGGACCAATTTTTTTAAGTCCTTATTGAATTTGTTACAATATTGCTTCTGTTTTATGTTTTGGTTTTTTGGCCATGAGGCATGTGGGATCTTAGCTCCCCGACCAGGGATCAAACCCACACCCCCTGCACTGGAAGGCGAAGTCCTAACCACTGGACCACCAGGGAAGTCCCAAATATTGGCATATTTAGAACTGAAAGTAATAATATCTTATAATTTTGAATCCTCTATGTCTTTGTATTCTTAGGGCCTAGATGTTTTTTGATAAATGATGACCAGCCAAACTAATAGGCTCTAACCTATTAGAGGTAACCTATTAGAGGTTATTAGAGGTAACCTATTAGAGGTAACCTATCACCTGTAAATGGTGATTTGCAGGCATGTATATTTCTAAGATATTTTTAACAGCATTCATCATAAGATACATTTGCTGGTTAACTTAATTGGTTAAAGTGTTCCATTAACAAAAGTCCTGCTATTTTATTCCCAAATTAGTTAAATTTTTTTCTACGGACACAGACTTTACCTCTAATAGATGTTAGTTATTTCACAGCCAATTAGTGAAAAGTCATCTCATAGCATGTGTATGTGTTTGTAAGGCATCCTGCAGTATCATCAATTTACAAGTTGCAATGTGTGTAAAGGGTTTCAACTGAAAGTGTCAGTCCCTGTACTAATTTAAGTGAGTGAATTTAGGCTTCCTAAGCTTTAAAGATTAATAAGCTCTTAATCCAAGAGTAGGAGGAGATAGTAAGAGAAGGGTAATTTGTTGTTAGGATATAAGGATTACTAGAAGCCAGCAGTTTAGGAGGGAACATAGGATCTAGTCCAAAAAAGAGGCTATGTGGATATAGCCCAGAGAGAATGGGAAGGGTATTAATACATAGAGAGTCAGACATCATCTTTCACACCTTACAGTCATTTATCTTATATTAATATCTATTGGGTGTCAACAGATGAGGAAGATATTTAGTGCGCCTTTCACTTTTAAAAGAGATCTGCAATACCTACAATTGCCACAAGATGGCATTGAAAGGCTGAAGATCTTGGTTGAAATTTGATTTTTGAGACGATTGATGAGTTAGATATATTTATATTTTGTATGTATTCAAACCAAAAGAAATTTGAACTATGATGTATTTTTTAAAAATCTGAGTGAGATTTTGGTATTTTAATATGAAAAATACTTTCTTATTTACTTTTAAAAATAAGATAGTCACAAAAGTTGATGTTATTGCTGACTAATTCTTTTGGAAATGGATGAAACATAAATCTTAGTGTAATAGTATAAAAAATTTTATTATAATACATCCCCCAGAAAGACTTCAAAAGAATTCAAGTTAACAAACATTTAGAAGGTCTTACTGTTCTATAATTTATAAGGTCTTATTATGCAAATAGAAGATATAAACCTTGCCCCCAGTAAGCTTTCAATTGAGTTGGAGAAAAGAGAAATGTATATACAATTTGAAGAGAGAACAAAATAAAAAAATGATCAAGTACAGTGTTGTATGATATAAACTATACAAATAATGTGAACTGGGAATAATGAGAAGTTAAGCAAAAATTTTAAATGGTATTTTACAAAAGCATTCTTGTATCAGTTGAAAATACCATGTTGACGTTTTCTTTTACTGCAATTATCTATCTTATAATTTATTTAAACTATGAGGAAATGTTTAGCAATCTGGAGAGCTGTGTAAGATTCAATATTTGACATAAAACATAAAAAACACTTGAAATATTAACTTACCTTTTATTTCATGAATGTATGATTTTTTTTCTAATTGAAAAATATTTTTCAGAAGAAGGCGAAGGTTTTCTGGTCAAACAGATGTTAGTTTTAATATTCTTAGATTCCTGGAGTCTGAAAAACATATCTATTAAAAAATCAAGTGTAGAATGGTGGTTACCAGGGGATGGGGGGAGGGAGAAAAGGGGATTTGCTGTTTAATGGATATAGACTTTGAATTTTGCAAGATGAACATTTTGTAGATCTGTTTCACAGCAATGTGAATATACTTAATACTACTGAACTGTGCACTTAAAAATGGTTAAAATGGTACATTTTATGTTAAGTGTCCTACTAAAGTTATGAGCAATTAATAGGTTTCTACTGAGGATCAGCAATGTTCCTAGCTTTATTTTAGTCATTAGGAGCTACTCAAAAGAAATAAAAGCCCCTTCAAGAAACTGTAATATAGTTGGTGATAGAAGATTAACCTAATATTAGTAGGTAATCTATTGAAGTCCAACATATACCAGGCATTGTGCCAGACATTTTATATAAATTATTTCAATCCTCAAAACAATATAAGGGAATGAATATTATTATACCTATTTCTCTATTTTATCATTAAGGAAACTAAGTTTTATAGCTATGAAGGTTCAGTACCTTGTTGAAGGTTGCCAATTTTCCAGTCTTGCAGTTGGTATTTAAACCCAAGTTTTTCTAACCTCAAACTCCATTTTCTGTCTATTATACTATGCCCCTAATTTAAATAAAAAGCAATTAAAGAATACAAATAAACAACTAGTAATTTCACATTCTAGTTTGGTGTTTCTACTGCCAGTAAATATTGTCAATTTTGTCTGTTGACAAAATTAAAAGATATGTGATTTAATTAACAATAGCAGTTAATCAGGATTACATTTTAACTTCAGAAAGGATAACCATGTACTTTTTTTGTTAGCTTGAGTTGTTGTCTCTATTTTTATTTGCTTTTAACTTTTGGAAACACTAATTTCTTTTCCCTGTATATTCGTGTGCAGGTTATGTGGGTATGTAATTTGTGCCGAAAACAACAAGAAATCCTCACTAAATCAGGAGCATGGTTTTATAATAGTGGATCTAATACACCACAGCAACCTGATCAAAAGGTTCTCCGAGGACTGCGGAATGAGGAGGCGCCTCAGGAGAAGAAAGCAAAACTGCATGAGCAGGCCCAGTTCCAAGGACCCTCAGGTGACTTATCTGTACCTGCAGTGGAGAAAAGTCGATCTCATGGCCTCACAAGACAGGATTCTATTAAAAATGGGTCAGGAGTGAAGCACCAAATTGCCAGTGACGTAGCTTCAGACAGGTAAACATTTTGCTTAATCTTTAGGTAAACATTATTTTTAATCTTCATTCCAAACAGAAATAAAAATACATGAAATGTTTAGGCAACAAATGTGTTGTCTAAATATAATTTAAATGTCCATATGTTTTATAGAAATGCTGAAAGTGATGTTCAGGACTTGAGCTATTATAGGTTTGAACAGTCTTAAGTTTGATGTGGGAGTGCCAGGTTTTTCCAGAATAAAGAAGTGAAATGAAACAGGGAACCTAGATAGGAGGTTATGGTCACAGGAAAGACAAACTGGCATAAGAGCAAGGGGAATGAAGAAGAGATGTTTTTTTTAAAGACACTTTGGAGAGGTTCTATTGATGGGACTAACTGGAAGAGGAATTAAGAGAATGGGGAAGATTAAGGATGTCTCCAAAGGTTCTACCTCGGGTTGACGGATGAAGTGGTCTTCCAAGCAGGTAAATATTGATGGAAGAGTTTCGTGAGTTTGATTTTCCATGGGCTAACTCTGTTATTTACTCTTTTGGCTCAGGTCTGTGGGCTTCTCCATGTTCAAAGGGTTAGACTTTTTAAAACAGTGTTTATGGTTCTTAGAGTTCCTACTTTTGGAAGGGGGAGAATGAAAAGTTTTCTTGGGAAGATTATTTTTCTATACTACATTCCTCTGTTTAAATTGAAAATTAAAAACAAAATCTGGTTTACACTATGTTTGTTATCTAGAATTGGCAGATACGTTTACATGTGAACAAGTAGAAAGTCATGCATTCTGTGGAAAAACAGATCTAAACTGTACTTATAGGATGGTGGGTTCTGAGCGTTATCAAACGCAAGTCTGTGTGCCTGACGCACAGTGAGACCAAAAAATACCAAAACATCAGAGTTTGGAGCAGAGAAAGGTATATTGCAGGGCCATGCAAGGAGATGGGCGGCTCAGGCCCCCCAAACCCCGAACTCCCCGTAAGCTTTCAGCAAAACCCTTTTATAGGAAATGTGAGGGAGGGGTGTAGTTAGTTGTCAAACTTCTTGGTGTCAGAACCTTTGTTCTTGAGGTCAGGTCATGGTCACATAACGATGTTCCTGTAAACCTCCACCAAAATGAATGTTCTTCCCTGTTCTGACAAGAAAGGGCAAGGTCCCAATGCTCCAGTTTCCCCCTCCAGGGTCCAGGCCCTGGCTAAGAGGAGGGGGTCCCTGCGCGGGCCGTTACCCGGCCTGGGAGCGTTCGTCCAGCACCCAGTCTGGGTCCTCCTGCCAGTGCCCAGGCCCGGCTGAAGAGGCAGATCTCAGCTGGTGGTGCCCTCAGGGCCGGGTTATCAGACCCTGCCCAGCCATCATCACTGAGGGAGCCAAGTGCCCAGGACCCAGCTGGCCCTCAGGCTTTTCACTTTAACTGGAGCGAATCACTTGTAGCAAATACCCGTCAGGTGAATTCCCAGCTCACAACAATTGTCCTTCTTTGAGAAGAGCCTCAACCGCAGAGGTGGACCTGAACTAATGATGTGCAGTGTTCTTGCAACTTACCCCTGACATCCGGCCGCCTCTTAGGGGGGTAGACAACTGATCTAAGCTGTACCAATTTTCAAAACTTGAATGGACAGACTGAAGCTGATTGAAGCTGTTACCTTAGTGGCAGTGTCCGTATACTCCAGGTGCTGAGGCCTCCGTTGACTGGGACCCATGGAGACTGCCGCCGCCATTAGGTCAAGGCCTGGGCCCAGCCAGTGGGCGGCCATGGCAAAGGCTCTGGAGCTTTGCAGGACACAGCCCTCAGCCTGTCCTGGGCCCCCCAGCTCACCCACCAGCCCGGAGGCCGGAGGGCCTCGAGCCCTGGAGGGGCTGGGAAGAAGGCCACGATCCACCGCTCACGGCAATTTCTGCCCAGAGGATCGCTGCGAGGCTGACTGCTGGTAGAGCGGGACCTCTAACCACTGTTCTAAGGGCCTCGTGCTAACGGCCATGCGCTGGCCAGGTATTAAGGGTGGGATGCTAAGGGCTGCCCGCCCGCCCCGCCCCTATTACAATTTGAAGGCGAAGAACAAATCTCTCCTTTAAAGTTAACATCAGATTTTGCTCAACACGAGTCCCTTAGTAACAAAAGTTGAGTTAGGTTTTGTGATGTAGACCCTCCTCCAACTTGAGGGCAACTGACCCCCGCCCATTTACACAGCGACAGCCCTTACCTGCCTTTCTGCGGAGCCTGGGCTCTGGCTGCTGGCCTGAGGTCCGGCGCTGGGCGTGGTGGTGCTGCCCTCCAGCCGCTGTGGGCCACTTGATCAGGCTTCCCTGGCCCAACACCCTGCCAGGTGCTGGGGATGGAAAAGCTCAAGCCCCAAACCCAAACGAGGGGAGTGTTGGCCAAGAACTGGAGGGCTGTGAGCCTTCAGGTATGCAGGGTTGGGGGAGGGGCTCAGCTGAGCCCGAAGAACCCGAGCGAGGCCAGCTACCGACTGGACCGCACCCCTGCGTCCGTGCCCCACCCCACACCATAGTCCCAGCCTCTCCTGTGCGCGACTTGGTGCGAGGCACACCCGCTCCTATTACGTGAGCACTCAGTTATAACAGGTAAGGTAACTGGGAGTCACTTTAGAGGGTGGCTAAAGCCATCACTCTGGTGTGTTGCTGTGTCTTGGGAGAATAATACAATGATGGCTGTGCCAGATCTTTTGAAAACTAGCAAAAGTGAAACAATGTAATCCTACCTTTGGGCAAAACAGTTGGTGATTTCATGGCTGGCGTGCTATGAACTCGTCTCAGGGCAAAATCTCAGGAACCCAGGAATTTTAAGGTTAGAGGACCATCTTAGATTGAGGACCACCTTAAGCACACAAAGATTTGAGAGCAGGCAGTTTATATGGAAGGCAATCCCAGGCACTACCTGTAGGGAAGTGGGAAATGATCCAGTTAAGAGAAAGAATACAATATTGGATGCATTCAAGAACAGGTAACCTCTTTTAGCAGCTGTGTCTTAATCTTACTGGGACTTTTGGGAGACCGGGTATTATGACCTCAAAGTTATCCCATATAATGGGCAAGGAGGCTGGGGGTATTTATCCATAAGTTTCCTTTGCTATTGGTCTAGGGCTGTTCCTGGGGTTGTTAACTCTCTAGAACTCATTGCTCAAGCATGCTCCTGTGCCAGAGAAAGCACTCAGGCAGAATATTAAAAATACAGTAAGAAAACATTACTATCTGGGGAACAGTGAAGGATACGGCAACGTGGGTTGAGACAGAAATCAAGAAAACTTGTAAAATGGCAAGTGAAATGGTCAAGGTATATGAGCTTGGGTGAAAAAAATAGATGATAACCAATGGAGATAGGATTTTAAATGAATGAATGATAATAAAATGGATAATGGGAGCAGACTCCTGCAAAAACTAGATAGCTGCATGAGATAGTTTCCTTTGGACTTTAGAGAGGTTGGTTTGGGAAGAAAAAAGGAAATACTAAAACACTGGGTCACATAATCGATTAGTAAGTTTTGGAGTGCATGTTGTCAGGAGGTTACGGATGTTAAAAATAAATCCAACAAATTTACGACTAATTAATTCATCATTGTAGGGAAGCTAGAAGCATATCTCTAATCTTTGAAGAAGGTGGTAATAAGAACAAATATATTTCTTTCAATATTATCTCTTAATGCTTCTTTCAGTGACAAACTACTAGCCTGAATAAACAGTAGAATCTGACCCATTATGGGGAAGCAAGGTGTAGTAGTTCCTTTTTTTCTTTTGCCTGGTGCCTTTGACAGCTATAACTAGTAAATGCACACTTTAATGACTCAGTGTATCCTGTAATTATATCCTTGCTTTCTGAACCTCATACAAGTCAGACCAATAGCTTCTTTTGTTAATAAGAATTACTTTTAGTCAGGGAAGAAGTTAGAGTTTAATATCAGATTTGGTAGTTATGCCTAGAAAATGGAATTGGTTATAATTTGTATAAAGTTTTATTTGGAAAGTACTTTCCCTTCAAGAGTAATATAATTCCCCTTATCAACAGCAAGAAAGAGCCTATGGTTTGTTATTTTTTAAATGCAGATTCTGTATTAATTTATTAGGCATGTATCTTTGAACCTTTTGAATTCTTTCCCCTAGAGCAAGGGATCAGCAAATTACATCCCTGGCACCAAATCTGTGCCATCTGTCTTTTGTAAACAGAGTTTTATTGGAACACAGTCACATCTATTAGTTTACTTATTATCTATGGCTGCTTTCAGCTACTATTGTAGTTATAAGAGTTGAGTAGCTGCAAGAGACCATGTTATATGGCCTTCATAGCCTAAAATATTTACTTTATGACCCTTTACAAAAAAAGTTTGCCTTTTCTTGCCCAAGAGAGTAAGTAGTTAGTTCTCTAAGTGGTGTTGAAATTTCTCCTTTCTTTGCTCATTTTCTTTTGTTACTATTTAAATTACTTCAGTTAAGCCTGTTTTCTTGTTAGCCTTACCTCCCGCTCCTCTCTCTCTCTCTCTCTCTCTCTCTCTCTCTGTCCCTGTCTCTCTCTCTCTCCCCATGTTTTTCTCCTTTCTTACCACAGTGGGTCTTTCAGCAGTATTTGACTTGGACAGTAAAATGGAGGATCTCACAAAAAATATAACTCCAGTTTAAAGTATTCTTAGTAATTTGTTCTTCAATACCATTCAGAAACCAGTGGCCTCAAAAAGAGAAACTTTGGTTTAATTAAATTTAAATCTATGGACCTAGAAGTATGTTTGAGAGAAAAGTGTGTTACATTTCCTTCTTTCTAGGAGCTTTAGTTTAATCTTTAACTATATACTGCAGTGGTTTTGACCTGTTTTATGACTTTTTACTTCTCTCACAGATCTTAGCACGGTGCTTTACACATAGACCTTTAGTATTTACTGAGTGAATGAATACCAAGTTGGCTCTAGACCTTAGCTTTGAGTTAATGAGTATTTACTTAATTCATTTATTCATAAAAATGGCAAATGTTTATTATCAACTTAGGTACAAAATATTGTTAGAGATTTTCAAATATATTTTTTTAAATTTCAAAATACGTATTGAAATAACCACTTTTTTTGTTATGTGCAGTTTGTTTACCCTCTCCCTTACTATTTCCCCCAGGAGTGCCCAGTGTTTTCTCAGTCTTTAATTTACATCCATATAACCTGACGATCTTATTAAAATATAGATTTGAATTTGATAGGTCTGAGGTAGTACCCAAGAATCTGTGTTTCTAACAAGCTCCCAAGTGATGCCAATACTACTTACTAGTGGAGACCAGTAGCAAAGCACAAAGGCATCTAGAGATATATTAGGGAGGGAAACACCAGTGTCCTTTAATAGCTCAGTGGCAGTTGTCCTTTGTAGCTCTGTCACTAAGAGGCATAACACTTAGTGGACCTTTGTGGTTCTTAGAGGCAACATTGTTCCACATTTGAGTATATTGTTTTGACACATTTACTGAGTGGGGCACAGGTTGACCACATTCATGTAGGTGTAAGTATCTGACTCCTTTATTATGACATCTTGGGTTGTTGTGCCTGAGCATTTACTTATTTAAATATATTTTATTTTTTATAAATTATTTATTTTCCCTTTTATTATAGAGTTAGGAACATATATGTGTCTTAAAAATTATGTAAATTCTTAGGACATTTTTTTCTCTGGATTTCCTTTTCAGGGTAGTAAAGGGGATGTTACAAAGAATTTGTTTTACAAAGAGGCTTTGGCGTGGAAGAGGGTTGTGAACCACTGGGTTAGAGGATCTAAGATGGGATTTAGAGGAGGGTGGGTGAAATAGCCATTTTTAAAACAATATTATTTTGTTAAAAAATTACAGAAAAACCAAAGTAAAACTGTTTTAGAACATTGAGTTGATGTTTTATACATTTGGAATTATTTAAAAGTTGGATGCTCATATTTTCCATAGTTGAAAATTAGTGAAATTTAGGAAACAGCTAATTGTTTTTTCTTTTATGTAACATTTTACTATTTATTTATTTAGTACTTCCTGGAATGTTGGGAGAAGTTAAAAAGTAAGAAATATTATTGCTAATTTGTATGGTGGAAGAGATACAAAAACTGGAAGTTAGAAGATATAGGTCCTGTTCTAACTTCTTCCCTTTACTGTTAGCATTTGTAGATGTATATCTTTGTGTTCACTTTTCTCATCTCTGAAATAGGAAAGGCATTCTCCAAGATCTTGAAAAGACCTCCAGGTCTAAAATTATTTGTTATGTTGTATTTTATGGTCTTCTGCCATGGTATAAACTTGGAAGCATTCTCTTCCATTTTTTCTTCCTCTCCTATAATTGATAGTATTGTGTTCAATTAGTAGAGGATTGTATTCATTCATATTAAACTCATTATTATAATCAGTTTATTCAACAAATATTTATCGAATTTCAGTATAGATATTACTTGTTACCACATGGTCAAATAATTTCACCATGATTCATATTTAAAATTGAATATATTGGCAATATTAGGTTAAATCTTCACTAAGAACATTTTCACTGTGATCTTGTAATTGTATTACTATGTAATATTTCTTACTCTATTTTCCCTACTTCCTTATTCTATTGTGAAACAAAAGTTTAAAAGTGATAGGAAAAAGTAACATAGTTACCTGCTGTTAATGGACTATGAAGCATTTTTAAGAAGCATCACTACAAACAATCAATATTTTATAGGCATTACAGATTCTTAAGTATTTACTTCTGCATTTTACTGCTTAAATAATGACACAATGAAAGTACTGAGAGACTACATTATGATTTTGTCTGGAATTTTAATTAGACAAGAGTGGAAAACAAAAAAGTCATGTGACTAAATTACATCTCAGTGCATTTTGTTAGATGGTGAAAAATGCTACCAGGTGTAAGTGATGACAAGAGAGTAATACAATATAAATCGATTATCTTAGATCTAAAGTGTAAAGTTTTAAAGCAAGTTAAAACTTGTATAATGAATAGTTAACAGTTTGGTAATAACCATCATTTCTTTATTGTCTGTTACTGTTGATCATCCAAGTATCTTTGTGAGCATTTGATTATTTTAAAGTAAAAGTAATAATTAAAATATATGTTTAAGACTTCTGCTATATATATAGATGGAATAATAAGGCCTCGATTTACCTTTTTTCCTGAAACAT
Organism: Balaenoptera borealis; assembly: GCF_965194805.1. Lineage (NCBI taxonomy): Eukaryota > Metazoa > Chordata > Mammalia > Artiodactyla > Balaenopteridae > Balaenoptera > Balaenoptera borealis. Next base: position 32,914,771 of record NC_138876.1, on the reverse strand, counting down.
CTGTAAAAATAGACAAACTATTTGAAACAATTGTTTTTAAGAAATTGGGCATCAGGCAACAAAGGAGAATAATACCTGAGAAATGGGAAATAAAGCGAGCCTTATAATTGCCTTAGCATACTGCTTTGAGAGTTTCCAGGATGTTGCAAGGGAGAGGAGTATAGGCAGAGCCCAGAGGTCTTCCTGAGTTGAGGAGACAGTTCTGAGGGTATGGGGAGACCAAGGCAGCTGGAGTTTTCTAGAAAGAGTACCAGAGAGGAGAGAGCTGAACAGCAAGATATCCTGGAGATCTACAGATGGTAATTCTTGTGTATTCAGTGGAGGAATGATTGGGACATGCATGTGAAGAAACTGCTCGAGGCCAGGGAAAGAATCATCCAAAATGATTAGAGAAACACTGGCCTGCATTCACACAGGAACAAGAATAGTGTCTGTTCCCAGCAGCCAGACTAGAAAACCTCAAGATTCCTGGAACTCTGGGTAGAGTATTTTGGAAAGTCTTGCCTCAGCAGTGGGGAATAATCAATGCTAAACTGGGTACTGCTCTCAGACAGAATAACAAATCAAAAAAACAAGACCTGAAAGGATCAGCCTGTTTCCAAGTAACTTAATTGCCTCCCAGAACAAAGTTCAAGAAGATTTATAGGAATACAAAAATATCCAGCACCCAACAAAATTAAAGTCACAATGTTTGGCATTCAGTCAAAAATAACCAGGCAAAACAGCAGGAAAGCACAATCAATAGTGAGAAAGTAATCAGACACTGGACACCAATCCAGAAGTGACACAGATATTAGAATGAGCAGGCAAGAACATTAAAAAAGTTACTATAATTGTATTCCATATAATTTTAAAAGTTAAGTAGAAATATGTAATATATGAAAATAAATGCTAAAATGATCTAATGCTAAAATGAGATGAGAATTATAATATTGGAAATGAAAAATGCACTTGATGGGGATAATGGAATTTGAGGTATTGAAGAAGAAAAGATTAGTGGATTTGAAGACAAACCAATAGAAATGATCCAAATTGAAACACAGAATAAAAAAATGAATAAAATAATTTAAAAAGTGAAAGAGAATCATGAACTAAGGGACAATATCAAGCAGTTAATATACACGTCCTGGAAGGGGGAGGAGAGCATGCAGAGTACAAAGAAAAATGTAAAGAAATGATTGCCAGAATTTTTTCAGATTTCATAAAACTACAAATCTTTAGCTCTGAGAAGGTCTACAAACTCCAAACACAAGAAACATGAAGAAAACTACACTAAGGCATATCATAATCCAGTTTCATAAAATAAGTAATAGAGAAGCAATCTTAAAATCAGCCAGAGAAAAAAGACATGTTTATATATAGACATGCTTACAAAGATAAAGATGACAGCAGATTTCTTGTTGGAAACAATGTAAGAGAGATGAGAATGAAGCAAATGTCTTTAAAGTACTAAGAGATTTAAAAACATAAATAAGCCATCAACCAGTATTTTATACCCAGTGAAAATCTTTTAAAAATGAAGGCAAAAATACCTTTTCAGACATACAAATGCTGAAAAAATTCATCACCAGCATAACTGCATTGTAGGAAATGATAAGCAGAGTCCTCTAGGCAGAAGGAAAATTATACCAGATAGATATATGTATCTACACAAGAAATGAAGAACAATGGCAGTGATAAATACATGGGTAAATATATAATCCTTTCTTCTTGTTACTTAAAAATCTTTAGAAGATAATTGTTTAAATAAAAACAATAATAATGTATTTTGGAGTTCATACCATATGTGAAATAAAATATATGACAACAATGGCATAACATTTGGGATGGGAAACATAGAAGTACACTATTGCAAAGCTCTTTCATTATATTTGAAGTGGTGTAGTACTGTTTGAAGAGGGACTATGATAGGTTAAAGATGTGTATTATAAACCCTTAAATGACAAAACAAAGAATTATAGCTAATAGATCAACAAAGGAGATAAAGTGGAATACAAAATATACTCAGTCAAAAGACAGAAAAAGGGAGAAAAGGAAAAAATACGTCAGACAAGTAGAAAACAGAGCAAGATTGATGGACAAACCTAACCATATTGATAATCGTGTTAAATATAATTGTCTAAACACCTCAAGGCACAGATTTTCAGATTGGTAGTAACTGAAAACCGAACAATACACTATCTACAAGAAACAGACTTTAGGGGCTTCCCTGGTGGCGCAGTAGTTAAGAATCTGCCTGCCAATGCAGGGGACATGGGTTCAAGCCCTGGTCCAGGAAGATCCCACATGCCACGGAGCAACTAAGACCGTGTGCCACAACTACTGAGCCTGCGCTCTAGAGCCCACGAGCCACAACTACTGAGCCCACGTGCCACAACTACTGAAGCCCGCACGCCTAGAGCCCGTGCTCTGCAACAACACAAGCCACCGCAATGAGAAGCCCGCACACCACAACAAAGAGTAGCCCCTGCTCGCCACAACTAGAGGAAGCCTGCGTGCAGCAATGAAGCCCCAATGCAGCCAAAAAAAAAAAAAAAAAAAGAAACAGACTTTAAATATAAAGACAGACATAGCTAAAAAAGTAAGAGAATGGAAAAGATATACTGTGCTAAGCCTACTCATAAGCTAGCTATATTCAGATCAAAGTAGATTTCAGTGCAAACAATCTTATTAAGAGTGAAGAATGTTGCATCACAGTAATAAAGAAGTCAGTTAATCAATAGGACATAAAAATCCTAAATATCTGTGTCTATATTAATAGAGGTTCAAAATACATGAAGGAAAAACTGATAAAACTACAAGGAGAAATCAACAAATCCACAATTATGATTGGAGATATCAATACTCTTCTCTCAATAAGTGATAGAATAAGTAGGCAGAAGCTCATCAAAGATATAGTAGACTTGAACAACAGTATCAACCAACCTGACCTAATTGATATTTACAGAACAATCCAGCAAACAACAATTTTGTTACCCCTAACAAATCATTAGGGGTACATAGAATAGTAACCAAGGTAGACTACGTTCTGGCCTTTAAGTAAGTCTCATTAAATTGAAAGGAATTCAAGTAATAAAATATGTCCTCTGATCACAATGAAATTACATTAGAAATCAGTAACAGAAAGACCTTTGGAAAATCCCCCAATATTTGGAAGCTGAATAACACACTTTAAATAACCTGCAGATCAAAGAAGACATCAAAAGAGAACGTAGAAAACATTTTAAACTTTCATTAAAATGAAAACACAACACCAGAATTTGTAGGATGCCACTAAAGCAGTACTTAGGGCACAATTTATAGCACTAACACTGGTATTAGAAAATAAGAAAGTTCTTAAAGCATTGATCTTGGTTAGAGGTCCAAACACTACCTGATTTGAAAACATTATAAGTCTGCAGTAATTAAAACAGTATGGTATTGACATAAAGAAAAATGGATCAAGGAAACAGAATGGAGAGTCTGTAATATGTACCCACTCATATTGACAACTAATTTTCAACAAAGGTACAAAGGCAATTAAACAGAGAAAGGACAGAAAGGAGAAGAAGACTTAAAGCAGGTTGTACTGTAACAATGAATATCCATTTAGAAAATGAAATTTGAAGCTTGCTTTTTTACCATAAAAAAAACCCAAAAATGGATCATAGCTGTAAATATAAAAATTAAAAGTATAAAACTTCTAGAAGAAAATGGTTGTGACCTTGCTTTGGGCTAAAACTATAAAGCTTCCAGGAGGAACCAGAGAAGACTATCTTCGTGACGTAGGCAAGGATTTTGTAGATAAACACAAGAAGTGCTAATCATAAAAGGCAAAAAAAATGACAAAATAGACATCATCAAAATTAAAACTTTGTTCATCAAAGATACTAAGAAAATGTATAACCAAATTATACTTCAAGAAATTTCAGGAGAAAATATTTGCAATACATGTAACTTAAAAAGAATATAAAGAGCCCTTACATTTAAATAATAGAAGTAAAAATAACCCTAAAAAGTGCAAAAGTATTTTCTTCGCAACAGAAATACACAAATGGCTAATAAACAAAAGAAAAATGTCCTATGTCTTTAGTCATTTGGGAGATGCAAAGCAAGATGACCATGAGATACTTTGATGCGCTCACTTGGGAAGCTACAATTAAAAAAAAAAAACAATGAAAAACCTGATATCACTTAACATCTGTGAAGATTTGGAGCAATTGGATCTCTAATACTTTGCTGGTGAGAGTTTAAAACATGTAAAATGGTACAAGCGTTTTGGAAAAGTGTTTGACAGTTTCTTATAAAATTAAATATACACTTGTCTGTGCCCCAGTAATTCTACTTTTAGGTATTTACCTATGAAAAATGGAATCATATGTGTACAAAAATACTTGTGTATTAAGGTTTATCGCAGCTTTGTTCTTAGTAGCCCCCAAATGGAAACTTCCCACATGTCCACCAATCGGGTGAATGGATAAACAAATTTTGGTAAATTCAAATAAAAGTATTGTTCATTAATAAAACTAGAGAACTATTTACACGCACAGAAACACAGATGTCTCAAAACCATTGTGCTGAGTGAGAGAATCTAGACATAAAAGAGTATATAATATACGATTCCATGTATATTAAGGTCAACAGGAGACAAAACAAATCTTTAGTGGAAGAAATCATAACAATGCTTTTGCTGGGGAAACTTCCTGGAGTGATGGAAATGTTCTGTGTCTTGAGAGGGATATGGATTACTAGTTGTATATATTTGTCAATAGCTATTGTAGTGTTACACTTAAGATTTGTATACTTTTTACTGAATGTAAATTATATTTCAATAAAAAATTAAAAGGGAATTATGTGCATAATTGCTACATTAAATTGTTTAAATTAAAAATTTCCCAGTTTTATTGAAATATAATTGACGTACATTGCATTAATTTGTGTGCAACATGATTTGATATATGTATATATTGCAAAACGATTTCCACAATAAGTTTGGTTAACATCCATCACCTCACTTGGTTATACATTTTTTTTCTTGTGATGAGAACCTTTAAGATCTTCTCTCTTATGTTTCCTACATTTTAAGATTGCTAGTTTCATTGAAATTTTATTGGTATTAAATACTTAAGATTTATTGTTAAATTGCATCAGAAGTGGATAATTTTTCTTCATAATCTTTCAACAATGGCTCTTTTTAATAGATTCAGAGATGTCCATATTTATAGAATGCTGATAGTAGACCTAGAATCAAACCAATTATATTTAGAGTTTACTAAGTGTGGATTACATATGATGTACAGACTATGTGGATTGTTTCTATGAGCTCTCCGATGAAACTGTGACATAATTCTTATGAATCTTATTCAAAATGGTTATATGGGGTATGTGGCGAGGGAAAACTAACATGAAGATGAGAGGAGGTAGATAAAGAGATGTAAAGGGAAATAATTTTTAAAGGGAAACGATGTATAGTTAAGAAGGAGATTAGACTGTAAAGAGCCAAGGAACTAGAAAAGGTAAAACTCCGACGGTTGCCTTAGGAGAAAAAGAATCTTAATAACGTGGAAGCAAGTGGCCTTATAACCTTTATTCCTAGATATTTCTTGTATAATTTTTAGAATATCAGATGAAACAACAAGGCAACAAAGATGACTAGATATTGGGTGGGACTTCCAGTAATTTATGCACATTCAATAAATGGTTGGTGCAGATGCTGAATGAGTGCAAACTGTAATACTAATGCCTTTGACGTGACCAGTGTCATTTCTGTAGCATCTTTGTCTTTTATTGGCAGAACAATCAATCAGTAGACATGAAGATATATAATGGCATTTTCTCATATAGCGAACACTGAAGAGATGTCTTTATTTTTAAGAATATGATATGAGTACCTGAAGACAAAGTATGACTTCTTTTTAAAAGGATGTTTAACATATTATGAGAATTGGTTTGACTGTGTAGAAGTCAGATAGGCTGTTCACTCAGAATAAGTAATTTTAATAGTTTTAACGTCAATATTTAGGTGAAAAAAGAGAGTATTCCTATTTTCAATTGAATTAAGCTTGAACCATTGTCAAGTTTCTTTCATTTAAGTGACCTATAAATAGAATTGCAATACATGCCAGTTTGCCCAGGACAGTCCAGTTTACACCTGCTCTCCTGGCAGCCTGCATAGGTTGGCATTTGTCCTGGATTTTTTTATGTGAAAGATTTTATTAAGCATTGCATTATAAGCTGGATGGAGTTTGATAGGTCTCCGCCTGGTACTTATAGCTTCTGACGTGACTTCATTCTGTGTGGGATTCATGTGCAGTGAACAGAATTCTCATCTGAAATACAGCCAGCAATAATCTATCTTTTCCCCAACTTTTCGGACAGAAGGTAACGAACATTTCTCTTTTAAGGACAGGATGCAGAGTGCTTGCTGACAAAATGAAGTGTGATTGAAAGGTCTCTGGTGGTGGTGTGAGAGGTATTTGACATTGCTGCCCCACTTACCCTTTGGTGTATAGGCCAGCTTTGTCATGACTCATTCTTTAGCATTTGAGATGCAGGAATCAAGGTTTGTGTGAGACTTTGGAAAATTTAGATAGGTGCATATGAAATATGTGCAAGAAATAGAGGCTGAACAATCTTGTAGAATGTGTGGAAAGTAGTCTGGATGTTTTTTCTACAGTGGTATTGTCATTTATTGCATAGTGTAAACATACAACTATTTATGTATTTTATTATTTGGTAATTTTAAAAACTTTTGCAGTAAATATTTCATCAGCAAGGTGCTAAAAAATGAAAATGTGTTTTAACTGATTGTGTGTAACCTGTACAAAATTTTCGTTTCATTTGCCATCTACTAGGGGGCTCATAGTCACTGAATACGTGAATTCAAAAAAGAAAATAATATCTGGTAAAAAAGCAACATCTATTTCAAAAGTTAGTATAGTTATTTTAAGAAGAACCAAAAATGACAGAATAAGACAGATACAGAGGTGTATTTTGTATGTCATTCTGTGAAGCATGACTTTTCTTTTACATGAAATGACTGTGCTTTAAAATTAATTTTAGTCGTTTTGAATTCCAAGTTTCTTTGTGCACTCAAAAAGTAAATTATTGGCTTCATTAACAGAAGAACGCCATTGCACTGGTAAGTGTTGACCTTTTAAAAAGCATTTTAAAAGTGGTGGTTAGCAACTATAAGACACTGAAAATTTTCTCTACAAAAGTAAGGGAGGAATTGAACAAATTAGACAAATTTCATGATGTAAGAGTCATGTGTATTTTCTTCATCAATGTATTCCTAGCACCTCACATAGAAATTGATACGTAGTGTGCTCAGTGAACAGTTGTTGAAAAACTGAATGAATGGAATAATAAAATAGCTTAAGGAAAAGGGGGGATGAATTATAAGGATATTGGGGTGTCTGACAGAAAGAACCCCGGGAAAAGAATGAGGATAGACTTTATGAACAATTGGAGTTATGGATTCAAATACTACAAACTCTATCTCAGCATCTTTTTTTCTATTTCTCAGCCTATCTATTCTATTCTTTGGTCTCTCCAAAATGTTTTTCACTATTCAGCAGTTCTACATGGTGGGAAAGATGACCACCAGTAGAAATTTGTTGAATAAATGAATGAAAAGAGTATTGTAGTAGCCTTCATATTGAAAATCAGTATATTATTGGCATATGTATTGTACATAATGCTTGGGAATTTATATGATAAGTTACTTAAAGAAAAGCGATATAGACAGATTGATTAGTTAAGAAACAAAACTTTGCTATGAAAATGCAGTTAAGGTCTGAGATAACACATAGTTGAACTAGGATTTATGCTACTTAGGGTTGAGATAGAGCAGGAGTATAAACTCTTGCTATTTGAAACCTATTAAAATGTCTCACCATTTTACTATATAAGAGTATTTTAGGATGGGCTGTGTGCATTTTGGTCTGACATTCAATATCAAAATTGATCTTCCCAGTGGACCATAAAAAAATCACCTGGTCTAAAAAAGGATATAAATAGAATTTTATGTTTCATGCCTCTTAAACTGGGTGCAAAGTCAAGAGCAGCAACTTCTGAATTCATTCATAGCATATAATTTTTAGTAAAATTAGATTAATTTATTTTTTCTTTATCAGCAAGTGTTAGGAGTTATTTTCTCCTAAATGAATTAGTATTATTCTATATTCTTAGCATTATTCTATAGAGATAGCTTTGATAGCTACTTGAAAAATAACTATGGTAATTTGAAATATGGTTTAAGATCTTATTCCATAATTACCCACATTTTTGATTCGCATCTTCTTTTGAATTCTTGTTTTTGGAGTAAATTTTAAGACTTTCGAGATCATATGGAAGGATTGTCTTATGCTTCAAAGTGTATTTCTTCTTCTATGTATTATCTCCCTGTTCTATATACATACTCCATACCCTAGCCACTCGGTTTCTTTTTCTCCTACAATCACTGTTACTATTTTTGTTAGTGTGTATTTTTATAGTTATTCTCGGCAAATATGAGAATATATTTTTACATATATAAATATTTACATATGTAAATATATAAATATTTATATATAAAATATATGTACATATGTGTTCCTTTAAAATGATAGCATATATATAGTATCCTGTTATTTTGTTTTCATTTAATAACATATGTTTACCAGTACCTAATGATTGTTCTTCACCATTATTTTTAATGGATGCGTCAAAATTATTTAGTCCCTAATGATTGACACTTAGGTTATTGCCAAATTTTTTTGCTATTACAAACACTGTTGTAATAAATAATCTCACATATATATGGATACATATATATGTTTATACTAAAAAATTTTGTATAAGAGTAAATCTGTAAGATAAACTAAAATTTCTGGAAGTGGAATCACTTGGTCAAAAATTATGTGCAGTTTAATTTTTTTTGTTGGCCTTGCCAAATTGTTTGCTATAGAGAATGTACCAATTTATACTTCTATCCACAATTATTAGGAATCTGTTTTCGAATTCTTTAGCCAATGCAATGTTATAAAACTTTTAATCTTTACCAGTCTGCATTATACTCTTAATCTTTCTTTCTTATATCATAAATAAGTCAAGTTGAGCATTTATGTATATGTTTAAGAACGTTTAGATTTCTTTTTTCTCTTTGAACTCTCTCTTCAAATAGCTTGCCCATTTTTCTATTGAGTTGTTAGTCTTTATCTAAATGGATTTTTAGCATCTCCATTTGTATTATGGAAAATAACCCTTTGTGGAATGGATTGTATATTAATTTTCTAATGCTGTGTAACAAATTACCACAAACCTGGTGGCTTAAAACAACATAAATTTATTATCTCAGTCTCTGTGGGTCAAGGTCAGGCTACAGGTTATTCTGGATCCTTGGCTCAGGGTCTCACTAGGCGGAAATCAAGGAGTTGGCTGGGGCTGTGATCTCATCTGATGCTCAGGGTCCTTTTCCAATCTCACTGATTGTTGGCAGAATTCAGTGCCTTGCAGTTGTATGACTGAGGGCTTCAGCTCTTAGAGTCCACCCACAGTTCCCTGCCAAGTGTCCCTCCCCGCAGCATGACAGTTTTTCTTTAAAACCAACAGAAGAATCCCTGTGCTGCTCTGAGTCTCTCTGACTTCTCTCTCTGACCTCTATAAACTATCTTTTAGCTTACTTGATCAGGCTCACGTTCCATAATTTACCTTTTGATTAATTTAAAGTCAACGGAGTAGATATCTTAATTATATCCAAAAATCACCTTACTTTTGTCATATAATGTAACCTGATCATGGAAGTTAAATCCCGTCATATCCACAGGTTCTGCCCACACTCCAGGGAAGGGGATAACACAAGGTTTGTACACAGGGTGGTGGGAATCTTAGGGGTTATTTTAGAAGTCTGCTTACCTCAGATTGCAAATACTTTTTCCCAGTTTGTTATTATCTTTTGACTTTGCTTATATTGTTCTCTTTCCAATGTATAAACATAAGTACACCTTTTACTGTAGTAGAATATTTTTTCTTATACTACTCTCCATATTTTTAAAAAATGGAGATATAATTCATTTGCAAAAAAATTCACCCCTTTAAAGTATAAAAGTCAGTGGATTTTGGTAGATTTATGAATTTGTGCAACCATTACAACTGTCTAATTCCAGAACATTTCCATCACCCCCAAAAGAAACTCTATACCCATTAACAGTTACTCCCCATCCTCCCCTGCCATCAGCTCCCTGACACCACTGATCTACTTTATATCTCTATGGTTTTGCCTGTTCTGGACATTTCATAAAAATAGAATCATACAATATGTGGCCTTTTGTGTCTGGCTTCTTTCACTTAGCACAGTGTTTTCCAGGTTCATGCATGTTGTAGCATACATCAGTAGTTTGTTCATTTATGGCTGAGTAATATTTAATTGTACGGATATACCACATTTTGCTTATCCATTCGTCAATTCATGGACATTTGAGTTGTTTCCACTCTTTTTTTTTTTTTTTTTTTCCACTCTTTTGTCTATTATGAATAATGCTGTTATGCAAGTTTTTGTGTGGACATATGTTTTAGATTCTTCTGTCTTGTCTTTTTGATTATAGTCATCCTATTGAGTGTGAAGTTTTATCTCATTGTGGTTTTGATTTGCATTTCCCTAATGATTCATGATGTTTATCATCTTTTCTTGTGCTTATTGATCATTTATATATCTTCAATGGAGAAGTGTCTAATCCTTTGTTGTGGCCCTCTCCTCACTAAGATTAAAAAATATTGCTATGATTTCTTCTAATACCATTATGATTTTACTTTTACATTGTAAAAGAGTGAGCTGTCAGAAATTTACTAAACTATGGTGTGAGATGCAGATCCAACCTTACTTTATTTTGCACAAGATTACTCCTTTGGCTACTATATTTATTGAATGGTCAATCTGTTCTTCCCACTGCTTTGAGATGCCATTTTATCACATATTGAATTATATGCTAGAGTTATATTTTTATAGGTGTTCTGTACTGTTCTATTGATCAGTTTGTTCAAAACATGTATCTAGTTTCAAAAACCATTTTATTCCTTAAACAATCCAAACTATTAGTTGTTGAAAGCAAGAAACTTGGCAACATGAGCTTTAGTAATACCCTTAATTTCATAGTTATTTAACTGTCTTGTGGTGTATATTGGACTATGCAATGAGTGAATTATGAAGAAGTGGGAAAGTCCTGGAGAGCTGAAAGGTTATGTTTTTACCAATACTTCTTCCAGTTATATACTTTGAATGTGTTAGTGGCCAGAGTGAAAATGAGAAGAGAAATAGCAGTTATGATAGAAATGAAGAATGAAAGATCCTTTCCGTGTAATATATTGCTGGAAATGCCATTGATAAGCCAAATGACAAGTAAGGGATCATCTCAGCTTTTGAATGATTAAAAATTAACCTGTATTTATAATTTTTGCCACCAGATGGTGAAAGTACTTCTCAAAAGCAAGACAAGTTAATTCTGTGATTATTCCACCTGAACTAGATACAGAGTCGGTTGTAGACTAATACGTGGATTAAGCTGGCATTTGAGATTGTGAGATACAGTACTTCTTGTGTATCATTGCCTTTCATATTCAAATATGATATTTATCCCCAAAATGTTTATCTCTAGTTCTGAGGTCTTCATGTACCAGACTTGTATTTTCAACTGCAGGTTGTGCAGTCTTCCCTTTTGTTCCACAAATATGTCAGAATCAAAGTGTTCTGAATCTTGTGTCTGTTTCCTCCCAAAGTAGCAGCTTTCTTGACATTCTCTAGCCCTGCTGGTTGCACCACCAGTCATCCTGCTGCCCAAGTTAAGATACCTAGGTATTATTTCCTAATCCTCTTCCTCTTGATTTTCATAGAAAGTTTTTGGGCAATTCCACTTTTGTTACTGCTCTGTTCAGGCATTAACTGTGTCTTGCTTTCTTTCTGACTTCCTGCTTCTCAGTTTATTTGCTTTTCTACATATTCTACTTTGTTTCCAGAACTGTGCTTTTTAAGTATAGATATGATGAAGTCATTTATTTGCTCACTTTTGATGTCTTCCCATTTTGTACTTAAAGTTCCAATCCTTAGTTTTCTAAGGGAAATTAACATTTATTGAGTACCTACTCTGTTCTAGACTCTGTGAAAAAATTTAAGGCATTGAATTTTAATTTCCATAATGATGTTGTAAGGTGGGATTTAAGAGACCCCTTCTGATACGGCAATGATTTCTCAAGATTCCAAAATTAGAAGTAGAATTTCAATTGAAACATTGTTTTTCTGACTCAAAACCCTATCATTCTACTTTTTTTTAAAAAATTAATTAATTAATTAATTTATTTTTGGCTGTGTTGGGTCTTCGTTTCTGTGCGAGGGCTTTCTCTAGTTGCGGCAAGCGGGGGCCACTCTTCATCGCGGTGCGCGGGCCTCTCACTATCGTGGCCTCTCCTGTTGCGGAGCACAGGCTCCAGACACGCAGGCTCAGTAGTTGTGGCTCACGGGCTTAGTTGCTCCGCGGCATGTGAAATCTTCCCAGACCAGGGCTCGAACCCGTGTCCCCTGCATTAGCAGGCAGATTCTCAACCACTGCGCCACTAGGGAAGCCCCCATTCTACTTTTTGAGGCTCACTATCATCTGTCCTTTCTAACCTCATCACTCACCACTTTTTTTCTCTCCCCCCACCAACCTACAGCTACAGCAGATAACTAATGAATTAAAAAAATCCTTCATTCTTAAAATTTTAAGTATTTGCTCATGCTGTTCCTCTTATTTAGAATTCTGTTCTCTCTAGGTTTACACTAATTCAACAAATATTTATTGAGTGTCGATTGTGTGAGAGACAGATTTCTAGGTGCTGAGGGTATAGCAATGAACAAAATAGACAAAATATCTTTACAGATTGTAAAGATTGCTTTACAGTTGGGGAAGACAAAAGAATAGGAAGTAACTAGTATACTGGATAGCAATACAGCTTGAGGCCTGTGCATTCGACTTCATGGGCTGTGCTGAGAAGAACGCTAGAGGGAGCCATTCACGTAGATGTGAGTGGCACACCCTGTCGCTGGCACCTCCCAGGCCCTGCTACAGAGGAAAATAATACGGGGGGAGGAGGGATGGGGATTTCTGAGGGGGATGGTTAACAATTTTTAATTAGAGGTAAGGGAAGGCCTTAACATTGAGTTAAGACTTGAGGGAGGTGAAGGAGTAAGTTATGTAGATATCTGGGGGAGGAACACTCCAGGCAGAAAAATAGCAAGGGCCAAGATCCTTAAGTAAGGGTGTGTCTTGGTGTGTCTGCCTAAATCTTACTTTTTCTTCAAAGTCAAGTCCCCGTCTCTACTTACATGAAGCTTTCTTTTATTTTTTTTCCCAGTAAGAATTATATTTTTTGCTTATACCTTTATATATATGGTACCTTTATATATGTGTGTGTGTGTATACATAGACACGTATGTATACACACACACACACATATATATATATATATACATCTATACTTCATATTTGTATATTTTAGCACTTACCACTGTCTGACCTTTAGTGTACTTGTTATCAGTGTTTTTTTTCCTCTTACTTTGTTTTGAACAACTTGAGGGCATACTTTCTTTTATATCTTTGCATCCATGCATGTCTAGTTTAGGTTCTAGAAATTGTAGGCACTCCTTGAATATTAGTTGAACTGGAATGAAATGAAATAAATTGAATCATTGAAAAGACAAGCAGATAGCTATCTTTCCCATAACTTTTACCTGTTGCAATTATCCTATATGTATTGCATATTTTTCGATACTGATGACATGAGAAGCAAATCAGTAAATGAATACAGTAACAGGAGATGGGGTACCAAGAAGTTAAGAAGTAACGTCAAGAATGGTGAGCATTTGAGCAAAAACTTCTTGGAGCTAAAAGTTTCTATTCCCAAACTCACTTTTGTTTTTTCATGGCTCTTAGACTCAGTTCAAGAAGGAAGTTCTTTTTGGTGAGGATGGAGAGGAAAGATAGCACCAGTAGGTGGAAGAGTGGGAGAGATGGTTTTAAGTCTTAACAACCTGGGGGTAAGGATTCTTCTGAGGTGTCATTATGCACCTACTGTTAGGTATATGTTCGTGCCATGACTGAGTACTGGCCCCAGGAGGATCCCGCCATCCCCTGCATGGATGCCAGCTTGCCTTTCCAGAAGGGAGACATCCTCCAGATTGTGGACCAGAATGATGCCCTCTGGTGGCAAGCCCGGAAAATCTCAGACCTTGGTACCTGTGCTGGCCTAATCCCTTCTAACCACCAGGAAGTGCTTTTCTATCTTCAATTTTCTGCAAATTTGTGTAGAAAGAACTTTGTGTAGAGTTTGTGTAGAACTGTCATTATTTCTTCTCTAAATGTTTGGTAGAATTTGTCTCTGATGCCAAGGGCTTGGGGTTTTTGTGTGGCTAGGTTTATAAAACTATGAATTCAGTTTCTTCAACAGGTATAGAACTGTTCAGATTACTTATTTATTCTTGAGCATATGGATATTTTTACAGTCTGGTTTTATAAGCCATGGCAGCTGTATTCATTATGGGAATGTCTCAGTAATCATTTGAAAATCATTCTATCGTCTTCCTTTTAAAATGCTGTAGACAGAATAAGACCTTTTGGTAGGATACTTCTTTCCATTTTAACCTTTTCCATGTTCCCTACTGATCTATATCTTAGAACTATATTTATTCCAATTTCAACTCACCTTTATATCTGCTGGTATCCTTGGGATGATTTCAGTGACCACTCCTCTGTGTCTCTGGCTGGATTTGGTGACTTTTTACTTTATGTGTAATGACATTCAGTCATAATTACTTTGCCTTATAGAAGTTTTGCCTTTTAGTCTACTGTCTACTTGTTTTGTTCCTCTTATTTGAAGTCTAGGGAGGTTGTTACTTTCTTTAGAGCATGACTTGACTATACTGGTGACTTTTGAAGTAGTTGCTTTTCGGTCATACTTGAAATATTATAAGCCAATATCCATTCTCCTAATCAGTGACATTTAATTGACTGAGACTCTACTTATTACTTACTCTTTCTTGAAAGTGTCTATAAATTCATTTTTAACAAGTTTCTTTTGAGTGCCTTTTATTAACTTCCAAAATATAGCTCTATATTGGTTTTGATAATGATATCAAGGAAAATGCTTTAGTAGTAAAGTTAGAAGGAGAGAATAGCTAGTAAGACATTAAGATGGGGGTAATTTATTAGGTATTGGTGGTGGTTTTGTTAGCAGCAGCACTTTTTTTTAAGCTGCTGCTGAGAAAATGATTGGTTAACACCAAAATGACCATTTTTGAGACTTTTTTTTCATTCCAACAATAATATGTATCTTGAATTACTTGGGTCACTCATGCATTAAACATATAAAATTTAATAAATTGTAACAATTTTTAAACTAATATTAGCATAAATGTTCATATAATCCTTTTACACAGATTTTTTTTTACAGATATATTGGCAGTAGAAATGTATGTGTGAGTCTGCACAGTGAGCTGTGGGAGTATATTGCTTCTAGTTTGGCTTTTATGACAATATTAATGTTATGTACTTACTTCTAGGGGATTTCACCACCTCTCCCTTTACTCTTTGGCTCTCCTGATATACATCAAGTAAAGCAGTTCTGATGTTGGTCAAGGATGTGATAGATAAGGGCTATGAAACTGGACTGCCATATTGAGGTGAGCAAGGGTGAGTGTTGGTGAGTGTAGAAGTGTTTCTCAGATCTTTTAGTAAAGTGAGTAAAGTGGTAATCAATGAAAGTGCTTTGAGGTAAATGCCTACTTCCATTTTTTGCACTGTATATTTTCATCTCTTATAGCTGATGTGATAAGACAGGCCTGAGATGAAACAATTGCGAAGTACCCTTTGGAAGATCAAAGGGGAAGAAGAGTGAGACTGAGGAGCCAGCCACTATATTTGTCTTATCTAGTACTGAAACTTAAGGAGCAAGAATAGTCTTTTCAAGGCTCATGTAAAGGCTAGCATATCTCACTAGAGTTAAAAAATAGGGATTTGGAGTCCAAGCTTTAAATAAAGATAAAGATACATTTCCCTATTTGATATCTTTAATTGTTCAAGGATTCAGGCATCTAAATTCATCAATCCGTAATAACATGAATAATAGTAGTCAGCATCATGGTGGGGTCTTTGAATTCTTTTGTACTCATTTACACTGAAATATCTGTGCTCATATTCTCTAACTTCTTGCATTTTACTATAGATAAACAATCCCTGTTCCAGTTATGCATAGAACCCACATGTTTTTATCTACTCAAGAAGATTGCTCCTACAATTCCCTGAAATTGTGAAAGTATGGGATTGGATGGGGAATATTTAAACATTTGTAAAAGTAAATGATTATAGTTCAAATTTTCAAGCTAAATATGATATGGAAGGCTAAATAACTTGAGTCATTTCCTAAATTTAAAATTTCATTTTATATTGGGAGCATGACTACTGCTTGTTTGTTTTAAAATAGAAACACTACTTGCAGAAAGTAAGTTTTCATATCTTTTTTTTTTTGGCTGCGCCTCACAGCTTGTGGCATCTTAGTTCCTCGACCAGGGATTGAACCTGTGCCCATGGCAGTGAAAGCAGAGTCTTAACCACTGGACCATCAGGGAATTCCCTTGTTTTCTTATCTTTTATCATGTGTCAAATATAAGAGGCAGCAAATATAAGAGGCAGCTTAGATTAGAGCAATGGTTCTCAAACATTTTGGTCTTGAGATCTCTTTACAGTCTTAAAAATGATTGAGGACCTCAAAGAGCGTTTGTTTATATGGATTATATTTATTGATATTTATCATATTAGGAATAAAAACTGAGAAAAAATTAAAATATATCTTTATTAATTAATTTAAAAATAACAGTAAACCCACTGCATATGGAGTAGATAGAATTCTAAGTTGAGCTGTGAAGAGTTTACCCTTCATTTGGGTACGTATGGAACTTGTGACTTGTTTCTATCTAATACAGTATGGCAAAAATGATGGGATAGTCACTTCTGTGCTTATATTACATTATGCAAGACTATGTCTTAGACTGAAGTAAGAGATTCTTCTGCTTGCTTTGAAGAAGTAAGCTACCATGTTGTGAAAGGGCTATGAGAGGATCACATGGCAGGCATATGTGGTGGAGTCTCTAGGAGCTGATAGCATCCCCTGGCTGACAGCCAGCAGGAAAATGGGGCCTCAGTCTTAGAGCCACAAGGAACTGAATTCTGCCAACAATCATAGGAGCTTGGAAAAGGACCCTGAGCTTCAGGAAGAAATGTGGCCTGGCCAACACCTTGATTACACCCTTTAAACCATGCTTGAATTCCTGACTTATAGAAACTGTAAGATAATAAATACATGTTTTGTTAAGCTACCACCAAGTGTGTGATGATGTGTTCTGCAGTAATATAAAACAAGTATTTCAATATTTTAAATGAAAATGTAAATAAAAACTAACATTTCAAGTATTTCAAAAAGAAAAGAAAAATTTAGTGAGAAAATTGGCATTATTTTACATTTTTGCATATCCCTTTAATGTCTGATTTAGTGGAAGACAGCTGGACTCTTTTATCTCCTTGTGTATTTATTATCTTGAGATGTCACACATAAGGTAGCCTCTGGAAAACTCCACTGTACACCCATGAGAAAATGAAAGTCCAAAAGGCAAATAACATTTTAGTACTATTATGAATATAGTTTGACCCTTCAGATTCTCTGAAAGAGTCTTGGGGACCCCACTAAGGTCACTAGACTACACTTTCAAGATTTGCTAGACTGGAGATTAAATTTTTAGTAGTCTCCTGCTTCATCACCAATAGAGTATTTAAATATATACAGACAGGATTATAAAAGATAACCTAAACAATATGAAACTCTCTGGTTTTGTCCTTGAGTTTGTCTATGCTCTGCTCCTCCTGATAAGTAAGTGCAAAAGATGTTTGCTGACTTTAGTTTCTAGCAGGAGTAGTAGGAATATGTTTAATATGTAGTGGATTGGGACAGGGGTTTTTCTTGAAGTGATCCTGGCACCTTTTGACTGTAGCCTCTACCTGCAAAGTTGCTGCAGCCATTGAGAAATTTGGTTTAAAACTCAGGAGCAGTTTTCAAAATGTATTTTTTAATTTGTAAGCAGTTTACAGAAATTCTCATTTTTATTTTTAATTATGTATGTCCATTCTTGTGTGTGTGTACAGTACTTAATAATGGTACTAGTGTGTATTTCTCTTAAGTGTTTTTGTTTTAATTTTGTGTGATCTCTTTTATCTCTAGGAATCCTAAAGAATGAATTAGTCTCATGCATCTCAAGATAGCTCAATACATGATAAATTGCTGTTGTCCTAAGATTTGGGATACAGTTTGCTGTTAGGAATATTAATATAGAATCTTGTGGATTTCTTCTTTAGTAATCTATGGCTACTCTAGTTTTTTCAAGCAAATAATGCAACAAAAATAAATAGTGTGGAGAATCAAAATTGTTATTACCTATAATCAACTATTTCTATGTCCATGATATATACCTGAGAGATGCTTGTATATGTTATTTGACAGAGTTGGAAGTTCTGAGATATGATTTGGAGCTCTTTGTCTGGAAAGGTCTTTCAAGGTTTGTTTGAAGGTTATTGGTGAAACAGTTCTCACTGTGCTTACCTAATTACACAGTGCTTGAACTGGAAAATTAAACTTAAGGGTGACCTCCCCTCTCTACTGATGCAACCCCCAGCCATTTTTTTCTTTTCAGTTCTTTCTTTTATTACATTTCCACCCGAGCATTTTTTTGTTTGTCTATTCTTATGTGTTAGTTCTCAACTTATTTTTTCTCAGTAATATTTTCAAATTTGTATTGAGTTTTCCGTTTATCCAATCTTTAAAACTATTTTAGTCTTCCTTTTCTCTGTGTGAGAGTTGATTTGTGTTCATAGAGCAGGATTGACAAATTTTAGTTACATCTCTCAGAAAAAGTTTATATTTTTTCAAACAACCAAGATTGTAAGACTACAGAATATATGAACTCAAAATTGTTGTGATGTAAAAATAACTTTTTCACTTCAGTGGTATATATCTGAAATTCATTTGTATAAATTATTTGACATGGTTGAAAGTTTTGAGGTTGATTTAATATTTCTGTCTGGAAAGTGATAAGAAACCCATTTCTTCTGGTTGAGTTTGCTTAATAAGAATTAGTCATGTGAATGGGGAGAATTATGAAAATTTGATTTTTTCATTGCAGTATTTCCCCCTTCTGCCTAAATATATTTTGATCCAGTGCTTCAGTGCATCTTTGTGTTTTATTCTCTCAAAAAATATGAGATTTGGGGGTTATGTTTATGTCCAAGACCTACATTGGTCTTTTTATTTATATTTTCACATAATCCTTTCTTTTTTACATTCTGGGAACACTTATAAACTGTAAAAGTAGCTTACATTTTATTATATTTATTTTAAATTTATTTATTTATTTATTTATTTTTGGCTGCGTTGGGTCTTCCTTGCCGCCCGCGGGCTTTCTTTAGTTGAGGCGAGCAAGGGATACTCTTTGTTGCGATGTGTGGGCTTCTCATTGTGGTGGCTTCCCTTGTTGCGGAGCACGGGCTCTAGGCGTGCGGGCTTCAGTAGTTGTGGTACGCAGGCTCAGTAGTTGTGGCTCGCGGACTCTAGAGTGCAGGCTCCGTAGTTGTGGCGCACGGGCTTAGCTGCTCCGTGGCATGTGGGTCTTCCCAGAACACGGCTCGAACCCGTGTCCCCTGCCTTGGAAGGCGGATTCTTAACCACTGGACCACCAGGGAAGTCCGATCATACCATTCTTCTTAAAACATTGTCTTTTATTAAGGCTTAGAGACCGCCACACTTTCCTGATTTCCTCCTACCTCTGTGGCTTCTCCTCTTCTTTCTTCTTTATGCTTCTTCTTTACCTGATGACAATGTGGAACTTAGTTCCCTGGTACACTGTCTTAGACTGTTTTTTTCCACTTTGAACTTTCGCTCTGGGTGATCTCATCTAATCATTTCTAACATGCTGATGCTTCCTGAATTTATATCTTTAGCTGAGAACTCTTTTCTGAACTCCATAGTGACATATCCAATTGCTTACTTATCTGGCTTTCTAGCTATCTTACATGCTCCTTAAATTCAACAACTCATCTTCTTCCCCTTCCTTTTCCCTCAATCTGCTCCTCCTTTAGGGTTCTCTTTCTCAGCAGATTTTAAGATTATCTGCTTGATTACTTAAGAAAGAAATCTGAGAGTCATTTTTGATTCCTCTCATGACCTTCATATACTACCTCTCACCCCTGTGGCAAATCAATCATTGTGTCTTGGTTGATTCAACATCTACCTTTTTAGTCTTTTTTTGTCTCCATTTTACTGTGATCATTTTAATTCAAGCCAACTAATATCTTGGTTTGACTACCATATCAACTTTCTAATTGATGTCCTTTCGTCCACATGTGGTGAGATAATTTTTTGGTGTATTTATGATGTCTCCACTCCTCCCTTTTTTCATGATGTAACGAGTAGAAGGAAATTGAGTGAAAGAAAGGAATTGTGTATATTGTGTATATTCAATATCAATATCCCATAATAAACCATAATGGAAAAGGATAAAAAAAGAAAGAAAGAAAGGAAAGAAAGAAGAAAGAAAGAAAGGGATTGTGGATGGGAACTCTTGGAGGCCAGTATTATTGCACAGTATTTCATTTGTTCTCATATTTTGCTAAAACACATTTATAGTTGTGCCAATGATTATCATTTTTCATTTTCATATAATGACAATGTGCAGTCAGTATTTCTTTCTTGAAGAATCTAGGGATACTTGGGATTTACTAGGTAGTAGAGGTGTCTTCTGGAGGCAGTTTGCAAGCTTAAGTTGAGTGCTTGGAGTCCCAAGGCTATAAATATTTCTATACCGTCATTCCTGGACAGTGGCGCTATTAGAGATGGAGTTGGATCTTATTCATATGGATATTGCTCCCTGAAATTGTAGTGTTGCTTCCAGTCATGCTCTTGATAATTATCAAGGGAATATTTACTTGGAACTAGCAGTCCTAATACTGGAGGGACTTACCAGAATGTATTTTCAGAGGTCTTGGTTCTCTTTCCTCTAACAGATAGAACCTCTAGGTGTCAGAGCAGATAATCACTCTGTATATTTTCATTCTAGAGGTTAAATCTAGGATTAGCACTCTACAGCCTGATTCTTGAGTCTGATAGGAAAGGTATTGCTGCTGCCAGCTTGTAGGTGTGGGGACTGCTCTGGTAAGAGCTGCTCTGGACTGTTGAAGCAGCTCTGTAATACTTCTCCTAATAATGCAGCTTGATTCAAAGCACAGTAGGATTAGCCCTCATATATCTGGCCTAGAAAGAGGAGTCGGGGAGATGATAATGATGGTGGGACTTCATACATTTGTGGAGGCTTTCACTGTTTTCCCTTTCCTTTCTGAATTAGATGGTAGAAACTGTGGAGGCTGTTCTGCCTCAATGGTCAAAACTAGGGAGATAGATACAGAGTTCAAGCCCTGGGAAATGCTACAGAATTTTTTTGGTACATCAGAAAATAACTGAGGATCAACACATTAAAAAAACTTACTATGAGAACTGCTGTAGGTATTCTGAACTAAACTGTTTTCTGATTTTTATCTGAAATCTTTAGATTTGTCATGTAATTATTTAGGTCTGGGCTATTCTTCCTCTATTTCATCCCTGGACGTACTGTATGGTCCACCCTAAGTTGAAGCACAGGCCAATTTATGCTTATTGAATGTCTTTTCTTTCCTTCCTTTGTGGGAAATTTAATCTGCCTTTTATTTCTTTGTTTATTTGTTATCCCTGAGGTGAATGGTTTCATGGTCTTGCCTCAGAGACATATTTACAATGCAAGACTTTAATTTGCAAAACATATGAAGACACCTTGTTTTCTGGACCATCTTTCTTATAAGCCTTAGATTTTTATCAGATGCTTCAGAAAGTCCATGGAACAAGAATAATGAATAATGCAATAGAAGAGATAGTGCAGTTGTTTTAATTATATAGATAGAACTACAGATCTCTATTTTAAGAAAATGAAAAAATTCCTTTAGTGTTTCAGGGATTTTTTATTATGGATTATACATATTACATAACATATGGTTTCACTAATTGATTAGCAATGTTTAGGTGTTTGCATGTGTGGAGCATTTTAATAGAAACACTTTGGTACTCTTAAAAATTAAAAATAAACCCAGACATCTTTAAAACTGTAAAATTTAAATATGCCATGAGTGATTGTGCCTTAAGTAAGACACTGGTATTGTTAAGAAGAGTATAATTTCCCAATTTTTATTCTTTCGTTTAATTTTTGAGTTTGCATTAAATTTCTTGAGACGTCTAGCTTATTGCCACTAGGTATTTGTAAACCAAGATTCTTTTTTTTAAAAAAGAATTTATTTATTTATTTGGCTGCGTCGGGTCTTAGTTGCAGCACGCGGGATCTTCGTTGCGGCACGCAGGCTTCCCTCTAGCTGTGGTGCACGGGCTCCAGAGCGCACGGGCTCAGTAGTTTCGGCGTACAGGCTCTCTAGTTGCGACACAAGATTCTTAAATAATTTTAATTTAAGACATACTTCAAATATTTTTGAGGGTGATGTAAAGAAGTTAGTACTAAGTTTTGTTTTCTCATCTCATTTGGATGTTTCATAGTACTAATTAAATAATTTGACTTATTACAGAATTTTAGGAACTTATCGATAAAGAAGAGAATAGATACCATTGTTAATGGATATAGCCAATCATGGGAAAACTAATAATCTAGTATTTGATTTACTTGAGCATTGCTAAGCAAAAGTTTATGGGCTAACATCATACTTAATATATTATGGTTAATGAATGACTTCATTGTAATTGTAGAAGTCTTCACATTACGTAGGTTAAATTTTGGCTTTTCTTGTGGGTACTGTACCAAAAACTTCAGTATAATGGAAAAAAAATTCTGTGATGTTTTCACCCAGAGATAATCAATATTAACATTCTGGTGTTTATGCTTCTAGTGTTCTCTCAGAATTTGAACATTGTAAAAGTTTTTACTACATACTACTAAATATTTCTCAAAAAGGTTCTATCAGTATACACTGCTGCCAGTAAATATGGTTTAAGAGTGCCCATTCTCTGACCTTCTGGGCAATACTTTGCCAATTTAATAGGCAAAATAAATTATGTTTTTATTTTTATATGAAATTTGGGGATTACTTTTAGGTTGAACTTCTTAAAGCGTTGATTGACTTTTTTGCTATCATCTTTAATGAAATTGCCTGTGCTGCTTAAAGTTTCTTAACATCTCTTCTTCCTTGGGAACTCTAGTTAGCATTGTCATTTCCATTGAGGAGCTAAAGATTCTAATAGAACAGTCATAGAGAAAACAATTGCCACCAGCTACACCATTTGTGAGAGTTAATGCCTCTTTGCAGGACTAGATGTAAGTATGGAGCTGACCTTACTTGAAGGACATTCTGAATTTATCTTATTTTTGCAGAAAGGTGTAAGCATAAGCATTGCATCCCTTCATTCAGCATCTAACAGACAGGGATATAGAAACTTACCCAAAGAAATTCTATAAATATATTTTGCATGAATAAATATGATAAGTAAAAGACACCTAACATTATAGTTAGAATCCTGGTTCTAATAATTTGATTCCTTAGATGGTTCATAGTGAGGTTACTTCCAAGTACTATATACTTTATAGTTTATAAAATACATTTATATACATTACATGTTTTAATATAATAATAACTTTATGAAATAAGTGATGTAGCTTATTTTACATTTGAAGAAACTATATCTCAGATATATAAAGTGAACATCCTGAAGTATTAGGGCTACATAGTATTAGGAGTCAGTACTTAAATCCAGGCCATTTGACCTCAAGTGCCATGTTCTTTCTGTCCTTATAGAAGCCTCTGATATTTAAGTTACTTGTGAGCCTTCAGTATGTAGAAAATTTAAAACAAATATTAGCTATAAACATTCTTTATAATATTTAGGATATTTATAACAAATTACAAAGTCCATCCAATGAACAATGTTTTTGGTTGCAAATATCGGTCTTTTTTCTATTTATTCCTTATAACACGATGTGGTAGGCTAAAACAAACAAACACAGAAACTAAGAACCAAATTAAGCCCTGAGCAGTTTCCTATCCTACTTATGGGATGTGAATAAAAAATAATTAAGTTTTCCATAAAATTTAGGCTTCTTATTTATTAAGCACCTACTCTATACTAGGCACTGTGGTAAACAAATAAATGTGGGCCTTAATCTCATGGAACTGAGGGTGAAAGACATTAAACATTCTTTTTCAAGTAAATATATAGTTATGCTTTTATCAGATGCTGTGAAGAAAAAGTATAGGGTACAGTGAGTGTGCATAATGGGAGCCCTAATCCAGGTCAAAGAAAGTCTTTTTGAGAAAGTGACATTTGAGCCCTTAAGGATGAGTAGGAGAAGGTGAAAGGTGATAATGAGGTGGGAAAGTGGAAGAAATCTCCTCTGAGATATTGAAGGAACTGTGAGAAAGCCAACCAGAAGTGTGTGTTGTACAGTGACAGCTGGAAAATAAGGCTCTGAGGAAGGTCGTTGCTATATTGTTTACTTCAAAGAAACCATTTTGAGGCTCATTCCAGTAGTCTTTCTATGGCTTAGACCATTTTTGAAACTCTTGCTGTGAGCTTGCCTTCAAAGAAGCTTTTTTTTTAACGACAGAGAGTGTTTTGCAGTGTAATCACCTTCTTATTTAATAGAGTTGCTTTAAAATGGCTTTTGATTATTTATAAAAATTGAATCTACCCACAAGGGAGAAAAAAATATGTGTATATCACAGATAGTATAAGCTTTGAAAGTAAGAATTTAAAAATGCATGTTTCCACTTATGGAAACTGACCTTTCATAGATGTGAAAATCAACCTTGTAATCAGAGGCTTAAAAATTTGAAGCACATCAGGTTGCTTCTGTTTGAGTTAAATGGAAGAAACCCAGTTAAAGTTACTTGTGAGTTGAAAAATTTGAGATGTTTGCTCTAACTGAAATATACTTGACTGGGTCACTGGCAGGTAGGTTTCCTGTTCATCTGTGGAGACTGATCTATTTACAAATAGATGTGTGTATATGTGTGTATATGTGTATGTGTGCGCCCACGTGTGCACGTATGTAGAAGATAGAATAACAGGGAAGGAGCATGTGAAGTGGAGTCTGAAGCAAAGACCTTCATTCAAATACTCTATCTTTTACAAGCTGTGTGATCTTTAATCCCATAACACCTAAGTTTCTTTTCATCTATAAAACGATAGCAACATTATCACTTATTCATAATGTTTTCTAGATACTAAAAAAATTTAGAAGTACTTTATAAGCCAAAAAATACTTTATGACTATTACGTGTATATGTATATTTCATAAATAGATTAGTGTGCACCTATAAAAATCTAAAATAATAAGCAAAATAGGAGCACTCTTAGTTGAGGACAAATCCATAATTGAAGATCTTAGTTTATAAAAGAAGTAAATGATTTGTTTAAAAGTTTATATTATTACATGTTTACTTTGTATCATTTAAAAATTTATATTATTGTTTATTTTGTGTTGTTATTTTGTGACATGTTTATTCATGTCAAAAAAGAATTCACCACTTCTAAAAAAACTTCTTAGTGTATTTAAGTGCATATTTATTGATAGTGGTATGTGTGTGGAAGGGAATAGAGGAGGTTAAGGCTAAAAGTTGAGGGAACAAGGGCTAAAAGGGATGTATCTGTTAAAGAAATGTCATGATTTAGGAACAATTAGAGATCAACAAATATATTAATCATTTCTATAAGTGAGTTGATCTTTAAAATTTGGTTTTAAATTCACCAGAGCTACACCAGAGCATCTGTTGTAGAAAGATGGATGATTCTGGATATAGAGTAACCTAAGATTTTATCTAAACCAGCATTACTCATTAAGAATGGATGGTGATCTGGGGTACTCTAAGACCACTGGGGCCGTCAGGAAATATCCTTCTGAAGAATACTGTGACCACCATTATTGAAATAAATTAATAATAGTTGATAAAGTCTCTCTGGCCTTCATTGTGTTTTTTGATTTGTGAGAAAGTTCATATTTTATGTGTGCTGTTTAAGTGAGTTTTAATTGATAAGGTATAATTTTTTTCTACCATTACATAAATATCATGTAGTCACTATGTATGGCCTTTAGAAAGGGCCCAGATTGAACATTGTTCACTTTCCTTTAAAAATAAATAGATGAAGGCATTTTAAAATTAAATAAGATTTATGACAACTACATGTTTTCCAAACGTCTCTTGAGAATTATGGCATTATAAATGCAGGCAATAAAAGCCCTATTGTCTGTTATATTTTTATTGCTTCATGATATCAAAAGAAGGATATACTACTTTTATTTTTCAAGTATTTTTTAAAAATTTATTTATTTTTGGCTGAGTTGGGTCTTCGTTGCTGCGCTTGGGCTTTCTCTAGTTGCCTTGAGCGGGGACTACTCTTCGTTGCAGTGCACGGGCTTCTCATTGCGGTGGCTTCTCTTGTTGCAGAGCATGGGCTCTAGGCGCACAGGCTTCAGTAGTTGTGGTTTGCGGGCTCTAGAGCGCAGGCTCAGTAGTTGTGGCGCACAGGCTTAGTTGCTCCGCAGCATGTGGGATTTTCCCGGACCAGGGCTCGAACCCGTGTCCCCTGCATTGGCAGGCAGATTCCTAGCCACTGCGCCACCAGGGAAGCCTACTACTTATTTTTTGAGTGTTCTGGTCCTATGCAGCAACCTGTACATTGATGAGACCTATATACTCTGTTGCTGGAGTTATTCATTTTTCAGGGAAAGAGAAAAGGGTTGGGAAATGTATAATTTCTCTCCCTCTTACCCAGTAGTAACATTGAGACGATACCTTGCCCCATTTTTATTACTTCTCAGATTTTATTGCTGGTAGCCAGATGTGCTGAAACTCCTGATGACAGCATCTATTCATTGCGTGTTTTTAATAGGCTGAGAGAAATATGAGTAGAGTACATGAAAGCAGCTCAGCTTCGCACTTCAGCTGGGAATGCCCAAAAAGCTTACTGCTGTTTAAAATTCTTGCTACAGTCAGGAGAAAGCCGAAAGCCGCACGGGTACTGAATCTTCTACGACTGAATTAGAAGAATAATGACTGTACAATTAACTATCAACCTCTGCTCATTTAAGCGCAGTTTTTACAGAGCTCAGGAGAAATATGGAACTTGATTGGCATGTTTTTATTTGATGGTGTCTGCAAATACATGACTTTAAAGACAGGTGGTAAGGAAAAATAAGAGAAGGAAGAAAAAAGGAAAGAAAATGCAATTTGAGACATTGCGCCAGGTCTGCAATTCTGTTTTATCTCATTTTCATGGGGTTTTTTCATCCCCACCAAATATTTTACAAAATGAGCTTTTTGGACAAACACTGAACAATGCAAGGTGGGTAAAGCTAAACTATATATTCTTCTAGTATTGATATTTTCAGAATAATAATCTTATATGTCTGTAAAATTGTTCAGTATTGAAATATTAGTATTATAAGGGTGTTGTCTTTTTAATCATAAATATAAAATTTTATGTAGTTCTTAATTGATTTTAAGAAGGAAAATAAGCTTACCTCAAAGCACAAAAAACATCTTAAATTTAACTAGCTTGACCTCTGAAACATAATACAGGCTGTTTCATGATTTCATTTTCTAATAAAATGATTAACTTAAAATGTCTGATAGATTTTTTTCCTTTGTGATCACGCCAGTGATTACATTGCATATATAAGGATGGGGCTATATAATCATATGTGATTTGTTGGAAAATCTGAATTAGCAATCATGCATGCTCTTTATAAAACATGCAGAAGATGTTTTCTAGGTCTAAGACATTTCTCTATGCAGGGTAGATCAATAATCACTTTAAAACAAGCTATATTATGAAACTGCTAATAATGCTTTGTATTAGGTCAGCTAGTTTGGAAGGATGCTTTGTTATAAATTCCTATTGCTTTTTCAACCTGATCTTTTTTTGGTGTGTGTGTGTGTGTGTGTGTCTGTGTGTGTCTGTGTGTGTCTGTGTGTGGTGAAGGTTGTTAAATTATGGACATATGTTTTAGATGGTTTCTCTGGCTTACACTAAAAGAGATAGCCTATTAAAGAATGCTTTTAAAATGCTGTTTTATTACCCAGTTCTCCCCTCATTAAAGTTTGCGTTTTGAGAATTTCTAATGTTATATACCTAGTGTAGAAAAGACCCCATTTAAACTAAATTCATGTGGTGAAAGACTGAGAAGGAAATTCTGTGAACATGATAATGCACTGAAACCTTCTGGAAACTGAGGGAGAACTAAGAGTGCATAGAATATTGAATGGTTTTTGCTGGTCTCTTCCTTTTAGGATCTCTGAACAATGTGAGGCAGCCTATTTTAGAGATTTAAAAAATACCTATTACACAGTATGTGTTTTAATTTAGCAAATGAAAAGGAGGCTTTTAGAATTTGTTGACATTTAAAATGTTTACTGATGATAAATATATCTATGACCTTTTCATGGAATATAGAATAACGTATCGGTTTTTTATAAAATTTCACTTCTTTCCCCATACAGTTCTGTTCAATTAACTAATTTGATTGTTTTTTACGTTTAGTTTTTGGACTAATTTAAAATATGTGAGTTATGAAATTCTGTGATATTCTAAAATAGGCTATCTATATTTTAAGATATTGTTTTTTTTTTAGTTTAGTAATACATTGCTTGAATATCTGTAATGATAAAAATAATCTGTATTGCATTTTACATTTACATAAAAGAGGCAGTATGGCTTTCTTAAAATTTTCACGATCTGAAGCTATCAGACTTTTAGGATTGGTACTCATCCTTTATACATCTATTCCTTGTTTGATTTCTATTTCTTTTTTTTTTATGCCAAGAATTTATGTGTTAAAAATATTAATATTTGGGCTGGGTGTACATTCACTTTAGAAGTAGTGCTATTAACAGCATGGTATGGAATTAGTTTTAAAGTGTATGTTAGTAGTTTTAAAATATGAGAATATCTATTTTTTGAGGGAATTGTGTGTATCCCTATTACTATTCTTTTCCTTGGCCTCAAGTTTCTATTATTGTTGGCATACTTATAATTGCAATGCTCTCATTATTGAAAAACCTGGAATTTTATGTTGCTGCAGTTAAACATTAAATTGTGAAGTTTCTAATGCTTCTGTGAGACCAGTCTTATTTAACTTTTTTGATTTTTTATCTAAAATTATCTGAAACTACCAGTTAATCAATAAAGATTTATTCTGTTTTAGGAGGAATAAATCCCCTGCCTTTATATGTTTTTGACTTCTTAGTCTTCAGAAAACATGACATTTTTTCACATGTAGCTCTACTGATTTTCATAAATGCAAACTACTTGATTTACTTTTAATCAAGCAAAACCAGTTATACAAATAGTTATTATTTTAGAAGTATCAAAGGTGAAAATAAGTTTATATGAACTTATAATTAATATTGCCACATATTCTAATGTTTTGGTTACTTTGTGTTCAGATCAGATACAGTGGACTTTTAAAATTCTTATTCTGCTTAGACACTGAATCAGAAAAGTAAGATGTAGACTAAAAAATCATTCTTGAAGAAAAAATTATGGAACAAAGATGATCTGAGTATGTCATCAGATGATGTGCTCTTACAACAACTTTAAAAATGTTTCTAAATAACAGGCCTTTCAACTTTGTGGACTGGACATAATAAAGGTCTTAAAGTTGAAGCATCAATTCTATAACTGTCACTCTGGAAAGAACAGTGTTGGTTGTTATTACATTAATAATAATTGTTTAATTGGATTAGTTAAAATGAAATATTCAGTCATTGTATTGTGACATTAAGTATGATCTTTAAAGTGACAGAAACATAACATCATAGATATGGACAATTGCATTATATTTTATTCTGAATTGCTTTCTAGGAGAAATTACTAGAATAATACTATGCGTTAATAGTAGACAATCTATTATCGAAAGGGAACTCTGTCAAATAGTTTTCTTGAGACTTTTTCTAGGTAACTAATCTTGTCCCTAAATTTGCAACTCAACTTTCATCAGATTTTCAGGTGGTAGGGCAGTTTACTTCTATGACATACAAGCAATAAAAGGTTAAAAATGAAAATCTCCCATAATAATTATTCCAAAAGCATTTCCAGGTTCAACTTGTCAAAGAAGCAAAGATTTTCAATACACAATAATATTTATGCATCATAAGTCACTAAACTGGAGGTAACTATAGATTGTTAAAATATTTTGTTATCTAATGAATAATTGAAATTTATTTATGAGTGAAAAAAATCAAAATATTTTAGATGGGCTTTTTGTTGGAAACCATATAGCATGACCCTTATGTTTCAAACTGAAAGTTCTTAGCTGATTCTCTTATCATTGTGGTTCTTGAGTACCATTTTTGTGCACAAAGGAAGAGGAAGGATAGTATCTTCTTTTACAGCTAAAATAAAACAACCAAAGATCCAACAAGAAAAAAAAATTAGTGTTGGCATCCAATGTAAATCCACTTGATAGGTTTTGATAAAATGACACTTTAAATTCTTATTATCAAATTTTCTTACTGTAAACTCATTTTTCCCCAAATTAAATTATTTAATTAGGATACAAAGATAATTGCTTTTGTTACCAGCAGAAAGTTCTCAAGTACTAAATTCATTATGAAATCTAAATTTTGTGATCTTGTCTTTGGAAGCAAACAAAAATGTTGGGATGCTAGAAGGCATATTTTTAAGTGTTCAGGGCCTTGAGTAATCAATTGCTTTGAGCAGTATTCAAATAACATAATGATGACTATCTTTTGTGATAATATTTGTGGAAAAAATGTACTTAAGTTTTTCCATTTTTGGATTTTTAGTAACATGTCTTGTATTTTTCTACAAAACTGTAATTATTTCTCCGTCACTAAATGTGTAACAGTGAATTTGCTGTGATGGCTGGCCACACAGGGGCATAACAGGACTGGAATTTATTCAAAATAGATAATAAAATAGAGACAGTCTTTCTCTCTTTTCCATCTACATATAATGAGTTATGCAGGCTTTAATATTTAAAAGTAAGATTTAAAAAACCTACTAGATCAAAGAAGATTTGGATTTGTTGGTGTTTTTAATTACAAGTAAGGTAACCATATTATCTGATTTGCCTGGACTGGTCCCAGTTTATGCCTGCTGTCCCCCACTGATTATTATTAGTACTGCTTTTCTCTCTCAAAAGTGTTATTTGACAATAAATTACAGAGCCACTCTAATTATAAAACTGAAATGTAAAGCTTGAATTCACCTAGTGTAAATGACCTCTTTTCCTCTGAAACATTCCCACAGTTCTAAAGCATTAATATTATTTTAAATAAAACTTGATTTTGCAAAGTAAATATTTAATTATTTCATCTGGTAGTGGTTTTGGTCAGAAGTATGTAGTCCTTTACATAGCATTTACTATTGCTTTGGTTTATAATGAAGCCATCAATTTATGCTCAGGGTTTTTGGCACAGACACCTGTTATTCATCATGGCACATTAACGACGACTTTGACATTGAAAGAACAGCATGCTTTCTTTTTATAGTTCTGGGAGTGCAGTCTGCACAGTGTGCATTGTTTGGAGTTGTTATGATCACAGCACAATCGATTTTTCATTATAGGAACATATTTCATGAACAGTCTGTATTCTGAAAGATAAAGCACCCAAGAGTCTGATATGAATGTACACATGTGCATGCACATACCTACACACATATATATGTACATGTATAAACCTTGTTAAATATATAATTATTATGATAATAGTTATATTATAGACATAAAAGTTTATCTTAACAATTGTCTCTTTATATTTCTAATCAGAGTGACTTTTGATTCCTAGATGTGTACCATTAATATTTTTACCGGAATGTTCACTGTGAATCTTAACCATATACCACAATTATTAGTATAGATACTTAATCTGATACTGATGTACAGTCTCTAAGTACTATTTTTCCTATTCAAAGAACTTTTTATTAAGTTACTGTTTTTGTTCATGACTGACATGTAAAAGTTAGCTATACTTTTTTATTATCAGCTTCTATATGATTGTAAGGAATCTGAGAAAACTCAAAGAAGATAATTACTGGTAAACTTATTTTGTTTAATTCTGGCACTATTCACTGAATAGTAAAGTGAATTCACTTCATATATGCTATGAGCTGTCTTCATATCCATTTATGAATTACTGACAAAGATTCATGTACCCAAGAAAAGAATTCCTAGGGCTGATCTAGGAATTTAAGTTCTGAATTTGAGAAGTTTTAAGGATCTCAGAAATGTTTGTGAGCACTTTTTTTGGGGCAAAGTGAAAAAAGCCATTGCATGTTAAAATTGTGGTGTCTTAAAGTATGAGGGATCTTTATTTTGTCTAGTGTTTTTCAAGCCATGGTTTTTGTTTGTCTTTTGATTTTAACAGAGAACACTTCCTTTAAAATCTAACTCAATATGTAAAGCAGTTAAAAGTGGAACAGCTCTGGTTTAGAAAGTGAGACATGGGACCCAGATTAGGCTATAAGAAACACGATTTTCAGCTGCTTACTTAAACTCAGGACTTCTTAGTTGAGTTCCTTTAAACTTTCCATTTCATTGCATGACCTTTGTAATGTCAGATATAGAGGTAAAGGAAAACCACAAGGAGAGCTGCCATGTTTAGTCAGCAGTTGATTTGTGCCTGACTTTTCTACATATATTGTGGTAGCTTTACATTGTGTAGTGAACACAGGAATTGTGTTCATGTCTTGGGTCTGCTACTTGCTGGCTGTGTGATATTGGTGAAGTCACTATACTGTGAGCCTCTTGGGGCTATATATTTATTAACCTCTGAATTCCCACACTTATATCCCTCATGATTCTTTACAGTCAATACTGGCTCCCCTCAGCCTCCAGAACCAAATATTGTTGTGATTTTTTTTTCTTAGTATAGATTGTTTTGTCTCTTCTAGAAGTTCATGTAATTGAAACCATGTAGGTGATACTCTTTTATAAAAGACTTTTAATCAGCATAATTAAAAAAAATTCATCCATGTTGTTGCATATATGAGTAGTTTTTCCTTTCCCTAGGAGTAGTATTCTATTTTATGAATATTCTACACTCTTATATTAATCTCCTTGTGGACATATATTTTTATTTCTCTTGGATGAATACCTAGATGAGGAATTCTTGGGTGATAGGATAGGTCTATATTTAGTTTTACAATGCCAGATCATTTTTTAAAAACAATGAAACTCTCACCAAATATGTTTGAGAGTTTTGGTGGTTTCACACACTTTCCAACATTTGATGATATACATCTTTTTAATTTTTTGTCATTCTGGTGAGTTTATAATAGCAACTCCTTTTGATAGTATTTGCCTAATGACTAACAATGTCAGGCACTTTTTCATATGCTCATTGGCCATTTGTATATCTTCCTTTGTGAAGTGTCTATTCAATTTTTTTAAATTTAGGTTGTTTTTGTTTTTTATTAATGAGTTGCAAAAGTTCTTTATTCTAGATATCAGTCATTTGTCAGATATATGCTCAGTGAATATATCTTGCAGTCTGTTGTTTGCCTGTTTATTTTCTTAGTAATTCCTTTAGATGAGCAGAAGTTTTAATTTTGATAAAATCTAATTTATCAATTTTTTTCTTTTAGAGTTTTTGTTTTCTGTGTGCTGTCAAGCAATTCTTTGCCAATCCCTAAGTCGTCAAACTATCCTCCTATATATCCTTCAGAAGCTTTATAGAGTTTTAGCTTTTTAATTTAGGTATACAATGCATCACACATTAATTTTTGTGTGTATGGTGTGAGGTAGGGGTCAAGATTTATATTTTTCCTGGTTGATATCCAGTGTTTTACCACCATTTGCTGAAAAAACTTAAAGACTTTCTACTCTCTACTGGATTGCTTTGTCACCTTTGTAGAGGATTAAATAATAGTATAAGTATGATTCAGTTTCAGGGCTATCTATTTTGTTCCATTGATCTATTTGTCTATCTTTCTGCAGTATCCTAATGTCTTACCTTTATAGTAATCTTGAAGTCAGGTAGTGTAAGTTCTCCACCTTTATACTTTTTCAAGATAGGCTGGATATTCTAGGTCCTTTGCATTTTCATATATATTTTATAATCAATTTGTTAATTTTGATTTAAAAGTTTGCTAGGATTGAGTCTAGGATTGTGTTGTATTTCTGTACATTGATTTAGGGAGAATTAACATCTAAAAACATTGATTTTTCCCTTTGGATATCTCTTCATTTATTTAGGTCTTCTTTAATTTATCTAAGAATGTTTTGTAGTTTTAAGGGTAGAGGTCTTGAATGACTGTTTTTTTCATAAGTTTATAAAGTATTTGATCATACTATAAATGGAATTATTTTAAAAATTGCAGTTTCTAGTTTTTTCTGCTTTTATGTAAATAATTTATTTTCAATATTAACATTGTATCTTTTGACCTTGCCAAATTTACTTATTAGTTTAATAATTGTTTTATAGATTTGTTATGATACCCTATGTAAACATTCATGTCATCTACAAATAGATACAGTTCTACTTTTTTTTCCAGTATTTATGCTTTTTGTTTCTTTTTCTTGTCTTATTAGGACAAATAGTGCAATGTTAAATAGAAGTTGTGATAGTCCATTAGTTTATTAACAGTTTTAAAAAAGTTACAAATTTTGTCATTTTCCTTTATTATCTTTTTAATGTCTATGGAATTGATAGTGATAACCCTTCTTTTATCTTTGGTATTGGTATTTTGTAATTCACGAAATTTGTCTTTTTGCTTGATCGGTTTATTTTTTTATTTTAGCTTTGTTGATTTTCTCTCTTGTTTGTCTACTATTTTGCTGATTAGTGTTTTTATCTTAACTTTCTTTTCATTCTGATTTTCCAATTATTGGTATTTTAGACCATTTAGAAATCATCCCAGATAGTCCGTAATTAAAATTTTTTTCTCTCTTTTTCAGATTGTGTAATTTTCAAGTTCATGGAGTCTTTCTTTCATAATCTCTATCAGATGAAAAGCTCATCTAGTGAATTTTTAATTTCAGAAATTTTATTTTTTGTTCTAAAATTTCCATTTGGTTATTTTTTATAGTCACTGTTTCTCTGTTGAGATTTCCCATCTTTTCACTCATATGAGCATATTATCTTTACTTCCTCTAACATAGTTACTATAGTAGCTTTAAAATCCTTTTCTGCTAATTTTAACATCCAGGTTTGCTCTCAATCTCTGTTTATTGTTTTTTCTCTTGAGTAAGGATCATGATTTTCTATTTCTTAATATATCAAGTAAATTTTATTTATATCTTGGACATGATTAACAATACTTTATAGATAAAGACTCTGAAATCTGTTCTGAGTCCTGATTATTTTTAAAGCAGGAAGTTAATATGGCAGAGCTTGAACTACATACTTTGTTTCCCCTGAAGTACAACAGCTGAAATTTTGGTTTAATTATTTTAATTTTAACTGAACTGTTTGCATTCTTCCTCTGTATGCATGAGATTTGGGCAGTGTTTATTATACACAGAATTTAATTTTTTCTTTCTGTAGCTTTCTTTTTGTCATTCTGTCCTCGCTTTCTACCTGCTATATTTGCTCAAACTCTTTCCTTTGGTTTTTCGAGCTAGTAAGACTGAGTTTTCTAATATGGATTCAGCCTTTAGGTATTGATAGGTATGGCTAAAAGCCATAAAAATGGGAAACTCATCCAGTGTCATTCTCTTTTTCCAATGTCAACTGCACCCCAGTGTCTGGCTTCTTTTTGTTACTCTCTAGGGTCTTCAAATAGCTTTTTGTTCATATTTTGCCCAGAACTTATTATCTTTGGGATGGTTCATTTGATGGGAGCTGTTTGGCCATTATCAAAAGAGGAATCTGTTCTTTAGTATTTTTAATTGCATTTGTTAAACGCTATGCTGGCAGAAATTATATCTGTAGCTACTTTTGTAATCTCATCTTCATTCTCTGTAATTTGTTGTGATTTTCCAAATATCATTGGACAGTGACTGATTACGAACCTCATGTTTTAGTTAAATTATCATTGTATCATCAGAATATAGAGAGAATATGTAACTTTTAAATAGTCTTTCTTTTTTGAAATTAATTTTATTTTACTATAATTTTTTTAATAATTATTTTTTCTTTGAGTGTAGTTGATTTACAATGTGGTGCTAGATTCTGCTGTACAGCAAAGTGAATCAGTTATACATATACATATATCCACTCATTTTTAGATTCTATTCCCATATGGGTCATTACCAAGTATTGAATAGAGTTCCCTGGAAATTAATTTTAATAATATATTTTATTTAACTCAGTATATCCAAAGAATTGCCATTTCAACACATAATCAATATAAAATGATAAATGAAATGTTTTAAATTGTGCTTTTTTGGTAAAAGGTCTTCAAAATCGGGTATGTATTTCACACTTGCAGAACAGCTTGATTTGGACCAGCCATGTTTCAGATGCTTAGCATATATGACTGGTGGCTTAAAGTCTTTCTTTACTACTGTATTTCATCCATATTCTAATGACTATTGCTAGTGGTAAAATATGAGCAATGTATGGATAGGCTTTCTTTATAGAAAGCATAAGATTGATATAACTGATCTAACTATAAGAGAAAATGATCAGATGTAATGAAGACACAAAAGCCATCATATTTCAATGATAATTTCTATAGGGAATTTTTAAAGGAAATTTGATCATGTTTGTGATGACAATGAGTAGGCTAAAGATGAAGTTCCTCTTTGTGAGAGTAGTCACCAATTGATTCTTCAACTGGTGTCAATCACAATATAAAAAATAAAAACTGTATGCTGAAAATTTGATAATTATTTGTAATCATGGCCCATTTTTTAAATTAATAATTTTTCCAATGTCACAATGTATTTTTTGCATTGAACATTTTTCTGAACATTACTTCTTTGGGTCTGCTGAGTTATATCTTAATTTTGAAACAAAACTTGGTGAACATAAAAATGG
The DNA here is from genome assembly GCF_965194805.1 of Balaenoptera borealis. Classification (NCBI taxonomy): domain Eukaryota; kingdom Metazoa; phylum Chordata; class Mammalia; order Artiodactyla; family Balaenopteridae; genus Balaenoptera; species Balaenoptera borealis. Next base: position 32,877,713 of record NC_138876.1, on the reverse strand, counting down.
AATACATTACCTTTTCTCAAGAAATTGAAGTTTTTTATAAAACTGTTTGCACAAAATGTAAATCTGACGATGAAAATACACTTAGAGCAATGTGTGTTTCAAAGAATATTACCGTATTTTCCATGAAGCCCACAGAGCTAGAGAAATGCTCATTACATCCTTTGTCACTGACATTGCAACAAATATATAGATGAGCAATATTAATGAAAAATGGTACCACAATTTGATAATACTGCCCAAAGATTATATGGAATTCATCACCTACATGAGCATATGAATCTTTTAATTCTCTCATTTAGTTATTTTTATTCATGTTGGCTTATATAAAGAAGGTTCATTACTATATAAAACACTTAATATGGGTATTAGCTCTATATTACCACAAGCTTAGTAGGTTAAAACAATACCCATTTATTATTTGCAGCTCTGTAGGTTGGAAGTCCAGGTGGGCTCTGACTTCTCTATTTGGGGCTTCACAAGGCTGATTGAAGATGTTGGCTAGCCTGGGCTCTTATCTAGAAGATAATGGGAAGAATCTACTTCCAAGTTCATTAAGTTTGTTGGCAGAACCCAGTATTTTGTGGTTGTGGACCTAGGTCCTTGTTTCCTTGCTGGCTGTCAGCTGGGAGCTACTCTCAGCTGGTAGAGGCTTCTTACATTCCTTGGTGAGTAGTTCTGTCCATTTTTATTTTTTAATTTTTGTTATTTAAAAATAATTCTTTAAAAAATTGAGATATAATTGATATAATATTATATTAGTTGTAGGTATACAATACAATGATTTGATATATTTATATATTGCAAAGTGATTACCAAAATAAGTTTAGTTAACATCCATTACCACATAGTTGCAATTTTTAAAATCTTGTGATAAGAACTTTTCAGATTTACTTTCTTAGCAACTCTCAAATATAAAATACAGTATTGTTAACTATAGTCTCCATGCTGTACATTACATCCCCAGGACTTATTTATCTTATAACTGGAAGTTGGTACCTTTTAACTACCTTCCATTCTCTCTCCCGCTCCCCGCCCCGACCCCAACTGATGCCCACCCATTTCTTCTCATGTCTATGAATTCATTTTTAGATTCCACATATAAGTGAGATCATATAGTATTTATGTTTCTCTGTCTGACTTATTTCACTTAGCATAATGCCCTCAAGGTCCATCCATGTTGTTGCAAATGGCAAGATTTCCTTCTTTTATGGCTAAATAGTATTCCATTGTGTTTATATAGCACCTTTTCCTTATGTATCCATCCATGGACACTTAAGTTGTTTCTGTGTCTTGGCTGGTATAAATAATGCTGCAGTGAACATGGGGGTGCATATATCCTTTCAAGTTAGTGTCTTCATTTACTTTGCATAAGTACTGGGAAGTGGAATTGCTGATTCATATGATAGTTCTATTTTTAATTTTTTGAGGCATCTCTATACTGTTTTCCGCAGTGGCTGAAACAATTGACATTCTTGCTGACAGCGCAGAAAGGTTCCTTTTTTTCCACATTTATGCCACCACTTGTTATTTCTTGTCTTTTTGATAATAGCCATTCTAACAGGTGTGAGGTGATATCTCTTTGTGGTTTTGATTTGCATTTCCTGATGATGAGCAATGTTGAGCACATTTTCATGGACCTGTTGGTCATTTGCTGTCATCTTTGGAAAATATCTATTCAGATCCTCTGTCCATTTTTTAATTGGATTTTTTCCCATTGAGTTGTATGAGTTCTTTGTATATTTTGGATATTAACTTCTTTTCAGACATATGATTTGCAAATATTTTCTCCCATTGCACATGTTGCCTTCTCATTTTCTTGATGATTTCCTTTGCTGTACAAAAACTTCTTAGTTTGATGTAGTCCCACTTGTTTACTTTTGCTTTTTTTGCCTTTGCTTTTATTGTCAAATTCAAAAAATCGTTGCCAAAACCGATGTCAAGGAGCTTATTCTCTGTGTTTTTTTCTAGAAGTTTTATGGTTTCATATCTTACATTCAAGTCTTTAGCCCATTTGGAGTTGATTTTTGTGTATTGTGTAAGACAGTGATCCAGTTTCATTCTTTTGCATGTGGCTGTTTAGTCTTCCCAGCACCATTTATTGAAGAGACTATCATATCTCCACTATATATCATGGCTCCTTTGTCATAAATTAATTGACCACATATGTGTGGGTTTGTTTCTGGGCTTTCTATTCTATTCCTTTGAACCATATGTCTGGTTTATGCCGGTATTCTACTGTTTTGATTACCATAGCTTTATAATATAGTTTGAAATCAGGAAGTGTGATGCCTCCAGCTTTGTTCTTCTTTCTCAGGATTGCTTTGGCTATGTGGGGTCTTTTGTGGTTCCATACAAATATTAGGATTGTTTCTTCTTGTTCTGTGAGAGATGCCATTGGAATTTTGATAGGAATTGCATTGAATCTGTAGATTGCTTTAGGTAGTATGGACATTTTAGCTATATTAATTCTTCCATCCCATGAGCATGGAATATCTTTCCATTTATTTGTGTATGCTTCAATTTCTTTTTTTTCTTTTTTTGGCTTCAATTTCTTCATCAGTGTTATATAGTTTTCAGTGTACAGGCCTTTCACCTCCTTGATCAAATTTGTTCCTAGGGTTTTATTTTTTCATGCAGTTGTAAATGGGATTGTTTTCTTAATTTCTCTTCCTGATAGTTTGTTATTAGTGTATACAAGTGCAATTGATTTTTGTATATTGATTTTCTTTGCTGAAACTTTACTGAATTTGTTTATTAGTTCTAACAATTTTTTTGGTAGAGCTTCATATATATATGTATATACATACACACATGCACACCTATATGATATCATGTCATCTGCAAATAGAGACAGTTTTTCTTCTTTCTGCTTTGGATGCCTTTTTTTTTCTTTTTCTTGACTAATTACTCTGACTAGGACTTATAGTACTATGTTGAATAAAAGTGGCAAGGAAGAGCACCTTGTCTTGTTCTGATCTTAGAGTATAGTGTTAGCTGTAGGCTTGTCATATATGGACTTTATTATGTTGAGGTATGTTTTCTCTGTACCCACTTTGTTGAGAGTTTTTTTCATGAATGGGTGTTGTATTTTGTCAAATGCATTTCCTGTGTCTGTTAGAATGATCAAATAACTTTTATCCTTCATTTTGTTAATTGCTGTATCATCAATTTTGTTAAATAGTGTATCACTTTGATTGATCATGGTATATGATTCTTTTAATGTATTGTTGAAGTCATATTGCTAATATTTTTGAGGTTTCTTCATGTATGTTCATCAGGTATATGGCCTGTTATTTTCTTTTCTTGTGGTTTCACATTTTCTATATCCTTATTAATTTTTTGTCTGCTTTCCATCATTTACCGAGAAAAGAGTGTTAAAACTTCCAACTATGATTGCATATTTGTCTATTTCTTATAGTAGTATATAATTTTTGCTTCATGTATTTTATTTTTCTGTTATTGGATATAACAATACTTAGAGTTATTATGCTTTTTAAAAGAATATATCCTTTATTGCTGTGAAATCTTCCTCTTTAACTCAGGTAATATTTTTTCTTAGATTATATTTCATCTGATATTATTGAGCTGCATTGACTTTTTTATGGTGAGTGTGTGTGTGGAATATCCTTTCCCATTCTTTTAACCTATTGGCTTCCTTATATTTTGTGTGTGTGTGTGTGTGTGTGTGTGTGTGTGTGTGTGTATGTGAGAGAGAGACAGAGAAACAGAGAGACAGAGACAGAGAGAGAAACAGCATATGAATGGATCCTGATTTTTCTCCAGTCTCACTTTTTTCATTGGATTGCTTAGTCTATTTACATTTCATATAATTACTAATGTAGTTGGACTTAATCTATCAGCTTGCTATTTTCTTTGTATTTCTTCTGTTGGTTTTTTTTCTCCTTTTTAAAAAATCCTTTTGTTTGATTTATTAATAAGTTTTTGGTATTCCATATTGTCTCCTCTAATATGTTTTTAACTATAACTTTTTAGAAGTGTTGATCTTGGAATTATAATATGCGTTCTTAATTTATAATTCTACCATGAATTAATATTGTAACATTCGTATGCCATATATGAACCTTTTAACAGAATAATTTCATTTTTACCTCCATTGTACTTTTGCTATTGTCATTATATATTTTACTGTACACAAATATTGGAAACTTTACCATACATTACTAATTTTTCATTAAATTATCAACATTTTTTATTTTTAAAAATAATTTTTTTATAATTACCCACATATTTACTGTTTTTGGTTATCTTCATTCTTCTCTTCAGATACGGGCCTCTTTCTGGTATCATTTTTGTTCTACCTGAAGAACTTCTGTTAGTATTTCATGTTGTATGGGTGATCTTCTTTCAGCCTTTTTAGATTAAAAAAAATCTTTATTTTTGCCTTCAATTTTTAGAAGGGTGTTTAATTACAGATTAGATACAGATTTAGGTGAACATTTTCCTTCTCTCTTAAGATATATCATTCTAAACATATGTCATTCTTAGCTTGTCACATGACATATCTTGAGACGTGGCATTCAATTGTCTTTTGGCCTTCATTGTTCATGGAGAGAAGTCAGCTGTGATTTCATTATTTTTTTTTCCCTACAAGTATTGTGTCCTTTTTCTCTGGTTGCTTTTAAGATAGCACTTTGTCTTTTGTTTTCAGCAGTTTGAAGTATTTAGGTGTGTTTTTCTTTATATTCTCATTGTGGTTCACTGAGCTGCTTGTATGTATGGAATGATTTCAGTCATCAATTTTTAAAAATGTTGGTCATTATCTCCTTAAATATTTCTTCTGCTCCATCTGTTTCCCCTTTCCCTGTATGACTCCAATAATATATGTGTTTTACTGTTTGATACTGCCCTACCAATCTCACATGCTTTTCTGTTTTCATTTTTTTTCTGTTCCTGTGCTCAGTCTTTATTTTCTAGTAATTTGTTTTGAGTTCACTCTTTGCTGTTTTTATTCCATTCTACTGTTAAGCATGTGTAATGTATTCTATACTTCTCTTATTGCATGTTTCAGTCTAGAATTGACACTTGGTTTTTTTTCAAGCTTCTATTAATCTGCTGAAATTCTCTCTCTGTTTCCCTACTGTATTCAACTCTCCATTAAATTCTTTGACATATTCATTGTAGCTATTTTGAGGTCCTTGTCTGTTAATTGCAACATCCTGGCCATGTTTAGGACTCTTTCTGTTGACTTTTTGTTCTCTTGATTATGGATTCATCTCTTGCCTCCTTGCATGTCTCTTAAAACTTCACTGTATGCTGAACATTGTAAATGATGCATTGTAGAGATTCTACATTATGTTTTCATCTAAAGAATCCTTTTTAAAAAAATCTTGTCAGGCAGTTAAATTAAAGAGGATCACCTTGGTCTTGTCAAAGCTCGGTTTTTGGCTTTGGACAGTACTCATTCCTTTTTTCTGTGTCATAGGGTACTGCTCTTACTTCTAGGGTATGGTTTCTTACTCTTAATACCTGAATTTTCTGGTGTCTCAACTGGATGCCTTGGGTTTCTCAGTGCTTAATCAGTGACTTCTGAAATTTCTCTTCATCTCTCAGCCCTTAATAGGTGCGATCTCCTAGGCTCCAGAAAGCCTGCTTAAAGTAAGTACAGTTTAGGATTTGGGTAGGAACCTGAGTAAAAACTCTGTTTCTAGAGTTTCTTCTCTTAGCTCCCTTCTCTCTAGTAACCTACATCACAAATTACCACTGCATTAGTAAGCCTGAGATCTCTGTTTTTAACACCAGATTGTTTCATATGCTTAGTAAGTCCTGTGCTCTCTGCCTGGGCTTCAATTCTTCATGCTCTAGTTGTGGAATTGTTTCCAGGCAGAAAGCTAGAGTGAAGCTTCCCTTACATGGTTTTCCTTTCTTAGAATTTCAATCTGTGTCATGTCCAGTGCCCTAAAGTGATTGTGTCATCTATTCTGCCCAGTTATACAGTTTATGGCAAGAAGGAAAACATTATACTAGCTACTCAGGAATCTGTTAATTATCTTATAATAATTTAATAAGCACCTACGAACCTTCCATCTCAAACAAGAGCTGGAACCTTGGCAATAATTTAAATCTAACCATTTCTTTATCTCATCCCATTTCCTTGAATCCTTCCGCTTGTGGCAGTTATTATATAGAACTCATGTTCATCATTCCTTAGGTTTCTTTTTAAATATAGATTTCATCTATATCTATAGATAGATTAATATGTATGTATTCTTAAAAAGCATTAGTGTTTTTATCTTTATATAAAGGTATTCTGTTGTTTTTCATGTAATTTTACATTGCATCATACTAATATGGGTTGTGGTAGTTCATTTATTTTGACTGCTGTATGATATTTCATAGTGTTACCATATCACAATTTTTAACTCACTCTTCCACTGATGGGTATTTGGATTGTTTCTAAACTTTTGCTATTGTGAAAAATGCTGCTATGAACATCTCCTGTTTTATGTGTGTAGGAGTTTCTCTTAGATATATTCCATTTTTATATTCAACTTTGAGATAATACCAAAGTGTTTTCTTACAAGTTTTTTAGACAATGATAGTTCAATGCATTCATAAGTGGGAACGAAACAATTCAAGAGTAAAACTTTAATAGAAAAAGTTGAACAATTTTAAACATAGCTATCTCCAGGAGGTGCACTTGTTAATTTAAGGAAAACAGTCATAGAATAAATGTATTTTAAATGAGTGTGCTCATACCAGAAGTTTTCTTCCTCCCTCCCTCCATTTCTTCCTTCCTCCCTCCCTCCCTCCCTTCTTCCTTCCCCTTCCTTCTTTCTTTTTATCTACCAAAGCAAAGTATAAAACTTTCCTACATCAGTAAGTGAAGACCTTTGAAATTGGCAGCAGTAGTGGGTGTAGAGCAGGCCTTAAAGAACAAAGGGTCTAACATTTTTATGGATAAAGTCTCCAGATTGCTGAGAAAAACTATGTTGTCAGTAACATTATTAAATGAGGCTCATCTAGGTCCTTAATGCTGTCGCTTGGGAATTATTTAATTTATTTATTCTCAATTAATTAGTTATCACAATTTCCCTCTCCTCTACACACACCTCTATTGGGAAATGGATTTCTTCTGGATTTTTATCTTATTTTTATCTGAAACAATAAATGCTAAATCTGTAAAACTTGTTTCCACATCTGAAATTGTTGCCTTCTTTCTTATTACCTCTGAAGAATAGGTTTTATTTTAAAACTTCTTTCTCTCCTACCTGATGTTACTTTATGAATTATCTTTTTTTATTTGGATGTTTATTGTAAAACACTGAAAAAACTAGACTTGTCAGTTTTCTGTCAGTGTGCATGTCCATTATCAGCAATAAGATGCAAGCAAGTGAATCAGAATAAGATTTTCAGTCCTCACAGCCTGGCACTGCCCTATCTCATTGTCTCTAGTGCAGAAACGCAGGTGAGCCTTGTTAAGCTAGTCAGCTGGACATCTTCCTCCATCAAATCTTACAGATGGTTCGGATGTTTCTTAGCATCTGTTTAAAATTCTCAAACTGCTTTCACCAAATTTGTTTGAATTCTATTTGTGGTCACACTTGATTATACATCTGTAGACATTTGAGGATTGGCATTAAGAAATACTTTATGTCTGATACTTATCCCATACTAGCGTTACTTCTAGTGCAGCTATAATTGAACTGAAAAATAAACAAAAACAAAGCTAAAAATGTATGAAATTAGGGTATTCAAAGAAATAAAGCTTAACTTCATTTTGTGTGGGTTCGTAAAATCTTGCACAAAAAGCAAACTCCCAGTTTTCTGTTGACTTCCTTTATACTTTCAGTGATTTAGTAACAGAATAATGCTTTTTGACTTCAACCATGTCAAATGAAAAAAGAACATAGATGTGGTTTTTGTTCTTGTTTTACAAATAAGAAAAAAGCATAGAAAAAAACAAATGAAGAGAATATACCAAAATATTAACAGCAAATGCTTTGGGTTTTATAATTTAAAATATAACTAAAAAATAAACAAGATGACAAATTTTATGAAAATTAAATGAGCTAAATTATGTAAAGGATTTAGAACATGGCCTGGCAAATAATAAACACTAAGTAAATAATAATAGTAATGGTAATTATTATTATTATTATTATTTTAAAATTTATTTTATTTATTTATTTTTGGCTGCATTGGGTCTTCATTGCTGCGTGTGGACTTTCTCTAGTTACAGTGAGCAGGGGCTACTCTTTGTTGTGGTGTGCGGACTTCTCACTGCAGTGGCTTCTCTTGTTGCAGAGCACGGGCTCTAGGTGCGCAGGCTTCAGTAGTTGTGGCGAGCAGGCTCAATAGTTGTGGCTCGTGGGCTCTAGAGCACAGGCCCGGTAGTTGTGGCGGGTGGGTTTAGTAGCTCTGCGGCATGTGGGATCTTCCCGGACCAGGGTTCGAACTCGTGTCTCCTGCACATTCTTAACCACTGTGCCACCAGGGAAGCCCATGTTAATTATTATTATTAATTACACCTTTTTCTCTATTCAGGATTTCACTCTGAAAGATTCCCTGAAGTCCAATTACTAGGTCAAAAGCTATCAACTTTTCTTAAGACTCCTCTTATTGCTGAATTGCTTTCCTAAAAGGTTAAGCTAATTACGTTTCCTAATGAACACATAAAATTGCTTTTCATAATTGGCATTGGTTGCTTTTATATTGTCCTACTTTTAATTTCATTGGTTATTAAATAGATTTTTAAAATACTAAAAAAAACCCATGTACTCATCTATATTAGTTTGCTAGGGCTGCCATAACAAAGTAACACAGACTGAGTGGCTTAAACAACAGACATTTTTTTCTCACAGTCTGGAGGCTAGAAGTCCAAGATCCAGGTGTCTGTAGGTTTGGTTTCTCCTGAGGCCTTCTTCCTGGGCTTGCAGATGGCCACTTTCTTGCTGTGACCTCACATTGTCTTTCCTCTGTGAGCATGCATTCCTGGTGTCTCTTGGTGTGTCCAGATTTCTTTTAAAAGGACTCCAGTCAGATTGGCTTAAGACACTGTTCCTAATTCAGACATTTCTACTATGGCATGCACTCATATGCTGCTAGCATGTTGTTATCAGTGGAATAAGTCTGGCCAGAAGGAAACATAATGGTTAGTTAAGTAAAAGAGGAATAGGTCGATAATTCCTATCTGAATATACAGACTGCAGAATAAAACAAATGCAAGAAAGAGCAAGAGAGGTCATAGAAAGGAATTCATAGCCTTTGCAAGGATGTTTGATAATCATTTTCCAGGTTTTAACTGGATTGAGACATCCCTGGGCCCCAAATATGGTTCCATTATAGCAGGAGTAGTAGAAGGATTTGATCAAATCTAGTGAGATAAATGTTACCTGTACTTCATCTCAAAGTTTTTATGTTTTTGATGCTTTCTCTCAGTTTATCATCTACTGATTTGCTTCTTTTCCTGTTTTTCCTAATTTGGTGTCTTATGCACTGTTTGAAATGTTACCTGGCTTTTTTCTTCCACAACCTTTTCTGTGCAGATTCTTTTTTCTCTGTTTTTCCACCTTTGTGGAGATTTGCACAGCCTTAGACAAAACTTAGCCATATCCTTTAATTTTAATCTGGAACCTTGACCCTGCTATCGGTATTAACTTCTGCTAAGTCCTTTTCTGGGGCACCAGGTATTCATAATTTTCTACCTGCAACAAGGTGAAAAGTATCTGTTTTAAACAAAGGCAGCTATCAAGTACTTTATTTTACTAATATTTCTTACGTACCTACAATTTGCCAAGTGCCCTATAGGCACTGGGGGGGGAAGTTGGTGAAAGACAGTATCCAAGGCCTCTATCCTTGGAGAACTTATACTGTGACATGTTAACTCACTACAAGGAAAACGTATGTTTAAAAGAACCATTCTTAAACTAGGCTTTTGGTTCCACCTTGATTCTGCTCTAACTGAAAAGTCACTTGCAGATGACTGACTCTCTCACTTCCTTTTTTAGTTTGTATGGAATGTGGGGCTTGAGGACTAGAAGTCAGAAAATTGGTATTTAATTAATATTAATCTTGAAGTCTACTTTCTTCTTGCTGTCTTGCATGTGAAAAGTCCAGTTCAGTAGAATTTATGCTTAGAGTTAGAAAAAGAAAAAGAGGATATCTTAGTGCAAGTTGTCTAGAAACAGAGCCTGACAGGAATGCAGGTGCATACACTTAATTGAGTGAGGTTCTTTAAGAAAAAACTATAAGGGAATGAGTGAAGTGGGATGGGGCAGAGCTAGTCAAGGATGTGGTCTCAGGTTAAGTCTAGCCATTGGGGTGGGGGTCTCTTGAGCATGAATCATTCCTCAGAGTTGTTCCTGCTGTCTATGTGCTCCTCTCGCAGTCCCTCAGTGGTTGAGTGCTATCTCTTGGATGAGGGTACCCTCTTGGGTGAGATGGCTGTCATCATTTGGGGGCATTTCTTTGGTGAGCAAGGGTAGCTGTGAGCAATTAGCTGCCAACACTCACAGCAGCTGGAAGATGGGTGCACTGACCTGACAAAGGGGATTTGGGCAAGCCACCAACAATGTGTACTTTATTGTATCCCTTTCACCATTTGGAGACAATTGCCTCTGACGATTAAGTTTAGTCCGTTCAGGCACAAGTCCTCTAGGATTCTGTATTCACAGTTTCTGTAAAAATTTATAGGAGGGCTCTCTCCTACCACTGCAGTTGACCCTATGGCCATAATTGATACTTATCAACTCCCCTTTTCCCCCCACTTCTTTTGGTCTAAGTGACTCACCTGCTACATAGACTGACTCTCATAGTACAGTGGTACTTGCTGAGGCACTTTGAGCAGGAAAGGCAAACCCATACCTGAATGCCTGTTTGAATGAAATATAGGCCCTTATAGGGTATAAAGTGTCCAGTGCGGCCAATTTATTACCAAACGTCCAGTCGTTCTCTTTGAAGAATGGAATCATATTGCAGGCGTTCTTTCCTTGACAGGTCAGACATTTAGCAGGTGAAGGAGTTTTATCAATCATGGTAAGAATGGAATATGCTGTTGGGTACATGAATAGCTTACATATCTGCCGCCATGGCTTTATTTCACTTATGGAGTTGGGTGGGGTTGGTGAGGACAGAGGCCGGCCAATTCATTGGTCTACTTGATTATTTAATGCCTCTTTTGTAGCAGTTTTTCTCTGGTACATGTAATGTGCGGTACAAAGGTCCAGACACCTTTAGCTCACTCTCATAGTTCTATCTACATATCTCTTTATTGGAACTCCTTGTCTCACATCTTTCAGTCTTGCTTCTATTCTGGCCCCTGATCCATCAGCTAAGCTATTCACCACTATGCATCAGTCCATATGTTTTCTTCTCATCACACAAAGTAGATAAGCTCTGCCTGTTGAGAGGATTGCCCCTCATCACTGCTTTTCAGGGGCAACCTTGAATCTGAGGTCCAGCAGCACTCCATTTTTAGCTTATAGTCACATACAGAGCTGGCCCATTCGTTATCCAAGCCTTTTTCTTTCCTCTTCAGCTGATTGTAAGTGGATATGAACTTCAGAGGAAACATTGATGCTTGGTAGCCTGGGCCACCTGTTTGGGCAACTTACTTGTTCCCTCTGGACCTGCTCAACGCTAATCCCAGATGAATTGCTTTCATTTTTTTATGGGACGCTGCTGAGCCTGTCCGACTTTATGGTTTGCTGGTCTCATGATGGGCTCTTCTGGATGTATGGTCACTTGATATCCCAAGGTCAGATGTTCCATCTCCTCTGGGACCCAGTAGCATGACAGAAGCAGTTTTTTGAGTGGTTCTCTGCTTTGATAGCATGGCCTTGTTCTAGAATCCTGTGTATTTGTGTTGCAGTTCTCCTATCGGGACTTTCCAGAGACTCCACATGGCTTCTTTTTCTACCACAGATATCTCTAGTACCATGGGTTCTATGGGATTGTATAGCAGCCTGGATCCACTGCAGATCTTTTTTTTTGCTCTGGGCCCTACTCACACCAAGCAGCCCTTTTTTTCTCTGCCAGAAAGGGTCAGAGCAGTATTCTCAAGTACAGAAAATGCTACCTTCAAAACTCAAAGGGTTCTAACAAATTTTAGACTTTTTTCTTAGTGTTTGGAGGTCCAAGGTGCAATCAACATTCCTTTATGTTGGAGATGTTCTGGAATGTTCTGTACCCTGGAAATCCTAAAAACTTAAACTTTTGAGGTTTCTCTCTCACTTCCTCTTCTGGAATGCATGTACATTACCCTCGGGTTGCTGTTCTGGTTCAGTTAACATGCTGTTATCAAAGTAGTTGGCCAAAGTGATTTCTGTGGAACATTTATTTAGTTAGTAAGTTTCCTTCTGACTATATTATATCAGAGAGAAGGAGAATTAACATAACCTTGGGGTAAGTCTGAATATATACAGTTGTCTGGCCTATGTGAATGTAAATTGCTTCTAATCCTTCTTTCTGATGGTGGAAAAATAGTTTCACCCAATGAATAACAACACATCACTTATTCAATATTGTGTTCATCAATTCTAGTAAAGATACCATGGTTGGCACAACATGGTTGCATCTGGGGCTACTGCTTGGTGATGTTTACAGTAGTATATCGTCATCTTCCATGGTCCATTTGGATTAGCAAAGGCCAGACTGGTAAGTTAAATGGGCAAATTATAGGGACCACCAATGAGTCACCATTTATGTCTTTGAGAGTGGCCCTAGTCACTGACATTTCCCTCAGAATGCAAATTGTTTTTCACTTACTATCTTGATGGTGGTGGTGGGGTTACAGGTGCTCTCCAGTTTAAAAAACCAACCTTATGTTTCTGCCAATTGCTGAGTATGTCCATTGTGATGATACATTTGGGAATCAGGTAAATAACCCCTGGCTGGGTCCACTGTGAGGCAGACATGGGCTGGGACTTCATTTATTATCTGACACTACATGCCCCTTCTCTAATTGGTGGGGGGTGGGTTATGATGGTGCTTTAGGTCCCTGGATATTAGTGTCCACGTGGATCATGTATCCACCCCTCAAAAGGTCTGGATATTCCCCTTTCCCATCATCCCCATTGATACTAGGGAGCCCAGTTTTCTAATAGCATCTTCTACTCTTAGCCTGGGCCTGTAGAGGATGGCCACCACTAGCTCATCAGCTATGTTCACATCCCCCTCACCAGTGTATTTTTGTACCAAGTTGGTAAGTAGAATGTCCTCCAAGTTCTCCTGAGGAACATAGTCAGCCAGTACATTTTCCAGTCTTATATAGCAGAACTATTCCATCATACACACTTCACTAAGTTTTTTGCTCCCTCCCTCAACAATTTTCCAGGGCAGTACTGGCATCTCTACTTCATTTAATGTAAATCATCACTTTTAAGCTTTCAGGAGCAATCTAGTTGCATATTAATACCATCTGCTGTGGCCAGAGTTAAAATCCTGTCTTATCTGAATTCTCTTATCTAGCTTTATATTTTACCCTCTTTGACTCCGCACTTTTAGGATTCACTGCCAATCGTACTCTCCCAGTTCCTATTGGAATGTGTTAGCTAGGTTTGGTTTTGAGGTATAATCTCTTTTTATCCTTAGCAAGGCCAGCACTTTCTCAGTTGGGTTATATTAAGATTTGACCCTTTCTGATCAGGTGGCAGATCCCGAGGGAAGCCAGCACAGTGCTGGAAGGCCCCTACCTCACTTGAGGCTTCTGCATAGTCTTCAATCAAGGGGGTCCTCCATCTTCCAATAAGTGGAGGTGGGGGGGGTAGGTCACTTCCATAGGCCTAAAGGATTCAGGGAATCTGAGTTTCAGGGACCTCTTGTGTAACTACTTAGGGAGTCCCATCTCAAGTCTCACGTTCCTATGGCTGCCCTGTCAGGGCCCTCACTTTGACACAGACAATTTGTCTAGGCTGAGAATTTAGACTTTTCTGAAATTCTTGCACTCTTGTAATTAAATTCTGAACTAGTCTTCAGTTCTGTCTTTCTTCTGGCTTTAATGGAAGAGGACCCTTTAAATGAGGCTGGGGAGGCCCTTTGACTAGCACACTTTGCTTTATATTGGTGACTGGCTGCCCTGAGCTTGTCATTTTTTATTTTCAATGCATCTGACTGGCATTCAGCACTAGCCATCCAATTTCATTCCTTACAATTACTCTTTCTCTCATACTCCTCAAATGACAGAGATATTGCACGATCCAATGTATCCCTTTCTACCTATAATCCATTCCAATTCACTACAGGTGAAAATCTTTACAACTTCATCACCATTGCATGTCAGGGACCATCAGTATTGCACTTACACCAATAATAGGTTACTCATTTCCCATTAGCCAGCGAGTGAGCCAAATCCAGAATCTTTCTTAGAGTCTGTCTCCTAGGTTCACTCCTGGGATTAATTGTCTTAGGTCAAGTTCATTAGAAGCAGGGACTGAGACAGGAATTTCTGTGTGTATGATTTACTGAGGAACTGTTCTTCCAGAAAAACCTTTAAGGAGGTGATAGAAGCAGGCTAGGGAAGGGGAAAGAGCTGAAGAGGGATGTAGTCTCAGGTAAAGCCTTGTCTTGGCCTAGCCTAGCTTAGCCTGGTTATGTGTATGCATGGGAAAGTGTATGTTTAGGGGCTTGGATCTTGAGTTAATCACAAGACAGTGTTTTCTCCTTTGAGGCAAGAGTGGCAGACTTTGGTATCTCCATCTCAGTAGGGGATTGGCTCTGGGCTATACCTGGGGAGGAAATGGCCATGCTACTCTCCAGAGGAGGTGACTCGTGTTAGTTGAGGAGGGCAGTTTTCTGAAGGGGGGGAGTGCATGTCATTATAGCAGCCAACACAGCAGCTGGGGGGAGGATTCATCAGCCTGGCGAAGGGGAGCTGGGAAGGACACTAACAGTGTCTGCCATAAGGAGAAAGAAAAATTACGTGCACTTCTTGGAATAAAGAGACTTAAGGACTGATTTCAGTGTTTTACCCTTTCATATAGAATTGGCCGTTTTGGCTAGAGAAGGAGGAATCTATATATTTCGTAGAGTAATTAGTGAGAAAAAGTGTTGAGAGGAAAAATGATCTAAATATGTGTTTACATATAACTTGGGTAAAGAGGATGAATGTAGAAAAGCTCAAATATTGAATGGATTTCATACTGCAAAGATAGAAATAGTTTAAAATCGGGAAATTTTTCAATATCTTATCTAATAAGGTATTAACATTTTTCTTCACTCACTTTTCCAGAAATTTTTCTTTATACTTGAAGATAACATTACTGATGGAATACTCACTGTTTAAATGTAGTTATTTAATCACATGATTAGATATGAAAAATCTCCAAGATGTGCATCTGTAACTTGTTTGCAGAGGAAGAGAATAAAATACTGTCCCATTTTAAGAAAACATTTTAATGAAATGGGTATTTAATTTTAAAATGTAATATAAACTTCGTAGTGATAACAAATTGTCAATCAAATTCTCATTCCCTGACACTCGAGGTCCTTAAGTCATTGATGGCTCAGTAACTTCCTCTGGTGCGTGTGCCATTTGGAGTCCTGTTACAGAGGCTGCTATCTTGGAGGAAGGATCATCTTTCTGTGTAGCTCCTTGGTGCCTCTTTAGTTCTCCAATGAATGCCAAAGACCAAATGCTCTGGTTTTTGGTGGAGGGTGAAGAAACTGGAGGCACCGTCATTCTGATCTTTTTATCTTTTGTAGCTGCCTATTCTTTCTGCATGACTATGACTTTCTAATTTTACTTTGCACTTGTATTTCCTGTTAACAGCTCTAAGGGAGCAGAGCTAAGAAAGTAGACTTGGGGTTTAGTAGGTAAGTCATGTATTTTTAATACGAATGATTAAAATATATTGGATCTGCCCTGTTGTACATGATCTTCTTATTTGGAAGTATATTTAGAATCCTGCATTCTTTATAATCCAGTACCTACTACTGGATAAGACAGCTAATTCTTGAGTATAAAGTGTATTAACTATATTATTTTCTATATTAAATCTGCCATGTCTTTGAGTGGGGCAAGCTTCTGTTAACTTTTATATAAATGTTAAAGAACATCCTAGGCATTTATTCACTTTGTCAGAGTTTTGGAAAATTAATTTTAAACTCTCATTATACTTTATAGTTTCATATTATAAATTGTTTACTGTCATACCTGATGTGAATTTTTACATTCAGGCATGAACGGCATTGCATAGTGAACAACTCTTTTAATATTCATTTAAAGTTTTCTTCTTTATGAAGTAATATGGTAGATTAAAAGGGAAATAAAAAGTTCAGAGTTATAGTCAAATAGTTATATATCATTTTTCTTTTTAGAGCCAGGAAAATTGTTAAAATGGTTGTGAATTTTCTGTTGGTATATTTTTGATAAGAATTATGGGCTATTTGTTATTATGTTTTGCTAGTTATCTGTAAAGTTGCTCTATAATTTTGATAATTTAAAAATATTTGTAGTGTCCATAAAATATGAAAAAATCTGATAATGTTATGGGGAGGAGTCCTTGAAATGAGTGGAGTAAGAAATCTAAGAAAAAGAATGTAAATTTAAAAGTTGTGTTCTACATAGGTAGAACAATTAGCTTTCAAATATGTGACTAACAGTTGTGTATATTTTTTTCATTTTCTTCATGCTCAGAAAATAGTTTGACTTCAATATTCTTACAATTGCTAGCTGCAGGCTGATTGTGTACGTATATGTGTGTATACCTGTGCGTATATGATGTATATGTACACACATACACACGTGTCCAGCCCAAAAGCTGAAGATTAAAAAGATGACATAGTTTGGTCTTAAATAAATAAAGCCAAAGAAATTATTTACAGTGATGTCAAAAATGGGACAGACTATATTTGACTTCATTTTCTGTTTATATTCTTGATTGTACTGTAAGGGTAAATAAAACAAGAAAATGTAATTGTACTTTTAGAAAAATCATTAATTATTTTATGATTTAACACTGTAAAGAGCCAAGAAAAGAGCAGAGACATGTGAATTGTAGCTCCCTATCCTCTCCTGTGTAGATGCTGCAAGTGATATTCAGGCAGATAGATATTTAGTTTTCTACTGCAGTTTCTATATCCTTTCCCTTACTCTAAGATAGGACGGATACTAATGACTTTTTCTCCCCGAAACGTTATATTAGAGAATGAAGAGGCTACTTTGATGGTAAAACTATGGTTGCAACTTCCAGCAAGACCAGGATCCTGTTTTTTTTCTTATGACACAGCAGCTGGTTTTCATGAGGGGAATCAGCACTAATAGAACTAAGAAACACAGCTAGTGACAAACAGAATATAGTATGGGTGTAATAGCAATAGACTCATGTAGGGAATTGGAACTAATTTTAGCAGTTTATCAATGAATTAAGTACACAAAAATGTTTTTCTTTATTTGAATTTTGAAGGAAGGTCATAGGTAATATTACAATAGTAAAATATAAATTTTGCAGTTTACAAAGCATTTTTACATACAAGTTTTAACTGACTAACGTGGCACATAGTAATATAAAACTGCATTTCATCGGTGACTTTTGCATTGGGAGGGCATTCCAAAACATCTTTTATTTAGATGTTGTCATGTCTGCTTCATGATAATTTTCAGTTGTTACTGAGTAATTTGTTAGGAACAAGTTCACCTGGCAATTTGAAAAGAGGGATAAAATTGGGTACAAGAAAAGGAGAAAGTTGAAGATCTTTTACAGTTTTCAGGCTATGTCTAAAAACATTCATTTTTAAATAACCAAAACACTGATTCTACTTATGATAAAAACAGCATATATATAATACTAGCTATGATAGACATTAATTAAATATTTCCATTAATAGTTTGTTTGATTTACCAGCTTTAACATAGCCAGGAGAGTATTAGTTTATAAAAATGCCAACCTCCTACCCATAATAGGAAGTACAGAAACCCTCGAACAAATGAAAATTGCCGCTGACATTATTATTTACCAAGTATTAGTTAATGTTAATTAACTAACTTTCTTTAGATTGTGTTATATATTTAAAAATTTGATATTCATTTTGGTAGTAGTCATTGGATCCTCTGTGCCTTTATTCAATCATAAAGGAAAATGCTCCTTCAATTTTAAATATTAAAGTGAAAAAGTGAACTTTCCAATTTGTTTTAATGTTGGTATATAGAAAAACATTGGATTATCATGTAACATTAAGAGAATTAAGTTAACATGGAGATTAGCTGGGCTAACCTTAACTCAGATCCTAATTACCTAAAGTTATCGTGGTGTATTTCTCCTGGATGGGTAGTAAAAATTATATAACAGTGTAGTTAGTATTAAAGGATCATAACTTACAACAATAGAGTATACAGTATTACAGGACTGCAGTAAGGTAGAACTAGAGGGGATCTTCATTTTCTAGTTTGAATCATGCATCTTACAGAGAAGGGAAAGTAGAGGCCCCTTAGATGGATATTTTTGTCATTTATACATGTGTATAAATGGATTCAATCTGAGTGGTTCTTTATAACATACAGTTGAAATAGATAATTGTGGCTTGAAGAAATTTTCAGTATTGAATAAGCTTAAATAAGTACTAAAAATGCTAGCTTGCGATAACGTAAGACACTAAAGTGGGTCTTTTCCTGTTGCTTTGGAATTAGAGACTGAACCTAATGTTGAACAAAAAAGCATTAAATACCCCATCATTAAACAAAAGTCCCGCCAGTAATTGGGACCCAACACTTCTCTCAGGGTTTTCCAATATTAGATAAACTGGCAGCTACCTTGAGCCATCTCCCCCAGGGGAATCTTCACTTTGCATAATAAGAAAGAGACCAGGAGGAGGGAAGTAGGAAGAAAGCAACTCGAATAATGAATCTGGAGCCTAGTTGGGGAGTGCAGTGACCTTCTCCTCCCCTTTCTACCACTTTGGGAAGGAATACACTATCCCTCTTTACCAAAAACCAAGTGAAGGGAATCTCTGAGTTACTTGTAGCGATTAGAGGTTCTAATCAGGAAGGGAATAGATAGCATTCTATTCTCTGGTTAGCTAAGTACTTAGGTAGTTGAGTTATTGATCTATCTAACCTGTGCTTATTTCAACAGAGGAAAAGGTAATTGGAAAGGGAGTGGGAGTAGGGGGCATGGTCAGAGAACAGCCTGTATTTCCAAGTGAGGTAGAAGGGAATGTGTAAGAGTATTATTCATGATAGGCAAGGTTATGTAGCAGTAACAAGCAACTCTAAAATATCAATGCTTAACACAGAAAAATGTTTACTTCTTGGTCTTTTCTAGTATGGTATAGTGTGGTACTCTGAATAAGGGTGACTTTCCAGAGGAATTTCTTCACATGTGGTTCAGCCATATCAACTCCGTCATCTTGCAGCCGTACTATCTAGTATCTGGGCAGAAGGAGAGACATTGGAGAATTGGGCATGGGCTTTTTTTCTTTTTTTTACCACCTCAGCCCAGAAATGATACACTTTCCGTCAAAGCTCATTGGACAGGATCAATCACTTGGCCTCTCCCGTTGGGAAAGGGAGATAAGTACAGTCATCTGTGTGCTCAGAAGGGGAGGATACTTTGGTATCACAGGACTCTAGTAGTATCTACGACAGTGAATTTCCTGTAGGTCAGATCAACATCATTGAAGGTGGCTATACTTAAGCTATTCTAGATGTCATTATGGAATGAGAAGGGTAGATTCAACAGAACATAGTTGAATGCACTGATTGGAGAAAAATAATAACATTTTCATATTTATTCCCTGGCAAGCTGAGACAACTCACTAAATTGCACACGTAAAGGAATGGAGTGTCTTAAGAGTACAGGTTCTGGAGTAAAACAAACTGGGCTCAAATTCAGGCTCTGTCACTCCCTCATTGTTTTCTTTTACTTAATCTCTCTGAGTTTTACTTTCCTTATTTGCACAAAGGGTATTATAATAGAACTTTCTTCATAGGGTTGTTTGTTAGAAGTACATGAGATGGTGTAGTGAATTGCTATGCGTAGTATTTAGCAGATAAGTATTCAATAAATGTTAATGGCCATTGTTGTTAGGCCTTTGGGAGCTTAAGGAAAGGGTAAACTAGGTGTAGAGTAAAAGATGTGAGAGAATATGTTTCACAAATTGAAAAAAATTCAACATTTCTTTTAGGTTCAAGTAAAGATAGAAAATTTGCTTTTTATACTAGGTAATCTCTGCATTCCCAGTGAGCAGAAACATCCAAAAACAATGCCTTTCATCACTGAGTACTTACTGTATGCTAGGCATTGTGTTAAGCACTGAATATATATTATCTCATTTAACTTTTTTAAAAGAGCTAGGTTTAAAACTGACTCTGCCTATTATTTTGTTAAAGTGTGATCAGATTTTCATTTTTTATGAGCAATGAAATATGAATGTAGTATATAGTTCCCTTGTGGAATAAGACAGAAAAAAATCTAATGAAACATATAACATCCCATGCATCATTATTAATTAGGCATATAGGTTAAACATTTAACTGCAAGTGCTTATTTTTTTAAATCAAATCCATTAGTTTTTAGTTTTCATTTTATTTGTTAGTTTTGCCAGCTATTCAATTGGCTTTAAGAGTGACAGTTTCCCTGATACCATGTATCCTTCATGTGTGAGGGGTGTTCACATATAGCATAGTGTTTAAGGCAGAAGCCCTAGAGCCTGAAGAGCTAGTGTTGTCCACTAACCAAAGACAACCAGGAACACATCTCTAGTCAAAGAAAGTTGGGTCTCACTATTTGCTGCAGCAAGGAAGACCACGCACCTTGTGAAATTGTGGGGTATCTTTGCCAGAAGGGGTCAAGGGAAGCTTGTTACAGGATTTGGGTTTGTATTAGGTGGTTGGGAGAGCATTCAAAGAAATGGAGATCTACATTGAATTGGATGCTTGTTAGAAAACAGGGGCAGTTTGAATATCTTAATTTTTATTTAGGAGGTGGGAGGAACAGAACAGTGCTAGCACTACTACTGGAGAAGAAGCAGTAGTCACTTTGCAGCTAGGGGAGGGGAATGTATGCTCATTTTGATTGCACAGTGTCTTTGGTTTTATCTCTGTTCAGATCTGATTGTGGAGTGGTATTGCTTTTGCCTTGTTCCATAATAGTCACAGAAAGCTCTTGTCTGATGGTGATATTCTATGAAATTGTTTACATTTACTGGGGGCATACAAGAGCCTAACCAATAGTAACTAGGCCGGCTACAAGCTGATGGCTGTAAAGGCAACTTTTTCTTTTACTAGTTTCAAATTCTTCCTGTACCATTTTCCAGCTGTGTGATTTTAGGCAAGGTAAATCACTCTGTGCTCCGTTTACACATCAGAAAAATGGGGATGATGATAATGGTACCTTCTTCACAGGATTATCTTGAAAGTGGGTACATATAAAATTACCTGGTACACAGTCAGTGCTCAGTTTGGCTAAACAACCACCACTACCACATAATGATAAAATCAATAATTTGTTTGATTATAAAATATAATCTACCAAGTAGACAAAAATGCTCATGTTGGCTAGTTAGGATATCTTCTCTTAAGTTCAGTGATGGAGGAACACTGCCAGATTCTTACTGTGCAATGTCATTTATGAAATACATTTATTCATTGGACAATAGAATATATATTTTTCCTACAAACTTTTTCCTTTTCTTCTGCTCTAAATCTTATTTATTCAGTCCCTCAAGAAATAAAATTCATAGACAGCTTTTCTTTTTTCTTACCTCCTGCATCAAATCTGTCAAAAACTTTCACAGATTTAGCCTCTTAAATATATTTTGTTTCATTCCTCCTTCCACTGCCTTAGTTAAGGACCTCATAATTTCTTACCAGAATCATTGGAATAATCCAGTTGATCTCCCTGCCATTAGACTTGCTTCTGTCCCTTGGTTTAACCAGATTATTGCTTGGGTTAACTTGCTAACACAAAACATCTGATGACCTCCCCTTTGCCTACAGGATAAAAGCCTTAAAATGCTTAGCATGGTACACGGGCCTTCTAAATCTTCACCCAGCTTTCATTTCTGGCCTCTTGTGCCACTCCTGAGTTTGATTCTGGTTTTCTGTTTCTACTTAACTTTTTTCTGCATTTTACTTTTTGTGCCATTTAAAATTTTTTGTGCGAAGAATTGCACATAAATAACTCCAATAAATAAAACAATGTAAAGGGATTTTGCATAATGTAAAAATCTAGAATAATGAAAAAATGAGAATAGTTCTTTATTGTGGGTACCTCAAGATGTAGATTCGGTTGTATAATATAGTGCCATCTAGTGGTAACTACTTTCAGTTTTCTCTATGTAACTCAGGGGAACTTTAAATGCTCTTTGACACCCTCTTTCCCTGTCTGCTGTCATTACGCTGACCACTGGATCTTTGGACATCATGCTTACTAAGGTTTTTTTAAGCTCTAACATGTTTTGATTTTATAAATACACTTAAACTCTGTCACAACATGCAATTCAAACAAAAGAGTGTAGGATTGGGAGTGGAATGCCGTATTCAAAGAATTGCAGAGATTTTCAGGTATCATTAAATTAAAACTTGGGGAGTTTGTTTTCCTATTTTTAGTTCTTTTGAAAAGTCAAATTAACTCTATAGTTATCAATGACTGAGACAGAATTCTTTTATTCTCCCTTCTTCTCCTCCTTTCTCAAACAGTGACTGAACTGCTAAATGTCAGGTTCTCTATTATATACTCTTTGCACTAATGAAGTCTCAGATGAATAGTGGTAGCTCTTTGGCTAACCATTGCACTTTTTTCTAGGCTCTTGTTTAGCTGAGCAGTGGGGTATAACTAGTGGTGTGCTGGTAA
This sequence comes from Balaenoptera borealis, assembly GCF_965194805.1. Classification (NCBI taxonomy): domain Eukaryota; kingdom Metazoa; phylum Chordata; class Mammalia; order Artiodactyla; family Balaenopteridae; genus Balaenoptera; species Balaenoptera borealis. The sequence goes on along the minus strand of NC_138876.1, from coordinate 32,854,965 downwards.
ATATTTGACAATCAGCTTTCCAAAGGGAAAAATAAAAACCCCGGTTTGTAGCATTTGCCGATTTTCATGATATAAATATTGCCAGCATGCCTGATTTTAAGCTGCCATTGTGACTTCACTGAACACAGAGTTGGGAGGAAATGTTTACAATGGGCTCTTGGCTCCAGTGCACCACTGGATAAGGAATTAAAATCTGCACTATACTATTCTGTCTCTGTCATTTGAAATCACTCTCCCCTTGGCTTATATTCATTAGATAACCTGCACCTATTTTCTGTTCCTAGACCTTTTCACCTATGGTAGCCTCTTATTTACTTGTTTATTTTCTACTGAAATAGAGCCAGGTAGCTAATGACTCCAGATGCCTTACACTTCTCCCTAGAGACAAATCTCTCTCTGGCCTCAGTTAGCATTGTGTTTAGCTATACGTAACACAAATATCATAACTACAATGCTTAAATAAAGGAGGAGTTTATGTTTTTCTCATGTAAAAACAAGTCTGGAGATAGACTGCTCAAGGAAATCAACAGAGACCTATACTCTGTTTTTTTTCTTTTCTTTTTTTTCTTATTGCCCTGCTACCCACAGTGTGTGGCTTTCAAACTTATGATTAAAAGAGGGCTGAGTTATAGGAAGTAGGACAACATTCCAGTCATAAAGGAGGAAGGGCAAAGTATGAAAGGTGCATGCCAGTTGGGTCTATCTCTTACTTAGGAATAATTAGCTTTGTAGAAGCTGTACTTAGTAAACGTCTATCTAAATATTATTTGCCTGAACTATGTCACGTAACCACCCCTAGCCACAAGAGCACCTGGAAAATAGTTTTTTTAGACTAAGCACACTGTTGATCTGAATAAGATTATGATTCTATTTGTAAGAAAGAAAAGACACAACCGTGTCTGCCACATTCTCTTTTGCCTTTGGTCCTGGTTCACCCCTATGAACTTTATAAAGCTAATTCCCTACTATTGTCTCATCAACTAACAGTTTAAGCAAAGTGTATTTAGAACCCTAAATTACGAAGTCCTATGTTCAGTAGAGCTGCTTTAACTTAACACAATTCTAGACTTAAATGTTCCAGGGTTTTAGTAGATAGGATCCCCTCCTTCCTTATTCCTATGGTTCCTTCTACATGGAGAATGCTGCTCTAGAATACTATTCCTGGCTTCCCTCTACTCGCTGTTCTACTTTGCCCTTGGGGATAAGGAATTGATTGAGTGTAAGTAGCACTTTCTGTTTCTTTCCTGCTTCTCTTGGGAACAAGCTGCTCACAGCATGCATTCTCTTCTGTTCCTGCCTTGAGTTTTACAGGGACAAGCTATAAAATAAATAGTCTTAGACCAGGTTGTCTGAGCATGAATAGGTGTGCTCCTACGATTCTGAGGCTTGGTATTAGGAAACTCACTTTTACATAGATATAGGTCAATTTTCCAATTTCAGTTTTATCAGTAATAAAAGTAATATTTCATTTGCTGTCTCCTACCTCTTTTCTGTATTTCTGAATTAGCTTAGAAGTTGGGTGGGGGATAGTTCAATGTGACTTACTTAAAAAAAGCAGCTTGTTGCCGTTGCTTGAGACTTGTCGGGCTGTGATTTGTTTTTATTGCTTTCTGGGCTTAAGTAGAATCAGTCTACTATCATAATTACCAAATGAAATGTAATATTAAACATCCAGTCTTGCGATTTTTGATCCCAGGAAAGATTTTGATCTCATTAAATGACTGTATTTAGTGTAAAACTACTTTAAAGAAACCACATGACTACAGGGCACATGAGTCCCAGTGTGCTGGCTTTTCACAAAAGAGAAACCAATTTTCATAGAAACAGAGTTCATAAGCATCATGACAGCTGATGAGAAGTCATATACAGACTTTAGAGTCTGTATTACAGATTGTGTGCCAGACAGGAAGATTTTAGTTGCAAGTAATAGAAAACTCAACTGAGACTGGTTTACGAAATAAAGGGAATTTATTGGTTTACCTGAATCAGAACTCTGGAGGTACATGTTGCTTCAGGTGAGGATTGATCCTGAATCTCATAGAATATGACTTAGGATGTAATTTCTTTCTTTCTATTTATTTTTATTTTTTATTTTTGTCTTCTAGTTTTATTGAGGTATAATTGACATACAGCGCTGTGTAAGTTTAAGGTATACAGCATAATGATTTGACTTCCATGCATCATGAAATGATGATCACAATAAGTTTAGTGAACATCCGTCATCTCATATAGATACAAAATTAAAGAAATAGAAAAAAATATTTTTCCTGCGATGAGAACTCTTGGGATTTGCTCTCTTAACAACTTTCATATATAACACACAGCGGTGGTAATTATACTTATCATTTTGTGCATTACATCCCTGGTGCTTATTTATCTTACAACTAGAAGTTTGTAACTTTTTTTAAAGCACATACTCATTTTTTATGATTAAAAATGTTTTTTAAAGTACCTACACAAAGCATGAATAATCTACAAATCTCTGATCTTTTCATCTCCTACCAGAAGCAGGTCCAGATTTGTGGGCCCTGAAGCTAACCAAATTTGTGTGACCCTCTTGAAGAAAAGAAATCAAACTCACAAATTCAAAATTAAGTACAAAAGTTAATATGTATTTAGAAAGGGAAAATAAATCACAGAAATCACAAATTTGGAAGCCTGGCAAATACCACACACATCATAAAATCCAGAAAAAATAGCACAATATTTTAAATGATTGCCTGACATATTCTTTAATCATGGAAGTTTGTAATTTTTGACTGCCTTCATCCAATGCCCCATCCCCCATTTCCCACCACAAATCTGATCTCTTTTTCTATGAGTTTATTTGTTTTTGAAGTATAGTTGGCCTACAACTCTGTGTTAGTTCTTTCTTTCTATTTTTAATAGTCACTAAGTGGATATTGACTCCATTTTGGGAAGACTCCCCCAACTCATGACCCAAAATTGACTTCAGTAGCTCTGAGAGTTATATGACTTCTCAATCATAAAACAGGAAATCTGTGTCACCACTGACTGGCAAATGTCCTTAAGAATCATTGTGATTGGACCCGCTTAGGTGGGATGATAAAATACATGATTTATCTGGAGGAATTTGTATTACAAAACATGTCTGCATTCAAAAGGAAGTCCTAACTCCAGTGTCTAATCTGGCGACTCATCACCCTCATGGGTTTACCCCTCTTTTAATGTGGTGTTTAAAAGAGGACATCACATGTTTTAAATATTATAAAGCCACAGAAAAACAGTAGAAATTTAACAGCCTTCTTTCACAAAGCTCAGCCCCACCAGTGGCTTCCACTGCATTCTGTTTCATCTCCTCTGGGGCCTAGCTCCAGCAAGCATCATACTTTTTTTCCCCTGGCTGTAATACATCATTGACAGAGGGAACTTGTAGAAGAGTGTGGGGGACAAGCTGATAAGAAACTAAGAGAGCTTTATTGAAGGGAGAATTACTTCAAGGAAAGAGCAGAATTATTAAAGAGAGGATGTTTTATGGAAGTTTGCTCTATTGGGTGCAATACTATCTTCTTCACCTCCTCAGTAAACTTCCTTAAATTTTCCATCATGTTTTAATATTAAACCCATGTAGATATGTGGGTTTTGGGTAGACTTTCTGAGACTGGAAGTGGAGTGAAAAGAATGGTGCCCCAAGATAAAATTATATACTACTTTCAACCACTTTTGAAGACAATCTGCTAAAGATTCCACTTGATGGTCTTTTACTGGTCTTGAAGAATTAAGGAATCAAGAGTATCTACTTCCAGAGAATATACTGCATATGTAAACAGTAGTGCTGATTGATGCATAATTTGAAACAATGCAATATTTGATAACCATAACTAAGGAACTCCAACATATCATGCTAGCATGCAGATGTTAGGTGCTGTTTTCTGTGTTTGAGAAAGAACATTCTGTTAACTGGAAGATAAATCTGGTTTCTTTAATAAATCTAATTGAGTCAGATCTGAATGTGCAGATCATTTAGAAATATTTTGTGTCAGCTCCTTCAGCTTTGTATCAAGATATATAACATGCTATGTGAGTATTTATTGGTACCTTAAAAATACAGGAATAATTCATGAAAAATTCTATTTCCACAAATGCTGGTATAATGAAGTTTCCCACATTTAAATACAATATATTATTATTTTGTTTATTTATTTTTGTTTTGTCATGGCAGTTACTCCAAACAGTATGGTATTGATTTGGTTATCTTATCATGAATTCTCTTGCAAGAAAAATCTTGTTCGGAAAATGCTTTCTATGTACCCACTACATTCTAAAATAAGTTGATTGCGTGGTATTCTCATGCAGATTAGTGGCAGCCTAATTGACAGAACTAGCTCTACTTTCAAATATTCTTTCTTTCTGCTATCAAGAAACAGCTTTTCTTTAACTCCTCACCTCTCCCTATCTCAGCAATGCAGTTTTCTCCACATTTCTGAAAAAGTCACTTAAATTTTTAAATCACTCTTAAAAATCAACAAAATTGGACAAAAAGATTCAGTAGCTGGGAAAGTGAAGAGGTCAGTATTCTCAAAACTCATGCATCAAAGGCACATCTTTTGCTTGTTCACCTGAGAGTACTATTTTGAGTGATTTGTCAGTGTATTTTCCAAGGTAAAATACAAAAAAGAAAACAAGTCTTGTGAGTTTTGGCTAATCCTATTAAGTTTATATTGTAGATAGGTTGGGAAAGTTGGGTGGATGACATTTATTTTCATCATAGTGTAAAAAATAGCTTGCTTGTGTAGCTTTATTTACTTATTCAATAAATATTTATCGAGTACCTACTGTATGCCACGTATTTGGGATAAAGTGACCAAAACAGTGATCTCTGCCTGTAAAACTTACACCTGAAGAAGCAGACAGAAAACATGACAAATAAAAAATATATCATAGAGAGGGCAGACAGCAGAAGCAAGAAGAACTACAATACTGCAGAAGAACTACAATCAATCCTGCAGTTCCAATTTTGCAGAACAAAAACCACACTCACAGAAAGACAGACAAGATGAAAAGGCAGAGGGCTATGTACCAGATGAAGGAACAGGATAAAACCCCAGAAAAACAACTAAATGAAGTGGAGATAGGCAACCTTCCAGAAAAAGAATTCAGAATAATGATAGTGAAGATGATCCAGGACCTTGGAAAAAGAATGGAGGCAAAGATCGAGAAGATGCAAGAAATGTTTAACAAAGACCTAGAAGAATTAAAGAACAAACACCTAGAAGAATTAAAGAACAAACAAACAGATATGAACAATACAGTAACTGAAATGAAAAATACACTTGAAGGAATCAATAGCAGAATAACTGAGGCAGAAGAACAGATAAGTGACCTGGAAGACAGAATGGTGGAATTCACTGCTGCGGAACAGAATAAAGAAAAAAGAACGAAAAGAAATGAAGACAGCCTAGGAGACCTCTGGGACAACATTAAACGCAACAACATTCGCATTATAGGGGCCCCAGAAGGAGAAGAGAGAGAGAAACGACCCGAGAAAATATTTGAAGAGATTATAGTCGAAAACTTCCCTAACATGGGAAAGGAAATAGCCACCCAAGTCCAGGAAGCACAGAGAGTCCCAGGTAGGATAAACCCAAGGAGAAACACACCGAGACACATAGTAATCAAATTGACAAAAATTAAAGACAAAGAAAAATTATTGAAAGCAACAAGGGAAAAACGACAAATAACATACAAGGGAACTCCCATAAGGTTAACAGCTGATTTCTCAGCAGAAACTCTACAAGCCAGAAGGGAGTGGCATGGTATATTTAAAGTGATGAAAGGGAAGAACCTACAACCAAGATTACTCTACCTGTCAAGGATCTCATTCAGATTTGATGGAGAAATCAAAAGCTTTACAGACAAGCAAAAGCTAAGAGAATTCAGCATCACCAAACCAGCTGTACAACAGATGCTAAAGGAACTTCTCTAAGTGGGAAACACAAGAGACGAAAAGGATCTACAAAAACAAACCCATAACAATTAAGAAAATGGTCATAGGAACATACATATCGATTATTACCTTAAACGTGAATGGATTAAATGCTCCAACCAAAAGACACAGGCTTGCTGAATGGATACAAAAACAAGACCCATCTATATGCTGTCTACAAGAGACCCACTTCAGACCTAGGGACACATACAGGCTGAAAGTGAGGGGATGGAAAAAGATATCCCATGCAAATGGAAATCAAAAGAAAGCTGGAGTAGCAATACTCATATCAGAAAAAATAGACTTTAAAATAAAGAATGTTACAAGAGACAAGGAAGGACACTATATAATGATCAAGGGATCAATCCAAGAAGAAGTTATAACAATTATAAATATATATGCAGCCTACATAGGAGCACCTCAGTATATAAGGCAACTGCTAACAGCTATAAGAGAGGAAATCGACAGTAACACAGTAATAGTGGGGGACTTTAACACCTCACTTACACCAATGGACAGATCATCCAAACAGAAAATTAATAAGGAAACAGAAGCTTTAAATGACACAATAGACCAGATAGATTTAATTGATATTTATAGGGCATTCCATCCAAAAACATCAGATTGCACTTTCTTCTCAAGTGCACACGGAACATTCTCCAGGATAGATCACATCTTGGGTCACAAAAAAGCCTCAGTAAATTTAAGAAAGTTGAAATCATATCAAGCATCTTTTCTGACCACAACGCTATGAGATTAGAAATCAATAACCGGAAAAAAAGTAAAAAACACAAACACATGGAGGCTAAACAATACGTTACTAAATACCAAGAGATCACTGAAGATATCAAAGAGGAAATCAAAAAATACCTAAAGACAAATTACAATGAAAACACGACTATCCAAAACCTATGGGATGCAGCAAAAGCAGTTCTAAGAGGGAAGTTTATAGCATTACAAGCCTACCTCAAGAAACAAGAAAAATCTCAAATAAACAATCTAACCTTACACCTAAAGGAACTAGAGAAAGAAGAACAAACAAAACCCAAAGTTAGAAGGAAAGAAATCATAAAGATCAGAGCAGAAATAAATAAAATAGGAACAAAGAAAACAATAGCAAAGATCAATAAAACTAAAAGCTGGTTCTTTGAGAAGATAAACAAAATTGATAAACCATTAGCCAGACTCATCAAGAAAAAGAGGGAGAGGACTCAAATCAATAAAATTAGAAATGAAAAAGGAGAAGTTACAACAAACACCGCAGAAATATAAAGCTTCCTAAGAGACTACTACAAGCAACTCTATGCCAATAAAATGAACAACCTGGAAGAAATGGACAAATTCTTAGAAAGGTATAACCTTCCAAGACTGAACCAGGAAGAAATAGAAAATATGAACAGACCAATCACAAGTAATGAAATTGAAACTGTGATTAAAAATCTTCCAATGAACAAAAGTCCAGGACCAGATGGCTTCACAGGTGAATTCTATCAAACATTTAGAGAAGAGCTAACACCCATCCTTCTCAAACTCTTCCATACAATTGCAGAGGAAGGAACACTCCCAAACTTATTCTACGAGTTCACCATCACCCTGATACCCAAACCAGAGAAAGATACTACAAAAAAAGAAAATTACAATATCACTGATGAATGTAGATGCAAAAATCCTCAATAAACTACTAGCAAAGAGAATTCAACAACACATTAAAAGGATCATACACCATGATCAAGTGGAATTTATCCCAGGTATGCAAGGATTTTTCAATATACGCAAATCAATCAACATAATACACCATATTAACAAATTGAAGAAGAAAAACCATATCATCATCTCAATAGATGCAGAAAAATCTTTTGACACAATTCAACAGCCATTTATGATAAAAACTCTCCAGAAAGTTGGATGGAGGGAACCTACCTCAACATAAGAAAGGCCATAGCAAACATCATTCTCAATGTTGATAAACTGAAAGCATTTCCTCTAAGGTCAGGAACAGGACAAGGATGTCCACTCTCACCACTATTATTCAACATAGTTTTGGAAGTCCAAGCCACAGCAATCAGAGAAGAAAAAGAAATAAAAGGAATACAGATTGGAAAAGAAGAAGTAAAACTGTCACTGTTTGCAGATGACATGATACTATACATAGAGAATCCTAAAGATGCCACCAGAAGACTACTAGAGCTAAGCACTGAATTTGGTAAAGTTGCAGGATACAAAATTGATGCACAGAAATCTCTTGCATTCCTATACACTAATGATGAAAAATCTGAAAGAGAAATTAAGGAAACGCTTCCATTTACCATTGCAACAAAAAGAATTACAAAAAGAATTACCTAGGAATAAACCTACCTTGGGAGACAAAAGACCTGTACTCAGAAAACTATAATACACTGATGAAAGAAATTAAAGATGATACAAACAGATGGAGAGATATATCATGTTTTTGGATTGGAAGAATCACTATTGTGAAAATGACTATACAACCCAAAGCAATCTACAGATTCATTGCAATCCCTATCAAACTACCAATGGCATTTTTCACTCAACTAGAACAAAATCTTAAAATTTGTATGGAGACACAAAAGACCCCGAATAGCCAAAGCAGTCTTGAGGGAAAAAATGGAGCTGGAGGAATCAGACTTCCTGACTTCAGACTGTACTACAAAGCTACAGTAATCAAGACAATATGGTACTGGCACAAAAACAGAAATATAGATCAATGGAACAGGAGAGAAAGCCCAGAGATAAACCCACGCACCTACGGTCAACTTATCTATGACAAAGGAGGCAAGGATATACAATGGAGAAAAGACAGTCTCTTCAATAAGTGGTGCTGGGAAAACTGGACAGCTACATGTAAAAGAATGAAATTAGAACACTCCCTAACACCATACACAAAAATAAACTAAATGGATTAGAGACCTAAATGTAAGACTGGACACTACAAAACTCTTAGAGGAAAACATACGAAGAACACTCTTTGACGTAAATCAGAGCAAGATCAATTTGATCCACCTCCTAGAGTAATAGAAATAAAAACAAAAATAAAGAAATGTTTATTTGGTATTCAGTAAGGTGGCCAGGGTAGGCCTCCTTGAGACCACGTTTCACTTTGAGAAAGTGAGATACGAGGGAAGAATTGAAGAAGCTCTCTACTGACTAGCAGCCTAGATATCTCTATTGATATCTGGAGGAACAGCATTCCAGGCAGAGGTAGCTGCCAGAGCAATGGTCTTAAGTGAAAACATGCAGGGAAGCCAGCGTGGCTGGATCTGAGTGAGCCAGGGGTAAGCAGCTGGGGAGGAGTACAGGGAGCAATGGGTGCCGGATCCTACAGCCCTTGTAAGCAAAATGGGGAGGTGCTGAAGGGTTTCAAGCATGTTAATGATATGATCTGATGTACATTATTGCTGCTGTGTTGAGACTGATCTGAAGGGGGATAGAATAGAAGCAGGTAGACCAGTTAGGAAGTTTTTCAGTAATTCACACCAGAAATACTGGTTAAATCAGGCTTGTACTAGTGGAGTTGGTGAGAAGTGTTTGGGTTCTGGATATATTCTGAAGGTAGACCCAGCAGAATTTCCTCATGGATTGGATGAATAACTAGAAGGAAAGAATAACCATTAACTGAGACAGAAAATGCCACTTCTCCTTAAAACTACTTACCTGTATTTTCTATATTTTAAAACACTGTATAATTCTTTTTCTCAATAAGGAAATAAACCCTTAAGATGAAAATTAATTATATGCATGATTGATTTGCAGATAAACAGCATCTCTTTTTAAATTTGATATATACTTCTAGATATGTTTGTTTCATTTTACAGGAAAATATTTCTCTTCTCTGAATAACTATAGTTGCAGGCCCTAACCAAAAATCTGTTGCCTCTGTGGAGCAAATAGAAATAGGAGGAGAGAATGGAACAAGTGTATGAAACCAATAATTGAAGTTCAGTAGAGGGGCAGTAATATTAAAAGAATATAACGTTTTCAGTGGAAAATAGAAGAAAATAACTCTTTCTAGGGCCTTTCTCTGATGATTATGGAAGTTTAGATAAACTTATTTATTCTTTTTTTCCCTCTTTTATTTCTTCTGTGTTGCTCATTGTACTTCTTTGTATTGATTCCAGTGAATCTTTATTGTAGGATTGTTTCTAAGGCTGCCATAGACTTCGATAGAGCACCTTAAAGAAGGGAAATAAAATTACTACAGGTTCAAATTACCTTCTAGTACAGAATGGTTCCTAGCCTTTGTGTCTCTTTTTGACATGGCAATTTTGGGAGGGATAGTGGGGAAAGGGGAGTGGCCCAATGTGTTACTATAAGGGAGCATCATTTGTGCACTCTTTCCTAGAGATTTGCATGTACTAGATCTTCATCTTTCAAATATAAGTTGAAAATATTGTCATGAATAAAATAAAGTTAATTTAAGCTGGTATCTGCTTCACAGAACCTTTTTGTTATTTTGTATTTCTGAAGTGGTCAATGGATACTAAAATTGTAATATTCTCATGAAAACATTTTAAACCCCAAATTGGAACTTCATAAATTTGAATGCATAAGAAGTGCTTATCTAGGGAATAATTGGAAAAAAAAAAAAAGTCAAAGTAAAGAGTTAGAAAAAGGACAAGATATTGGGTTGGCCAAAAAGTTCGCTCGGGTTTTTCCATAAGATGTTATGAAAAATCCGAACTTTTTGGCCAACCCAATAACTCTCAAAGGGTGGGGAAGAAGAAATTGGAGACATAGAACAATCTGTAGAGAGTAAAGAGAAAGCAGCAGTGGTGCTAGAAATGATACGAATGACAGTCTGAGGTGGACAAATAAGAGAAGCTAGAAACAAGGTTAATGGGAGAGGAGAGGAAGGGCAGCAGAGTGTGCATTACAGTTGGGAAAACATTGCCAAGAGCTCACTGAAGGGGTAAAAGTGAATGGAAGGAAAAGTACAGAAGACAGTTTGCTATCATAGCATCAACTGTAATGTTGTTTCTGAAATCTTCTGGACTTACCAGCTTGGAAGAATCAAAATATTATGTGGAATTTTTTTTTTCAGTTTGAAATGAACTGTGGGGTCTAAGTGGTTGAATTTTATTATTGGTTAATATTTCTGTAAAAATGAATTAACTTGCATTTCTAATTTTTATTGCATTTCTGTTTGAATAGTCTACAAGTCTATATTAGGAATCTCAGAGGGTAAAAATGACTGTATCTGTCCCTGTTCCCCACTCCCTGCCTCCCCCCAGCCGCCCCTTGTGCCCAATGTCTCCAAGGTCTACATTTTAGGAGAGAATTCTGTAGATGAATACTGCATAAGTAGTTGAATGGTGCTACAACATATTCCTAAACCCTCATTTAAACTTGAAATTTGGGAGACCAAAACACAGCACACTACTTTCGCATCTCTCCCTACTCTTCAAACACTGACTTTTCCTCAGTTTTATATAAGTTTATTTGGAGTCACTTAAACATAATTCTCAGAAGTATAACATTAACATCTAGGTAATTGGCTTTTGGTAGAAAGGAATCCATGGTGTTATCTTTTTTCCTATTTTTTAGTTTTTTGAATGACTGAGTAGAGGCATTGAAGTAATAAAGTGAGCAAAGCTTGATTTAAACTCAGTGTCTAACCAAATACTTAGCTCACGGAACACATTTTTAATTAAATTTTTACAGAAACTGCTACTTCCTGTATCGTTACGCCTTTAGGGGAGCATTCTCTTTTTCGTAAAGATTAAGAAACTTCTTACTGAATAATTGAAAAGAAATGATAGAGTAGACCTGTTAAACCATCACCATCTTTTGCTATCACTCTACATTTTATAGTGAAAGCAGTGTGGTAGACATCAATAGCAAACACAACAAATCCTGTTAGTTTAGAAATACTGTAATTCATATAGGAGAACGTGGTTTACAATTTTTGAATCTGTCCATTTTAAGTATAGTGCCCAGAAATGCCTTGGATGTAGGATGCATCTGGTGTTCAGTATTGTGAGGCTCTAATCAGCTAAGTACCATAATCCTTCTTACAGGGTACGTTCTTACTTGACCTGAGCTATATACAGCCACATAGTAACGGCATTAAGGAATAACCTCTTTCTTAACGGTCCCATCACTAGAGGATTTTATGACTCCATCCGTGAATGAGTTTTGTTTTATGTGTAACTTTTTGGTAATTGAGTTTTGAAATAAAATGATTGTGAGCAAGTAGAGACTTTCAAATCATCTGATTAAGGATGGCTTCTATGATTTTGCTAGAGCTAGAAGGATTAAATGAAAGCACTGCCCGGCATAGTGCCGATGTATTTTTGTCAACATGATGCTTCATGCTCGACAGATGTGCATTGGTTGAGCGAAAGGTAAAAATATAAAAATGTGTGGAATACTGTGAAATGTAAAAAAGATTGGTTTTTTTTCATGTTTTATGATGAATATAAATTGTTTGATTTGTAAAACTTCCTTTTTGTAGGAATTATAGGAATAGAACCTGCATATTTTATGCTTTACAGGATCGTGTGCTTCTGTTAAATCCTTGATTTAATGTGTCTTAACAGCTTCAAATTTCAGAAATTGATTGCAATGTTATGTTTAAACTGTATGGTTAGCATTGTGTAATTGAATTAATTATTTCAATTTATTTAGCAACATCATGCTTTGAAAACGGAGGTTTTTTCAAATTATTGACTCTTCAAATGTCATTTCTATTCTTTTATATATAAAATGACAATTATTTAATAACCTCTACTAATTAAACATTATGAGTAAGAGATTTTCATATAGGTAGTGCTTAATTGTTATAACATAGATTTGAATTTACAGAAATTAGTAATCTTCAAATTCTTCACTCTTCTCTCAATGTCATTTTGATTCTTAAAAATTGCATAAGTCTTAAGAGTTAAAAATATATGAATATTGAAACTTAAGTTTCCACGTAACCTTTCACTGTCCTTGTAAATGTTTTCAAATGTTTACTGGATTATATTTTCAGAAACTTGATGATTATTTTATAGTATATATGGTCAGTATTCTAGGTAGTATTAATAACACAAGCCACATAGGATGTTAAAGGTTGTAAATATTAAAATAGAAACTAATATTTAAAACATCATGAATTAGTATACAGTATATAAATTGAGACTGCCTTTGGGAAATTGTCAACAGTGGCTTTAATTGGGAAAGAATCTTTTTATTTGGAGTTTCTCTATCAGTCAATATGATTTTTAGACATGGAATTTTAAAGACACTAATTGGTAGAGTTTCTTGCTCAACCTATTATGCCTAATCAGACATTTATAATGGAGTGGGTGTGAATATACAGCTAGAATATTTAGAAATAGATTGAATAGTTAGTCCAGATGACAAAAAACTTATAAGCAGTGAACAAGAAATGCTACTGATTAAAGTAGACTTAGGGGCTTCCCTGATGGGGCAGTGGTTAAGAATCTGCCTGCCAACGTAGGGGACACAGGTTCGAGCCCTCATCAGGGAAGATCCCACGTGCCGCGGAGCCACTAAGCCCGTGCACCACAACTACTGAGCCTGCGCTCTAGAGCCCGCGAGCCACAACTACTGAAGCCTGTGTGCCTAGGGCCTGTGCTCTGCAAGAAGAGAAGCCACCGCAATGAGAAGCCCGCTCACTGCAACTAAAGAAAGCCCGCGGACAGCAACGAAGACCCAATGCAGCCAAAAGTAAAAAAAAAAAAAAAAAAAAAAATAGATTTAGGACATTTCTTTATGTGATTTTTCTATAAACTAGTTCCAGTTGAGACCACTATAATATGGTGAAAGAGAAAATAATTGTAGCAACCTAGGTTTTAATAAAGAGAAGTAAGATGAACAGATACTAGGTAAATACAAAGTGAATATAATACTGATATTGTTATATATTAGAACTAGAGATTGATTGATGAATAGGAGTAAAAATTAAGGCACTACATAATGTCACAAATACATTTTATTCTAAAAAAGTCATAATTCTGGATTCTGCCTTTTAACTTCTAAGGGTCTTTGAAGGATTAAGTGAAATATAACATCTTAGATGAATTGCAACGTTCTTCTGAATTAAAATTTATGGGTTAAATACTGCTAAATGCTTTATGATTGTTCAGCGAAGTGTACAGATTATCACTATATTCTTTTTCCTATTAAATGTTTTCCATTTGATAATAATAAATGCCAAGGCCTGCTTATAAAGGTCAGTAGGGAAAATAAAGGTTAAAGATGTAGTACTTATATTTTCATGGATTTTCTTCAGTTTCTGAAAAAAATATAGTGTCTAAGATATATAGCAATTTTAAGTCAAAGAAAGTATATATGAAATAATGATGTGACTGGTAAAAATTGTTCTGACGAGTATTTGAATATTTTGGAATAACTGATAGCAGATTCATCATTGTTTGGTAAGAGTATTCTTAGAATAAAATCTTGCCTTGCTTCTAACATGGCTTTAATAAATATACTATCAGGTACTCTACCTGAAAGCATAGAGTTAAGTAACAGTGACAATAGTCATCCCAATTTCAGAAATTATGTTAAGGAACAGTGACAATAGTCATCCCAATTTCAGCAATCCTGACCAGTGTTCTATTTTTACTTAAATCCAGTACAAATCAGCATCTACAGTCTGAGTCACATGCTTCAGGCAAATTTTATAATCTCTAGAACAAAGTGATTGCTGGATTTAATACTGGATTCAGTTTTCCTAAGGTATGATCTTTAAAAAGCACTTAAATAGCTTGCTAAGGTCTAATTAATAATAGAATTTCTTTTAGAATTTGAACTGTTTAATGAATAAATATTTTTATTTATCAATACAATGGAATATATATTTCCTGTGTTATATAGGTTCACTATATTCACTTTTACCCTACTTACTTTCAAAAATTTATGTTAATTCCTCAGGGATGAAGTGTTGCTTTTTTTCTCCCCATTTCTGTCCATACCCAGCATGATGTTAAATGTATTACTAGAAATCCCTAATTTACAAAGAGATTTTGTTCTAAATGTTTAGTTCTAAAGGGATTGACACTCAAAATACATTTTTGCCAAAGAAGTCATTTTATAAACAATAGTCTGAAGTTCAACAAAAGCCAAATTAACATACAATAGAGCTAAATTACACTACTAATAAAAGTAGTTTCTTCATTGCACTTAAGGCCCTATTACTGCCATGGGAGTAGTAGGGAAAAGAGAAGATCTAGACTATTTTAGCACATCAGTGGGTTTGAGTACAAAAGAAGAGAGCAAGCCATGAAAAGTAGAGATAATCTAAGGGAGAATTAATCATTCGGTTCTTTAATTCAGAAGATTGAGCACCTACTATCTGCCATCCTCCTTAGACCCAGGTTGCCTGTTCTCTTGAAACTTAACTTTTAAGGAGTATTATAGACATTTCTGGATAGAAATGGGTAAGATTACCTAGGGAAGAAGTGCAGTGAGGAAGAAGGCCATCATTAAGTTGACCGTCCTTCAAAATATCCAATTTTTCCCTGAATATTTTCTGAAATTTTTTACTTCACTTTCTTGTATGGCTTTAAGCTCCACATTTTAGAGATTAATTTGTATTAACAATCTTAGGCATGTAAGTATTTTTGATAATATTGTAAAACCAGTGTCCATTCATTCTGATTTAGTCTGCTTGTTTTTCTTTTGACTTTCAACTGAGATAAAATATGATGAGGTATTTACCAAATATGGTAAATTACAGTTTACTCATTTGGGAGCATGAAATCTTTTGGAAGGGAGGAGCATGTGAAAAAGGCTTAGTGGACTGCTTTTAGATGGGTTCTAGAGATGAACTACCCTGGACAATCTTTGATTCAATAAAATAACAATTAAGAATTCAGTAAATTTATATTTTATAGAACAGCTTTGAGTAAAAAAAAAGGGAAAGAAAAGAATAGCAACTTAATGAGAATACCCAAAACATCCCCAGCAAAGCTGTATGTTTTACATAAATGGGCTACATATCATGTAACTATGCTATTCAGGTCTTAGTTCAAATGTACTTGTTTAGAAAGAACTTCCTTATTGAAAGTAGCTTCACTCAGTCACTTTTTGTAATTTTACCGTTTCAGTTTTCTTCTATAGGACTTGTTACTATATGAAATTACCTTAATTTGTTTATATGCTTACTGTCTGTCTTCCCTACTAGAAAGAACTTCTTGAGGGCTGAGACCTTATGTGTCTTTTCTCTGTTGCATTTCCAGCAACCAGAATCATACCTGGCCCATAGTAAGCACTAAATAAATATTCGTTGAGTGACTGAATAAATACTGGAGGTACAAAGGTGTGTTAGACATAGTCCTTTCTGGTTCAAAATTTGAAGTCTAGTGGACAGCGCAGAACACTAGTTAGGTAATTGTCTGTAGGATGAGTAGTAATATGCTGGACAGCTGCTCTTACTGGCCTATTGTAATGAAGTAATACTGCTTTCATGTAGCAAATCACATTTGACTTCCTTTTTTATGTTTCCAAAATTCATATGCTTATATATAGCTATAAAATTTCCTATTCAGTCCACACTGCATTTTAAGGAAATTAAAATTTATTTAATTAAGCAATCTCTAAATGAAATTTAAAAAATTCTTTTTTTATGTACCATATAAATCTGAGAAACACTAGCCTTACTCTTGAAACAGTATCAATTTCTTTATATTAAATTAGATTTATGAATAACACATTTTTAGAGAAAATATATTTATTAACTTAGATTGGAAAAAATTGTTATATTATTTTAAACATACTGAAATGAATTTGAATTCCTAACATAAATTCTACATCTAATCTAATGGAGGTTAGATGGTCAGTTTGAGAAGGAACTAATTTAATTGCTTATTCTTTAGAGTTCCCTAGAGAAATTCTCACTTATCTCAGTTAGTATATGTATTTTTGGTATAGTTAGTACTAAGTAGCTAGTTAATGAGATGTGAGTATATTGAAAATTGGCGCTAGTCAGTTAATTACATCTTGATAAGAGCATCCTTATTATTTTTTGCGATGCTTTAAGCTTTCATTTAGGCATATTAACTTGATGAAGTTGTGGTATCAATAGTATAAGATCATAATCTCTAAGAAATGGAAGAGGGTTTTAGAATCATTCACCTTCTTATAAGGGTTATCTCTTAATCATTCCTGTATTCCTAATCTATATTATAGTGTGTGGCATTTAGTTCTTACCTAATACATATTTGTTAAAATAATATTTGAGTTAATGTGTATAATCTATGTCTCTCGCTTTAAAGCACAGACTCTCAAAGATTAAATGGCTTTATAGGTTCAAGTAACTGGTTAATAGCAGAAGTAGGACTAAGAAACCCAGATCCCTTAACTTTAGTGTTCTTTTCATGATACATTGCTACCATACTAGAGTATTTTTTCTTTATTCATATGTATAAAAATAATGACAAAAAGTAAAATGAATTATGCATAACAGACACATAAATAGGATATTATGTAGGTTAATACTGTATAATTTATTTTGAGTGCTCTGTTTTGATTGTATATTTTAAACTGTAGGAATCTATGGTGTTATGTAACAATTGTAACCTAAAAGATTTGTAATTAAGTCCTAAATGTTTTATATGTAAATGTAAAAAAAAAGCACATACACTTGCTTAATCATAAAACATTTAAGGGAACAGGCCAGCTCCTTCATTTACTGCAATACTTTCCCCTTTATGGCTCTAGGTTAGAGTCAACCCTAACAATGCACATGTGTGAGATTTGAAAGGTAGAAAAGTTAAAGAAACCATGATTGTCGAGCAGAGTTGTTGGCAGGCAGATAGGCAGATGTGAAAGTCTTAGTGGCTCCTAGATGAAACTCCTTTTAATTGACCACCCTAATGCTGTAGGCAGCTGAGGTAATTGGTGGCAAATTCCTCAAGACTTTTGGAATTCACAGCAGTTTCCTAATGACCATTTTGAGAACCCTGTCTTTGGTTTTCCAGACTAAGAACAGCATTATCTTCTCTGACGTTCATTCCTTAGCAGGTTCAACAGTTGTGTAGTTTTGATTTCTATATTGAAACCCCGACTCCCTGGAAAACCTAGAGTGACTTTTGTTTCTGTTAACGAACCTTAACTGATGCATTGGCAGACTGCATTCCAGATATGGGGGAAAGGGACTAGGTGATACAAAAAAGGATTGAGAGGAGAATGATGATGCAGCTGGGTTGGGTCACTCCATGTGTATCCTTTCTCTGCTCTTTCTTTTGGAATCAAAAAAATATTGTCTAAGAAATTCTCAACTGAGCTATCTAATCTTGGTCATCTTTAACTTCAACTGACCCCACTATTTCATGTGTCCTGGTAAAATCTCTGTAACAGTTATTCTAAACCTTTTCTGTCATCTTCAGGATTCCAGTTCCATTGCTTCTCATGGCTAGTGATTGCCATTATCTGAGTTTGTGCCAGAGAAGAGGACAGCGTGAATATTTTGTTGACAAAGAGTATGATGTGTGATTGCAAGTTCTACCAGGTTATACTGGTGTTAGAGGGGCAGGTTGAAAACTTAACAAACACTCTCTTCTTCTGAGTCTGTAAGGACATGTTAGGAGTCAGCTATGAAGACAGAGAAGTGTCATGGAGCTGGCCTTAATTTAATGAAGATGGAATAAAAATAGCAGATCTTTGTGACTTTTTTAAATGAACAAATCATTACAGTTGGTATTTATTTAAATTGATTATCTCAAGTTAGAGCAGTAAAGGATTGGAGATATAATGATAAAATGAAGATTTAGATGAACCGATACTAGGAGTGATCTAGGTAGATGTTGAATGAAAAATGATTTTTAAGAGCCAACCCTTAGTTTCAGTTGAAAGCATCAACTCTTGAGCTGAATCAGTTTGGCTTCATCACATTTTCAAGTGACTATGAAATCAAGGTGTCAGGAATAGAGAGAAAGGAAGGTGGAATTTTTCTAAGCTTCTGAGTAACAATTGGGAGATAGTTTCAGTGTATTGAGCCAAGCAAAGAAATTAGAATAAAGGTTCTTTTGCTGCAGTAGAGTATGATGTTGATTATCTAATTTCAGGGCCAATGTATATTCCATATGGGCGTGCCAGGCATTTAAGGAGCATATTAAAAGTACCTTTTAAATTTCCTATTTGAACTGAATAAAATGAATATTAGTAAAACTTTTGTTATGGTGTGATTTTAAAATGAAATTTTTAAAAAAAGGAGCAAAAGAAGTATTTGAATTTATCCATCAACCTGCCAGTGAATCAGTAAAATGTGAAATTGCCTAAATTCTGCTCTTTTCCTTATTCTTTTTCTTTGGTTACTTAGGAAAAGAAGTCCATCAGTGTCCAGAGATCAGAATAGAAGATACGACCAAAGGGAAGAAAGAGAAGAATATTCACAGTATGCTACTTCGGACAGCGCGATGCCTAGATCTCCATCAGATTATGCTGATAGGAGGTCTCAACGTGAACCTCAGTTTTACGAAGAGTCTGATCATATAAATTATAGGGACTCCAACAGGAGAAGTCATAGACATTCCAAAGAATATATTGTAGATAATGAGGATGCGGAGGGCAGAGATGAATATGAAAGACAAAGGAGAGAGGAGGAATACCAGGCACGCTATCGAAGTGATCCGAATTTGGCCCGTTATCCGGTAAAGCCACAACCCTATGAAGAACAAATGCGTATCCATGCTGAAGTGTCACGAGCCAGGCATGAGAGAAGGCACAGTGATGTTTCTTTAGCAAATTCTGAACTGGAAGACTCCAGGATTTCCATGCTAAGGATGGAACGACCATCAAGGCAAAGATCTGTATCTGAACGTAGAGCTGCCATGGAAAATCAGCGATCTTATTCAATGGAAAGAACTCGAGAGGCTCAGGGACCAAGTTCTTATCCACAAAGGACCACAAACCATAGTCCTCCTACCCCCCGGAGGAGTCCAATACCCATTGATAGACCAGACATGAGACGTACTGACTCGCTAAGGAAACAACAGCACTTAGATCCTAGCTCTGCTGTAAGGAAAACAAAACGTGAAAAAATGGAAACAATGTTAAGGAACGATTCTCTCAGTTCTGACCAGTCAGAGTCAGTGAGACCTCCACCACCAAAGCCTCATAAATCAAAGAAAGGAGGTAAAATGCGCCAGGTTTCATTGAGCAGTTCAGAGGAGGAATTAGCTTCTACACCTGAATATACAAGTTGCGATGATGTTGAGATTGAAAGTGAGAGTGTAAGTGAAAAAGGTAAGCACTATATTCTAATCACACATTTTCCTGTAATTGATTAGATAAGGGTTTTCTTTTTAGGTTGTATTTCTGAGTAGACATTTAATTGTTAGACATTACTACTTTTAAGTTCTTTAATGATGCTGGTTATGTGAAGAAAATTTCAAGTTATAAAAAGTGAATATCTTCGGTGATTCATGCAGTAGAAAAGTCTATTGCCATTTTTAAGAATTGGTTTTTGCTTTGTTTCTGAAAATGTTCTTGCATCACTTGATGGCATATTTAAAAATACCTATTAGCTATAGTTGTAAAAATAACATTTTTTGTGTGTTTCCTTTTAAAAGGAACAATATGTTTACTATAGGACATCTGAAAAATTGCTCAGTGTAAAGAATGAAATACAAGCTATCCACAATCCTTTCCCCCATATATAGCTATTGCTAACATTTTGTTGTATTTTCTTCCCTTTTTCCGATGCATGTGTATTTTACATATTTACAAAATTGGTATCATACTATATAATTTTGTATTCTGATTTTTTTCAGTTGATATCATACCATTAACTTTTCTCCAAGCCTTTAGATGTTCTTCAGAAATGTTTTAAATGCCTGCACTGATGTTCTATCATAAGGCTGTACCATAAACTATTCATCTATCTGGGGTCATTGCAGTTGCTTCCAGTGGCTGGTATAAATAATATTATAATGGCTATCTTTATACATAATTTTTTGCCTGTTTTCTGAGTATTTCACAAATACATATTTGTGCTTTGATTCTTTTAAGCTTTTAATTCAGATTACCAACCTGCTCTCCAGAAAGGTTATAACACTCCATTCTCCTGTCAGATGTGCTTGAGTTTTCAGTCTTGATACACCAAATTTTTGCCATTTGAATAGACCACAAAAAATAGTATCTGTCATTTTAATGTGAATTTGATTGTGAAGATGAATATTTTGTATGTTTATTGGTGTTTGATATATTCTTCTATGAATTGTCTTGTTTGTTGCTTTTATTTCTTCTGCCCATGGTCCTATTGGGTATTAATTAGTTTTGCTCTTATTGGTTTATAAGATATTTTTGTATGGTTATAATTTAACCCATTTAACTGTCATCTGTTCCAAATGTATTTCCCATTTTGATGTTTAGCTGCTAATTTTCTTTGGTCATTTGGAAATACTGAATTTAGTATAGCTAAGTTTTTGCATATTTGGTGATTTTTTCCCATTCCTTTTATCCCTAGAAACTCTTTATTCATCCCCAAATCAGTTGAATATTTAACTGTATACTTTCTCATGTTTTTATTATTTATTTTTTTAAACTTTAACTTTTTAATCTCTCTGTAATTTATTTTGGTAAATGCCACAATACACCTGATAGATATCTAAGCAGATTAAGAAGCTAAACTAACTCAAAGTTAATTTGTAAGTGCATAGCCAGAAGGTAGATTTACAAATGGGAATAAAGGAGAGTTTTTTGTTTCTTGATAAATTGCAACATGTAAAATGTTTAAGATAGTAATTCCTTCTAGTTGTAAAAATATTTCCTTGTTAATTATGGATAAAACACTATGTTAAGTATTTGCCTAAAGAAAAAGGATTGTTTTTAATGGAAAACTTAGTATCCAAGAAACATATCTAGTATATATCAAGGGAAAAATCTTTCAGATTTCAGTTTGTGGGATATTTGAGAGGGTGTTTAGCTAGCTGGATGAAAAATTAAAAGCAGAGTTAAATTATAGACTAGTTGTTGAAGTTAGTTTGGTAAATAGGAAACGTTAACCTTTAACTTACGCTGAAGTCTCTGTTAAATTGAACTAGAATATAGTAGATGATGCCTATATATTGCTATTTAGAATAGCTTTAAAATTTTAATGATGCAATTGGTTCAATGAATAGAAAAATACAAAGCTTTGTGAAGGACATATTGCTATTAATTGGTAAGAGGCATATCAGAGCAAATACCCTAATGGTGTTACAAATGTTTCACAAACCAATTTTATTTGACTTATAAAAGCATTTAAATAGCAGAAAAGTTGAATCTAAGTCTATTTCAATATTTTGAGAAGTATACAGTAGATTCATTCAATCATTCATTCTTTATATCATTCAACTAAACTATATTAAATATCATTAATTATAGTACTAGAGTATGA
This sequence comes from Balaenoptera borealis, assembly GCF_965194805.1. Lineage (NCBI taxonomy): Eukaryota > Metazoa > Chordata > Mammalia > Artiodactyla > Balaenopteridae > Balaenoptera > Balaenoptera borealis. The sequence continues at coordinate 32,832,667 of NC_138876.1, read as the reverse complement.
AACATGAACTATGAAAGCATTTCCTATCACCCTAGAATTGCAGCTTTGTAGAACAGGAGTAAGAACTGTGCTGAGAATTTGACTGCATTTGTGCTAGCTGACTCATCCAAGAAAATTGTATGTAGGTTGGACTTTTGTTTTTGTTAGCTTGAACTTGGAGCTGTCTGTTTTCCTTTCTAGGATGTATCCATGAGAAGGGCTTCTTGAGGAATTACTTGGGATATGGGGAGATGTGTTTCAAAGCAAAAGGGCAGCTCAAATTATTGCCATCCTTAACCCCATTCTCCCTGGTACTGCTTATCTGCCTCTTTTTGTAGGGTTTAGGTTGGTAAAGATCTCTTTCAGGAGCAAATAAAGTCAGCCTGACACAATAAGCGTGGAATCCTAGAGTGCAAGAATGTTGTTAACTCTTTCAACAGAGGATCTAATGAAATATAAGTGAAGGTTTCATTTCATAGGGATCTAAGATGCTCCTGATACTTTTGTCCAAATCTTGAAATATATAATTACCTTAATTCATGGAATGGATTGTTGAATAAAATAGTAAGATCATGAAAACTGTGAACTGTAATGAATGATCAAGATGATAAGAAAAGTTAGACTGTATGTAAGATGAAGGACATCAAAAAAAGGAAACTAAAAGAGAATAAAAGGATGCTAAAATTCTAGGTTTAGAATAAATGAGTATGAATGGAATACATTTCAGTCTCTTCAAACCAAATGCCTTTTAGATATGATTATATATGTAGAACCTAGAAAAATGGTACAGATGAACCAGTTTGCAGGGCAGAAATAGAGACACAGATGTAGAGAACAAACGTATGGACACCAAGGGGGGGAAAGTGGCGGGGGCGGTGGTGGTGGTGGGATGAATTGGGAGATTGGGATTGACATGTATACACTGATGTGTATAAAATGGTTAACTAATAAGAACCTGCTGTATAAAAAATAAGTAAAATAAAATTCAAAAATTAAAAAAAATAGATATGATTATATCTTACACAATAGTACACATATTCAGAAATGTGTGTGTGTATGCGTGAATGTGCACACAATGGTCAAAGAGTCAGCAGTTCAATCGAGTTTAAATTTTTTTCTTACAGATGATTGTAAAAGCCACTTTATTTCAGCATATCCTACTCTACATGTTGAGAATTTTTTAAAGAAAAAATTTATTTCCCATGCGACCATTGCCCTTTGCTTTGTTATTAAGGGTACCTAGGTTTTGATTAACCTAGAATTTGGGCCTCATATCCTATTCTTGAGATAGTAGAGGGGGCAAGTCTCCAAATTTTACTGAGGAAACAGGAAATATGTGTTTCTAATTTTAAACTTTATGTATTTTTTCAAAGAAATAATAAGTGACAATAAATTATATCTTTTTATTTATTTGATTCAGCAAATTTAAGGAGCCAGTTCCAGCCACTAAGCTAGATACTTGGATCCTGTGGTATAAAAGACATATGCCTATTTTTGTTTTGCTTTAATCTGGGAAAGTTTTAAAATTTCACCTTTATTTTTGGAGAATAATTTCTTTGGATATAGAATTCTTGGTTGACAGAGTTTTTCCCTCTCTCTCAGTACTTTGCATATGTCATTGCAGTTTCTTCTGGTGATAAGAGGCTTACCTTCCGATGGGTCGCTGCTGTGTCTGCATAGTCTAATTGCCAGCTAGAGATTTGGACAGAAATTGTGCTCAAATATTCTCAGCTTTTAAGGCTTTCACCCTCTGCTAATCAATCTGTATATAGTGTTGGGGACACATTCGGAGTTCAGCCAGTTTTCAAGTCACTTGCTTGGATTTTACTTTCTACTGGAATATCTCAGGATCTACCCTGAACATGGTATAATTTCCTAGTCAGTGTGATATGTGTGGAGAGTTTATCAAGTTTTTTTTTCTGTGGGTCTCTCATTTCCAGGGCTTCCCTGTCAAATTCTGGCTGGTCTGCTATTCACTGTATGTGCGACTGCAATCTTAGGCTAGCTAAGCTGTTGGTTCTCTCTTTGTTTCCTATTGGGTTTGCTTCTTCTAGCAGACAGAGCCATGGGTTTTCACTCCACCCCAAATCAAGTAGCAAAGCTGCTGGTTTTCCCAGCCAGCCTTGTGCTGCTGAAACTATTGATCCTTTATGTATGTATAACAGAAGGGGCCTGTGGGAGCAGCTCCAGGTAAGAAGGTAACCGACTTCTGTTGTTATTTTCTGAAACTCTAGCATTTTTCTCAATTTTTTAATGTGGCTTTGTTTGATTTCCACAGTCATGCAATTGTTGTTTTTGACAGTTTCATCCAGGCTTCTACTTGGTTTTTTGTAACAAGAACTAGTTGACACTTCAAGCCACTGAGCCAGAAGTTCTTCCTTTATCATGATTTTGCGAGTCTGGAACTCAGACAGGGTTCAGTTGCGTAATTTTCTTCTTCATAGAGTGTTATGTGGAATATAGTCAAAAATACTGTAATAATTTTGTATGGTGACAGATGGTAATGAGACTGTGTTGATCATTTTGTAATATATAAAAATATTGAATCACTATGTTGTACACCTGAAACTAATACAATATTGCAAGTCAATTATACTTCAATAAAATATAAAATGAAATAAAACAGGGATGTAATGTGTTAAATAAAAAATAAGGATGCAGGATGATTCATCCTATTTTTTATTTAATCTTTACCAGTTGGGGAGGGTATTTTCAGAGGTTTCCAGTTGGCCCATTACGATAGTTTTTGTTTGTTTGTTTGTTTTTTAGGCCGCACCATGCGGCATGTGGGATCTTAGTTCCCCGACCAGGGATCGAACCCGTGCTCCCTGCAGTGGAAGTGTGGAGTCCTAACCACTGGACCGTCAGGGAAGTCCCCATTATGATAGTATTTAATCCCACAGGCCAAGGAATATTAGTTCTTCCAAATGCCAAATCTGTCTGTTTGGGGACTGCTGTAATTACCACTGTTAGAACTTGATAAATTAGTAACAACACCTGTGAAGGAATAAGGACAGAAAGACTTTGAAGAGGAAGTAAAATTGTGAACAGATACCTCAACCAATCCCACAGGAGTTTGAAGCTGGTGTAGATCTTCAGAGATGACCTAACTGAGGCAGGGGCCAGGAGGGCTCCATATGGCTGCCCCCGGGGGAGGGAGCATAACTTCTCAGGTAAAGGACTCAGCTATGAGCACTGAGCATGCCACACTTGGGGCAGCTTGAGGAATGAGTGCAGTTCTGAGGGGTTCATACGGGTGGTATACAACAACATCCACTAAGATTTTGTTCTGAGTATTGTCCCCTTGTGTTTACAAGAGGGATATAACAATTTTAAGCATCCTGTACTCAAATACCCTTCTGAAACTGAGAGAAACTTTTCTAGAAGCCTCCTCTTTATACTTCTTCATGTGTTTTTTGGGCCATAATTGTTACTCATGCCAGTTCCTAAATAATCGCTGGCAATGGAGTTAGAATTATCAAGATTGGCTTTGAGTTCACAGTTCTAAGGGGATAGGAGGTAATTGTTGGGTAGAGAACCAATTATGCCTGCCAAAAGTATTCATTGTAAGGGTTATAATAGTGCAAAACTGGAGAAAACTCAACTCTACAAAAATAATGTGCTGGAGCTGGTTGATACCAACTTGTGAGAACCAGTTGTGTGCATCTCTTCCCAGTTCCGCATTCAGTGACATACTGTTGGTAGTTCAAAATTGGCTTAAGTGAAAGTATTTGCACTATGGAAGTAGACAAATGTTACAAAGCAAGACCTGTTTTCTCCCTAGAAAACAGGTTGTTAAAAATTAGTTACCATATCACTAAAATCTATTTGAAGTTTTGATAATTATGGAGGCTATGGTAACAAGGAAAATTATCCAGGCTATAATGTAAACTTATTTTAGAAGCTGAATTAAAAGTTATGTCTGCTATGTTAAAATGAGATATGCATATAGAACTAGAAAGAAATAAGGATATATTAGAAGTTTGGGGGGCAACAGTTTGTAAAAAAAATTTTAAAGTAGAATTTCATTAGTATGGCTATAATGTTTATGTAATAAAAATGAAAAAAGGAAACTGTTAACTAAGTTGTCTTACTGTATTCCATCTTCAGTGATCATCCACCATGCACTCTCAGAGTACATATCAAAAAATATTGTGAATATAATCTTATGCATTAGGTAGATCATGCTTAATGCCTAAAAAATGTGAAAAAAAACCTTTATTTACTTTATAACAACATTCATTTCCCCATAACATTTTCCTAACAACACCATCAAATTTTCTAGGGTGTTGACTTTTTTTATGCTTTATGCTTCATCTTTATATTTGCATTAAAATTCAAATAAAATTAAACTAGTCATTCATTTGCTATCTCCTTTTGATATGCATGCCTTACCCAGATCACATAGCCTTCCAGAATCTTTACAAGCTGGAAATAAGCATTTAACGTGTAACAGTCCTTTCAAGAAATTTCTCAAGACTGACGTTTTAATGGAATCTAATAGGACAATTCATTACTTGAGAAAACTTTTGACAGGCTACTTAAGTGATTACTATATCCAATAGATGTAAAACATTTTTTTTAAATGTTCATATCAAAATATAGCAAGCAGTCTCCTAGTTGATTTATCTTTATTTTCTGTCATATGCAATGCTACTCTGCACAAAAGAGGGATTCCATTATAGTGTAAAATGGCCACTAGCACAAAATAAAAATTTCTGAAGAAAACTTTTCGTCTCCAAAATGTCAGTGACAATAATGAATTAAGATCTCTGATTTAAATATTTGTTTGCAAATATTATATAAAATAATAAATGCTTTTTAAGGTATGCTGTATAAAATTTTTCCCTTTTCTGCTTATTTATTAAAAACTGAAATGAATGCATATCAACAATGTGGTGTTGATATTACCAAACTGTTATATTGGAATACATTTATTTGTAGTGAAAATGTGTACCATCTTTAAATAAGACAACTTTGATTTTGAATTACAGGCCAGGCAAGTATATTCAAATGTAGGTATCAATAGCATATTCTGACCATTGGTTAACTTCTATTGATTGAGAAGTTTGACATTCACTTTGACAGATTTATTTGAATGAAGTAGTAAACAAAAATAAACTAAATGCTGGCTAAATAGTCTGCATCTAATTTATTTTGAGACAACTGCAGTTGTTTCTGTGATCCAATTATACTTAGCTATATTTGGAAAAATTACTTGTCATTGCACTTTGCTTCTTTTATTACCCTTTTGCTGAGCTGGTTCATATGCCCCCACCACATGCTCTGTCTCCCCCTCTGTTCTTCCTCTTTTTCTCTGTATCTCTCTGCTTCCCACTGAGGCTTTCCTGTTCCCCATCTCTTTCTCTTTTGCTCCTCTGTTGTCTACCCCCACTTCATGCACTTGACACTTTTGTGTGGTGCCTTCAGTCAAGATTTGTTATATTTCAGGTAGGCTCGTAAATTGTGTATCCTTTTCTTTTAATCCAACCCACCTTTATAATATTAATCTATTTTGTTTAAATCACACATCGAGGAACAGATTCTATTAATTAAATACTTCTAACGCTAGAAAATTAGAAGGGCTAGTGTAGGTACTTTTTGTTTAATATTAAGCTACCTTGAGAACTACACAGAAAAGGAAAATATGTTGTACAACCAAATGCCCATTCCCCTTCACCCCCTCCCCTGCAGATTCCCTTTTGATAGACTTTATATGAAATTAAGATTGTATTTAAGTGTGAATTTCCCCATGATGCAAGACTTCTAATATCAGCTTGATTACCTCACACAATTTTAATTATATTAAGTAACTAGTATTAGCAGTACATAATGCCACCATTCTATGTTTGAATTTACATTTTATTTATTAATAATAGCCTTGACTGCATTAGGTGTTGGAAAGGTTTTAAATTTGTTCAGAAAAAAACTATAACTATTTAGTTTTATGAATTATAACTGATAGAACCCATTAAAACTCATTGTCTTATTATGAAAAGATATTGATTTAGGAAAGCATGCTTAACATATGCTAATATTTTTTCCTGTTTTTATTCTATTTTGTAGTGGTTTCCAGTAGTTAAAAATTGTATAAACATGATTTTTAAAATATTTGTAAGAGTGAAGACCCAAATCAAATGATTGATATTCAAATTGTAAATGCCAAGTAAAGATTAGCAAAAGAGAAATGAAAATTAGAATTAATTAATAATGCAAAAGTCATTAAAGAGAAATAACTGATAGGTTTCAGATATGATGAGTTTGATAAGAATCTAGTTTAACTGATAAAACATATGGTGATGTGAAAGAAAGCATATTTCTGCTTAAACTTCCATAAAATACAGATAATAATACCGATATTTTCTCAAACCTCACTCTCAAATTCTGTTTAATACAGTTTAATTCAGTAGGAAAAAAATGTATTCCATGCCTATTGTGTGCCTGATGCTGTGCTAAGTGTTATGTGTAAGATGAGTACAGCGTGATCTCTGCTCGAGAGAGAAGCATGTAAGCAAACAAGAGGAATACAATATGTTAGATATGAAATAATTTAATACGAGACATCGATGTAATTTAGAGAAGGTACCAATAATTCTGCCTTGACTTATGAGGAAGGACTTGACAGAGGAGTTGCTATGTGCATTGGGTTTTGAAGGTTGAATAGAATTTTCCAGGAGAACAAAGTAGGTATCGGATGGGGATAGGTGGTCATTCTACACATTGGAGTATAACCATTATGTCAGTAAGAACAATTTTTATGGAGTACTGACTATTTGCCAGGCACTGCTTGACATTGGAGTGGGGCAAAGATGAAGAAAGACATTTTCTTTCCTTAAGAAATTAATAAGCCTTTGAGGAGCTAATGTGGTTGATAGGTTTATTAATTATCCTTTTTTAGAGAGAAACAATGTGGTATATTAGAGCAATGGGTTGAAAATACACACACCAGGTTCTTTTCAAGGCTTTGCCAGTGATCCCATTGTAATCTTAGGAAGGTAATTTAACTTTCTGGTCTTTAATTTCCACTCAAAAATAAAGAAAATAGACTCAATGTGTTAAAAACTATGCCAAATAGAGCACCAGATTTCTTTTTCTTTTTTTTGAATTTTATTTTATTTCTTTTTTATACAGCAGTTTCTTATTAGTTATCTTTTATACATACTAGTGTATATATGTCAATCCCAATCTCCCAATTCATCCCACCACCACCACCACCACCCGCCCCCAGCTTTCCCCCCTTGGTGTCCATACATTTGTTCTCTACATCTGTGTCTCTATTTCTGCCCTGCAAACTGGTTCATCTGTACCACTTTTCTAGGTTCCACATATATGTGTTAATATACGATATTTGTGTTTCTCTTTCTGACTTACTTCACTCTGTATGACAGTCTCTAGATCCATCCACCTCACTACAAATAACTCAATTTTGTTCCTTTTTATGGCTGAGTAATATTCCATTGTATATATGTACCACATCTTCTTTATCCATTCATCTGTTGATGGGCATTTAGGTTGCTTCCATGACCTGGCTATTGTAAATAGTGCTGCCATGAACATTGGGGTGCATGTGTCTTTTTGAATTATGGTTTTCTCTGGGTATATGCCCAGTAGTGGGATTGCTGGGTCATATGGTAATTCTATTTTTAGTTTTTTAAGGAACCTCCATACTGTTCTCCATACTGGCTGTATCAATTTACATTCTTACCAACAGTGCAAGAGGGTTCCCTTTTCTCCACACCCTCTCCAGCATTTGTTGTTTGTAGATTTTCTGATGATGCCCATTCTAACTGGTGTGAGGTGATACCTCATTGTAGTTTTGATTTGCATTTCTCTAATAATTAGTGATGTTGAGCAGCTTTTCATGTGCTTCTTGGCCACCTGTATGTCTTCTTTGGAGAAATGTCCATTTAGGTCTTCTGCCCATTTTTTGATTGGGTTGTTTGTTTATTTAATATTGAGCTGCATGAGCTGTTTATATATTTTGGAGATTAATCCTTTGTCCGTTGATTGGTTTGCAAATATTTTCTCCCATTCTGAGGGTTGTCTTTTCGTCTTGTTTGTAGTTTCCTTTGCTGTGCAAAGCTTTAAGTTTCATTAGTTCCCATTTGTATATTTTTGTTTTTATTTCTATTCCTCTAGGAGGTGGATCAAAAAAAATCTTGCTGTGATTTCTGTGAAAGAGTGTTCTTCCTAAGTTTTCCTCTAAGAGTTTTATAGTGTCCGGTCTTACATTTTCGTCTCTAATCCATTTTGAGTTTATTTTTGTGTAGGGTGTTAGGGAGTGTTCTAATTTCATTCTTTTACATGTAGCTGTCCAGTTTTCCCAGCACCACTTATTGCAGAGACTGTCTTTTCTCCATTGTATATCCTTGCCTCCTTCGTCATAGATTAGTTTTGACCATAGGTGCGTGGGTTTATCTCTGGGCTTTCTATCCTGTTCCATTGTTCTATATTTCTGTTTTTGTGCCAGTACCATATTGTCTTGATTACCGTAGCTTTGTAGTATAGTCTGAAGTCAGGGAGACTGATTCCTCCAGCTCTGTTTTTTCCCCTCAAGACTGCTTTGGCTATTCAGGGTCTTCTGTGTCTCCATACAAATTTTAGATTTTTTGTTCTAGTTCTGTAAAAAATGCCACTGGTAATTTGATAGGGATTACATTGAATCTGTAGATTGCTTTGGGTAGTATAGACATTTTCACAATATTGATTCTTCCAATCCAACAACATGGTATATCTCTCCATCTGTTTGTATCATCTTTAATTTCTTTCATCAGTGTCTTATAGTTTTCTGAGTACAGGTCTTTTACCTCCTTAGGTAGGTTTATTCCTAGGTACTTTATTCTTTTTGTTGCAATGGTGAATGATATTATTTCCTTAATTTCTCTTTCTGATCTTTCGTTGTTACTGTATAGGAATGCAAGAATTTCTGTGCATTAATTTTGTATCCTGCAACTTTACCAAATTCATTGATTAGCTCTAGTAGTTTTCTGGTGGCATCTTTAGGATTCTCTATGTATAGTATCATGTCATCTGCAAACAGTGACAGTTTAACTTATTCTTTTCCAATTTATATTCCTTTTATTTCTTTTTCTTCTCTGATTGCTGTGGCTAGGACTTCCAAAACTATGTTGAATAATAGTGGCGAGAGTGGACATCCTCGTCTTGTTCCTGATCTTAGAGGAAATGGTTTCAGTTTTTCACCATTGAGAATGATGTTTGCTGTGGGTTTGTTGTATATGGCCTTTATTATGTTGAGATAGGTTCCCTCTATGCCCACTTTCTGGAGAGTTTTTATCATAAATGGGTGTTGAATTTTGTCAAAAGCTTTTTCTGAATCTATTGAGATGATCATTTGGTTTTTATTCTTCAATTTGTTAATATGGTGTTTCACATTGATTGATTTACGTATATTGAAGAATCCTTGCATCCCTGGGATAAGTCCCACTTGATCATGGTGTGTGATCCTTTTAATGTGTTGTTGGATTCTGTTTGCTAGTATTTTGTTGGGGATTTTTGAATCTATATTCATTGTAAATTGGTCTGTAATTTACAATGGACACCGCAGAAATACAAAGCATCTTAAGAGACTACTACAAGCAACTCTTTGCCAATAAAATGGACAACCTGGAAGAAATGGACAAATTCTTAGAAAGATATAACCTTCCCAGACTGAACCAGGAAGAAATAGAAAATTTGAATAAACCAATCACAAGTAATGAAATTGAAATTGTGATTAAAAATCTTCCAACAAACAAAAGTCCAGGACCAGATGGTTTCACAGGTGCATTTTATCAAACATTTAGAGAAGAGCTAACACCCATCCTTCTCAAACTCTTCCAAACAATTGCAGAGGAAGGAACACTCCCAAACTCATTCTATGAGACCACCATCACCCTGATACCAAAACCAGAGCACCAGATTTCTGTGGTAATGTTTCAGGAACTGCTGAAGAACGTCAGAGCATGGGTGACTATCTGGGATCTTCCACTTTGCTTCAACTGAATTTTGCTCTTAATCACTTTTATATTAGGGAGTTCTGTTAGGAAAGAGACTCCACTGCATAAAGAAGTGTGAAAATGGGGACTTGATATTTTAGTTCATCAACTAATTTATTCAATTAATTTTTGTGTTCCAGGCACTTCTATGTGTGCCAGAGGCAACAGCAGTTAAAGAAACAAACAAAAAACAGGCAAATTTCCTGAGGTCAAAGAAGTAGTAAGACGCCAGATCATGTAGGGCTTTGTAAGTCATTGCAAGAACTTTGACTTTCATTCTAAGGGAGATGAGAAGCCAGATGACTTCATCTGATTTACCTTTTGAAGAGTACTCTTGATGCTGTGTTGAAAACAGATTTGAGAGGGGCAAAGATGAATTCAGGGAGACCAGTTAGGTGGCTAATCCAATACCTAATGAGAGATGATGGTTGTTTGTACCAACTTGGTAGTAGTGGAAGTGAAGAGAGGTAGTCAGATTTTGGATATATTTTGGAAATACAGGCAGCAGAATTTTCTGATGGTTTAGAGATGGGTGTGACAGTAGGAGAGGAGTAAGTTAAGGATTACTGCAAAGATTTTTGCCTAAGCAAATTGAAGCAAAGAGTCGCCATTAATTGACATAAGGAAATTGTGGCAGACACAGATTTTTGGGAGAGTGCAGGGAGGATCAGCCGTTCAGTTTCGTACATATTGTTCGATTTTCCTATTAGATATCTAGTGGAGGTGGTAAGTAACCTAGCAGATATACTAATCTGGAGCTCACTGGCATGGTTAGGTTTGGATACATACATTTGGAAGTCATCAATATATGTATGATATTTAAAGCCAGGCAGCTGGAAGAGACTACTAGGGGAGTATGTTTCTAGGAAAAAGAAGAGATTAACCCGGGGAATACTCCCACAATTAGAAGAGGATGAGAAAAAGCCAGCCAAAGAAATTGAGACTAACTGGCCAGTGAGGTAGGGGGAAAACCAGGAGGAAAGTGATATCCCAGAATCCAACTAAAGAAAGGATTTCAAGGGGAGATCAGCTCGGTGCTTTGTGACCACTTAGAGGGGTGGGATAGAGAGGGTGGGAGGGAGATGCAAGAGGGAGGGGATATGGGGATATATGTATACATATAGCTGATTCACTTTGTTATACAGCAGGAACTAACACACCATTGTAAAGCAATTATACTCCAATAAAGATTTAAAAAAATAAAAGAAGTATTGATTGTGTCAGTTGTTGCTTAGGAGTCAAATTCGATGAGGATTGATTGATCATTAACCACTAGATTTAGCAATGCAGGAACAGATTGCTGGTGTTGGTGACCTTGACAGGAGCACTTTTAGTGCAGTGGTGGAGCTGGAAGTCTGAAGTGGGCTCAAGAAAAAAAGGAAAGGAAGGAATCGGAAATAGTAGAGACAGCTCTTTTGGGGAGTTTTGCTGTAGAGAGGAACAAGAACAATAAAGGAATTGGTGGCTAGAGAGTGGGATTTTTAAAAGATAGGAGATAAGACAGCATGTCTGTGTTCTCATAGCAGTGATAGCAAGGGGAAATTTGTTGATGCTGGAGAGAGAGAACACAATCGTTTGAACCTTATCCTTAAGTAATGAAAGATGATAGGATTTAGTGCATTAGTAGGTGGGGTGACTTGCTAAAGGGACAGAAGCAGTGTGTTTATAATAATAGGAAGGAAGGCAGAAAATATGAAAACGGATGCATGTTGGTTGATAAATATGGTTGGTTCTAAACCGTATTTAGTGTGGAATGTCTCGTCTAATTTTTTTCTTTTTTTCTGGAAATGGAAAAGGTAGCAGGACCATTATCTGAGAATCAGGATCAGGGGAGGAGGTTAAAGTTCTATGGATAGAAAAAATGTGAAATTCTTTTCTAGGAGAATGGAGATGATAATGAATTAAGGAAATGTAGTACAATTACCTGGAAGCAATAAGAGCTGACCTGGAATTAGTGTTCATAAGTTTTCATGGCGACTAGTTAGTGTGGTTTTGTGTTTTTCTCTAGATATGTGTATTTCTTACACATGGATTCACAGCTCCCAAGGTATGTGTCCCGAGAGAGAGACTCAGGAATAAACCATGCTGTCCTTTTAAACCTAGCCTCAGAAGACAGAAGTGTTACTTCTACCACATTCTGTTGGTCCTAGATCCTCCTAGGTTCAAGGGGAGGGAATATAGACATTGTCCTCTCAGTAGAGGGATGTCATTGTCACATTTTAAGAAGAACATGTGGAATGGGGTGTGTAATGGTGTAGCCACCTTTGGAAAATACAATCCACTCAAGTGTTTATCCCAATTCCTGGCACAGAGTAAGTACTCAATAAGTGTCATTATTATTATTAAATAAAACCTGAAATGAGGCCTCAATTCTGGATAAGTACCTTAGGGTGGCAGTGATACCATAGCAGGTTATCATGTATAGTTATTCAATCAGTCTTTTATTCACTAATCACACTGTATTAGAAGGGAAAGGATCTTTGCAAAATGGTTTGCTTTGTAAAATGATTGGCTTCAGGTCATAATCCAGTTCACGGCCTGGATTTTGATTCTTGTCTTCTGATTCATAATTCTTTTTGAGTAGCTCCCAGGATTAAGTATAGTATTTCATCAAATCTACACATTTCCCCCACAGTTTTATCATCTCTGAAATTAGGACAGAATTGGCAGCATTTTATTTTTTTCCCTTGGTAATACATAAAGCAATCAATGTTGTCTTACATCTGATGAAATTAGTTATGTGAATTGATAATAAAGATCAACAATTCCCAAACATTTTTTACAATATGAAACATAATTCATACTCAGGCCTTAATGCTTTCCTACTGATGGGCAATTTCTAATTTCTTTTGGTAGTTTTACTCCTTTCCTTTCCCTCTCACTTAAGACATTAACTGAGATTTACATTAATATAGATGCAAAGTTGAAATTATTCTAATTTAAAATTTACTCTTTTAAAAATTGGTTTGTAAACTATGTCACTTTATCAGTAGTAACATTACTTGTGACACACTTTACAACTGTGTTACAACATAGTGGTTGAGAACTACTGATCCATATCATGAAACAATATCCAATTACAGGTCTAGGAAAAGGTTACTTGTTAATCTACTACCTGCCATTTCCCAAACATATTATATATATTCATATTGGCAGCAGTAGTTTGATATATTCTCTTTTCTCTGCCAGGATTGTCCAGTTGTTTTCCTCTAAGAAAGTAAAATCCGCCAATAAGTAAAATCTTACTGCATCTCTCAAGGTACAGTTTAAATATCACCTCTATAGTGAAGCATTTCTTAAGTTTTAAAAAATTTCTCCCCTTTCTGAAAAATCAACATTTTTCATGAAATGCCATAGTTTTTTCATACTAAGAAGCAAATTTTTTTCACATTATAACATTTTGAAAACATAAATTCTTTTTGACATCAAATGCTTGGCATCATTTAATGGTAGCATTTTTTCCTTTCTAGTGATATATAAAATAATTGTGCATATTTTAATTGAGAGCAACTTAGCTGTAATGAAATAGGATAGCATGGATATATATTAAGATATGTTACACTAAGCTGTGCTGTCGTATATTTTACCTGTCTGTCTACCTTTCTTGAATGTAAGTTTCTTGAGGTCCTATTTACACCCACAGATCCTAAACAGTTTCATACTGTGTAATCATTAAAATGAATTCTGATGTGTGTAATCTATACAATCATTTAATCAGTCACTTGTTATTAAAGAAGAATACACTGGTAATACCAAAGGAGCAAGATGTTTAAAAGATAAGCTAATTATGGAGAATAATTTACCTTCCTATTTCAAATATTACATTTTAGCTAACCTTGGTTTTGTTTTGGAACTTGAGAGTTGCTTGAAGCGTATCTGGCCCTTTAGATCTACTGACTTTATGGTTTGGTCCCTGTCTTTAAAATCTGCTGCTTTCAGAGCTGGCAATGCATTAGGAGCACATTACCACAAACTTAGTGGCTTAAAACAACACATGTTTACCACCTTACAATTTCTGTTGTTCAGGAGTCTCAGCATGGCTTCACTGAGTATTCTGCTTAGGATCTCAAGCTACAATCAGGTTGTTGCCTGGGCTGTGTTTCTGGAGGCTTGATGGGGGAAGAATCTAATTTCAGGTTCAATCAGATTGTTGGCAGAATTCATATCTTTGTGATTGGATGCAACTTGAACTTCCTAGATGGTGCCCATCGTTCCTAAAGACTGCCTGCTGTTCCTTGCCACGTGGGCTGCTTACTTCATCAAGCAAGCAAAGGAGGCTTAGAGCAAGTTGACTAGCTAGGGTGGATATTTTAACAATATCATGAGAGTGACATTCCATCACTATGCCATTCCACCACCTTGATTAGGAGCAAGTCACAGATCCTTTACAAAGGCATGAACACTATGAGGTGGGGATTATGGGCACCATTTTAGACTCAGTTCTCCACACTCACCCCAATAGTTGTCTCTGAAGCAACTCCATGGAACATAGTTTGAAAACCATTGCCTTTGATAATATTCCCAATATATAACTTTTTTTTCTTTTTTTAACTTGGGCTATTAGTCTCCCTTAATACTGAATATTTCCCTTGAAGGTCTTAAGCCTTATGATCAGTTTTAATGGCTTTCTTAGGAAAAATGACCCTCCAGGAAGGTTTCAGCATTATGTATCAAAATATAGTTCCTGGAACACTTGTCCTACGGGAAAGGTTAGTGTTCCAAATAAGTTTGTGGAAACTGTAGGTTACATAATTCTTGTAAAGAAGCATATTGTCATTACTATAGGAAAAATTCTGCACTCAAGAAATCTATTTAATTACATTTAATCCAGAGTTTTCTAAGCTTATTTGACTAGAGGACCTTTATATCACTCAAGCCTATTAACATTTTGCAGAAGTAGTGTTTCCTGTTGGAAAATGCCAACTCAAATAGCCTGACAAGCTGAGGAAGAAAGTAAAATACCAAGAAGAAAAATGAGAGGAATAATAAAAGAGCCATAGATAAATTTCCCCTATCTATTTAGAATGAAAGTTATGATTATGTTACTTTAATAATGATGAAGATGGTCATGACACCATCAACATTGGTATGACTCTATAATTTGCCAAACACTTTCATGACCATTATCTTACTTAAGCCTCTCAACAATCTGTGAAATACCACGATTAATCTCTTTTTATACAAATGAGTAAATGAGGCCTAATGTATTACGTGATTTGCCCAAGTCATAAAGTTAGTAAGGAGTGGAGCCAATACTTTAACATAGGTTTTGTGGCTTCAGCTATAAAACTCTTTCTGTTGCAACATGCTGTGACTTTATAAACATGATTAAGTTAAAAATAAAGATGTTGAAGAATACATTTGTATAGTATGTGATTTAATTGAAAACATTTATTAACCTAAACAAATGAAAAACTGTGACATAAAACAGTTTATAAACTCTTGCATTTATTTAATGACTGTAGGGAAAATGTTATAAATAGAATATCTGAACTTTTTATCCTCTGTGCGTCAAACACAACATGACACAGACACACGTACTATTGGGTTAGTTTATATTTTGCAGTAGAGATAAGTGAAGGAGAAAATCTTAGCCTAAGATGTGAATCTTTTGATTATTTTTAACCAGGTTTTATATTTAAATGTGTTTAATTCAAACTAATAGAATCACTGAATATCAGAGTTCAGTAGGATTTAGTGCTCTTTTAATGTAACTTTATTACACTGATTCTTCTCTATACCATGCTAACAAGTGGTACTCCAGCTTTTCTTTGAACACTTCCAGTGATGGGATTATCAATACCTATGAAAGCAGCAACACATTATTTTTAACTTTTAATTTCAAAATAATTATAAATTTGCAGGAAATTGCAAAGATAGTACATAGAGATCCCATGTGCCCTTTACCTAGTTTCCCCCAATGGTTACATCTTGTTTAACTATAGAACAATATCAAAACCAGGAAATTGACATTGGAACAATGCGTTTGTATAGGTTTGTGACATCACATATATGGATTCATGTAAGTACCACTGTTACAAAGATACAGAGCTACTCTACCATCACAGAGATCTTCCTTATGCTGTCACTTTATATTTAGTAACACCTTCCTCCCTCCCCACCCTATCCCTAACCTCTGCTAACCACTAATTTATTCTCCATTTCTATAATTTTATCATTTATACTATATAAATGAAATCATATAGTATGGTATGTGATATTTTGTTATTTTCTTTTTCATTCAGCATGTTACCCTTGAGGTGCATCTATGTTGTATGTATCAATAGTTTTTTCCTTTTTATTAGTATTATTCCATGGTATGGATATAACACAGTTTGTTTAGCCATTTGCCTATTAAAGGACATTTTGTTTATTTCCACTTTTTGGCTGTTACAAATAAAGATATTCATTTTCGTGAAATTTCTCGTCACATAAAGCATTTTGCCTTTTGCCTTAAGTATGATCTTAACTAGGTTTTTGGTTGATGTCCTTTATTTATTTGAGCAAGTTCTCCTCATTCCTTGCTTTCTGTGAGTTTTTTTTTTTTTAAGCATGAATTTTTTCTGCATCAATGAATAGGATCATGATATTTTTTCTTTTGTAACTTGTGAATGTGATAGCTTACATTGATTTTTAATATTCAACCAGCCTTGCATTCTAGCAATAAACACCATTTGGTCAGAGTGTATAATTCTTTTTATATATTGCTGAATTATATTTGCTAATATTCTGTTAAGGATTTATGTGTCTGTATTTATGAGGGAATTGGTCTGCATTTTTCTTGTTTGCCGTTTTCTTTTTTGTTTTCTGTTTGTTCCATTTTTTATTTTTGCTTTCTGTTTCTTGTCTTTCTATGAGTTATTTGAGCTTTTTTTTAAAAATTGCATTTTGATTCATCTGTAGTGTTTTTGAGTGTATTTCTTTGCAAAGATTTTTTTCTAGTGGTTGCTCTAGGTACTATGTTACATATGTATAACTTATCACATCCTGCTGGTGTTGATATTTTACTAGTTAGACAGATGTAGAAACCTTACATACTTTAAGTTCTTGTATCTTTCCCTGTTTATAAGGTAATTATCTTAAATATTTCTTCTATGTATGTTGAAAGGCATATCAGACAATGTATACTTTTTGCTTCAAACTTCAACATAATTTAGAAAACTGAAGAGGAGGAGGAAAGCCTATTGTATTTACCCATATTTTTACTTACCATGTTCTTTATTCCTTCTTGTTATTTTCAGGTTCCTTCTTTTTTTTGTTTCAATTCAGGGTTGACATTTCTTTTATTTCAGCAGTTGAAAAATATTGTGCCATTTCTTTCTGGCCTCCAAGGTTTCTGATGAGAAATTTTATCACTGTCATTGGAATTGTCTTTCCCCTTTAGATCAGTTGTTGTTTCTTTCTTGCCTCTTTCAAAACAGTTTGTCTTTAGTTTTTAGGTTGATTGTGATGTGTCTTGGCACAGATTTCTTTGTGTATTTCTTGTTTGGGGGCTTATGTAGTTTCTTGAATCAGTAGGTTTACATGTTTTGCAAATCTGGGAAATTTTCAGTCATTATTTCTTCAAATACTTTTTCTGACCCCATCTTTCTCCTCTCCTGGAACTACAATGACATGAATCTTTTATTATCTTAATTATATATTATAATCCCCGAAGTCCCTGAGGCTCTGTTTATTTTATTATTTAGTCTATTTTCTCTCTGTTTTTCAGATTGGGTAATTTCTGTTCTATTTTCAATTACATTGTTGTTCCTCTGTCCTTTCCATTCTGCTCTTGAACCCATCCATTTGCTTTTTAAATTTCAATCATTTTTCAGAAAGTTCTAAAATTTCCATTTTGTTCTTTTTGTCTTCTATTTCTTGTTCTAGAACTGGAAAGTTCAGCAGTACATTTTTGACTGCCACTAAAGGAAAAACATCTTATTATCTTAGTTCTGCCCTTTGAAGCTATATAAAATAAGAATACTAAGTGATAAGTATTATTATCTAAATATTAGCAGTCCTGATAGTTCAGGACTATTTTCTATATATTTTCTCTATATATTCTATATGTTCTGATTACCTTATTTAATTCTTACAGTAACACTAATATTTACTCATGTAAGAAATGTTTACTGAGGGCCTACCATATGTGACTTTTTTTGTTTGTTTGATATTTTCGCTTTAGCTTCAAATGGTCAAACAGCTGATTTCTTATTTATTCACAGAGGGAAAAACTACATTTCCGCAATTTTGGTGGTTTGTAGGCATACGGGGAGAAGAGAGATTGCAAGCTGAAGTCTCGCATCTTCACATAAACCAGCCAAAAAATTTTATTTATAGTCTCCATATTATATTTAATCCAATTCAGAGATTTATCAATATTTTGTTGTGGAACAGTGGTGTATTTCGAAAGAGTTACAGGTTTTCTGAGATACAGATACGCTCAGAGTTTTGGGTAGCCGTAAAATCTTAATTGTCATTTGTGCAGTGAAAAGGATTGGGAAGCACTTCTCTAGTTAACAGGTTGAAGAATGTTTTTTTCCCCTACAAATTGAACTTTGCGTATGTTAATAGCACAGCTTCATCGTCCTTCACAAACAAACTTCTGTGAATATAATAAAAACTATTGAATTGTACACTTTAAATGGGTGAGTTTTATGGTATGGGAATTATATCTCAATAAAGTTATTAAAGTCAAAAAAAAAAAAGAATTGTCTCCTGTTCTCAAACAGTGAGATCATAATCACCTGGTGGGCTTGTTAAACCAAATTTCTAGGCCTCACCTAGAAATTCTGATTAAGTCTAGGTGGTACCCAAGAATCTGCATTTCTAACAAATTCCCAGGTGCTGTTGATTATGCTAGTTTAGGGATTTTGTGAACCATTCATCTACATAAAATTTTCCTACTTCCTCATCTTCCTTTGACTCTTCAGTTCCTTCAGTCTGATTTTAATTTCATCATTCTACCCAGAGTGCTTTTTCTAACATCCTTCCTGATATTAATGTTGCCAAATCAAATGCATAATTTTCAGTTCCTTATCTTAGGTGATGTGTAGAAATCATTCTGTAGTTGATTTCCCCTCCTGTTTAAGAAACTCTCTTTCTCTTTGGTCTGGAGACCTCCATCTTTCTCCCTCCTTTCTTCTTTTCTGTCTCTGCATGCTCTCAGTCTCTCTCTCTCATCTCAAACTCTGTTAGAATTCAATCTGGGTCCTCTTCATATCTTACTTTACTCTGTTCCTCAGTGATCTAGTTACTCATGGCTGTATGCTAATAATGGCCAATTTTTGTCTTCAGCTCAGACCTTCCTTCTAAGCTCTATTATAATTTAACCAATTGATTTCCTGAATAAATTACAGGTATTTGGAATAATACATCCAAAATCAGTCACCGTGTTTAATAAATTCTAAGATGCATATTTTTATTTTAATATCTATGAATCTCACAGATTCCATGAAATAAAGTAACTCTTTTCTCTCCCTTACCTAATAAATAGTGCTTCTTCCTCTCATAAATGGTCTTTAATTCTGTTCAGTTGTTAATGCCAGAAACCTGGGAGTTATCCTTGATGTTTGTCCTTCTTAACACTCTTATTTCTACCTCCAAAACATCTCTCAGTTCCCTTTCTTACCATGTCTATTACCATCACCTATGTTCAAGCCATAATCACCTGTTTCATGAGTTATTGCAACTGTCTTTTTTTTTTTTAAATAGATTTATTTATTTATTTATTTTTGGCTGCATTGGGTCTTTGTTGCTGTGCGCGGGCTTTCTCTAGTTGTGGCGAGCGGGAGCTACTCTTCATTGCGGTGCGCGGGCTTCTCATTGCGGTGGCTTCTCTTGTCGCGGAGCACAGGCTCTAGGTGCGCGGGCTCAGTAGTTGTGGCACATGGGCTTACTTGCCTCGTGACATGTGGAATCTTCCCGGACCATGTCCCCTTCATTCGCAGGCGGATTCTTAACCACTGCACCACTAGGGAAGTCCCGCAACTGTCTTTTAACTCATGGTGTCTTCCAACCCAACCTCTCTTTAGTATTTAGATTCATCTTTTAAAAATGTAAATCAGTTCATGTATCTTGCTTAAAATCCTTCAGTGAATGAAATTCATAATGTTTAATATGGTATAAGAAGCCCTCTCTAAACTGGTCTGTGTTGCCTCCCCAGTCTCATTTAGCACCATATTCTCCCTCAATCTTTTTGGTTCAGACACATTGGTGTTCCATCAGTCTTTTTACAGTACCATCTTGTTACTTCTTCCTGGAATGCTCTTTCCTATGCTTTTCATCTGCCTTTATCTTTACCTGTCCTTTAAGTCACATATTTCAGTTCTCATCTTAAACATCACTTTTTTTAGAGGTGTTTACTGACCGCCAAATCTAAATTAGATGTTATTATACTCTTTCAGTGTTTTGTACTCTCCTATATGACACTGGTGATTTGTATATTGCATTTATCTCCATTCTGCTGCATGTCTCGTTGTTTTACCCCTTATGCTAGACTTAGCACAATGCATAGCAAATGGAAGGTGTTTACTAAATATTTTTAAATAAATGAAAGTATGAATAGAGCTTAAAAAGACATGTGCACATATAGATGAAAAAATTCTTTTTCAAAGGTAAGGCAAATAAGGAGCACATAAGTTTGGGAAATGGATATTCATTCTTAGTTGCCAATTACATAAATTGTCTGAAAAAATTATTTTTAAAGAAAATTTATTTTTTAGGAGAATGCAATTTCTGAAAAAATCTTGAAAAATTGTTTCAAAGTAATATTAAGTAATTCATGATATTTAAGGAAAGTTTATTTCTACTAATAGAAATTGAGTGAACCTGTTTTGTCATTTTCATATAATCTTTTGTGTAACCAATTCTTTTTTTTTAATCACTCAAAATTTTTAGGTGGTTTCAGCATTATAAGGAATATCATACTACCTTCCAGAAACAACATTTAAGTACTTCACTTTTCATTGTAGTGGTTATTAGCAAACCACTGTTTAATTTTTAAAATGTTCCTTAATCTTTGGAGAAAAAACTAATGTCTATAGACCAGCATGAAAAAAATAGCACGAGTAACAGACCTAGCTGAAAGTCTTTTTCTTTTTCAGAATATATAATTTTTTTCATTTCTATTCCTGTTTATTATTAGCCTTTTCTCTTCTTGCAGCACTTTTGTCCTGTAGGGTCTGTCTAGAGTACATAAACTATATATTCTGTATTCTATAAATTTTAGTCATTTGAAATCTTAGCTTTCTCTTGGTATATATAGTGAGTGCTACAGACAAAGTTCTTAGAACCGGAGAGGATCACACAGTTTAAAATGTTTATTATGTCTTTGTCTGTCCTTTCTTTCGCCGTCTCCTTTACTTCCCTCTTTTGTCTGTCTGACTCTCACAGGAGACATGGATTACAACTGGTTGGACCATACGTCTTGGCATAGCAGTGAGGCATCCCCAATGTCTTTGGTGAGACATGTGGAGCCTTACTATTTAATTTCCGTTATCATTTCACTTTTCCTTTTTGATTTACACCTTTGCATGTTTTCTTTTTTGTTTTTGTTTTTGTTTTTTTTTTTATCCCACACCTGTAGGGGACAGTCAAAAGGGAAAAAGAAAAACTAGTGAGCAGGCAGTTTTGTCGGACTCTAACACCAGGTCTGAGAGACAAAAGAAAATGATGTACTTTGGTGGCCACTCTTTGGAAGAGGATTTGGAATGGTCTGAGCCTCAGATTAAGGACTCTGGGGTAGATACCTGTAGTAGCACAACCCTTAACGAGGAGTATAGCCATAGTGATAAGGTACTGAGATTGTGGAGCCTGCCTTTTAACCTGCTCATTTGGTCTTCGTTTGCTCTCTGTCACTCATTCAAACAGAACATAATAAAAGGACAGGGCATTTCAAGGGTCAATGTAGCATTTCTTAAGGTGCAGAAAAGAAAAACAAAACCAAAACAAACTAACCAACCAAAATACTTCTTGCTTGCTTTGCTGTTTTTGTTTTTTGACGGCATACCAAAAAATAAGTAATTGAAAATAAAAATTAGCAACAAAGGAATGTTTTGTTTATGGTCGTATGAAAGAACTTTGTAATGTTATTATATACCACAAATATAAAGAATTTTTTTGGATTGACTTATTTGATTGCTTGCATATATTTTCCTTGGGATGAAAATTAAATTATTAACAGTTTGAATCCCAGGCAAAAGGGAGATGATTGGGTCTGTTTGCACAGAAAAAGTTGTTTTTCTTTTTTCCCTTTCACTGTCATTTTTCTCTTTTGTTTTATTGTCATAGCATTTTAGTGTAGTATTAATTAGTATTAGAACCATTGCCATCTGCTTTGGTATTTATTATTTTGCTTTTAGTATAGTGAGACTTTTGAATCTTTTTACCATATAGATGTGATTTACTGGAACTTGTCTTTTGCCTGCTAAATTTTGCATGAAGATGTGCATGTTACTTTCAGATAACTGTGAAACTGTGATTACACAAATCATTTACTTTGTTATTTGATATATGATTCATAATGGAATGGTATCATGATTTATAAAAGGCTTGGTTCTGCCCTGAGATAAACTACTAATATTTTCAACGTTATTAACAATGGATACCATTGAATTATCAAATAAAATTAATTTGCTAAATAGATTAGAGACCTGAAAGAATCAAGGAACCTCCAAAAAGTGAGAAATATAATCTATCATCACCTTAGAATTAGGCCTGTTTCTCCCATGCACGTTCATTTGGAAAGTTACTGGAGCTTGTGTATTTTTAGTAATTTTAATCTAGAAACCTACTTCAAGAAAGCCCTCATCAGAGGTTCAAATTCATGTTTTAATATAGTGTGACCTTTTAACTTTTACTGTAATAAAGTCTTTCAAAGTCTTCCAAAAGTGTTTGAAGATTAAATTCTCATTTTTAAATGAGTTCGAGTGCATAGAATTGCAGTCTCTTTTCTGCTTGTGAATTTTTAATCTTCAGTGTGTAGATAATTAGAGTTTGCATGTACTTTCAAGATTTCTCAGATTTTGTAGAACTATAGAACTTCAATATTGTGTCAGAGCACTGTTAGAATTTGCAGTAACTGGATTTTGAAAAAACTTGAGATTATTAAAATGAGGTTATAAACATAATCTAGTAAACCCTTTTGATCAATGTTTTGAATGAAAACTGGTTTGTGTAATCATAACACTTTGGAAGTTGGAAGTTTAGAAAGATTACACACTAAGGGGTCATTTATCATAAAATAACATTAATTTTGTGTTTATTGATGCAATATGTCAGCACCCTGTGACGTGGCAGCCATCTAAAGATGGAGATCGTTTAATTGGTCGCATTTTATTAAATAAGCGTTTAAAAGATGGAAGTGTACCTCGAGATTCAGGAGCAATGCTTGGCTTGAAGGTATGTGATGAAATATATGAGATGTTGCTCTATACTCCTTTACAGATTTATCAGAAAAGCAAAAGATATAATAACTATACCAATTTAGTGGGGGTTTTTTCTATTTTCAAGAATTCCTAAATATTTGCACTCATTACCCAAAACCTTTTCATTTTCCAAGTATTATTTAAGAAGTTGCCATTATTCTACAATAATACTTATTTATATAATTTTGGAAAATAGAACTTGAGTTACATACTTGAGTTCTTCAAACTTATTTTACCTATAGTTTGTCCTTTAAGTCTATATATGTGTTTATATTCTTTTAAAATGATAGCTTCATTCAATTATTAAATGTACAAACTTGGGAAATATATGTATTACATATTACATAGGAATATAATTTTTGTATTAGAGTAGCAAACTGTGTATGCGTTTGTGTGTGTGTGTGTGTGTGTGAGAGAGAGAGAGAATAGTGTTTGAAGTCTGGAAACTCAAAAATACTTATGTTAGGAGATTTAATATAAATATTGATTTATATTTTACTGTAAAATACCAGATAATTATTTGGTAAGTACACCAAAGAAAGCTCTGTTTATTTTTTGTGCATCTATAAGGTGAATTAAAAGCTGAAATGCGAAGAGAGTAAATGTTTTAGAGTTAAGCCATTGCTACAGAAGTAGTTGTGTGGATTCCAGTAAGTGAGAGATATTTGAAAACTTTGGTTGTAAATACAATTGAGCATCACCTATTGGCTGGTTGCCATGCAGTTGGCACTCATCTGAGCACTTTATATCTATCATTTTATTAACACTCACAACAGATAAGAAATAAGCTTAGAGAGGTGTCGTAACTTGCCCATGGTCTTAAAGATGGTGATGAAGATGAGAATTAAATCCAGATCTGCCCAGTATACTGTTAGAGCAGTGTAGTATAGAGGTTGAAAAGTCTTGGCTTGATTTCTAGTTATAGCATTTACTAGCTACATAACGTTAGGTAACTAAACCTCTCAACCTCAGACTCCTCATCTGTGCAATGGAGATAATAATACTTACTGAATTATTATCTAATAAGACTAAATAAAGCAGTATACAAACATTTAGTACAGTGCCTGGCACTCTGAGATTTCAATAATAATATAATCAGTATAATTATTATTATTAAAGTTTATCAAGCCAAGAAACTTTAAAAATATTAACACAGGGATTTCAGCCCATAATATCTATATATATAATTTTCAGAACCAAACATAAGAATAATGAGTTAATATTAACTGAACTGCAACTGAGTGTAATTCACTGCAACTGGGGACTAAATACACGGAATAAGATAAATCAATGATTTTTGAATTCTGTGTTGTTCAGTCAATTTAGAAGAGGAAAAAAACTATTCTAGTCAATGAAGTTGGTTACTATTATTTGTTTAACTTGCTATAAAGTTGATTTATTGATTGAATGGTAGTTAATGAGAATCAGAGCATTAATTTTTAAGAGGCCAGTCTTATAGCTACACATATGACTTCACAGCATTATTGCCAACCTTTGTTTTTTCTTTTTCTGAAAGACATGTATTAATAGAAAGGTAAAAACAGAAAAATTGGGATGCAGATGATCTAAGGTTTACATTAATTCTGATGAGATTAGGTATATTTTGTAACTTTCTCAGGAAAAATGAATCATCATGATCATCATGCACGTTATCAATATGCCCAAATATTACCAACTAATAAAATTTTTAGAAGATATGATAATTATAGTAAAAGTAACAAAATATATATTATGACATTTGACATCTATAACTAGAAATGTTAATATAATTATGTATTACTGTAATAAGTTTTTAGAAATGACAAAAGTAAGAATTCTGTAATAAAGGCAAAAATTATAAATCGTTAAGTTGTTTCTAAGGTATGAAACATTTTCAACAAATAATTGATAAAATTGTTAAACATTTGGAATATGTAGAGTCCACACTTGGGGCATGTACTCAGTTCCTATTAGTAACACTATATTATTTAAAAATTATTTTTAGCATATTAAACTATAGTTTCAAAACCTGCAAATTGTCTAGTTATTTTTTACTTGAATCTTCAGCTGTGTTCATTTGAGAAATATGCTTGTTTTAACATTTTCTTCTTTTAAACAGGTTGTAGGAGGAAAGATGACTGAATCAGGTCGGCTGTGTGCATTTATTACCAAAGTTAAAAAAGGAAGTTTAGCTGATACTGTAGGACATCTTAGACCAGGTAGGTTTCAATCTTTATTTACATTTAAACTGTTAAACTTGAGTAGTTATGAAAAAGTTATCCTCATTTAGAAGTGACTTCACCGGTAATAAAAAGTTCATTTAACTTATATTCATCTTTATTCATTAATGGAAAGTTGTAACTACTAGTTCTTGAGTCACATTAGATAAAAATATTTTTATATTTACTGATCTTATTTTTTTGCTGATGGATATTCCTAGTCTGTATCTAGGATTAGATTAACCTAATTTGTTTCCCATAAGCCTTCCTATTTCTTTTGAAGAACTTCCAATATAATTTAGGAAACAAACTTCATGGATAAATACATATTTCCTGAAATGTGTCACTCCTTATCTCTTTGATAATGGATACTATTGAAGAGATCCTTGAGTGCCTTGGAGAGGATTCAGTGAGATGCTTAGTATTAAGCTTTTTACAAAAGAGTTTAGACAAGGTGCTCAGCTGCATGTATATTGAGAATCCTAGAATACAGAGTTATAAAATTTTCAAAGAGGCAACTTATCTTAATAGTTTCTAGAACTGGAATTTGTATTGAGAAATCACAGAGACAAGAGTGATGTCACCAAGTTGGAGACATAGGTTGTTCCCAGCTTTCTTCCCCTTGCAAGGAAAACAACTAACAACTATTCAGGGACAAGACACCATTGAGAAAATTCTAGAAATCACAGATACAACTTTTATGTAATCTTTTCCTCTGACCCTTCCTTGTCCTTTTGTGTGAAATACACTAATCATCCTGGTCATCAAATTTTATGCCACTGGAGCTGTTCTCAGTATGTTTCTTATTCCATAAAGCTGATTTTGTTCTACAAAATTAATCGCAGTTTGAGACTGCTTTTGTTTCGAGTGCGTTTTATGGGATTAGTTTTTCTTTCTAAGATTATCATTACTGACACACACTGTAGGTGATGAAGTATTAGAATGGAATGGAAGACTATTGCAAGGAGCCACATTTGAAGAAGTATATAACATCATCCTGGAATCCAAACCTGAACCACAAGTGGAGCTTGTTGTTTCAAGACCTATTGGGTGAGTTGGTTTGAATACTTTATACATGTATAAAGTTGACTACTATTAAATAATTTGTAATGTGCAATCCAATAATGTCTGATTGCTTTATAAAACTAAATTATTTTGAGGACAATGCTTTTTTCTCCTTTACAAAAAATACCTCACCAAAAATCATGACATCTTTTTATCTGATCATGCTAGAATATACAGTTAATTACAAAAGAAGGGATATTTAGGTGTATTATTTTTATTATCTTAGTAGCTCAGGAAATGGAAAAAAGGATTAGTGGAAGGGAACTATAGTAACAATTACTTTCAAAAGAAGTTTCATAAGCTATGGTTCTCTACATTGTAAATATGAGAATCAACTATATTTTATGAATTTTATATATTTTTTCCAAAATGGAGATTTCATATAAAAAAGAGAGGGCTTAATTAGGGCATTCTATTCCTAGATGGTGGCAACTGTTTAAGGAAAAACAACATCTTTAAGATAACATAAAAAATAAGCAAATGTCAATTACTCATTGACTTTTTAAGTTGGCGATAAATATAATTTGTTGTACTATGTTCCAATCTGTCACATGAAATTACATCTATTTTATATTTTGTCTTTTCATAGTTTTGTAATGTGGTAAAACCGTACTGTATCAGCTTAAGGTATTAATCAAATACATTTCTTGGTGTTAAAGGATGCTGTAATCATATTTTTGTTTAATGTCTTAAATATTTTTGATGCAGTTTTCTGAATGAGCTTAACCATTAATATATACCCCTCCTGGCAAATCTCAAACAAAAATGTACATACTTTTGGTGTAAATGCAGTTACAAGGTAATTATGTTAAGTCCAATAAGAAACATGTTTGCATTTTTCTCAGTAGAATTATTATGTTTAAAAAATTTCAATGACAATCTGAATATTTTAACTTTTGTTTTGGTGATATTTTATTTGAATTTCAATGTTCTGATTTGAACAACAGCAGGTAAAAGAGTAGAATATAATTAAAATATATCTATAAAACGTACCCTGTTGAATATAGAAATTTTTTAGAATGGATAATTGTGTAGTGAAGCACA
This sequence comes from Balaenoptera borealis, assembly GCF_965194805.1. Lineage (NCBI taxonomy): Eukaryota > Metazoa > Chordata > Mammalia > Artiodactyla > Balaenopteridae > Balaenoptera > Balaenoptera borealis. The sequence goes on along the minus strand of NC_138876.1, from coordinate 32,804,977 downwards.
TAGGAAATAAAGTATATATTTTTACAAATTTGCTCTAAATGCATATGAGTTTTAATTCCTTTTAAGTAATAGGGTTAGCCCAGAACACTTTTATTAGCAAAAAGTACTACGACTTATTTTTTTCTGTATTTATATAGCGCTGCTATGATACACAATTTTGTCCATTTTACATTGTCCTGTTATAATATAGTTTGATAATGATCAAAATAGCAGTTGCTACTATTTGTTGAAACAATTTCTTGTTTTTTTTCTTTTTCTGTCATTTCAGAGATATACCTCGAATACCTGATAGCACACACGCACAACTGGAGTCCAGTAAGTTTCATTTATTTTAGAAGAAAATGTTATTAATAAAGTCGTTCATCATCAGGGGTCAAATGAAGTCTTTAATCTATTAATACAAAGTAAGAAATATAATAGTGTTGTTATCAAGTATGTAGTCATATAAAGATGGAAAATTTAGTATTATTTCATGTTATTGTGGAAAAAAGTACAAAAGTCTATAATATTTTAAGATGGTTTTTTTAAACCACACTGTCTTAACTACTGTGTATTTTTAGATAGCCTTATTAAGGTATGCTACTATAAAATGAATGTATTTAAAGTACACAATTAGGTAAGCTTTGATATACATGTGAATCCATTATCATAATAAAAAATAATGAACATATCATCACTCCCCAAAATTTCACCCCCTCCCCAAATTTCACCTAATTTTAAAATTTACTGCTTTGTAAACTAATCCTCAGTAAATGAAGGGAATGCTTGGGACAATCTAGTGAATAATTACATATATTCTAATTTATATTTTGAGAAAATGGGGTAATAGTTCTGATTTAACAGAGTAGTAATGGAACAATAGACATATAAGTTAAAATAACATTAAGTATATAGACACTTTTTTTTTTTTTTTAATTTATTTATTTTTGGCTGTGTTGGGTCTTCATTTCTGTGCGAGAGCTTTCTCTAGTTGCGGCGAGCGGGGGCCACTCTTCATCGCGGTGCGCAGGCTTCTCACTATCGTGGCCTCTCTTGTTGCGGAGCACAGGCTCCAGACGCGCAGGCTCAGTAGTTGTGGCTCACGGGCCCAGTTGCTCCGCTGCATGTGGGATCTTCCCAGACCAGGGCCCGAACCCGTGTCCCCTGCATTGGCAGGCGGATTCTCAACTGCTGCACCACCAGGGAAGCCCTAGACACTTTTTATTACTTGTGTTTGAGTACTATTTCAGATACTAAGCAAATGAATTTTTTCCAATGAATTAAGTTTGTTGATTGATTGAGAGTAAAGCATGTTGTGAAAGAAGAGAGAAGGAGGGTTGCAGTTTGAAATACATTGATCAGGATAGACATTGAGAAGGAAGGATTGGAGCAAGATTTGAAAGAGTGGCGATCTGAGGGAAAAGCTCTCCAGGAACAAGGACCAGAGGTTCAATGTCTCTAAGGCAGGAAAGCCTACGGTGCATTTAAGAAAAAGGAAAAAGGCTGTTGTGGCTGCAAGAGTGAGCAAGGGGAAGAATGGCAGGAAGGAGGACGGGGAAGTAATGGGAAGCCAAACTGCATAGGTTTTATAAGGCACTGTAAAGACTTTGGCTTTTACTCTAAGGGAAATCAAGAGCTACATAGGATGTTTTTGAGAAGAAACTTATGTTTTAAAATCAGGCTACTATGTTGAAAATAGATTAAATGGAGCGAAAGCAGACAAACCAGTGAGAAGACTATTTTAGTATTTGGTGAGATTATGGTAATTTAGACCATGGTGGGCGCAGTGAAGGTGGTGAGAAGTGGTTGGATTCTCTAGACACACAACAATTGAGAATGTACTGTTAAAATAGATGTTATTTTTTTTTTACATTTATATTACAATTATGAGTATAAATTAAAAAAAAAAATCTTTACCAGAGAGGTGAAATCCTTTTGGAATGGCATAGCTCTAAACTTTAAAATATGATTGTATGACCTATTTGATTTAGTACTTTTGGCTAGTTGCTAAATCATTTTATCCAAAATAATATCATGATCACATAAAACTATAAGTACTAACATAATGATAATAATTATTATATATAATAATATCATCATCATAAGTGCCTGGAACTGTGCTAGATGTTGTACCTACACTATCCCACTTAGTTTTCACAGCAATCTATGAAGTAGGTAAAATTTTCATTCACTTATGTCATATCACTCAGATATTGTGTGAGCAGTGTGGAATCCTTTATCTTATTATAGCTATTTGAAAAGCCTCTCGGCTACAATTCCAAAATTGTTCCTATAAGGACAAGGGTCCTTTCTCAAATTAATTTATGCTTTAAAAGTTGAAGAATAGCTTTCTCCAAGGCCCAATTCTTAACCTTCTGTTTTTAGTTCCTCAGTAAATTTTTCTTTTCATATGGTTTTAATTGCCATATGACTCCTAAATTTACATTATCAAAATGATCTATCATTGTCCCTTCATCCCTGGATGTTTAAAGAATATGTTCTAAGTGTCTTCCTGTTACTCGAAGCTTACCATATAGAAAACTTGGCTTATTTCCTAGTATAAAGGCAGCATTCTTTCCAGTTCTAAATACTATTTAAGGTTTCACCATTACTTCTGATCCCAAGGCTTGCAGTTTCCCCTTTCATTTTACACTATACTCTTGCTAGAAGCGAATTTTATCCATTTGGGCCTCCAATTAGGGACACACTTTGCAGTTTAATTTCTAACACTAATTATCTACTCAACATTTGGTCCCATCCACATATCCTGTTACCTGCTTTACATTTCCCCTCGGATGTCTCTGAGGTGTCACAGGGTCACTGTGACAGGTTCCAAATTAACTTCTCCGGCCATTCCCTGACACACAGGACTTCTCCAGTGTTCTACAGCCCAGGGAGTATCAGCACTGTCCTGTGCAGAGAACAAGACAGAAACATAGGGGACTTTCTTGTCTCCATATCTGGTTACAGGACTTGAAATCTTCATGTTTTCCCCCCTTTTTCGTTTATCTCTTATATCTAATTAGTTTCTGAGTCCTCATTTTCTAATTTTGTAATATTGCCTCAATTCTTTCTTTCCATTCCATTTTCTAGTCATTCCTGTTATTATTTTATTGAATTCCACTTGTTCTTAACTGTTTTCCATCTCACTCAATTCAGTCTACACTTTAAAAAGATGGTAAAGACATCTTCCTCAAATGCAGTTTTTATTACCTTACTCATAAAAGTTTAACATGGATATTTTATTAGTGCCAAAATTTGTAGCCCAGAATTCCAGGCATTTAATTCTGTTAGTATCTCATTTGCCCCATTTTTATTCACTTCCAATTTGTTCCTTCCCCTCCATACAAATAAATTCATATGTATAACTTCTGGGTATTGAAGTTCTGCTTCTTCTGCTCTTCTGTATCTTTTTTTCATAGCCCCTCACTTCCTTTTTGCCCATCTAATTTATTATATTCTTCCAGATATGGTTAAAAATCACTTCCTGAAAACTTTTCACAGTTAACATTCTAGTATTTACGGTTTTAACATTACAAGTTTAGACCATCTTTGAGTTGCTTTATTGATTTAGGTTTTGGTTTTTCCTCCCTAAGTTTCTATTTTAAATTTTTCCTGGTGTGTTATTGTAAGATATGAGTTTAGTACCCACAACAGATGAAGTAACTAAGTTCTGAGGTCTGTCTCTACTATAATTGGCACAGAAGATGGTTTACCCTTGGCCTTGAGAGAATCCCTAAGCTGCACTTATGCTTTAAAAAACCCCTCTAAGTATATCTGGAACATTGTGGCTAAGAAAATGATGTATATAATGGCATTTTGTGGGCATTAAAAATAAAAGATATATGGTAAAGATTATTAAATACTAATGAAGAGCCATTGTTATTATTCTTTATGTATAATTACCATTTCAGGTTCTAGCTCATTTGAATCTCAAAAAATGGATCGTCCTTCTATTTCCGTTACATCTCCCATGAGTCCTGGCATGTTGAGGGATGTTCCACAGTTCTTATCTGGACAACTTTCAGTATGTAATCACTAGATTAATTTCTCTTTTTGGAATATCAAGTAGTGTTTTTACTATATGATGGTATTTGTTTTGTAAACCAAGTTCTATTTAGAATATAATTGTGCTTTTAACCATCAACTTTCTCATTCTTAGTAATTTTAATTAATTTAAATTTAATTATAATTATCTATCAGAGTGCTTTCTTTATTAGAGTTAGATTTTCTGGAATTTAATGAGAATTAGAATTTGTGATGCTATCTAAAACCTTTTTCACCTTAGTAATATTTTTCCAAAATTCAAGGTCATGATTTTTGCTCAACTAAGTAAATGGGGACATATATAATAGATTACTGAGTGTATCAGGTAGATTTCATATTAAGTGATCCCTAATTTGAACATTTTATAATAAAAGTTAAAAATTCAGTTAACCATCATATACCCATATTAGAAGAGCTTTGCAAATTCAGGCTCTCACATTTTATTAATTTCTAAAATTTAAAATATTAAAATTTATCCACCTATATTTTAGAAACAAACAGGTTAATATTGACACTAATTCTGATGAGTTACTAAACTTAAAATTTGATGACTATTAAAAACTATTTAGAGTCTCAAAATTCAGACGTTGAATTTTGGATAATTGTTAATGTTATAGTTAAAAACTAAACTATTCTTGGGCTGATATTTTAAGAGTAATTTCTAGCTTTTTGTTAAATCAGGTACAAAATTTCTCCTTTTATTTTCTGGAGGAAGGAGAAGTGTTTGATTTTTCTGAAGAATTTTCATTAATTAAATGGAGATACAGGAAGTATAAGCTGAATTAACTTAGTAAAAGTCATTAGATACGTCTGTTCTGGGACTACTTTGATCACAAAAGCGGTAATAACAGAAAAGCTATGTAAGAAAGATGAGATACTATTAGGAGATTGTAAATGTCTTACTAAAATGAATTTCTTCTCTTTATTACTTTCTTTTCCTTTCTCTTTCATAAACAGAGTGAACTTTTTCATTTGAGGACAGTGGTGTTTTTTCCATTTTCCATAATAAGTAGCATCTTTTTACTTATTCTCTTACATATATTGACAGCGCAGATGTTGTCATTTATGTTTACGAATATATGTGTATTTTCTTCCACCATTTTAGAAAGTGCTATAAATCTTAGCTTTTTTTATTTTTAATTGTGGCTCCCTTTAAATATTCCACCTATAAATAATGCTCTGGGTGGCTGATGATGCCAGTATATAAATAAATCTGTGTGTGTGTGTGTGTATGTAGTTGGCTTCAGTTGGTGGATGAGGGAGCAGAAGTTAGACTTCCATAATAAGTAGGTACCACTTTGTTGCTTCTTTTGAAATCCCAAGGCTGTATTAGAAATTGGACTAGGAGGGGAGATTGAGGAGGATAGTGCAGGCATTTAGACAGATTTCAAATTCAACTACTTTTCATCATGGTTCAAAGTGAATATGGTAGAAAGGTAAGACTGTTAAATATTTGGGGGAAATATAAACTTAAAAGTATGGGTATTTGTATTTATAAGTGATGTTGGTTTAAAATCCATATAACTGTAATTTAAAATGAGTACCATTTTATCATTTTTTAATGACTCAGAAGGAGTATGTTCCAGCAAGAAAATGTTTATAAATATAATACATATTTGTTTTGGTAAATCTAGAAAGCACAGATAAATAAATAAAAAATAAAAATCACCTGTAATCTTGCCACTAAAACATAATCATTCACATGCATATAAAGTTTTAAACAAAACTGTAATAAATCTGTGTATACTATTTTGAAACTTGCTTTTTCACTAGTAATATATTGTGTACTTTTCCTTTAAACATTTTTCTTTAAAAATTCCTCCTAAAATGATTTTAATAGCTATTTAATACTCCATTTTAACTTAATTTGCTATTATAGGATATCTTGCTTGTTTCTAATTTATAGTATTTTAAATAATGATGCCATGGAAATCCTTGAATATAAATCTTGCATATATTGTTAGGACAAAATTCCTTTGTCAGGATAACTTTTCCAGATGTAAAATTACAATATGAAAGAAAAAAAAGTTTTAAGATTCTTGAAATCTTTTACCAAAATTTTTCTCCAAAATATTTTTACCAAATTAAGCTACAATTATCAATTCAAGAAATGTATTTTAAGATCTTTCCCCAGGTCAGTCATAATCCTAGTAGCTGAGAATACAACAGTGAACAGATAGCCATGGATTTTACCTTCATGAAACTTAATTTTATGTTCATTCTTTGTATGCAGCAAGACATAAGCAAGATACCCTTTTGGATATAGTATTTTCCTTTATATTTAACCCCATTTCTGCCAACTGGAGACAATTTTGGTTTGCTCTAATGATGTAGAGGTTGGGAAAATATTTGTCCACAAATATCATCCTTCGAGGAAACTTCTAGGAAGTCACAAGGCAACATTATGATTCCTATATCCTTCTATTCTACCTTTGGGTATTTTTGCTTTTGGTGAGATTTTACCTGGGCCCTTAGCTCACTTACAAAATCATGACGTTACTAATGCCTGATAACAAAGATCATTTGTATATTATGTGAGCGGACCTTCCTAATATATTTATGTCAGTTCATAGACTGATATTTTCTCAAATATATAATATACGTATAATGCGAATTGTTATTTATTTTCATGCACAAGGCTCTTGATGACTTAAAAAAAATTATTCCATTTATTTCTTTTCCATGCTTGAATTGTGCTGCTACTTGTTATTATTCCAGGGCATAACTATGAAAGTGCCATTAATGTAGTTGGTGAGAAAATTAGTATGAGCTCAGGTTTATGACACCTGGACTGTATATTAGCCTTTCAGTGTCAGCACTCCCTTATTTTGATTCTTTTTAAAATTTGTGTTCTAACATAATTTAGCAGTTTTCTTCTTTGGAGGATTACTTTTGTAATTCTCTCAATATTTTAAAATTAATTTACAGCCTTTGACTAATTTTTTGATAGAGTGCTAAAATAAGATATAGCCTTTAACTCTTTTCAAAGTGAGGAATGGCTCAGAATTCTTTCTTTCTATAGGAACACATTAATTCTTATTGACAAACATATTTTATTTTACTTCAGGGTCTGTGGCTGACTTATGGTTGCAATGTTTCCCTAAGTTACTTTGTTTTAATATTTTTCTGACTCCACTTTTAGTGATGAGCTTGTAAATATTGTACATATCCATTTTATATTCCCATTTAAAGGGAATAAGTCACTGAAGAATAGGCATGTGTCCTTTATATCTACTTAGAAACTCGATAGTCTTTTTAAAACTTTCTGTAAATGAAAGGTTTTTCTTTGAACTTTTATCTTTTATATGTCATTGTTACAACCTTGTTATTTTAGAAGCGTTGCATAAAAGGAATGCCCTGAAGTTAGTAGTGTGGTATAAAGTAGGAAGGACATTAAAAATACAAAATAAATTGTGGTGTACAAATTCAAATTCTTCATTTGTGTGAGGCTGAATTGTTATAGATATTATCAGATATTTCATGCTTAAAATAAATGAATTAATATTAATTACAAATTGAAGTGAGATACATAATACTTCACCATTTCTTTATGAAATATCTAGAATCTGAAGAGATAGAAAGCAGCTTAGTAGTTGCCAGAAATTGGGGCAATGGGGAAATGGGGAGTGACTGATTACTTAATAGGTACAGGATATTCTTCTGGTGTGATAAAAAAGTTTTGAAACTAGAGGGAGGTGGTGGTGGCACAGCATTGTGGATGCACTAAATGCCACTGAATTGTACACTTTAAAATGGTTAATTGCGTGTTATTTTAATGTCACCTCAATTTAAAATAAGCTGACAAAACAAATTATGTTTACGTAGCCAAGTTTAATGTATAAGCTTACGGGTGAAGATTAGGTTTAAACTGGCATAGATTTTAGACAATTGATTTCAAAAAATCTGTGAGTTGCTCATTTGAGGTCATTTTAGAAGATGCAAAAATGTTTACCTTAAAGGATTACTTTATTTCAAAGTACTATTTCTTTCAAAATAAATCTTTTAGTTATAAAGTAATATTTATTTGCAAAAACCTTTCATTACCTTGATATTTTTGGTCTAAAACAGGTAGGACAGGTGAGAAGGCAAGAAAAAAAAGATCTGTTTCTAAATTGAGTGACTTGTTTGTCCTTTTCTTCAGCATGCCTAGTTAATCTCTATGAATTTCATATATCCCTTACCCATTGGCTAGAGAATTATCCATCTAGGGTTATGCAGACAGATATCAGTAACACTCCTTATCTAAACACTCCTTTCTTCCTTTGGAAATGTCTCCACACAAAAAGGAAGACATCTTAGACTTGAGATCGTCTTGGTTTTTGAAGAGAAAGATGACTCATGATCGAATGATAGTCTGCTTTTAAGGTTTGCTTTCCTTTGGGTTTTAGATTTATGTCTTAAACTATCTTCAGGGTCTGTCTGATGATCGTTGAATTCGACAACAGTCCTCCTAGTACCTATCATCTGTTTCCACGTAGCAGTGGAAAAGTCTGAAGCCTTTTAACTATATACAGCTGTTAATTAAACAAGAGAGACATCCATGAGAAATGTGAGGAATGGGATGGAATCTTGGTGAAAGAACAAAGATTAAATGCCCTGAAATCCATTCCCAAACACAGAGACTTGCACCTGATTTTGTTCCTCTTTTAACTGTTAACATAAAGGCACAACATTCTGATGATTGTGGTATCTTTGGAAACTGTTTCAAAATGAAAACAAAATAAGTTAGAAGAGGAAAAAAAAAGAAATCTGATTTTATTCTAAGAATTTGAAATAGAATGATTTAGTCAGAACTGGGCTTTCTTTCTTTTTTAAAAAATTTTGGCTGTGCTGGGTCTTTGTTGCAGTGTGCAGGCTCTTTGTTGCAGCGCATGGGCTTCTCTAGTTGTGGTGTGCAGGCTTCTCTAGTTGCGGCGAGTGGGCTCTAGAGCGCGCGGGCTCAGTAACTGCGGTGCACGGGCTTAGTTGCCCAGCGGCATGTGGGATCTTAGTTCCCGGACCAAGGATCAAACCCGCGTCCCCTGCATTGGAAGGCAGATTCTTAACCACTGGACCACCAGAGAAGTCCCAGGGTTTTATTTTCTACCTTTACACTATCTTACTTTTTGGTTGAGTGTGAGCAAGTCTATCTAGCTTTTTTAAAATGTCTGTTTCCTCATCTGCATACTGGAGATAACAGCAACTACCTCCCAGCATTGTTAGAGGCAATAAACTTGCAGTAACTGTCAGTAAAGGCTTAAAAAAATATGAAGAACTGTATAAATAAAAAGAAATGTGATATTATTGTCATTAATAAGTATGATTAGCTCTAAACAGTGTTATCTCAGGTGGTACACAATAAATGTCTGAAAATGATGTTTAAGTACTAGAGCCTGTTATAGATTCTTAAAGTGTGAATCAACTAATTATTCCAGTGTGTTCCAGCACACTTTTTATCTTTCTGTGTTTATTCTTTTAAGAAATGCTAAAGCCAACTTGGCTAATGTTTTTTAGACTTTTGTTAGCCATATTATCCCTTTGGAAAGTTACATGTATGTCCCTTTGGAAACATTACTTCTACAGATGACTTTTCACTAATAATTCTATAATGTATTTTCATCTGACTTCTTCTTGGACTATGATTATTTTCTATGTTGTGTGTTCAAGGGTGAAACTTGAAATATCTTGACTTTGTATTACGTTTACACTCATTCTTTCAGAATATATTAGCCCGAATCTATTATTTTACATTCAGTCTTAATTCCTGTTATGTTGATTACATTTAAAAACCTGATTTAAAACTTCTAAGATTTTACATAGTTTTTATCTATTTAAGCATTTTGGGAAAATTAATTTATTCATTACATTGAACTACTTAATTTAGATATATATTCTCATGGAAAAATGTACTTAAGGGATAGTTGTATGTGTTTTTTACTTTTGGTCTTTTAGTTCCAGCGTGTTGTCCTTTTTGGTTTTGTTTTATTGCTTTTTTCTTTAATTTTGCTTACCAGAGCCAAAGCCTTAGTAGAAGAACAACGCCTTTTGTTCCTAGGGTTCAGGTAAAGGCCTTGTCTGCCTGATAGAAACTAAAGTTGTGTTTTAACCCTTATTTGTATGTTTTTGGAAAATGCGTAGGAAAACTTTTTTTGGTGTGTTGCTCCAAACCATATTATTGACTTTCAAATCATTTTATGAGCCAGCTTGTAAAATTCTGCATGGGGATTAAAATACAATAAAAATTTAAAGAGACAATCTTTGTTAGTGGTTTTATATGATGGACTGAATACTGAAACTCATAGGTTTCTGGTTGGCATTTAATGTAGATTCTACTTACATTGGTAATATTGACAGAAATAGCTGATTTGATACTGTTGATATTTTCCTTTATTACACTAAGGTTGCTGTCTCTTTAAATCATTCATTATATCACTTAACATCTACATTCTCTTGCATTTTCCAAGCAATAACTCCTTGAGGAGATTGGCAAATAAATTTGTACCTTATCTAAACTATGAATTTTATGCATATTTTTTATAAGTTTCAACTTTTGGAAAGTATATTATTTTGAAAGAACAAAAATCACAATCCAAATAAAATGTGTTGGGTTTATTTTGTTTACATTTTGTAATTGTAATTCCATTTAATTTTACTGTAATACTTGGGTACAAGTTGTTTGCCTCTTTTCATTAGGAAACCCTTATTTGGTAAAGTAATGTCAACAAAGTTTTTTTTTTTTTTAAAGTAGTATTATGCTTTCCTTGCTTTGCTGCATGTTTTTTTTTTTGGTTGTTGCTGTTGTTGGTTTTTAATACTAATTTAGTTTAAATTTTAAAAATTGGAGTTGTTCTAGTTAACACTATGTAGTGTAAAATATTTACTTAGACTTAGGTTCTGCTTGGGAAATTTAAAAGTGGTTACATGGAAATTGTATTAAAGCAATTAAAATGATATCAAGATTTTTATTAATGAAAATGAGGTAAAATAAGAAGTATATCATACCTAGAATTGTGGAAACACATTTTATTTTGAAGAATCAACAGATATATTCTAATCATTCATTTAAAAAACACAGAGAAGATATTTAGGAATGTGATAAAGAATCTAGCAAATAAAATAATTCTTTTTTGATAGTTTGAAGTGGATATCTATTAAAAACTTCAATGCAAGTCCTGTAATATAAAATGAAAATTAAGGCTATTGATCAAATGCCCAGTTTGACAGTTTATTAAAAGTTATAATTTTGATTAAAAACTCAGTAAAATTAAAGTGTGCCTGTTTCATAGCTATATTATTTTAATATTTATATATTTGTAAAGTATAATTTAATAAACTGTACAGTATTAATATGAAAATATGAAAGCCATATGCCTAATATCTGTGTGAGAAATGAATATTATTAATAAGTGATCTTTTTTGGTTTTCCATGGCATAAGAAAATCTAAAAATAATACTATTTATCAGGCATTTGAAACATATATCTTAAATGTTTACCTGTAATGATTTTAAAGAAGCAAAAATATTGCCCGTGGAAATGACGGCAAAGGTAGTCTCAATCCCTGAAAAAAAAAAACAAACTCACAGAAATCAATAATTTGCTCCAATAACTATGAGCTTAGTCTAATAATACTTTTTTCTTTATTTTTTAAATGTACTGCTTATTGGAAAACAATTTTTTAACCTTTCATAAGTTTTTTAATATCATGGAAAATAAAGCCATAAGTTTTTTATTGATATAGAAAATAAAGAATATTAGAAATTAATGTGGTTTTGGTCACAAATTTAGAGGAACCATGGTGCTCTCTGACAACACCTGTTTCATCTCATACATGAGACACTCTAGTATTTCTTACTTTTTTTTCCCCCCTCATATCTTTTGCCAGAATGGTCTCTTTTTTCCATCTATCCTCATCTGTATCTTTGTTCTACTTTTGTCAGGCAAGCAAATATTTGAACTTTTTTTTCTTTTTTTATAGTAATTAAAAAATTTTTTATATTGGAGTATAGTTTACAATGTTGTGTTAGTTTCAGGTGTTGAACTGTTTTTTCCGTTTAAATGTCAGAGGCTTTTTTTTCAGGTTGCTGGTCCCCTAGACTAAGGCAGTGGTTCTCAAGCTTTAATGGCAATGAGAATCACCTGGAGCACTTGTTAAAATGCAAATTCCCTGGGCCCCATTCTGATTCAGTAAGTGAAAGGTGGGCCACAGGAATTTGTAACTTTCCAGATAATACTGTTGCAGGAGTTTTGTGAACCACAGTTTAAGAAACACTTGTCTAGAGTCTGTACTTATCAACTCAATCCAGAAAGCTTTTTGTTACACAGCCTCAAGGTAATACCTGCGTTAAACATAAGGACTTAACATAAAGAGAAGTAATAATCATTTTTAAAATTTAAATGTTTGAGGACTAATTCCATTTGACCAAAAAGAAAAGCGTATAAATAATTTTATATACTCTTCTGGGCCATTAGTCTTCTGACTTAAAAGTCTTGCTCGGCCTCTCATTCTCTAAGATATGAAGTGAGGGACTCAACAAAGCCATGTTAGAATTGGAACTGAACTACTGATATATCATATATATATATTTATTTGTATGATTTTTATGTAGATGGTCTAAATTTATTTATATATCCTAGAGCCTGGCCCAGAGCTGACTGTCTGCTTTGGAGAAGAGAGGAAGGGACTGACATGAGATGTATATTTAAGTTTTTTAAACTACCACAAACATTGTAAATCCAAGTTAAAAGAAAAAAATCAAACCATTGGATACACACACACACACACACACACACACACACACATATATATATATATATACACATATAAAATGAAAAATACATATTACCTAAATAGAACTTTTTCCCAAATTCCAAATTTCCAATTCAATTTCAGTTTCAAGATAGTGGTCAGAGATGTGCTGAATTCTGAACCGAATGTGGATCAGAGCCATAGTCATCATAGATCCTGATATGGTAAAATCAACTAGCTAGGTGTGGGAGTGTGAGGTATGTGTGTGGGAGGTGACAATTGTTAAGTCAAATGAATTCAGCAGCTGAATGTGAAGTTCTAATCCTTAATTATGGCATAGGCAAATTATTCTAATTTTCTCATCTCGAATTATAAAATATACCCTTATTATTCTGAGGATAAATACATTTGCTTCACAAACAAAAAAAAAGACTTCATGTCTGCGTAATTTAAAAGGGGAATTTATTACAGTTTTAAATACAAACTTAAGGAGTAGATTTACTAAAGCTTCTAGTAATTCCCAGTTACTTATAATTTTTGAAAGGTCTTTGCTGTGGTATAACATAAAACATTTGCTTAAAAATTCCCTATGAATTCCATATAAGGAACTTATCTATTCAATTCATTTTGAGCACTTATTCTGAACTCACTATTGTAGGGGAACCAAAATGAACTACAGTGATTCCTGCATAAAGGTAGACACAAAGCAATCCTATATAAAGTCCTTAGTTATGGTAGTGTAATTATTATGTGCATGTTAATAAGCTATCAAATTAGATTATAAAAAGTTCAAGTGATTTATCAATCACACTAAAATATCTGAAATAATTTCTCTGTTCATTGAAGTTATTATAGCATATCCTTTTACCTTAACTGCAATTTACCAAGTGAGTTTATATTCTGTGCTAATATTAGTGTAAGAGAATGGGGCAAAGATTGGGAATGTAAACATTACGTTATATTAGTAAATGTTTAAGCTGATAAATGAATATTTTTGCTTTTCAGATAAAACTATGGTTTGACAAGGTTGGTCACCAATTAATAGTTACAATTTTGGGAGCAAAGGATCTCCCTTCCAGGGAAGATGGGAGGCCAAGGAATCCTTATGTTAAAATTTACTTTCTTCCAGACAGAAGGTAGGGATATGAAACAAAAATAAATGTTCTTGAAAATAAATGAGAAATGTTAATAGCAGGAGGTGTTTTGATTCTGTATCATTTATTTTAAAATATCATGCCAGTTAGATACTTATGAAGTTTAATATAAGCATAATGATTCTTAAGAATCAAAATAGTGACAGTAAATACTTTGAGATTGTTTTAAAACCTATGTCAAATGTTTATAATATAGATTATTTTATTAAATATTTATTTTAGATTGTGTGGCTTACTTCTTAAATAATGTATTTTTTAAAATCAAACTCATTAAAATTATGCTCCTTTAAGTCAATACATTTTTAACATAAACTACAGAGGCAGAAAGCTGGAAATGGTACTAAAGGATACTCATCATGTTCCTCTACAATTTTTACCTCCTTTTACTAAGATATTATTTCTCTATATTATGTAAAATTAGTGAATGTGCTTTATATTTCACCACCCATATCACCAAGGAATCTTTACCACTGGGCCTAGAATCAGCTACCTAAAGTGTCCTTTGCTTTGTGTCCATGCTAATCAACATACATGACATTGATCTACCCTGATTTAAATAGAGGAATCAGGATAGGAGAAATAGCTTATCAAAAATCATATAATCATTCTTAATTTCAGTCACATACAAAATAGAAGAGATTATTCAATAAGCATCATGAAAAAAGAAAGAAGTAATGCACCAATTTCCCTTTCCCCAGCTCTTCTGCAACACTGGTTTTCAGGGCTGGTCTGGTCATTTTTCTCAGGTTGGAAGTAGCTGGGCACAGATGTGATCTTAAGCATATTTATACACGTTTGGACCCTCTGTTACTCAGTTCAAGTTAAAAGTCATCAGTGTTGAGTGCCAAAGTATCATCTGAAGAACAATTTCAACAAAGAAAATAACAAAAGAAAGGAAGTAGGCAATTAGCAAAGGTCTTACACTTTATTTGATATATATTTTGAAATAAAATTTGTAAAATGAATTAGAAAATATGCAAGGGTGCCATAGCCTCTTAAGCTGTTAGAAGCTGTGCCATATAATTTTATCTTACAAAGTTGACTCGAAGGAGTTTGTTCTCTAACAACTTAGGTTGTCTTTTGGAGAGGGATACACTTTGAACTGCAAGGGAAGTAGAGGATATGCAATAACTTAAAACTCAACTCCAGCTTAAACTTCAGTTGGATGACAGATGTCACAGCCATATTACCTACCATCCTGGATGGAGGCCAAGTCACTTGGCTTCTCAGAGCACAGCTTATTAGTCTAAGCATCCTTAGAATGCCATCATAAAAACTCGCAGAAAGTGCTGTATTCCCATCTGTGCTTTTATGCACACACATAACTTAAGTTTCTACTTATTCAGACCTTTGAAGAAAAATGCTTGCTTTTCAAGATGATAAAAGTCTCTCAAATTTTTGTTTTTTGGTTGACTACTTGTGTTTAGTTTTAATTTATTTTTTATACCTCCCCTCACTTTCTGAGCAGATAGAGGTAAAATGGAAGGGAAAGTCCCTTTAAAGACTCCTTTATATTCCAGATGTAGGGTTTTTATCTTTTCTCAATAGCAAAGAATGTGAGAAACATTTGGATATTTTTTTCTCAGATTATTTCTCAGCTGAGTTTTCTTGACAGTTATCAGGAATTTGAAGAATATTTAGGCAAGTTTGTAGCTCACTTTATTGATAGAGTTGTGTCAGGGTTTTATCCTTAACCGAAAAAAGAATTCTCTGGTCAACTCAAACAGCTACATTATCACTACATTATCATCTCGACTTTTTTTTTTCTGTTGACACAAGTTTTTACACATGAATAAAGGACTATATGTGCTTTTGGTATGAGTTATTTCTTTTTTCTTGACAATTTCTTGGGAGAAAAACTACATGTCCCAGGAAGCCCATGGATACCAAAATCTGCAATGCTCAAGTTGCTTATATAAAATGACATAGCTCTGCATCTGTGGATACTGAGGGCCAACTGTACTTGACTAAGTAAACAGAAAAAACAGTTGATGCCTTTTTATTGATAAGAATTCCTCGAGGGACAAGTGAGGCTACATAGAAGGAATTTAGTCTAGAATGTCAGTATGTCAGTTAAGCCATTTAAAACATTTATTTTCTATATAATATGCTAGGTACTCTAAAAAATAGCTAAGCATGCTTTAACACTCTTTTTTATATCTTTATTTTATTGGTTGCAAGTCAAAATATATTTTTCGCTTCATTTTGAGTAAAAATATCAAGTCTCTGTGTGCTGTTAAATCAAATGGAAAACAAAAGTACTGGTGACATGAAAATAAATAGAAAAAGCTTAGGTAGATTTTTAAAAAATACTCAACATTTTAATGATGTTAGAGATCAATTATCTATTTTATTATCCTTAGGCTGCTATTTAAAAATATCTCTATAGCATGCTTACTGATCTTAGTTTTTAAATAATTTTAGCAACTTTTCAGTATTTGACTTATACAGAATGATCTTATTTTGAAGGCTTTAGTTATACTTTTTGAAAACAATAACTCATTTACTTTTTTTTGTAACTTGCTGAAGATAAGGTAACTTTCCATGGTTCTTTTCATGGATTGGTGCTTCAATACAAACAAAATTGCCTTATTAAATTGTAATAATATAAGGTAGGTTAGCGAGGAACTTCAGAGATTATCTAGTCTCCCTCCTATCCAGGATTAGAAATCCCCTCTAAAATAGTAATTCCTTGAGAACTTTTTTCACTCCTTAAGAGGAAGCCAAAGCTTATTCTTCTGTTTCCTTTCAGGTTGCAGAATAAACCATTCTTGGATTAGATGGCAAGGTTCCCCCTAAATGCTTTCTTCCTGACCTTGGTGGAAGGGATTTTATCTCTGACAGGGTTTCATAATTCATTCTTTAATAGATAGAATATAAGTAGACGCTTTATAAATATTTGTTAAAATTTTAGAAGGAGGAAGTGACAAGAGTCATAAGTCATAGTCCTAGTCATTATTTCTCTTATTTAGGTATTTTTATTTACAGTACCACTTCTTTTTCATAAATTTGAATGGAGATAATATTTCCTATGTGGGTTTCCAAAGTTATTTTCCTATAGAGACCTTAGAAATTAATAAAGATACATTGCTTTAAAATGGCTTTCTGCTACATTAAATATATATGCTTTGGAAATATACATGTTCTTGATTAAGTCAAATCTGTATTAAACATTAAGCTCTGTATTCACCTGGGAGAAGTCGCATACCCTCCCTAATTTGGAGGCACTCTATCCCTTCTTAGTTCTCCCTGCTTCCTATTTCCCAACACTCTTAGAACTGTGCTGTGTTGAGAGAATTTGTAGAAGTTAATATGGTTCCACTTGGAGTTCACTGGCACTTCTCACTTCAAATAGGCTCTTCTAATAGCTTAACATTGCCATCCTAGATGATTTTCTTCATTCCTATTCAGACATTGATCCTCTCTAATAAGCTAGAGTAGTGATCTCCAAAAAGAACAGATGTACCCAGGAGATGTATGAAACAATTCATTGGAGTTCATAAAGAAATATTTGAATTTTCATTTTCACCTATCTTTAATTCCTATTTTTGTATATTTACCAATGAATACAATATATTAGTACAACAATATAGTAATACATACAATTTATAAATATATTTATAAATATATGTGTGTACAATGGAATGCATAATCAAAAGCATTTACTTGATAGAAATATGAAGTCAAAAAAATGTATGAAAGCTTCTGAGTTGGAAGTTCTGTCTATCAGGATGGCCAGCTTGCATTTCCAGCCCACATTATAGCAGCTACCTCACACAGAATTAATTTTACTATGTTTTTAAAAATTTGATAGATGTCAAATGAGCAAGTATGTATTAATTATACATAAGTGAGTAACTTGATAAGATGTAATTACAATTGTTTATTAGCTAAACTATATGGATGTAAAGTTGTGAACATCACAATTCACTAGACTTATTGTACAAGGGACTTCTGTTAGTTTAAGTGAATAGTATATTGGTTACAAATACTAAGTACAGTATTTGCATTTGCATATGTACAAATACTGAAAGTAATAGTATATGTAACTAACAGGTTAATTTCCAATTTAAAGGTTTCCAATAGGGCAATGTGTTAAAAAAAATTAGAGTTAAGATTCTTCAGTCTGGTTTTATTTAGAATTTGAGAAAGGTTAAGTTTTTAATTATCTATCATGGAAAATTTTCAGATTTATTGAAATATTTCTATTATTAAGTCATGCTTATAAAGTGATATAATTATATACCTTATAAATTTTAATAGTAATTTTAAAGACTATAATATATTTAAGGTATGATAAATTTGTGGGAAATCTTCACTTGACTTCTTCCCTGAGAAATTTTAAATTAATAAATTTTAGGACAAAAGTTAAAATGAAGATTTATGTAAGCTCATCTATTCTTATTTTTTTCATAGTGATAAAAACAAAAGAAGAACTAAAACAGTAAAGAAAACATTGGAACCCAAATGGAACCAAACATTCATTTATTCTCCAGTCCACCGAAGAGAATTTCGGGAACGAATGCTGGAGATTACCCTTTGGGATCAAGCTCGAGTTCGAGAGGAAGAAAGTGAATTCTTAGGAGAGGTATCTGGAACTATTTTAAAACTTAGACTATTCATGTCATCCTGAATACTTTTGTTTATATGACTATCAGTAAAATAGTATATTTTGAATTATTGAAACACCTAGACATAATTTAGCAGAATGAATTTAGCTGCTGTTTTAAGAAAAAACTTATTGATGCCTCTATAGTACATGTATTTCCTTTTAGTTTACTGAACCAATTGTACAACTAGTAATTAAATCATTTATTTATAGATCATTTTTTCAGCCCTATACTGTATCTGTAATGTGCTAGGGACTGAGGTGTCAAAGGTCAATGAGGTATATTACTTTCTTCAAGGAATTTATAATCCACTGGGATACACACAAGTGAGTGAACAATTATAACATAGTATGGCAGATGCTCTTTCAGGGAAAGTGCAGTAGGAATACATAATTGCTGTGCAGGGAAGGGGAAGTGGTCCATGGAAGGATCCACAGAGAAACTGGAATTTAGCATAGTCAGGGGAAGTAGAGTTCCTGCAGAGGGAATAACAAAATACTAGAGTTTCGGGGGTCTTGGACAACTGCATTGAAATGGGAAAGGAATGTGGTAAGAAATGCGTCTTGAGGGTTAAATTGACACCTGATCTTGTCCCTTCATATATCATATTAAGAGTTTGGATTTTATCCTGTAGATAATGGGAACAAATGACAGGTTTTAAAGAGACTGGCTTGATTGCATTTGTACTTGAGAAAAATATTTCTAGCTGTAATGTGGAGAATGAATCGGACAGGGGCGCATGAGAGGCAGTCTTCCTGCTATTAACGTACTAAGAGAACTGCTTTCAGTTTTTTCAGTGTGGTTGGTTTTCCTGAGTAAATTAAATGTAACACCATGGGAAAAGCAACAATCCATAGAAATATTGAACTGAATGTTGGTAGCTAAGGAATCAAAGAGTGGTAAACCAGTTGGAAAGAAGGGTAACATAATGGCTAGGAGCAGAGATCAGCGCCAGCTGCCTGGTTCTGCATGCCTGCCACTACTACTTCCTGGCCTTGGTCCTCGAGCAAGTTATTTAACATATTTGTACTTTAGTTTCCTCTTCAATCAAGTGAGAATGATAGTAGTATGCAATTCAGGGTTAGAGTGAGAATTAAATTTGTGTGTGTGTCACCATTTGGAACACAGTGCTTATAATTTTGAAAATGACTAGGGAAAATTTAGGAAGAATGAAGAGTACCTTAGTTGTTTTACATTTTTACCTCCCATAGCAAAATAGTGATTTATCATTATATAGCAGTTCTCATACACTTAAACCAGACACTGTCATATTTGCACATGACTTTAAAAGAAAATAAAAAGAATCATTTATTTCTATGGACTGATTTCCTTTGTAAATTTATTAGATATTCATATTATAACATGGTTCATATTGAAAATCCATTCTTATTTTTTTTTCTTTCCTGTTTTGAATCCTTAGCAGCATGATATGTTAAACAGAATTTTAAGTAAGACAGCCTTTGATTTATATTACACCTCTTTCAGTAACCAATGATGTGGGCTTAAACAAGTTTTTTAACCTTTTTCAGCCTTGGTATCCTTATTTGTAAAAGTTGAATAATAAGACCAACCTAGTAGTTTTTTCCTGAGAATTAAGATAACATATGACATGGTTCTTAACACACAGTAAGCACTTCTAATTTGTTTTTAATCTCTCCATTTCAGAGTTTGTAAAGGTTAAATTAATGAATGTAAATGAAAATGTTTTTTAAACTGTAAAATGGCATATATATACCAGTTACTATTACAGACTTTTAGTAGTAAGTGCTATTTATGTAATGGCATATTTAACAGCCTCTAGCAGATAAGGTGTTCAAGGGTCTACAAAATAAATGTCTTAGATATTCAAAGCCATTAAATCAATAAGAAGTTATATATACTTATCTCTTATTTAGTTATTTTCAAACATATGGGCAATTCTGCAGCATAACCTTGCTTTTTGACCTAATAGCAGTACTATTATAATTATCATTATTATAATGAAACTATTTAAGAGAATTTATGTATTATTGTCATAAGACAGTCCTTTGTCTCTTGGCTTTGTAGATTTTAATTGAATTAGAAACAGCCTTATTAGATGATGAACCACATTGGTACAAACTTCAGACCCACGATGTTTCTTCATTGCCACTTCCCCACCCTTCTCCATATATGCCACGACGACAGCTACATGGAGAGAGCCCAACACGGAGGTTGCAAAGTAAGTTTTCAGTAAAATTTATTGTACCTTTAGTGAATTATCTTGAATGATATATATGACATAGAATTTGAAGATACCATTATGGGTATTAACATGCATCTGTTAGTATTTTCATAGCTATTATTGAAGCTTTTAAATTGTTTGATACACTAAACTGTATACATGTAGTATTCACTCATCACAGTATGACACACAATGAAGCAGAGTTATGTTTTAATTTTACCTCTTAGAATCTAAAATATAAGAATGAGATAGCTAATGCAGTAGAATTTGGTCATGTACCTGTAGATATCTGAAATTATGATTTCCACTGTCATTAAGCCAAGTATTTTATGAATATGTAGGATAACAAGTATAGCACAGTGGTTGAAACCATGACCATGAACATTACTCAGACAAACCTGAGTGTAAATATTAATCCTCTCACTTAAGGGTTGTATGACTTGAGGTAGGTCATCTCTCTCTGTTTCACTTTCCTCATTTAGGAAATGGAAATAATAATACCTACATCACAGAGTGGTTCTAAGAGTTAATCTCTGGAATGTAAACTGATGTTATTATTGTTGTTGTTGTTATTATTATTATCGGTGTTTGCATTTTACTCTGAATTACGCACAGTAAACTATAAAACAGATCAATCCAGAGAATCTTAAAGGAAACTCAGAAATGTTTTCCACATTGAAAAGTGGCATTGTTGGTTTGATGCTCCTACAGCTCAAATTTATTTGTTTTTTTCTGATGAATCTTATTGAAAGGTGAAGGGGGTGCTTTTTGCTTTGGATAGTATTCATGGAATAATTTTATCTTCATAGAGCCATCATGTTTCAGGTTTAGCAACATTTTTGTCAAGTAATGGAGAACTGATTGAGATGAACCAAATTTCAGAAGTGTAAATTTATAAGCATGAATTCCATGTCATCATGGCATCAATCATGGAAAGGATACTTGGCCATATAACAAATAACTCTTGTGTAAATGGATCACACCCTTTCTGCTGAATAGAGGGCTAAATTACATATCAGAAGGCTGTTTGTTGAATAGAGAATTAGAGCAAAGCATTGGTCTTATGGGATAGTTAGTCATAGGAAAGCGTAGAGAATTATCTTCACTTCTTTTTAAAATAATGTCTCTAATGACTGGAATTTTATTTCCATTAGATACAGTCTCTTACCCTTGGAGGGCATTAATTTAACATTAATTTTACAGCACTCAGTTTTTTCAGCTTCCTCACAGAGTAAACACCTACCCACCCTTATTTGCAGTTGCTATTACAACATCCTTTGTTGTATCTACATTACCATGAAATTTATGTGGACTAAATTCAGAGTGTCTGCTCTTTCTGGTCACTGTAATCTATTCAGTACATTGTCTCTAAATCACAATGTGGGATGGTGGGTTACTACATGAAGTTTACTAGTATAATTCATTTTCTACTAATTCTTATAGTTTAGGTTTATAGGCTATTATTGCTAGCTACTATTGCCCTTTCTTATAGGATTGGCCTCTTCTCTATTTACTCCACTTGTTATTGCAATAAGGAGTAGGTTTGATGACTCTCATTATCTGAAACTCTTAAATCTACCGATAATTTTCATTATTTTTTTCTGCCCTAGCTAAGAATACTGTACGTGAGGAACAACAAAAATAGAGTACTTTCTAGTTAGTTGTATAAATCATGGATTTTCATGCAATTAGTTTAATTTAATCAATTTTGCAGATTTTAATGTTTTCCATCCTCACAATGGCTCTTCTGTTACTTAATCATTAATAATATTAAATTTATCCCTGGGTAATATAATAGCTCCATGTTGTACTGTGTGAGTCTTGCCGCTATCAACTAACCTCTAATAAAATTAATTTTCAATATTTGAATATATGACTGAATTTGGTGCTTTACACCTAAAATGTTGTCATAATTTATTAGCAATGTGTAGGCATAAAGATAGATAAAAATGATATGATAAAAGAAGATTAGGAAATAACACTCAGGAATAGTCAGAAAGTTAAAGACCAGTACCATTGGCTAAGTATTGATATATATTGCTCATCAATGACAAGTTCAAGTTAGGGTATTAATAAGTAAGTACATGAATTATTGTAAAGTTTTATTGATGACAAGAACCTCCTTTAGGGTTTTTCTCCATGGAAAGGTCTACATGAAATTTATTTACAAGTATGTTTAAACTGCCAAAGATCATATATGGAACATATATGTATGAACAGTTAACCATCAAAAATGTATAGTAACCCCTTATTTATTCCCTACATTCACATAATGTTTTGGTAATTCAATCTCTGAGGCTTATGAATAACATTCTGAGTCTATGAACTTATTAAATGTACATGGACATTTACTATTATTCAGAATAAATAAATGGTAATGTTGTTGGTGTTGGGATTCTGTTCTTCCCATGATGATTTCCTATTTTAAATTTGTAGATTCAAATGATTCAAAGCAATACTTCATTAAACAGATATTAGTAACTTATTTACTAACATATAAGGAAATATATAAAAACCATTGTAAAAATAATTGTTTCATATTTTGTAGTTAGTTTAAATATTCTGAAAAAAATCTTTTCTAGATGGAGTCCAGACAACTTTGATTATAAACTTTAAATGATTTCCCAAATAAAGATATTGGTAAAAGTGTTTGAAATAGATGACCTCTTATACCAGTATTCCTGCATGTGGAAAAATAAGAAGGTTGTATGTATTTAAAAATCTAGTAATGATCACATGCTCATTGTTCAAAAGTTTGAAAGAAATTAGGCTATGAGAAATCAAAATTTTGATGATGAGGAATTAACATTTCCTCCAACAATTTTGCTTCAGGCTACTCTTGCCCACTCCCTTCACAGACATTGTTGTTTTGACATTACCAAAGGATGGGAAGAGCAGTGCATATTTCAAGGAGTGATTGATTAAGCATTTTTGAAAATGTATGCAAGACTAAAGCTATGAGTTCAAATAATTAAAATGTATCAATAGAGAAGTGAGGTTGGCAAAATATCTCACATATTCACATAATTTTATTTTTGATTCATTGATGAGAAACTTTATTCATTACTTTCCTGAAACCTAAGAAGATTGTTCTGAAAAGTGTATTTTGATATTTACATTTTTATTGTTGTATTCTTTACTGTTATTCAGTTAAAGTTGTATAGTGTCTTAAGGCAAAAATCTTCCTTTACAAATATGTTTATTCCTTGATATCTTATTAACAATTCTCATCAGAATTTGAACCATAACGATCCAATCAGAGTTTTCTTTAATTTGATCCTTCATTTTTTTTCTCTCATATTAACCAGATTCATCACTTTGACGTCTCAAATATTAATTCTTTACTTGGCGAAGTATAATATATCAACCCTTTCACTTTTTAAAATAGAAAACATTGTATCTACTATACTTTTATTCACCCTCATGACCACAAGTCTTCAAAGGAAAGTGAATGGAAACAAATCATTGAGATTAAACTAAAATGATACTATTGAAAGGTATAAGATAAAAGAGGCATGATTTCATAATTAAAGTTTCTCAGGATTTCAACTATTTTGGGGGATTTGGAGCCAATATTTCTTTCAGTTCCTCTACCCAGTTGTCTCACCTCTATCCTTCTTGGATGACAGTTACATGTATAAAGACCTCTTGACATTTTTCCACAGGTTATTGAGTCTGTGTTGTTTTTCATTTTAATATTTTTTTCTCTCTTCCTCAGTTTTGATTATTTTTATTTACTTGTCTTCAACTTGACTGATAGTTTCTTCTACAGTGTCCAATTTTCTGCAAAAACCATACTATGAATTGTCTTATTAAATATACTGTATTTTTCATTTCAAGCTTTATATTTGGTGTTCTTAGAAGTTTCTATATCCTTCCTGAAATTCCCCTTTTTCTATTGTATGTGTGTATGTGTATACAAACAAATATGTGTAGGTATATGTAGATATATTAAAGAATTTATAGGATTAGATTATATCTATGCATATGTAGATATAAATATATATGTGTATAAATATAATACATTAATAATATATATTTATATCCATATATGTAATCCTGTAAATTCTTTAATATATCTATAGTTTATTTTAAAGTCTGCTAATTCCAACATCTTAGTCTTCTGTGGGCTTACTAACATTTCTCTTTTTTCCTTTGATTAGGGGTCACATTCTATATGTTTTATATATCTACTAATGTTTTTGTGTACTGGACATTGTGTTTAATACATTTTAGAGACTCTGGATTTTGAAGAATTACCGCATGTCATTTTAGCAGACATGCTAAACCAATGAAAGATGTGTTAAGTTTTTATTTTCATTCTATTTTGGTTCTTTGCATAGTTCTAAGGTATAGTCCTTAGTCTAGTTTGTGGTTCTTATGTCTAAGTTTTGAACTGTAGAAAAAGTTCAAGATATTGGCCAAAACCTATAATTAATGGGACTTAATCTCCAAACTCTGTATCCTGTACATCAGGAAGTTGCCGAAATTTTCTTGCAGCTCTTTTAATCTTTCAGCTGTGGCTTTCTGCTGAGTTTCTTCTTGTTTTTCTCTCTGCAATTTACAATTTAGGTAAGGATTTTTGGGAGCACTGAGTGTAAATTTTGGGTCTCCTCCTTATCTGGCTCCCCCTTTCCAGGATTTCCCCTACAATTCTATCTGCTCTCACAACTCTGAATTCTGACCTTTGGCTTAGCCTTGTAAGACTGAGGTTTTTTCCTGAGCTGTAATTCCTCTGCAGTGAACCAAATTGGGAAGGCCCTTAGGGGAAAACTGGTTAAATAGGTGCTTTTCTTATTTCAAGGGTCATATTACCAATTTCTGCCTGAATTTGTTTGTTCTCTGGTATCTTTAAACCGTTTTTTATTAAAATATTTTTCCAGAATTTAGAATTATTACTGGCAGGAGAGTTAGTCCGATATAAGCTATTCTATCATTCTCAGAGGCAGAAGTCTACATTTTTAAGTAAACTTTTTACAGAAGTATAGAATTCATATAGAAATATGTATAAGTCATAAATATTCTCATGGGTAAATTTTGACCAAGTAACCATACCATGTAACTAGCACCCACATCAAGAAATAAAACATCACCAGCATCCTTCCAGCCTCTCTCTTGCTCTCTTCCAGTAATTATTCCCCCGTCAAGATAACAAATACCATAGAATATTTTCGCTTATTTTTAACTTCATATAAATGGAACATGCACACATATATGAATTTTGTAGAAATGAGATTACACAATATATTTCTCTTTTACATGTGACTTTTTTCTTACCACTGTTCTGTAAGATTCATCAGTATTGTTGCATATAATCGAAATTGATTTTCATTGCCATATACAATTTCTTTCTATAAATATACACCAATATATCCTATTTTTAGGTTGGTTATGAAAGCTATTTGTCTAAGTAATTTCTTATGAATTGATCAGAGGTAATAACTATACAAAGGGGTTGCTTATCTTGGCTTTAAAGTCTGATTTTGGGGAATTAAATTATTTAATTAATTTAAAAAAATCTACAGTTGATTGATAGTTTGCTTTCAGATTTTGGCTATTCCTAAAAGTTCTTATGTTAACATTCTTATACTTGCCTTTTGGTAATCATATGTGTTCATTTTTGCTATGGATATACCTAGTAATAGAATAGATAGGTAATAGGCCATACATATATTCAATTACAGTAGATATTGTCAAAGTTTTCCCAAACTGTCCAGATTTATACTTCCTACAGCAGTGAATGAGGGTTTGAGTTTCCTTATATCTTACTTTATATTAGGTATTTTTATTTGTTTTCACCCACCCATTCAGGTGGGTGTGCAGTATTACCTCATTGTGGCTTTAATTTTCATTTCTCTAATAACCTTTTCTTAGGTTAACTGACCATTTAGATATCCCCCTTTATGAAGAGCCTAGTCAAATGTTTGCCCATTTCTCTTTGGGGTTCTTTATTTTTTTATTGATTTATGAGTGTTTTCTAAAGTATAAATTTGAATTAGTTATAGGATATATGTATTGCAAATGTATTCTACTCTATGGCTGGCCTTTCCACTCTTTAATGGGATCTTTTGATCAACAAAAATGTTAAATGTTAATGTTTTTTAGTTTTCAATTTTTTCTTCAGGGTTAGTGCTCTTTTTGGCATGATCTATATAAAAAAATCTTTTCTTTGAGATCACAATGATATGTTCCTCTGCTTTCTCCTAGAATAGTGCTTTGCTCTTCTCATTAAATCTACAGTTCATCTGGAATTAATTTTTTATTTTGTGTGAGGTAGAGATCAAAACTCATTCTTAATCCCATGGATCGATGCTGGTATACAGAAATAAAATTTATTATTTATTATTTATTAAGAGACTTCTAATAACTTTTCCATATATTATTTTGAATTTTGATTTAACAATATATGTCATTTGTGAATAATGACAATTTTTTTCTTTCTTTCAAATTGTTATAGCTTGCTTTTTTTTTTTCTTTCTTAATGCTTTGGCTAGGTCCTATAATAAAATACTGTGTGGAAGTGATATTGTTGAGTAAAAGTTGGCATCTATGTTTGGTTCCCCTTTCCTTGGGAAAAGCTTTAAATATTTCCCCATTATATTTTGATATTTTTTGTAAGATTTTTGTGCTACTTTGTGAGATTCAGGAAGTTCTATTTTATTCCTAGTTTGATGAAAATTTTTAATCATGAATGGATTTGAGTTGTGTTAGATTTTTTCTGTACACATGGATATAACCTTATGATAGTTCTCTTTTATTCTAGTAATGTAGTAAATTGTATTGATTTTAAATGTTAAAGTTATCTTGCCCTCCTTTAATAAGCCCAGCTATCTCATGATGCATTATCATTTTATCTATCTCTGGATTCAATTTGTTAATATGTGTAGAAATTTTGCAACTGTATTCATGAGAAAGAGAGTGAGGGAGAAGGATTGTCTTTTCTTTTTTTCTTTTTGTAACATCTTATTTGCTTTTGTTATCAGTGTTATGCTGCTGTGCTCATAAAAGTATTAGGAAATTTTACTTCTTTTTTATTTGATGTCTTTTATTTTCTTAATTTGTAATGTCCTTGTCAAGCTTTGATTTCAGTGTTTTTCTGGCCTCATAAAGTGTTTGGAAGTATATCCTCATTTTCTGTTATTTGACAGAAGATGTACATCATTGGTATTCTTTTTTCTGTACGTGGTTAGAAGTGTTCACCATGTATGTTTCCAAGGTTGGCAATTTCTTTGTGTGTAGGTGTTGAATTCCAATTCCAATTTCTCTACTAGATTTAGAACTATTCAAAATTTTATGTTTTCTTGTGTCAGCTTTGTTAAGTTGGATATTTCTTGGAATTTGAATATTTCTCCAATTTTTAAAAAATTTATTTGCACTAAATTGTTCATAATAGCATCTTATTATCTATTTAATGTCTATTGAATGTGTAGTCATATCCTCTTTTCCCTTATATTAGTAATCTGTTCCTTCTCCTTTTTTTGTTCTTGGTCAGACTTGCTGATGAGCTGTCAATTTTACTAGTCTTTCAAACAGTAAACTTTTTGTTTTGTTTACTTCTAGGCTGTATGTTTGTTTTCTTTTCCATTAATTTTTCTTCTTATTCTTGTTATTTCTCTCCTTTACTTTCTTTAAGTTTAATTTGTTTGTTTCTCCTCATTTCTTCAGAAGGATACATAGATAATTTTTAATGTGGTGTGATAATGTTATTGTACTTTCATTTACCTGTGGACTATTTAGGAGTGTATTTTTAAATTTCCAAACTCTAGGGATTTTTAAAAATATCGATATTGAGCATAATTGCCCTCTTGTCAGAGTACATCCTTTAAATAATTGGAATCTGTAAAATTAGTTGTTTGCTTTATGGTGCTACATGTAATCAATTTTGGTAAATGTTCTTGAAAAGAATGTTTATTTTGTCACCGTGTGGTACCTGTTCAACATATATCAAGTTTATCAGGTTTATTAACTTTGTTTTTCAAATTTTCTGGGTTGTGTTTTCTGATTTTTCATCTGATTACTCCATCAGTTATTGAGAGAGGTATGTTAAAATCTCCATGTGTGATTGTGGATTTTTCTCCTTTTGATTTTGTCACTGTTTGCTTTATATATTTTGAAGTTATGTTATTAGGTACATACATACAAATCCAGAATTGTTATATATTTTTCCTAATAGACTGATAATTTTATCATTACATAGTGTCTCTCTATCTAGGAATACTTCTTCCTTAAGACCTGCTTTGTTTGATGTTTGCTGCAGCTGCTTTTTTTTGTTGTTGTTGTTACTTGTTTTTGTATGGTATATCTTTCTCAATCCTTTTATTTTCCATCTCTTTGTGTCCTTATATTTAAGATTTGTCTATTGAAAACAACGTAAAGTTTCTCTTCTTAAATCCATTCTGACAAGATTTATCTTTTATTGGGATAATTTTACATTTACATTTAATGTAATTTCTTATAAATTTTGCTTAATATTTTACACATCATTTATTTTTGGTTTGCCTTTTTTTCTCCTTTCTTGCTTTCTTTTGAAATCTACATTATTTTAATGACATCAACAAATATTTAGTTGCCTGTTATGTTCATGGTGCTTGATATTGTGATTGATCCAAAGATTCATTATACTTAGGTAGCAAGCAAAACCCTTATTTACAAACATGTATATGAAATACAATTTAAAAAAATTATATTTAATCTGACTCTTAGGTACCCATTTTGCTAGTCAAATATCTGTCTTATTCCTTCTCCTTACCTACTCCCAACACTCAACAAGAGGTTCTAGAAAACCTCTAAAAAAAACCCTAGGCTTAGAAAACCCTGAAAAAGGACAGCGTTCAGGAAAGACCCACTAATTTTTATTCCTTACTGAGCTTCACTGATACGTCCCAGTGTGCAATGGTTACTTGAAGCCAGGTCTACCCATGGCAATTTTTACTAATGCTGGTTGCTGTGGTACTTAGCATCCCACCTTCCCAGGTGCATCATGTAGCTACTATCCTGGAATCCTAAAATATCACTGGACTCTGGAGAGGTCCTAGAGCCTGGGTTCCTATTATTTACAAGGCTCTTTAACCATTGTCTCCTTACAGATTCTGCCAAGTCTTGTCCTTTAGCAGGGTAAAGAATAAGTAGAATTTCAGTAAATGGAGATGAGAGAAGTAAACAGTAAGTTTGGAAGGGTAAAGACATAAAATGTAAATAGTATGATAATAATTATTGCAGAAATCATTGTGTGCCAGGCAAAGGATTAGGAGATTTTAATATTTAAATAGAATCTGAGGGTAGAAGAATGAAAGAAATAACACAGTAACATCTTAATATGATTTATTACTTTTCCTTGATGTGCTGCAACATGAAAAAAAAAGTGTGCTTTGAGGGGAGGGATTTCCCTTCATTGTAGCATATAAACAAATGTCTATCTTGCTTATAAATGAAGATTCATGTATTTTGGAATTGAAGGAAGTTAAATGTAGTAGATATTAGGGAAAGCAGCAAACTGCAATGAAAAAAATTAGGGGCAAATGGCTTTCCTCTATTTGTCTATTTATTATTAAAATGTCTGCAATAAAAATGTAAGCTTTAATTAATACCTTGAAATATTTTAACAACTAACCTTTTTTCCTTACTTGAAAACTTTTTATATATTATGATTTTTAAAATAGTGAACAGAAATTTTAATTTTAGAAAGATGAAAGAACTATATCCTTGACAGAAAACACTCATATTCACTGTCTAAGGTCATTTTAAAATATTAGGTACTTTACAGTGTTTGTGGAGAAAGAGCTACAGTTTGAAAACTTTAGTGTCTTTAATTCTATATTGATTATAGTGATGCCCATTTTACAGTTTTAATAGTATAATCCTTTGATTGTTAATCTTAAACTGATTAAAATGTCTTATTCTAAATTCTGGCAGTGAAAACTTACACTGCTGAATTAAACCTTATAATTCTTGGTAGTTGGACTGATTATTTCATTTTATGTTCCTTTCTTCCCAAGGGCATATTTATTAGACTAATAGTGATAAAAAAAGAAAATCACCATGGGACTACCTCTGAGTTTAAAATTGATATAATGATATAAGTGAAAAACCATTTTGGGGGTCAGCTTAACAACAGAGTACTTTACAGAAAATCCTCAGATAATACCTTTGAAATAGAGAAAGGGCATAGTAAACTTAGATCAGTTAAATATGTCATTAAACCATAGTGTCCAGATCATTCAAGATGTAAGAAGGATATGAAATTATACTTTTACCATAGTATTCTTGACAAAAAAGGCATTATATATTATTAATGTGGAGCATACTCTCAGTTTTACTGAGGACACATTGTTACATGTGGACCCTGTTCCCAAGAACAAAGTTGCATGATTCAGAGTTATCTTTGACGAACACAAACAGCAGAATGACATGAAGAAGGGAGAACACTACAAAAATATTTTCTTTACTAAATATATACCCATTCTAAATTCCAGGGTTTAGATATGTTATATTAATATGAATTTGCATATATGGATAAATCATTATGATTATGAATATTATTATTCTAAATATTTAATAAAAATTATTTGACATGATACAAAGATGTCTACAGAGAATTTTAAAACTACTCAAAATGTTAATTGTATCAGCATGTAAAATACTTTTTCGACATAGATATTTACTTAGATTTACAATTATGTTCAGTGTTTTTAAAGAAATGTTATATAACAATTTATATTACAATTTAAAATTATATACATTATAGCAATTAAATCTTTTTTAAAGTAACGTTATTTTTATTTATTAACTATATAACACACCACTATCATGCTTTTTCCTACAATTTTTTGCTGCATGCCTTGTGATTACCTCTTTTTATGACAATTTTGCAGTATCAGTTATTTGCATGTGATCTGTTGATTGTGTAATTTTTAAAATATTACTTTATCTTCTGCTTTTTTTTCTTGTTTAGAAAGGTTGTTGTAACTTTATCTCTTCTTATTTTCATTGTCTTTATTTTTGGATGATGAGGCTCTTAATTATTGTTACTTTCAGGCTTTTCTTTTACTTTGTGGTTTAAGAAGAGATTTCGACATCTTGAAGCACCATCAGTCTTTTTACTTTCAGTTTACCTTAGTAGCTTCCTCTAAGATCATTTCTTCCCATTATATTTTAATTTCAGTATGGTAAACAATTCTTTTCCGATGGTATGCTGGAGATAGAGCCAATTGTATATGTATCTCTTCCCTTCCCATACTGTGACTTTGGTAACTTGAAATTGGCTATAGGGGAGTATTTACATTACGGAAATAGGCAAGTGTTACAAGTCAAGGCTTTTTTTCCCCCCAGAGAGACAGTTGTTCAACCTCTACCAGCACACCACTGCCTTTATATACCATATACCAAAATTAATTTCAGAATTAACAAAATTTAAAAAGTTAAAATGTTAAAGGACTAGAAAAACATGAGTGAGTATTTAACCAAGTTCTATATTAAAGTAATGGAAGGAAACTCAGAGAAGATTATCAATAGATTTAAAAAATTTGTGATGAATATAGTCAATCTATTTTAAATGAAAATGTTGTAAAGTAAGTTTGAAACCTGGTAATTAGAGTAATAGTAAGTGTTGCTCAAATAAATTAGAATTTGTGTTGATTTTTTATAAAATCCTAGTTTAATCTAGTTGATTCAGTGTATTGCTAATTTATGAAAATATGCCCTTGATAAAATGTTACAACACAAAATATTTAACTCTACTATTTTCTAATTTCTACAATTTTATACTTGTGCTCTTATGAAATTCCTATATAGGTGACAGAATAAAGTTCTTTTTCCCCCCAAATAATCTATATAATTCCAGCAATGTATAGATTACCAATGGGACAGATCAATCATGTATAATAAGGCCTAATGTACTACTTCTCTGTTTGTTAAGTAAAGTTTAGAATCAAGTCATTCAAACTTAAAAAAAAAATTAAACATTAGAAACTAAGCTTCTATATAATAACCAGTGAACCTGTTGTTTCATTTTCCTGTGATTTATTGTCTTTTGGCTAACAACTTATATGTGTCAGGGTAAATATTTACTTTTTTCCAGGTATTATGGCATCTTTTCCCTACTTAGTATTTTTGTGGCCTGATCATACATTCCTTTAAATTTCTAATGTATATTCAGATGATAATTTACTTATCTTTAAATGTAAAAACAATTTGTTAATATTGTGCTACCTTTTGAAACTTAGTAAATATTTAGAAATAGAAGAATCTAACTAATTTGTACTCTGCTAACTTACCTGTGATGATTTCTACATTTATATTTTTTACTGAGTGAGAACATCAAAATAACTTGTTCTTTATGAATTTTCAAAGTTTTCCTCTTCCAGAAAGAAATCAATTTTAAAATATACTCTTTCCAAAATCAGGAATTCCAAAATTAATAATGTTTTTCTAAGAAGATCCCTTCAATTTAAGTTCATTAGTTGCTTCTTGTATACCAAATTTCTGTGTGTAACAATTATCTCTTACATTTCATGGTATGTTATGTGGCCACATAGTATAAAATAGAATTGATAACCATTAGTATGCAGGGCAGGCCCTTTGATTTTATGTACCTTCTCTAATTTGTACTTCTCTCTTAGCCTCTAATTGTTTCATTTAATCAAAGTCTCTACTAACATATTTATAATTTGAATTTTTACTAATTTAGATATGATGTATCTTCCTTTGTTATTTTATTCTGAATTAGTATGGCCTTTTAAACTTTTAAATGAAAATGTTAAATGACAGTCTGTAATGTAGAGCAGAAATTAGATTTTAATATCCCTTTTGCATATAAAGATTTTTAAATGTATTTTTGACACTTTAACATTTTTTTTTCCAGATAAAGCCTTATGTTCATATAATTCAGGTAAATTTTAGCATGTGCAATGCTTAATGCATGTATTCACATGCACAGTTTAATTGGTTTGTTGTTTTGTGCCTTGTCTGGCTATTGTGCATATGTTAAATTCCTAAACAAAATATCACTAGCTTCCTTTTTCTACCTATAGAACTTTTCCAGTATCTCCATGTTGACATCTTTATTATTTTGGTATTAAAAACCATTTGTTGAAATATAGTGATTTATGATTTCAGTGTGTCTAATCTTGTCTCCTTTAGTATGGTATCATTTCATCAATGAAGTATGTTTTAGTGCGTATTGTGTTATCATGTACACTGTTTCAGAACTTTTGAATTTATATGGATGTAATTTGGTATATTTTTGACTTATGGAGGGATAGTGTTAAAAATTCTAAGTATGTTGAATTAAAACATAATTAAAACTACAATGTTTGCTGTAGTTTCTATCATTTTAGCCATTTTTTTCATATCTTCCAAAGAAAACTGAATAGATTTAGGTTTTCTACTCCAATGTATTATGACTTTTAAATTCACACATGCGCAGAGTATATGTCAAGATATTTAAACTGATGTTAAGTTTTTTAACTGGTTACTGGGATTTCTCTTGGTTTTAACAATTTTAGTAAGGTTAATATTTTAAAATATATTTAGTCTAATGAACTTTTATATTTAAAAAAATTTTCTTCTTGAATAAGATTAGGAAAAAATTATCTTAAAAACTTAGGAATAGCAAACTGAAATTTCAGTCCCTAAATGAAAAATTATTTTAAAAACTTAGGAATAGCAAACTGAAATTTCAGTCCCTAAATGAAAATGAAAGGAAGGATTTACCATTTACAACCAGGATTGAGTAAAAGGGGTTGCACTTTCTTTCCCACCTCAAGCAACAACAAAAATGGACAAATACATGATATAACTGTTTGAATAACACTGGGTATCAGGCATCTGAGGACAGTAATTACTAAAAGAAGGTAAACAAATGAGTTGAACCCTAAAATTGCCCTTGCCTACCTCTCTTTAAGAGAATTTCCTGCACACAGCATAGTGGAAGGAACACAGATGGAACCTACAGACTTCCAGAGTTAGGGAGATGGAGCTGAATTCAGGGAGACAGAAGGCTAGAGTTCACAGAACAGAATACTGGAAAGGAGAGAACTGTGCAAAGAGAGAACTCAAAGATCCACAGAGGGTCCTTCTCAAGTGTTCAGCTGAGCTTGATCAGTGAGTGAATGGAGGAATCTACCCAACGCTGGGAAAAGAACCACCCAAAAGGATTAGAGGTAATAGTACCTGAGAATAGTGTCTGTTTTTTTCAGTGAGTCTGAAAACATCAAGTTTCATGGGACATTGTGTTGAGTATGCAGAAATGTCTGACCTCAGTAGTGGAGAACAGTTAGCCCTAGAAGTGAACACTGTATTACATTAAAAAATTTTTAGAGCAAAAACTGAAAGGATCAAAGTGAACTGTGGACAACTTGAAGCTACCTAATACACAGGTAATTTAAGTCCCTACAGGAATGGAGAGGGGGAAAGCACAAAAATATTTGAAGAAATAATTGTTGATCAATTGTTGAAAACCATAAACCCACATATCAAGGAATCTCACTGAACTTCCAAGCACAAGAAACATGAATAATAAACCAAGGCACATTAAAATTAAGTTCTTTAAAGCTAATAACAAATAGAAAATCTTACAGCGTCCAGAGAAAACAAACTCAGCACATAACTGCGGAGTAAAGGTAAAGATGACCACAGATTTTTCATTGGAAACAGTGCAAGTACTTAAAGAAACAAATATCAATCTAGAATTTATACCCATTCATATTTCTTTCAAAAATGAAGGCAAAATAAAGAGTTTTCAAGCATACAACTACTAAAAGATCTCTTCACTAGAAGACTTGCACTAAAACAAATGTTAAAGGAAGTCCTTCAAGCAGAAGAATAAGGATACCAGACAGAGATATATAATAGAAATGTATATAAAGGAATGAGGAACACCAGAAATGGTAACTTCATGGATAAATATGTAAGATATTTTCTTGTTGTTTAAATACCTTTAAATATAATTGACCATTGAAACAATAGCAATACAGTATAGGGTTTGCAATATATGTTAAAGTGAAATATGTGACAACAGCAGCACAAAGGTTAGGAGAGGAAAAATAGAAGTGTATGACTGTAGTGTTTTTATAGTATACTATATGAATAGTAGTATATGAATTGAAAGGAGATTGTAATAAGTATGTATA
Organism: Balaenoptera borealis; assembly: GCF_965194805.1. Classification (NCBI taxonomy): domain Eukaryota; kingdom Metazoa; phylum Chordata; class Mammalia; order Artiodactyla; family Balaenopteridae; genus Balaenoptera; species Balaenoptera borealis. The sequence continues at coordinate 32,769,130 of NC_138876.1, read as the reverse complement.
CCGTAAGCCCTAAAACCACAAAACAAAGGGTTATAGCTAATAAGCCAACGGAAGAGAGAAAATGGGACCAGAAAAATAGCCATTTCATCCAAAAGAATACAGAAAAAGAGGGAAAATGGAACAAAGAACAGATGGGACAAATAGAAAATAAATAGCAAGTTGATAGATGTAAACCAACCAAGTCAATGATCACATTAAATGTAAATAGTAAAAATGCCTCAATTAAAAGGCATTTTGGTTTTTTTTAAAAGGCAAAAACCAGCTATATGCTGCCTACAAGAAACCCATTTTAAATATAAAAACACAAAGAAGTTTAATGAAAAGTATGGAAAAGATAACACATTAATATCAATTAAAAGAGATATGGATTACCCTATATTAATATTAGACAAATTAGATTTTAGAGCAAAGAATATTACCAGGGATAAATGTCATTTTATAATAATAAAAGGGTAAATTAATCAAGAGAACATACCAATCCTCAACATTTAAACATGTAATAATGCAGCTTCAAATTACACAGAGAAAATTTATAGAGATTGTTGGATTGTATTAATTTTTAAAAAACAAAACAAAAAAGGAATTGACTATGGTTTTTGAAGAGCTCAACAAAATTGACCAAGAAAAAAGACACAAATTACTGAAATGCATTGGAAATCACTACCAATTTAACAGAAATTAAAGGGATTCCTATGGGAATTCTTTGGAAAATCACATAGGAATATAATGAACACCTTTATGCTATGAAATTAACATAGATGAAATGGGCAAATTTCTAGAGAGTCATAAATTACAGAAACTGATCCAAAAAGTCTGAATAAACCTATAACACATAAAAAAGCTGAATCAGTAATGAAGATTTTCCCACAAAGAAAAGCCTAGGCCCGGTGGCTTCACCAATGATGAATTTGATGAATTCTATGGTACATGTAAAAGGAAATAACAATACTTCTCAAATTCTTTGAGAAAAAAAGAGAAGGAAATATTTTCTAATTAATTTCCTAAGGCCAATATTATCCTGATACCAAAGTCAGACAAACATATATCACAGGAAAACTATAGATCAATATCCATGAATATAAATATGAAATCCTCAACAAAATATTAGTAAATCAAATCCAGCAATATGTTATATACTATAACTGAGAAGGATTTATCCCAGTAATGTAAAGTTGGTTTACTAACTAAAAATCAATTCAACATATTAATAGAAAAAAGGACAAAAACCATGTGATCATTCACATGAGATGGAAAAGCTATGACAAAATCCAACATCCATTCACAAAGAAAACTATCAGTAAAGTTGGAATAGGAGGGAACATCCTCAACCTGATAAAGAGAACGTACAAAAACCTACAGCTGGCACCATTTTTAATTGTAAAAGACTGAATGTTTTCCCTTTAATTGGGAACTAGGTAAGGATGTCTGCTCTTACCGCTTCTATTCAGCAGTGCACCTGAGACTCTAGTTAAAGTAGTCAGGCAAGAAAAAATAAATAAAAGGCATTCAAAATGGAATGGAAGAAGTGAAACTGTTTTTATTCACAGATGACATGATTCCATACGTAGAAAACTGTAAAGAATCCACAGAAAACTACTAAAGCTAATAAACAGTGTCAGCAAGGTTCCAAGATAATTGAACAATATGTGAAATCAATTGTATTTTATATACTATCCACTAACATTTTGAAAAGGAAATTTAAAATATTGATATTTTCATTCATAACGGAATAAAAAAATTTTTAATACTTGTGAATAAATTTCAAAAATAAGTGCAAACTTGCATACTAAAGAAATCACAAAAATTGCTGGAAACGATTAATGGACAATTTACATAAATTGAGAGGTATTTCACATTCATGGATTGAAAGACTCAATATTATTAAGATGGTGATTTTTCCCCAAATTGGTTTATAGAGTCAATATAATCCATATCGAAATCTAAGCAGGACTTTTTGCTGAAATTAATAAGCTGATCTTAAAATTTACATGGACATGCCTAGGATCCTGAGCAGCCAAAACAAAAACAAAAGCAAATTTGGAAGTCCTACATTTCCTGATTTCAAAACTTATAAAGCTACAGTAATCACAATATTGTGGTGCTGGCATAATGATAAATGTACCAATAGATGGAACCTAATTCAGAATTTTAAAATAAGCCCTTATATTTATGGTCAACTGATTTTCAACAGAGGTGCCAAGGCAATCCAGTGGGAAAAGAATTATCTTTTTAACTAATAGTGCAAGAACAATCAAATATCCACATGTTAAAAGATTATTTTAGAAACTATCTCACACCATCCATAACAGTTAACTTAAAAATGAATCACAGACCTGACTGTAAGCTAAGACTATAAAACTCTTAGAAAAAAAATAGGAGAGAATCTGTATTACCTTGGGTTAGGCAAAGGTTTCTTTAATACAACACCCAAGGCAAAATTAATAGAAGACTGAAGAAATAAATTGGACTTCATAAAAAATTAAAATGTTTGGCTTCAAGACACCATTAAGAAGGTAAAAAGATGAGCCACTGACTGGGAGAAAATACTTGCAAGTCATATATTTGACAAATACTTGCACCCACAATATATACAGAAACCTTAAAATTCAATAATAAGAAGACAAATAATGCAATCAAAATGTGGGAAAAAAATTTCAATTGTGATTTAATGGAAGAAGACGTACGGATGACAAATAAGCACATGAAAAGATGCCTCAAATCATTATTTGTTAGTGAAATGCAAATTATAACCACATTAAGATTATCAGTTCATATCCACTGCAATCAGTATGATACAAAAGATGAATAATAACAAATTCTGGCAAGGATATTGAGAGGTTAGAACCATAATATGTTTACTGCTAGAAATGTGAAATGGTATAGTTCTTTGGAAAACAGTTTGGTGGTTTGTTAAAAAATTAAAAATAAATTTACCATATGACCCAGCAATTCACTGGCAGGCAGGTGAAATGAAAGTGAATATCCACTCAGACTTGTACTTGAATGTACAGCATTATTCATAATGGTCAAAAGTGGAATGTGGTATCCATACAGTGGATTACTATAAATAACAGGGAACAAAGTGCTAATACAGACAACAATGTGGTTGAACAAAAAAATGTTATGCTAAATAAAATGCCAGGTACAAAAGGTCAAGTGATTTAAAAAATGAACTTCTATCCACATTTCACACCATTATAAAGTTAACTCAAAATCAGTGTAAACCTTAAAATTATAAAACTCCTAGGAGAAAACTTTGTCACCTTGGGTTAGGCAGAGATTTCTTAGGGTACCAAAATTGTGTTCCATTAAGTAACAAACTGATAAATTGGCCTTCCTCAAAATAAAATTATCTTTTTTTTTCTTTAAAGGACACTGTTAGGATAATGAACAGCCACACCACAGGCTGGGAGACATATTTACAAACCATATATCTGATAAAGAACTTATATTTAAAATATATAGAGAACTGTCAAAACTCATCAGTAAGAAAAACAACCAATAAAAAGTGGACATAAAATATGAAAGGCCATTAAAGAAGATATAGGGATGGAAAATAAATATATGAGAAGATGTTCAACATTAGTCTTCAGAGAAATGCAAATGAGATACTGTTACACACTTGAATAGCTAAAATGGAAAAGGCTGTCTGTGCTATATATTGGGGACAATGGGAAGTGACTAAAACTCTCATACATTGCTTGTGGAAATGTAAAATGTTACAGCCTCTTTGGAAAATACTTCGGCAGTTTCTAAAAAGTTAAACATACACCTACTATATAACGCAACCATTCTACTCCTAGGTATTTACCAAAGTGAAAGCGTATATCCAAACAACAACTTGTACATGAATGTTTATTGTAGTTTGATTTGTAATAGCCAAACAACCCAAAAGCCCCTCAACTGGGGAATGGACAAACAATCTGTGGTATAGACATGAAATGGAATTTTACTCACCAATAAAAAAGAAGGAACTGTTGATATACACTACAGCATGGATGAATCTCAGAACAATTGTACTGAGTGAAAGAAGACAGACAAAAGGAATACCGCCTGTATGATTCTATTTATATACAGCTCTAATAAATGCAAATTAATGTATGAAATAGAAAACTAACAAAAGAAAAAATAACTAAATAGATAAAATTCTGAAAACTCTGACATTATCAGAACAGACTTGGCACAAAAAAATAATTGCGTAAAGGAAGAGATAATTTCAGATAAAGTTGATATTATAATAAGTTCAGTTAGGCTGTTGGAACTCTGTCTACAAGTATACAAAAATAACTTCAAAAACATGGACATATTATGGACAAATTCCTAGAAAAATAGTATTTATGAAAACTGACTCAATAAGAAATAAAAACTTTAAACATTCCTTCAACCACAAATATTATTAATATGTTGAAAGTAGTAAAACTTTTGAAAATAAAAAACCCACTAGAACCAGTCATTTTTTATGGGTGATTTATACTAACTTTTAACAGGTTATCTTAATCTAATAAGACTCTGGAATGTAATATAAATAAAGTAAAAACATTTCTAAGCTCATTTACAAAGTTAGCATGACTTTTATACCAAAATTCTACAAAGCCATTCAAAGAAAGGAAATTTATAAGTCCATTTCACTCCTAAATATAGATGACCAAAAAGGTATTGAAAATAAGAAATCAATTCCAAAATTTTATAAAAATCTATTCATGTGGTTAAGCATGTTTACAGATTAAGGGAGAAAAGCTATGGTCATTTTCAATAATGAATAAAAAACATTTTGTAGAATTCAACATAAATTCATATATATTTTTTAGCAAATTATTAGTTAGAAAAGAACTTCTTCAATTTGATAGAATATCTATTAAATATCTACAGGAAATTTCATCTTAAATTGCCAATGATAGAATTATTTTGTTTTAAACCCACACAAGAAAATAATTGTAATGGAGGTCTTAGTACATGAGACAAAAGAATTTAGAAACATTAAGGATTCAAAGGAAGAAAAAAGATATTTGCAGTTGACATGATTGTTTAACTCAAACTTTGAAAAGAATCTATAGACAAATTATGATTTATCAGGAAAGCTGTATATAAGATTAATATATAAAAGTCAATTGCATTTCTATACCCTAGTATCAAATAGAATAAATAAATTTTAAAAGATGTAATTTACAATAGTAACAGAGAATATCAAATATTTAGGAATAAATCTAGCAGAAGTTGTGTAAAACTACCATAGGAAAAAATTTTTAACTTTTATTAAGAACTATTAAAGAACACTTAAATAAATGGATATATGCCATAACCATCGATAAGAAGACTCAACATTATTGCCAATTTCCCCTGTTTGACCTAATGATTCAATTCAGTTGCAATCTTATCAGATATCTTTATGGAAGCTGATGGCCAGATTTTAAGTGTACAGAGAACTAAAGGGCCAAAAAATAGTTAGAAAGCTTCTTGTGAGGGCAGGGAGGAGCTAATTGTTTGATCAGATATCAGCATTTAATGTACTTGACATGGTGTGCAACTGGTATGAGAATAAATCAATCAGTAGAATAAGTAGAGAGCCCAGAAGCAGAATCTCTTATATAAGACTGTCTTATATAAGGATCTGAAGTAATATGTCAGACCAAGAGGGGGGAAATAGGCAATTTAATTAAAGAGTTGGAAAAAGTTATTATCCATAAAGAAAAGAAAATAGGTTAAATTAAATCTCCTGTCTTGCAATATGTACAAAAATATTAACTCTAGCTGGATTAAGAACTTAAATACTATATAAGTTAAGCTTCAGTCAGGAAGTTAAAGCACTATTACAGATGTGGAATAAGAGATTTATTATAAAGATTAAATTTTACAAAATTATAAGATAAGCTGGGACTTCTTTGTAAGAAGGTTTTTAAGAGTATAATTGAAGAATCTGAGTAAAGTCACTTGCCAGAGACCACAAAGGGGAGCTAGTGAAAAGTATGGAAGGCTGTTCATCCACTAGGGAGTCCTAAAGTTACTGCAAGTCATAGGTCAGGTTGTAAAGGAAAAATGCATGAAAACCAGGAAAATCAAGGAAAACCAGAACCCACGAGGACAAACTAGAACCGGTGTCTGTCTCTAACCCTGATTTTGTGGGTGACCAGCAGAAGCAGCCGGTGTCCTTTGTGTGCAACTGCAGATGTGCGTGGCACAGGCCTGGAGGAAGCTGTAGGAGGAGAACCAGCAGGAGCCAGACGAACATCTAAAATCCTAGACTTGGTTACATCACACCTATTATAAAAGTCAGAAAGAATTGAAAAGAGAAGTTAAAAAACCACAATCATAGTAACGTCTCCCAGAAATTTGAACTACACAGTTAACCAACTTGAATTAATAGAACATATTCTCAACAGAGAACATAAATGCTTTTCACCTACAAATGAAACATGTAAAATTTTGCTACTGATTTTTAATTAAGTAATACATTCATAGGGTATAAATTCAAAAGTGTATATAGTGAAAAAAAACTATCATCCCTATTTTTTAAACATCTAGTTCTCCTTCCCTGAATGAACCACTGTTACCAGTGTCTATATTTTTGCAGAGATATTCTATGCATACACAAACAAATATATATAGATAATTCTTTTTTTCTAACATATTCTGTGCCCTCTGTTTTTTATTTTTAATCTCTATTCTTTTAGTAGTTACTATTGAAATTATAACATGCACCCTTAACAAAGTAATATTAACATCGCTACCTTTTTTCCCAAACCATATAAAAAAGTTAAAATCTGATTCACAACCTCACCCCTACCATTTAACATATTACTGCCAGAATTTTACCTCTACTTCCAAATTAGTAATTATTATAATTACTGTCATTCTGTTCATTCAGAGTTTGTTTATATTTATCTGTATTTTTACAGCTCTCTTTGCTCTCCTTTGTTTTCATCCCTTCTGGGATAAATTTCTCTATTTTGAGATACACATTTTTTAGAGTTTCTTTCAAAGAACTGGAAACAGGCTTTGATTTTCTGAGTATATTTTTATTTCTTCATTCCTGGTGGAACACTTAGCTATGTATAAAATTCTAGAATGACTTTTATTTTCTCTTAGCACCCTGAGAATGTTAATCTAACAACTTCTGGTTTCCAACTTTGCAGAAAAATCTCTCCGTTTATTTAAATTTTCTTTCATTTTCAGCAGTTGTTATGAGTTGAATTGTGTTTCCAAAAAATATATGTTAAAGTCCTAACCAGTACCTCCAGATGTGACTTTATGTGGAAATAGAGTCTTTACGGACGTAATCAAGTTTTCATGTCTGTGGTCGTTAAGGGCAAACCCTAATCAAATATGGCTGCTGACCCTATTAAAAAGGGGAAATTTGGACGTAGAGATAGACATTCACAGAAGGAAGACAGTCTGAAGACATTCAGGGAGAAGACGATTATGTGACTGGAGTGATGCACCTACAAGTGAAAGAATGCCAAAGATTGTGGGCAAACACCAGAAGCCAGAAGAGACAAGGAAGGATTCTTCCCTAGAGACATCAGAATGAGCATGGCACTGCTGACACCCTGATTTTGGACTTCTACCCTCCAGAACTGTGAGACAATAAATTTCTGTTGTTTTAAGCTACATAGTGTTTGGTACTTTGTTATAGAAGCCATAGGAAACTAACACAGTGGTGTTTTGTGGTTTGAGGCATACTTGTTTTGCACTTTTTTTGTTAAGTGTATTCCTAAACATTTCATGTGTTTGAATATTCTTGTAAATGATAGTGGTTTTGAAAACATTTTTCTAATTGTTCATTGTTCATTTTTGTATGTTGACTATGTATCTTGGAGTTTTGCTAAATTCACTGGTTAGTCTTAAGTTTTTTATAGTTTCCTTAAGATTTTTAATTTACGTGATCATGTTACATCTTGCTTTCTAATCTGTATACCTTCCATTTATTTCCCTTGCTGTATTTTACTGTCATGCAAGTACAGTATTGAATAGAAGGGGTGGTAGTGGACATCACTGGCTTATTCTTTCTCTTAGGGGGAATACATTCTATATTTAATAATTGTTATGTTAGCTGTAGGTTTTTTGTAGATGCCCTTTATCAGTTTGAGGAAGTTTCCTTCTCAGTAGTTTGCTGATACATTTTATCATGAATGCGGGTTAAACTTTTTCACATGATTTTTTACGTCTATTAAAATAATTTTAAACCTGCATGTATAAATGAAATAACTTCAATAAGCATTAAATTAGAACTAGAGAGAAAAATCAACAAATGTACCACCATTAAAGAAGAGTCTAATATAATTCTCTCTCAATCATTTATTGGTCAAGCAAACAAAAATTTAGGGTAGAAGAGACTCAAACCACAGAATTAACAAATTTAATCTCATGGTCAAAGAACTCTGAACCTAACATTTGATGAATTCATATTCATCTGTTATGTCCATGAAACACTTGTAAGAATTATTAATATACTATTCAATAATTCATTTTTTGACAAATTTCAAAGAATTGATATGCTGTAGGCTATTTTCAACTAGAGTGTTACTATGTAAAGGTTTTTAAAAAGAGATAAATTATACCCATACATTTGTTAAATTTTAAAAATAGACTTGTACTCTAAAGAACATTTTTTTCAAGATCTATTATCTCTGCAACTGTCATGGATTATTCAGTTAATAGTGTCTTAAATTTAATGAAATATGGTAAATATCTTATAGACCCAAGAAGAAAATACCTAGAACTAAACTTTAAAGAATATACTACATACAAATATTTGTGTAATGCAAAGAAGTACTTGGGAGAGAATGCTTGTGTTAACAAAGCATTCGAAGGTTGAAAATTATGATGTACTCATTCAGTTTTTTAGGAAAAGAATAATGAAATAAATTAAAAATAGAAGGAAAGAAATCCTAACAATAAGAGCAAAACCTAAATAAAACAAGAAACAAATTTCTAGTTAGGATTATGGAGCCCAAAATTTAATCCTTTAAGTGAATTACAAAATGAACCTGTAGTGAAATTTATTGACAATAAAAAGAAGGTACGGTTAGTATTCAAATGGATGTATAATTGATATATCAGAAAATAGATTATAAAATAAAATTTAAACATTGTAACAAGCACTTTGAAAACTTAGACAAAGTGAACAAATTCCTATAAAATATATAATTTACTAAACCTTGAATTAGTAAGTCATTCTACATCTACCAAAAAGTGGAATTAGCAATTTAAAATATACCCACAAAGGAAACACCAGACCATGGTAATTTTATAGATTAATTCTCTCAAAATTTCAAAGAACAGATTTTTTTTTTTAATCTACACAAATTCTCCCAGAGAATAAAAAAGGACTAATTCTCAATATTTAGTTGGGCTAGTGTAACCTTGATTCTAAACCAAAAGGTTAGTACAGGAAGGAAACAGGCCAGAATGAATTGTAAATAAAAATTGAAAATCCTTTATGAAATATCACTGAACTTATGAGACTTTCCTCAATCTGATAGAATGTAAATTCAGCAAATATCACTTTAAATGGATAAATATTAGAAAAATTCTATTTAAAATCAGAATTTAGAAAGAAATGTAAAATTTCTTTCCAGTATTATGCTTACTAGCATAGAAAGACAGGAAAAAGAAAGAAAAAAGGCATTAGGACTGGGAAGAAAATTGTCTCCATAGAAAAATTCCAATTAAACCATAATACATTTATTAGAAGTAAAGAAAAAAGAGACTTTAACAAGATGGTTGATTCACATTATTTTACAATAAAATTGCATTTCTGTTTATGAGCAATTAGGTTAGAAAACATAATTTTAACAGTATTTCTAAGAGCAATAGAAATGATAAGATACAAAGGATAAATCCAGCAAATGTGGAAAATTTGAGTGACCAAAGTTAAAAATTTCATAGAGAGATCTTAAAGAAAACTTAAATGAAGAGAATGCCATGTTCATGGCTAGTAAAACAATGCTGTAAAATACGCCATTTCTCCCTGAATTGATGTATTGATTCAGTGCATTTCAAATCAAAATCCCTATAGGATGTTTTTGTGCAGTTTGATAACCTGAATCTAAAATTTAAATGGAAGCGCAAAGGAGAAATATCAAAGATATGAATAATTAGGTAAAGGATTTGCTTTTCAATATATAACATTGTAATAACAAAGACAGTGAGTTACTGGTTTATAGATAGAGAGCCTGTACAAGGAAAAAGAAGTAGAGTACCAAACAAATCCTAGCAGATAGAATACATTTATTTATAACAGAAGTGACATTGCAGATCATTGTGGAAAGATAGAATGATTAAATAAACAATGCTGAGATACGTGTTATCCAAATAGAAAGTGAAGTTGCATCCATATCTCATGCCATACAGAAACTTAGTTCAAGATGGATAGGATATAAATGCACAAAGCAAAATTTTTAAACTTTCAGAAGAAAATAAGGGTATCTCTGTGCTTGTATACAAGCTCAGGAAATTTCTTAAAGAAATTTTAAAATTTCTTCTCTTTAAAAAAGAAGATTGATCCATTCAGTGACATTAAACTTAAGTACTTGATTTCATCAGAATGTGACAAGATCCACATAGAACATAACTGCAATATATTTAACCTCTATAGGATTAATATCAAAATAGGTCAAGACTTCCATCAGGAAAGTAATCAAGATTCTGAAAGGAAGTAGCATTTACAAACCACATATATACCTCACCTCCCACTCTCACCCGCACCCTCACACACAAGATGGCTCGCTCACAAAAGCTGATAAAATGAACTTCATCTTTTGCTGGTGTCATTCTTATTTTACATTAAAGGCAGATCTGATCCTTGACCAATACAAAAAGCACGTAATCTTTATGCTCTGTACTGTACCTGGCACATTAAACTAATCATTGCTTTGTCCTTGATCATTTACAAGGTAAAATCTTGTTACAAGCTGAGCAATTTTTCTTAAGTCTCTCCTCAATAGCCTCATCTGTGTTATCCCTCCTTTCTCCCAAGTTCATTTAGAATGTATGTCCTAATTCTATAAATCCTTTTGTGAGCATTCTGTTGGGATGTTGTCAGATAACTGTAGTTTCCATATTAATGGGTGCTATAAGAGCCTCAGATTCAATTGGGTCCAAAACTTTATGACATATGGATTTGGAAGGAAAACAGTAGTGAGTACACTCAGTGGGACGACATGACCAAAAAAGATAGGTATCTTCTACCTAAACATTAAAAGGAGAAAAACAAGAACTGCAGTTCCCGGCAAAAAAGAAAGACTCTCCCTCTCCCAAGAGGGCAGGGATTACAACAAACAAAATATAGAGAGAGTATTTCTAAGGAGAGGTTGCAAATGTTGGAGGGCATTCCTAGAACGTTTTAATTATTGCTATTTTACGCAACATGAGCTTTCAGTGTTTTATAAACCTTACAGGAAAGTATTTATTTTCTGATAACAGAGTTTAGTCTATGTAATGAGTAATGTATTATGTAAGTAGACGGACAAAACAAGTTCTCTTTTGAAATAGCAACACTGTCTTCATTTATCATTAAATATTTTCTGATACCAAAGAAGGGAAAAATGCTTTAATAAAAGATTCTCTTATGTAAGGTGTACCTATTCCTGAGACACATGTAGGAGAAAAGATAGATTAAAAAACAAATTATAACATGTTTATTTATATATGTGATATATGTCATCATTAAGTGTGAAGACAGTCTGCTTTAGCCATCAAAGCTCTACTTAATTCAATTTAATGTTATTTTTGCCATAGCATGATTAACGTTTTAAAGTTTTGTTATAGATTTGTGTTGTAAGGAAAACACACACAGGGCTCTTGAATAATAGTAATTATTATTGTTCTGTCTTATGTTGTTTCTTAGAAAACATAACAGTTCACAATGTGTAAGTCAGTTTGTGGATGATTTATTTCTCGTATTTTTCTCAGAGCAACAGAAAACAACTAAAGTAATAGTAAGGGAAGGACATTTAAGATGTCTTAAATTATGCTTCCTCTCCATGAGTGTGAAAAATAAAGATTAAAGAATTGGGTATATTTAATTCATTAGTCATGCATATTAGAAAAAGACACATGAATGTCTTTGAATATAACATTGTTTGTATTTTGAAGTTTACTAGATTTAAATGCCTTTGTCTACAAGCATCTAAAACTGACCTGATTGAGCTATTTTTGACTCGGCTTTTTGTCCAATAGATTTTATCAATCAGCATCAAATCACTAACATGTATTATTTAATATTTAATATTAGTTCAAGCTTTAATCCTTTTAGGAACTTTATCTTATACATTTCAAAAATAATATCCTCACATAATGAAATATATGTAAAAACAGGTGTTTGTGACATCATAATGACTTTTCTTCTCTCTTTTTTTATTCTCAAGTATTCCATTCAAATTCCTTTCATTTGTTTTTCAGGTTGGTGAGGGGTTTTTTCCTTAAATGATCAGCAATTTTAATTATTGCTATTGTTTGCTTCATAGGGTCAAAGAGAATAAGTGATAGTGAAGTCTCTGACTATGACTGCGATGATGGAATTGGTGTAGTATCGGGTAAGAATTTCAGAATTATTTTATAGTAATAATAAGGAAGTGTAACTCATCATTATTTACCAGTAAATATGTAAATAGATAAATATAATGAGGTACAAAGGACTTACCTCTTTATGCCCCCTCCCCACAAACAGCCTATGGCAGTTTAAACTGAATAATTCTAGTTGCTGGAATACCTGTACCAGTTCTTAGATTGAATATTCTATTGAAAGATGTCTCATAAGTAATACTTACCAATTTTCTATTTTTAAACTACTAAGTAATAAGGATTTCACAATAAATTTGAGAAGTTATATAACTGAAACTTCTTTATACTTCACTAACAGTGTGAAAAAAATCTTTTTAATATCACTAACATATCCAAGTATGTCAAATATTTGAATCCACTTTTTTGAAATTTTTTTCATTGTTGTTATGTGGATTAGTATCAGGTACAGCTACATTCTGAAATTATGGTATTGTAGTTTAAAATATTGACTCACTTATGGTTAGAAATTTATCTGATGATTTGATATTTTAGGTAAGTAGCTATTTTTAATAAATTCTGGCAAAATTTTTATATATATTATACTCAAAATATTATAAAAATGTTTGATTCTCTTCTTCTTGAAGGTTAATTAGCTTAGCAAATTTCATAAGCATAACCAATTTTATCATGAACAAAATATGTTTTATTGTATGTAAGACGTGCTGCAGTTGCATCAGTGACTGACAGTTTTTGTTGGACAGTTTTTTGATAGAATATGAGTCAGTTTGCATGCTACCAGTGTACTACTTTTAAAAAACCCAATGACTATCTTTTAGCCTTTATTTTTTGCACTAAGGGTTAACAATATATTAATTCACTAAGACTGCAAAAATATTTTTTGTGTTTTATGGTTTGTGAATTAAACCTGAATAAAGTCATATTTCTCATGATCTCTTGCTTGGAGATCATTAGCAGTTTTTTCCTGCTTGTGTTCTAGTCTGTTAATTGACTTTTCAACTTCTTCTCTTTATTAAATATCTAGCCACATCAGATTTTTTTCACCCAAAATATTTTCCTTCAGGTCATTAAAGCTCTTTATCTTGATGCCATTTTTGGCATATCTCAATTCTTTTATTTTCTATTTCCAGGATGACAAAAAAATGATCATGTTATTATTTTTCCATTCTGTTAAAGGAACTGTATCTTTTGAAAAAACCTTTTCAGGAATCATTCATTATTTTGGTTAATACTCTCTGGAAAAATTTTTGTTGTTACAGAATAGTATTTCGCAAACCTACACAACTCAAAGTGTTTACCCTGGGTTCATTACTTTTTACCACCATGAAACATCATCGTTTCTTGTCTCAATGTTGTTATCAATTTTTTTACTATATAGTGAATCATTTAATAATCCATTGAGGAAAAAAGACTGCTGTAATATCCTATATGTTGCTATTTTGAAATCCAGTGTAATCTTTGAGACATGGTTTTTTCATCATATACCATATTTTAATAATGCATTTGAAAGATAACATTTCAAAAACTACAATACCATAGTCCTGATTTTGATGTTTATAAAAAGGATATGGAGATAACTTCAAATGCTTGGAATCTGTCAAAATTTACATATTTACTTCAAATGGTATTCAGAGTGCTTTCTAATATTGTTTATTTCTTAAAGAAATAACTATAGACTATAGAAATTAGAAACTTTTTGTCAAGTTAATCATTTATTTATTTATTTTATTTTTTAAAATAGATCTTTATTGGAGTATAATTGATTCACAATACTGTGTTAGTTTCTGTTGTACAGCAAAGTGAATCAGCCATATGCATACATATATCCCCATATCCCCTCCCACTGTTTTTTTTGTTTTTTAACATCTTTATTGGAGCCTCCCTCCTTTATAATTATTGAGAACTATTTGAAGCTCTTCTAGGTCAATGAAGAGATGAAAATGTTTTTAGAATAAACTTGAATCTTTTACTGAATATTATTAACTGTGTAAAAAAGTTTTACTCTACCAAGCATAGGGCCTTGGACATAGTAGCTCTCTAAATATTTGAATATTTGTCTTTCCTTTTCAATGTAAGTGTTTGTTTATAAGATATTATTTTATCTTAGTATTATGCTTTATTCATTATGCTTTACATTTAGTATATTCAGAGCTTTTCAACTTCACTAACATTTTATGTTTTTTCAGTGAAATACAAAATACAAAAGATCTTAGTGTATAGATAACTATAATCTTAATATTTCCACCTTTAGATTATCGACACAATGGTCGAGATCTTCAAAGCTCAACATTGTCAGTGCCAGAGCAAGTAATGTCATCAAACTATTGTTCACCATCAGGGTCTCCTCACCGAGTAGATGTTATAGGAAGGACTAGATCTTGGTCACCCAGTGTCCCTCCTCCACAGAGGTAAGACAGCATAACATTTTATTTGTAAGATGATATTATAAGCCTATTTATCATAAAATATTATTGGACATTTTCAAAGATAATAAATTCTTGTAGAAAAAAGTTACTTAGGGAAAAACATACCTGCTATCAATAGCCTCTATAATGAGAGTAAGATGAAATATGGGCTACTTTGTAACTTAAGATGACCTATATATAATTTTATAGTTACAGTTATAAAGAAGATCCAACTTCCAGTCTCATATGTATATTGAGCAGATCTAGTTAGACCCAACTAATTATACTCATGAATGACATAGATATTGATAATTTAAGAAATTGGAAAAAAAAATTTGATGGAGCTATACAATTAAGAACAATCATGAGAAGACTAAAAAGGAATGCACGGGCAGTGGGAAGAATTGCTTGGAAAATCTGCAACTCCAGGTCTTATGCTTAGTGGAAAACTCTGATCAATCCAGTTAAGTACAGAAAGGTTTAATGGAGTAAGAACCGTGGAAGTAATGTGTTTCCTAACAGGAAATATGTGCATAATTTCACATTTTATATACTTGCAATGTTTAAGGATATTTGAACTCTTAGAATGACAGCCTTATAACACTTATTTTAAATGAGCAATTGATTAGTTTTAGGCATTTAGACTTAGAATTTTAAATTGTAATCTTAATTTTGTACATGGTATTGGACTATTTAAGAAAAAAGGTTTATTATATTTATAAATTTAACAATTTATAAGGATATTAAGGACTTTAAAAGTGTTAATTTAGACAATTAATTGAAGAGAAAATCTAATATGTTAACAAACATAGTTTAAAATGTTTGAAGATGTTGAATTAACTAAATTTGTAAATGGGACTAAAATTATTAAAAGTCTTCTGAAAAGTAATTGTTTAAATGTGGTAGGCCTATCAGTAGAGTAATAAGATTTGTAATCTGAAATTTAAAGTGCAAGAGAGAAAGAGATTTTGAATTTGTAGCTTTAATAAATTAAGTCCTTCCTTGTTAAAAAAAAAAAAAAAGAATACTTGACTTTTACCAGGGAAAAAATATTTGAACATGCCAATAGAAAATTGGCATGGGTTTTAGATTAGATTCACCTGCACATAATAGAAAGCCCGTAATAACAGGAGCTTATGTAAAAGGTTTATTCCATCATGAAAAAGAAGTATATAAGTAGACAATCCAGGCCAAGAATGGCAGCTTAAAAAAATAGTCATTAATCAATTCTAAAGATATCAGTTAGATTTTAAAAGAAATAACAATTAATATCCCTAAAATAAGATCCACCAGTATATTGTCTATAAGCAACATGCTGAACTCATTTTCTCCATACAAATCTATTCCTCTTCCTGTATTACATATCTCGTTATCACTACTATACACCTGGGAGTCATCCATTAATAGTTTTGATAATCCTTATCTCCATCCCCATTGATATTAGCTTACTTTTATGTTATACCTCTGTTATAGCAGCAATCTCCTATTAGTTAAAACAAAACAAAAACCTTGGACTTGACATTACAGTGATTTTTGTCTTTTTCTACTATATTAATAAACTTTGTTTCTTAGTATAATATGTGACTATGGTCTATTAAGATATTTAATGGATCTTGCTATTTCAGTCGGAATGTGGAACAGGGACTTCGAGGGACACGCTCTACTACGGGACATTATAATACAATTAGCCGAATGGATAGACATCGTGTCATGGATGACCATTATTCTCCAGATAGAGACAGGTAAATATGATCAAATACTATTAGAGCTTATTATAATTGCTGCCTTCAGGAAGAAGGTATTACCATAATATATTTTCATCCTGAACTTGGGTATTTCTTATCTTAGTTTCTAAAACCATATGCTTCCTTTACAATACCTACATTGATTCTTTTGATTGCCACATCATTAAAAAAAATTAAAAAAACAAAAATAACCTTTTGTTTGGTAAGAAAAAAAATTCATTTTGCTCTTTCAATTTTGGTACTTTGTTAAATCAAACCAGTTAAGTTAGTGAATTTGAACATGAGGTTATAATGATAATCATAAGGAAAATAAGATGTTTTATTATTTTTACCTTATCATAACCAATTATCATATAGAAAAATACTTTCATGAGACAATAGATTTAAAGTCTTTTACATTCATCAGGGAAATAAGTGTGACTTTTTTTATATAAAAGTGTTAAGACAAGTCTGGTTTGTTTAGGAAACAGACACAAAAACTGATTCATGAAGAGGTTTTTCCTCATGGCTTTCAGTAAACCTTTTAAGCAACTTAAAGAATCATGCTTGTCAGCTGCTGTACTTGAGAGACTTCTCTGAATTTGCTCTAGTAAATGTGATATACTTAGAGGTAATATGGTATGTTTCAATACATACGTTAATTACTACTAATTTTTTTAAGTTAAGCAAATTGGTTAACCCTCTAATTCATGGTTTGATTACATATAAAATAGAAAATGCTATGATATTTCCCCAAAACTATTAAAAGGATTTAAGATAAGGATTAGGATAGAAAGCTTAAATTACTATTCAGAGACTATTATGATGAAATAACACGTGAACTCAGAAGTCTCTTTGTATGCATCCTAAACTAATTTTAGTAAAACCACTTGGGGGTTTTCAATCAATTGATATGAAAATTTGCTGTCAATATTTATATATTTAATTGTTTTATCTAAGTCTAGGGTTATACTCAGTTCATGCTTATAATTTCATTGTGTTGGAGTACACTTTTCCAAAAGAAAAGACAGGGAATATCTTAGTCTTTAATAGTGTCAAGCAAGTGTTGACTTTTGTGTCTGAGATCTAAGAAGAAATAGGAAATTATTAAGTTAATATCTTTCTTAGTGTTGAATGAAAGTTAATGTAGTGTTTTATTTCTTTTTCATTTATTTGACTTTTTCATAGTGGTCTGTGTCTTTAGGGGTAATTATAGGCATGCTACCTATAGAAACTGATGCTTATCAAGTACAATAATAGTGAATACGTTAGTGTGATTAGGAAGGAGTCATATTAGGGTGGATAAATGAGTTTTTTGTTACCTAACAGAAATTCAGTAATTTTTGGAAATTATTTCTGTAATGATTCATAAGCTCCTGTTCATTGAAGGTTTGTTAAGCAAATGATGAGGGAGAAAAGTCTGAAATGGCTTTAAATCTTCCAAGTTTATATAAAATGGACTTGATATTTTCTCTGAAGAAAATACGGTATGGTCTAAATCCTGCAGAGAAGAATATAATAAAATTAACCTCTAGAATTATACTTACAAACAAAAATAGTCACTATCATATCAAATGCATAATATTTTATCAATATTTTAAGACATATAGCCCTAAGGTTAGTGACCAGAAAAATGCTATTAAATCCTTGGTATTAGTAGTATTTGAATTAGTCATAATTGAAATGTCATATTTTCTTGTTTACTATATAACTTTATGAATCTTTTAGTTTAGCAAAAATGTTCAAGTAATTCAGAAGTTTTGGGGGAAGATGATCCATGTGGTTTCATTACTTTTGTGTCGTACATTACCAGATCATAATTACTCTTAATTGTGAGCTGTTTCAAATCCTTTTTGAAATAAGTGAAATAGAATTTCATTTAAATAGGACTGTAAAACCATTTCTAATATATTTTGAGTTATTTTTGTAATCATTATTCATTAACATGAAGAATCAAAAATAAAAATACAGTATTATTTATGTAGGTAGTCTATCACATTATTAAACAATGGGTTCTTAATTTCTGTTTTATCCTAATATTCTAAAATATTTTCTATAATAGAATACATGTGAAAGCATTGTAATTTTTATGTACTATTTAGAAGGTAAGAACACTTTAGACCTCTTACAGTGAACTTTCATGAACAGCATTTTATAGAGTCAATCAATAATATTGTTGATTAAAAAGCCTAAAAGAGAATTTCCTTTGAGAGAGTAGGTAAAATTTAGGTATTTTGAGTGGTGCATTAACCTTTCTTGTCAGTAAGAATTGACACACTGACCTTAATAGTATTTCATGGAATGTACTTTTTTCATAGGATTTGGAACCAAATGGCATTGGGTTTGAATTTAAGCTTTTTGCCACTTGCTAGTGGTGTGTATCTTTGTGAAAACTAATCTCTTTAACACTTGATTTCCTTATATATAAAATTAGAATATTAGTACCAACTTTATAGGGTTGTTGGGTAGATTAAGTGACATAGTGCCTCCAGTTGCATGGTACTCAAAAAAGGTGCCTTACTCTTAACATTTTAAAAGGATTTTTGGCTTACAAATAATTTACATTTTAATGTGCTTATCAGTTAAGCAGAGAAAAGAGAAATCTGTCAATTCAGGTGTTTTTTAAAGACATTTGTAGAGAATATAGGACAGGAGTTGGACCTTGAAAAAATGGGCATGTTTATTCAGGCAAGAGCAAAAGCAAAGACACAGAGGCAGAATACACATGTACATCAGAAAGACCCAGTACGAAGGATGAAGGACCTGGGAACATATTGGAAAGTTGTGAATGAAGATAATGGCTTTTACATTGGCTATATTGGGTGAGAAATGATGCTATTTGACATTAATTTGTAGTACCTGGTTAAACTTAAGGGTGTAACAATATCCTTTTCTTATAGGTAACATAAAAAAGAATTATATATAAAATTTTGATTGGGTCTTTCTCTGCACATCTCACTTTATTTTCATGAGTCAAATTCCTATTATGTTTTGAAAAGAAAGTAGGTTCATTACAAGTAATTCAGAAACTTGGATACAAGGATATTAACTAAAAATGATTAATTGTAATGGACATCTTTCATCTTCCTTTTCATCGCCCATACTTTTTGTATCATTGTTTCTCTGGTAAATCCTGGTAACTACTACAACAAGGAACATCATTTTTCTGGGGCAAACCATGTGACTTTAGTATTAGAAATCATTTCAAGAGCTTATTTGTTTACAGGAGTTAATTTACTATTAGAATAAGTGTAGAGTACTAGATACTATTTCTATAACATGTCAGAGATATCTTACAGTACACATTTTAATGTCTATCCTAGAGACCAAAATATATTGGTTGCATTTAATTCCATAGAGTATACTTTTAGCATAATAAGAAAAAAAAACATAACACTGGCAGAACATATATTACTTCATAAACTTTTTTCTTCTGTGCATTCAATGAATGCAGTTATATTCTAAAAAGAAAAATGCCCTGTTACATGGATCTCTGAAATACCTCACACATATGCTATTTCTCTACTCTTTATCAGGCAACCAGCTACCAGAAAGTGCCAAACATACCTATAACTATTTATAGTCTTTTTGTGATCCTTTCAGTTATAAACTATGAGAGAAATACATCTCTGAGAGTTTGAAAATACAGAGAAAGTAAATGAAAAAAGAGAATTCATCGTACAAAAATAATACAACTTTTTATTCATTATATTTCAGGAATATATTTTAGCTTATTTAAATCATAGTATATTTTAGGAACTATAAGGTAGCAAAACAGTAACAATATCAAAGACAGAGCAGAAAGTTTGGTATTAGATTGAGATTGTTGGAAACTTAGCTTTCAAAATCCACAGGTTACTTAAGAATAAGATTTTTATCTCCTTTTGCAGTCCTTTTTATGTATCTGCTAGTCCTAAAAGGGAACATTCAGGCTAATGAAATATATAGAAGGATAATTCATTTTAAATATAATTTTGTTTTGTCTTCAAAGATTATATTTCTTAGTAAGAATCAGAGTGTGTCAGGAAATTGGATCAGTAATCTTGTTCAGTTCTTTGAACAGTGATATTTTTTTCTCATGATTTGAGAATCTGTTACTCCATTTTTTTCTCTTTTTACAATTTAGTCACTTTTTTAGTTTTCTGTTTTATTCTTTTACAGTGAATTACAGCTCTGCTAAATTTTTAAAAAATTTCAAACAAATTGGACTAAATGCATTTTGTAATATAACAACTTTGTTTAACTCATTATGTATATTCATGACAGTATTTATTGCTTAGATTTTATAATATCTGTTAATTTGGGGAGAAAAGTAAGCATACTTTAATACAGAAGTGTAAATAAAATGTTTTTAAGTTGTACTAATTGGATGCAGCAAAGGACTTCTGTATCTTAAGTGGATTTTAGGGGGCTTACTAAAACAGTATGGTTAATTTGTGTAATGTTCATAGATGCGTCTTTATACTTTTCACTCCATCTCAAGGGGGATCATGACCAGATTAGGTTAAGAGGTATAACATATCTATAGAAAAGTATATAATCAGGGTTCTCCAGAGAAACAGAACTAGTAGGTTGGATAGAGAGAGGGAGAGGGATTTATTATGAGGAATTGGCTCACACGAATATGGAGGCTGAAAAGTTCTACCATCTGCTGTCTGTAAGGTGGAGACCCATGAAATGGTGGTATAATTCAGTCCAAGTCCAAAAGCCAGAGAACCTGAGAGCTGATGGTATAAATCTCAGTCAGAGGACCAGAGAGTTATGAGATGTCTAGCTCAAAAATGAGGCAGGAAAAAAGGGAAAAATTCCTCCTTCTTCTTACTTTTGTTCTACTCAAGCTCTCACCAGATTGCCTGATGTCCACCCACAATGAAGAGGGAAATCTACTGATTCCACTGATTCAAATGAGAATCTCATCCTGAGACACCTTCACATACATACCCAGAAATAATGTTTAATGTGGACACCCCTTGGCCAATTAAGTTGACACATAAAATTAACCATCACAAAAAGGGAAATAAAACAAACTGTTGCTTGATGAAGGTGATTCCTGTATAATGTTTTCTTTCGTGTTATAGAGACAAAATTAATTATAAGCCTCCCCAAGGAAAATATTAGAAATTAGATGATGATATATATGTTCTATGAATATGAAAGTTTTAACAAGCTTTGAATTTTACACATTTTTGTTACTCTTAAGTAATTTTCAGAGACAGTTGATTCCTTTTTAATGCAATAAATCCCAACATCACTACTGTTGGATTTTCTTCCTCCTCTTTGTAAAGCCAGGAAAGTCTCTTTTTGATACTGTTTTCCTTATTTTCTTATACTACATAGGTTTGTAATTTTTTGTTTACAGTTCTAGAATGTTTCTATGATTATGTGAACGACTGCTCTCTTTGGACAGTAGGTTGACCATGAAAACAGTGTAATTGTGTTATACTTTTTAGTTCAACCCAAAATATATTTATTGAGTGGGTCACTCATACATTATGCACAAAGATTTAAAATAGGCTTCCTCCTGGTCTAGATAAACAGATGATCCAACTGATTATACTAAGTAATTCATACCAACTAATTATACAATATACCAACTAGTTATAAAATGTAGAAGACTGGGAGGCCTAAGCATAGTAGTGTTGGAACAGATTGGAGAGAAACTTACTTGCTTGGATCTATTGGAAAGACCTTCAAAGAGAAGTTGGACTTTAAAAATGAGAAGAATTTTGAAAGGCAATGAAGTGGAGACAGGGAGTATGATGGGCATTCTTGGATGAGTGATGAGCATGAACAGAGTCTGGAAGTCAGGAGAGTATGGGATATATTTAGAGAATCTTAGGTAGTCTGTTGTACCTAGATAAAAAGTTGTGGTATGGGAAAAGGGAAGTAATAGGAGATGAAGATTGAATGTAGCTTACAACTTAATTTGTGTACCATTTTAAAGAATATATACTTGTTTCTTGATATGGGAAGCCATTGAAGGACTTGGAGCAATGTGCCTACATGATCAGAAGCATACTTTGTAAATATACTTCCATAGACAGAGTGGACCAGGAGAGGGTTGGATTCTGAAGGAAAGGAGACCTAATAGAAGGTTATTTCAGTGGACGTGGTAAGCCTGATTTAAGGTAGTGGCAGAAGAAAAGGAAAAGAAGGAATAAATCTGAGTTATTTAGGCATTAGAATGAGCAATGTTTTTAAATCATTTGAATGTGGAAAATAAGGAAAATGGAAGAGTTAAATTTTGAGATTTTAAAGCTTGGTTTATTAAGTAAATATTTAAATCCTTAGTTGAAAGTAGAATTAAAAGAAAAGGAATAGCTGAAGTATTATATTAAATTCCAAAGGGGGATTAAAGAGTTACATATGAAACTAGAAGGGCCTTTGGAGATTATAGGGTTCTATGTTCTAAAGAGGTACGTGAAGAATTGCTCTTGTAGGTAAGGATGAAGCCAAATGGGTAGGGTCTAGGCTTCTTACTCCCTCTGTAGCAGTGCCATTTTGATTTTATTGAATTCCTAAATATTGGTTTTACATAAAATTTTGTTTGCAAAAACAACTGGTCTTCCACTCAAAAAGAAAGTTGGAAAACTACTGCTCCAGCCCCCTTATTTCACAAATGTAGCACCAGATGTCCAAATAGGCCAATGTCTTGCTCGTCTCACAATTAACATGTGTTTTTCTAAAATGCCTACATGACACTCAAGCAGCCATGTGGAGATCCCAGGAAGCCGCTGGAAATGTGAAACTCAAAGACAAATCAAGGCTAAACCAAAGTGAGAATTTACACTATAAAAACAAATAGTATTATCCAGAAAGAAGGTGTTGGAGTATAAAGAAGGTCGAGGAACAGATCTTGGGAAACCACTGTCTCTGAGGAATAAAAAGAAAGGGAATCAGTAAGTGAAATGGATAAAGAAGCACTAAATAGGCAGAGACCAGACCAATGTGTACATGTTAAGAGCCTGAATTTTGGCTGAAGAAAGCCCTGAGTTTGAAACCACTCCTGCTACTTACTTTATGGCTGTGCGCAAGCACTCACAGCCTAGTTTCTCTGTCTGTGGGAATACTAGACCCTATCTCAATGAGTTGTTACGAGAAGTAAATGAGATATAAACAAAGCTTTAATGGAGTATGTGGCACATAGTTAAGTGTTATATAAACACTATTTTTTTTCATTGAAGTATAGTTGATTTACAATGTCGTGCCAATCTCTGCTGTGCAGCAAAATGACTCAGTTATACACATATAGACATTTTTAAATATTCTTTTCCATTATGGTTTATCACAGGATATTGAATATAGTTCCCTGGGCTATACAATAGGACCTTGTTGGTTATCCATTCTAAATTTCTAATAGACAGAGAGAATAGTGTTTCAGAAACCAAGAGAGTGTCAAGAAATAGAGGTTGAAAATCATTGTCTAAAACCATAGATAAGTGGAGTGTGATGAAGATCAAGAGGAAATCAAAGGATTTTTTAGAATTTCAGATAATATTCACAGCTTCAAGAGAATGGTAGAGACAGAAATCAAATCACAGTAAGCTTTAAGCATGAGAAGTGAGAAAGTGGTAGCAAGAATTGTAGATATATCTAAGATGTTTTATGATTGAAAAAAAAGTCAGAGGAAGACAAGGTTAGTGAAGTTTTATTTTTAGGATTAAGTGCAGTTGTGGAAGGGAAGGCATGAGACAAAAATGAATGAAGCAAGGTCATGTGGGAAGTAGGATTACAAGTAGAGGAATTGCCTCTTCGTTTGTTGCAAAAGAGGACAAGTGGAGATATAAATATATATGTACTCTATATTTAGAGGTGTTGAGAGAGACCAAGATTGGTTTCCATTTTTTACTGAAACATGATGATCATCTGCCAAAATTAAGTGTTTTGACATGAAAGACTTAAAAAAATAGAAAAATTGTAGATCCGTGCTATAGAAAGAAGAGAATCAGCTACAGAAGGGTAAAAAGGTCAATGTGCTACTTTGATGGCTTATGGTAGTCATGAGGCATGAAGTGTAGCAGAGCCAATAGCATGTAATAAACATATAATAAACATAGTGAATGGAAAATGGATAACATCTAATACATTTACAAAGTAAAATTATTATTCAAATTAAGGAATTTGAATCAGTTTGCTCCTTACTAAATGGAATTTTATAAACTCTTTAAGTTACTTTTAATTAGTAATGATTGAAAAAGAAATAGCTACCTTATAAAATCTCCTAAGTGTGATAGGTATTAGAAATTACTTTTTTTATTATTTTCTTCTTAAGTTTTCTGGTTATTTTATTATTTTTCTCTTTCTACCTTTCCTCCTAAAAAATGAGAAAGCATCTGTATTGTATAACATTCTATAGATGGTGCTAAAGATGTTTAAGTGATAATTGATAAGATTTTATTTTGAAATATTATTTGTTTAATCTCAATTTGTTACATTTTCTTGTGTTTTGTTTTAGAATATTTAGAATATTTTAACCTTTAGCACTGCCATATTACAATGGACATTGGGAGGAAGGAGCAAGCTTTCCAGTAACAGTTTTCATTTGCTTTGCTTACTATCTGCTTATCTTTTTTGAATCTCACTTTTAACAATTAAAATATACTTTCTCATTTCTTTCCTGAGTCTCATTTATATTCTTGTTTCTACCATGCTTGCAGTCATTTTCTTACTCTACCTCGCTCCAGATACAGTCAGACCATTGAACATCATCACAGGGATGGCAGGTATATTTTTCTTACAATTGAGTCTGTTCGTAGAATTGCATGTGCCTGTCTATTGATATGATATAACTCACTTCTATTTTTGTTTTTTATATATACATATGTGGTTATTGATGAAATATAGAAGTATCATCCTTATAAAATAGTAGAAAATAAAGCATATATAAACACTTTAATTGTATTAAGATGTCAAAAATATAGCTTCCCCTAATGGGCTAGGATCATCTCTTTGATGATTCTAAAAGTTTAACTCACCAGAAATTACATTTGACTCTTATTACATACAAAAGTAGAATAACAGTATTATTAAAAATTAATTGCATTTGACAGCTCACCTTCCTCTGCAGCACTAGTTGATAATTAGATATTTAGGCAGCACTAGTTGAGTGGTACATATCTTAACAACCCACTTCCCCCACCTCCCTCCGCAGTCAGTCCTTGAAAGTGCTTAGGTTGGACTGAGGTTTATGAGGGTAAACTCAGGTTTATTGTTACCTTGTCAAAGGTGGCTGTGATCTACTCGTTGGTCATAGTAGATGAACCCAGATCCCTGGAGAATACTGGGTCTGTCTACCCAGACCTAGTATTTCTAGTCTAGCACCATTCTCCTTGTACTGAAGGGAAATATAAATTACCTGGCATTTAACAGAAAGGAGGATTAGCTTTCTAGTTAATCCTAGAAGGAAATCGAGTGGGGAAAGAAGATCTGTAAAGCTTGCAGTTTCTCAAGGCTAAACGTAGCTTTAGGGATTTGAGCCAGTTCAGTGACAACATTTTTAGGCCCGGTAGGCAGGGAAAAGAACGGCAATGACAATGTGGTTGTGGATTCAGCTGTATAGATAAGGAATTATGTGCTGTACTCACTCTGACTATGGTTTCAAAGTGATTGGGTTATGTGTGACCACTTTTATCCTATTAGTTTAGTTAATTAAGAGTTGATAATGAAAGAGCTTAGAAAAAAATAATTGAAACTAATGGGTAAATTCCTAAGGATTGAATTCATTTAGACAAATGTGGAAGGAAACATAGAGATATCATCAATAATAAATTCTAATAATTCAAATTTTGTGATGTCTTTCAGTAAATGTAATTGAAATTTAGTGCCTTCCAGTTTATTATATGATAGTGGTTATTGCTATATTTTATTTTCTTTTACATTTCTCAGTCTCTTTTTCTGTTATTTTGCTTCAATACTAAATAATTTTTACTTTGCTGTTGTTAATGTCTTTTATTTTTATTATTGCTGTATATTACATTCAGACTTTCTTGGTTGCAATGATCATACATTTATCTTACAAAAATGTGAAAAGCAGTTTTATAATTTATAACTGGGCAAAAAACAGTTTTATAATCCTTATAATTGGGCAAGACCTTTCTTAAGGTGGGTGGCATGAATGAGACATTACTGATTATAGGCTTATTCTTCTTACACTGGTATCTTTCCATTTAAATATAAATTAAGATCATGAACCACATTAGTTTTTTATACTCTGTATTTTTCTTAATTATCAATAAGTAGCTTATCTGCTTCATATCATTTATTCTTTCAGTAACCCAACATAGATAGAACCAGTTCTTGATCAGCTCTAGGTTGGTTATCAATTTCATATACTTACTCAAATTCTCAATCTCAGCCTAACTGGCCTATTTTGAAAGAGAGATTTCTGAATTGTCTTTTGTACCATAATTTAGTTTATATTCAGGAAACACAATATCATTGATGTTTATAGTAAAGTAAAACAAGGTTAGAAAAATCAGTTTTAGAAAACAAGTTATCAAATAACTTACTATAAGATTTGCTGTCACTTAAATGATTCAAATTTGTGAGTCTAGTGTACACCTACTCTGGAAAAGTTGGATAGATTTTGTGAGAATGCAGTCTTGAGTTGCTTTTAAAAATATTATCTTTTATCGTTATTAGTTTGACACATACAAAAGAATGTGTGCATGTTTCAAAGCATAGTAATAAAATAAGCATTTATGAATCTACTACCCGAACCAAGAACAGAATATATGGTTGGTTATACTCCTTGCGTCTACCTATAGGCTCCTTGCCTATTGCATTCGTATGCCTCTTCCAAAGAAGTAGTAAATGCTGTACTGAATATTCAGCTTAATATTTCCTCCCTTTGTTTTTTTTTTAAAGTGACTTTGATCATTTATTTCACTCTGCTAACTTTCTGAGTTACTCAGTCCCTCTGACTCCCACTTCAATCCACTATGAGGTTCTGGGGATTGTTGAAAATATAAAAACTCATCTAGTCACCTATCCCTTCTTCTTTATTTATTACCGTAATATTCCATGCTTCTTGTTTAACCCCTGTACCTTTGTAGGTAATGCAACTGAACATAATCACCCATTTCCCTTACACGTTGATATCATCTGTTGACCTCTTGGTTATGCTATTTTATGCATGTGGCTTTAGTCTTCCTCTTTATCACAATTTCTGCCATGAGCCTGAGTGCTATTAGCATTCACCTGAATGATCTATTCAGCACCCACTCACTTCCTTGACCATCTCAAATTGGAGGTAGTGAACTTTACCCCCAGTTCTACTTCACTCAGTCACTCCCATGGCCATGCTCTGAATATTATCGTCACTTGAAATTGTTCTACCTTTGAAATCTTTTAAATTTTTAAAAAATTTTTAATATTTTATATAATTTTTAAAGGTTACTTTCCATTTACAATTATTACAAAATACTTCACTCTTGGACAAGAACTACACATGGTTCTTTCTTATTCTTTCATTGAGTTACTTTTAACTCACTGGTTCTTTTATCTCAATAGACAACTCCACTCTCTTTACCCATTTACCTTTCCCAATTAGTCTCCACTTTTCTTTACTTACTTACATATCCAGAGGTTGAATCCATTCTCAGAAATATCCTCAGTTCCCTTGCAACATTGTTCTGCTTTTGCCTATTTGACAAAGTCCAAATGTGGATCAATCTCTGTCTCTTGCCAAATGGTTTTTGATCTAAATTACCCAAGTTCTCCCTAACTACCTACTTGAGAAAAAATAACTGAACATTTAAAGGAAAAGTGACCTCTTTATTGAGGATTGTGGGAAGAATAAAAAGAAATTGGCACCAACTTTCTAAGTATCCAGTTTCCTGGTCTAGATTTCAAGCTGGCATTAACTATCATGGTCTGGGAATTCCCTTTCTGTGAATAAATATGTGTTAATAGTTCCGAGTAGACCATAGTTTGGCTGTATGAAATCTGGAATTTTCTGAATGGAATAAATGTAGTAAACTCAACATGGCATCTCCAATATGTGAAGAATCAGAACAATTGGTCTCTCTGTTTCATGTTTGTAAAATGAAATATTACGAGTGCTTTCTCTTTGGAACAGATGAAGAAAAGCTTAAATAATGTTTGCTAAACTTCTTTTATATTACTTCAGGAAACAAATGTTTAACTAATATTAAGAATCAAAACTTTTTTATCTTCTGAACAGGTTATGCTGACCAGTGCAAAATTATCTCTGATCATTGTGTATTTTAAAACACATTCAACATTTAAACAAACATATTTAGAATGGATATCAGGTTACCTTTTATTGATTTCCCTTTAAGATATATTCTTTATTTCAATAAATATATCTTTTATATTTTAAAATTTACCCCCAACCCTACTTTTCCTCCTAGTAATTATCTTTACTTAAAGCTATACATAACATATTAAGGAATCACTGACATTGCTGGTGGAAAACGTGGCAACTTTTACATAAAAATGTGATGGAGGAGATGACAACTAGGCTATATCTTAAAGGAAGAATTAGAATTATTTAAGGGGAGGTAAGGTAGGATGTTGGTGGAATTTTCAAGAAATGTGTGAGCAAAGTTACTAAAGTAATAAACACCATGTTTTAGTGCTGTTGGAGCATTAGACACAAGGCAGGGAATAACAAGAAATGAATCTGGAATGATAGAGATGGTCCCGATTATGAATAACCTTGTATACTCTGTTAAGGAACTTAGGTCTAAGACTGTACGTGATAGAAGTACTTTGAAGAGTTTTAGTTTGGGGATGGGTATAATACTATAATATAGTATTATAGTATTATAGTATTAATTAATTAATTAAATATTATAGTTTAGTTTGGGGATGGCTATAATAATGGAATAATATAACACACTAGAACTATTTACTCACTCTAGAATAATTACTCTAGAGACTCTGTGGGTGGTTGATTTGAGAGAAAAGGGTATGGAAAAGAAAAGCACATACCGAGGTATTTGCCTTGTTCTAGGACAGCAGAAACTCTTTGAGGGCCTGAACTAAGTAAGGTAGTGGATGGAGAGATCGAAGATGAGCGTTAATCAATTAAAATCAATAATACTTGGTAAACAATGCGATCTGGATGTTGAGGGGGAACCAAGAGTCAAGAAACGCTCCTAATCTTACAGCTTGGGTAACTGGGTGCCTGTGGTACCTTAACAAAGATGGGGGGAATTGTTAGGAGAGGAATCAGTTTAGGTGAGAGACAAGTTCAGTTTTGGAATTATTGAGAGGGCTAAGAGGAAACCTCTAGCAAGGAGTAAAATAAATAATTTTCAAGCTTAAAGAAGTAGTTTAGCCTACGTAGAGCAATTTGCGAGTAACTTTACTACTAGTGGGAAGTAGCCACAAAAATGAAAGTGAAATCAACCAGAAAGACTACCCATGAAATGAGAGCCAAGGAGTTTTCCTCTGCCATGGGAAACATTAACATTTAAGTGGTAGACGAAGGAAGAGAAATTTCTGAAGGACATAGTGAAGGAAGAATGAGAAAAGTAAGAAGAATAGAGCTAAAAAATTAGAGAGTTTTAAGAAGGAAGAAATAATGTCAGCAATAAAAATAATAAATGAAAAATGCCCATTGATTTGTCAAGGGAAAAGTCATTGGTGACTTCCACTGATGATTTTGGAAGGGTAGTGAGGGAAGAAAGGCAGACTTCAGTGGCCTGAGGCATGAGTGGGAGATAAGAAAATAAATACACCAAAAGAGTGTGGAGGAGAAGTATTAGATAGGGGTATGTGATACCAGAGTAGGTTTCTTTCTTTTAGAATAAGAAATATACCCTGTGTTGACAGGCTTGGAGGAAAGAATGCTTTAGGAAAAAAATATAGGTTGAAAACACAGGAAAAAGAGGATGACTGGAGGAAAGGTCTTAGAGCAGTAGGTAGGGCTAACCACACAGATGGAGTTTGTAAGCATAAAGAAGCTCTTATTTACCATTGAGACAGGAGGAAAATAGATGAGAGAGTTGGAACTAAGTAAGTTTTTAAAGGATGTTAAATTGAAGGTAATTTTGTTTGATAACCTCAATTTTGTTGTTGCTGTAATTGAGATTACATGATTGTTTTTGAGACAAATTCCTGAGGATTCCCAGAGGTTGAATACGACGTTTGATTGAAAATGAGAAAGTTTAAATAGTTGTTGGGTAAAAACTGATGGGAACTGATTCAATATAAGTAAAAAGATTTTTGGTGATGCCACCACGGCAAATGTTGGAAACCATGAATCTGCAATGTGCCAACCTGTATGAATGTATGCTTTGCTTAAGCAATACCCAGTTGCCTAGATGTTGAAGAATCAGATTATGGCATTGAACCAATTTTAGGGTTTTGATGAATGTTTGGAAGATTTGGTATAGAAGGGCATCTGAGTGTTTTTATAGGAGGGGTTCAGATGATCAATCATAGAGTCTAGGATGAGAAGGATGGAAGAAAAGCAAAGAGGGTGCTATATACTGGCAGGAATTGGTTGGACCAAGGAACAAAAAGTATCAAATGGAGATCAAGTAAATTGGGAGTGAGATTATAAAACACCTGGCAGAAATAATGATTGTCATCAGTTTGAGATATTGGAGTTTAATATTTCTGAGTTTAAATAGTTTCATTGGATTCTAAGATCCACAGTATTTCCCCAGGAGGGAGCACTGATGCAGGGAAAAAGTGACAATTATTGAAGTTTTGAAGATCCAAGAGTTGTGGTTCAAGATTATTGAACAATTTTCTGCATGTGCATTGAAATCTCCTAGCATTACCATAGGAATTACGGTAAAGAAGACGGCTGAAAACCAATTACTCAAATTATCAGTGACGGGCTTCCCTGGTGGCGCAGTGGTTGAGAATCTGCCTGCCAATGCAGGGGACACGGGTTCGAGCCCTGGTCTGGGAAGATCCCACATGCCGCGGAGCGACTAGGCCCGTGAGCCACAATTGCTGAGCCTGCGCGTCTGGAGCCTGTGCTCCGCAACAAGAGAGGCCGTGACAGTGAGAGGCCCGCGCACCGCGATGAAGAGTGGCCCCCACTTGCCGCAACTAGAGAAAGCCCTCGCACAGAAACGAAGACCCAACACAGCCATAAATAAATAAATAAATAAATAAATAAATAAATAAATAAATAAATAAATAAATAAATAAATAAATAAATAAATAAATAAATAAATAAATAAATAAATAAATAAATAAATAAATAAATAAATAAATAAATAAATATCAGTGACTAAGGGATAGTGATTGGAAGTTGGATAGATATTAGCAACCTGAATTAATAATGGATCTTATAGCCAAGGGGCATGCTTAATAGAAATAAGGACATGTACATTACAGTGGGAGAGTAATAGCCAGAGTGTCTCTAGGGAACCAATCTCTCCTGAATCCATGGACTTTGAAATGTGAAAGAATAAGTAGCTTCTGCAGGTGAGAGTTACACTGGAAGGAGAGTCTGCAGAGCTGAGCTAAATGTTATTTAAGGTAGGGATATGCAGAAACCATTCTGCAGAATGGTTGATGACGTAAGGAAGTTAGTTAACAATGGATGAGGATTCTTGAAAATATAGCTAAGAGAATCAGAGAAGATTAAAATGGTACAGAAGAGAGTACAAGAAATGAAGAATTTAGAGAGAAGATATCAGGGGCAATTGGGCTTGCCCTTTACTTGATACTAAGAATTACAGAGGTAAGATGCTTAAATAGAAGTGATATACCTCAACTATCCTAAATTTATCCTAAGTTGTTCTGGTGCCAGAATTGGAAGTTGTTTTGGTGCCAGAACTGAGTTAGGTTCTGGGAAGGGTCTGACCTGAGGCTAGAGTAGTGCTGAGGGATGCCATTGCGTTTGAAGAGAGGTAGTGAATGGTCTTTTCTTAAGGTATTTGGGGCCATGACTAGGACCCTAATTAGAGAAAGGTTTCTTACAAAACTAGTGGAGTCACAGGAGGATGAGATTCCTGTGTGGAATGTAGAATGTTTTCCTGTAGATGCCCTATCTGAGAAGTATACTGAAAGCCCTTAGTGAATGGGATCAAATCTAAGTAATTCACACTTCCTGAGCTACCCCTCCCCTTTTTGCCTTAATTTCTTTGCTTTGTTACAAACCTTCTCCTTTCCTCTTAGAAGCATTTTCTTATCCATCACAAGTAATCTTCTATTTGTGTTTCTGACTGTACACTTTCTTAATTTCTCTGGAATTTTCCTCCATTCATTATTTCTTGTTTCTCTTACATTTCAACCTCTCTTACTTTACTAATTTGTTTTTCCTCAAATTGTTACGGAGGACTGTTGAAATCTCCTTAATAATACCTTCTTTCTATTCTGCCACACCTTCAAGCTCCCTTGAGAATGATCAATTTCTCTCTCTTACTTAGGTCATGTTTCTTGACTATGTATTTTTACATATGCTTTCTCCACTCCTTCATCAGCTCCTAAGCTTTAACCCTCTACAGTCTGACCTCTGCTTCCAGCACTTTATTTTAAATGATTTTCTCCATGGTTCTTATTTGCTGTATCTTTTTACACATATTTATCCTTGTTATGTCCTTGCATCTGCCATTATTAACCACTTTTCTTTTTAGCCTCTCATGAATAGTGAAATATTAATATAATGCAGTGACTTCTCAAGCTGTCTGATTATCTGACTGACATCTGTACAAGAATATTCTTGCAATGCTTCACAAATTTAAGTCCAAACCTGAAGTTACTCTCGCTCTTCCCAAGAATTCTTCTATTTCTGTTAATAGATCATCCTTTCATTTTGGAGGCTGGGAATCTCAGGCTCTTTCTTTGGTTTATTCATGTCTTTCATTTAATTCATATGGTGATTTGCCAAACATTATATAGAGGAAAAAAAAAAACCATCCCTGGTCAAAGAAGTTAACAGGCTTTAGAACCAAGAAAGCGCAATTCAAATTCCAGCTCAAAAAATATCTAATTGTGTGACTTTGACCAAGTTTCTGTGAGCCTTAATTTGCTTATTTCTAAAATGAGAGAGATTGAATTATACAATTTCTGAGATTCCTTCTAACCTTAAAATTCTGTTTGTATAATTCTGTATATTGTATATTTTGTACATTGTGATTTATGTTTGTCATCCATACCTTCTTCTGTTTCCAAACTTTAACTACAAGTTAGCCTTTTCCTACTGTAATTCATTCCATACACTACTGCTGAAGTCATCTTCTTAATTCATTACTTAAAAAGTACCTTTATTCAGAACTTTTTGGTCACTCTCACTGAAAATTAAACCCTGTCTTAACCTCTTAACTAGATGTTTAAGATCTCTGTAAACTGACTCCAAGCTAATTTTCTAACATTTTACCACATTCTACTTTCTGTTATTTCTAGTATTTCCATTTGACTCTTTTTCTCCCCTCCAACCAGATTTATTGACCATAACAAAATTCTGTATACAAAGTGACCTAGACCTGTTGCTTCAAAACAAGATCTTTTCTTACTAACATTTTGATAGGTCAGTCCATACAATGTCAAAAAGTGCTTACTCTAAAATTAATAGAAAAATGTCCAATGCATATTAAATGAATGACCTAACTATTGAAACTTTAATAACTCTTTAAGATAATTAACATAGGTAGACTGTAGTCCCCATCACAGGCTTCTGGAGAACTGACATGAGACATCAGAAGGCCATTTTGTGCAATGCCACTGTGACGCCTTTGTGTTTCTGGATCATGATGTTCCCATTGTCTGATTCTAGACACAACACAGGAATATCAGTGGGGTCAGAGGTTAGCTTAGCTGCTTGCTGGGCTAGAACAGATATCACCCGCGCCTGCTCATCTGACCGGGTCCCACGGCAGGCCAGGTTAAGTCCCTGTGAATCTGTGACCAGGACTCCATCAATGGATGGATTCTTCACTGTGTCCTCCAAGTGCTACTCAGAAGTTGCCTCCATCCCACCCACTGTGTGCCAGGCCCAGGACCGCACAGCACATGGCGTCTTTCTTCACCACTGGCCTCCTGTTTGACTCTTTTTTATGGTCGCCGTCTATCTGCTGATATTTCTTCAGCTTTTCATGCAGGAGATATTGTTCATCCTTTCTAAGATAGTCTTTAACATGCCAATCATATAATATTTTAAATTCCCTGCCTGATAGTCCCAACATGTGTCCTAGCTGAGTCTGACTCTGTTGATTGCTTTGTCTCTTGACACTGGGCCTTATCTTTCTTGCTTTTTGATGTTTCTAGTAATTTTGACTGTTAGACGTCATGTCATCATTAGTGACTGAGGCAGATAGTATTTATGCCTGAAAATGTGCATACCTTTTGTTCTGTGTGTATGTATGTGTATTTAGGAGGGGATTAATCAGTCCTCTGACTACTACCTCTATGTGATTTGAACTGACATTATGGAGTAACAACTAGGGGCAGCAGGCAGCAGTGTATATGAGGAGTTTCCACTATCCATGTAAAACTAGCAAACAAAAGAAATGCTAGTGAATTGTTCAAAGTTGACCAATGAAACTTTTGAACATGGCACTCAGATATTCTAGAGTGAGGAACATGCCTAATCACATTTACTCATGTCATACAATAGCAATGCATAATTTGGTTCTTTAGAGATACATCTTTAAGATACATCTTTAAGATGTTTGATATTTTATGGAATCTTTGAGGACCTGGGAAGGTAAAACATACTATCAATACTTTAGTGAGATAACTTGAATTTCTTACAGTTAACAAAATGGTGTTATACTTCAACATCCACTGAAAATGGAAACTATTTAGTAAAATAAGAATTTTATAGATAGAAGGTGGTAATCATATCATCTCTCAGGATTTTGAAAAAACAGATTTTAAAGATGTATTAATTCGCTGTATGTTCATTGTTGCTGAGTAAATAATCTTGCTTATTTGTTGTTTTGTTTCTGTTATTTTTGAAGTAAAAATGAAATAACATTGAGAATTATAACTACTATAACTGCTATAACTACTAATAAAATACTCAAAATATCCTCAAGATATTTATATTTTACATGTTTCTGTGTGTGCATGTCTACTAATACAATATATCTTTATTGTTCTGGAGAATATTGGGGTAATCTTTTCTTCTTGCTGTTTCCAACATTGGCTATTTTTAAGAAAATACTTCTATAGATAAGGGAACACTTTACTTCTCTTTTTGATGATAAAATAGGGTTATGAGAAATAGTAACATGTTTTTCTACATTAAAAGTGTCTTGCTTTCTCTCATCAATATGTGTATTATTACCATTTTCACATGTTAGATTGTTATTAACTTGGCTGACCCTAGATATTGCTGTTATTTTTGAATAAAATCATTTACTTTTAACTAACATACAGAACTTAATGTTTAACTGAACAGAAATGCTCTGTAAAAAAAAAAAATGCTATTGTGCCCAAGGAAAATTAATCTATCTTCCTCCAAAATAATAAAATATTACTCTTCATACACATGGTAAATAAGTATTTCTGAATATGTACTTATTACCATGGTATTTTGTGTACTTGCAATTCTCTTAACTTTGGAAGCAATGCTAAAATAATATAGAGTTTTTAAAAAGTTAAACTGTACCTTGCACAATATGATGAGCATGAAAATTATAGAGTTGAATTATATAATTGCTTTAAATTACTTGATATGTTATACAAATATATAACATATTTTATATTAATTACCCTAAAATATCTCATTTTAAAATTCTGTAATATATTTATTTCTTCAATTATGCAGCTAATGCTCAGAAAATCTCTAAACATTGAAGGTGTTTTATCAAAAGTATAATGCTGCTGCTGTTAATCAGCTTACTATATTACATAATATAGATATAGGGAAGTCATTTCTTGCCCCAAACATGAGATTATACTTCTTGTCCTTCAGAGATACATCCAAATTTATTTTTAAGATTTCAGCTTTATAAAGAAATAATTTCTTTATAAAAAAGAAAAAATAGTAATTCCTAAGTAGCTTTACTTTTTACAAGTCTATTTTTTTAAAAAAACCCTATTACATTTACTTATCTCATCTTTACAGTATAAATGCAAAATAAGTCTGTCTGATTTAACATAAACTCTAAAGTCTGAGTTACATTCTAGGACAATTTTCATTGATATCTGAATAATACTTTGAAGCATTGTGATGTTTGTTTTTCATTTTTTTAGTATTCTTAGTATTCTATCGTATTTAGAGAGATAGTCTACATTGAGCTTATGTTGATCTGGAGTTGTATCATTGCAATGGTTGTATGTAAGTGAAAGAAAATGCTCACTGGCCTATTCTTTTCTGTTACACTGCATAACTCCCATGTACTTTGAGACTAGGAGAAGTAAGTAGCAAAGGTGATGAAATAAGTAGGAAGCTGTGCCAGATACCTGGAAATTAAAAAATCTTTCAAAGGCGACTATACGAGAGGAAAAATGATTGAAAACGTACAACTTCGCTTGATGATTATAAAATGATTTTTCCCTTAGAAATCCTCATCAAATCTGCACGTACTATCATATGCTTTTAAAGCTGGGTTGTTACAATACTGGGTCTTGTTTCAATAGTGTCAGTCAATATAATTCAAAAAGAGTCATGTACCACAATGTTTATTGCAGCTCTATTTACAATATCCAGGACATGGAAGCAACCTAAGTGTCCATCGACAGGTGAATGGATAAAGAAGATGTGGCACATATATACAATGGAATATTACTCAGCCATAAAAAGAAACGAAATTGAGTTATTTGTAGTGAGGTGGATGGACCTAGAGTCTGTCATACAGAGTTAAGTAAGTCAGAAAGAGAAAAACAAATACCGCATGCTAACACATATATGTGGAATCTAAAAAGAAAAAAAATAATGGTTCTGAAGAACGTAAGGGCAGGACAGGAATAAAGACACAGACATAGAGAATGGATTTGAGGACACGGGGAGGGGGAAGGGGAAGCTGGGACAAAGTGAGAGAGTGGCATGGACATATATACACTACCAAATGTAAAATAGCTAGCTAGTGGGAAGCAGCCACATAGCACAGGGAGATCAGCTCGGTGCTTTGTGACCACCTAGAGGCGTGGGATAGGGAGGGTGGGAGGGAGACGCAAGAGGGAGGAGAT
Organism: Balaenoptera borealis; assembly: GCF_965194805.1. Classification (NCBI taxonomy): domain Eukaryota; kingdom Metazoa; phylum Chordata; class Mammalia; order Artiodactyla; family Balaenopteridae; genus Balaenoptera; species Balaenoptera borealis. The sequence goes on along the minus strand of NC_138876.1, from coordinate 32,731,410 downwards.
ATGGGGATATATGTATATGTATAGCTGATTCACTTTGTTATAAAGCAGACACTAACACACCTTTGTAAAGCAATTATACTCCAGTAAAGATGTTAAAAAAAAAAAAAAAAAAGATGTTGTGAAGACACAGGGAGAAGACAGCCATGTACAAGCCGAGGAGAGAAGTTTCAGGAGAAACCAACCCTGCCAACTACTTGATCTTGAACTTCCAGGCTCCAGAGCTGTAAGAAAATAAATTCTGTGGTTTAAAAAAATATGAATTAGCTCTATTTGTGGAGTATCCTCTGCAAATGCTTGCAGTTTGGAATAGCAGCCACTAAATAAGCAGAGCTGTAATCTGTATCTATCCAGGTAAATGGCACATACAAACTCTGAACTATTTTAAACATATATACCAGAAAATGTAAACTATTTAAGAATAGAATTCTGACAGATATTAAATCACTTTTAAAAGACAACCAAATTATTTACCTAAGAAAGATTTAAATATTCAGGTCAGTGTTTCCTAACTTTTATATGGCTTGATTTTGTCAGTCTTGTAAAATCTGTTTACCCTTTTTAGAATAATATTTTGAAATACTTAAGGTAAAATAAAGTAAATAAGTAGGATCACAAAGGAAACTATTTACATTGAAATACAGACCCCAAGTTCAGGAACCCAGGTAGGCACTTAAATATTTTATGCCTTGCAAATGGTTATCTATTATTTCCCATGCCTCAGTTGCTACTATTCAAAATTAATTATTTATAAGTTATTACCTTAAAATTAAAACTCACTAAGAATTTAGGTGGAAGTTGGCAAGTTTTATATCTCAGTCCCTTAAAGAACCTGCTATGAAGCTGGGTATTATATATGAGACTTAGGCATTGCTGCTTTCAATTTTCTCAGCAATAATCTTAGTTCTCACCTAGTAAGACCTTTTCTTACCCAATTGTGGGAGCAGGAGCCTATCTTGACCTTCTACTGTGTTATCAAAGTTTAAAATAGGATAGCTTTCCCCTCCCCTGAACTGTGGTGGAACATTTCAGTAAATGTCTACCTTCTACTGTGGTTCTTGTCATGTTTCACTTATTAAACAATTTTCATTTCACGCTATGGCAATCATATAATTCATATTATTGATGAATATGGAAAGAAAAGTATAAGTAAAATTTAAAACATTGATTATAATCTTCAAACAACCTTTTCACTAAAGAAATTTTTTTAAGGGATATTTCCTAAAGAGTGACCTGTTTTCTTTAAAAATAATAGTATCCTTTCAAGAACATAGAACTTAGCAACACATTTGAAATAATTCTCTGGATTTCACTCACGATTATATATTTCAATTATTAAAATATAGTGTCAAAGAAGTGTAAGTGTATATCCTGATATTTCACGTTCCACTTGGAAAAACTACTCGATGGAATCAGAATAAATCAAATTTTGCATAAATAAGTGAAATATTAACTTAATTTTCTGTTGGGATAGTCATAGATATTCCAGAAAGTTGTGTTACTACATGTTATATAATGAAATAAGTTTATTACTTATTTAAGATAATAGGAAATATGAAAATAATGTAAAGATTGGTACTTTCCAAAAATAGGTTTTAAGGAATCTAAGGTATATACATCCCTTTGATTCTGGTTACCTATTGTGTTGAATATATACAAAGATATGTACACCAACAACATTTAACAAATATTGAGCATATTTCTTTCTTTTTTTTTTTAATATCAATTTATTTATATATTTATTTTGGGCTGCATTGGGTCTTTGTTGCTGTACATGGGCTTTCTCTAGTTGCAATGAGCGGGGGCTACTCTTCGTTGCGGTGCGCGGACTCTAGGCACGTGGGCTTCGGTAGTTGTGACACGCGGGCTCAATAGTTGTGGCTCGCGGGCTCTAGAGCTCAGGCTCAGTAGTTGTGGTGCATGGGCTTATTTGCTCTGCGGCATGTGGGATCTTCCCAGCCCAGGGATCAAACCTGTATCCCCTACATTGGCAGGCAGATTCTTAACCACTGTGCCACGAGGGAAGTCCTGAGCATATTTATTTCTAAAGAGGAGTGTTCTCTCTAAAATAGTTTTTCAGGAACAAAAATAGAATTATGATTTCTTACACTATCAGGTTGCCTTTTCGTTTCTCTCTTTGACTAGTAATTGAATATTGTATATGTATTTACATTTAATCTCAGCTTCTTTTGACATATTCTGGATACACTTATAAAAAAACTAAATTCTTAAGAAATCAATCATATTATAGTACATGGACTTAAAAATAGTTTAAAAATTATTTGTCTTATATGTTACCCTATGAATTTAAAGTGTGAGATAATCGCAAGATAATGTTGTAGAGTAAATCCAGTATCCAGTTCCTAAAGTCATCTAATCTAATGCCTACTGGTCCAATATGCCACATAATTACTTACATTTGGGAAATTGTGTCATTTCTTTTCTGATTTTTCTTTAATTGCTTGCCTTTTTCATTATCAAAAATAAAATTGAGAGAATTTATAGGTAAAGTGGAAGTCCTTAATACATTAGTCTTGAGGGAGACTACTGCTTTCTTTACTGTCTATAGTATATAAACATTTCCGTTGCCGTGGTTACAACTACATGCGGGGGTAATAGTTTCATTTGAAGTATACTTTGGAGTATGTGTTACTTTGGAGTCCTAGAGCCAAAGCTAGTGTTTTTTGGGTTGTTCCATAGATAGTGGGGCTGGTGTTAGGAGACATTTACTGAATACATGTTAGATGTAAAAGCATTATGCTAGACTCCAGGGATACACAAATTAGTATTGATAGGTTATTCATTTGAGTCTGCTTCTTTCAAGAAGGATTAGGTTTTTTTTTTTTTAATTATTATTAATTTATTTATTTTTTTGGCTGTGTTGGGTCTTCGTTTCTGTGCGAGGACTTCCTCTAGCTGCGGCAAGCGGGGGCCACTCTTCATCGCGGTGCGCGGGCCTCTCACTATCGTGGCCTCTCTTGTTGCGGAGCACAGGCTCCAGACACGCAGGCTCAGTAGTTGTGGCTCACGGGCCTAGTTGCTCTGCGGCACGTGGGATCTTCCCAGACCAGGGCTCGAACCCGTGTCCCCTGCATTAGCAGGCAGATTCTCAACCACTGCGCCACCAGGGAAGCCCAAGGATTAGGTTTTGATGTTAGATTTATTTGTGGTCAAATTGTGTGAAATCACATTGTTTCAGAACCGTTATTATTTCAATCAATTAATACCCCTTCTGAATTGTGTTGGTTGGCATCGCTAAACTGCACTGAGATAAATGGCATAGATTGGTTGATTAACTCCTTTTCTTTACAGTGATTTTTCTTGTGGACCATGTTTAAATATGGCTACAGACTGCAAAGTTGCACAGTTTTCTCGTATCAGTTTGATTCTGCTGTTTGAATGTTCAGGTGTATCAATACACAATGGTTGTGCTGAAAGCCATTTTATATCTTAGTTGGTATACTAATAAACAGCCTTAAGGACTTGAGAATTAGTGCTTTTATGGTTTTCTTTTCTCTTTTGAAAATGTTAGGAAAAGTCCAAGAATTCTTTTCAAATATTAGAATACTTCACATATTTCACATGTTCCATTTAGAGAATTCATTTTGGAAAACAGTTTTGTTTTGATTATAACTGAGCAACTCCTATTGTCTTCACTGGGAATTGCTATTAAAGGCAGGTGTTGGTTCCTTAAAAATTCTTACGAAGTTTAGTGAGAATTTACTCAGAATATGTTGGGGAAGAGAACATTTTTTTCCATACTCAATAATTTTAAACAATTACCTTTTTCAAAATCAGTTTGATGCATCATAACAAAATAGCAGAAGGGCACTGAAGATCAACTGAGCTGCTTTTTGACTAACGTTTCAGGGATTGTGAAGCAGCAGATAGACAGCCATATCACAGATCCAGATCAACAGAACAACGGCCTCTCCTAGAGCGGACAACCACCCGCTCCCGATCCACTGAACGTCCTGATACAAACCTCATGAGGTCGATGCCTTCATTAATGACTGGAAGATCTGCCCCTCCTTCACCTGCCTTATCGAGGTGAAAGATAAATCAATCAGACTAACTTCCCCTTTGCCCCACCAGCACACCATTTTATTTTCCCAGCAGCTAAGTGGTCTCTTCTATCATCCTTGGCTGATCACTAATAACAATCGACACTAACCTTTTCAGTGTAAGCACACTATTTATATTCAGCGGATATAATAGTGTGTGACTACCATTGTAATTTGTTTATTAACTGTCCTGACCTCATTTGTTTTGTGATTTCTCATTTATCAGGAGTCCTGGGTAAATCCCCACATAATGCACCTCATGACTATCATGTTCTCCTACAGAATGAGAAATTGTTTGTGTCCATTAGACATCACTTTTAGAATAATCATCATAATGACAATAAATAAAACTAGATTTTTAGTTTCTTTCTATCAATACTAATATCATGTATTAACCAATATCTTCTTTAGCTGAATTTTGAATTGTTCAGGGTTTTATTTGTAGTCTTGTGAGATAATTTCTAATAAAGGGATATCTAATATAAGCCTGAGTAAAAATCTCTTAGGATCAAGGGAGGGAGGTTAGTGTTAAGAGTTTGAAATCTGGTAGAAAGAAATGTAAGCATTATCTTTCATTTTTTTGAGCTGCAGAATTCTCTTCTTGCTTTCATATGGATAGAATACTGATCTACATTAATAATTCCATGGATTTTACTGTAGGGTTTTGTGTGCATGTATCTGTGTATGTATGCATATTACATAAAAGTATAAACATCTTTTGCTATTTAGATAATCATTCAAATATCCATATTTTGTCCTACTCTCCTAACCTTTTAATCAGCAGCTAAACCTCTTTAAAATTGCACCATACAGCTGTCATATGAACCAAATGTATTAAAAGTGTTTTAACTCATTCTATTGAAAAATGAATATTAATGATGTACCTTGTAGGTCTCACCCTCGTACTGGGTCTGTCCAAACAAGCCCATCAAGTACTCCAGTGGCAGGACGAAGGGGCCGTCAACTCCCACAACTTCCACCAAAGGGAACATTGGAGAGAAGTAAGTTTTATTTCTAATTGTGTCATATAGGAAATACCCGTGGAAGCTAAGGTGAATCAAGAATTTTTTTTACTACCTTTGTGTTAGCTTTCTTCTTTTGTTAATGGAATATCTTAGCTGCATTTGCTAGTAGTTATATTTATAAATATATTTATAAATATTATATATTTTGCATTTAAATTTTATAATCTTTGCAGGCAAAAATAAACTATCATTATTGCTCTTGCACATTTTTCAAACTTTAATAAATACGTTTTAAGAAGTAAACTTAATGCTCTTAAATAAGCAGTTGGGTGATGTTTCTTTGCTACAACTAAGTTTATGTAATTGTTGATAGTTACATAAAGTTTATTAGTAACTAGCCAAATCAATTTTCACACACTGCAAAGGACTGGTTAGCTGATGCACAACAATGGTGATCCTTCTCAAAACTGGAGTACCAGAAAAAGGTAATCATGAATATACAAGAAAGATGCATGTTGTACTGATATTTTTAATACTTTCAAATTTTTGCATAAGAAGCACTATTTGCTTACACACAGATGAACGTACTCCCCAAACATCTGTATACTCTTGGATAAAGGACCTCTAAAAGCATGGATGATAAAATATAATAATTTTTAATGTCATTTTTAAAATGGTCCCTTTATTTGGTAACTGGATGTGCTTTACCAAAACAAACAAACCAACAAACACATTTAAGTCACCATTTAACTTTTCTTTAATAGATGATACATTCTGTGCCTTTGGAAATTTCTGTTGTTTTTAACCCCTGTGCTTTGGTTCCCTTTTTTGTTTTGTTTTTATTTTGTTTTTCCTAGACAATGGAGTCAAGGAGATAGAACCTTATGAAGGTCTGTACATAAAGGAGGGTTTGTTTTGTGCTGACACCCTTTCTGGGGGTTATGTGAGCAAAAATAAACCCAACTGCAATTGATGTCCCTCCACTGTATAGACCTTTATTACAGTAAAATTACTTTGTTTTATGATTCCGGTAAAGTATTTGACTTTTGTTTTACTTGGAAAATATACAAAGGAGTTAAATTTTTTGATTCAATCAAGTAAGAATGCAAAGAATTTAACTTCTTTTAAATCACAAGGTAAAATTTTCTTTTTTAAAAAATTTGCTTTTTAAATAGAATTTGATGTTTTGTGTAAGACTTTAACCAAAGATATCAATTGCAGTCTGTGTTTATGTCATTGAGGATGTACACCTAGTCTAGTTATATTTATCATCATATATTTCATTTTGTATTTATGATGATCTTTCAATTATTAAATTTGGCTTTCTAGAAAAGAAAATTATTGCATTAGTAGTGATTGTGCTTTGTATTTCCTGCATCATTTTTCATGTTGTAGCAAGACTGTTTATAGTGTAACAAAGTTAAATATGTACAGTTAGATTGTCAATGCTACATTATGACTCAAGAGAAAATATTGAGTCATGATATATGGAGTGTCATACATTTACCAGGACAATAAAAATTCCTCTGCTGATTATAGAATTCTGCAGCTGACTTTGTAACTTTGAAGAATTGTTAACTGTTTTATTTACTGATGAATCTCCAGCACATAGAATAATGCCTGGCACATTATAGGCCCTCAATAAATATTTGTTGAATGAATGCATGAAATATTTATTTACAAATTGAAAAGCTACTTCAAATAGTGTAAAAAGTACCACTAAAATAATCTTGTAATTCTATATATGTTTATAGTAAAATTCATATTTGTAACACATTTTTAAGTGCATTGCATTTGAGCAGCAGTACTTTTATTGCCTTACATAACTTAGAACAAGTTGTGATCTTGTTAGTTGTAGTTGAATGATTTATCAACTCCTATTTTGTGGTCCTTTTTATTTACTATGTACTGTGAACTATAACTGTAAACAACTCAGTGCTATCGTGACTAATGGTCTGTTATACAGCCTGATAAAAAGATATTAGCATTTCTATAGTTGTCAATTATTTACATAAAAATAGGAGTGTATAATTTTAAAAGTACTTTCCATAAGGAAAGTTCTGTAATACATACAGAATCTTTTGTCTCCTCTCCCCACAATTTTTAAAGATAGAGTTTTGGCATCATTTGTTGGCATATGAAGTCAGAAACATAATTCATGCCATAATTTTTTCTAAATTCAGTTTTAATATCTTCTGTAGCAATAGTCCATTGAGATATGAGTTGTTCCGTTCTTTGTAATAATAAATATACCAAAAAAACTGACATTAAAGCTGATATTGAAGGCCAGGGAAGTTTTTCATGGGCTTGTCAACAAACATTCTATTTTCTATCTGGTTTTGCCCTGTAGAATCTATAAAAACCACAGTTTTCCTATAATGTCTCTAATTGTGACTTTTCAATTTTTATAAATAAAAGAGAGGAGTGTCAAAAACCTCTCTTATTCTTTCCAGTATGAAATAAAAGGATTTGGGGAGTTTTGGTTGTTTTGTTTTGCTTAAAAGTGTGAATGATTTTAGCAGTGTTTTCATAAATATTGATATGAAGACTCCAGCAAATACATGATTGTATCTTTTCTTTAGCTTTAAAGGCAATGTATAATATCTCTTTTAGAAGTCTTCAACTTCTAACTGAAGTTAAAGGTATAACCCAATATTGACTATGGATTAATGGTCTAAATCGGATTATGTTTGGATTATCTCTTAAAAAGTTGTCAGATGTTATAATTAAGTGACACTGTTTTAGAATTAAAGAAATGACATGTTTATTTTCTGATCCTGTTCAATAGCTGAAAAATGAGCAAATCCTAATTTAATTCATTTTGACCTGGGATATATTTTAGTCTGTTAATTAATTTAAAACCTTATATTTGTTGGTCTTGACAGTGGTACAGTATTAGTCATCTTCTTTTTGTCTGAGAGTCAGAGAAAATAGAAACAATATAATGAAAGTACAATGTACTAAACAACTGTAAGGCATTATTATTTTTAATTTACCCCTAACTTTGATGTACTGGCATTTTATAAAAATAAAAATGAGTTTATAATATTATTTTTTGTTTCTCTAGAAGAAAAGTTATATAGTATTATTTTTCTAAGAGTATATCAAGTTCATAGATGAAGTATTTTGCCTGTCTTACAGTTATTACATATTACAAATACTTATGGGCCACAATTTCTTTTATAAATCAAAGTTATAAAAGGAGACAGTAAGATAATTTATTAACAGTATACTTATGTGCTTCCATAACATGTCAGAAACTCATTAAAAATAATCTATTTGTCTCCTTATAATCACTCATATTATGAATAATTTGAAATTTGTTGTTTTGTTTTACTTAAGAGTAACAGATGTACATATTTGGTCTTATCCTTTTCTTTACTTTTACTTTTGCATATACAGAAGTTAATGAAGTAACTGGGCATGTGGAAGAGCAGGGGGGAGAAAAGCAGGGTGAAGAGGCCAAGGCAGGTCTGTCTGACTGTGTGTCCAAAATAAATAATCGAATGTTTTAGAAGTATGACTTTTCTGTTTCACGTAAGACTTTACGCTCCAAATTTATAAATACAGAATAAAGAACAGATTGTTCAGTACTAATTTTAAAATAATTACTTAAATTTATTAGTGGAAAGATATTACATGAGCTAGCTAGGTAACTTATCAGGGTATTTAATTTACCCGTTTGAACATTCTCCTTATTGTTTAAATCAAACTGAAATTATAGACAATGCCTCTCACCAAGATTTATACTTATCCTTTACCCCAGCCTTACATTCAGTTCATATATTTACTCAAAAATGTTTTTTGGGTACCTACTAAAACACTGTATTTCACTGAGTGCAGGTTCATTGAAGTCCTAGTCTCTTCTCTCCACAATTTTGATTTTTTAGAGATAAATTACAAGTAAATATAGAGCAGAATATAAATTACAAAATTTTAGTTCTTGAAACTTTTAGAAACTATTATAATTTATCCATAAACTTTTTTCTAAATTAAGAACAATAAACTGTAGCTTCATCTTCATCCCAGCTCCGTATTGTGCTATTTATTGACAATCCTAATTTCTCCCCAAAGAGTCCTCCTTCTAAATGGAATGAAGACACTTCATTTTGGTGTTTTTAAGCCCCTATTATGTTTACATACCATAATTTTTGCCACTTTCTTTGTCAGAATATTTCTGAAAGTATTGTATTCATGAATGGTAGCATGTACTTTATGTGCCTTTTGTTCTCTCCTTTACCATTGTGTGAAAGCAATGTTATTATGTATATTGTGCATAAGATGTATTTTCATGGATGCATTCTTGCAGTAGTGTTTGTGGTTTAAGACAGAAAACCTCTTAAACTGCAATTGCAAATTCTTTAGTAGCTATTTTTAAAGTCATAAAGGTGAGAAAAATCATCAGAGTACATCTGGTAATGAAAACAAAGGCAAATTTAGACGCATATTTATATCAATAAGAAAGTATAACTATCTCTCTTCTGAACATATCGTGTACTAACTACTAGAATGTCACACATCTTCCATTTCCCTGAAGTGCTATAGGAATAACATTTTTAGGGAATACTGTAAGAAGGAATTTCATTTTAATTTAGCTGTGTAGTTAATGTTTCCCTGCTTGCCCATTCCTACGTATCTGAAACTAGTCCATACGAATATCGAAAGACTTTCATACTGTTCACGAATTGGCTTTTGCAGTAAAGTCATTGTTTAGTATATCATTAGTGTGGGGACTTCAGCAGTAATTAATATCACTTTTATTTATTTTTAACTTTATTAAGATAAAGCAGCCCATTTATTGAGCCAGTTTGTCGCCTATGCTTAATTCTCAAAATGAAATTGGTAAATTACATTAGTTCTTAGAATAAAACCATAACTACAATCTTCCTAACTTACTATAAAATGACTCGTTATTCCTCATTTTATTTTTGTTTTTATTACTTTTCTTACGGGCTAGGAAGGGTATACTTTACTCTTCTGTTCGTTAATGTGAGGTGTCATGTTAGTGCATGGATTTGTTTCTCTGGTGTGTGATGTCATCTTTTGTGGTGTGCTTGGTTTTTATTTGGGTTGTTAATGACCTTAATTATTAATCACTGTTGTCTGTTTTCAATGTTATAAAGACAATGAGGGAGAAACACCAAGCCCACCTAATAATGGGAAAAAAGGCAAGTCTAATATGAAGTTAAGAGTGCCTTTCTATATATTAGACACTCTGTTTTGACATTTGTAATGTGCATGAATATGCTTTCTTAAATAAGTATAAGTACAAGTATAGTCCCAATTTAAGTTATCCAATATTTAAAGTGTGTGCTCTTTTTAAAATACATTTCTGAATACAAACTATGTTTCTGAAGTACTTACCTTATTATTAGATCCTGTTACAACCCTATTCTATTGAAATGTATGGCATTAAAAAGTTTTGCTTTGTTGGTCATAATAAGGAGTAAGATTCTGAGGAAGATAGTTATGGTCATGATATTATGCATTTAGAAAAACACAACATGCATATTTTTCAACCCAGAAATTATTTTAAAATTGAACCATTTAAAAATATTTTAAAGTAGAAATCAACTTAATTATGAGTTCAACAGTATTAAACAAACATTTGTGATATTTGTAGATTTTTCACAGTACTAAAACTAATATTTGCAGTTTTATACATTATTATATTGCCTAGGCAGGTAAAAAATATGATTGATTTTAATACTTATATTTAGTTTTTCCTATAATTATAAGTGACAATTCTGTCATCCCCCACAACTAAGTTCTGTCAAAAACAGTAGAACTGATTGTAAAGCCAGCTAAAGTTACATTACATAAAATGCCTATTGTATGCATTTTGACCTAACTTTTTTTTTCAAAAATATTAAAGCTCTTTATAAAACAAGAAAAAAAACCAAAAAACAGTAGGACTGTATATGTTTTGCAGTAATTGATAATCAAATATAGCTACACATGTTCATTTAGAATGTCAGCATTTTAAAATGGTTACATCAAAAAAAAATCAGCCTTCTAAAATATCTTTTTATCCTAATAATTTCCCTTGTTATTGAGCCAAATTAAGAAATGCATAGTGTTGTGCTTCAGTAATTTAGTTGAAATGTCCTTTAGTTTTCAATATACTCTTTCTTCCCAGTCTTCATCTTTTATAAATAATGTCTACAATGTCACATTTAAGATCGATTTAGCACTAAAATAATTTTATAATTCTTCTTACTTTGGAGTGTTAATTATTCATTAATACCTCTCCAAGCATAAAATTCTTAAAATATGCTATGTTATTATGAAAAGGTGAAAATAGTATAGCAAAATAAATAAAATTATATCAAGTATTGTAATTAATGAATATTCTCCATAAAAATACACAAAAATTTAACTGAGCTCCCAATGTCTATTTACATATTTGTCATTTTTATCTATTTCTTGACCTCCATGAGTGAAATAGGAAGATTTTGATTAAGGTGACACAATACCATTTCTTTTTAAAAAAGATCAGTTTGATTGTTACATTGAGAATAACCCGAAAGAATTAAGATTAGAAACAAGGCGAACTGTTAGGGAGCATTCCCAATAACCCAGGAAAGACGTGATGGTGACTTAGACCAGAATGATAGGAGCAGTTGGATTCTGGATAGATATTAAAGATAGAACCAACAGAATTAACTGACAGGGTAGGAGAGATCCCATGATAAAATCCATGTTTTGGACCTCAGTAAGTGGGAAAATATGGAGTTTCTATTAATAGATTTGGTGGGAATATCAGGTGCTCAGGTTTGGATATAAGTTAGAGATGCTGTTAGACATGTAGGATAGGATGTCAAACAGGCAGTTTGAAATATGTTCTGGATTTCAGGTTAGAGATTTGGACTGTAGTTATAGGTTTAGGATTCATCCTTACAAAGAGAGACTTAAAACCATGAGCCCCATTGATATCACTGAGAGAACAAGCGTAGGTAGCTAAGAGGTCCAAGGACTATGAACTCAACTCTTCTAACATTTAGAAGTTGAAGAAATGAAGCAGGAAGAGACTGAGGAGCATCAAGAGTAGGAGGAGAGGTAGTGGGGACACCATGGATTATAGTGTCTCTGAATAGGAATAAGGAAAGTACTTGAAGCAGAAGAGAATTATCAAGACTGAGAAATGATCACTAGATTTAGCAAATAGGAAGTCACTGTGTTAACCTTTATTAAGAGTAGTTTTGGTGGAGTTGTAGGGGGTAAAAGGCCAATTACAGTGGATTTGAAGGAGGAGAGAAATGGAGATGGTATAGGCACCTTTTAAAGAGTTTGGCTGTAAAGGGAAGAAAGGAAATAGAAATCTAGACTAAGAGGAGAGGTCAGGGGAACAAGAATACATGAAAGATATATGGGAAACTTTATGTTCATTCTCTGACTTCTAAATCGAGATCTGCCAATTTGTTCTATAGAGCCATCTGGCCCCAAGCCATCTGCCTATAGTTTGCCAAGACATTTATCAGTGTTCTGTAGCTTTGCTCCTAGATTTAGAATCAAGACTTAGATTTGGAAGGAACCTTATAAATCTTTTAATAAAACAGCTTTTCTTTACTGATAAAGGAGTAGAATTCTAGAGGACAATTAGCTTTCTTCAGTCCACATAGGAGCAGACCTCTAGTCTTGACTCCCAATCTTGTGCATTTGTATACCATGCCTTCTCAGATGAATGGCATTCTCCTTGCATGTGTTTCAACCATTTGTTTTATTTTAGATATTAGTTAACAGTTTAGCTCAATTCAACCGATAGCTGCTATTTTTAGTTTGTTGTACTAGGTAGTCATTGAGGATGCAATGATCAATAAGATGTATTTCCTGCTTTGGGGAGCTCCCAAGGGAAAAATAAAACAGTAATAATATAATGATAACAAATGAAACATAGTTGGTAAAATTATTTTATAACATGTCACTTACATAGAGTCTCTTAAGATTGTGATATGTATAGAGCAGGTAAGTTTTGAGGTGTTATGGGCATTTTTTCAGCCCCAAATATTTCTCCTACTACTTGTGATAGTACTTAGTATTCTGATATTCTTTAATGGCTTAATTATTTTAATAATATAAAGCATAGGCTTTCCAGAACACTGAAATGTAAATATTCCTTAGGGACTGACCCAAGTTATTATTACACACACATTCCGTAGGAAGCAAGTTAGAGCCTGTGAATGGAGAAAGTTAGGTGTAGGGAGAGAGATGCTGGAAAATGTGGAGTTTGGGAGGTACCTTGGGAGGGTGATAATGGTAAAATCTGCCTTGAACTAGCCCCTGTCTACTCTAAATAACATTCCTTGCTATGTAGATATGCTATAAATTAACTTTCTTAAATAATTTGGTATATTTAAGTTGCTTATAACAATACTTGTCACATAATAAGTACTATTATTTCTTGCTATAATTTTGTATTTTCAGCACAGAATCTGAAAACTTTGGATTTAAAGTGAAACTAAACCTGATTATGATCATCACTCTGAACCAATTATTCAATACATATTATTTAGTAGTTTTGAGGAAAATAGTAACCTTGATGCTATTCTTGATCACATAGCTTGCATAAGAAACAGTACAAGGAGGAAAGAAATCAACTGGATTGCAGCATGAATTGTTGCATATTGCCCAACATTTGTACGTTTCAATCCACATGTAAAACTCAACATGCAAATATTTAGCATAAGTCAAAATTGTTTAAACCATTTGGACTTTTCATAATGTTTAGAGAACTCCATTGGAAGTTAATAAATTGCATCTTAAACTCAGTTCTACTACTGAGCATGTGTTCTCTGGCAAAGCTTTTAATTTCTCTGAACCTCAGTTATCTCTTCTGTATAATAAACTATCCTGTAAGGATTTTTAACAGAAGCTAAGTGTTTTGGAGACATGGCTAATAAATTTTAAAGTCTCAAATCATTTTGTTTTTAATTTATTGCTTATGTCGTTATTGTTGTTTGTTTGGTTTGGTTTTGGAAACTTAACAGATATAACCTACTATTGTCTGTTAGTGAGCCATTTGCTGTGGGATTATAAACTAAACCCTAATATACTGCCTTCACAAGTCAAGTCCCTAAAGATATACAATGAGATGGAAGGAAAAATATTTTGTTCCTCTGAGTCTCGGTGTATAGTTGCCTACATTATTTCATATATAGATAACCTTATAAATAGGAGAGGAAGGAAGGATGGGAAGAAGAGGGGGGAAAATACAGGTTACAAAGGAACCAAAAATAATAAAATAATTTTGACAGTCTTTATGCTTGCTTCTGTAAGCATTCAAGGAATTGGATAGCATTTAGGGTAACAGGGTGTGGACAGGTTTTGTTTTGCTGCCTCTCTGTTTTCTCATGAATGCTTCTAGAGTGAGGAGAATACCAATACCATGTCTTAATTTCCAAATTTGACATCCAAATTTGATATCTAGATAGGAGTGGATTTTATAGTGGCATTGGTAGATATTTCCTAAGTACAGCATTCCCTGCCAACTTAGATAAATGACAATTTGACAAAAATTAAAATGAGAGAGATTCAGGGATACTTTAAAATAGCAAGGAATTTATCATATATTTTATTCAATTACATCTGTCTTATGGAATAATAACTTGGTGACAATGAACACGATGGATTTGAAAGAGAAGAGACTGAGGACATATGACTATTTAGGTTATTTCAGTAGTCAATTATATGATGGACTCTATCACTTAACTTGTAAACAAGTATTTTCTAATTTCTTTTCCTAATCTTTCCTTTCCTTCTTAGAGGCCATTCCTCCTTACTTTTCTTTTCTTCCCCTTTCGCTCATTTTATTTCTTCTAGATTTCCCGAGCTTCAATTGACTAATCAGATTTAGGAGAGAACCCCTTCCACCTCATACATTTCTGCAAACTTTGGCCATTTTTCAAAACAAGTCATTGTGGCTTCCTAAATACAAACCTAAGGCCATCTTCTGTTTGTGGTTGAAAATATCATAATCTTAGGAAGGTGATATGGTATACAGAAAGAGCACAGGTTTTGGAACGTTGGCTCAGGGCCTGCCTTTTCTAGGGAACAACTTTGTGACTCTAGGCCCTTAACCCAAGTTAGTTCATCTGAGAAACGGAAATCTTAGCGTATCTCTTTTATTCCCAATATGCTATTTTGAGAATCAAATGAGATAGCGCAAGTGAAATTGTTTGTGAACCAAGATACCTATTTAGTTCTTATCCTTATTAATCAGCTCTTTGTTTTCTTACCTGTAGAAACCACCTGATAGAAGGTCCTTTCTGTGTTTTATAGGATCAAGTATGATGCTGTATGTGAAAGCACATTGAAACACATAGTATTATACAAGTATAATCTTTTAATATAGGAATTTGTGCTCTTTAAATTGTTGTCTTGATATAGGATTGGCTACATGGTGTGATGAAAACTAGCTGGAATATAGTTAGTTTGTAGAAATGTGGGTTTTTAAAATATCACTTAACCTCATAGTTAAGTCTTCATGAGTAAATTGTTTCTTCAAATTATCTAATAGTTATTAAATCAATTGTTAAGCTTCCCTATCTACAAATTAAATTCACAACTATTTACTTGATGCAATTATCCCCCTAGAACAAAATGTTTTCTGTACTTGAATGGATTTCTAGTTTGCATCTGAGCAATGTGACATATTCTTTCAAAGTCATGCTTACAATTAAATTACATTATGCATTTTTCACTTTCACTCTTTGGTAGTAGATGTACAATATCATGGGCTACCACTTTGTACTTAAATTTTAACTTTAAGATCTTTATTATTTAACATTAAGAAGACTATTTTATTTTTTAAATTACCGTAAGAGTCCTTTAATAGAAAAGACTATCTTTAAGGTGCTGCATACTTAGAGCTTTTTTGCTATTTTTTCTTTAATGTAACTAAAACACTTTTCAAACAATTTGAGCATTTTCCTGACATAAAACTAGTTTGCTTTTTTTTTTTTAATATTGCCAGCTTTTCCTCATTTGCTATTTCTTTTTTTTTTTTTTTTAAAGGGAGATGTGATCAAAGACTTTATTTATTTATTTATTTATTTATTTTTGGCTGTGTTGTGTCTTCGTTTCTTTGTGAGGGCTTTCTCTAGTTGTGGCAAGCGGGGGCCACTCTTCATCGCGGTGCGCGGGCCTCTCACTATCGCGGCCTCTCTTGTTGCGGAGCACAGTCTCCAGACGCACAGGCTCAGTAATTGTGGCTCACGGGCCCAGTTGCTCCGCGGCATGTGGGATCTTCCCAGACCAGGGCTCGAACCCGTGTCCCCTGCATTGGCAGGCAGATTCTTAACCACTGCGCCACCAGGGAAGCCCACTAGTTCGCTTTTAATTACATTAAATATTTCATTTTAATTATATGACCTATAAATTCCAATAGGGCTAGGTATGAGCTGTCCTTAGCATTGTGTTTTGGGTGAGGAATTAATGAGGTGGTAGTCAGTTCTGTTCTTTTTATGACTTTAATTCTGTTTTAAAATAGACACTTGGGTTTCAACATAGGATTTGATAATAGACACATTTAGAACTTCTGGAAAATCTTCTAGACTCAGTGTCTTAATTTTACCGTCTCTGGTATAGGTTCTCTCCCACAAAACCTGACTAATCAGTGATAAGAAGCCAGAGCAACTCTAATTTTAGAGCTGGAAATAACCTTAGAAATTTCAAGACCAGCTTTCTTACCTCAAATGTAACAGATTAGAGGCAGAGGGGCTATGACATTTGTCTAAGGTTATACAGCTAGTTAATGGCAGAAATGTTCCTAAAAGCCACCTCAGCCCAGTAATATATCTGTTACCTCCTTTATGTCACTGATAGCCTTGATCTAGGTCTTCTTTCATTGTTATATTGTCTGGTATTCATAAATGGATGGTTATAAGTTTTGTGTTGTCGTTGTTACTGCCATGTAATAGATTTTCAACTAAAATGTTTGTCAATTCAGAGAAAGTGTTTATATGTTAAGGTATTTTCCTCCACACTTCAGAAAATGCTTTCTACCGGTATATAGAAAGGCTGAACCATTTTCAAAACAAGCCATTTCTACTTCTATACACTCAATTTTACTTCAGAAGGTAGCGTGTCCTTCTTTTTTGGAACATCACAAACTTTATCAAATGGTGATAGGTGAAACAACTTTTTAAATGACAAATGTATAGGATTTTAGAAAATTTTACTTTAGGAACAACCCTTTATTGCTTGTGAAATCTTAAATATTATATATTGATAGATAACCAAAAGTGCAGGTTATTCAAAATCAAGAAATACTGTATTATAAATGAGTTTATTATTTTCCTCAACATGGGGAAATTAGTCTGTTGTTTTTGTGTTACTACAGGTTAACTTTGATTAAGGAGCAGATGATTCCTTTGTTCTTTTAGCTAAAGAGGGCTAAACTAGTCTTGGAATTTGCCAGAAGATTTGTATATTCTTTAAAGGTTTTAAGATTTTTCTATCCACTAGCAGTTGATTCAAATATAGCATCTTTATCCAGATTGTTTACCACTTGGGAAAACTATATTGCATCTTTATCAGATTATTTACCAATTAGGAAATCAGGGGGTCAACTACACACCAAAGTGTAAATTTAACTCTCACAGCAAGAAGTTTGTTTCCTTGCAGTAACTGATTTATGTTGGACCAGAACAAATGTCCGTTATTAATAACATTTATTTCAGGTCTAGGAACTGGAAAACCCTTACACTTAATGCCATCATTTCTAGCAGTATAAGTAATCAAAGTGGTGTATCCAAAATCATCCATATTTGATGTTGCAGTATAGCATATTTTTTCATTTTTGATAGTGATTTTTATCTTCCTATTTATGTTTTGCTTAGCTTAATATTATTAAATATTAAAATATTAAAATAGGTTAGTATTTCACTATTTATGGCCAGAGGTGAATAAGTACCAGAGAATTGATTATGGCACGGTGAAACTTCCTGGGGATTAAAATGTACATAGATAGTAACTGTCTACTTGACTTAATGCTTTAGAAGCATGTGATTAAAAAGAAAAGCAAGTGTATACTTAAGTGTTTATGAATGCTACTATGAGATTAAGATCAAATGGTGACCAGTGAATCTTTTGATACAAGAACCTACATGATCTGTACTCCCTCCACTTTCCATTCCATTCCCTCTTTAACCTCGTCTTCTATGACTTTCCCTTTTGTTTACTCTGCTCCAGCCACAGAGACCTTCGTGCTTTCCTAGAAAATGTCAGACATGCTCCCACCTCAGGACATCTGCATGTGCTGTTCTTCTACCTGTAATGCCCTCCCTAAATAACCATAGGGTAACTCCCTTACTTCCTTAAGTTCTTCACTCAAAACCTTCCTTCTTAATGAGGATTTCCATGACTAGTCTATTAAAATTTTCATCACACCCTGCACATTTTGTTTACTTCTTACCTACTTCATGTTTGTCTTCTTAGTACTTATCAATATCTGCCACAAAATATTTTACTCATTTATCTTGTTTATAATTTATTTCTCCCACTAGAATATAAACTTTGTGAGAGCATAGGTTTTTGTCTATTTTTTTTTTTTTTTTTGCTGTTGTATCCCCAGTGCCTAGACATGCCTGGGTTATAGTAGGTGCTGAATATATATTTGTTGAATGAATGAATATTATATTATGCTACAGATAACTCCAAATGATTTTAGATAAGCCAGGTAACTCATATTCAGTGATACCAAACTGTTACTAATTTTTATTGAAATAATATCCCATAGCACATACATTTTTCTGTTGTTTAATGAAAGTACTAAATATGGTAGTAAAATAAATAGCCATCTTATCTTATTATATATTAAAATGTTACGGATTTTCTCTTGATATATATGAAAATCGCTGCATTTTAGTTCCATATAAACATTTCATTTTACCACATTAAAATAATGTTTAGCAAAATGTTTATTTCTAAAATAAAATTATTTAATATCAACTTAGAAGAAAACTTTATTTGACAAATCATTTAAATCATCATTTTCTTCATACCTTCAAAAATTCTTTTATTGAAAATAGATTTTAGAATTTCCTGGAAGTAAACTTAAATGCTTTGGATTTTGAAATCTATAAAACAATTTTAAGTGTCACATTTCTATATTTAAAACATTAACTACGTACTACTGAAAGTTTATGGGAGAATTTAGGGGAAAAAAATTAAAAAATAATTAGATCCCTGAAGTAATTTTAGGTTCTTATTACACAAATTATCTAATGTTTCTGACAAACTCTGATTATTTTTTTTGATTTATACTAGAAGTTACATGGGAAGACCAGCAGGAAAAGGTGAATGGTACATTAAGTGATGACAAACCATTGCCGAAAAAGAAACACCAATCTGAGCCAGGTTTGTCAGGATTTGGAAAGCCCCTGAAAGCATGAGGCGATAAGCATTGCATTTCATGCTTTTTAAATATGTGTGTGCTTGTTGTACCTCATTTTTCTCACTTTGGTGTGAACTTTAGACTGTGTAGAGTCTGTTTAGATTAGAGTGGTGAAAACTTTATTTCAAGATTTGTTTAGAAAACTAATTACACATATTTTTGGGAAAACTATTTTATTATTAACATTATTTCTTTAGGAAAAAAATGACTCACTTAAGCACAAATGATAACTTAACTTATATATTTGGTTATTTTGATCCAAGTTAAACTACCCTCATGAGAGGTGCTTACATTCCTAAAAAAGTGCTATAGAAAGCTCAATATGTTTTTTGTTAAAGTTTGTCTTCATAGGCCATTCCTTATTTTTAATTGTAAATGCTATCGAGATATTTTACCAATTGGTAATGATTTATTTACAAATTCTGGAGCTAAAAATATTACAACAAAACCAAGATGGAATGATAGCATAGTATTCTAATTCAATAAAGAGCCTTTTCAAACCATTAATTCTACCCATAAATTGAAATGAAGTGATTTTATTTTCTCTCTCTTTCTTCTCTTTTTTGGGGAGATAAGATTAATTAAGCAGAGGACAAAAACTTGAACCAGGAGTAAAAGGAAGAGAAGCAAAATGCAGAGATAACCAATCAACTGAATAATCAGTACTACTTTTAATCAGTAATTGGATAAGAGTACAATGAAAATTTCATTCAAAATTTTAGAATACAGATGGATTTTTTTATAACACTATCATCATTAAATGGCTGAGTCTATAGTAACAGGGTTAATGTATTTTTATGTGGTAACTTGGTTCATGTTAAATCTCTGAAACATATAGTTTAAAATATGTCAATATATAAATTAAACTGATTTATTAACAAGTATTCATTGCTATCCTGTCGCATGCCAGGCATTATGGTAGGCCCTGAGTTACTGCGGTAGACAAGAACGATGCCGCAATTGCCCTCATAGAGCTTACATTCTGGCAAAAATATATGTTAAAAATAATTATAACTAAAGATTTAGTTATTATAATTGTGATAGTGCTATTAAGGAGAATAGGATGTTTTGAGCAAAAGTATTATGTTACATAAGTCTGGAGAGCAAGGAAAAATGCCATAGTGCAAATGGCTTAATCTGTGAATTCTCTTTTAGGGAAACAGTTACATACTGAAAATAAAAAAATAAATAAATAAACTGGAATTCACATTGCAAATTTAAATATATTCATGCAGTTGTAAGAAAAATATCTTACATGTTTTTTCAGATCTTCAATTAAGAATCACTTAACTTATTTGGAAAATAATAATTAGCTTAATATATTTCAGAGGATTTTAAAAAGTAAACAAAGTATAAAATGGGTTTTATGTTATGATTTATACAACAAAAACTATTACTCTCAAAGTGTCTCCTTGCTGTGTTGTGTGATGTAGGTTATCCTCGGTCATAAATTATTATTTATTTGTCTTGTTTGCCATCATCTCTGATTACATGAATATGTTTGTGGCCATATATATCTATGGTAAATAAATTACATTGACTATTAAAATCATGAAAGAATGCAATATTTGGCTAAACATATTTTTAAATCTCACAAAATTTTTTTAAATTTCCTTTAGATATTATTAATTTGTGTATTCTCATATATTGCATGTATTTTTTATCACTTAGGCCTTCTGAGTGTAAACTATGTGTGCAGTAGAGGAAAATTAATGTAATTAGAGTGCCTTAATGTCATGGTTTAAATTGCTTATAGATTTTCAATCTTGGCAGTTGTGCATTTTCCTATATACTGGGAAATTCCTGGAAATTCAAATCCTAAATGTTGTGAGTAAGTATGCAATATGCTAAGGCCGTATGCTGTGTTAAATTTTAGTGTTCATAAATATTTTTATTTGTTTGTTTCTAAAAGCGAGGTAGGATATGTTGAGAATATTTTTAATTATTGAAACTTTGGAGTGATAGAATGGGAGGAAAATAGTGGGATATCAGGTGGGGCTAATTGCATTTCAATAACATGTTTATGAGCCTGGGTTTTACAGAAGACATGTTTGGATTCATTCTTTGTTTTATATTTAGATACATCTACCATATTAATAATTTAGTAATTGTAATCAGGGTTTAATACATAATTTTTATTCACTAAAATCTAAGAGATCATCTTCCATTAATAGTCAAGGATTCTTCATCAGATGATTATTGTAGTAATCAATTGTGGCATTAGAAAAAGTTTGTAAGGACTCGAACCCAAACCCAAGATGCAAAGTTAGCTATGTATCAATAGCATATATCGTTATCTTTTTCTTTTGCTGTTTTATGAAAATCTAATCAAGAACAATACCTCGGAATTTTGCCATTTTAAGGATGTATACTAACAATTAAAACATCACTTGAAATTTTTATTTTAAATATAAGACTATGGAACTGGAGGACTAAATGGCATCATATAGACTAGAAAATGGGTTAACAAATACTTAGATGAACTTTAAGTAATATGCATTAGTATCTGCTTCTTTTAAGAAAAATACATCTCTGAACTAGGCTGTCCTGAGAGAATTATGAGCAAAATGGGTGATTTTTTTTCCCCGTATTTCTAACTTAACTGACAGCAATGTAGATGAAAATCCCTGGGAAAGATAATGATGTTTATCATATTAGTATTTTTGATGTGATCATAAAATATAAGAATTCTACAAATGATTTTAAAACCCAGATTTTATGGCTGATGTTCAGAGTAAATCACTAAATGTCTTCCTCATTTAGAATGTGGATTAGATTTTGTTTAGGCCGTAAATTTAACAAAACATTCTTAATGCAAATCAAGGACATATGAGCATGGAAAATCTGTTGTTTATTTTCTCAATGAGCAATCTGATTCTAGATGAGAATACTATGGCCTACAGTAATGCAGTGTTATTAAAGATTGAAAACAAAGTTTAATCTGTTGAAATTTATTATATTTGCTTTGTGAGTTTATCTGTTCTTCTAGTAACTAGGACAGTATCTGGGAAAAGAGCATATTTTTACATAAAATATTTTATCTCATATTTTACTTAAACTCAAAAGTAGTGTGGTGAGAAAGCTAACTTCAGTTAGACTAAATGAATGTTTTAGAACTGATGTAGATTCTCAGTTTCTCCAAAGTAAGAAAGTCTTGGACTTAAATAGTTCAGAATCTACTTTGAGATGTAATTATAAATAATTTCTGATATGTTTGATGATTACTTGATACTATTCATAAAAAGATTGCCCACCTTGATTTGTCATTTTCTAAGTAGAAGGTATGCTATGTCTAGGAAAATCTAGAATTGACTTAGCTACTTTTTCTCTAATTATCCTGAATCATGACAATGCTACTTACCTTGCTGTATCTTATCTGGAAAATAAATCCTTGTGTTTTTCTGGAAAAGTGAGGGCAATGAAACACTTTGCTGGGTTACTGTATGATTATACAGTATTTTGGAAATTGAAAATATTCAAAGTAACAAGTTGTGTTTTACTACTTGCTTTTGTGTGCATAAGCCCCTTGTTTTAGCATTGTTATGATTTAATGTATTAACCTTTAATTTTTTCCAACCTGGACATTTCCATATTGTATTCTTTATGGATATCTAACTATGGTGAAGGTAGGGATTTTCTTTTACTTAGCTCAACCTTTGGAATTATGCTTTATAAAATTTATCATCAGGAAAATGAAATATTCAAAGGTGTATTTTGTGGGTGAATTTTATATTTAAATTTTTTCTTGACTATTTTGGTGTTATGAACTTTTGCTTCCTTTCATTATTGAATAATTTGACATGTTTTTAAAGTAGAAGCAATTTATTTCAGTCTAAATCAATATTATAATTTAGTCTTCTAATTAGATGCTAGTCTAATTCATCTAATCTGGTAAAAATAATCGAGGTTGTGTTCTTGGTCAGTATTAGCAGGTTGGTAATTTCTGATTATTTCTGGATTGTTGTAGAATGAATGTACTTTATTTTTGGCAGAAGAAAGTGACGTAAAACAAGCTAAGTAAATATCTTATAGAACACAAATCAACTGACGGAATTTTGGAATTAAGTACTACTAACACCCTCAGATGTAAATACAGCATTGTTTGTTAACAAGGATGTTCTCCTGGAATAAAGTGAGATTTCATGATTTATGAATTTAGTTGCTCATTTAAAGTTAGTTCAGTTTCCTCTAAACATACAGATAAGTTTATAAGGCCAAGCCTGTACTTAAGTGACTTTCTTTTTTATGATATAGCATCCTATAGTTTGAAAATCAATTATTTTAAACACCCTCAATAAATACTCTAAGTGTGTTTTTCTTCTGCATTTAAAATTGCATTACATGTCAGTCTCTAAGGATAGAATCAGAAAAAAAAAACTGGCACAGCTAGAACTAGGAAACAAAACATTTAAAAAAGAAACATTTTTGTTAGCTTTAAAAATAGCTTAATATTTTAAAAGATTGTACTTTGCTCATTTCAATAGGCAGGTAGATGCTTTTGTAAATATTCAATAATTTTATGGTTGTTGGCAAAATTACGGAAAGTAATAATTAGTTTAGAAAATAAATTCAAATAACTTTGAGGAATTTTTCAACAAGATTTTTGTCACAGTGGAGAAGCTTTAGTTTGAAATCTGTAAACTTTGGTAAATATTTTGTTTTTATATTCTAGGTCTGTCCTGATCTTTGTATCATTGAGACGCCTACTAAGTAGATGCTTTTTTAGGCTTTATTTTGAAAGGTATCTTGCGTTCCCTCAAAGGAAACATTCTAAGGCTCCTATGACCTTTAAAAAGCCCTCATAATTATGATTAACTTTTAATTACGTGCAAGTTCTAATATACACTTAAAGTCTTGAGGCTTCTGTTTCATTGTCTGGAATCTTTCTAAGAGAATACTTCCTTCTATACAATATATATTGATATTTACTTAAGTACAATTAAATCTGATAATAGAACCAATATTATGTCTGTTGTTAGTCAACAGATTTTCAAATAGATATCATATACCCTTGTTAAAAACTGCATTTATGCATAAACAGGCCTCATGTCTATGCCTTTTTAAATTAAGTTGATTACAGATTATTATTTCTGTTTGAACTTGAGATGTGTTCATTTGAAATATAATGGTAGTTGATACACTATATTAGCAAGGAAAATTTTGGTTTGCACAAAATTTTACATAAAAGCTGATATTATATTCATCCTCATAAACTTACTTTTACACCATATAACTTAATGAAAATGAGTATTTTATTATATATCTGTTTATCTTCAGTAGATTTTTATAACTTTAAGGACCAATACAGACAGGTTTATTGTGTGTGTATATATATATATATATATAATTACTACTTTGCTTGATTAAGGACCATTCTTTTTACAGTTTGCACATTGATGATACTTTAAATTTAAAAATATTTTGCCAAAATAATTACCATAAATGATATTTATGAGTTATTCATTATATTTTATTAATGTCTTTCAGTGTAGTATATGAAAATATTTTATTTCTCTTTTGTTAGCTCATGTGATGTAATGAACCTCCCCCAAATACTGTACACTCTTATTACAAAGTTTTTATATTTTCTAAATCTGAAACTAAGATCCAGCCATAGTTGTGACAGTAATAGACACCTAAGAGAGGGTATACTTTTACTATCTTTAATCACTCTAACTGGTTATAGGTTAAATGAAGTGTTGGAAAGATTTCTCATTAGAACTGCCATTAACAGCACTGAAAGTAGAATGTTTGACTGTGGCAAAGTAACGATTAAAGGAAAATTAGGGAGATAAGAAGAGTGAAGGGGGTACTCTTACCTCCTTCAAGGTTCACTGAAGTCTGCAATTCATTACAATAATATATATGAAATAAGTTTTTATAGTTTATTGTCATTTAAATAAGACCTAGCTATTTAAAGGATATAGTTTCTCTTTTTAAATGTGTCTGTTTTAACACAAATAGTATATATTAAAAACTGTAACCACGAAGAAGAAAAGAAAGTCAAAAATTTTTTAAATATATTTGGTATAATTGAAAGTTATACATTGAAATTTTATGATTTAAATTAGTATTCTATCTACTAATTAAAGTTAAGTGATTTTTTATGTAAGATTAATTATGATCTATTTATTAATGGATCATATTCACATAAGTGATGGAAAAATGATTTAATGGGCACTTTCAGTTAACAGTGAGATCCTGGTCAAAATCTTTCATTTTCATCCTTTTCTAAAATATAAATTTTGTATTATTTTCTAAAAACAATTAAATTGTTGGTGCTAAGTTACATATTCCTCACAAGAGTAAAAAGTATTGGTGAATTACTTGCATAGTTGTACCATGTACCTCTTTTTAAAAAGGTTCTAATTAATACTATGTAATAAAATGTCCAGTTCAGGTATCAACATAAAAAGATTTTTTTCCCTTACTAGACTTTTTATTTCACATGTTTTTATTGGGTCATATAGCATCTAGTAGAAAGAAATTTGACCTGGTAATCAGGAGACCTCTGTTCTATTTCTGGTTCTGCCATTGAACTTGTTTTATGACCTTGGGTAAGTCACTTGAACTCTGTGTGCTTCAGTTATCTCTATAATAAATTAATAAATGGGTTGGAAAGAAATTTGAATGTTTTGAATCCATATAACATGAAAAATATTGCCTCAGTGCCATTATAAAATAGTCAAGATACAGGAAAATACTAGGTAGTGAAAGGATATTTATTTATGTTGTTTTTATGTTTTCCACAAAAAAATAAAATGTTTTCTTAGAGGTAGAATATACTTAAGCAGTTATTTCATCCAATTCATACCAACTTCAATTTAGCATGTGTGGAAACTTCGTTAGTAGTGTGGTAAATATGTATATAGGGAAGTTTTGCCTATAAAAAATAATGCAAAATATGATACAATTCAGCATAAACCTATGATATTAATATATCTCAGATTTTTCTATTTTATCTTCTTTGAGAAATGGGTGGACTGGGGATGCAAAAGAAAATATGGCATATAGCATGTTAATGTAGGAGTACATTTCAGGATGATAATACTTTTCTAGTGGTCGATCCTATTGGCAAAGTCTAGTTTGTAATATAATCGTGATGAGATTTACTGTCTAATTTTGAACAGGTCAAAGGTGTGCTCACGTAATAATCAAAATGACATTGTTAAGTTTCAAAATGTGTCATTTTTTTTTCAGTTCTCTATAATACATACTAGGATTTCTCTTTTCTCTTAGAAAAAAAGTTTTGGATATCTCAGCCCTTCTTTCCTAGTGGAAAATTTTCATTTTCTCACTATTCAGAGAAAGAGATAAACTTGTTATTGGAAAGATTTCTCTCAAGAGTTATCATTTCAATATATCACTATTCCAAATATGTTGATATAACATGTTTTTCTATAAATCGCTCAGAAACTATGATACAAGTATTGCAGAAATGAATGTGGTGTTTTGAATTAAGAACTTTGTAATACCTAATTTGAAGCTAAGAAGGTAATTAAAATAGGACATTTTGGTTTTGTGTTATATTGTTTATCTGTATCAGTCATACTAATACTAACTCATTAATATCTTTTGGAAAAAAGTTTTCTTAGAGTGCTCAGTTTAGCAGACATTTCCTGCTTAATCACTGTATAAAATGTCTTCTGAACTTCTCCACTACCAATGGGTAAAGAAGTGTTTCCAAAATATGTGCTGTATCTGTTATAGTAGATGTTGGACTTGGATGGGCAAATTTAAATGGAAACATCAATGATCTGTTATGTGGTGTCTGTAAGAATTTTCTGAATAAGTAAGCCTCTTAAGGGAATATGATGGAAGAAAATTTGTCTAAATTGAAGATTAACTTGAATCTTTAATATTTAAATAAAGCCATATATTTCAGCTACTCTTTTTTATTTGAGTTTTATTATATTTGTTACTCTCTAGAATATTTTTATAATAATATGTTTCTGTACTGAAGTAACTCAGTGAATTATTGGCCTATTGGTCATACTTATTTTCATGTATGTACTCATCAATTTAGGAAACTTAAATGGCACAGAAGTCTGCTCATGCTATTTTTGTTGCTCTTTTTAAGATGATTCGATTAAGTTCTTTCCTTTCAATGATAAGTAAAAATTCTAAAAGCATTTTCACAGATCTTAAATGGACTCAGTAATGTCTTAAACAATATGGTCATACAAGTAATGTTGTTTTTACTAATGGTATCTTTCTTCAGCATCACTGTTCAGGATTGGCTGTCCATAAATAATTGTAAACTTTTGAATCCTCTTTATTTCTACACTAACTTTATTTTTCTGATCCTGCTAACCCATAGTGACTTAACCAGTTCACCATCAGTTCTTCCATATTTTTTTTCTTTTAATATGGTATGTATATGATTATATCTTCCCTACAACTGTGCACAGGATCTTTTCTCAAAATGATTTGAGGCCCTTTCCTTCAGTGTCACTTTTTACCTTTTGAGTACATCCACTCACATCCATCTCCTTTGTCTATGTCTGTCCATTACACGATGTGATCACAGAAGAAGTGGACTCCACAAGGAGAAGACATGCAGGTCTGTCTCTTCTACTGCTTTTCTTTGTTATTTTTCATTTATCTAACTTGCCTTAGAAATTTTTTACTGTTTTTTACTTATTTTATAATTTTTCATTCTCTTCCTATATTAACAAAATGTTAAATCTGCAGGCATTTTTATTTTAGGTAGTTGTATATTCAACTTTTAACAGCAACTGCTCCAATTAGATGGATAAAAATAAAATGATTAATTTTATGTCATAGGTGTATATGCATTTTTTCCATAACTGGGTAACTAACTCCAGATTCACATATATGTATATTTATATATAGTCAGGTAGATTAAATCAACAAATTAATCATAACTTGTACTTAAATTTATTTTAGGCTTAAAACTTGTTTTCAGCTTTTTAATACATAATTCTAAAAGTATTTTATTTTTATCTTGAGTTCAGCAATGTGCTAGATTATGGAAAATACTAAAGACCTAATACATGCCCTAAACAAGCTATCAGTATCACAGAGGAGTTAAAATATGTGGGTAACATGCTGTGTTTATGTGCTAATGTGGATGACTCTAACAATATATTCTACAAAGGTATAAAGTCAAATAAAATTTGTTTCAAATAGATAGCCAGACAAAGCTTCATGAAAGAAGTAACACTTGGACTAAAACTTGAACATTCATTCAACACATTTATTAAGCACATGCTGTGTGGTACTGTTCTAGGTGCTGGAAATAACAGGACACACAAAATGGCCCCCATCCTCAGGGGCTTTTTCTAGTGTGAGTTTAACAAGTAAACTCAATGATATTATAGGTGCTATGAGAAATCTATATATACATGATTTATGTATATGTAGACTACAATGGAATCACAAAGGATGATGTTATTATTTCCACCTGAGCAGTATGGATATTAGTTCAAGAAAGACTTCACAGAAGCAATGATCCTTGAGTTGAACGTTAAAAACCAGAAATATGTTGGCCTTGTGTGTAGAGAATATGACAGGCAGAGGAAACAATGTGGTAAAATGGCTTCAAACAAGTTTAGGCAAAAGAAGGCAGGGCAGGGTTTCTGAAGATTGTGTAAGTTATTGAGGCATGTAAAGCAAGAGAGAGACATGATCAGATATTTGTTTCTAGAAAGACTACTTTGGAAACTAGGTAAAAAATGGAGCAGAGCTATATAAGCAGAAAGATCATTTATAAGGATATTGCATAGATCAGTTAAGAGATCATAATGGGCTGAATCAATAGAGGCAGTTGATACATGAGAAGTTATTTAAAGATGTAGAATCTATAAGACAGTTATCGATTGTATATTACTGATGCAAGGAAAAGGAAGAATAAGATAATCTAGCGTGACTGAAATGTTTGGATATATGGCGGTATATTTTATCTTACAGGGAATATGGGTTGAACAAATATTTAAGTGCAAAATAAAGACTTCAGTTTGGGGATGGGTTAGTTTGAGGTTCCTTTGGAATATTTAAGTGTAAATATCTAATAGCAGTCATTGGATGTATGGGTCTGGAACTCTGGAGAGAAGTCTGGGCTAAATTATTGCAATCACAGTATTCTTTTTAGCATGAAAATGATTCCCTTTTTTGTTTTGTTTCTTTGATTATTCTGAATATTGTCCATTGGTATGTATTTCAAATTTTCACTTCAATTCTTATTATATTTGCTTGGCATCTATACCGTATTTTGAGTGCTGTGAGCTTTCATTTGACATTTTGTTCTACTTGCATTATGTTCTAAAAGGTAAAGAGAAGTAACGTTCACTGTAGGGGAAGTTTAACATAAGTGTATATGTGTATACATATAAATGCACATATAAACTGTTACTGAAATTTCTCCAAATTTTCAATTATTGATTTACTACCAAACTTCTCGTTACATATTCTATTTATTTTATAGATATTGTCTGTTCTTCATTACATCCTATATTTAATGAACTTAATATTATTAACAAAAGTCTAAGACACAGGTACTCAAGATTTCTCAGTCATGGGGAGTTCCCTGGCGGTCCAGTGGTTAGGACTCCGCTCTTTCACTGCCGAGGATGCGGGTTCCATCCCTGGTCAGAGACCTAAGATCCTGCAAGACACGCGGCATGGCCAAAAAAAAAAAAAAAAAAAATGTGCAAGATTGCTCAGTCATGAAAATCATAACCCTAGTACACTGAAATCGTATCAGAAGATGAGAATCACTCAGTTTATAAGGAGGCACATAATGTCAACTCTATGTTCAATACTGTGTTAGGTAGCTTAGATGTTATGAGAGACACAGTAGATTGGAGAAATTTTCTATATAAGTTTAAGCTTAACATTTTATTAAGTAATATTGTGATATTTTAACCAAAAAGTCTCAGAGGAAATATGTGTATGTACATATATATGAAAACATCACATCATATATGAAAGCTACTATTGATAAAGTGTAATACTTAATTCTTTAAAGCCTATAAATACTCAAATATAAGAGAAGAGAGTTAAGAAAGTTCTTGGATCTTGAAATAATAGGAATACCCAAACATGGAATAAACGTGGTTTTGAGCATTTCTTCCTTGTGTGCGGTGGTGTGGAGGAAATTGGAAAGATTATTAGAAGTCAGGAGATCTAGTTTTAGCCCTAATCTTGCTAGTGAACTGTGATTCCAGACACGTAATTTAATGTCTTCGGGTTTCAGCTGTCTCATATTTAAAATGGGGTTTAGAATGCATTGTTTTTACGTTTTTTATGGAAATAAAATTGCATCTGCATTAAGAACTTAATCCTGATTGTAAGATGTTACTGCTAAATTCTCAAAATATTATTCATGCCCTGTTAATACTATGACATTCAATTTTACCTGGGCCAATTGTCCAGTTTAACTCTCTTTCATAAGAATATCTGTGTTGGGGGAAGTATTGTTCTGGTAAGAAACAGTCTGAGAAGCAGTATTGGAGCACAGACTATACAGCTAGACTGCCTGGTCAGTCTCACCACTTATTTGCTGTGTGATCCTGAGAAAGTTGCTCTCTCTGCCTCAGATTCCTCACCTGTAAAATGGAGATAATAATATTGGGTTGGCCAAACAGTTCCTTTGGTTTTTAAGTAAAAATAAAAGACACATTTTTCATTTTCACCAAGAACTTTATTGAACAACGTATTCACCGTTTTGTTCCACTACCTTTTGCCATTTTTCAGGCAACTTCATAATTCCATCTTCCCAAAACTTTTTATCTTTTTGAGCAAAGAACTGTTACAGGTGCCTTTTATAGTCTTCCAGGGAATTGACATTTTTTCCATTAAGAGAATTTTGTAAAGACCTAAATAAATGGAAATCTGAAGATGCAATGTCTGGTGAATACAGTGGATGAATCAGAACTTCCCAGCCAAGCTGTAACAGTTATTGCCTGGTCATCAAAGAAACATGAGGTCTTGCATTATACTGATGGAAGATTATGCATTTTCTGTTGGCTAATTCTGGACAGTGCACAAATCGTTTTTTTGTGTTTCTGTTGTGTTTTTACCTTTCTTGAAATCATAAAGCATAATATGCGGAAAATGTTGCTCTTTTTCTTCCATCTTCAATATTAAAATGGCTACCCAAAATTTCACCAATTTTGATAAGTTTTTTAAAATGCACGCTGATATGACAGCTGTCACAATAAAATCTAACAAAATTGCTTCGAATGACGTTAAAGACAACTAAGCGCTACTAGAGCCATCTTATGGAAAAAACCAAACGAACTTTTTGGCCAACTGAATACTGCTACGTCAAAGTGCTTTTGTAATGATGAAATCAGTTAATATTTAATATGTAAAGCACCTAAAAGCAGTGTCTGGTACATAGTAAGCACTATACAAGTGAAGCTATTATTTTATTATTGTATAAAACATATTAAAAAACAATTTTTATTTTGAATCCGCTGTATTGAAACCAATGCATTTTGATGTGTAAGCATTCTTTCCATGATATGATAGAAAGATAAAATTAATTTATTTTGTTTTATGCATTACACATATCTTATACTAGTTTGTGGCTACCAGTTTAGGAACTAGTTGTCGTACAAACTTGTGCATCAGGACTGCTACACCAGAAATGAACTTTATCATTTCTGAGGCAAGAGAGTTGGATAGAAACAGCAAGAACATTGAACCCATTTAGGTCTGAATTCTAAACCAAGTTTTGTCACCCACTAGGGATGAGACTTTGGGCTGCTTGCTTATACTTCCTATTAAACAAAATGAACTGTGGTGAGATTGAGTTAATTATGTTTAATGAAAGCATAAAAGAGCTTTTCTCTGGAGGGAGAATGCCTTTCTAACAATAAAAGCAGTGAAGGAAATTTAAAAAGAGAGATCTGACTACAGTGTGGCAGGTATAAACTTCAAAATATCAAAATCAGCATAAACAAGTTAAAAGGCAAACAACTAATTGTGAAACATATTTGCAGCAACTCAGAGTATTAAAAGCCTTAACACTTGAATCACTTTGTTGAACAAATTATATATTCTATAAAACTCTAATAGAAAAATGGGCAAAAGACATATACAGACATTTCACTAAACAAGAAATTCAGTGGTCAGTAAATATATAAAAAATACTTTATTTTTTTCATAACCATATAGGTGATTTTTTTTTTTTAAAGATACTATGTTTTACCTACTTAAAAAAACAGCATTTTAATGCTGGGGAGAGTATGGTAAAATAGTGGTAGCATAATTTAATATTTCTAAAAAGCAATTTTTTTAATATACACCAAGGGCCTTAAAAATATTCGCAGATTCTGACGTGGTGGAAATAGAGATTCAGATAAAAAGGTATGTACAAGTTTCACTAAAGCATTATTTGTAGCAATAAAAAGGATGCTACTGTGAATGTTAAGTAATGGAGGAATGGGTAAATAAATTATGATACATATCCAACCATCTAACTGAATAATTTTATTGACATAGAAATGAGAAACAATTATTTCTATATTTTTTGTAATTTGAAAAAAATCGAAAGTAGTAATACTTGTAAAGAACTTGTCATGTAGTTTTGTCCATACTAGATAATCAAAAAATGGTAGTTCTTTTTAATTATTACTACTAAAACAAATTAACCAAAGGTTATTTTTTCAGAAAGATATACTTATTTAGTTCTAAACTTATGATTTATGTTTGTTGTTAGCAAAATCATGGGTTTTGCAATAGTGTTTTGAATCTAAATTTAATACAACAATAATCTGC
Organism: Balaenoptera borealis; assembly: GCF_965194805.1. Classification (NCBI taxonomy): domain Eukaryota; kingdom Metazoa; phylum Chordata; class Mammalia; order Artiodactyla; family Balaenopteridae; genus Balaenoptera; species Balaenoptera borealis. The sequence goes on along the minus strand of NC_138876.1, from coordinate 32,698,240 downwards.
GTAAACAATGAATGAGTAAGGAGTTCAGATAATACACCCACTTCTAGGATTGTTTAAAAATGGAGAGAAAAATATTTTAATAGTAGAGCTGGACATTGGACTGTGCTTATTGACCAGTTTGGTTGTCCATCTGTAGCACGAGAAACAAAACAAACTACTTAATTCTAGATATTTTTAAAAAACAAATATGCTTTACTTAAAGGACAGTCAAACAAGTAATGTTTTATCCTCTATTGTCCTATTGAGGAAGCATGAATGTTGATGTAGCAGTAAAGTATGAGATTTGAAGGCCTCTGTGATCTTAGGCATCATAATCTCTCCAAGTTCCAGTTTCCTCTTTAGTAAAAGAGAGTTGATAATTTGTGTGTGTGTGTGTGTGTGTGTGTGTGTGTGTGTGTGTGTGTGTGTGTGTGTATGCATATACTTTCAATCCTCAGAAGAATAAAAACAAATGAGCAGCCAAAATGAAAAAATTTCTATTTCAAGAGTAAGCAAATAAATGCCAAAAAAAGAAAAATAAACAAAAAAACTGTGAGCTACCACTTTTCTCATACAGGATTGAAAGATTGTTTTAAAGATTAGATAAATTTTTCATAAAGTGTGTGGCAGGTAGCCAAAATTATTTTAAATACATATGTCATGAATTGTTCAAACTATTCAAATTCCTTCTCAATGTTTTTTGAACACCAATATATATATTTTCTACTCAGAATTATAGTTAATTCTAGGTTTGCTGTGTAAATAATGATAATTAGTCTTTATTAAGAGCGGAAGAAAAATCCGAAGCAGAGGTTATTAAGATACCTTTATAAAATACACAATCTTCAAGTTTGACTATGCCAGACGCATAATTCTATAGGTATCATAATGGCATATTAAACTATCATATATCACAATTGGCTGAATTAAAAGAGAGGTACTTCTGAAATTCTTATTCCAGTGATATAAAGGTATTTCACAGCCTGAAAATTCATTGTTCAACAAATATCTACTGAATATTTATTATATGTCAGATGTTATTCTAGGTGCTGGGGATATAACAATGACAACAACAGACAAGGTCTCTCCCATTGTGAAAATTATATTTTTGGGAGGGTTAATGGTCACTAAATTCCATAATTTTAGATAGTTATAAGTGCTATTAAAAGCACTTATGTAACCTAGTGCAACTGCAATGAGGAAGAGGTTATTTTAAATGGAGTAATCCAGGAAGTCTGGACTGAAGAAGTAATATCTGCACTAAACCAGAAGAATAAGAAGAACCCAACTATGTAAAGGAGCCAGGAGATACATATGTAATTAAGATCAATAAACAAAAGGTAAAATAAGGGCATTTAAATTTCAGAAGAGAAGAATTATTTTTGCTGTAAAATATTTTTCTGAAAAGGCATTTAAATGTCAGTGGCAGATGAGTTTTAAATATTTCAGGTTTCCAGACAGATGAATGAAGAAAGTATAGCTCTGGATGGTAGTTATGGTTAAAATATATTTTTTTGAAATTATTTCAGTTGAAAGGAAAGTGTACATATTGTTAAGCCAAGTTAGTAAGCAAGTTATTTAATAAGTATTAACATATACACAATACTTGCTGAATATTCATAAATCATGGTAAAAGCACATCATGATTGTTTTCAGATCACTTTCTTCCTCTTTGCTTGTTTAAAGGTCTATATTTTAATATCTATAAAAATATTGTAATATAAATGGGTTGGCATGAGCAATAAATAGGTTTAATATAAAAAAGGGTAAGTTGGCACGAATATATTGGAGATAATTGCCAAGGGAATGTAAATTAGGTTATAATTTAACTGAAGAGAAAGATGTGACTTGACAGATGGTAGTTTCTTTTATCAGCCTGCTTGAAGGCTTGAGGAGATGGGGTGTGGGATGTGAGGGTAGGGATGAGGAAGGGAACTAATAATGGGAAAGGCAAAGTTTAATGGAAAATGAAAGACAATAAATAGAAGTATTGCATTAATTATTTACATGATGCAGCTGATGGGAAGAACCTAGTCATAGATTATAATGTCATGCAGAGTGTGAAGGAAGTTGATAGACCAATTCAAATTAAGGGATGAGAATCAGAAGGAATCTCTAAAAGGAAGATTACAGATTAAAAATGACTATATCACAGGTTAAGACTGGGCTCATAGGGAAATAAGTTGAAGAAGCATTACCAAAAAAGAAAATTAGCCAAAGAGGAGATGCAGCTAGAAACGAAAAAGGGAAGTTGTAAAAGGTAAAACATTGGGAAGAAAAAAGAATTAAACAAGAGTTGAGAGTGGTGTGTTGAGAGAGAGAGAGAGTCATTTCCTGACTAAATATTTCAGATTATAAGTTTTGGAGAACAGACCAATGTCAGCCACCTTATAAATTTTCTAATGAGTAAAATTGAAAAAATAATAAGTCCTACCACGAACAGCTGTGCTGATTGAGTAACATAATTATAAGGCATGCAAAGCTCTTAGCACAATTCCTGGCATGTATAGAGTATTACTATCATTGTTAAGAACTTAATTGTGCCAGAACATTAGTATCAAGTTCTAGAATGCAAGATTTTAACTGTGTATTTTTAAAAGCATTGTTACATTTCATTTGCTATGCCTTGATCAAATAAAATTTTAGTCTAAAAACATTATTGAAGAAAAATTAAAAGCTAGATCAAAATCTGATCGGTGGTTATCTGAGCTGGCAGAGAGAGGACTGACAGCAAAGCTACACCAGGGAACGTTTTAGGGTGACAGAAATACTCTGTAGCTTGCTTGCAGCGAGGCTGCATGACTATATATATTTATCAAATGTCATAGACCTTTGTACCTAAGTAGTGTGAATATTAATTTTTGTAAATTATGCCTTAATAAATCTGACTTTAAAAATTATTGAAAATATACAAAGTTAAAATGAATTTTAATATATTACTCAAACAGTACTAAATATATGCTAATAGAAAAACTTACTTAATCTAACACAACTCAAGCAATTAAGAGCCAAGTCCCACCCCAAAACAGAGCATGGTAATGGATAGGGTTGACCTACAGCTTCAGAGAGAATAGATGACTACAGTGGATGAGCTGGGAAACCAAGAAAGTACTAAAGCTTTGAGTCTAAAGCAGTGGTCAGTTAACCAAGAAAGATCAAGAACAAGCAAGGCAATTAACAAAGAAATAGATTCTGGATACTTTAGACATTTACTGATAACTAAAGGAAGAGCAGACATGAGAAGTAACTTTAACTTGTTTGGGACAAGCTGAGTTTTAGGTGCTAATGGGGGATTTTAGGTGCATCTAGGAGATAACCAGAAATGTGAATCTTAGGGTTACAGGAAAGGTGAAGGTAGGAACCCTCATCATTGAAGTGACAGTTGAAGCTGTGGATTTAGACAGAATCACTCAGGGATAGAATAAAACATTAGGAAATGCATGTATTTGTAAGATGGACTGAGAAAGATGAGCCAACACAATGTCTGGTAAAGAGTGAACTAAGGAGTGGCATTAAAGTGCAGGGCCAAACTGTTGAAGGAGAGAATGTCAAGGATAGTGTCGTAATTATATCAAATGCTGCAGTGAGGGCCAGTAGAATGGTTCTGAGGAATGATCACTGGGTTTGGCAAATATGACATTTGGGGGAACCTTTGAGACATAAGTTTCATAATATCAGACTTAACTACAGTACTCAATGATAAAGTTTTTCTTTGAGTAAAGTCACCATGAAATAAGAAGGAACCAGCAGTAACCAGATAACATATTGCACTTGACTCAGTATTGGAGATATAGTAAGAGGCTCTCTACAGTTGGGTATTCTAACTTTATAGCGCAAATATATAAGGCTCACTTATACAGGCACAAATGCTCACATCATGTAAAAATCCATTGTTTTTATACTAGATACGGTGGGCCCCACTTACCAAACTTGGAATGGTGATGAATAATTGATGACTTGGAAGTTAATTCCACATACTATAGATTTTACTCTTGGGAGACCCAGTGTAAGAACTAGCTCAGACAAGGGGATTGGGAGGGTTTGGGCCTGGAGTAGTTGCAGAACTAGGACTCAGTGATCAAAACCAATTTGAACTTTGCATTTCCTCAATCACAGATTTCAGAAATGCTGGCAACATTTTGGATGATTTTAAGCCACTGTAGTATAAATTATTTTAATCCATAACTGAGTTTCCCACCCTTTGTAAATACTCTTTTTAATTCTAGTTTATAAATTGAAAAATTCAGATACGGATCAGTTAAATAACTTACTCCAGTCATTTAAAGCTGGAATTTAAACTGAAGGAATCAGATTTGGTGCCAGAATCCATGCCCTTAACCTCAGGAAATGGGCACTTTATCTGTGACAAGGTGGAGAATGCAAGAGGGGACATTTTACGGCGAACAACATGAAAGAACAATACTAGAGGTCTAGGAAGAGGAGAGCAGGAAGAGAGGAATTCAGAAAGGGAACACTAATGTCAGTGGAGACCAACTCAATCCAATTTGCAGTTTTATTTAAGGATCCTCAGTGCAACTGATATTACCATGTGGGTATTTGGAAAGTTGAATGAAATTCATTTCAGTCTCTTAACTTAGGTTAGTCTCTCCTGATGCCTCTTCATCTAATCCTCATCCTTCTTTCTCTGAGTGATCTCATCTAAATTTTATTCCTCTTTCTTCTCAGTATTGAACAGGAATGTTTTGTACAATGTCCCTATTCATGAAATATTTAGCATGCATTTCTTTGAATTCTGAGGGAGTGTTATACTATGTGACATTAGTTGCTCTGTATAGTCATTCTTATACCATTGGCCAATAGTAATCAATATTAGCATCCTTGGAGAAAGAAATACAGCTTGATGTCCAAGCACAAGTACTACTTGAAAGCCATATATCTAAATACTTCATTCAAGGGCATATATAGATTTATTATTAATTGCCACACTAATATACATAAGAAAAATTATATGGGTCTCTTTTCCAGCATAGGTCTTATCCCAGTTTTTATATGATGGATATTTTTATTTTTTCATGATTTTTACATTAACTGTCAATATTTCTAAGTATATTTAAATTTCTGTTTGTTTCTAAACAAACAAATGTAAAGATGCATTTAAATTTCTTTATTATGCTCCTTTCATATCTTCTGTGCAATCTTTTGATGTGTGTAAAGAGTGGATGTAGTTGAAATATATCTTAAGGATATGTTAATTAGGCCCCAGATGTGGGACACAGTGGTCTGTGATAATTGTGTCATACCAAAACACAATAGGAGACAAGTCATACGCATGGTAATAATATGTGCTACTCTGTGGATTATCTCTTCCTTAATGTAGATTTTAGCTATCAGGGAAAAGTCAGAACATTCCAAAGTGCTGAACACATATGAGAAATAGTTTATTAACCTGATGAATCTGACTCATGTTTTTATCTTTTATCAATGGTTATTGCATTTTTTCTTAAAAGCAATTTTAATGATAATCATTGCATTCCTTCTCTGAGGGGCTTTCATTTTAAAATTTAGTTTATCCTCTGAACTAAAGGTTATTTTAAAGATATAGGAATTGTGACTAACAAGTTTAAAATAATTAAGTTATTAGAAGGTTGCTAAACATTTTCTCCTAAAGATGTCACTGTACACCCTGCGACAAATGTATCAATATGTAGGTGAAACAGTTACACTTTAGCTAGTCTAAAAGATGCTTCTAGATTAGATCACCTTTATGATTTTTTTCTTGGGCAAAGTTCCTGGTTTAATGAGCTTTTCAATTTTCTCTTTCTCTTTCCCTCCCTTCCTGTTTCTTTGCCTTTCTCCTTCCCTCCCTTCTTCCTTCATCCCATTCCTCTCCCTGCCTCTGTATACACACACACACACACACACACACACATGCACACACACACACACATGCATACACACATTCTATAAAGGAAATTTTAATGAATGCAATACCAGGGCAAATAGAGCAAGAATTTCTAGTACACTTTACATTATCTATATTGATGAAGTAGGTATTACAATATAAAAGAACAAACAAGCATCATTTGCCTTCAGAATTAACTAACCAGAGAGTTGTAGAGCAGAAGGAATCATAATGAGTATCTGGTCCAAAATTATTCATTTTACAGATGATGAACTTTATGCTCAGAAGGGCGAAATGAAGTGCTTGCAGTTATAGGGCTCATGAAATTAAGACTCGAACCAAAGTCTTGACTCTCACCTTCTAAACCAGTGCTGTTTTTAAGATTTTCTTCAATCCTATGTATCATAAATATACTCATTACCCTAAATCTGGGCAATTCCAAAGCCCTATCAACTCTGTGATGATTACCTCCTCTGCACTCTCCATGGACAAAACCCTGATCTTCCACCGTGATCCCAAGTACATCCTGATTTTACATGTTGAAACCTAAAATGGTGCTAAAATCCAAGTCCTCTGAATAATAAAATCTCAGTAAGTCTGTTCACTGAATGCAGGTATCTAGACATACTCTGTTTCCTGAGATCACTAGATCACTCCTTATAACTTATGTCCTAAAGTAGTTTGCATATTAGTTTCTTTTGACTATAGTGAAAGGAGTCTGAAATTTATCTATAACATCTCCTTTGAAGTATTATTTAATGAATATGGCAGAGAGTTAATAGAGAAACAGAATACAGATGCACAGGTAACCTAAGTATCTAAAACAGATCATAAAGGTTTAGAACATAATTCAAAAGACTATAGCCCATAACTATGAACCTCACAGTAGGACAACAGTTTATAAGTTTCTAGAACTCTTATGTTTCATTTAATTCCACATTTTACTTAAGCAACTATGAAGTTCAGTTTTCCTGTATTCCTAGGAGCAAATAAGTCAACACATTATAAGAAAAATAAATTATATTTTTTCATTCCAAATGTGTTATTTCCTAGTGACAACAGTAGAAAAATCCTCAAAATTGATTGATTTGGAAATAATTATTCCTCAAAATTGTGTATCTTAGTTGCACAGTTAAGACTAAGTTTATTTACACTTTAAAAGAAAATGCTTCTATTTGCCCTAGTAGTAATACAAAATAATCTGGTGCATAATTTTTAATTTTTTCACGATATTTATTTCCATACTTTTTCTCAATTTAATGTGTTCCAATATTTGTTATTCCCTTCATTACATCTCTTTTAACAAATAATTTAGCTAACAAAAGTGTACTTTTTATGTGGTTCTAGTATATGATAAAGTTTTTGTCTAAAATTATGAGAAAATTCATTACAGGCAAGTGATTGTGAAGAAATCATTTTAAAGTAACTTCTTTAATATTTGTTGCATAGTTTCTTAAGTCCTACACTTGAAAAAACTAATACAGAAAATTTAAAAACATGTCAGATCATTTTTTGTATTAACATTCATAAAAATTGGAAAGATCTGTGCTTTATTGCATTTGGAAGTATTTCTTATTTTGTACCACTTTTAATCAGTACACCCACAGCTTTTATTTAACAAATATATGTCCCTAAGATAAATTAAATAATGAATGATTGCATATTTGCATCTTAAAAATTATTTAACATTTATTTCCAAAGCATTCTATCAAATCATGACAAAAATATAAGGTTTTCAAACTGGATAAGTTGTCCTTGTTCACATAAACATCATATTTTGTGTGTTTCTAAAATATTTTTTCTGTATAATGTATAATCATTGTGGATACTTTATAAACTATATATTAACCCAAATAAAAACCAAAAGCACTTATACTAACTTCTAATAACCAGTGATAACTGATAACTACTCTGGTGTGTAAATCTTAAATCTTTTTCACTCCATGTCTTTGTCTTTTCTGTCAATTTTGTGCATATATGTTTTTATGAATATATATGGTTTTTTAAACTACAAACTATAGTACCATATCCACCATTTAGTGTTTTATAATTACTAATTGCAGCATCTTTATTTTATATAATTTATATATGTGAATGCACATGCACACTGTTCTCATCGTCTTTTGTGAGTGTATAATATTCTGTAGATACACCATAAATGCAGTTAACTAATCCCCTATTTTGGACATTTGGAGTTTCTTTTCCCTGGCCTTTGCAATTATCAAACAATGGTGTAATGAATATGTATGTACATCTTCGCACATTGATTTATTTATTTAGGGAAGATCCTGGGAAGTGAAATTTCAGGGTCAAAAATATGACCATTGTAAAGCCTTTTAATACACAGTACCAAATATGTTTTATTTTCAAGTAATTTGCTTTTAATATTTGTACATCAGGTACTTTGGAAAGCGTTCATATAAATGACCGTTAATTTTTTTGTCAACAGCTAGTTTATTACTGTCACTCTGAAAAGTGTTTTTGCAGTTATTAGACTCTTGAAAGAGCAGGTAAAATAAAACCAAAGACAGTATTTTCTTTTTGAATTGCACTGCCTTTGAAAATAAAATTATAACAAAGTATTACATATTCTTATCTCGATGCATTTTAACAATTTCTATTCTTATTCCTTTGACTTTTGAAAGATATCAGTAAATTGTTTTATACTCTACCCTACTGAATCTAGAAAATAAACACACAAATAGCCATGCTTTTTCTTGTGTAATTGTTACTTCAAAGTGAGAAAACAACTGCATACACTGATTATACCTTTTTTTATTATACTTAATTTGGTACATGCCTAACTGGTGACTGTAGCATTTAAAGAGTACATGAATTTGGCCTTTTAAACTTTGTCCATTTGGAATATGTTATTTCTGTCACTGTCATCATTATTGTCCATAATCATCTTTTGTTTTGTTGTGCCTCTTCCAGATTGTTTGTATTTTTTTAGAAGAAAAGTTTATAAACTAGGATTCAATAGGATAGTTATCAAAAATAATTTTTTTCCTTTCTTTGATGATTTGGCAAAATATAGTTAATTTTATAAATAGATTTCTAATAGGTAAGTAATATACTTCTTTAGCTTCAATCAGAAAAAAGCCTCAGATAATATTTTGATTTATGTTCAGACTACATTTATGATATCTCTGTATGTATTTTGTGCAAATACATTTTATTTACATTGTCATCAATTATTTAGATAGTTTCAACAAGGAATAGTTTTTGTTGGAAATCATTCAGTATTAATAAAAATTTGATTAAGACATTGCACAAATGTCTTTAATTCTTAAATTTAACTGGAAAACAAATTTAACATGTACCTTTAAAAGGATAAAATTTAGAAGAAATCCAGTTATAAAATGTAAATTTTTAATGATCACTCCAGAAATTCTTGACGTATTATTTTGTTAAAAATATGAACAATGTAATTTGTTTTCTAATCTCTGATTATTTAAAGGCACATCTTAAGTTTTGTGAAGACATATAATAATCAAAGAAAAAAGGAATTACAGATGTGATTATTTTCATCAGAAACCCTCATGAAACAGATAGCCACTTAGTGAAATGAAACTTTTTAATCTCAATTAAAGGAAGACTTTTTTAAACCTGAAGCCAAATATTTATATATCGATAGAAGAAAAGGATAGGGTGGGGAAAAGAGAAAAATCATTAAATTTGCCACAAAAATTTAGGATACTAACCAAGGCAGTTTCTGGATTTAGATAAGATTAATAGTCTTAAACTTCCCTGATGTTGTAATCATAGGTTCTCTAATTTGTTTTCTGAATTTTGGTGTTCTTTCTTTGAGCTTTGCTGTTGGACTTGAGATTTTTCCCTCTTAAGATCCCCAGATTTGAGCATCTTGCTTAAGATCACAAGATGGGTCACTGAGTCAGCAGTCCTACAATATTCTGGTCACTGTTTAGCTTCATTATAAATTGCATTATTGCCAGACCTATGTCCCTATTTCAAAGAAGTGTGGTGTGTGAAGCTGCTTTGGGACCCCAAGAGTGTGTGTGTGTGTGTGTGTGTTTGGAAAAGCAAACTTAAAACTATTGTTTGAAGTGCACTACAGAAATCACTGAAGGTGTACTGATGATCTTCGTAGTGTAAATGTAGAAACCTAAGCAACCACTGTCTTACTGTTGGTTAATATGTCCATTTTCAATTGCATCTCTGATTACAAAATCTACCTATAACTTAACTTATTTTTTTTGTTAATTGATTGCCATACCAACACAATAAATATGACTTTTTAACTTTTTGGACACATTAAGTAGTCTTTTTTAAGTTCAAAATAACCACAATTACAATGCTTGTTGTCAGTCTATTTATCTCTTGTAAAAATAAAATACAGTGTGTGTGTGTGAAAAAAAAAACAAAACCCACAATTAGTTTATTGGTTTAAAAACAAGTAAACCTCTTAAATGGCTTATGTTATTAAGATATTAATGAAATAAGAAATCATATTTTCTTAGTTTACTTGATTAATAATTTACCTTATACCAAAAAGAATTTGAGACAATTTGAATATTACACATTATTATCTAATAATCAGGAAGAATTTAATGTAGTGTCATAGGAGGTCGATGTCCAGGAAATAGTCTCAATATTAGAAAATGTATATATGTATGTATGTATGTACGTGTATATGTCTATATGTATATGTATATATATATTTATATATGTATATGTAAAATGTGTTTAAACTTTGTCTATTGGTGCTATTTATATTTAAAATACTGTTTTGCTACTATAATATCAAAATTAAACTTTTTAAAAGAAACTTCCCAAACACTTAATTTAGCTAATATTTTTTTCAGCACACATAATTTTTTGAAGCTGGGAAGGCTTTTTTGTTCCCTTGCCCTTGGAGAAAATAAATATATTTATCTGAGAATATCTCTTGCGGTACAAACAATTCCAATATTGTATTTTAATAGAGTAATAGACATTTATACTTGACCATATTTCACACTTATATCATGGAAACACTCACTTGATTCTGTGTATCATTCAATTGGTATTAACATTATATTTCTATTCCCCATTTTATAATTTGGCACAGAATCAATTAATCAAATCATTATTAAAATTTGACTCAAACTGTTTAGTTGATTTAAATTTGCTCTTTTACTTAGATATCATATAATCTAAACTCTTTATACATTCTTTTAGTCAAGATTTTCTTAATCCTTTTTGAAACTTTTTCTTCCCTTTGTATCTTATTTTAATTATCAATTTTTACTTAAATTTTTTTTTCTAGCAATTATCAAATATACAGTGAGGTTTTTCTCAAGATGAGTGTTAAAATACCTATTTTTGAATGGGCACACTTTTGTCTATATGTCTTTACTGCAGTTTTAAAGTTCTGATCTTAAGCCAGGGGTATGTGTGTGTATGTTTACGTTCTTACCTAGACCCAGTGTTTGTGGATTTTCATGACAACATTTTATTGTAGAAACCCACTGAACCTACTAAGCTATGATTGTTTTTCCCAGTTTGTAGGTTTGTAGCATACAACTGAGATTTTGTTTTTCCATTATGCCTATTAATGAGAAATGGAATTTCTCTATAAAATCTCTTTAATAAAAATCATAAATATAATTTTAAAGCACTTTTTCATGTTTGCTAAGGTTTGCTTACTGAATTTAGTTCTTATTCTAACCAAAGTTCTTAAAGGCCCTCTTGATATCTATAGTTGATGTGTTTTGAGGAAGCACCTGTTATAGACAACATTAATCTCATCTTGTAATAGGCTTACTATCTCAGTTTCTCACCTTCTTACATTCTTTTTTTCCCCTAAAATGATTTCAGTAATACTTTGTGCCTTTACAGGCATGGTATGTTTTCAGGAGTATTATTCCAAGTGCCTCTTTCTTGATCCTAGTTCTAGAAAATTCAAGTTCAAAAATCTTGATAACTGCATCCACACGTATGTTGGAGCAACCTGCTTTAATACATGGGACGATTTTATGATAATTCTAAATGCAATTGTAAAATTGTATTTGAAACCAATGAGACTTACAACCTCTTTCCAGTAAATAATTCGAACCTTGATGAATTCATTACAAGCCAAAATTCTTATAATATTACTATTGTCATATTTATGTGCTGTCAAATATATTCTCCTGGACATATATGTACCAGAAGGTGTTTTCTATCTAATGAAGATTTGTTGTCTTCTATTTACATTTGTTTACATTTTATTCAGATTTAAATTATTTTACATATTTAATAATCATGCTTTTATTCACCAAATTGCATACTTAAATAAATCTAAAAAATGACATTTAATTTGTACATACTACCTTGAATGAAAGTAATATATCAGCCTAGCATTTCTTCTTTTATACATCCTGTAAGTTGGGCTCAGAAATAAGAACTGAACATTAATTTTATGGGTTTTTTTCTACTCGATAGGTGCTATGGATATAGAGGAGAGAAATCGCCAAATGAAAATTAACAAATACAAACAGGTAGCCGGATCAGATCCCAGACTGGAACAAGATTACCAATCAAAGGCAAGACATTTTTCTTTTTAAAAGTTGTAAAATAATCAGTTAATCATATGAAACTGTTAGATTCTCAAACTGCTGAATGCAGATTAGTCAGACACAAACATATAATGCAATGGCCCCATGATATTATTAAATGCTAAAATTTATGATGTGTTTGTATACCAACTTTTAGGTATAGACTTGCCTTAATATTTAGAAAAATCATTATATAATATAGGAGATTAAGGAAATGAAACTCATAAATGATCTGAAGAACAAAGCTTTTAGAATTTTTCATTTTATAAAACCTATAAAGGCCCTAACACCCTCAAAAATGTTTAGGAAGAACTTCTATTATCATCTTATGGTTTTCCTACATATAGAATTTTTTTATTTTATAGCATTTTAATTCAATCTGATTTATTAATAAGTTATTGGAACAAAATACATACTCATGAGGTGTTGTAAAGAATTCAAAATGTTTTTTAATGAGAATCTTTTTGAACCACTTTTTGGTAATAAATTGAGGTGTGAAGTCTACCAATGTAGGAAAAAAAAGTATTATTTCATTGTTCTTGCCCTTCACTGCCTTTATATTTTCAAAACATTTTTAGGCTCATCGTATTATTCATTCAAAGACTTTGCTCTGATGTACCTATTTAAGATTTAACAAAAGAATGAAAATAGCAAAACTTATTCCTAACATTTCGTTATTATGTGGTCTAATCATTGCAGTCATGTAATATTTGTTGTCTGTTATCTGTGTATTAGAGAAAAGCAATTTGGATTTTTATACAGTTAGGTCTATTTTATCCTTACCTTCAGTTTCTCTCAATTATAGCCCATTCTTCAGTAGAGATAAGACTTATGAAGTAAAGCACAACTGACTATGCTGGGTGTGCGTATGTGGTAGGTAGCATAGGTTTCAGTTTCTCCATTATACAACCTAGAGGAGGCAGATATTCTCAGCATCACCTTCCAAGCCACCAATCTCTTCCCCAGAGTACATGAATATTGACTGATGTGGTGAATACAGGATTGTTCTGCTGTCCTGGAAATGGCACAGGCCTAATGCCAAGAGAAAGGTAAATTTAAGACAAACAAAAAATAGCCTTGCCTTTACTTAGCAGGTTTTAACTTATAGAAATTTTATTCTAAAATGAAAATATGAATAGCTTCAAATAGGTTCAGTGAATTTCATAGAAAACAGATTTGCAGTGATAGAATATTTCAGATACATCTCTAACCTTTTGAGCTTGGTATCAGAAATGATATCTGTGCCTTTCCAGGTACTTTTTTTTTTTTTTTTTTTTTTAGAAAGCTGCGTTTTATAGCTACTTTATTTATTTATTTATTTTTGGCTGTGTTGGGTCTTCGGTTCGTGCGAGGGCTTTCTCCAGTCGCGGCAAGCGGGGACCACTCTTCATCGCGGTGCGGGGACCGCTCTTCATCGCGGCGCGCGGGCCCCTCACCATCGCGGCCCCTCCCGTTGCGGGGCACAGGCTCCAGACGCGCCGGCTCAGTAGTTGTGGCCCACGGGCCCAGCCACTCCGTGGCATGTGGGATCCTCCCAGACCAGGGCTCGAACCCGTGTCCCCTGCATTAGCAGGCAGATTCTCAACCACTGCGCCACCAGGGAAGCCCCTCCAGGTACTTTTTAAAATATTTCTGCCTAGGGCTAAATAGGAAGAAAGACCTGATCTTTTGTGGCATCTGCTATGCTCTAATCTCTCATTTATTCATATTATATAATCCAAAGACCAAGGCATGAAGTCCTGATAAAATAGGATATTAAAGCTTCCATAAACATAAGATAACACATATTTGTTTTGTTTGTTTATATCCCACTATACTTCAGGAAGGAATGTAGATGATTCTTAAAAATACATAAAATACTCTCAATAATATCGTCAATGAAGAAATGAGTATCAAGGGAAAATGAGGTCAAGAAAAAACAAGGTAACGCCAGAAGTAAAGCTTGTGAACAAAATGCATAGTGTGAGATCCTATACACCTGCTACATGTGGGGCTTATATTTTGACTGTGAGCTTCCTCACAAGCAGTAAAGGCAGAAAAGGAAACTGGGTCACTCATATGATTTACATTGTTCATACAATAAAAATAAGTTCCTTAGAAGCAATGCCAATGATTCTTGTTATGGATACCTGACAGAAATTCATTACAAGGGGATGGACCAAAGGAATACTAAAGAATGCCTGAGGCTTCAAAGTTTTATAACTTTGGTACCAATTATTTTAGGTTAGAAAAAATTTAAGTCTTGGCAAAGGACTTATTATGCTAAGCAATATAATTTCCTAGGTATTCTCTAAGGCAGTGGTTTTCAATGTGTAGACCCAGACCAATAACCTCAACATCACCCAAGGACTTTTGGAAATGCAATTCTCTGACCCCCTCCAGACCTACTTAATCAAAACTCTAGGGGTGATGTTCCTGGTTTTAAAAAGCCTCCCAGGTGATTGTGATGTGGACTACAGTTTGAGAACCACTGCTCTAAGGTGGGCTGCATGTAAAATTTACTTCCAGGTAACTGAATGAGTTGACTTCCTCTTTTTAGGGTTTTAGCCAGAAGCCAGTGATGGATGATGTCATTTAAAAATGGAGACTTTCTTCTGAGAATAAGTGATCTGACTCCTTTACAAGGCCTCTCCTAGTATCTAACAAATCCTATCTGTTGAATGTCAAGTACATAGAATTCTGTTTACTATTGCTGGAGTTGTGCACTCAGCCTAACCAAAAATGCAATCAAGTCATTAAGGTACAACTTTTGAAAAGGATCCAAAGCACGACTCTATTTTGTTCCACTACAAATTTCCTGATGTGGAACTATCTTTGCTGGGTCATCTATCTGCCTATCATCCCTACCTTGATCTAACTCTCTCATGGATCAAAGAGAAAATTACAGAGGATTATTTTTCAGTCAAGTACATATATAGATTTAGTTATTATTCATTTCCATACTAACAATTATTTAGATTAAAATTTTCAACTGCATCCCCTCTCTTTTTAACTAGGGATATTCACCTTATATTTCCATTCTTTTCTTCCTTGTTTTAGAACAAGTGCCAATTAAATACTTGCTATTGAGCTATGCACTTTAATATATTAACTCTAATTCGTGGAAAAATCATTTAATTGGTAAGGGAACTAAGTCATAGAAAGGTTAAGTAATCTACCCAAGTTCACATTAAATCATAGAAAGTATTATTTGTAGCTAATCTGGTTTTCAATTTTGAGATAACTGAGATTAAATCCAAAGCCTATGGAGCATATGCTATGCTTATGAGCTATATTCCTGAAATTCTAGTGAAGCTATTAAGAAGCTTTCATGGAATATAATTGTTAACGAAGTTTTTTTTTAAACTACACATTCCCCATTTTAAATGGCATTGCTTCCCTGAATTTTTCAAGCATTCTGCACTGACAGTTGTAAACAATTCTTACTAATTTATAAAATATCTCCTTAGTAATTCACTTTGAAAGTACCTGCAGAGCAATGCCTATTAAGTTACTGTCTTTCTAAACATATTTTAAGTATATGAGGAAATTTGTAAGCAGACAGCCTATATTTAAAAAAGCATCAAAACCACATGCAGACATGATTCTTGTTTAATCAGTGGATGATTTCTCAGGGCTTTTCCCCTCAAAACAGAATTTAACTATGTAGCCAAGGCACACTTTCATGCCTATTGCATTGTCTTTATCCCAGTTTACATGTGATTCATCGGTTCTACTCTCAGCATAATTTAAGGATCAACTTAAAACCAATGTTCTCTGCTCTTCATTGGTTCAGAAAAACATGATTTGTTTATTACATTTAACAATGTGAATTATAATTCAGCATAGACCAGCTACCCTTCCATGAGTTACGTAATTACAACAATTAGCAATAATTGATAAACAATGTAGGTATATCTGAAAATTAATATGGAGAAATTGATAATATTTATATAAGTATATGATGTTTGCTTTTTAAATTAGCCATATTTAATGTTTTTAAGTGAACTTGGAGGATATTTTTTAAAAGGGTAGTCCATCAGATTTCAACAGAGAAGCTACACAGGTTATTGATACCGTGTTTATTTGGAACTCAAAGCTTATTTCCCTGTAGAAAAACATGTTCCTTTTTGGTGGTAATGTTCCCACAAAATTATCACAAAAATATTTTACCCCTATTGTAGCACTTATAATCTTCTGTTTTCTTATTTATCACTCTAGAATTAAGTCAGGTAGCCCATAAATTTCGCAGAACTTTTCAAATGTGGACCAGAAGTTCATATTAATCCATTTAACCTGCAATCTAATAGACTGAGTCAGTGTTCTGGGAGTGGAGCACAGCACAGCAAAAGAAAGGAAAAAAAAAGAGTTTTTCTCCATTCTTTGTACATACCTGATCCTGGGCACTTGTCACCTTTTCTTCCAGGCTTCTTGTCTTGTAAGGATCCATTCACTGATTTCAAAGAGACATGTTAGGAAGAAAGCAATCCCACTAAAGTAACTTACATTATAATATGAACTACACAACACAGAGATAGTTTAAAGAAAAAGGTCTGTAAATACAAATAAACCTCACACGATGGAGCTGTAGGCAGTATCAATATAAAAAAAATTCAGACTGTTAAAGGCAAAGTATTTTGGGCAAGTAGATCACCATTGTTAACTAAGCTGTTCCCTTAAGTAGAGCTTACTCTCTTCTCAACACTGAGAATACATATTTAAGGCTAGCCTTAAGTGTTTTAAATTGACTTTCAAAACACAAGCAGTAGGGACCAGAAGAGGGGAGACAGGTTGGGGCTGGTGAGGAGTGGCATCTATGGGCTGCTTATAAGTTTGGTGTTTGTGAGTCAGGAGTACTTTAAGGCTCTACTATCACCAAAATATGGCAGCAGTACTTGAGTACAGTGTAGGAGATGAGAACACAGCCTGAACAGAATACTATAGTATTCAAAGTATTTGAATACTGAATACTATCTACTTTGTCAATTTTCTCTATTGTGTTCATTTCTGTATAACCCTGCAATAAGATAGCTTCACGTTCTTTAGCAAAGTTAGCACAGTGTGCTAGTAATAGTACCTACCTCATAGGATTGTTTTCAAGATTAAGTCTATTTATATGTTATGTATAACTCAAACAGAGTTTGGAATATAATAAGGAATAAGTAAATGTGAGCTGTTGTATGATGATGGTGGGATGGTGATGGTGATGGTGATGATGATGATGGTGATGGGGAAGAAAGAGAAAAAGAGAAATCATTTTCAACAGATACCCTGCTCTTACCAGGTCTATTTCTGTTGCCAGCAACAATCTACTAGATACAGATTAGTATATCTTTAAGGTAATCCTAAAAAATATGTGGGTGGAAAGGGAGGAAAAGTGTAAAAACTAATGATAAACTAAAAAGTTAAAAAGTGATTTGGGTTGTCTCATTTTTATCAGGTTAGTCAAATTTTTATCTACCACAAATTATCATTCTTGCCATTTCTACTCTTTAGCCAGCTGGAATGTACTTCAAATTTAACTTAAACATAGAGAGAGATAAAATTAAATTTACACATAATTTATCTAAATCTATGATATGCACACACACATATCCTGAAGCTCTGAGCCAAAGGAGAATTCCTCTCCTCCATATTTTAGCTGATGGAAGCAACAACTATTTATTTCTTCCTTGTTTCACATGTACAAACATACCTCACTTTATGTAACAGACCCACAGTTACAAACTTAATAGTAGATAATTTTAATGGAATTTTAGAAATTTTATAGTTTTATCTGTGACTGATCTTTGAATATAAAAGTTTCTAACTTTAGGTTTCTTTTTTTCTTAACATTTGCTAGGGCTGTCATAACAAAATGCCACAGATTAGGTTGCTTAAACAACAGAAATTAATTTTCTCACAGTCTGGAGGCTAGAATTCCAAGATCAAATGTTGGCGGGTTTGGTTTCTTCTGAGACCTCTCTCCTTGGCTTGGAGTTGGCCACCCTCTTGCTATGTCCTCACAGGGTCATCCATCTGTGTGTGTCTATGTTCCAATTTCCTCTTGTAAGGACACCAGTCATATTAGATTAAGGCCCACCAGTGTGACCTCATTTTACCTTAATTACTTCTTTAAAGGCCTTATCTCCAAAACAGTCACATTCTGAGATAATAGAAGTTAGCACTACAACATATGAATTTGGGGGATATACAGTTGAGCTATAACATATCTATACAAAGTAGTTAATGGTCTTTTAGTTTATCACCTTAATGCATTATGAAAGCGTATTTGATTATAATGTAAATATGTATTTTTAGGCAACTAACTATAGCTATTTTGTTTCAAACTTTTTGATTTTTTAAAATTGTGTTTACTTTCTCTATTTCTCCAACTACCTTCTCACATCCTAGGCGATGAAATATTTTTGTGTTTGCAAGTTCATTTTAAAAATTATTTTTCATAGTTATAAAACCACATTTAAATTTAAATATGTTTTTCTTAGCCAGACATTCAAGCACGTGTCTTCTTTCTTTACATTATATTTGTGAATTGCTACTTCATACTATATAATCACATATCAGGCCAGGAAAACCACATGTCAGGTCAGGAAATATAAAAAAGATATTTTTTAATTATGAAGAAGTCATTTGAGATGACTAGGACAGCAACTTACATGTTGTAGAACACTATAAAATTACAGAAGAAATTGTAATTTCTCTCTTTTTAGTAAATATAATGTTGCTAAAAACTAACAAAAGAAAGATTTTTAAATAAATTGCATCTAGGTACTCTCTGGTAAAAGGGTCAGTCTATGGACAATAGCTGCTATTGCCAAGAGCATAATTTCTTCCTATATATTTCCTAAGAACACACAAGGGAAACATTTTTCTTTTACCTCCAGCAAAAATAGAAATTTATGCATTCACCTTTGCTTTCATCAAGCCTCCAGGGTTGCTGGTTTGCTAACAACTAGAGCACCCTTTGGGGGATACAAGGAATGAATGATATGGGTCACCGAAGGGTGAGAGATCTTGCTTTATAGAATCAAGGAGGATAAGAGGAATAAGGAAGGAAGAAAATGTGATAAATAATGCAGAAACATTCTTTCCAACTCAAATTTCATATAATTTAAAAGGATTAAGTATAGCCGTATAAAAAATTACAAATATAAGAATATTCAAGACAACAGAGATATGAAAACATATAAACCCTCTGAACCAACCATGACATTTATGACTTCCTAAAATACATATATTCTGTCTTATGTGGTGCTTATTTGCTTATTTCTTACCTTTTTATTAAACTTCACACTTCTTGAGAATGGGGATATAGTTTATTCATCTCTGTAGTCTCTCCAGGGGCAAGTAAGGACAAGATATGAACTTCTGGAGAGGGTATGGGTAGGTTATTACCCAAGAGTCTAAAACAAATTTTCTGATGGACATATGATTATTGGTTTCTGTCTAGAGTTAATCATGATAGAAAGAATACTCAGAAAGAATTGGAAGACATAGGTTCTAATTTTGATTCTGCCACTTATGTGATAAGACTTTGGATACATTGCCCAATAGTTCTTCACAACCCAACTTTTTTCTGTGTGCAAATTCTGTGTTATCTATCAAGTGCTACACAAATATATGGTAGTTTGGAGGCCACATTGAAAAACATCATTATGTATTAACACTTGGGTTTTAGGCAGCCTCATCATTAATTAAGCAAATCATTTAATCTTGTAGCTTAATCTTTAAAATTAAGTTTGAACTAGATCTTCTGTATTTCATTTCCTTTATCTAGTGTTGTCTCATTATTGATTCAGTAATCTCTGATCAGTGTCAGGCTCTCTACTCAATGTATTCTCACAAATGATTGAATCTACAGATTTTATAATTAACTTATGGCATAATAATTATGATTTATAGAATAAATGTATGTGTATAATGTTTTTGCTTCATACTTCACATGAAATAATTGATAACTAAGTTTGAATTGAGACTTAAGTCAAAACCTTTAGTCAATTAAGGCAATCAGTCAACTAGGAGGGCAGCATGGAGTCTTCCACACCTATAATTTCAATTTAATTTGGCTAATTATAATTTGAACATATCTACAATTTTATTATGTAATAGCTTTGCTCATGAGCACAAAAATTAGTTGTAATTT
Organism: Balaenoptera borealis; assembly: GCF_965194805.1. Classification (NCBI taxonomy): domain Eukaryota; kingdom Metazoa; phylum Chordata; class Mammalia; order Artiodactyla; family Balaenopteridae; genus Balaenoptera; species Balaenoptera borealis. The sequence goes on along the minus strand of NC_138876.1, from coordinate 32,677,737 downwards.
TCTTCAGTTGGAAGGATTACAGATATTATTTATTAGCAAAATTAATTTACTAATATCTTCCTAAACATGGAATTTTGATTATTTCTACATCATCAATTTTGAAAATTGTAAAATAATACTCCAGACTGGAAATAATATAGCTAACCTTGGAATATATCTCTTATGAGAGAAGGAACTTTTGGCTGGTGATAATTTCAGGAGGTAGAAATATTGTATGTAAAAGAGTACAGAACTCAGCTTGGCACCTGGGAAAGCCCAGTAATGGTAGCTGTTTTTATTATTTATTATAAGAAGTGAGGTAGGAGTAATAACAAAAACTTTACAGTTGAACTCGATTCTGATAGATGAACCAAAACCCACCATTCAATGTAACTTTCTGACTAACAAAGAAAATGGCTATGATTTTATGATTGACCCTTGTTAGGTCATTTTCATGACTAGGAATACTCACTTCAAGGCTAACAGTCTTCAGGGTCAGTCATGTAAGAACATGTTACTTCTCAAGCCCATTTTCACTTTCTGCCAAAAAGAAAAACCATCGGAATTTTAGATGGAATATGAAGGTGTCATTTCAAAATGACATAAAATGTCTTTTTATTCAGGTTAGTTTGTATTTTTTTTATTATTTAAATATCTTACTTGTTTAAAATTCATCCACATATAGTTATAAGTAGTATAGTAGTGTTATTTCCATGCTGGTTTTGTATTCTGATTATACATGTCATTTTATATAGTTTTCAAATTTCAGAAAAGGAAGAAAATCTTTATTTTAAAGAAGAAAACTATATGTGAATATTTTAAAAAGAAATGGCTTGGGTTCTAAATATGCTGCCTAGTATCCCATTAAACATGAATTTATGGTTCACAATTTATTTTGATGAAAAGAAATAGAATGACTTTAATATTAACGAGTTAGTTGTATAAGCTTAGTTAATTCATTTAACTTATTTCTCTCAATTTTCTCATCCATAAAATGAGGAAGGTAGATTACATCCTCTCTGAAGTCACTTTCAGCTTTAAAATACTGTGATTTTTTTGAATGACTCAGTGACGAGTGAATAACTAAAAGTATGTTTCAGTGCCAAATAATTTTCCTGGGCTTTTTTTCTTAAAGGATGGTTATATGAGTCCTCTTTTTTTAATATCTGAACATATTTTGTTATCTCAGGGAACATTTAGTAATGTTCTCTTTCCTGCTACTCAGAACTGCATACCGCAGGTATCTCTGAAGCTAATCAGCTTTAAGTCTGGATTCTGGTTCTGCAGCATTAAAAGAAGAAAAATTACCAGAAAAACAATCAAATAAATAATAATAAAATGGAGGACTAAGTGAATGAGGAAGGAATAAAGGAAGAAAGGGATAAAGGCCGGAAGAAATGGAAAAAAGAAAGAGGAGGGAGGGAGGAAAGGAGGAAGCAGGCAGGCATAATCCTTCCAGTCTAAGAGTTCATAATTGAATTAGGGAAACACATGCACAAAAAGTAGTGCTCGTACAAAGTAGGCCGTGTTAAGTAGTACAATACAAGTAAATCACACAAAGGAAAAATAAAAAGAGAAATATTCATTTGGCTTGAAGAAATCTGGGAATACATTGTAGAATAACACATGACGTGAAGGACATATCAGGCAGAGGGAGAGCTTAAGCAGAGTTATAAAAGCATATGAGCACAAGCTATGTTTTAAGGAACAGTTCTTTAGAATAGAAACATTTAACAAATTGGGATACATATTAAGAGGTAAGAATGGAAAAGTTGTCTGGGACCAGTTTGTGGAGGGCTTTAAATCACTCAGTTAAAAATCCAGAATGTTCTTCTTTAAAATCATAAGCTTTGAAGGTTTTTTAAGTCACCAGTATCTACAAATCTGTGCTTTTAGAAGATACTCTAATGGTATACTTCAGATGAATTTGAAAAGGATGTTAAAGGCCTCTAATGGTATACTTCAGATGAATTTGAAAAGGATGTTAAAGGCAAGGAGTCCTATTCAGATGCTACTGCTAGAGTTTGAGCAAGACATAATTGTCATTCCTTGCCATGTTGATTGTTGACTCCACCCCAAATGGTCTTCATGCAAATCCAACCGATCCTACCCTACCTATTCACACAAGGAGTAAGGGTAGTGGGCCTTTTCCAGATTTTCAACAGAATGTAATTATATCTGCCCTGTGCTTGAATTTGATCCATCAGGGCAATTCTCAGGCCCTTTTAGTTTCTTCAATAATATGTTGTTTTTCAGGCTATTATTTAGCTCTGATTCTCTTAGATGCAAGTACCTTGAGTTACTTTATTACTTTCTAAGGTACTAATATTTGAAAGAGAACACCACTTCATATCCTCAATCCATTAATTTTTCTTGTATTTTTGCCTGTTATAGATTCCCAGGACCATGATCCTACTGCTATGTTCTCATGTCTTATTTCCGTTACAACTTTTGGGATGCTAGCCTGCTACTTAATATCTATAATATCACCACCCTATGTCCTAATAAAAGATATAAATATTCTCTAAAAAATTACTTAATAAGCCACATAATAGTTAAAGATATTTACAAAGAACTAAATGTCAGGAATTTTATGACTAAGGAGAGTTTATTTATGATATTTCCTAATTCTAGCTGGATCTTACAAGCTTATAATCCGGGGGCTTGGAGAAGCATTTACTCATAATAATGGTATAATTGCTTTAATAGTAACTCCTTTTGTGGAAGAATAATGGACTCATTGGTTTTTGCACTAGTAGCAGGCATTCTGTTCTATTCTCTGTGAGCTTGGATGTAAATGAAATGTTACATATATCAGAATGAGATATTGTTATTAATACATTTAAGGGTCTAGGAAGAACAGACTTCTTGATTGAGGCAGAAATTTCAGATGACATTTGTTTGAGATATTACTGAAAAATAAATGGCATAAAAATAAATCTAAGACTCAGTAAGGCTGTGGAAAAAGAAAACAATTATTTACCATATGTGGCTACATCTAAAATAATAAATGGCTAAGTATTAATACATATTATCTGTAAATTTAAAAAGTAATATCTGTCTTAGATGTTGGGGAAAAGAAAATAATATATAAAAGATTTGAAAGTTGTTTGTAAACCATTAAAATTATTCACATTTTAGTAATTATTAGTGTTAGGGTCATGGATTGTTATGTTCTTTGGTTTAACTTTCCTTGACGCCAAGTATAAGCATAATTATAAAAACCAACCCAGGTTAACTGTTTCAAGAATGAAAAAACATGAATTTCCAAGTCAGGTTTAATGTTATCCTACCCTAAGTAAATAAGCCAATCTGGTGTCAAAGGACAATGCCTTATTTTTTTAATGAGATATGGAATAGGGACTTATAAAGTTTTCATAGCTATTTTCAAGTTTTTTCAATTCAAGATAAAATGTTTGCGATCATAGCCAAATGATGATGAAAACTGAGTATCACAATCTAGAGCTTCTGGAGTTTCATCATGGAAACTTCTTATTACATATAATAAAAACTTACAGTTACATTCCTAATTATTATCATGATGAATACTTATTATGTGTCAGCACCTGTGATCTTATTCAAAGCTCACATCAGGCTCACAGAAGTTAAGAGATTTTCCCAGAATCACATAGCTACCAGTAAGTGGGAGAGCAGTTACACATTCATATCTTCTAACTCTATACCCTGCGGTCATTATGCTATACTGGCTCTTATCATTAAAGTTAGATGACTACATTATGGTTAAAGAGTGTACCTTTTTACCATGAGGTCAGAACAGGCACAGAACAGGATGAGTGATATACCATTTGGATTAGCATTCAGACGTTCATAACAAATAAACAGACAAAGTCATCTGAGTACATAAGGATTTTTTTTTTCTATAAACAAGAAATTCAAGCAGCAATTCAGGGCTGGTACTACTGTTTCAAAAGCCAAGCTCTCTGTTCTTAGAACTTCTTTCTGCTCCCTGTTCTTACAGTAAGGCATTCATCCCCATTGTCACAAAATGACTACTAATGTAGGCTCATATGTAAACTCCAATCAGAAAGAAAAGCCAAGAGGGAAAGGCAAAGACCATAACAGCTAAGCCAGCCCACTGTAATCAGAAAAGTAATAGTTCTCTCCAAACTGTGTCCCCTAAATTCCTGCTTATACCTCAGAGGCAAGACTCAAGTGAAAGGATCACCCTAGCTACAAGGGATCCTAAAAAATGAAGTTCTTTTCCTTTTTTGGTGTTGCTGTTAGACCACCAAAATAAATGTGATTCTTTTAGTAAAGAACAAAGGGGAAGAAAGAATATTGGTAGGCATTCAACAGCAAATGAGACAAATAAGTAGGTATAACAGACTCTAACTATGAATATGAAAGACCAAAGACCCATTCATAAGTCCCAAGTAGCTTATTATCAAGATATTTGTTTGCATAAAATGAGTGATACTTCTTAACTGATCAGAATGGAGAATATTGGAGAGAGAGAAGTCAAAGATAACTCACAAGTTTTCTAGGTTTTAGTTGGTTATTAAGCCTATTAAATAATGGAGGGAATATAAGAGATACAAGAACAGCTGGCTTGGAGTGAAAGAGAATAAATTTGATTTCGGCCACATTGAAATCAACGTACCTACAAAACAACATATGGGAGATGTCCTGTTAGATGTCCTGGAAATACAGGTCTGAAGCTTGGGAGAGAAGTGAGGGGGAAAGATAAGGATTTTTTAGTCATTACATGGGTAGATAATGAATTAGGTCATTCTGTCGGAATACGTACAGTGAAAAGAAAAGAAGGCTAAAGATTGAAATTTGGGGAGAATATAATTTAAAATCAGGTTAGAGAAAGTGACGCCAGCAAAGGAGATTAAGAATAAACAGTTAGAGACCTTCCCTGGTGGCACAGTGGTTAAGAATCCGCCTGCCAATGCAGGGGACACGGGTTCGAGCCCTGGCCTGGGAAGATCCCACATGCCGCGGAGCAACTAAGCCCGTGCGCCACAGCTACTGAGGCTGCGCTCTAGAGCCCACGAGCCACAACTACTGAGCCTGCGTGCCACAACTACTGAAGCCCACGCGCCTAGAGCCCATGCTCCGCAATAAGAGAAGCCACCGCGATGAGAAGCCCGAGCACTGCAACAAAGAGTAGCCCCCGCTCACCGCAACTGGAGAAAGCCCGCACGCAGCAACAAAGACCCAATGCAGCCAAAAATAAATAAATTAAATAAATAAAATTTAAAAAAAGAATAAATAGTTAAAGAGATAGGGGAGAAACCATGAGTGACATTATCTGAGAAGCCATTATGAAAAAGTTTCAGGAAAAGAGAGGACTTCAACAATATTAGATGTAATAGCAAAATCAAGAAAGAAGACACTACTGGCTGATAAATTAGGACATTTTTGGTATTTGTTTTTTGAGCACAGTTCTAGTAAATGATAGATTAGAATGGGGGAAGAGTTAAGGATCCTGAGAAGGAAAATAGTAAATGCATTTGTTAAACGCAAAAGCACAAGCTCTGCAACTACCTGAGATTTCTAAACCTGGAATTTCATCGCAGAACTGGCCTTTCCATCTCTGAAAATTGTGAGGAATCAATGGAAGTAAATAAAGGATGAGGTTCCTTGAATAGCTAATTACTAAGAGACACAGAGTTCCCACAGAGCCAAGCCTTTGAGAAAGTCATCATTGACTACTAGCATTAATTCCTCCTCTACAAATTCTCCAGGAAACTTACAAATTTCCTTCAGACCAAGAGACAGTGGCTCTTTAGTATGTCTTTGCCTCCAAGCTAATGGCTACTCTGTCTGCAATTGTGTTTCTTTATTTTAAGCTGTTATTGTTCCATCTTTCACAAGATGATTAATTTACAGATATGATATCTTGTTGTCACGTGCATCCTTTCTCCTAACAAGTCTTTGTGAGTCCTACAAATAATGCATTTATTTCTAAGCCCCCTCCCCTGGTGGTATGCACCAACTCTGCATTCAGTGACCATTTGGTAACTTGAAATCAGCCACAATGGGAGTATTTAGCCTTCAGAAATGAGCCAACTCTGTAAATCAGAACTTTTTCCTTTTGGATAGCTGGTTGTTAAATACGTATAAGCACACCACTTCCTATCTATACCCATCACAGAGAATGAAAGGATTAAGTGACTCAACTCGATTCAGCTATCATTACAGTAGTTTATACTCTGATTTGGTACTTCATACTGGAGATAATACCTCAGTATATAGCCCAGATAAAACAACCATTCCACTCATTTCTATTCATTAAACATTCATTGAGTTTCTAGTCAGGCACTACTGATCTAGATAATGGGAATACTAAAATAAATATGACAGTAATTATCCTCAAGGAATTTATAATCTAGCAGGATAGATAGATGGTAGATAAATAGATGATAAATAGATAGATAGATGATAGATGTTAGATAAGAGAGAGACAGAGACTGAGAAAGAGAGACATGATAAAAGTATAAGAAAGGCATAAATAAAGTAGTTTAGGAATACTCAAGGCAGTGATTAATTCTCTTTGAGGGAATTAAAGAGTTTTCTAGCTGGGATTTCATTTGCAGGATACTGTTTACAAAACGAAATCTTAAATTAACCCTCAGTTTTCTGTGGCCTTTCCTCACTGTCTTCTCCTTCCAAAGTAGAGAACTTACCACAAAATACCTTCTTTAGGAGTCCTATCTAAAGAAAATTATCTATTGACAAGCAGATTTTTACACAGTGCAGCATTCAAATCAGACAATGATAAGAACTTTGGCTAGGACAGAGAAAAAAATCATCTGGAAATAGCTCCTCAAAAAGCGAGTACCTACAGTTGTGTTACTAACAAAACACAACTTCTACTCTCTTTGAATTATTATATGGAATAAAAATAAGTTGATGAAAATGAGAGCATCTTCTTGCTCTTATGATTGTTTCATTTACCACAGTGCCAGGACTCGCTCTGCTCTGTTCTTTTCTCGTCTAGACCCGCCAGACTGATATCAAGAGCCGTGCCCAGAAATTCAGCCTCTCTCTTATCTTCCAAAGATTATGTTTGCCCCAATTTTTTCCTACTTTTCAATCCACTCATGTTTTCTCTCTGAATATGATGTAAATATTCCTCCAAGTACTTCTTGATGGCCTAAAATTTTTTTCTTCAAACGTGGGCTTTCTTGCTTCCCAGTATTTTGCCATAACCAATTCTTGGACTAGAGTTTTAGACAATAAATCGCAGTTTTATGGTGAGATTCAATAAATTGAAGACAAGCAATACTTAAGGACGTCTCATAGAAGTTCATGTACAAAGCTCAAATGACCTGAGTTGCTGAGATGCTGTAGAGAACTCAAACTAGGAAATTACTTAATCTAAGAACTTGAAATGAGTATATAGGAGAAAATGAAAATTTTATTTTAGAAATCTGAGTTTACTTTTTTCTCAGGAATATTATTATAAAATTTTGATAATAACTTTCCTTGCAATAGAGCTCTGCTGATGTACTGTTACTTTCCACTAATGTTAGATAAATAGGGAGAACATTAACTTTTCCAGGCCACTTAAGAACTCTAGAGTCTGGAACATCCCGGAGAATAATAATTTCCCGTAAATTTTTCTGCTTCATGATCTGCTTAATAGTAATGTACAAAACATCAAAATGTTGTCGGGAAAAGCTCCCTCACTGTCGTCCAAGACTTTAATGATCTCCAGTCAGCACAGTTTTCAGCTGAGATCCTGTGATCCTATGCAGTAAACCTTCTTTTTTTGTTTCATTAAAGATAATGATGAGCACATCATCCATTGTTCATGTCAGCTGGAAACTAATAGATGCTAATTGTTTAAAACATTTATTGTATAGTGCCAACACAATACCAACCATTTCCTAAATAAATGAACTTATTCACATTCATAACTCATTACCTTGGTATAATAATAATATAGCTGCTTCTGTCTCACTGTTAAATTATATAACTTTTGTTTTTCATACTTTAGGAAAAGCAAAAAGAATGAACCATTTTAAAAGTAAACTCCCGTAGTAGGTCATTTATTAATTTGATTTGGGTTTTTTTGTGAATTATATACTTGAAGATGCTATAATCTAAATGTATCCAAAATATGTTCCTCTGAAGTTTTACTTTTAAAACTTTTTCCCACTATTTCTCACTTTCCAAATTTCTCATTCTGTTAATCATGTGTCTATTTTTAATGGAAGCCTGAGCTATATCCCGAAGGTAAACATGTTAGAAATAGACAGAAAAATGCATTTGGTACAAGCCTTAGGTAGACAACAAAATCATCATCAAACTAGAGCTTTTAGCTAATTCGTAGTTTTTCTTTATTTAAACTATTCCGTTCAGTGTCTTTTTATTTATGACCCGCTGCTTTCGGTGCTGGAAATGAGCAGCTGCTATGCACTGAGCACATGATTGGGTATTTTGAATATATTATTTCTCTTACTCCTCACAAGAATCCTTAAAATGAAATTTATCCTTATCTTACTGGTACAAAAGCCAAACCTCCGAGTTTAAATTAAATTAAATCTTTGACTCTTAGGTGCTAAGAGACTTACAAAGATAAGGAAGATATTGTTCTGGCTTTTTGGAGCTTTTATTCTAATAGAAGGTTTGAAAACTACCAATAAATATGAATACACTGACACACACACACACAGACACACACACACACACACACCTATAACAAGAGGTAGCATGTGATGAATTATATAAAGGCTTAAAACTATAGTATGTGGAATCTTATCTTTCCTTAAATTTTGCATATCCAAAATTTTAGCTCAGCAAACTAGATTATGTGAGAGGTCTTAGCCAAAGATATGTGCAATGTATATATACCATGTGTGTTTAAAAAAAAAATTCTTAAGCCTTAGGCTAGCCTGTATGTACCTATGAATCATAGCAACAGAATCAAAAGTCATGATGACCTGAAAAGACAAAGGCTAGAATATGCAAAGTCAGAATCCTAACTACTGAAATACAAAAGTCAAAAAGCAGTTAGGATTCAGAAATGAAGGCAAAGAAAATCAGAAAAGAACCAATCAGGAAGACATGGGATACACAGGTACCAGGTGGCTTTGGATATTAGGATAAAGTACCAGAAGCAAATATTAAAAATGAGGCATCTTCTATGTCAGCCAAGAAGTGTCATATATTTCCTGCTGAGATAAAGCTATTCCTTATCCTGCAGCTGAGAATCAGTAGTTCCCTATGAGGCGATGGGATATGAATGAACCTGTCCAAATGGGAAGGTGAGGCCTGAGAACATATTAGGGGGAAAGTTTGATTTAATATTTTATTTTGCTTTATAAATATATTTTCTGAAATGTATCTCTTAGATATATATAGAAATAGTTACATTTTTATTATAGCTTAGAGCAGTCTTAAAATAATATATTTACTCTTGGGTATTTTACCTAATATTTCTTTTGGTAAATATATTCCTGGAATTGATACTAAGCCAGTATTCAGCTTCTATCTAATCATCATGATCATCATTGTCATCATTTGTCATTTATTAAACACTTCTTACGTGTCCAATACTGTGCTAAGTGCTTTATGTACATTATTTTATTTAATCCTTGCAGCAAACCTAGGAGATGGGTATGATTGCTGTCCACATTTTAACAGATAAAAAACTGGAACTCAGGATCACAAACCTAATAATTTATGTAGCCAAGATTCATACCAATGATTCAGTCTCACTCCAGAGCATGTGCTTTTCATGATTACATTTACCCTTAGTGCTTCCTGAAGATAAAAGTTGTGGCTTTTCATTTGCATTTAGATGATATAATAATCCCATGAGCAAAAGCAAAGAAAAAAATATAATACCAAAACTGCTTTTCTATTCAATGATAAATTATTTTTAAAGACATAAATAGCAATATGCTTTTTATTATAAATTCTAAGAATGAGTAAGATAAAGTTCTCTCAATACAGTGTAGTATTGGGAACAATTTAATAATTTTGAGAAATTTCTTGAAACATCCATTTTTCATATATATATGAAATGTCCAAAAATGGAAATTACTTCCATTTGTGTCTCAACTTGAGATCAAATTTACTTTTAATAAATATCGTGGAAAAATATACATATATACATATATCCAACATTATCTATGCTAGCCAGTATATACTGGCTATATATATGTATATATATTATATATATATTTTTTAATATAATGGTTAACATAGATAATGTTGGATCCATCCACTGAGATGCTGTTCTAGGCAATGGCTGAAGACATTGTAAAGTAAATTGTTTTTGATATTTTAAAATGACTTTAGTTTGAAAAAAAATACCATGGACTAAATGTTCTCCAAATAAATCCACTGTAAATAAATAGTCTTCCTTTTAAAATCAAACATAACAGTTCTATTTACATAGATATTTCCTGAAAAAAAGGCAATAACTTTTTGAAGAATTTAACTGTATTTTTTTTTGATAATTGAGAATTCCAACAAAGTCGAAAGTTAGAGTGGATTAAGAAAGGCCATATCTCACCTAATATAAATATATATTTCTAGATTAAGGATTTGATTATTAAAATTTTGTGTAGCCTTCAAAATAATTCTTATATTTTACATTTAAAGAAAATGATCAGTTATTAACTCAAAAATATACAACAAGATACTGGGAGATCCTGGGGGAAAAAAAACCCAGCTCATTTGAATCTGATCTAATGTTTACGCTACACCCTACTGCCATTCAACTTGTCTTACCAAAATGTTTATATCTAGCTAATATTTTCAGTGAATTGTTGTTCATACGGAACTATTTATTAGGGTAATGATTATTCAAGTCACAGTAAATGGTTTACATAAGATAATCATCTTTCTAATGCTTTATGGAATTTGCCAGTATCTATGATTTAAAAGATCTCCATTGTGAAATTGACCAAGTAAGGATTTTTCACCATTATGTTTAAGAGCATATTAACAAAAAAAATCTGTTAGCAGATAGTCTCTTAACCTAGTAATAGCCATCAGGTAGTAATCATACAGTAATAATACTGGCTGCATTATTTTATATTATACCAGATACCACACATGTATTATTTCTAATTTTCAAAACAGCCCTGCAAGGAAGATATTATTTTCCCTATTATTTTATAAACAGTGTTTTAAAGGTGAAATAATTTGCTCAAGTTTACCCAGCTAGTAAGTTTTCCTTACTCCACATTTTTCAGACTTCAAAACCTATTCTTTTTTACATTCCACATGTCATTAACATAAAGCATTTATGAAGGTTTTCAATTTATCAGAATATTTGAACACCCAGAACACCCTGCACCCTGGCTGTGCCAGATGACCATCTGATTATTTCAGTTCCAGGAAGTTTGAACTATTGTAAATAATAACGATTTTTTCTAGTACTTCTAGGATTCATCAAAATTCCAGCAACCATTCAGAAATTAAACTTTCTCTTTTCTCTTGGCTTTTCTTTAAAAAGTTAGTGTTTTAATAATTAGATTTTATATTATCTCTAGGTTTTCAGTGAAGCATAATGGATTAAAGAGAAAATTGATGCTACTAAAATTGGTTTTTATAAGTTACAATGGCAACTTCATCATACTTTTTTTTTCAAATTTTATTCAGAAATAAAAAAAATTTTTCTTCCTAATATTAAGCCAAATGTTTATTTCCCAGATTTTACCTAAATGTTCTTCCCTGAGGCCATTCCTGTTGTGAAACTGTTTTAATGGTCTTCATTGGGGTGTGGTAAAAATTCTCTAATTGTCATTGCTAAAAACAAGGGTTTCATATAAACTGAATTTTTCTTTTAGGATAATTGCCATTCACTTTCATTTTATATGCAACTGAGTGGGGTTTTGCAGTATCCTCTGTGGACAATTAAAGTGCTGAAATAGGAGAAGCGAATAATTGCTTTGTGTGGTAATACTGACGACTTCTGCGTATTTGTCAATCTGTGTTAACAGTATCGATCAGGATGGGATCCTCATAGAGGGGCAGATAATATTTCCACTAAATCTTCGGACAGTGATGTAAGTGATATATCAGCGGTTTCAAGGACTAGTAGTGCTTCTCGTTTCAGCAGCACAAGCTACATGTCTGTCCAATCAGAACGGCCAAGAGGAAATAAGAAAATCAGGTGAGTAAGGGGACTTTAAGCAGGAAATTCCTCTAAATATATTTTAGAAGGTCTTTATTTTTCTTTGGGTAAATGTAAAATCTTTTACTTCTAAAAGTTTAATATATATCATTAAGACAATAAGAACTTCTGTACAGATTACTTTTAATTATATTTTGGTCTCCATTTCAAACTTCTTGCACAGAAGAGTTTTACAGAACTTATAACTATTTTCTTACTAGATGATTTGAAATAATATCATTAGCTATTTTTTCATGTTTGTTATTTAAAAAGTAATTCTGTTATTATATCTTTACTGAAATTAAAGTGATGGTTAAGTGAAGACCTGAATTTTTTAATATTCTAAGGAATATGAAAAATCATATTTTAGAGGGGATTTTTCCTAGCTGAATACATTTTAGTAATTCAGAAAACACAAGAACATTACTTTTTCAGTAACATGTTCTCCCATCCTCTTGAAAATTTTTATAAATGCATGGAAAAAGTTCTCAGTTTCTCAAGAAAATTTATAAATGTAATGTATGTTTGTTAATATAATTTTCATTTATCACCCAACCTATAGACTTTATGGTCACCTGAGCTAAATTAGTCTTTTTTTACTCCTATTGGATCAAAAAAAACAATAATGGAGAGACCACAACTTTTTTCCATGCAATTTTGTAACAAGAAAATATGACTTAAAAACAGTTATGATTTAAGTGTTGCTTACACAGTGCTTCTCTGGTGTACACTGGAGAAAAAGTTTTCAATGCTTAAAAGATGTCATTTTTATTTATGTTTTAGTAGTTATCATTACTTTTCTATGTAATTTTGTATGCATTTTTTCTTGACTTTTTCTTTCTTTTTTGTGTTTATTTGCATGCCTTCAATTTATGTTGCTTTCAAAAGGCCAAAGGGAATAGAAGAGGGAGGGAAAGAAGGGGATAAGCATGAAGAGATAGTTCATGAGGAGGAAGAGGTAAAGGAAGAAAGAATTAATGAGAATGAGAAAGGGAAAGAGATTACAAAAACATGTAATAAGGAGAAAAACAGAGAATCAGGAGACGAGGAAAAAACACAAGATATACCTGAACAAGGGAAAGAAAAAGAACAGTGGAATAAAGAGGATTTGCAAAAGCAATTCTCGCAAGATGATGACAGGTAAAATTTGCTCATTTTCGTAGACATTTCCCATTAGTAATGTCCTTTCTCCTACTCTTAAAAACTATTTTGCCATTTACATTTGGTTTATTTTCTTGTGTTTTATCTATTTAGCTTCTAATGCAACTAATTAATGTTAGCAAATTATTACCTAACAGATTGATTTATTAAACAGTCTTTAATTTGTATACCATAGCTCTGAGAGTCTGATTTAATTGGGTTTTCAAGTTCTTTTTGACTAGGTGGATCAAAGGTAAATCTCCCTTTAGTTTTTTTAGCATGAATTACTGTATATCTTCCTCATTTGTAGAGTCAAACCTTTAAAATGAGGTTCTGAAGGGGCTGAAAAAATGTAGCCTGCACTATAAGAAGTACTATATACTAGAACTTTTAAAATGAATGGCAAAATAGGTAGCAAAAAGTAAGCTTTATTCTGTCTCTGAATAAAGAAAAAAGCAAGTCCCTTGCCTCATCATAGTTATCTGGTGGTGTCTAGTGCAGTTCTGATTCCAGAGGAAGATTGTGGAGTAGGAACAGTGCTCTTTGATACTCTGAGAAGATAGAGGCCTTGGGGCTTATTAGAAGGCAGACATGTTGGCTTAGGCCCCTCTAGAAATTCATTCAGCTAGAGAAACTGCCAGAGAAGGAGTTTTGAACAGGGGAAAAAGGGAAGAAACATAATCAGCAAGGCATAACAACAACTATGTTTTCATTTTCATAACACAATGCACTAAGTATGAAGCCATCTTTACAGTGCTGTACTGAAAGTCACGTCGGCACAAGTCCACAATAGACTCCATCCTTCTGCCTGAGGAGATGAGATCTGTCTAGTTACATTCCTCTGAGACTGAGAATTGCAAATCATGTGCATTTTGGAGGAATTTGGTTTTCTAGTGATCCGTCCAGACCTTGATTTTGTGCTAGTATGCACTTGGCATAATACTCACCCCGATTGTAAGCCAAATTTTGCTTTATTGTATCTAAATCCAATCTCAGTTTGTGCTTTACTCAGAGTTAATGAGAAAGATAATTGGAATAAATGTTTACCCCCTGGGTATAAAATTCTGTGGTCTAATTCTATGACACTTCACTTTCTGTCTCAGATTGGTATATTTAACTATATCTGTGATCTATGAAGGTTTCTATGTAACAGACACAAAACCTAAAAGTAAATCTTAAATTAGGCATATTTTGTAATTCAAGTCTAAACTAGTAATTTCAAGTCTATCTTTGTTGTTTATCTAACTTTTGATAATTACATTACCTTATTAATGAAGACCATTTTTCTGGTTTGTTTGGCATAGGGTCATTTCATCATTAATTCACAGAGAAAAGCTTTCCAAGATTTCCTTGGAAAGAGACACAGAGTTTCCTTTCTTCCAAAAGCAGAGCAAAATGTGAGCCTCTAATGTGTTTTCCATTCTATAAACTGTGTAAAGGAGAACACATGAGCCCCTTGGTGTCTGCCTGGAGCCAAAAGCCTATGTTAGCATATCTGGCTTCGTGGGGAAAAGTTTGAAGAAGATTATAACCTTGAGTTCTCGATTTTTTAATATTACTTTCTTCACCATTTTCTTCTTGAAAAGACCACATTATTTTACACAGGAAAGGGAAAGATGGTATATTCCTAGCAATGAGTCATCAAGGCATTGTACTCTGCTTAAGTAACTATATAATACTTTCGCAACTGTAAACTTTAGGGGGCCAGGCTGATGTCTCTAGGGAACATATACTCCATACGAAGGCAAAAAGTGTCAACTGCAATTATTTGTGAGAAAATGCTGGTGTTGCTAATTAATTATTGCAGCATAGGATCTTGAATTTGCTTTCATTTCTCAGAATAAAATGAACAGTCTTTATTCCAAGAGAAATTATGTCTGAGTACTGCCAGTAACATTTTGTTTTGGTAGTTGATGAACAGAATCATAGATTGTTTAAATGCCAAAAACAACTTATGTGCTTATACAACATTATTGGAAATAGTCTTATTCTATAATGCATCATTGACATTTACTTGTAATCCAACTTTTGTAAAGGAAAAATTTTTTTCTGACTTCAGGGTTTAAGTATCTATAGCAATGCTGGTATACTTAATTTTAACACAGTGACTACAATGAACCAAATCCATTTTAGTTGCTATTTTCATTACAGTAATTGTATCTCATTGTGTGATACAGAATTATGTTGTTTGTGTTATAGTAAGTCTATTAAAGTAAGTCTTCTGAATGTACTAGTAGGAAATGAATAGCAAAAAGTAAATTCAAAAAAAGGTCCATTAAATATTTGAATATAATATTTTTTCAAAGTTGATTAATAAATAATACATTCACATTTAGCTATTTATATTTCCACACATGCATGTTAACCTGGTTAAATGCCCCCCTATCATTAATGATTATTTGGTAATCATTTCTTGAAAATCCAAAATTATATTTACCATTTAAAATATTTTTCTCATTCTGTGTACATAGGTATGCTTTAAATTTTATATCTATCTACATTTGCTGATTACATACCATATATATGTGGTAGGCTGGCCCAGAAAAAAAGTGTTCAGATGTAAGGAGAAATCATTCGTTCAACCAATATTTATTTAGAAATTTTCTCAGGCAATATATACTATGAACTGGGGGATAGAGGTGAAATTAAGCATTTCTAAACTTCTAAGCCTGAGGGTGAAGCAGTTTCTTAGACTTGTGTGGATGGATGTTTAAGGATAGCTCCATATCCAGAAAATTTCATCAAGAAACGTAAACTAATTCACAAGGATATTTGATGAAAGAATTTGGCACAAAAGTGGAGATCTTAAGTAAATCTGCAGTGGAAGATAGAAAAACAAATATTGAACAGTATAGTATTGTTAAAACCAACAACATTTGGTAGCTTTGTGATCAAATTACTCATCCATTCCCCCAGGTTCTGTTCTGGGCATATAAGACAAAAGAAAAAATAATTCAAGAAACTCGTTATCTATAAATTTTCATAGATAACCAAATAAGATATACCGAGCCTCAACAGATTGCCTGCTTCTCAGATCCTCTCATATTTTTGTATTACCCAGCTTTCCTTTTAATAGAAATGTTATAGTTTATAATGAATGCACTGCCTAAAAACTTTATGGCTTCATTATTGTAAAACAGATTCAAGATCTACGGTAAGAGTGAAATATTCACACAAAGATTTGCATTAATGAAGACTACACAGAAAACCTTTTGTGGATTTGTGTGGATCTGATATTTAGCAAATTTTTGTGCTTTACATTCTTACAGAAGAGTCAATTTAAAAATGATTATTTGTAAGACCAAAATATAAATTAAAAGTTTCAAAAATCAAAAAAAAAATTTTAGTTCTCAGGCATGTCTATAAACGGTATGGAATTATGTTTTCTCTTTTTAAAGAAAACGTTCTTGAGATAGGAAAATTTTTTAAAGGAAGAAGGTGGCATCAGTTCAAATATTCATGAATAGCTGTTTTTAAGACTTAAGCCATCTAAATTATCTAGCAAAAAGTTCTTATAGTCTTTAAAAGGGCAAGCAGAATAATTGTTAATGAAATATTTATTACTGCTAACTTACAGATCAGAGTTACAGATAAGAGTTGAAATGTGATAATACATTTTCCTGACTATGTAATATAACGACGTGTACCGCATATTTACTCCTATGTTATAGACCTCCTCTGTTTTATGATTGTGCATAAAAAGGGGACTTTTTAAAAAAACACCTAATATCACTCTTAGAATTTTGATCATATAAGGACCCAGGAATTTGCATTTTTAAAACAAACACCCCCCAAGTGGTTATGATTCTGTCCTTCCTCTCTTTTGGGTTGCTTATATTTCCTAATGAATGCTACGGTCAGCTTGTCAATTTGGGGGGAAAAAGGCAGCTGCGATTTTTGACTGGGATTGTGTTTAATTAGATCAATTTGGAGATTTTTGCCATCTTAAAAAATGTTGTCTTCCAATCCATGAGCACAAGGTGTTCCATTTATTTATGTTTATTTTCTCTCGATGATGTTTCATAGTTTTCAGGGAACATATCTTATGCTTCTTTTTTTTTAATTTATTCCAAGTATTTTATTTTTGGTGCTATTGTAAGTGGAACTCTTTTGTTAATTTCATTTTGAGACTGATCATTGCTAGTAAATAGAAACACAATTTATTTGTATAAATTGACCTTGAAACCTGCAACTGTGCTGTATTCATTTATTAGCTCTAAAAGTTTTTAGTTATTTCTTTAGGATATTCTATATGAGATCATGTCATCTGTGAATCAAGATTACTTGATTACTTCCTCCTTTCTGATCTGAATGCCTTTTTATTTCTTTGTCTTGTCTAATTGACCTGGCTAAAACCATCACTACAACGTTAAATAGAAATGCTCATGGAAAGTTCTTAAAAGAAACAGCCTAGTAGAATTACTTTGCATTAGCTCTAAAAGCATTTTTGAGGATGTCTCCTGTGCCACTCATCCATTTTAGAATAGTCTATATGAAACTTTCTTTTAAAATTTTGTGAGTAGCTCTCTTAAAGAATAGATGTATCTACTTCACTGAAAACAAAACAATGTAATCCATTGTATGTTCTCTTTATCTAGTCTATCAGGAAGTTCAAATTCATAGCCAAAGACATGATAATTCCATTCAATTTCTTGAACTACATTATATTATAATCATTGTATTATATATAATAATTGATATTTTTATTTTTGCCTCTTTTTTGAGGCTTTGCTCCTTTACCTCTATTTTATTACAATTGAGTTATGTAACTATTTAAAAAAACTGCCTCAAATTGTATATGCTGCTAAATTGAAACAGTTTTTATATAGTATCATGCCAACCTTTAGAATTCAACACCTTTACATTCTCTTCTTGAAATGCTCTTTTCTCTGAGCTCTTGTGATTGTACACTCCTTTAGTTCTCTAGCCATCTCTCTGATCACCTCTGTCTTCTCTGGGAGCATTCTTTCTGCCCCTTCCGTGTTGACATTTTCCAGAATCCCATACTAGGCCTTCTTTTCTTTACGTGTTCTATCTTGATGCTGCCTTCTATTCCGTGGCTTCCAGTAGCATCTGTGTATTGATGGCTTCCAAAACTGGATTTCCAGCCCAGGTTTCTTCCTTAATCATCTGCCAGATCTATCCAGTCCTGTCCTTGCCATCTTCTTTTCTGTCCTGGGGACGTACCAAACTCAGCATGTAAAATTAAATTCATCATACTGTCACAGAACAGGCAACTACCCACTTAATAACCCACTCCTCCTTTTGTGCTCTCTCTCGGTGGGTGGCACCGGCATCCTCCCACTCGCCCAAACCAGGAACCTAGGCATCACTCGACTAGTCCTTCTCCACTGAGCACGATTCCCTCCCTCCAATCAAGTCTTATTAATCTTAATGCTTAATTATCTCTGAAGTATTCCATTTCTCCCTAACCCTGTATCTACTTCTATAATTTAAGCTATTATCTCTTATGGAGATTAGTTTAGTAGTTTAGTTTCATAGATTAGTAGGAAAATCTTGTCTTTTAAAAATAATAGCCCTTAAATCTGAACTCGTTATGCTAATAGCATAAAAACATGAGTAGTCAGTTTTTCTGAAGTTGTTCCTTTGTGAATTGTATACTTTTAATAGATGAATTTTATGGGATGTGAATATATCTTTTAAAATGCTCAAAAGGTCTCTGCAAAAAAAAAAAAAAAATCTGTAATTTGTGTTGCTTCTTCAGTAACTATTATGAGTGTAGTGGTGATAAAATGCAGATGATATTTTGTTTAGGGTTAAGTTTGTCAAGTATGTCTTTTTTTCTATTCCAATACTTCTTAAGAGCCACCTTTCCTTAAAATGTTCATCTCTCTCTTTTTTTAAAATTCTTGCATACATTTTTAACATCACCAGGGTGCTGAAGATGAATAAAACACAGACCTTATTCTCAAGAAAAGACGATGATTTACTTTTCCTTCTTTTTGCAGCCCCAGATTTATCCTTTTCACATAAATATAATTGTTGGCCTAAAACTCTGAAATAATTCTCCCTTTCTATGTGTCTCTGTCTCTGTCTCTCTAGATAGATAGATAGATAGATTCCTCAGTTAATAAGTAAATAAGCTATTCTCATAAAAATTTAGGGAAATTTCCATGTGTGGGAAATCTGAGTGTGCCGTGACTTCACAGTCTCCATATTGGATCATTGAAAGTGAGAAGTTTGAGATTTGATCATGTATATGGTCCGAAGAGAAAGGGCATTTGAAGATGCGGAAGGCATAGGTACTAGAGTAAGAACCTGGAGATGGAGGAGGGGTTAGAGTCAGAAGCATAGGTGGACTCTCTGTTGGCTCAAGCCAGATGAAAGACAGATAATAAAATAGATGATTTATTAGACAGGGAGCTGGGAAGTTGGTTGTCACTGCCTAATGGCCCTAATGTTCTCAAACACATAAGAGGAAAGAGTATAATAGTTTGGAAGTTGAATTTGAGATTTAATTTGAAGATTTGGAGTAATCACTGAAAAAAATAGGGGAAAGTAGCTTACCAAAGGCAAATTTAAAAGTTGATGAATAGTTCTGCAGATCTAGCTGAGGGTTGGAGACCAGCAATTTCAAGAGACACCAATGTGGGAGAGTAGTGTGATCTTTTCTAGCAGCACTGAGCCCATCCAAGTGGAGAAACAGAACTCAGATTGTAGCATTTGTGGAGAAGTGGGAGTTTTGATGGATGGGGTTGTTGGAAAAATAGCAGTGGAAAGCAATTGAGGGTGCTTGTGTAAATGTTAGTGCTATAGACAAGAGTGAGGAAAAGTCCAGATGGGAACTGATAGACTAGGACAGTATAGAGAAAATCCAAGAATTGGAAAACTAGATCTTGTAGTCAAAAAGTAAGTTTAGGGTGTTAGGAGGATAAGCGGTTTTAGTTACAGTATGTCATTGAAACAAGATTTTGTGATGAAGCTATTTTCGTTAGTTGACAAATCCTAAGACATAAGCATTGGAGTGAGCAGAGGAGTGGATGAAAAGAATAAAAATGAAGGTAACTGGAGATATGTGAGTTTCAGAATTATGAGGCATCTGGTTAGGTCTTCTTAATGAATACTTATATTTCATACTGTTATGAGAATTTGGGAATTGAAAAGAAGACTGAGCCAGCTCCTAAAGACTTCAACGAATGAGTCAGTGACCATGAGGTCATCAGATGACAGGATGAAAGGGAAAAAAGGATTGGTATATGTCAGCATAGCCAGAAGTCCTAAGCTGCAAAGAAATTTTAACTTTTAAATAAACTAGAAGAGAAATATATTTTTTAAAAGTAGTCAGTAGTTAGAAATATGACAACCTATGAAAAAGGATAAGTATTTGGCACTAGAGGGGATTTCAGGGGAAGCAGTGTGTTCAAGAAAGCACCAGGTTTTAGTTAAGATGGTAGTAAAAAGGGTTAGGAATGAGTGGTCAGGGGATAGCTTTGTAACAGCGCCACCTGGCGTTGCTTTGCTGCTGGTGTCACCACATTTTCAGAGCGGTCTACAGCTAACTCGTAATATTTATACTTCAATACCACATCTCTATTCTTTGATATGAAATCGGAGATCGGTGTTAATTAAAATTTACTCCCACATCTTACATAAATTAAAAAACTTATTCAAAGAGTAACTGAAAGAGACTTATTCGATTTAATTGACTTTGTAGTGTAATCATTATTAGCAATTTCTGTTAATCTGTATTTCTCTGGTGACTGGTTATCACACAGGAAATCTTATTCAGAGATGCCTACCCAGATTCATTTTTACTGATGAATTAATTGCATTCTGGTTAGAATAGCAATTTAGGATTATATACATTTAAAATATCCATTAGCATTCATTTACATATTAAACTTTTGTTTTCTGGCATTACCACTATTGATTAACCTATAGGTAAATAATGTTTCTATTTACTTATCTGCTATAATGGATACAGTTCATTTTTATTTATAACATTGTTAACATTTATTTCTAACATTTTCTCCACTGGCTGTATGTTAGAGAGTAAAATAAATTTAGTGTGAAAGTAGAGAAATAATTAAATTGGAATGACTTCTACCATACAAAATAATAGCAGTAGAAAAAACTGCTGCAGTAGTTTCCATCATATTCAATATTTATTTTTACAAGCCAAAAAGGATGATTAATTCACAACTGTTATTCTAGACTACATACAATATTCTGACAGTGACTCCTAATAGAACTACAGGTATCCCTCAGGATGAACAAATTTAACATATAGAAGTTTGATTTTTCTAGAAATAATAAAAATAATATCAAGTTTGAAGTCAAAGGATTCCCGTGCATGAGTATTACTGTGTTAGATGCCAGTATATCAGTACAGTGTGGTACTATATGGTGTGACTTCATTTTCAAACGCTGATTCTCCATATAGAAAGGGGGAATCTAGTCTTAAGCGATCAAAAGTCAAAAAAAGAAAATCCACAAACACCCAGCCTGAGACTTTAGAACCTTAATGACACAATTCCAATCTTTAATTTTTAACCTTATCTTGACTTCAGTCTTTCACATTTACTGGCCCTTTCCCTCACAGGCTCTTGCTTTTATTCCTTTGTGTATATGCTCATGTTGCTTCTGATGTCTAAAGCATAGTTTCTTTCTTTCTCTTTATGAGTGAAGTATCTGCCCATCCTTCAATATTCAAGTCAAATACAAATTCATCCAAGAGACACCTCCTCTGCTCTCCCTCCATAATTTATCTAATATTCTTTTACAGTAACAGTTTCTCCTGTGGTGCTCATTTTCCTCCCCTGTGATATAGTTAATTATGCATACATTTAATCTACCACTGCTGAACATTAGTTAGCCTTTTGAGGATATGTATTTATCTTTTTGTTGTCTTACCTCTCAATATCTACAATACCTCACACATAGTAGACACTCAATAAAAGTTTGTGCATGAATGTGTGAATCAGTGAGACCATAATAAAGCAGTGGAAGTTCAGAGGTGTGAAGAGCTTCTGACATAGTGCAGTACCCAAAATGCTCGTCTCAATCTTCTCTGACAACAATGACCAAGAGGTCACTTTTTTCCCCAGTGGAAAGAAACCTATTTATTTCAGAAGTCAGTGGAATTTACTTCAGAGGAGTTTGTTTTATGACACATATGTATTCCAGTTAGAAAAGATTTAGTTGGTTGGCTGGTTTACTGATTTGATATATGATGAATGATAATCATTATTTTATAGATAAAAATCCTGTATAAAGTCTAACAAGAATGGGAAAAAAACAGACAAGAAAAGATAGCAAAGCGTTCATTAGACAGTATTTGAAGATTAGACAAACTCATACCAATCTAATGTGTCCCAAAAGAATAGTGTAAAATGAATTCTAAAATCCTATTGAAAGGTGCAAAGATGAGAGAAATGACTATCATTTGAGGATGGCAAAAATAAGAAACTTTGTAAATTGGTCTTCTGAGACTTTCTATCAAAATATTTTGGATAGATGATATGTAGCACTTAATACTGAAGTTATCTGAAGACAACTGCATACTTTCAGGACACTAAGAATTAACCAACTTAATTTCACTATTTCTGTTTATCATGGAGCATGAATTACTACCTTCCATGATGCACCTGTCATGTGCAGAGACTTAGCTTTCCGGTCTGGCACGTTGGGGATTCAGCTGGCTTGCTTTGCAAAGTTGTGAATAAGAACTTGGTGCCATGTTACACTGACTCATAGTAAGCATAATATCACTTATCCTCATCCAGAATGTATTTTTAGTATTATAATAAGTAATACCTAAGTCCTCCGAAAATAAACATGAGAGATAATATAGCATGATGGCTAAAACTTAGCTCTGGATTCAGACAAAACTGGGTTGAATCCTAGTTCTGCCAGTTGCTAACAATGTAAACTTGGGCAAATAAAAACCACTTTCTTCACCTATATACTGGGGGTAATAATAATAATATTCTTGCAGGGTTGCCATCAAAATTTAACGAGATTATATCCTGAAAGCTTCTAACATCATTCCTGGCACATGACAAGCATTTGATATATAATAGGGGTTGATAAAGAAAGAAAAGGAGAGGAGATGGAAAATACATTTATGAAATTCTCACTTTTTAAAGCTTTTAGATCTGCATATTTCATAGAAACTTTCCTATAACACTTTGCCAGATGACAATTCAGAATAAGATAGATCCTTCTTATGTTTTGTGCAAGAGAAAATAATTTCTGAAATGCAAAAAAAGATTTTATTGTAAGATCATTTCACAAAGTAATAAATATAGTAGAGATTCTGGAAAATTTTTATGGGATGTGTTTCATAGTTTGAAGTGATGGACCTTTAATGGTCTTGGAGTTAAAATGATTTTATTCCTAAATTGCCTTCGTTTATTCAGCCAATATTTTTGAACATCTTCTATATGCCAGATTCTGTGCTAAAATACTGGTTAACAAGACCTAATTCCTTCCCTCAAAGAGCTTAAAGTCCAGAGGGGAGATAGAGAGGTAAATAAATGATTACAATATAGAGTAAAAGTGTAAAAAGTAATTTTAATATGTGATTGGATAATGCTTACCTTTAGTAAAACATTTAGAATAAGTGAACTGAGACAGGAAGAGACAAGTGACTCTTTCAGCATTATCCAGGATAGGAAAACAATCTCAGAAGAAAATCCACAATTTCTTGTAAGCCACTAACCATTTAAAGTCTTTCTGAATTAATAGCTTAAGAACATATTTGAAGTTTGTCAAATAGTTGTCTTAGCTCCGATGCAAACCAAGCATAAGGCTTTTAAAAAATCTTTAAAAAAATACAATAATTAAAACATTATATATTATTTTTCACTTGAGTCTCCTAGGTTCTCCTACTTAGTTTTGTTTTGTTTTTTTTTAATCTTCCTGCTATGTAAATCTGGAAGGGTCTGTCTCCAGCTAAAATCAGTCAGCAATGTAAGAATATGAAGTGTGAATACTTAGAAATATAAGAACAAATCTTTTGAATCAATGCTTTCCAAGTGCATTTCCAGAAATTCCCATGAACTGATGATTAAAAATAAATGGTTTTAAGGTCAATAAATTTGTACTACACATGCTATCCTTATCTTCGAGATTCATAGTATACATCAGCATTCTGAGAAGTTCTGCAAAAAAGTTGTTTAAGCCAGCATTCCCCAAACTTTATGCTGGACTATTTTAATATAATGTTTTCAAAATGTATTTGGGAAATATGCCTTAATCTCAATGACATGCTTCAATTTTTCATTTCTAACTTTCGCTTTCATTCTCTCCGTGAAATAAATATTTTTATTTTTGCTGAGCTTAAGCATAGAATTTTGGTACAAAATTTGGGATTGCCCAGAAGAGATCCTTGGAGCTGAGAAAACTTACTGTAGGGATTGATCTTGTCCCTAAAGAAGCAGACAGGTGGGACTAGGAAAAGAATTGTAAAATCAAATAGGAATTAGCAAATCCAACAAAAGGAGAAGTACTATCCAAGGAATATGGATAAGATTTATCTTTCAAGTAATGACAGTAATAGAGGGGATACATAAAAATAGCTTATATATTTCAACAAATATCATGAACATTGATCATTTTTGCTGACTTTTCATGTATATTTTAAAGTTTAATTCACTCTATTGTTTAGGGAATCACTTCAAATAAAGCAATGAAGCTGCAATGTAAAGAAATGGAGTTGATGAGTGGCCCATTTTATATCTTTTTCATCCTTTTCTATACTTGCAATAACACATTTGCTTGGAACCATTATTTTCAGAGATGAAAGGAGATTACAGGTGTAGAGCTTTATTTATGTCATATATACGCATGTGTGTATATATATGTATGTGTGTGTGTATGTGTGTATACATGCCATGCTCTAATCTAGCACACACTTAGTAAAAGTCTCCCAATTTCCCTCTTTATGAATTACTTCATCTTACTCTAACTTGATGCCTTCTTATTTCTAATTTTCTAGACTCCCAGAGTTGGTTTTACATTGTTATTTAACAGTCATGTAGTGCATGATTCCCATATCCAGTGTTTTAGCACGTCATTAAGCTTTAGTGTTTCCGCCATTTATTGGTATACATACTCTTCATTAAAAGAATTAAGTCTATACATTATATAGAATAAACAACAAAATTCTCTTTATGTTTAAGGATACATAAAATATTCATCAAGTTCTATCAATAAAATAATAAGTGAATATTATAAGGGACATATTTATGTACTCGTTAATATATAGCTACTTCATTGTGCTAGTATACTTTCAAAGTCTCCACCACTTTATTGTTATCATTGTTTTAATAAATAATAATGTTAGTATCATATTTGTAGAGTGCTTTATTGGTTAAAAACTGATTTTATATATCATACATATATCCAAATATGATTATATATAAGTATATAATATAGTATATTGATACATTATATACTTTAATATTATATGTATGCATTATTTATATGTTATGTACACATTATTTATATATCATATATACATATGTATATAGGATGAGATTTTAACAGTAAACTTGAGAGGTTGACAGAGGTTTTATTATTTACATTTTGAGATGAGGATTCTCCTGGTTTAAGGTTCTGATCTGCTCTAATAAAATAAATTTAAAATTTGGTTCAATCTGTACAAGTGGTTATCACTATAAAAATGAAAGGAAACTTTGATTTAGGCGTGCTGCTGTCAGATATTTAGGCGGTATTGAAATTTTAGCTTCATGGGAGCAGTGTCTTCATCCGTTCTGGCAGTGCTGTATCCCCAGTCCCCAGTCCCTAGTGTAGGCCCTCAACAAATACTTGTTGAAGAATGAATGGATCAACGAATGCCTAATTATTTCAGTATTTTTTTTTTTTTTTTAAAGTATTTATTTATTTATTTATTTATGGCTGTGTTGGGTGGGTCTTCGTTTCTGTGCGAGGGCTTTCTCTAGTTGTGGCAAGCGGGGGCCACTCTTCATCGCAGTGCGCGGGCCTCCCACCATCGCGGCCTCTCTTGTTGCGGAGCACAGGCTCCAGACGCGCAGGCTCAGTAATTGTGGCTCACGGGCCTACTTGCTCCGCGGCATGTGGGATCCTCCCAGACCAGGGCTCGAACCCGTGTCCCCTGCATTGGCAGGCAGACTCCCAACCACTGCGCCACCAGGGAAGCCCTTCAGTATTTTTTTAAAATGTGTTTTTTGTTAAAACAGCTGAAAGACAATGAATAAGAAAGACAATTCTAAAGAATATTTTAAAATATCAAATAATTAGATAAAATTAAGTGCCTTTTCCCACTATTCCTTTAACCACTATGAAATATTGTAATCATCATATTCCCTCTGCTTAATTACAATTTTTCTTATTAGTGATTCACAAAATCTTAATGTGAGCTTCTCTTTCATAGCTGGACTATAATACACAGAAAGCCACACATCATTATTGGAAGAGACTTTAGAAGTTATCTAGTACTCTGAACTTAGGAAGGAATCCTCCTATATCAGTGGTTCCCAAACCAAGCTCATAAACATATCACTAGGAGAGCTTTTTAAAAACATAATTCTGTACCCTTGACATGAGCATTCTATTCCAGTATATCTAGATGTGATGATCAGTAACCCTATACAATATCATTAATGGTTGATTGTCTAATCTGCCTGAAGAATTCAGAACTGTCTAACCTTATAAGGCAGCATTATATTCTTAGACATCTGTAACTACCAGAAAGACTTTCCTTAATTGAGCCAAAACCTACCTGCCTCTAACTTTAAAAAAATGTTCAATGTCTTAATTTGGAGAGTGATTATAAAAGTATTTACTTTATAAGTATTCTTTAATCAAACATATGTCTTATGCACTCCTTTGTATTTATATTTCACAACTTTAAGAACATGAAAACAGGATTGGAAGAGGGAGTTGTGTCAGGGATTATCATCTCAGAATTGAACCAAGTTATATTTAATCCACTGGTTTTATATATAGACACACTATATATATATATGAATATATAAATATAATGTAATAATAGAATATAATCAGTGGGATATATATAACCAACGTTGTATATAAATATATATGCATATGATAATTCTTCTTTGGTGCAGTTCTTCATGTTTTTTATAGATCCTTTATGCTCCAACCCTAGACTGCTGATCTCAAATTATGTGGGGTTTTTTTTTCAATACAACAAACTATTCCCACTATCAAGTTTTATTGAGGGCTACTAAAAGATGTTTAAGCAATTCATTGATTTTTTTTAAATCCACAGTTTTTAGTCTTTTACCACAGTATAAGGTAGGATAATGGAATAATAGCTCCTTTTTTTTTTTAAAGTAAAACACCACAAATAAGGGAAATGTCAAATCATGATCTATGTTGTAGATATATTGTTATGCAGCTTGTGTAGTTAAGTTAATAAACCTAGATTATTAAATATCTAAATTTGTCTCTAACAAATACATTGCTCTGATATTAGAATTCCTAGTTTATGTCAAATTTTATTTCTACATGGAAAGTAATTTTCATGTTCTCCAAGTGTGTTTAAAATATTCTTACTGTTGTTTTAAAATTATTATTTACCTTTAAAACAAAAACAGCACATACCTAAGTGAAATTCTATTTGGGCATTTTAAACGGTGTTTTTTCCCAGGATAAATGTTTGCCATGTTCCATTTATCTCTATTACATTTATATCTGCATTTCACTCACTATGTACAAATTGTTTCTCCATTTGAGGTTATTGCACAATTTAATATTAAATCAATACATCATACATCTTGTATTGAAAGGTTGAAAATAACTTCAAAATGTGAAAATTTACCTCTTTAGCACAATTTTAAAACATTATAAGTTTTGAAGTTTTAAAATTATTATTAAAAATATTAAAATTATTAAAATAAATTTTAAAATTATAAGTTTGTAACAATGATTTGTTTTAAAAAAACAGGAAAATGAAGATGAAAGAGGACTCACAGGTGTTCATCTCTGATATGAAAGACATTGAAAGAATTAGTTAATATATTTTATTTAAGAAATATATAAAGTGTGCTATAAAATGTTTTAACTAGTGTTTTGTGTAAAGTCAAATCTAGTCATTAGTAGTATTTAAGCCTTTAGAAATCTGCTCATAAATGTTAATATCTAATATTTCTGTTAGTCAAAGTAAGACTCCAGAACCAACTCCTTTACTTTGAAGAATCTGAGAGTGCCATTTTTCTGAAGTGATGGATTAGATATCCATGCCTTAATCATCAGGAGAGTTGCTTTGGAGAATAATAGACTAAAAATTCAATATTCCTACAATGCTTTTATTGTTCAATTTTGTTTTTTTCTTTTTTTAATTATTTAAATTTTTCATTTACATAAATTTCTAAGAAAAATATTTAAACCCTGATAGCTTTTTAAGTTTGCATTGAAGGATTGCAAATTTTTAAACTCTATTAACTATGAGAACACCTGTGAGTCAATATTGTTTATGAATTGAAAATAACTAGATGTATTATCTCAGACTATTACTACATAATAGTTTATAATAATTATTCCACAATGACACAATATAATAGTAGCACTCTGAAGCTGAGAGTATAAATGTATTTAAATTTGCATTCAATTAATTATAAATCGTAAAAATATAATCTTAATAATAATGATTAAATTTCTTAAACTTTTAATGAAATAAATTGCATAGGAATAACAGCTGTTTCTTTTTTTTCTTGTTTCTTTTTTTAAATTTATCTGTTTTTTCTACTTAATTAAAAAAATTTTTTATTGAATTATAGTTGATGTACAATATTATAGAAGTTACAGGTGTACAATATAGTGATTCACAATTTTAAAGGTTATAGTCCATTTATAGTTATTATAAAATATTGGCTATACTCCCCTTGTTGTACAATATATCTTTGTAGCTTATTTTATACATAATAGTTTGTACCTCTTAATCTCCTACCCCTATAATGCCCCTCCCCCCTTTCCTTTATCACTGGTGACCACTAGTTTGTTCTCTATATCTGTGACTCTGCTTCTTTTTTTGTTATAATCACTAGTTTCTTATATTTTTTAGCTTCCACATATAAGTGATATCATGTAGTATTTACCTTTCTCTGTCTGACTTATTTCACTTAGCAGATGACCCTCCAAGTCCATCCATGTTGCTGCAAATGGCATTATTTCATTCTTTTTTCTGAATAATATTCCATTTATTCCATTTACATATATATATGTATATATATATACCACACCTTCTTTATCCATTCATCTGTCGATGGACACTTAGGTTGCTTCCATATCTTGCCAATTGTAAATAGTGCTGCTGTGAATATGGGGTGCATGTATCTTTGTGAATTATTGTTTGGGGTTTTTTTGGCTCTATACCCAGTTGTGGAAGTGCTGGGTCATATGATAGTTCTATTTTTAGTTTTTTGAGAAACCTTTATACTGTTTTCCACAGTGGCTGATAGTTCTATTTTTAGTTTTTTGAGAAACCTTTATACTGTTTTCCACAGTGGCTGAACCAATTTATATTCCCAGCAACAGTGTACAAGGGTTCACTTTTCTCCACATCCTTGCCAACATTTGTTATTTGTGTTCTTTTTGATGATAGCCATTCTAACAGGTGTGAGGATATATCTCATTGTGGTTTTGATTCACATTTCCCTGACGATTAGCGATGTTGAACATCTTTTTATATGCCTGTTGGGCATCTGCATTTTCTCTTTGTAAAAATGTCTGTTCAGGTCTTCTGCCCATTTTTTAATCAAGGTTTTTTTTTTTTTTGTTGTTGAGTTGTATGAGCTGTTTATGTGTATTGGCTATGAATCCCTTATCAGTCATATCATTTGCAAATATCTTCTCCCATATTCCGTAGGTTGTCTTTTCATTTTGTCAATGGTTTCCTTTGCTGTGCAAAAGCTTTTAAGTTTAGTTAGGTCTCATTTATTTATTTTTGCTTTTAGTTGCTTTAGGAGATGGATCCAAAACTATATTGCTACAATTTTTGTCAAAGAGTGTTCTTTGTTTTCTTCTAGGAGTTTTATGGTTTCCAGTCTTACATTTAGGTCTTTAATCCATTTTGAGTTTATTTTTGTATATGGTGTTAGAGAATGTTCTAATTTCATTAGTTTACATGTAGCTGTCCAGTTTTCCCAGCACCACCTATTGAAGAGACTATCTTTTCTCCATTGTACATTCTTGCCTCCTTTGTCATAGATTAATTAACCATAAATGTGTGGGTTTATTTCTGGGCTCTCTATTCAGCCCCATTAATCTATGTGTCTGTTTTTGTGCCAGTACCATTGTGTTGATTACTGTAGTTTTTTAGTATAGTCTGAAGTCAGGGAGCGTGATTTCTCCAGCTCTGTTCTTCTTTCTCAAGATTGTTTTGGCTGTTTGAGGTCTTCTGTGTTTCCATACAAATTTTAAAATTATTTGCTCTAGTTCTATGAACAATGCCATTGGTATTTTGATAAGGATTGCATTGAATTTGTAGATTGCCTTGGGTAGTATGGTCATTTTAACAATATTAATTCTTCCAATCCAAGAACATGGTATATCTTTTCATCTATTTGTGTCATCTTCAGTTTCTTTCATCAGTGTCATAGTTTTCCAAGTACAGGTCTTTTACCTCCTTAGGTAGATTTAGTCCTGGGTATTTTATTCTTTTGATGCAGTGGTAAATGGGATTGTTTTCTTTATTTCTCTTTCTGATAGTTCGTTGTTAGTGTATAGAAATGCAACAGATTTCTGTATATTAATTTTTTATCCTACAACTTTACCAAATTCATTGATGAACTCCAGTAGTTTTCTGGTGGCATTTTTAGGATTTTCTATGTAAAATATTATGTCATCTGCGAACAGTGACAAGTTTTACGTCTTCCTTTCCAATGTAGATTACTTTTATTAGGACAAAATCTTTCACTTTTCCTCCTGACAATGTAGAAACAATTGCTCAGTGTTTCTGGTATTGACAAACTAGAAACAAACTATCTAGAATTGTAATTAGTTACAATTTACTCTCATGCCAGAAATAGGAAAGTACCATAAAAACTACCTACACCAGGATAACTGTGATTTCTTCTAAAGGCAACCTTCACAGAATTTTCTGCAGACTTATTAAGTGTAATTTCTATGACTCCTACAGTTACAGTGTTCTAATACTAGTCTGGGGATTTTAAAGTCAAAAGGCTTAACAGGACCATGTAGGTAATATGAGTGATTAAAATCAGATTTAAGGACGAGGTAGTGTTGGGACTCTGGCCAACTGGAAAGGGCATGCTCCCTGTGAAGAGGGAAATTACTGCTCGGCTTCAGCCAGTTGTTGCCACACAGGCGTGCAGGCAACATTGCCAGATCTCATGGGTCAGGAAACCAAGACCCCTAATTCTTATATTAACTTTGTAAACCACTCTTCTGGACAAAGAAGGTGTACATCAGTGGGCCAGATCTGCTGGATGGGCCATGAGTTTGCAGCTGAAATAGTAATTATTGTTAAAATAATGACCCTGAGTTACTAAAAGTTCCAAATGGTCAAAAAAGGAATAAATTATATTCTTCATATTGTTCTAAGAAAACTGCTCATGTGTTTTAGAACATTCTTGTAATGTATATACAGATTAATCAGAATATTGCATTTCTAAAATATTCATGTTAATGATTATCTAGATAGGTAAGTTGATAGGTAGGTAGGTAAGTAGGTAGAGAGAGAGATGTTATAAACAAATTAAACTTTGGCTCTGCCTCATTTTTCTCTGATAACAAGCAAAATAATAGGATGTTATATGGAATTGTTGTGTATAATACTGTAAAGTCCTTAACAGATACAAAAGGAAGTTCTGTAATGGATTTTAAGTGTGTAGGAGTGGAGCTAATTATAGAAATGCTAAATAAGTATAAATAAATGATGCTGCCCATGTGAAAAACTGTTTTCTATATTTTATAATATGACTACCTAGATTAAGGGGAAATTAAATTAAGCTTTATTGAGATTGTTAGAAAATGAAAACAGTTAAATTCTAAAAATGGTTTTAATAAAAGCAGCTCTTTAAAATGCAAAATTAAATAACTATTCTTGATTGATTTAGGGTTCATATGGTATACAGTGAGATAAACTGAATTTGATACTTTTAGCTAGTAGTTTTGGAATTTAGGAGATACTATTTAATTTACCATGAAAGAGAATGGTTTCCATTTTGTTTTTAACTCTGATCAAATGTGTGTCTAAAACCAAATAGGCATGGCATATTACAACATAGTAATTATTATTATTTATAAAGATAAATAAGATTCCTTTTTTAAAAAAAGACCAATTTTTCTATTGGTCTAACAAGTATAAACAGTATATCTCTCATAATATACTTCTCAGATTTATTTTTTAAATGATAAAGACCTTTCCTTAATCACTCTAAGTATAATAAAGTATTGCATGAATTTGGAGTAATTCAATAACTGTGAATAACATCAATAACTGTGCTTTGGTAATCTGCTCACGGCTTTGCCGTCTTTTTTTTTTTTTTTGATCTAGTAACTCAGAAATTTATTTACGCCAGTTTAATACAGCTTTGTCCAAAATTCATCACACTGTACATGTTAATATTTAAATTATATAAATGATATATATGAGCATACAGTGTGTATATTGGCATATTTTCTTTATTTCATGGATATAATCTAATGCATTCAAACAAGTTTACAGTTTTAGGGTAATGGAACTTTAAATTTTTGTAGGAATATATACCTTTGAAAGAAAACTTATCTTTGAGAATTTCCAGAGAATGTAAATATGCACAAAATAATATTTATATTTTCTATTGATTGGTTATGCAGAGTATTATCTTCTGCTTTAATTAACAAAACCCAATATCTTAAGATAAGTATTTGGGAAATTTTGTCTTCTCTCTTATACTGAATTCTGAGATCTCTACATAGCCTTATCAAATTTCTGGTTCCACTCAGGCTGCTCAATATCTATGCACATTTAAATATCTAAATGTATAATTTAAGGGAATTCTTAAGTTTTTCAATTGATTTCCTACTGGGACATTTATATTATGATTACACAGATTGTTTAGAATCATGTGAAGAGCACAGTAGAAATGCATTGCTGTTCTGGACAGAATATGCTATGAACTTCTATTGGCATTGACTACTGAAGATTTCAGTAGAAGAAATAAATTATGAGAAGAAAGTAAAAATACTTCCAATGACTAAGAAAGCTATCCCAATGATAGAGGAGTTTCCTTTTCTTAACTCTATTTTATCTGTTTATTATGATAGATAAGAAATTATGAAGATAAGATAGATAAGAAAATTTTAGAATTCTTTATGTAGTATGAGAGAGACATGTTACTATGAAGAAAGAACTTTATAAGGAAGAAGTTTATGAGAATGTCATAGGAAAAAACTTGATAAGAAGAGTCACTCTATTTCCAGTTGATAATTATAAATTCCTAGGTTAAAGTTTCATGGTTAATGTACATAAAACATATTTTTAAAAATTATTGTATAGAACCAGAACTTTGTATGTGCTTATAGTATTTTAGGCATGCTATGTGTGTATATATATATATATATATATATATATATGCATACATATATATATATATATATAAATATATAGCAGTTAAAGAAAAATGCTTGGCAAAATATACTTTACCCATAAGTTTGAAGAGTAAAATTTTCAAATAAGTTCAAAATGCCCCAGTGTTCACTTATTCATTAGGGTAAGATTGTCTAAATGTTAATTTTAAAAAATTATTTTTAAATTAAAAAATTATGGTATGTTATTCATTTTTGCTTACTTCTAAATTTGATTTCTCACTGTTCTCTCTGAAACAAAATTTACAATACAAATAAAGCGTGTCTGTTCTGGCCGTCAGCTTCTACTTGATTGGTGTCTGAATCAAGTGCTCCCAGGTTGGAGCTGAATAAGGGCAATTTAACCATTCTTGCCTGTCATATTGCTGCATTTTTTATTGCTCAAAATAAAACCAATGGTGACTGAAAAATTGCAGTGACCTAGAGCCCGCAAAAGTGGCACACCCTTATCTTTTGATTGAACAGCAAAAGCAAGTGCATATATGGACAGAAATTTTGATTGAGATTAATATTCTGTCATGTTTAATAAAAGATTATTTTGGAACTCTATTTTTACTTAAGCATAGTAAAGCTCTTGTATTTTTAACAAATGTGGAGCACATTGTGATAAGCAGAGTTAATGTCCAATAATTTTCCTAGCACATTTCCATATGTTGTAGTAGAAACAGCATTCAACTGGATAGATTCTAATTCCATCTGGCTATTGGTACTCTGTGAGACCTGGGGCAAGTATTTTCATTTCTCAGTTTTCGCAGTCATATAGAGAGCCAACCAGATGATCGTCAAGTCTCTTTCACCTACTGAACTCAGATTTTTATCATAATTTTAACTTTTAAGTAACATTTAATGTAAGCATTTAACAATCTAAACTCCAAAGAATATGAGCTAGATCATAATTTATAACTTTGAAAAATGAATGCTTAATATTTTTTGCTTTTACCCAATAATATAAAGCATATTTATATTATAATTTGAATGAGCCATTTAGTAACTCAAGTTAGTTATTGATAATTTCTTGAAAAAGTATCTAGTAACTTTTTCATCTGTGTTTCTTTCCCCATTTTATAATTTTGAGATGTGTTTCTAGACTGCTGTTCATGAGAGTGAAGACAATGTATTAGTCATTACT
The DNA here is from genome assembly GCF_965194805.1 of Balaenoptera borealis. NCBI lineage: Eukaryota > Metazoa > Chordata > Mammalia > Artiodactyla > Balaenopteridae > Balaenoptera > Balaenoptera borealis. Next base: position 32,642,818 of record NC_138876.1, on the reverse strand, counting down.
GTATCCATCAACCAAAAATAGTAATTCATTCTCATTGAGAGCTGTGTATTGCCTTAGATTAAATAAATATCTTATTAACTAAAAATTTAAAGGCTATTCTTATTCACTCTTTTGGTTCATTTTATAACACAGAATGTATAATCAAATTAAGCACTGATTTTTATTTAAAACTTTTAAAACAAGTTTTCTAGGGAAAAACATTGGGATATTAGTCTTACAATAGGCAGCAACAGTACTGTAAAACTAAAATACAAAAAGGAGGAGGAGGAAAAAAGGAAAAGACCTAAAAAATATCACATTTTAAAGTGTCCAAACATAATGAATTTCATTGCATTGTGGGGGAAATATCGCTGCATATAGGTACATGAAGGATCCAGTCCTTTCCCTCTAGTCACCACTGAAATGTAGAAAGAAATGAACATGTAGATTAACTAAGTGGCCCCTCTCCTTAGCAGTATTTGACAGGTGAATGAACTAATTAACTTCCTTCTTTCTTGCCTTCTTTCTTCCCACATCCTCTCCTCTCTTTCTCTCTTTCCCTCCCTTTGTTTCTCCAGCCATTTTTTCAGTTGCTACATTTTGGCAATTGTGATAATTCCTGGAGAGGTACTGAGATGTATGAAAACAGTTCTTAATTTGAGGACGTCAAAGCTAGTGGAGGACGTGGACACTTAAATAATTACAACACACTATTATAACTGCTATTATAAATATATATTCAATAATTGAATATTTCATAGTTACATATATTAAATATTATAAAGTTACACATATTAAATAATCAATGATTCCACCTTTTCCTTATGTAAGGAAGTGTAAAGGGAAGACACACCAGTCAAGTTCTAAAGAGCAAATGCCCATTCCCAGTTTTACCATATTTCAGCATTTGCTTTATTACCTCAGAGTATTACTATTCCAATTAATCTGAAAATGGAGTTAGTTTGGTTTTAATAAGGTGCTGGACTGGAGAGATAGCAAGAAGGGCCAAGAAAGGGAAAAATCCAAGACTATTACAAAAAATTAGTCAATAGGGTTTGATGATTGATTGAATTACTTCATTCATTTATTCAACAAATATTTATTGAGTGCTTATTAAGTGCCAGGCCCTATATGCTTGGGATACAGTAATGAACTAACAGACAAAATTCCCACCATCATGGAGTTTGTATTCTGATGGAGGAGACTGACAAAGAAGTAAATATACTGGATGTGAGATGATGAGAGGCGAGGAGGACAGTAGTGCGCTAGAGTAAAGGAGATGGAAACGTTGCCTCATTGCCCAGAGAACAGGGGAAGATCTGAATCCAGAAAGTTAGTGCAGGGTTAAGGATGCTGAGCTTTGTGTGGTGACTGAAATTAACAGGGATGAAGGGACTAGAGAGTGAGATTAGTCCTGATAGCAGGGGTGAGGCTGTTTGCTGGAGTTGGGGTTTCTCAGCAGGCGCACACAGAGTTCCAGGGCCCACTTCCCTCAAGCCTGTGGTGTTGGAGGGGTGATCTTACACGTAGCCATTGATGCTTGGGGTTCCTTCTTGTCCTCAATGTAGGGAGCAAAGGGAAAGGAAGAGGTGGAAAACCTCAGTATTCCTATATTTGGTAACTATGACTGTTGAAAGAAAAGTTGGGAAGTTTAAAGGGTTAGTAATTTTGAGCAGATGAAGAGTAAAAGAGTTTCAATTTTTTGAATTTTTAAAAGTAAGGCATGAAATTGGCCTGAAGCTAATCGGAGAGTGGATTTGCATATTTCTGTTTAGATTCACACGTATAATCTGTTAAAAGGAAACAAGAAACCATCCGTGTTATTGTTACTGAAATAGATATTAACTTCATGTTTAACTTTAGTTTTTAAAGCTACGGTAATAAAAATAAGTCATTAATTATACCACTTTCAGACTATTTTAAACTATTTCCTCTGCAGACATTTAAATTTCCTATTACCCTGTATACTTCCTGAATAGAGTTCTTGACTATCAAAAAATTACTCTTTTCCTTTCAGAATGCCAAGAAACATGAATCTAAAGAAAGTTTCTTGTACTGCGGAATAAAGGAAAGAATATATGATTTACCGAATGACACTATATTTTGATATCTTAATTTTCAGTTTGCTAAGGTCTTTGCATTGTTGTCATGTTATTTTTGTATAATGTAATCTCACAAAAAAATGTTCAATAAATTAGAGAGTGAAGTGGAATGACATTTTTAAGCAAAGAAAATATTGCATTTGAATATGGGAGTAACTAGATTTTGCCATCTGAAAAAAATATATTTAATTACCTTTTATAAAATACATTTATTTTATAATGCTAACCTTCATTTGATTTGCATATTTCTTGATTTTACTTAATCTAGGATCATAGGAAATGAAGGGGCCTTATGATGTTTCAAAAACTCTAAAAAGTTTTTATTCTAATTATTATAAGCAATAATTCTGGAAAGTCTGAGTCACAGAAAAATCATTTGTATCCTTCAGTTTAGTATGGAATGCCCCAGATCGTTCTACTTAGGCAACATTTCTCCCATTTAAAAAATAAAAACCTCTAAGAATAAAGTTTTACACTAGTTATAAAAATAGTACTTAAGAATTGAAGAGTATGACAAGTATTATTTACACTAAATTTCTTATTACGGGAATGAAAGGAGGACAGTAAGCTGAGGCATAATAGTAGATGATTTTTTTTAAATAACATATTTGATATGCAAACTAGATCTTTCTGTTATTTCTTATAATACATTCCATATAGGAACAGGATATAGCCAAATGTAAAACATTGGTAGATTACAAAAAAAATTGCAAATGATGGTTAACTTGTATTTTTTTAACCAATTTTAATATATAGGTCTAAGGTTGCTTCATAGTGATTTAAAATTATTTTCAAAGCTCAAAATACAAATGGTCAAATGTTTAAAGCCTTCTGTGGTCAAAAATTATTTCAACTCCAGGAAACTAAGAGACTAGTAAGGTCAAAAATTTAATAAGACACAGAATACATAAAGTAAAATTAGCTAATTTCCAAATAAAATTCTTATATGTAAATACATGAAAAAAATCCCAAAGTTGATTTTCTTATGTGTGGAATTATCAACCAAAGTGGACCTGTAAAATCATACCAACTGCTGTACCAAAAATACTATTTTATTCTTCTCAAAATTTAAAATCAACCAGTGTAAAAATATTTAATGATATACAATCATATCTATACATGAGGGAAAAACAAATACTTTTTATCCAAATCATTCTTAAGTGTATGCGAATTAGAATAACACGAAGAAGCATCTAACATGACTCCAGGTGTATGAAGAACTAATTAAAGATAATGCAGATCATCCTTTAGTTAGATGGTTCCAAAAATATGTGTAACTGGGGCTGGAGAAATCCAGTAATATCTGCTTGCTGATAGACTTAGGAATTTAACCATAAAATTCTATCTAAGCTAAAAGGCAAAACTAAGTAAATAAGATATTTTAATAAGGTCACTCCTTATTCGCCTACACCAGAGTTTCTTAGTGGTTTTTGTATGGTCACTTGCATTAGAATCACTAGAGAAACTTTAAAATGCAAATGTCTGGCTCTCATGCCAGAAATAGCATATTAGAATCCCCGAGACGAGGCTGCAGACTGTACGATGGAAAAGCTCTTTGGGTGATTCTGGCAAACACTAAAATTTAAGAACTACTCTTCTAATTCATCTGGAAACTGTGTACTTCATATACTCTTCCGACTGAACAATATTTATAAGTCAAGAACAAAATTTACTGCTTGGCTCATTGCCCAGCTCACTTGAGGAACCTTCAAGTTTCTGGAATTATCCCCAAAAGCTTTGCCGAAAGAGCAGCAGATTTGTCCAACCCACAGTAAGAGAAGCTGAAAAGATTACAAAGATTACAGTCAGCATTCTGTGATTTGTCAGTTTGCCCCATGGAGAACAAGGAACACTTTGACTTACCGGTCATGTCTATAAAGGTTTTGCCACTGAATATGAAAAACAAGAAGTGACAGGAAAAGAGATTGTATTAAAAGATAGCTAGTGGTGAGCAGTTGCAGGAGAAGTGCAGAGGCAGTGGAGGTGGTCAGCAGCAGACACCCAGAGGAGAGCACCCAGAGGAGAGCGGCAGAGGAAAGACTGAAATCCAAGCAATCCATATAATTGAGTTGTGCTTCCCGTGATACAGGACCGTGTTATGAACACATATAAATCAAGACATCGTGACCAATCACCTCTGAGTGACTGAAGTTGAAAAGAAAGTAAGTGTCTCTACTTCTGGTCAAGTTGAAAGTCTAAATACTTCTAAATGCCAGTTGACTGAGCGATGTGTATTTTAAGAAGGTGCGCTTCATCACTTCAAGAGAGGCAGCACGAACTCTAGGGTCATACTGACTTTGAGCCCTGATTCCACACCTTCCTCAAGTTTTCTTGTCTTTAACTGAGATAAAAATAGTACTTACATAGTAGATTCTTTAAGAGGTTTAAATTAGTTGATATACATAAAACAGAACAGTGCCTAGCACATAAGTGGTTGTTATCATTATTATTATTCAAACTAAGAGACAAAATTACGTAACTTGAGTTAAATGTCAGCAATCCTAAAGCTCTGGAAGGATGTCGTGGCGTTGCAGATAAGGCATCCATTGACACAGGAGTCTCCTGAACAATCTTAGAGAGCTAATAACATATATAAGGACCACTCGCTTCCACCATGGCTCACGTCAGTAAATCAGGTGTCTCCAGTTTGAAAACAAATAAGAATTGACTGTCTTTTCTTAAATGTATGTTAATCTTGGTGTCAGAAAATTATTATCCTAGACCTTTCAAAAGGTCACATATTTAACCACTTAAAAATGCAAGGTAAATCTTTTCTGTGGGGAAAAGCATTCACAACTCCAAAATACTTGATGAATAAATGAATGGCTGTTGATCTTGAGGGTCTCTTCCAAATGTGTGAGAAATGAAGTTGTAATAGGCTCATCTTTGCTGGTCTTTCTCTGTATTGGAAAGTTTCTCCTCCTCAGAAGCAAGGTTTAGTGCTCCTGTGCTTGAAATTAAGAAGTAGACTAGTGAAATTTATTTCAGTGCTGTAACACTAGTATTTTCCTAATAAAAACCAACTTGTGGGGAGTTCCCTGGTGGTCCAGTGGTTAGGACTCGGTGCATTCACTGCCATGGCCCAGGTTCAATCCCTGGTTGGGGAACTAAGATCCTGCAAGCCATGTGGCACAACCAAAAAAAAATTTCTGTATCCTCCTAACCCACCAGATCCAGAGACTCCTCCCTCCCTAGTAGGGAGAAATCGGAATTTTGGTCAATTTTTTACTATTTTCCTTATGTCTTAACTATGACTGGTAAAAAGCAAGTCCACTCTAACTTTACTTACTGAAAAGTAATAGAAGTATAGAAGTTGAGAAATTACTGTCAAAATGCAAAATAAGGGACTTCCCTGGCAGTCCAGTGGTTAAGATTTCGCCTTCCAATGCAGGGGGTGCGTGTTTGATCCCTGGTTGGGGAGCTAAGATCCCACATGCCTCGGGACCAACAAACCAAAACATAAAACAGAAGCAGTATTGTAACAAACTCAATAAAGACTTGAAATGGTCCACATCAAAAAAATCTTTAAAAAAAAAGCAAAATAAAAGATTGACCCAACCAAAAAAAGGTAAGCTAATGCATAAATGGAAAATAATGTTTTACTGGTTCTTCTACCTTTTTGCAACTTCAGTGAAACATAATTTCCAAACTCACTTGAGGGTATCAAAACTCTTCGATGGCTAGATATCAACTAGTGCCAGTGAAGTCAAGTGATGGGTATAAACTGATTTTAGAAAGAACCTATGAGGTTTTATTAGTGGGTGCATCAGGCCTGCAGTAGAGTACAGTGCTTCAGCAAATGGTCTCTAGAACCAGGTAAACCTGGGTTTAAATCAAAACTACTCATCAGCTTGTCAGAGTGAACAAGTTACTTCCCAAATAGTCAAGTTTCTTTATCAGCAAAATGGGGATAATTGCCCACCTTAAAGTTTGTTATGAATGTGAAACGAGATAAAATATATGTGAGGTGCTTAACACACTGGCTAGCATGCAGTGAGCATTCAATACGTTAGACGTTAGAAGCTGTTGTTTTTGAAGCAGTGTGAGAAAGATATTTTGAATGCAGCTGAAAATCCAAAGCACGTTGATGACATTAGTGAAAATACGATTTTTTTTAAGGCAAGAAATATCCTTTGATAAAGTTGCTTTGGTCTTTGATTTTATACAGCAACACTTGCCTCCAGAGATAAGGGGTCAAAGAGAAAGTACAAGTTTTCAAGCCTATTTCCATCATGGCCACTGTGAAGCTAGTGCCCATTCAGCCCTAATTTCCAAATTATCTGAAACTCAGAATAATAAATGATATTTATAATTATCCTAGTCATCAAGAAAAAGTTAAATGATTTCAGTGGCTTTTGTAAAAGGTAGGAAAATATATAATACCATATATATGTTAAATTTTTGTTCTGTTAACTCTCTAGAACGTTCACTTCTTTCAGGCTAATTATTTCCATAAATATGTCTACTCTTGCCTATTCTAAAATATTGCCTCTTAAGGTTGTACTTGTTTTACTTTAAATTATAATTACTTCAGAAGTGACCTAAGGATTCACAAAAATGGAATAAAGTTGAAGTAAAACCATTAATTCAACAAAAATCTTCTGAGTATCTTACTCAATGCCCAATGCTGGTATATATAGTAAGTGCACACTAAATGTTAGAAAGAATGGATGAATGAGTAAATGAATGAAAGAGTAATGTGTGTAGGATATAGCATTATTTTAAAAGTGAAGGCTCTGGAACCAGACAGTTGGGTATGAATCCTGGCTTTTCTACTTACTATCTTGTCTGTGCACAGACCTTGGACAAGTTACTTAGCCTCTCAGTGCCCAGTTTTCTCATCGGTAAAATTGTGATGATATTAACAGTTTCCTCACTGGATTGTTTGAGGATTAGGTAAATGAAAATTAACAAATCATTTATAACAGTGACACATAGGAAGCACTGGTAATTATTTGCTAAAATAGAATAAAAAAGAAATATTAACTGTAACTTTAAAGGTAAAACTTATACATGAAATGCCAACACTTTAAAGTCATGTACTACTAATTTAAACTTCCTAGGCATGAAGACTAGCTTGGTAACTCAATTGTAGCCAACTGATACTGACTCTGCCCATATCTCTCATATGCAGGCCTTTCCTTCACAGGTTGGTGACCTAGGAAAAGGGGGAGGGTGTCTGAATACAGTCTATAGTAACACTCACACGTTGCTACATCAGATCACATCTTAGCCCACCTAGCCCAAGATTCCATAAGCAACAGTAAATATTCTCTCTTACAAATTGAAAAGGTATTTAGCTTAGTCAAAACAGGTGAAACAGGGAAGGTCTTCTGAGTCTAATGAAATGATATCTCATTGGTTGTACCTGAGAAGATGGCCAGATGTGCCAGTTTTAGGAGTGGGAATGATCTAGCACCAAATTTACATTCTCCCCAGTTACCATCTGATGAGAAGGATCATACAGCTAACCCGGGCAAGAATGTGTTTATCCAGTTTTGAGGAGGGTATTTAGAAGTTCGTCTGTGCTGGTGAGTTGGATATTTGAGTATCAAACAATTTCCAAGGGCATTTCCAAGGGTAATGGCTTTTCAAAATGTTACCAAAACGCTACATTTTAAATAGTCAAGTAATAGGTCATTTTATCTTCTAATCTTTGAGGAATTAAGATATAAAAATAATCTTTCCCTGACATAACAGAATAAGTGGTACAATTTAGTCAGCTGTGCCCTATTTCATTAAAATTTTTGTTTATTTGATATGCTAGGCTAAATGTAAATAGAGTGGGTAAACGTCTTAAAATAGAGTGTTTTCACCTGTTTTAAATAGCATGGCTAAATGTCTTCAATTTGTAAAAGAAAAAAATGTATTTGTTGTTTATAAAATCTTAGGCTCCGTGGGCTAAAATGTGATCTGATGTAGCAATTCCTGAATGTTACTCCATTCTAGATCCAAATACAATTTCTTCCTTAAGTTATGTCTTACATCCCTACTTTAAAAAGCAACTGAACAGCAAAGTGATACATTCTAGACTAGGCTGTTTTTATGTAGAGACAGAACTGAGACTTAAGAACAAGATTGTATAACAAGTAAATAAAAATATTTGCCGACATCTCACTGTATGCTTTAACTATCCGCACATTGTTGAAGATGTAAGCTAAATATAATGGAAGATAAAAGGATTAGTTTAAGTGGAAGAAAGAAGGAAGCTGCTCCAAATTAGTGAAATGCTTTCAGTACCAGCATAGAAGCAAAAATGAGTGCAGCGTCCGGGAACTGCATGGCCTGCGTGGGATGGAGGACTGTTGTGAAGTGTACAGATGGACAGAGGACATTAGTAGCATTCTTAATTTATTATCTGAAATTCTTTATTATTTGGTGTCTTTAGCATTTACTTGACACTTACCATGTTTTGCCCAGGGTTATATGTTGTCTTTATGCTTCATTTAGCAAACTGAGTTATAAGTGGTTTTAGAACAAATGCCGTGTCTTATATTTCTTTATAATTGGCATAGTATTGACTCCAGTGTCTTGTACATAGTGTGTATAAAAATAAATTAATTGACATCTATCTATTTCTAAAACATTTATTAGGAAGTTTTGTTTTCTTTATTGTCAGCAACTATTTACTGAGCACCAGAATGATTTATGAAACTTACTAGATGCCACTTAAACATTAGTATTTAATTATCCCTACATTACTAGGAGCATTCATTCATATAATGAATTTATTGAATTCACTTATTCAATGAATTCTTTCTTTAGATCTATTTAGTGCCAAGTATCAGGTACTGGCCTGCTGAAATACACTGAAAAATGAATTATCCGAGTTCCATTAGAGCAAACAATTGCAATATAATTTATATAATGGAGATATAATAAAACCCTGAGAAAACACTGTAATTGGCATCCGAAAGTCCATGATGTCAAATGTAATGTTGGTTCATGAAATGATGTGCACCCTTGACTTTCCAACTTAAGCAACTTGGTGAACAGTTATACTCTTTACTGAAACAGGGAAGACTGAAGGAGGAATATATTTGATAAAAAAGATTAAGTTCAGTTTGGCACTCATAAAATTTGTGATATCCTGTGTGACAAGTAGGTGATTGGGTAGATAGTGCAGGAGTTCAGAAAAGTAGCTTAGTTAGCTAACTTAAACTTAGAGATGTTTGGCATATATACATACATATGTTTGTGTATGTATGTATGTTTATATATATAGGTGTAAATATTTGTGTATATATATTATTTTTAAGGTAAGATAATTTCTTCTGATAGTTCCATTTTCTTTATGAAGTGTAAGGAAAAGGTTTCTGCTAAGAGAAAAGCAAAAGGGTTTGAGTAGCAGGAAGGAGTGCGGTGGTTATTGTGGAGAGTGGGGAGCAGGTGTGAAGAGTAACCTTTGTGGCTGATGACAGTGAATTATAATGGAACCAATGTGTCCTACTGAATTTTGTTTTCTCAGCAATGCTCATGCGTTGAGATGTAGGCATAGAAGAAACACATCGTAGCCTTCATCAGAAGGTTCTGCCGGTTGGATGCCATATAAAGAGGGATACTAAAAAAGTTGAGAGTATTTGCAAAAGAGTGATTGAAATGATAGGCTATAGAGTCTAAGCTAGTTAAATGTAAGTAAAGATGAGGGGGCTGATAATTGGAGAAAAAGTGAAGAAATTAAAGTTCTCGGAATACTGATAGTGAGAATACCTGATGAAATGAGCTAGAAAGAAAGGAGATAGAAAAGCCTCGTAGCAACTTTCTGAATAAGGTTGGGATATTATTTTCCCCATTTTACATAATAGGGCAGCTGAGACACAAACTACTTTGATTACTCAGTTATAGTGTGAGTAGCACACTTCATCTTAAATGTGAGTCTCCTGGTTAAACTCAATTGGCTTCCCAGTATATAATTATTTTTCTTACTAGATATGCAAATCATAGATATTCTTTGTTCAAGACTAGGAATCCTTGCCCTTAATAGAGTTGAAATACATATGTCTAAATAAGTATCAAAATAGAAAAATAGATTGTTCATTTTAGAGCATGTGTCGGCCTCATCTTTGTAATAACTGTTTGCTGAATATTCTTTTACTGCTTTATATTTTCACTTTCAATGTATTTATTTTACCTTTTGAGTGTCGTATTATAGTTGTTATTTTTAGTATTAAGCTTAATATTTTGTCAGTGATAGCATTTGATTGCGTTTATAAGGTTTTTGCACTAGTCCATTTTATTCACAGCACAACAGTAATTTCATAATTAATATCAAAGGGAAATGATAATTTACATAGGAAACTATACTTCATATCAAATATTTTTGCTGAAATTTATCTATGCCATTTTAAACCAGTTATCTAGAGCAGCAGAATCCAATAAAAATATAATGTGAGCCAAATTTGGAAGTTCAGATATTTGAGTAGGCACATTAAAAAAATTAAAACGAGCAGGTGAAATTAATTTAATAATATATTTTATTTAATCTAATATATCCAAAATATTCGCATTTCAAATTTTAATGTATATAAAAAGATTAACACATTTTTTTCTCTTGGGGGGTGTACTAACACTTCTAAGCCTTGTGTGTATTACAGTGTATAATATATCTAAACAGTGTGTATATGACACAGTGCGCCTCAATTTGGAGGAGGCACATTTCAAGGGTTCCTAAGCCACATGTTGCTAGTGCCCATAGTACTGGGCAGTGAGATCTAGAGCCTTCAAAAAGTATAATTGAACAAAGCAATACAAAGTCAAGCTCTGTGTCTATTTCTCTGGAGAAAAGCATGCTTTAAGAAATCTTGGTAAGGAAAGATACATATTTGTTAGAAAGAAGAAAGAAAAATAGTTTTGTTTTAAATAAAAAGACTTTCAAATTGCTACAAATTTCTGGTCCCTTTTAGTACAACAACTTTATTGGTAAATCCTCTTTACCATAATTTTTTTCATTAAACTTTTTATATATGCCTACTTGCAAAAAAATATATATATGGCATAATTGTGTTTATTTAGATAAATTTGACTCTAAATGACTAATGATAAATCTTGGGCAATTTAATTGTTTCATAGTGTATTCATCTATAATGTAATCATTCAAAAGTTCTGAGGATTTATAATTTCCATTTATGGAACATAAGAATTTTTAAGTATAAGGATTTAATCCTGTAGAATGTAATACATGTTACATTTTAAATTTACAGTTTTACATTTAAAATTTAGGGTTTCCACTTAATGACAGTTAGCAACATTATTGGTTTCAACATATAAAGTCAAAATCCTATTATAAAATAAATATTCAGTGTAACGAAATATAAACACATCTGTTTTTTATATGCTTATAACTGAATACTGTAAGAAATGTCAAGGTGAAAAAAATACTTTGTATTCTCATTTGTGCGTGCAATTCATTATTCACTCATTCAAACATCAGTTTAAGAGAAGTGGCCGGTATCCATGAAAGCAGAAGTAGCCAGTAAATAAACTGCAGGAGAAGTATGTTTGAAACACGACATTTACAAACTGCTTAAATTCTATTTATCTTTATTATTTCATTATGGTGAATAGATATTATCTACGTTATTTTCTAGGCTTTGGCTTCTCAAAATTCATTTGAAAATGAAAGTGTATTAGTTTCATAAAGTAGCTAACTGCAGTGGAGGTAATAATATCCTTGAATTAATTTTTGTTGTTAGTTTTCAACACAAACTTGAGAAAATAATACTTCAGTGTTTCATGTGAGCACTTTTGTCACAAATGTGCCCAGGTTACAGTGGAGACCCTGGGCATTATTTTAAAACCTGGACTCTAGCAGTGGACGAAAGAGATAAAGTTCTTGCCCCATACAGCTTCAAGTGGAAAGGTATATAATAAAAAGATGAGAAAACTGAAGTTCAGAACAGGTTAAGAAGTATGCTCAAAGTCATGAACTATTAAATGATAGAAGTAGGATAGAAACCCATGTCTGACTGACTTTGAACCTAAACTTACATTTCACCTCTTAATGAAATTACCAGATTTTGCTGCCTTGAATAAATCACTAATATTGTTGAAGTACATATCTACCTAAGAATCAAATATAAAACTTTTCCTTTGAGGGACCATGACCTAAGCTTAAGAGAATCTGAAAAGTAGAACTACCTCCTTACCCCAATATGAAGAATTAGGCCCATTTCAAATCTAATTTGCTTTTCTTTGAAGCATGTTGAACAGTAACTCTCTTAAAATACCTTATTTTTTGGCAAGCAAAATGTAAAACACCTAAAAAATCATTTTGTTGATTACTCCAACCGAAGAAAGTGTATAAAATACTGATACTTAGAGAAGCATAGATTTATTCTTGACATTCTCACTGTATATTTTGCTTTGTTTGTTTAATGAGGCCAAAGATGCAATACTTATTTAATACCTCACATTTATGTCAGAAATTCTAAATATTAAACAAAGCATACTTTAGCTCAGAAAAATTTAGCAATGCTTCTTTTTTTTTTACACTGCATGGTTTTACCATGTTATTCTTTGTCTTTCAGTTTTATAATAACAGTAGGAAAACTTCAAAAACCATGCACTAAACTAAAAAATGTCCACCTAACTTCCCTATGTTAGCCCCAATTCCAGTGGATTTTCTAACCTTAAAAGACTAGCATTGTGTGTACCGAGACATGGTTCCAGAACAGAAATTCACAATCTTTGTAGAACTGATTGATTGGGAATCTAAAAAGAAAAAATAAGTTTAGATTTCTAAGAAGCTGAAGGCTTTCCTCTAAATGGTTCCAAGGAAGATTCAGTATATATGACCAAGGACATCTTGTCAAAATATTACTGTCATTGTAATCACTGAAGGAGATTATAATCTTTCTGTTCTTGATGATTTCTGAGTGACATGTAAAGCAAGCTTATACTTGGTTAATGATGATTGGAACATTATCTACATGCATAAATACAAGCTAAGCAAATATACTAAATTAATCATGTATTTGCACATTTTTACATGAAAGAATAATAACATTTTCCTTAGGGTGAACAAAGAGATAATGTTAGAAATTTGAAGACATTGGGTTTATCAACACTGCATTTAATCAAAGAGAAATTACCAGTATTCAGTAATACTGAATACCAGTAACCGTGGTTCTTGACAAGAAGTATTGTTATTTTATACACACATACATACATACTATTCTTTGTTCTATGTGATGGTCGGACAGATATGGCCACAAGAGGAGACACAGAAGGGGCTCAGGAAAACAAAGTTTATAATAAACTTTGTCCCGAGAAACAGGAGGCATGCCACACCAAGCAGAGCCATGTGGGAAAGCAGCAGGGTAGGTCAGGAGGCAGAAGGGGCAGGAGTAAGAGAAAAGTCAAGGACAGAACCTTTATTGAGGGGGCAAAAAAAAGACAAGATAGGGCAGAGTAAACAGTTGAAGATTAGCTAGCTTGAATAATTTCTGCACGCTGGGCTTTGGGTTATAGGGGTGGTCTCTAGTTGCTTTGTACCAGGCCCTGGAATGATTTAGGGCAGGGAAATATTGTTTTGGTGTAAATGGGCCAGATAGAAGAGGTTTGTCTCTGGATTTGGCTAATTTGCATATCAAAGGCATGCTCCAGGCTGAGCCCTTTACTGCCTCTAAGAATTGGCTTGCACCTGAAGGGGCGATCTCTCCCCAGCCAGGAAGGTTTTTAAATTGGCAAAACATCATAATATCTTGAAAATAAAAAATATAATCAGTACACATACGCATGCATGCACGCACACGCGCACCCACACACACACACTTTTTTTTTAACGTTTTTATTGGAGTATAATTGCTTTACAATGGTGTGTTACTTTCTGCTTTATAACGAAGTGAATCAGTTATACGTATACTGTTATACGTTATACAGTTATACGTATATCCTGGCTATTGTAAATAGAGCTGCAATGAACATTGTGGTACATGACTCTTTTGGAATTATGGTTTTCTCAGTGTATATGCCCTGTAGTGGGATTGCTGGGTTGTATGGTAGTTCTATTTTTAGTTTTTTAAGGAACCTCCATACTGTTCTCCATAGTGGCTGTATCAATTTACATTCCCACCAACAGTGCAAGAGGGTGCCCTTTTCGCCACACCCTCTCCAGCATTTATTGTTTGTAGATTTTTTGATGATGGCCATTTTGACCGGTGTGAGATGATATCGCATTGTAGTTTTGATTTGCATTTCTCTAATGATTAATGATGTTGAGCATTCTTTCATGTGTTTGTTGGCCATCTGTATATCTTCTTTGGAGAAATGTCTATTTAGGTCTTCTGCCCATTTTTGGATTGGATTGTTTGTTTTATTGATATTGAGCTGCATGAGCTGCTTGTAAATTTTGGAGATTAATCCTTTGTCAGTTGCTTCATTTGCAAATATTTTCTCCCATTCTGAGGGTTGTCTTTTCGTCTTGTTTATCGTTTCCTTTGCTGTGCAAAAGCTTTTAAGTTTCATTAGGTCCCATTTGTTTATTTTTGTTTTTATTTCCATTTCTCTAGGAGGTGGGTCAAAAAGGATCTTGCTGTGATTTATGTCATAGAGTGTTCTGCCTATGTTTTCCTCTAAGAGTTTGATAGTGTCTGGCCTTACATTTAGGTCTTTAATCCATTTTGAGTTTATTTTTGACACACACACTCTTTAGACGTTAATTTTTTAATACCCACTAAAATTGAATTAAGAAATACAAAAAATTTTCACTTGGAGCTTTGTTGTTTAGATATTTTTAAATATCTGTAATCATTGGCCTGTCAGTATGTGCTATTGATGAAAGAGCTCCTTCTTGGCTTTTTATCTCTAAGCCCAGAACCCTCATTTTCTCCTGAGCAAGTAAGGACCTGGTAACTGATAACAGCACTGTCTCAGAAAGCACAATGTGCTCGTCTTCTTCACTGACATTTCTACATCCTATGGCCCAGTCTCCTGAGCCCTGCTATCTGTTAAAGAGGATAGATGGTAAAAATGGCTATCTTTTCTGATAACAAAGGCTTTACTATAGCAATAATGCAAAGCTCACTAGAAGAATAATGTGCCAGGTGACATGATGCCACAAATTCCAAGAACTTGGAACAGTGGAAGTTATTTCTGGTTCTCTACAAATTATTTTACCTGACTCCACACATGCTAAGAAAGATAAAAGGGCAAGAAACAACTTCTTTTTGATCAGTTATTGTCAGGCAAGTATAAGGAAAACATAGACAACTTCAATAAAGTAACCTTGTTTCTAAATATAAAAGAATAATGTATGGATAATATATATTTGGCCTCTTGAAAAAAATTCTAGAATGAGTTTTTGGTTTTGTTAATCCTTTGGGACTCCAGAAATTCTGGTAGATTCTTCTATATGAATTTGAAAGATTGATTTTAATTAGATATGGGAGTTTTATAGATAATAATTAAATTTAATCAAGATTTATAAGTTTAAAGTATGTTTGATGCAATGTGATTACAAATGATGCAATGTGATTACACAAAGTAGAGATTTTTTTTTTTAACTTGGATTTGATTTGTAATCAAGTTTTTGAAAAGAAATCTGAGTATCCACTATTTTTCAAAATATGGAACTAATGTACTTTGTACTTTAGAGTCCGAGGAATTAATATCCTTAATCTTTAGCCATTTATACATTTTCATACATTTTGAAACTCAACATCTAGTGATTTTATTTAGGTTAAAGTTACAGTCCAAGAATATTTTCATATTATAGTTTAGCTTTCAGTGTTATTTTTAGCAGCATAATGTGAATTTTTATGTAGTGTAATCATTGCAATAGTGCAGAATATTCATCATTTGTTAAATACTCTGTAAAACTTGATACTCTGATTATAGAACTGGATGATTAGCAAGAATAAATCAAGTTCTCAGTTTTTTGGGGTTTTTTCCCACAAAATTTTAACTATTAGTGTTCCTTTGATATTAGTAAGAATGGTGAAATTTGTAAACTGATCCTTGAAGTAATAGGCCAGTGAACGTACCTTCTGATAATTTGTCATGGACTTTTTCATATTATTGAAAGTACTATGTAATCATGTGGTAAAATCAGAAAAGCTGACATGAAAATGAATTAGAGAGAAGTCTATTTCTGCCTAAAATATTTACATATAGAAATAATGAGGTTAGTTGAAAAGTACAGGTAAAACAATAGAAAAATTTAAGGAGATAATATACACATTGAATTGATGGGTTAGAATTATGGAATTTATTCTGGAAACTTGTGAAGGGAGACATGTTATTGCTTAAAATCCATATATCAAGGGAAATTGTGGGGAACAATAGGCAAAGCTGAATTAAAAAGAAAAAGAACTGTGAAAATTTGAAAGGGATTAATTTTAAAAACCACATTAACAGAGGTATTATAGTCACAAAAATTTGGAGGTTAAAAGTACCTTAACAGGGGCTTCCCTGGTGGCGCAGTGGTTGAGAATTTGCCTGCCAATGCAGGGGACACAGGGTCGAGCCCTGGTCTGAGAAGATCCCACATGCTGCGGAGCAACTAAGCCCGTGCGCCACAATTACTGAGCCTGCGCGTCTGGAGCCTGTGCTCCGCAATGAGAGGCCGCAATAGTGAGAGGCCCGCGCACCGCGATGAAGAGTGGCCCCCACTTGCCACAACTTGAGAAAGCCCTCGCACAGAAACTAAGACCCAACACAGCCATAAATAAATTAATTAATTAAAAAAAAAAAAAGTACCTTAACAATGATCTTTAACCTCCTCATTCACTAAGTTAGGAAAAGGAGGACCAATGAGTAAAAGAAACTTTTCTGGTAAACCATTACCTGTGTAGTTTTGGATCTAGAGATTGTGATAAGACAGTTTTATTAAACAGATATACAGATGGGTTCCTTCTATTCCCCTTGAATAAAATTCCTCACAGCATAAAAATTTAATGTTTTAAATCAAACTCTTTCACTTGAGTTTTTAAACTCATATATTTCTCAATCTTGAAGAAAGTTCTCTATTTCAATAGCAGTTTCTCTATTTCAGTAGCTGCTTTCTTAAAGGTAAATTGTGCCCTCTAAATCTCTAAATCCATAACTTTTCTTAAATGTTCCTGCTAATTAACTCTGCATCATTTGACCACCACAACTTTCTTGAACCTCATTCTTCTCTTGTCTTCTGTGGAATTTAACCCTATTCTATTTTTCTTATTTCTGAGAATGCATCTCTATTCACCTTAGTCACTCTTCTTTTACCTAATCTTAAAATATAAGTATTCCTTGGACTGTCTTCTCAACCTTTTTCATTTCTCTCTTTACACTCTTGGCTTGCCTACTTAGGCCATCCTAGCTTCATCTGTCCTCTCCTGTTCAACAAATACTTATTGACTCCATCTGTTGAGCTGTGACTATTCCCTTGAACACTTGGCCTGAGTGTACAGCCTCCTCCTACTCAGCCTTTCCATCAGGAAATTCCACTGGTTCCGATGTTGATCGTTTCCTAAATCAGTACCACCTGGGCAAACACTATACTCTCTAAGGATCTTGGTTTTCTTTAAGAGTTGTTGTGAGGATTACATGAGTTAATTCATATAAAGCACTTGAAATAGCCTCTGGAATATGGTAAATGCTTACTAATTTGAACTATGATTATATCTTATTTCCAGGTCCAGATACTAAGCTGTAGAGAAGGTTCCTTCCAGATAACTTTTACACTAATCTTTGCTTTCTATTAGTAATAGCATTACAGTAGCCTAAGTTCTTATTTACTTTCCCAGTATTATTGCTATAAACTCCTAATTGATTTTTCCGTAGCCAGTCTCTCCTGACTTTGTTACTCAAGACATATTAAGCTGTGCTGCTGTGATAAACAACCCTGAATTCTTAGGTGCATAATCAACAAAAGTTCATTTCTGTCCATTATAGTCACTCAGGGGCTCAGCCTGATAGAGGCCCTGTCTTTCACAGTCCCAGGGGCAGAGGGAAAGAGAAGTTGGAGTTGAACACCACCGATTAAATGCTTCTCCACAGAAGTGCTAGGACTCACTTCCAACTAACATTTCATTTGTCTCAACAAAGTCAAAGTCTCAATCACTGTGTGATAGGCAGAGGGAGAAACATACACTTTTGATTTATAAAGTAATAAGTTTAACATTTTTCCTTAAAGTAAGTTTCTTCAAACTCATGGCAGGGTGGGGATCTGTTATTCAATGATTTGATGGAGAACTTATAAATTCAAGAGATAGTAAAGATAGGTAGGTAGGTAGATAGATAGATAGATAGATAGATAGATAGATAGATAGATAGATAGATAGGTAGGTAGACAGACCTAAGAGTTTAAATGGATTTATGAATGCTCAATTAATAAAGCAATCTTCCTATTCCTTTAATAATCTAGCCTTTATAAATTTGTCACTGTTTAAAGAAGGTAATTATGTTGTCTCCAAAATGTCCATTAATGATATATTTAGAGGTAAAATATTGGGCTGGATCCCAGGGCTCTTGGTGCAACCAACTATGCAATGTTCTCAGACTTAGGGCCGCTCTGCTATAGTATCTGAATAGGCAGTTAAATAAGGGTAAGCAGTACAGGACATGTATTTATTCCAACACATTCAGGCCTTATCCTCTCTTGACCTCCCCTTATGTTAGTATGCTCACCTTCACCTCATTCAGTTAACACTGGTTTTATAAATTTCCTCCAACAGCCAAGCTTCTTTCTACCCCTAGGTGTGTGCACTTGCCCCCCTCTCAGTTTAGAATACTCTTCTCGGCGTGACTGGCTTCATCATTCAGTACTCAGCTCAATTGTCTCCTCTGCCCAGAGGCCTTCCTTGGCCACCCCATTTAATGTTGTCCCTCCCCCAACTTTCCTGTCCCTTGTTACCACTGTATTCTATCTTACTTTCTTCAGATCACTTATCACTATCTGAAGTTGGCATTTATTTACTTCATTATTGTCTTCCCCACAACAATAGGAAGGAAAGCTCCGTGAAGGCAGGGACATTCTCTTTTTTTCTCTGTTGTATTTCTAACTCCAAGAACAGTGCCTGCCACGTAGTAGGTACAAAGCAAATATCTTTTAAATGAACGATCAAATTCTGGGAGTTGATCGTTAAAGGGAGCAAAATGTTAAAAGGGAGCAAACCTCAAAATAAGAAATAACTCTTTTTTTCTTAAAGAAATCTTTAATATAGTGGCATTTTAGGCATTAGGCAGCTGTTGGGAAAGGAGTTTTGGAGATGACCGGCCTTCTTGGCGCTCCTTAAACTATCCTAAGTGTGCAGTGAGCTGCTCTGTAACCAGCAAGGCGCTGCTTCCTATCATGAGACCCAAGACTAAGGAACATTTAAACACAGCTTCATTACTAATAACTATAATCAAGGCAGATGTTTTTGACTAAAAATAATTTATTGATGAGCTAAATATTCTTCCCTAACTCTGGACATCAACTTTGTGACATAGACATACACACACATACCCTCCAAGACATTTAGATACTATGCTAATACATTATAGTATGTTAATAGAATGCATTTATATACAGTACCTGCAGTAATGTTAAAAATACTAAATTTTAAATTCCTGTCATCTCCAGCAATCAAAGAATTAGCATGAGAAACTCAGTTTTTATATACTCTTCAGAGAGAGATGTTTTCTTGAATGTTTAACTTAATTAGGGTTTCTTGATGTTAGAGCTGATCATTGGAATTTCAGTTATAAGTTAAGAACACATTCTTATGCAGCTATGCTTGCATTTTACATGCTGATATTTTTGCCAGTACATTAATTAAAAGGGACTGTGTCATACCATTTTTGTATCCCTATATTTGTGGGGATATATATTCAATAAACATTTGAATAAATGGTTACTACTTTACTAGCCGAAAACTGTAGATGGTCATTTGAGTAAATGAAATATAGCTTATTAAACTGTAATGTAGGATCATAATAATTTCAAATTCCACATTATAGGAAAGAAATAATATTTAATATAGAGAAAATGTTTAGTGAGGTGAACTTTAGATGGGAGCAGGGTTTGTTACCCTCCCTTCCCCCCTCCCATAAGGAATATGCCAGAATTCAAGAAATGGCACTCGAAATCCAGACCTTCACTCAATGACTGGGAACTGGTGCAATCGAATCTGAGTGATCGTAGTGATAGGTATTCAGTGAGCTCTTGGCACCTGCCTCCAGAAACACAGGAATGGGAAGGAAAGGGAATTAAGGCTTTCAAGGTGGCATAATGTTTGGGAACTTGGCCAGTCTCACTGGGTTTTTTCCTACTCTATCATTATTCCTATAATAATGATAATAACTCTATCATTATTCCTTCTAACTTTTAAGCCCTCCAAGCCCTCTCTAGCACCACTTACTAGCCTAAGATGTTATAAATAGTCCCACTCAAGTGTCTTTTCTGCCCCTGCACTGCAGTTCTCATACTCCATTGTATGAGCTGCTGGGCCCTCTATACTTCATTCATAAAATTCTGAGTCACTCTAGTCTCTAATTCCTTGGGCAGGTTCTCTCCTAACCACCTTCCCAGCGCTCAATAAGATGAAATATTTTTTCATGACTGTATATTTTATTTACAGTTTTACTCTTATGCTCATACTCTCACAAACTCAGAATTTGTCCTGTGTTTGCTGTTTATCTTAACAGCGAAGTATCAAATAGTACAATTTACTGTCTTTTTTAAACCTTTCATACTGAGTCTTTTCCCTCTTAAATACTTGGAGGAAACGAACATAGGTTAATAAAGGTAACGTGTTGGGAATTCCCTGGTGGTCCAGTGGTTAGGACTCCATGCTTCCGCTGCCGGGGGCCCGGGTTTGATCCCTGGTCCTAACCTTTCAGTAGGTTTTCCTCTAGGATAGAGGGGAAAAAATATTTTAAAAATTTTTAAATGTTTAAAAAATTATTTCCTTCTGACCATATTGTCTAGAAAACTGATAATGATGCTTCTTTCTTTCAAATGAATGCAAGAGGAAAATCTTTTCTTCATTTTTGGAATATAAACATATCAATATATAAAAGTGTAAAGTGAAATAAATTATTTTTAATTCACAACTAATGAAAACACCAATCCCTGTTAGAAAGTTTAACAACTATTAGAAAAATCTTATTAATAAAATGAGAAAACTTAAAGAGCCACTCTTAGCAATAGATGCTGTAATTTTTGCCATTTTTTGTAAAATTTCCCCACTCATCGAATTTCTTTGTGAAAGCTATAGTAAAGCAAATTCGAGAAGAATGCTTTGGAAACCTCTTTCATATGTTATATGGCTGCCTCAAAGTGTATTGCACTGGCAGGACAGCATATTCTCTTAAACGAGCCCACTGATTTTTTGCAAATATTTTTTTCCTGTGGCCATGCAAACCAGTGCCTTCTTTGAAAGCAGAAAGGAAATCATGTCCGATTTTGGATAGTTACATTAAGGTTGGCCCTGAATAGTAAAACCCATTCAAGACCATGGTATTTGAAAATTTTTGAGTCCTAAAAATATGTCCCACTGATGATATAATTGAATTATACTCCAGATATTTCATCTAAAATACCTTTTCTGTCTTTTCCTTTTTACTCTTGTCCTCACTTTTAACGATCCATCGGCCTACAGTGTCTTTACATCCAAAATGCAAAGCAGACAAATGGGCATCTCAGGGAAGAACATGACTAAAAGCACCAGCATCAGCGGAGACATGTGCTCGCTGGAGAAGAATGATGGCAGCCAGTCTGACACTGCAGTGGGCGCCTTGGGCAGCAGCAGCAAAAAGCGGCGCTCTAGCATTGGGGCCAAAATGGTAGCTATTGTTGGTCTCTCCCGGAAAAGCCGCAGTGCTTCTCAGCTCAGCCAAACGGGTAGGCATTTTTATGTTACTTTTTTGACTTCCTAATGGAGTTGTAATTAATTACAATACATCTTCTTTTCTCTTACTTATTCTGTCTCAGTAATGTGTAGATGATGACATGTTCCAGAAGGAAAGGGGCATTTTAAACTAGTTAACTTTTCCGAAAATATAACAATAGCTTTGCTTTTCAGTGGTCAATGAACCTGCTTCTCAGTGAACCTTGGATACTGTCCTTGAAATGCACTTAACGTCTTTTCTCCTCAGAGAGGAGTTAAACTGTGGTCCTCCTGATTGTCAGTTGCTGGTCCTTTGTAAAGGTACTCTGATCTGTGAGATATTTGCTTTTCTTTAGGTTCCTCAAGTTGGAACCAGCCAAGTTAATTTCCATTCCCAGCAAGTTACCGTAATGAAGATGACACCACATATTTTGTGTGAATAATACACTTCATTTATTGCTGACAACCTAACTTCTTTTTCAGTTTGTAAGCAGCATTTACCAGTTGTATCAATTTTCTCACTGCAGTTTTTATTTCCCTGTTAACACTTCAAGCAGCAATATTCTCCAGCAGCAGGGATGGAGGAATTTTCTGCTGACAGGGAAGATACTCAAAGCTTTGCTACTTTAAAATTCAGCCTCTAATCACATCTGCAAAAATAAATTAGATACCACACTCCTACTCAGAAAAGCCACTGTTAGTAATTAAGAAATTTGTGAGTCAAAGCAATGCCTTTTTTCAAATGGGTGTTGATAATTAAGCATTAAGTCCCTGGTATCTTGGAAATAATAACATATCTTCTACTTAACACACAAACAAAAGCATATAATATGGTGTTTCTTTTACAGCAAATAAATTATAGGCAAATGGATTAAATCTCATTTATGTCTGAATACTAGGGTTCTGGTACAGAGAAGCCAGGGCATAAATCTACAGCACAAAAGAATTTAAGGATATGTTAATTCCTGGACCCGGCTAACCTTGGTTTTACAAACTGTAACTGTGATTCTGGAACTTGAGCCTTATATAATAGTATTATTTTGAAATAATTATTTGATGGCATTCCTTATATACTGGTTGTAACTTACTATATTTAATGTGTTTATGTTAGAGTAATTTTTCACTTGGTGTTTTAAAATGTTACTTTGCATTTTAATATAGAATTAGAAATTTAATTTATGAACATAGAGATCATATTTAAAGGATTCTTTAAATTGCTAACATTTATACATAATTAACTGTGTTGTGCTAAAGTGATAGATGTTGGCCTTTTGAAATTAAGAGGTTTTTTTCTCTCGCAGTTAGAACTTTATTTATTGCATTTTTCTCTTTAAAACTTACAAACATTTGTAAACCCAAAACTGCTCTAAAAAAATAAAGTCTATTAATCTAAAAAATGAAGAACCTAAAATAGACACTGATAAGACTACAAGTTAGAGAATATGTGGTGTTAAATGAAATAAATAATTCTATTCATTCAGGGGTTTGAGCACTTACTATGTGCCAGGCACATGGAGAACACAGATGAATAAGAAATCATTTATAACATGAGTTGCTTATACTCTAGTAGAAGATAGATACTTAAACAGATTGCTTCAAGATCCTACATCAGTGGTAAAACTAGAATTACACAGAAAGTGTGCTGAGTGCTCAGAGGAGGATTGTTTGAACCAACCTAGAATTCCAGGAGTGAATACCTCGAGGAGATGTTGCCTGATCCAAGGCCTGAAAAAAGAGTGATTGCTAACCAGGTAAAGGACAATTAGAAAGGTGTTCCAGATAGAAACCATAATGACAAAGGAATGGAAGTATGACATATACAGGAATGATAGGAAATAGGTGTGATTTTAACAAAAAATTTTGGACTGAATGTGGCTAGAGGCAAGGTCGATAGGTCATGGAGAGTCTTATAGATCATATTAATTTGTAGGTGATAGGAAGTTTTAAAGGGTTTCCAGTAGAGAATTGATATGGTTAGATTTACATAATATATATTTTGTAGGCCATTCAGACTGCCATTTACTTATCTAACAAATATTTTTTGAGCATCTACCATATGCTGTATTCTAAAGAAATCATGGACAAGACAAGAGATCCTTCTCTTGGAGCTTATATCTAGTGGAGCTGCAATAAAGAAGTAAACATAAGTCAGCATCTGGTAAAGAGGATTTTAGGATGAATTAGCAGAGTAGTACAATATTTCAGTTAAGAGATAAGATCCTGAACTAAGTCAGTTGTCAGTTATAATAAAGATAGGGGTTGATAAATTCAGGGGATTGTTAACAAGCAAAATTAGTAGTCAGTCACCCAATTTATTGATGGGTCGGATGTGGGGAGGTGAAGGAGAGAAGATTCTAAGGTAATCCCCATATTTCTGGCTTGCATCCCTGGATGGATGGTTGTGGTGTTATTAATGGATATTGGAAGTATAAAAGAAGGGGTAGGTTGGGAGAAGGAGAGGTGTCAATTTAGGACACTTTGAATCTGAGATATCTATGGAATATCGAAGTAGAAATGTCTAGAACATATTTAAATAAACTCTTCTAAAGCTCGTGTCAGAACCAGAGACATAAATCTGGGAGTTATAACGTTTAGAGGTTGCTTGAAACCATGAACATGAGTGAGACTGCCCAAGAAGAACACTACAGATAAAAGAGCAGTAGGTGAAGACAGTACTCTGTGGAAGATTAACCTTTTAGAATTGGACAGAGGAACAGGAGCCAATGAAGACCGAGAAGAAATTATCATGAAGAAAGGACAAACACTATGAGAGAGTAGTGTCAGAGAAGCTAAGAGTATAGAACGTTTGAAGAAGATGGTCAATATTTCTCAATGATCAATTTCATGTCTTCATAGTTTTGGCATTAATATCCCATATATCTTTCTTTGACAATATTTTTATTTAAAAATAGAGATCTGTTGATCATACACTGATTTGATTTTTATTGTCAAAAACACTGTGATGTTAGCAGATTTAAGAAATGTAGTTTAGTTCCTTGTTATACCATATAGCCCCTTCTTATGTATATAGCATAGCAGAAAATAATGTGTTCCTTTTTGTTGTTGTCTACATTTATATTCGGTAACATTATAATGGTTAAATTTTTTATCATTCTTAAAATGTGTAATTGCATTCCTACATACACACCGTATAGCTTTGACCTATATTGACAATAGAATTCAGAATATCTCTCACTTTAAAGCCGGAGATTAACTGTAGAATAGCCAACAGAGATTGTTTTGTAATTACTGGACTCCAAACTTTCAGTGGGTTTCTAAATTCTGTATTTCTGTGTATATGTCTCAAGTAAGGTTTTTATGTTTTCTTTTCTTAAAAATGCAGTGACAAGCTCTAACAGTGTTTAAAACTGAAATCTTCAAATTTAATACCTAAACTCTTTGATCATATGATAACATTATCTAAAACAATGAATGGATTTATGATGTTGGATCTTACAATAGATCCTTTGTTTGATTTTTCTGGCCTTTGCATGGAGATCTGCATGTAATTAATTTATAGTTATCTTTTAATTAATGATATACCATAATATCTTCAACTTCTTAAAATGATACTCATCATTGTAAAAGTAAATATCATTTTACCAGTATGGATTTCAAGACCAGATAAAGACTGCTTACTTGAATTCTGAAGAGTAGAAAACTCAGCAAAATGGTATCTTTCTAAAGAATGTCAAAATTATTCTGGATTATGATTATGTATGATTATGTAGGATCACTAATCATACATACACGATAATTGGTGAAGGGGAAACCATTTATAAAGATATGTTGGTTAATACACATAGTAGCTAAGTCATATCTCTCTTCTCAGGCTATTTTGTAGCCTTCTTTGACTGTTAAGTGGAAACTCACCATTTTTAAAGCTTAAATATATCTTGCTAAACATCACAACGTTGTAGAAAGCACATAGGATGAATAAGAAGACTTGGATGCTATTGCTTACTCTGGGTTATATAAGATATCAAATATGGCCTCTTAAAAAAACCTGCCCAACATATCTGAGTCATAGAATATTCATCTGACAGTTGGATTTAACACCTACTGTCCTAACAGAGTTTTTATAAAGATAATACTTTAAATGTATAAGAAAATGCTTTCAGAACTTAAAAATCACTTTATAGATGTAAGCTATCAGTAGCAAATTCCGCTTCATGGGGAATCAGGAATTCTATTTTAGACTTGTCGATTTTGAGATGCCCATGAGACGTCTAAGTACAGTCATTATATGGTTAGTTGGATATGCGTCCATAGTAGGTCAAGGCTAAGCATGTAATTTGGGAGTAATCAGCAGGTAATATTTAAAGCCATGGCACTAGATAATATTACTTTGTGTAACTTGAATCAAGAAGAAAACTAAAGACAGAGCCCTGGTATATGCCAACATTTAGATATCAGGAAGAGAATCCATTAAAGGAAACTTAAGAGAGAGCAGCCATTAAAGAAAATGAAAAAGAAGAATATGGTATCTTGGAAACCAAAGGAAGAAAATATTTTAAGAAAGATCATTATCTCTGTCAAGTGCTTCTGGTAGTTCAAATAAGATGAAGATTGGGAGTTGACCATTGGATTTTGCAAGATGGAGGAATTTGGTAAACCTTGACAAACCTTGCAATGGTGGACAAAGCCTGATTGGAGCAGGTTAACAAAAATGGGAGGTGAAGTAGAGTCCGTGAGAATAATTTCAAGAATAAAAATTAGAACACCTAATACTTATTGAGCACTTTCATGTGCTAGGCACTGTTTTAAGCACTTTACTTGTAAATCATTTAAATCATACAATGTTATGAAACAAGAATTAATTACTATTACCCTCATTTTATAAATGAGGGAATCAAAGTAGGCAGAAGGGGAGTAACTTCCCCAAGTTTACTTAACTAGTTAAGGGTCGAAGTTGGGATTTAAATCTATGCAGTATAGATCTGGAGACTTCATTCTTAATTATTCTGTTATAGTCTAGACCAGCACTGTCCAATAGAACTTTTAGCAGT
This sequence comes from Balaenoptera borealis, assembly GCF_965194805.1. Taxonomy (NCBI): domain Eukaryota; kingdom Metazoa; phylum Chordata; class Mammalia; order Artiodactyla; family Balaenopteridae; genus Balaenoptera; species Balaenoptera borealis. The sequence goes on along the minus strand of NC_138876.1, from coordinate 32,615,938 downwards.
GTCGGCATTGTTCTATATCTGCATTATCCAATACAATATGGTAGCCAACATGTGGCTACCATACAACCAACATGTGGCTATTGAGCACTTGAAATGTGGCTTGTGTGACTAACTGAATTTTTAATTTTTTTACATTTTTAATTTATGTAATTTTAAGTAGGCACATATGATTAGTGACTACTGTGTGCAAATAAAAACAATTTCTAGGATTTTTGATAAAACGGGAAATAAAAAAATAGGACTATAGCTTGGAAGAAATAGATCAAAGAAGAGTTTTGGTTTTTTAATGAGAGGGGATACTTGTGGGAACAACTGAGTAGGTGAGAGAGCTTCGGATCCAGAGCTTAAGTAGAGATCAGCTGTTATAACCTGTGGCCACTCAGTAATCTCTGCTCTTTTCATCTTGTAGTAATTTCTAAGCTGACCCAGTACTCTATATTTCCTGTAATTATAACACTTAGTAACTGTAATCATTTATGTATTTGTCTATCTCTTGGCTAGACTGTTTTTTCTTATTTTGTACATCCTTCTCAGTGTCTGGTATAGTATCAAATATAGTGATCTCTGATGAAAGGCCCATGTACTCCTTTGGCGTTCATGATGAAGTTCTCTGGAGGATGGAATGAAAATGGTAGAACTTATTTTTCCTTTTAATCTAAAAGACAAAAAAGAAATTAAGCACTACCATATTTAATATATGGCTTCACCCTAGTTTGCACAGTTGGTCAGGATGTCAGTCAGGTGTTGCATGCCTTTCTGGAGGTGTTAGTTTCCTTAACCACAAGAAAATGGGCAAGAGGCTTACAAAGATTCCTGCAATGCAACTGGATTAAGTGTGATACTAATACTGCAACTACACAGAAAAGGTAGTTCTGAAACTTCTACTCCTAGTCAGGCTTTTCGTTAGCCACTGATGAAATAAACACAGTGACACTCTAAGATCTGACAGGAAGTCACTAAAAAATCCTAAGTTCTCAGGAAAATTAATAAAATGCAGATTTATATATACTATTATTAACAATGAACTTTACCCTACATTTATACTTTATATGATCTATGGTGTTTTGTTGTGAAGTTCCTTTTTCAACTATGACATTATTAAAACTAAGTATGAGAAAACTGAATTTGGAAGCAGACCTTTGAGTTGCTCTATTTAGTAGCTAACATAATGCCAGCTGCAATAAAATATAAACCTTGAAAACTTAATACAAAAGATGTTCATTCATTGAGCAAATATCAGTCCAATGCAGTTATTCCCAGTGGGCCGGTGGCCTATTGTCATTCAGAGTTTGACTCTTTTCATCTCGTGGCTCTACCGTCTTCTAGAGCCTTGGGGCCCTCTGTATTCAGCCAGCACATGGGAAGTTTTTATGGGCAAGATTTGGAAATAATGAAGTCACTTCTGCTTTTATTTCATTGGCTACAGCTCAGTCACAAGGCTGATGCTAGAAAATGGGAGGTTGGGAAATGTAGTCTAGGGAGTGCTCAGGAAAAAGAGGAAGCAGTTTTGGAAGCAAACCAATATTTTTTAAAACTATAATGTACATTACTTCAAATATTTTTCTTGAGAGCATAAAGTCTTATTTTACCATTTGCAAATATTTATTGCATTTTAATCTTTTAAAATATTTGTATGTATTTTATGTTTTCTAAAAGTAAATACATAATTTATAATTTTCTTTTTACTGAAATGGAGGTGGTCTCTCATTGTAGTTCAGATTTGTATTTCCCTAATGATCAGTGATATTGAGCATCTTTTCATGAGCTTATTGGCTGTTTGTGTATCTTCTTTGTAGAAATGTATATTTGAGTCCTTTGCCCATTTTCTTTTTTTTTTAATTGAGGTATAACTGACATACAACATTATATTAGTTTCAGGTACACAACATGATGATTCAGTGTTTGTATATGTTGTGAGATGATCACTACAATAAGTCTAGTTAACACCTATCACCTTATATAGTTACAGAATTTTTTTTCTTGGGATGAGAACTTTTAAGATCTACTCTCTTAACAATTTTCAAATATGCAATACAGTATTATTATTACAGCATTATTATTAGTCTCCATGCTGTATATTACATCCCCATGACTTGTTTATTTTGCAACTGGAAGTTTGTACCTTTTGACTCCCTTCACCCATTTTACCAATACCCCCGCCTGGCCTCTGGCAACCACCAATCTGTTCCCTGTATCTATGAGCTTAGTGCTTTTTGTTTTTTTTTAAGATTCCATATATATATCAAACAGAATGATATTTGTCTTTCTCTGTCTGACTTATTTTACTTGTATAAGCCTGAAGGTCCATCCATGTTCTCACAGATGGCAAGATTTCATTCTTTTCTATGGTTGAATAGTGTGTGTGTGTGTGTGTGTGTGTGTGTGTGTGTGTGTGTGTGTGTGTATGTGTGTGTATCACATTTTCTTTATCCATTCATCCATCAGTTGATACTTAGGTTGTTTCCCTATCTTGGCTATTATAAATAATGCTGCAGTGAACATGGAGTGCAAATATCTTTTCAAGTTAGGGTTTTCATTTTCTTCAGATAAACACCCAGAGGTAGAATTGCTGGATTATATGGTAGCTCTACTTTTTAATTTTTTGAGCAACCTCCATACTGTTTTCTTTAGGTGCTGCACCAATTTACATTCCCACCAGCAGTGTACAAAGGTTTCCTTTCCTCCACATCCTCACCAACACTTGTTATTTCTTGTCTTTTTGATAATAGCCATTCTACCAGGTGTGAGGTGATATTCTCATTGTGGGTTTGATTTGCATTTCCCTGATAATTAGTGATGTTGAGCATGTTTTAATGTACCTGTTGGCTATCTGTATGTCCTTTTGAAAAAATGTCTATTCGGATCCTTTACCCATTTTTAAATTGAATTGTTTGGGTTTTTTACTACTAGTTCTCTGAGTTCTTTATGTATTTTGGATATTAACCCCTTATCAGATATATTATTTGCAAATATTTTCTCCCATTCAGTAGGTTGCTTTTTCATTTTGTTGACGGTTCCTCTGCTGTGCAGAAGCTTTTTAGTTTTATGTAGTCCCACGTGTTTATTTTTGCTTTTATTGCCTTTGCTTTTGGTGTCAAATTCAAAAAATCATTGCCAATATGGATGTCAAGGGGCTTACTATGTTTTCTTCTGAGAGTTTTATGGTTTCAGGTCTTACCTTCAAGTCTTTAATCCACTGTGAGTTAATTTTTGTGTATGGTGTAAGATAACGGTCAGTTTCGTTCTTTTGCATGTGGCTGTCCAGTTTTCCCAACACTATTTATTGAAGAGACTGTCCTTTCCCCATTGTATATTCTTGGCTCCTTTGTTGTAAATTAATTGACAGAAGTGCATGGGTTTGTTCCTTGGCTCTCTGTCCCATTGATCTATGTGTCTGTCTTTATGCCAATATTATACTATTTTGATTACTATTGCTTTGTAATATAATTTGAAGTCAGAGAGTGTGATGCCTCCAACTTTGTTCTTCTTTCTCAAGTTTGCTTTGGCTATTTGAAGGGCCTTTTGTGGTTCCATACAAATTTTAGGATTGTTTATTCTATTTCTGTGAAAAATGCCATTGGAATTTTGATAGAGATTGCATTGAATCTGTAGATTGCTTTGGGTAGTATTGACATCTTAAAAATATTAATTCTTCCAATCAATGAGCACAGAATATCTTTCCATCTATTTGTGTCTTCCTCAGTTTCTTTCACCAATGTCTAATAGTTTTCAATGCACAGGCCTTTAACCTCTTTTGTTAAATTTATTCCTAGGTAATTTATTCTTTTTGATGCAATTGTAAATGGGATTGCTTTCTTAATTTTTCCTTCCTGATAGTTCATTATTAGTGTATAGAAAACCAATTTCTAACTGGACTGTTTATTTTGTTGTTGTTGTTGAGTTGAAAAATATTTTTTATGGCAGAAAAATATAAGCCTGTTTTTTAGATTCTTAAGGGTCATCTGTGTATTAATAACATTTTATATATAACTTATTTGAATTTGTCTGAATCCCATTGGACTTCAAATCCTTGATGGAAAGAACTATATCTCATTCATTTTTATATCTATGGTACCTAAGATGATAGTTGATATCTACTAAATACTCAATATTTTTTGAATGAATGAATGAATGAACAATTCAGTGCATCTTTGTTATAGACAAGAAAACTTAAAACTATATTCCTCCAGATGTTAAACTGCTATATTGAAGTTTTAAAAGCTATAAATGATCATATAAATATATGTCAAATATTTCTTATTTCTCATCTCATATTCTAGTGTTTTGTTATTATTATTTATGGAAAGAATAACAGAGCTCTTGAAAGATATTGTTAAGGAAATATCCACTTAAATCTACAAATGCAAATTATCTTTCATTATCCCTTCTCAAGCATAAATATTACACTCTTAATCAAATTATTAAAAATTTGCTAATGAATTCTTACGGTATTTTAATAATTTCCCCAAAGCACAGACATTACCATGCATTTATTTATCTCATTAAGTAAACATTTTTATCACTCTTTGCAAGGAAGGCATCTTAGTGGGTGCTATGGAAGACAAAACTTAACAAAATGGAGTCCCCACTCTCTCATAGCTGTTATACTCAATCTTAAAATCTACTAGAAGAAATGAGTTGTAGGCTTGAGTAAATATAAAGCAAGTTGGAACATGATGAGGACAAGCAAGAGGAACAAAGAATATTCTATAAGGGAGTGTAGCAGAATGGAGAAAAGAGATTTTAGAGTTTTAGATACTAGATCCCATCTCTGCTACATGGGCATGTTACTTAACCTCTCTAAACCTCCATTCTCAGCTGTATAACTAATGGAATCTGTCTTCCTACCTCATGAGGTTGTTATGTGCACTTATGAAAGCACGTAAAACATTGTCCAACAAGTTCTCAATAAATGGTGGCTGCGACTGTTAATATTATTAACATTAGTTTAGCTGTTATTGTTAATATTATTATTATTATATTATCATTAGTGTAGCAATGGAAATGGTTACTTTCAACACTGATGCCAAAGTAACAGTTGTTCTGAGCCTTGAATTTTAAATGTTGTTTAAACTTGTGAAGATTCTGGGAATAGGCATGGATATTTCACACATGGGCAGTATTAGACCCAGAGACATGGAAATGCAGTTTTTGTATGAGCAGAGCAAAGAGTAGTTGACACTTAGTGGGAGATGACATGAGCAATATAGGTTGAGGCAAGATTACAAAAAACTTAATGTCAGGCCAAATAGTTCAAACCATAGAGTTGGCAGTAGGGAGCTATTGCAGGATTTGGAGCAGGGTCATGACAATCAGAGCTGGAAAGATTTTGTCAATAAAGACTTGAGATCAAAAATAAGAGACAGTTTTATTAGTTTAGAGCAGAGATGATGCAGGCCTAATCAATGGTGTATTAGTTTTCTATTGCTGCCATAAGAAATTACCAAAAACAAACTTAGTTACCTAAAACAGTGGAAATCTACCACTCTGTCCGAAGTCTAGGTGATCTTGGCTGGTTTCTCTTCTCTGTGTCTTACAAGACCAAAATCAAGGTGTCATCAGTATTGGGCTTTTATTTGAAGGCTCAAGAGAAGACTCTTTCTCTAAGTTCATTCAGGTTGTTGGCAGAATTCTGTTCCTTTCCTTCGTAGGACTAAGGTTTCCATTTTCTTTGACACATGACCCCCTTCATCTTCAAGCTGACAATGTCACATTGAATCTTTCTTGTGCTTCTAATCTCTCTGAGTACCCATTCTGCTGCATCTCTCCAGCCAGAGGAAGCTCTCTGCTTTTAAGGGCTCATGTAATTAGATTGGGCCCACTCAGATGATCCAGGATATCTCTCTGTTTTAAGCTCCTTAACCTTAATTACATCTGCAAAGTGCCTTTTGCAATATAATGTAACATATTTATAGATTCCAGAGAATAATGCATGGACATCTTAAGGGACGATTCTGCCTATCACAAATGATGATAGTGGGTAGAGATGGAAAAGTGGGGAGATTCAAGAAATATTGCAGATATATTTTTTTATTTATTATTTACATCCTGTATGCTTCCTGGAGTCAATACAAAATGGAAATAAAAGTTAACTTTCACAATTTACAGTATCTGACCAAAGAACACATACCAGTTATTAAGATATAAGCTTTTTTTCTAATATAAAATTTAGAAAATAACTTGTCAGTCATTAAAAAGACATAATTAACAATAGCGTGAGTTTGTTCATTTTAATTTTCACAACCTGAGATACATAATTTATCATCCTCATTTCACATATTAGAAAATGGAGACTTAGAATTTGCCTGGTGGACAGATATACTCAAAGCTAGTACTCTTTATGTGACCCCACTGCTGCTAACAGAATGTTTCAATAATTAGTTCTTTTCATATCATTAAGAGGAAAAAAAGTTCTCTTCAAAATAAAAGTTTCTCAGGGAACTACTTTTAATTTAATGTAGGTTTTATTTAATGTAATTGGACATAATTTTAAGATGTAAATAGCCAGAGTATTAGATTGTACATCCTAGTTATCAGTAAAGGCCCAATAAATAACTAAACCATAATGAGTTTAATTGTAAGCTAAGCAGCACATATTAAAGAAAAGAAGTCTTTTAGTTTTATTAAAATTAAGTGCTTTAAGGTTTTTGAGCACAGAGTATAAACAGAGTATAAAAATCTAATTTTAAGTTAAAGGCCATTTTTAATGAAATTCTGAATAGGTATATGGAGCTACTAGGTGCTTTTTATTTGATGAGTCCTTTTTCTGTTACCCACTAGGAAGACTTCCAAAGAGACAGTTGCAGGTATTTGTTGGAAATGTAATAAAGCCCTAGCTAAGCAGTGTACAATTCTACTAGGAGTAATCGTAATTTGTTTTCTCAACATATGGAAGAAGGTAGGAGTGTTGGCTCATTGTCCCCTTGGGCTTTGAAACCTCTTTGGTATCACAGACTTTATAGAATGAAAAACACTGAGACAGAATCTATCTTTCCTCTCTGATGCTGCTCTAAGTAGACAAATCCTTCTAACTTTTTATTGTATGACTTTTTTAAAAAACTGACATTCCTATTCACTACCTTATAACATCTTAGCATATTGTTTTTCTAAATTAATTATTTAATTTATTTATTTATTTATTTTTGGTTGTGTTGGGTCTTTGTAGCTGCACGTGGGCTTTCTCTAGTTGCGGCGAGCAGGGGCTACTCTTTGTTGTGGTGAGCGGGCTTCTCATTGTGGTGGCTTCTCTTTGTTGCAGAGCATGGGCTCTAGGCATGCAGGCTTCAGTAGCCGTGGCACACGGGCTCAGTAGTTCTGGCTCACAGGCTCTAGAGCGCTGGCTCAGTAGTTGTGGCTCACGGGCTTAGTTGCTCCGCGGCATGTGGGATCTTCCCGGACCAGGGCTCGAACCTGTGTCCACTGCACACGTTGGCAGGTGGACTCTTAACCACTTCGCCACCAGGGAAGTCCCCATATTGTTATTTAATAAATATTTATTGAAATTCTACTCTGTGGCAGACACCATGGTGTATATTAACTGGGATCCTCTTCATATGGTATTTATGTTCCAGTGGGAAAGACAGGCCTTAACAAATAAATAAAGTAATAATTAGTCAAAATTACAAAGTTTGCCTTGATGGAAATGTACCACGTAGCATGAAAGCATATCACAGGAGATGCTGATTTAGTCTGGCTCATCTTTACATCCACCCCAGCTCTTGCACATAGTCAGGTTTCAACAAATGCCTATTGAATGATATGCACTTACGTACAGTGCCCTTCTGTCTTTATGTATGGTTTATTCAGCAATCTCCACATTTATGAATATGGTCCACAAATAATCTCCCTGTGGCATCTGTGTGTGTTTCTGTTAAAAACAGTTGAAAGCCAAATGACCTTTTGAAAAGGGATTTAAATTCAACTGTATAGGATCTGAATTTGTATACTATGTATATTCTGAGAGGGAGAGAGGCAATAGATACTAGTTTAACCTAGATATATGCTTGGTTGAAACAGTGAGAAAGTGGATCCAGTATAATTCTGTTACGCATTAAAGTTTGGTACTGACATGAGAATGTAATTTCTGTACCTTTTAGTCCGAAGAATGGTTTGGTTTGGTTTGGGTTTGGGTTTTTATTTTGTTCTAGTATGTGAGGAATCCATTGCTTTTTACTTGAAGCTTCATGATGGCTTACAAAATGAGATTGGGACAATAGCTAATAGTGAAGTATGAGATGAGGTGGGGGAATATACTGATGAGGAAATTGATGGTGAGGCAGCATGGAATGCAGAAGTAAGAAAAAATAGAAATGTGTAGAGACAGGGAAATAATTGCAGAAAACCACAGAGAACCTGCAGTGGGATGTGCTCATAACTGAGTCATTTCTACTTCAGCACCTTTCATCCAAACCCTCCTTTCTAAGGGCAGGATAGTAGCAAAATGTAGGAGAACAATGGCCACCAGCCTCCTCTTGTGTCTTCCTCCTTCCTGTGCCAGAGCTAATTTATCCTGAATTAGAGCTATCTGTGTCAAAGGGAAGATGTGCGACCAGAGGTTTCTTACTTCCTCTCAACCAGGCTGAATTCTTCTCTTAACCAGTCAGTTGTAAAATTATCTTTCAGGAAACGACAATTTGTTAGTTCTACTTCAGTATGTTAAAATAGATTCCTTTAAAAAATACAAATGCTATTTAAGAATCTGCGTTCATTTGACTTCTTTCATTTTGAAAGATTTCCCCCCAAAATAAGGACATTAAAAATTATTTTGCACAAATGAAAATACCTGTGTTTTAGAAACAAAATAGTAAATGTACTGAACAATGAGAGAGATGGCATACCATATAACTAAATACCTATAACTCTATGTTTGAAAGTCCATTTCTTATTTCCAACTGAAATGGAAAACTGAAGTTTATTTCCTTCCTCAAGGAAGTATAATATTTCTTCTTCCAAATCATACAGCACATGCACAATTTTAAGCCTACTTAGGGTCCTCTCTTTGAATCATATTCTAGAATTTAATCCAGCTTACAATCAAATCGTTTTTTGTTTTATATTTTAAGCGATGAAGACCAAGTGGTTCACATTCTCTGTATAGTTGAATAATATTTCACATGTTTAGATATGAATTAGCCTTCTCATTCTGAGTTACATAATCTCAACTTCAATAAAATTTCCTCACTGACTGCATAATGGACTATTCCTCTTTTTAATCCTTTCAATCATATTCAGTATTCCCTGGATGTGTATTTATTCTGCATTTATCTTAATGAGTAGAAACTTAAACTGGAAAATATTATACAAATATTATATAAACATAGTGATTTTTTCATGGAATATTTGTGTGTCAGTAAAATCTTATGATGGCTCTTTGCTTCATTTTGAATAAGAGAACTGTATAAGTTCACTTAGTTTTAATCTGCTTTATCTTTTTGGTCTTTTATGGTTGCTAATTCTTTATCTATTCTTGGTGTAATTTGATTTTTGTTCTTGTAAGAGTCCCCATTTACTTTCATTTTGTTTCCAATGAGACATTTTAATATACTAAGGTCAGTTAAAATTCCATTGCATTTAACTATTGCTTAAAATTTTAAATAGACTATTAAACTAGCACTGAACTTTGACTTTTTAAAAGTATTACACGTTTAAAATATTCAGTCAATATGATTAACTGTGTTTCTAATAAAGTAAGAGTGCTGTGCAGGTACTATGGACTACTAAAAAATTATACAAATTATACAAAGAGTATACAAATCACAGACACATCTTCAAAAAGCTTAAAATCTATTAGGGAAGATGTGTTAGATAGCATTTCAGTAGCAGAAAATACTGTAAGATTTCAGAAAGATCACTTCTGACTGGAATGAAATTTTGGATGGCTTCTTGGAAGGTTTACGATTTGAGCTAGAATTTGAAGATTAAGTAGCCAGAATTTTAAGATTAATGAAATGATATAGGAGTGCATGTCAAACACAGAAAACTTTAGTAGTATAAGTTTAGGAAAACATAGAGTATGCATCAGAGAAATATCAGTGATCTAATTTGACTCAAGTGTTGGTTTTCAAACTTTTTTCTAAGCAGTCGGAACCCTTTTAATATTTGGAAGAGCCAGACAATATAATCTGTAAGGGTGTTCAGAGGGGAGTATGGCATGCTCAAGGAACTAAGCTATGTTCAGGGTGCCCAAAGCATAGAGTACAAGAGATAGGGTTGAGATGTGAGGATGGAGAGTTGGGCAGAGGACAGATCATGGAATATCTTAAAAGTTATGTTCAGGAAATTGAATTTTAACCTAAAACTATTGACAGTTTTGCTAAAGGGAGACTAGAGGTAGGGAGAAGCTGCTGGAGAGCTTTGCAGTGATTTTTCAAGGGAGGTAATGGCCTGGACCACCAGGTAATAATGGGGGGAGGGAGGATGTGAATGGGCGTGATTAGAGAGAATTAATAGGAGTAGATGGTAGTTAGAGGTGAGGAAGTGAGAGGAATCAAAGCCGATTTCTGAAAGTCTGGCTTGAGCAACTGGGTAGACAATTGTTTTGCTATTTATTGAGATAGGCAATGAGAACCATTGAGGTTACTTTGAGGAATATAAAGCTGTATTAGCACTTACTATTTGCCAGGCACTGTGCTAAGAGTTTCATATTCACTGTCTTCAATGGAAGACAATGGAATTAATATCTATTAATTATCTTTAATGCATTACCTAATTTAATCCTGAATAAATATTAGGTTTTAATATCAGCAGAAAGCCAGATCATCAGGGCTTTAAGGAGGAAATGGGTGGTAGAATCTGGAGGTCCCTGCTATAGAAAAGCTCTAGTTCAGGGGCTGGCAACCTATGGATCAAAGGTCAAATTTGGCCATGCTGCTTTTTTTCTCGATAAATAATTTTTTCATTTGATAAAGTTTTATTGGAACACAACCAAGTTCATTTATTTACGTGTTGTCCATGGTTACTTCTGTGCTATAGCAGCTCAGCTGAGTGGTTGCCAGAGAAAAACATGTGATCCAAAAAGCCTGTAATATTTATCATCTGGCCCTTTACAAGGAAAGTTGGCCAAGCCCTTGTCTAGTTTGTTACAGGTGGGGATCCAAACATGATTTTATCCTCCAAGATGAGAAAAAATCTTTTTATGATTGCACTTATAGGGAAGGGAGTAATTGAAGATAAGAGAGGAAATGACTAAGTGTAGAAGAAGACCCCCAAACATTTTTATTGGATAATTTAAAAATCTCAAATATAAAAAGACTTTAAATGTCACTTAGTCCAGCCAGCTTTCTATCTCCTGCTTAATTTTTAGTTCTTTCAAACTCCAAAAGGAGTTCTCTACCTTGGCAAAGCTGATCACTCCAGGAGTATCCAGTCAAGAAGTGTTGCTCCCTTGTTGTGAGAGAGTGGGGTTTTCCACTAAAATAACCTCGAAATTTTATCAGTGTCCATACATTTGCCATCTAGCACAATTGTCATACGCTCTGCATAAAATGACAGCTGTCCTGTTTACCACCTCTGCCTTTGGTTCACTGAACGATGTTTCCTCTCACTTTTTTTTTTTTTAATTTATTCATTTATTTATTTATTTTTGGCTGTGTCGGGTCTTCGTTGCTGCGCGCGGGCTTTCTCTAGTTGCGGAGAGCGGGGGCTACTCTTCGTTGCGGTGTGCGGGCCTCTCAATGCGGTGGCCTCTCTTGTTGTGGAGCACGGGCTCTATGCGTGCGGGCTCAGCAGTCGCGGCACGCAGGCTCAGTAGTTGTGGTGTACGGGCCCAGCCGCTCCGCAGCATGTGGGATCCTCCCGGACCAGGGCTCGAACCCGTGTCCCCTGCACTGGCAGGCGGACTCCCAACCACTGCGCCACCAGGGAAGTCCCTCCTCTCACTTTTGATCTTCTCATTTTGTTTTTTGGATTAATATAGCATAAGCATTTAAGATTGTAAAACAAGTATAACAAACTCAATACATGTTAAAAGAAAAAATTCTTTGCAGTGTTCCTTATCATTTCTCCACTTTGTCCAGAATGCTATTGGAAGATCCTTGTTTCTTACCCTGTAACCTAGAATTTTTATCTCTGGATTTTGGCAGTCTTTGAGAAAAATGACACGATCATAGCAGTTAAGCCATGCTTCTTCCAGATGTGTGTAGTTTAGCACGTTCTGTTTTTTGTGGATAGTTGTAGGTTAACGTTGAATGCTATTTATTTTAATAAACATCAGATTATGTTACTGAAGTAATAGTCAGTGTGTTTTACTATGAATTTGTTCATGAGCTTCTATATTGTTATGAAGCAAAAGTCTGTTTTATACAGAAGAAAAAATTATAAGCTATTGCTTTCTTAAAATATTTACTGCTGTAGCTTTTGTGACTTTTTGTAATTGAATCTGATTCTAGGACTCTTAAGTTATGCATTATCTGTTACAGATAATGGGTAACATCAAAGGGAACATTTTAGCCATTACTAAAAATGTTTGACAAAAAGGAATCGAATAAGTGAAATTTAAAGCAGGCCCTTGTGATAGTTGTTAATAGGTTCCTGAAATCTTTTCTTGGGGATGAAGGTTAAATGGCAAGTTGAAAGAGTTTGAACTTAAAAGGGCACATAGGGCTAAAAAAAAAGTTTAGGAATAATGTTAATGTATCATCTTCTTGATATCTGTTTATTTACTGTAAATTCATTGAGAAAATGCTTTTCCTCTTAAGCCAAATGAAACAGAGCCAAGAGCCACAGCAAGAGAGGAATGGACATTTACTGGAGTACCAGCTATGTTCTAACTTATTAACTCTTTTGATCTCCATATTTGCTCTTCAGAGTGGGGATTATAATCCCTACCTCTCATTTTTTATTTGAGGAAACTGAAAGAAGCAATAGGAAGAATGATGGTGGGGGTAGTGGGGGAAGGAGAGGAACAATGCCTTGAGCAAGTCCTATTCAAAATTGTGAAGCAGGAGAATTTTCTCTGATGGTCTCTACTTTCTGTTCTCTTTGAATGGACTCCCTTCCTTTCTATAGCTGATCCCTCTTAAATATTTCCAGACTTTTTCACCTTTTTCTTTTTTCAGGAAATAATTGACTACTCATTCCCATTAGGATATAGAATAATAGTTGGGAATGCTTAAAAGCCCTCTACAAGTATTTGTATATTCAGAATTGGAAAGTCTTAAACCAAAATAGTGAAGCTGTATTGTTGAGATTTCAGGCATCAACAAGTGGAGAGAAAAGTTTGGAGAGGCAAAGAGTCTCCCTGTATCTCCAAAATCACCCCATGATGATTATATAATCTCCTTTCTTTTCCATACCCAAGTCCACTTTTGAAGAGCTGCCATTTTTGTTAAGCCAAGTGATGTGTTACCTGCTAAAATATTATGGTTTTAGCATAACAACTTTTCAGTAACTTTTAAGTTGCACTAACAAGCACAGAAACTTCTCTATTCACATTATTGGAAGTTAGATCCCTCCTAGGTGCAATAAACTTACTATTCCTCAATATGAATTTTGAAGAACAGAGATACAAGGACAAAGAACAAGTAGAGAAAAGTGTACCATCATTAGTCATGTACGGCTTTCACACCTTGGAGGAGTTCTTTCCATAAAGCTTGCAGAAGTAGCAACATCTGAAGCATCACTGAGCAGACCCAGCAATCTCTATAGAGCCAGGTCGTGGCACAGTTTCTAGAGGTGACCAGTCACGAATGTATGTTCTCTTCTTTCACTCTTCTTTCCCCTAAAGAGGGAAAAGAACTGAGCCAAGCTGCACATACCTCTCTATCTTGGGAAAGGCATAAAGTCCGTAGCTATGTTCCAAAACCAGTTTGGCTTCTCAGGATGGCAAATTCATTCTCTCTCTCCTGTTGTTCTATCTACAGTTCTATCTAAGGCGGGAAATATATCCATATCAGGAGGCCTTGGCCCTACAGTTTCATATCTGTTGCTCTGACTTTCTTACAGCTGTGCTGTCTTGCATTGACCCCCTGGCAACACGTGCTCCCTCCCTTCTAGCTTCTTGGCTGGTTCTGATTCATGGCTTTACCTGTATCTCCAGCTCTCCAGCTCTGGCTTCTTTTCCTGTCTTCCATTCTAAACTCATCCAAAGAGCTAAGGTAATAGGTAGGTTTCTTAAGCAATTTTCTTCTGATTGTAATAGCATGCTGAATCAGGAACAATCTAGAAACTTTCTCTGATTGGACTATAACACTGAACACCTACCACCACCATTAGTACCACCACCACCACCATCATCATTCTTGCCAGTCTATTCCATTACACCAGTCCTGGCCTGGCTTCGTAACATAATGGGCATTTAATTCTGCCTTTAATTCTGCTGCTTTAAGCTACTGGTTTATTTATTCTCTCCTCTTTGATGTAAGATTATAGAAACTATTTCCATAATAAAAGTAATAGTATCACCATAGCTGTGGAGAGGAAAGGTGAGGCATAATGAAGAAGAGATGCATAAACATTATATGATAATGTTCTTTTTAAACAAATAAATTTATCAGGTATCATTAAATGATAGTCGTATTTCTTCCACCAGGCTTTATCAATATTTCTGAACTATATAGAAGTTATGTATACTTTTGAACATATAACTGAAGGGCAGAAAGCACATGGTTTTACGTATTACTCTTATTTTATCATTAGCAACCTTTACAAATATTTACTTAACTACAAGCAGTATGGTTATTTGGCATACGTGAGAAATGTCACGAATTCAACAACAGTATATATTGAAATATGAAAGGCCAATATACACATGTGCATAGAACAATTTTATAATATGAGTTAGTCAACTATAATATGTTTAAATATTGGTGAGATTATTTGTGAATGTGAAACTAAAGCAAAAATTGTTGTGACTTTCTTGAGTTCTCATAATAATATTAATAACAAAGCAAAGATCAAAGCTAGTTCTTTGTTTAATAATGTGATTGTGCTGCCTTTGTACTAGGAAAGTTTCTATGTAAATTCATAGCTGCTGTCTATATAGTAGCTATTTTCAGGAGTACATCAGGATGACAAATTTATATAACATATGTACTATCTTTACTTTTTTCAGAACTAAATTGATACCTTGCTTAATAAGATAGCACAAATTTATGCCCAATTTATAGCTTTTACATGTCAGTCAAGATGAACTGCTTCTGAAAAATTTTCCTAACATATAATAAATGATTATAAAGGTAAAATAACAATGCTTAAAGGAGATTTCTTCAAATTAGTTACGCAGGCAAAGAAGGAAAAACCACACATTGAATACATATGTAAGGCTGTAACAGACTGAGGCAAAGTGGTGTTTGGTAATGGTGTCTCCACAATGCATTTCTCTCTGGCCCTTGCTTTCTCGGTTCTAGACTTAAAGGAAGATACTAAAGCTGCAGATAAGGAATACTAATGACGGACTGGGTCTACCACATGCAAGCAGGCAAGAGACTAAGATGAGCTAGAGTCTGGGAGATTATATTAGTTTTCTGTTGCTACTGTAACAAATTACCATGAATTCAGAGGCTTAAAACAACACAAGTTTTTTATCTAACACTTTCTTTAGCTAGAAGTCCAGTGTGGCTCAGCTGATTCCCTGCTTAGACTGTCACAAGACCAAAATCAAGGTGTTGGCAGGATTGTGTTCCTTTCTGGTGGCTCTGGGGATGAATCCTCTTTCAACCTCATTTCTTTCAAACTTATTTAGTTGTTGGCAGAATTTCATTCCATGCAGTTGTGGAACCGAAGTCCCCATTTCTTTGCTAGCTCTCAGATGGGGGTCATTCTCAGCTACTAGAGGCAGCCAACATTCCTTTGTTGGTGGGTACCTTCTTTCATTGTCGAAGCCAGCAACAGCTGGTCAAGTCCATCTCAGCCTCCCAATCTATTTGACCTCTCCTTCTGCCTCATCTCTCCTTCACTTTCCTCTTATTTTTTTTAATTTTTTAATTTTTTGTATTTTATTTTATTTTTTTATACAGCAGCTTCTTATTAGTTATCTATTTTATACATATTAGTGTATACATGTCAATCCCAATCTCCCAATTCATCCCACCAACACCACCACCACCACCACCCGCCCCCGGCTTTCCCCCCTTGGTGTCCATATGTTTGTTCTCTACATCTGTGTCTCTATTTCTGCCTTACAAACCAGTTCATCTGTACCATTTTTCTATATTCCACATATATGCGTTAATATACGGTATCTGTTTTTCTCTTTCTGACTTACTTCACTCTGTATGACAGTCTCTGGGTCCATCCACATCTCTGCAAATGACCCAATTTCATTCCTTTTTATGGCTGAGTAATGTTCCATTGTATGTATGTACCACATCTTCTTTATCCATTCGTCTGTCGATGGGCATTTAGGTTGTTTCCATGACCTGGCTATTGTAAATAGTGCTGCCATGAACATTGGGGTGCATGTACCTTTTTGAATTATGGTTTTCTCTGGGTATACGCCCAGTAGTGGGATTGCTGTGTCATATGGTAATTCTATTTTTAGTTTTTTAAGGAACCTCCATATTGTTCTCCATAGTGGCTGTACCAATTTACATTTCCATCAACAGTGCAAGAGGGTTCCCTTTTCTCCACATACTCTCCAGAATTTGTTGTTTGTAGATTTTCTGATGATGCCCATTCTAACTGGTGTGAGGTGATACATCACTGTAGTTTTGATTTGCATTTCTCTAATAATTAGTGATGTTGAGCAGCTTTTCATGTGCCTCTTGGCCATCTGTACGTCTTCTTTGGAGAAATGTCTATTTAGGTCTTCTGCCCATTTTTGGATTGGGTTGTTTGGTTTTTTAATATTGAGCTGCATGGGTTGTTTATATGTTTTGGAGATTAATCCTTTGTCCATTGATTCATTTGCAAATATTTTCTCCCATTCTGAGGGTTGTCTTTTCATCTTGTTTATGGTTTCCTTTGCTTTGCAAAAGCTTTTAAGTTTCATTTGGTCCCATTTGTTTATTTTTGTTTTTCTTTCCGTTACTCTAGGAGGTGGGTCAGAAAAGATCTTGCTGTGATTTATGTCAAAGAGTGTTCTTCCTATGTTTTCCTCTAAGAGTTTTATAATGTCCAGTCTTACATTTAGGTCTCTAATCCATTTTGAGTTTATTTTTGTGTATGGTGTTAGGGAGTGGTCTAATTTCTTTCTTTTACATGTGGCCTAGCACCACTTATTGAAGAGACTGTCTTTTCTCCATTGTATATCGTTGCCTCCTTTGTCATAGATTAGTTGACTGTAGGTGTGTGGGTTTATCTCTGGGCTTTCTATCCTGTTCCACTGATCTATATTTTTGTTTTTGTGCCAGTACCATATTATCTTGATTACTGTAGCTTTATAGTCTAGTCTGAAGTCAGGGAGTGTGATTCCTCCAGCTCTGTTTTTTTTCCTCAAGATTGCTTTAGCTATTCGGGGTCTTTTGTGTCTCCATACAAATTTTAAGATTTTTTGTTCTAGTTCTGTGAAAAATGCCATTGGTATTTTGATAGGGATTGCGTTGAATCTGTAGATTGCTTTAGGTAGTACAGTCATTTTCACGATTTTGATTTTTCCAACCCAAGAACATGGTATATCTCTCCATCTGTTTGTGTCATCTTTGATTTCTTTCATCAGTGTCTTATAGTTTTCTGAGTACAGCTCTTTTACCTCCTTAGGTAGGTTTATTCCTAGGTATTTTGTTCTTTCTGTTTCAGTGGTGAATGAGATTGTTTCCTTAATTTCTCTTCCTGATCTTTCGTTGTTAGTGTATAAGAATGCAAGAGATTTCTGTGCATTAATTTTGTATCCTGCAACTCTACCAAATTCATTGATTAGCTCTAGTAGCTTTCTGGTGACATCTTTAGGATTTTCTATGTATAGTATCATATCATCTGCAAACAGTGACAGTTTTACTTCTTTTCCAATTTGTATTCATTTTATTTCTTTTTCTTCTCTGATTGCCATGGCTAAAACTTCCAAAACTATGTTGAATAATAGTGGCAAGAGTGGACATCCTTGTCTTGTTCCTGATCTTAGAAGAAATGCTTTCAGTGTTTCACCATTGAGAATGATGTTTGCTGTGAGTTTGTTGTATATGGCCTTTATTATGTTGAAGTAGTTTCCCTCTGTGCCCACTTTCTGGAGGGTTTTTATCATAAATGGGTATTGAATTTTGTCAAAAGCTTTTTCTGCATCTATTGAGATGATCATATGGTTTTTATTCTTTAATTTGTTAATATGGTGTATCACATTTATTGATTTGTGTATATTGAAGAATCCTTGCATCCCTGGGATAAATCCCACTTGATCATGGAGTATGATCCTTTAAATGTGTTGTTGGATTCTGTTTGCCAGTATTTTGTTGAGGATTTTTGCATCTATATTCATCAGTGATATTGGTCTGTAATTTTCTTTTTTGTAGTATCTTTGTCTGGTTTTGGTATCAGGGTGATGGTGAACTCGTAGAATGAGTTGGGAGTGTTCCTTCCTGTGAAATTTTTTGGAAGAGTTTGAGAAGGATGGACGTTAGCTCTCCTCTAAATGTTTGATGGAATACACCTGTGAAGCCAGCTGGTCCTGGACTTTTGTTTGTTGGAAGATTTTTAATCACAGTTTCAATTTCATTACTTGTGATTGGTCTGTTCATGTTTTCTATTTCTTCCTGGTTCAGTCTTGGAAGGTTATACCTTTCTGAGAATTTGTCCATTTCTTCCAGGTTGTCCATTTTATTGGCAAGAGTTGCTTGTAGTAGTGTCTTCTGATGCTTTGTATTTCTGTGGTGTCCGTTGTAACTTCTCCTTTTTCATTTCTAATTTTATTGATTTGAGTCCTCTCCCTTTTTCTTTTATTTATTTATTTATTTATTTATTTATTTATTTATTTATTTATTTATGGCTGTGTTGGGTCTTCGTTGCTGTGCCCAGGCTTTCTCTAGTTGCGGCAAGTGGGGGGCTACTCTTTGTTGCGGTGCACAGGCTTCTCATTGCAGTGACTTCTTCTTGTGTGGAGCACTGGTGCTAGGCGCATGGGCTTCAGTAGTTGTGGCTTGCAGGCTCTAGAATGCAGTCTCAGTAGCTGTGGCACACAGGCATAGCTGCTCTGCAGCATGTGGGATCTTCCCAGACCAGGGCTCGAACCCATTTCCCCTGCATTGGCAGGTGGATTCTTAACCACTGCACCACCTGGGAAGTCCTCCCTATTTTTCTTGATGAGTCTGGCTAAAGGTTTATCAATTTTGTTTATCTTCTCAAAGAACCAGCTTTTAGTTTTATTGATCTTTGCTATTGTTTTCTTTGTTTCTATGTCATTTATTTCTGCTCTGATCTTTATGATTTCTTTCCTTCTAACTTTGGGTTTTGTTTGTTCTTCTTTCTTTTGTTCCTTTAGGTATAAGGTTAGATTGTTTATTTGCGATTTTTCTTGTTTCTTGAGATAGGATTGTATTGCTATAAACTTCCCTCTTAGAACTGCTTTTGCTGCATCCCATAGGTTTTGGATCATCGTGTTTCCGTTGTCATTTGTCTCTAGGTATTTTTTGATTTCCTCTTTGATTTCTTCAGTGATCTCTTGGTTATTTAGTAACGTATTGTTTAGCCTCCATGTGTTTGTGTTTTTTATGTTTTTTTCCCTGTAATTTATTTCTAATCTCAGCATTGTGGTTGGAAGAGTAGCTTGATATGATTTCAATTTTCTTAAATTTAACAAGGCTTGATTTGTGACCAAAGATGTGATGTGTCCTGGAGAATGTTCCATGTGCACTTGAGAAGAAAGTGTAATCTGCTGTTTTCAGATGGAATGTCCTGTAAATATCAATTAAATCTATCTGGTCTGTTGTGTCATTTAAAGCTTGTGTTTCCTTATTAATTTTCTGTCTGGATGATCTGTTCATTCAAGTAAGTGAGGTGTTAAAGTCCCCCACTATTATTGTGTTACTGTCAGTTTCCTCTTTTATAGCTGTTAGCATTTGCCTTATGTATTGAGGTGCTCCTATGTTGGGTGAATATATATTTATAATTGTTACATCTTCTTCATGGATTGATCCCTTGATCATTATGTAGTGTCCTTCCTTGTCTCTCGTAACATTCTTATTTTAAAGTCTATTTTATCTGAAATGAGTATAGCTACTCCAGGTTTCTTTTGATTTCCATTTGCATGGAATATCTTTTTCTATCCCCTCACTTTCAGTCTGTATGTGTCCCTAGATCTGAAGTGGGTCTCTTGTAGACAGCATATAGATGGGTCTTGTTTTTGTATCCATTCAGCAAGCCTGTGTCTTTTGGTTGGAGCATTTAATCCATTCACATTTAAGGTAATTATCGATATGTATGTTCCTATGACCATTGTATTAATTGTTTTGGGTTTGTTTTTGTAGATCCTTTTCTTCTCTTGTGTTTCCCACTTGGAGAAGTTCCTTTAGCATTTGTTGTAGAGCTGGTTTGGTGGTGCTGAATTCTCTTAGCTTTTGCTTGTCTGTAAAGCTTTTGATTTCTCCATCGAATCTGAATGAGATCCTTGCCGGGTTGAGTAATCTTGGTTGTAGATTCTTCCCTTTCATCACTTTATATATATCTTGCCACTCCCTTCTGGCTTGTATAGTTTCTGCTGAGAAATCAGCTGTTAACCTTATGGGAGTTCCCTTGTATGTTATTTGTCATTTTTCCCTTGTTGCTTTTAATAATTTTTATTTGTTTTTAAGTTTTGTCGATTTGATTACTATGTGTCTCGGTGTGTTTCTCCTTGGGTTTATCCTGTATGGGACTCTCTGCGCTTCCTGGACTTGGGTGGCTATTTCCTTTCCCATGTTAGGGAAGGTTTTGACTATAATCTCCTCAAATATTTTCTCTGGTCCTTTCTCTCTCTCTTCTCCTTCTGGGACCCCTATAATGCGAATGTTGTTGCGTTTAATGTTGTCCCAGAGGTCTCCTAGGCTGTCTTCATTTCTTTTCTTTCTTTTTTCTTTATTCTGTTCTGCAGCAGTGAATTCCACCATTCTGTCTTCCAGGTCACTTATCCGTTCTTCTGCCTCAGTTATTCTGCTATTGATTCCTTCAAGTGTATTTTTCATTTCAGTTATTGTATTGTTCATCTCTGTTTGTTTGTTCTTTAATTCTTCTAGGTCTTTGTTCAATATTGCATCGATCTTTGCCTCCATTCTGTTTCTGAAGTCCTGGCTCATCTTCACTATCATTATTGTGAATTCTTTTTCTGGAAGGTTGCCTATCTCCACTTCATTTAATTGTTTTTCTGGGGTTTTATCTTGTTCCTTCATCTGGTACATAGCCCTCTGCCTTTTCATTTTGTCTGTCTTCCTGTGAATGTGGTTTTCATTCCACAGGCTGTAGGATTGTAGTTCTTGCTTCTGCTGTCTGCCCTCTGGTGGATCCAGTTTCCTCTTTTAATACAACTCTATAAATGACTCTTCTGCCTTCCTCTTCTGCTTTCAAGGGCTCACTTAATTACAATGGGCTCATGTGGATAATCCAGGACAATCTCCTAATTTTAACATCAGCACCTAGATTAGTATTTGATTAAGTAACCACAGGATCGGAATCTTAGTGGGACATCTTTGGAATTCTGCCTACCACAGGACCCTAGAAACAGTAAGCTATATTTTATAAATGAGATTATCTAGTTTCAGGTTAAAAATTTACATTTATTTGTTGTTGATATTACAAGCACGTGTGAAGTCATATTTAACTGTTCCAATCATCTCTCTACTATGTCTCAGGGAAATTAAGAAAAAAGTTGGACACTCAACCACACATACTTAAAACAGATTTGGAGGAGGATCACTGTGGTGGTGGCAACAGCAGTTAGCAGGAAAACCTCAAAGACTTTCTTGAATAGTAAGAGAAACTGTGCTCAAAATGTGCTTCTCCATGTGGAAATTCTTACAATATTGCTGGCTTGAGAAAACTGGGATTTTATTTTATTAAGGACATGAGTGTCTTTGCAGTTGCTAGGGAATACCATGATAAATGGTAATTATTAGACGTTTACCTGAATTGATTTTTTTTAACTTAAAATAAAATCTTTAATAGTCTCCATTTAATTGGTTTATTTGTTGTTTGAATAGAGTTTCTTGATTGTTGAACCATAGTCCTGGTATGACTAGTGGCCTTCAGGTTTTTGCTGTTGTGTCATTAGACATAGAAATATATGGGTATAGACATGGGTATAATAATAAGAATAGCTCAGGTTAATCTATTAAAACCCAAAGTAGATGTCTCCTACTAATTAAGAATCAGAATCTTTTTGGTTATCTTCTTATTTCAAGGACAAGAAACATACATTGTAATAGTTCGGTAATAGTGACTATGTATGAAATATCAGTGCAATGGGATAATTGGATTTCTATAATGATAAGCTTCTGGTAATCACTCAGTTCTTCATGCTCATGTTTATTATTTTATTGAACTGGATTCTAAGAAGATCTTTTCTGGATTTGTACTGAAAATTTTGATTTCTCCTGTACTCTGACTAGTCTTTATTAATAATAATGCACAGGAGAGTCAATTTTCGCTTCATAAAATAAAATATGGTATTTTATTCAGAATTTTATGTAACCACTAATTACTTACTACACCAAATTTTCTCCTTTAGAATTTGTATATCTATTTTGTTGTTAAGTAAACTGAGCCACTGAAGTAAGTGGATTGACTAAGGAAAATGTAATAAAATAATAGCACATTATTTTCAAATTGTAAATCTCTGATGAATATGCATCTACTAAGTATAATCATCACCTTGCCTGTCCAGGAAAACATGCATCAAAAATATTTGCTTTTCTGTGTTTCTATTTTAAAAAAACAATATTTGCTTTTCTTTTTTAAGAAACAAAATAATACAAACACCTATAATAGAAAATAAAAGTTGCTTCCTCACTTACCCACCTCCTCCCCTTTGATCTCATCTCCCAGAGATAACCACTGTTAACATTTTGTTGCAGAAGCTAATCATCCAAACTTTCATCTATGTATCTTTCAGTATACACTCTCCACATGTTCTATTGCAATTTGCTTTGGATTTTTCACTTCAAAATGTATTTTGGAATCTTTATATGTCAGTATGTATAGATTTATCTCATCTTTCAGGGAATTCTATTGACTACTCTTTTACCTCATAGATTTAACATAATGCTCTATTGAAGGACATTTAGGCTTTTCTATTTAATGCTACAGTGAACATCCTTACACTGATCCTAGTGTATGTGTGACGTATTTGTAGAGTAATTCCTGCGAGTAGAATAGCTAAAAGGGTGTGCTCATTTTAAATTTTGAAAAATATTGCCAATTGATCTCCAGAAGCATTGTACTATTTGCATCCTCTCCAAGAGATTATGAGAGAGCTCATTTTTGCCCACTCTTGGCGATACTAGTGTTTATTTTTTGTGTTTTTGCTAGTTTAGCACAAATTTTCATTTTATTCAGTATTCAACAAACACTTACTGAATGCATTCTTTGATTATTGGTGGGGTAACAAATATTTCAATGTACTTATTGGTTTATTAACCATTTTTATTTCTTTATTCCTGTGAAATACTAGTTCATAGTTTTTGCCCATTTTCCTAGTTCTGTGCCATCATATTTAGTAAACATTTTTCCTCTCCAGTGCTATAAAAATATTATTATATTTTATTCTCAGATGTGTCTATAAAGTTTTTATGAGTTTAGATCTTTGATGCAGCTGGAATTTCTTTTGTAGATGGTGAAAATTATAAATCTAAGTTTATTTTTTCCAGATAGATAGCTGACCCTAGGTAATTCATTGAATAACCCAAACTTTATTTCCATAAAATCCCATCCTTTATATGTATCAAATTGTCTTTATTTTTTATTGTTCCTGGATTATTTTCTATTCTGTTCTATCAATTTTAGGAGTTAAAGCAGTACCATAATGTTTTAAATACTAATCTATCTTTATAATTCAGTTTACCAACTTGCGGGCAAGACTACCATTATTATTCATCTTCAAAATTCTGTCGTCTAAACTCCCATATTTTCTTTACTTGGTAAGCTGTAGAGTTAAAGTTGCATTAAAATTTAGACTAATTTGGGGAGAATTGGCATATTTATAATGTTGATTCTTCCTATTTAGACTCATAGTATGTCTTGCCATTGATTCAGGCCTTCTTTTAAGTCCTTCAGTAACATTACATAATTTTCATCATATGTCTTCTAAACATAACTTGTTAATATTATTCCTAGGTATTTTGTAACTTATATTACTATTGTAAATACCATGGTTGTTTTTTCTATTACATTTTCTAACTGGTTATTTTTGGTATTCATCTGTTAAAATTATTGATTTAAATAGTGCTTTAAATCTTGTGCCATCTTACTGAACTCTGATTAGTTCTAATACTTTTTTCTCATATACTTAATTCTTAGTTAATATTTAATTCTGCTAGTTTTTTCTTTAGATTTCCTAAATACAACCTCAGATCTTCTGAAAATAATTTTCTCTCTTCCTCCAAGTGTACTTTCAAGGTGCATCCGCCCAGGTCTATCACAGATTAATTGGAGCGTTGACTTGAGATACGTTCAGAAATTATTTTTCATTTGTTCCCTGCTACTCTAGAAAATGGATCAATATGACTCTCTGCTTTTTAAAAAAAGGAGGGAGTGGAAAAAGCAATATTTTTTCCTTCCCAACCCCAAATCTGCATTATATGTCATGTTGTCAAAAAAGAAAGCAAAATTGTTTTCCTTTGTAGTGTATCCTGTGTAGTTCTTTGAAGCATAAACTTTTATCTGTGATTTATTGCTTTTTAAAGTCATTGCACTATTTAATGTATTGATATGACATTGGGCCTTTTGCCAATATAAAATCTATTTCCAGCTATCAATGTTTTCAAAGGCATGAAAAAGTAAATTTTAAAAATGAATTAACAAAGTGACAGGAACAAGGGCAAAAGTAATCAGAAAGAAGCATGTTTAATAAAGGCTTCTATGCCTGTGGCATTCTAACTTTCCTCATTTAAATGTGTTACTCGTTAAAAATGGACAATATCAGGCGTGAAAATGGAAAACGTTTTCACCTAAAGTATCATTTCTTGAAAAGTATACCTCAGAACAATAGGTCTCTGGATAGCAACAGATGTTAAACAGAAAAATAGGGCTCATGGTCAAATAAGTATAGAAAATGTGGGTTAAACAGTTTTAACATGTGTTTTTTTAATTGCAGGACTTCATAAAGTCCTTTGCTATGTTTATGTATTTTGTGACTTTTCAAAAGAAAGTTAGAATATGTAACTTCTCTCTGACTCATTTTGACCAACCCTTTGTCTGTGAAGCATATCTTGGAATTAATATCCTTGGAAAACACCTAAACATCCTTAAATTTAAATTGCAGCATATGTTTTTAAGAAAACATAGAGTTAGAAGTAGATGACAAACTTTTCTTTGATTATCTAGTTGCATATCTCTAGTTACATTTTACATTAAATGGATTGACTAAGGACTAAAATGGCCTTCTTAGTTGATTTATGTGTCTCTGCTCCATTCTTTCACTGAATCATAAGGAGACCACTCAGAACGAGCAGCATTGGTAATAAGTGAGATGACAGGTGTAGTAGGAAGAAGAAAGATGCAATGATAGAGAAAAGAAATCAGGTGAAATAAAGGTACAGTGATCTAGCTGGAAATGATTTGGTCTAATCTAAAGTGGTACCTATGGCATTAATGGGACGTGTAGATTTGAAATACAATGTGGTGATAAAACATAGTATGAATATTGTAATTATTTTAAAATGTCCTTAATGTTGTGTATGTAGAATCTGGGGATAACTTTGAGGGACATAGAGTAAGATTTATACCACAAATGATGAAAGCTACAACTACCAAAGGCAACAATTGAGAAATTTTTACAAAAAGGATTATTTATTTATAAAATAGAATTATTAATGTGAATATTCAGAGCAAAGTATATTGGGAAAGTGTCAAATAGGGCTCTGAGATTTAGTTTAGACAAGTGTGTCCAAGAGAAGTAGAATGTCAGCTACATCTATAAATTTGAATTTTCTAGTAACACTATTGAAAAAGTAAAAGGAAACAGGTGAAATTAATTTTAATATATTTTATTTAACCCACATTGTGTAATCAATAAAAATTATTAAGAGATATTTTACATTCAATTTTTGGTACCATGTATTTGAAAACTGGTATGCATTTTATATTTATAGCACATCTCAACTCAGACCAGACACATTTCAAGTGCTCATTTGCCATGTGTGGCTTGTGCCTGCTGTCTTGGACAGCGCAGGTTCAGACTCCTCCACTTTGTAGATGTGCATATTCTTGAGCTTTGGCTTCCTCATCTGTACAATGGAAATAATATCCATTTCAATGGGTTACTATAAGAATCAAATTATAAAATGTATGTGAAGATATTTTGTCAGCTGTTTACTAATATTGATGATTTTTATAGTATTTCGTGTTGCAGTTGCAGGTGTTCCAGAGATGCAACTAAAAGCACGTTCTTCCTTTAAGCCTCAGAAAAAATGAAATAAATAAAGGTGTTGAAAATGAATCCATGAAAATATAGAAGCAACTACAACTTTCACCCCATATTGAAAGTTGTATTGCTGCTCTGTGTTCTATTCTTTCTGATGGAGTACAGCTAAACAAGATAAACCCTTTCACGTACTAGTCTTCCAAAGAATTAAATTAGGAAAAAGATTGTTTTCTATGGAAGAGTTGGATTTTTTTTCTGTCTAAATATTTAATTCTGTACTCCTTATTACTTTGGCTACCAAGAAGTTCAAAGTTAAATTTGAAGTTTAACTATAACAATTAAGTGGGACTTTATAGCAGTATATTTCTACTTATTTACATTTTGTTATTTTTCATTCTTTTTTTCTACTTTATTTTACCATTATTTTTTCCACTTATCCTTCTTAAGTAAACTCATACATTTTGTAAAACCAGAAATGTAAATAAATACAAATTTTACAGATTTTTAAAGTTAATAGGATATTAATTAGACAATTCTGAATACTAAAATATTATTCACACCAGAATGCAAAAGTTCCAGAATACCATGAAAAAAAAAGAACATTATTTTGAAAATAAACTTTGACTTTTTTACAAAGAGAAAAAGCTAAGTTATCATAAAATATAGGACTGAAATTTAGGAAATGCTACAGATAATCCTTTAAAAAATTAAATTCTGGACAGTCATCAGAATATAAAAGAATATGATTTTGCTGGAGGTGAGAGCCACTGCTTTTACCATAACTAAGTTTAATGATGTGTAATAGAATTAAATCTATGGTCTATATTTGATAGTCCCATTAATTATATATATTTTTATCATTAGAGGACTTTTGGGGAAAGCAATAAGTAGTCTAAGTTCTGCAGATATAGATAACTTCTGAAGTCTGGGCTAGAGTTAAAAACTATGAAAGCAACATACTTTTGGTAAAACTTCCTATAACACTCAATAGTGGTCTTACGTTATGGGGATCTACAAGGAGAAAACTATTGTTTCTTCAGTTAACATTGAAGAATCTTGCTTTTAGTATGGGCTCATCTATAAAGATTATGAAAACATGGAAAGGTTCCCGGAAGGAGGGAAGGAAGGGAGGGAGGGAGGGAGGAAGGAAGGAAGGGAGGAAGGAAGGGAGGGAGGAAAGAAGGAAGGAAAAAAGGAAAGAAGGAAGGGATGAAGGAAAGAAGGGAGGAAAGAAGGAAGGAAGGAAGGAAGGAAAGAAGGAAAGAAGGAAGGAAGGGAGGAAGGAAGGAAGGAAAGAAAGAAGGAAGGAGGGAAGGGAGGAAGGAAGGAAAGGAGGGAAGGGAGGAAGGAAAGGAGGGAGAAAGGAAAAAGAAATAAACTATGAGCTGTCTATGTCATAACTTGTACTCTACCTCATTATGTAGAAAACGGTATATAACGTGATTTTTTAAAAACAGGTCATCTATGCACCAGAGACAAAAAAGGTAGCAATCCTATGACATGAAATTTAGACGGACGCTATTTCTGATGCCCTGTATTTATTTTCTCAAGGTTATCATGTCTACACTCTCCTTAGATTGCTCATACTGAATTAGATTATATGCTTCTCAAACACAAAGATTTTATCTTCTTTAGAAACTATTATTCTTAAAGCATCTACACTCAACCTTATGTGTTTTATTTTTTATGTAATTTGAGTTACTAGTCACCCAGCTAGATTAAAAAACTACTAGAGAGAAAACGCCATTTATTATAACTCTTTTACCTATCTTGTTATATCTAAACCAGTATTTTTATTGGATAGTGTGACAGGTATGTCTTTCTTGATTGGTCATAAATACTCTTTCTGATAGTATCAAGATAAAAGCGCTCACTGACTATGATCCTAAGTCCCTATGATTTCTCTTCAATATCTAGGTTTGGAACTGTTTCCAAATAGATCAAAGAAGTTTTCAGTGTTCTGGTAGTTGCTATTGAATGACTTTTTATTTTATTTTATTTTGGTTAATCCTAAAATATTCAGTAAAAAATTAAGATAAAATAAAGTGATGTACTTCCTAGAAATTCTTAGTAAAACAAAGATTGATTTTGGAAGTAATCAAGAACAAGTCATTTAAGACTCATCTACCTCCTTTGAAAAGTACTGTGTTTAGGAAACCTTTTAGTTTAGATATATGTACATACGTACCATGGTAAGAAAGTAAGATTCTAGCAAAAGTTTATAATAGAGAAGAAAACAAAGAGAAAATTCATGGACTATGGAATAGTTTTTTGCTTCACTTCTGCTGTTTTGCGTATACCAATAGTACTAGTTAGCATCTGTTCCGACTGGTAAGTTGTAAAATATTTTCAGCGTTAACCCTGCTTTGTGTGAAGTATAATTGCCTTAAATATTTATTTTTACGCATATGAATAAATGAAGATTTATTTATTTATTTTTATGCATATGAATAAATGAAAATATGTTTAAATTTCTACAGTTAACATTTACATTTTATCCCAGTAACTTAATTTCAACTCAGTAACCCCTGAGAATAAAGCATAAAATCTTGCTTAAGCCAGTAATTAATTATATTTCACTGCAAACAAAAATGATTTATTAAACTTTTATGTTTTTCCTTCCTGGTGATAGCAGGTTATACATAAATTTTTAAGTATCCCTGATCTCTGTAACCTTTCAAAGCTGTCATTTTAAGTGTTCTTTTATTTTCTGATTAGAATGAAGCGTCATTCGACATGTCTAAATAATATATAGGTGTTATTTCCAAAAGGCCTAAGGCCATTCATTCTTTCTAGGTTTGCCTGATCAGTGTTATCTGTAGCCCAAAATCCTGACCAAATGCACTAATGCAAATAGTAAAATTATATTTAAAGAGAGCCTTCAGCTAAGAGATATAAATAGACATTAAAGAGATTCATCATTAAAACTCCAAATGTAATCAACATCTAAAGGTTAAACATAAGTTCATGGTTTTCTCCCTCACTAAAGATCTCCTTAGTTATATTTCTACCACTCTTTACTCTCAGGGCTCTGACTTGTAGCATTGCCAGGGTAGAGAGTGGGGAGGCAGAAAAAGTTGGGGAATTAATAATTCTCTTTGTCTATAGGGCTGACTACCAATGTTACTACATTCTCAGAACTCCAAGAGCTGAGAATGGCCCTTCATGTTAATAGTCAGGCCTCTGGCCTTCTGTGTTAATGCCTTCCACCAGCTACATCCTTTTGTTCTTTTAGGCCTCACCTGCTCATAGATTGCTGAGCTGCAGTGTAAAAAGCTTCTCCACATAAAGCCAGATAGTTTCCGGCATCTGTATTAGAGAATATTTGATATTCCATCTCCTTGTCCTTTTGCTTATTCAAGGACCAACTCAGGATCCAGAAAAAAAGCTCTTCTGACCTAAAAAAGGCCATACCCCTTGCTTGACTCTAGCAATCAACTGGTTTTTCCAAAGTGCGGGAAAGAATATGATTCAAAGGAAAATAGAGGGAAGAACCTATTTCCGCAGGGAGGTCTGAGAAAAAGAAAGAAAGGATGAGAAGACAGTACTGACAGACTGAGAAGTAGAACAAAGCCACAATTAGTCTCAAGTCTCAAGTTATGTGATTTTAATATGCTTTCTCTTACAAGAAGTCAAATGGTTGCCTTTGGAGCAAAGATAATCCATGCAAAAGTCGTTATATGACTCTTGCTTTTCCTCCATAGATTTCATGAGGCCCACTCCGCAGAAATTTAAGTGTGGAAAATATATGTTCTTGTAAATTCCAAAAGAATTCAAAATGTAGGCACATGGTTCTGTGGTTTGTCGTTCCTCTTCACTGTGAGAATTTCTATTCAGTGATTCTAATGTGAACAATATAATGATGATAATCTATAGTGTGTTTAAGAATAAATCTCAAGGAACATAGTGATGTGACAGGCAGATAGTTTCCTGCTGCTAGTGGAATATCAATGCAGAGTTAAAATTGCCTTAGAAAATAAATCTGTAGGTGAAACTGAAACATTTCAAAGCAAGAGTCTTTTGTTCTATCACTATGTTTAGATCTACCATAGGAATGTAACTTTATTTTTATTTAGCTATGTACCTACTTGAAAACTAAATCTCTTGCTTTCAACATGAAAAGCGAAACATTGTTTGCTTTTTAAAGTTTTATTTGGAGGCATGAAATCCATTTTGTTTGGCTGAAGGTTTTTCTTTTATTCTTGTATTTTTATTGAATTATTTTAAATGATTTTATGAATAATTAAGGAAGTAAAACATAATCATATTTCAAGTATATTATTTACTACTTAGAAATCGTGATATTCTGTAGAGGGTAAGACCAGCCAGACCCTTTAAGTCTTCATTTTGATAAAATTTATCAGGCTTGAATCCAACATGCTTCTCTTAACAGTGAATATCTTCCAACATCACACACACCTCTTTGTCAGAAATTCTTATTACTAGAGGTTGAAATGATACGAAAGGGGTTTTTAATAACTTTTTTATTGTGAAATAATTATGGAAGTTGCAAAAATAATGCATAGTGTCTCGTGTATCCTTCAGCCAGCTTCCCCTGGTGGTAATATCTTCAATAGACATAGTATAATATCAAAACCAGGAAATCTAAATCGGTACAATAATGTTGACTAAACTACAGACATTAGATGTGATAAATGAATGTGAGAGGGAATCTAGAAAGTTTTCCATACTTGAGATATATGATTGATTTAGTAGCTATTGTAGTTTGCTCAGGCTGCTATAACAAAATACCATAGACTGGGTGGCTTAAACAAGAGGACTTTGTTTCTCACAGTTCGGGAGGCTGAGAAGTCCAAGATCAAGGTGCCAGCTGATTTGGTTCTCCAGTGAGGGCTCACTTCCTGCCTTGCAGACAGCTAGCTTCTCACTATGTCCTCTAATGCCTGGGAGAGAGAGAGAAAGCAAGCTTTCTGGTGTCTCTTCTTATGAGGGCACTATTTCCATCGTGAGGGCCCCACTCTCATCTAAACCTAATTACCTCCCAAAGTCCCCATCTCTAAATACCTTCACATTGGAGCATTGGTGCTTCAACATATGAATCTAAGAGGGACACAGTTTAGTCCATAGTAATGGTGGAAGCATTTATCAAAAAGTGAATGAAGGCAAGGAGAGAGAAATACTATTTCCATCTTGGGAATGATGAGTTTTGACATTCCTATGGAAAAAGCTAGGAGGCAGCTGATACACCAGTTGGGGGATTGGGTTGGGCTGCATAGACAGAATAGGAAATCTAAGAGTCATCAAAAAATGATAGTTTATAGGATGGGAATTGATGGAGCCTAACACATCTGTTCAATAGGACAGTGCTTACTGGTTGGTAATGAAAGTTACAGAAAGGGGAGTTCAGCTTGGGTACCATTTGTCAGGTAAGGTTTTATGAAAGAAGTAGGAGTTTGAGTTGTTTAAATAGAGAGGGTATATGTCTGTGTGTATGTATAAAATCATCTAAGTATGTAGTTGATCTATCTAATTTTTTACCTAGAGCTATCCTGAGCTAAAAACTCCTCAAGATTCCCAGTATTCATTTCAGGATAATCTTGTATTCAATTCACAAAGAGTAAATAATAAACATATCTAGTGTCCATTATGTGTGAGGCATTATAGAACTCCTAGATAGTCAAATATAAATAAAATTTATATATTTTCTATGCATGAAACACTCAAAATCTATCAGATAAGTCAGATATAATGTGTGCCCCATCTGAGAGGTGTGAAATAATTAACATTTTAGTGAATATTGTGGAGAAATGTGGTATCCAAATGAGCGTTTGCAATGTTTGAATGGGAAAAGGCTCACAATGGGTAAATTTTTGAAAAGGACACAAAATTATAGGGTATGATTCAGTTTTCATTAAATTTAATTACAAATAATAAATATACCAAAATATAGTTTCCTTCATTCAGGTAGTGAAAGTATAAAGTTTATTTTTTTCATTAGACTTTTCAGTATTTTCCAGGTTTTCTACAATAAACCAATCATATTTAAAAACTATACATTCTTTTATATTCTTAAAAGAAAAAAAAAACGGCAGTTGTATAGCACTGCTAGTGAGCATGACTAGTCTTGAGAATTACAAATATTGACCTTTCCTAAGTATTCCTCTATTGGTTTGCCCATGTCTACAAGTTGCTCAATCTTCCTTAACTTTAATTGCTTTGTAAATTAAATTATATTTTTGTGTTTTAAAAAATAAATTGTGAGTCAGCTTCTTAATAGTTATTTTAAGATCAGTAAATAGCCAGAATTTTCCATAAGTTATCCTACAGTATAGCTGCTTCTATGAAAATCAAAGAAAGAAAAGGAAGCCTCCAGTGTGTTTCCAAAAGAAGAAATGAGAAGGAACTGGAAAAGAACATCTTCTCTCTCCTTAAGACTTATAAAGCTCTTGGCATTAGAGAAACATTCCAGAACGTACATGCTTAGGTCTCTGATGGAGGACAAATCATTAGGCTTTTGTCGCGAGGTCATTGGTCCAGCTTCCAGACCTGGGGATGGCACAGAACTGTGCACTCCCTTAGGTGCTCCCTTAACCTCTGATACCCTCTTACTGTTGAACTGAACCTATTATTTCTCTAGAGGTCCAAAAGAATGAAATAGTAGCATTCTTTGATATCTAGCATAAACTCTGGAAAGTCCTGGCTAAATATCAATATGGAAAGCAAGAAATATATGCTCCAAATGTATATATATTTCAAATATATATATATATGATATATATATGCAATTAATGCTGAATAATGGCTGCAAAATTATAATTTGAGGTGGTATATTTTTATTAATTATTAACTTATGAAACAAGCCAATTTTAATATGAATCTCTGAAGACAAATAAAAACTCATTCATCGCCTTGCTTCGGAGATCATAGAATGCCAGAACTGGAAGGGACCATCTAATCCAACTACCCATTTGTTTCTTGAATCTTGTCATATCACCTTCCAGGGCCATTGTCCTATGCTAACCGCCTCCAGTGACAGGGAACTCACTACTTAAAGATAAGGATACTTACTTCGTCTTTCTAAGAGCTTTGATTATGATTTGTATCTAACTTGCTATGACTTCCAATCATTGGTCTAGTTCTACTTGTTGGACTCGTGTAACTCTTATATGACAGTTTTCCATATTTTCAAAGACAGTTCTGATGTCCTGCCTGAGTTTCCTTTTTAGTATTTACCCTTTTTGTCTTTACTATCCAAGTCTCCAAATGCTTTGATTCTACTCCTCCAGACGTATTCAAGTTTGCCTGTATTTCTCCTTAAGTTTGGCACTGAAAAGTGAGTAAGGTTCTGAGTGTGCAGTGACTACATTGACGCAAAATGGCCTGTCACCTCCTTTCCTGTAGATTTGAGAGTATGCATCTATTTTGGCAGCCCAAGAGCACCCTGGCTTTTGGGGAAACTAGTTAACAGCAGTACCATTTCACCGATAATTTCAAACCATCAAAAATAAGAAAGATGCAGTTAACTGCTGTCAGGTTTTGCGTTGTTGTAGAGGGTTGCAACTATTTTAAAAGCCTATGCTTTTAATGCTTTCTCAAACATTTGAGGAATGTTACATTTAATCTTTCTCTTTTCTGTTTGTGAGTGTGTTTTAATCTCTTTCTTTTCTGGGGTGGGAAGGAGTAGGGAAATTTGGTAATATATAGAATCAAGCAAAAATATCCAGTCAGTTCTTAATGATCATTTCTAAAAACCAGAAGAGACAAAGAGTTTGTTACCTAAAGTGTTCTGCTTTTTTGGAGTCTCTCTTTTAGCAGGATCTAATTTTCATTATTGGCTACTAAAAAAAATTAATCTATGAAGTGAAACGTAATCTATATTCCTGTGGGATTTATGGTGGGTTTCTCAAGACAGTGATAATCAAGCCTATCATTTCAAGCCTTATTTTTGTAAAGATTTGTGCCATGGCTTCTGCCTAGGAAATGAATAGCCTCCTGCAAAGAATATAGCTGTTTGTAAATTTCCATTTTTATGAATCAGCACACTCTACCTAATAGGTATTTTGTGGTGAAATAAACTTCTTCTAATTACCTATCTTATATATATATATATGTCTCAGGACCCTGGTTTTTCAGATCAGTAAAGATCTGATTTAGTAAAGTGGGGCACTATGCATACTAGAGTGACTTCTGTGCTTTTCCAAGAAATAATTGAGCTGAAGACCAATATAGAAAGAGGTTTGGAAGAAAATGTATTGAAAGTAACACATGATTAAAAGCCAGAAGAGATTATTTAGAAGCTTTAGCAGTTCCAAAGAAACTATTGTCTAAGTGCAAATTATCTTGCATTAATTAGTATTTAACCCTAAAATATCTGACTATTTCTAATCTGTTAATAATAAGCAATCAAATGGTGCAATGCAGACTTGTTAGTTTAGAGCTGATCAGCATAGCCCTATGGCAGAATTCTGTTTAAGTAAATTATCTTATGTCCTGAAAAATAAGTTCATTTCCCAAGAAGAGCAGTTATCCTAGAAAAATGTTCATTCCCAGAAGAATTAAGTCTAATGAAAATTTTCACTATAATATATATGAGCAAAAAAATGTAGTTTTAGTGTGAAAGAGAAGCTAGGATGCTAAAGCAGTTAAAAGATTCTTTGTTTGGGAAGTTTATTCATAGGTAAGAGTTCTTTCAATTGCAGGCAGTAGTGAATGGGCATTTATGAATTCTGGTGGAAAAATCAAGGATCAACAGTATCTGCATTGAAATGATAGGGTCATTTGTTCCATACTGTATGATATCTCTTTGGCAGTACATTATTTGGTTCTAAGTGAAATACGTTGTAAATGCATACTTTGTGAAACTGTAGGTCAAATGCTACTCTGAATCATGTTGTAATGTTACATTACATGCTGAAGGAAAACTCACTGAGAGCTTTTGTGACTCAGAAATTCCAATATAAGAGAGCATAATAATCCTATTTCGATAGGAAAATTATAGTATGCACACTTTAAATTTTAAAAGAGAAAAGCATTTCTTGCCATTTGAACAGTAGTATCTCTTTATCTTGCTAACATAAAAAAAGCTGCAGATAAAAATCTTTATTCTCTCCATTTTAAATGTAGAACCTAATACAAAAGTGATTCAACCAGTGCCACATATGAGTATCATTGAAAACAGAATTGCTGCTCTATCTGCTTCGCTTGAATGAAACCTAAGAACTTACCTTTCTTGAGATGAAACCTGGAATTTAACACTGAAAAGATCCCTGTGAAATTTTTTTTCAAGATCTTAAGTTCAGCTTTTGGTTTTCTTTCTGTTAGCATGGGTCAGCCAATGTCAAATTGTGCATTCATTCATTCCTTCAACAAATATTCCTTGAATATCTACTGTGTGCACGCATAGTACCAGGTACTGAGGATACAGCAGTGAATGAGACAGACACATGGTACCCATCGTCATGTGAATTAAGACCTGGCTGTAGAGACATTTAACCTATAATCACACTGTGGAGTGGTTGAAAGGAGTTAGCACAAGGAAACACTTAGGGAAACAGGGTGAAGAGGGGTCACACAGGTCCACACTAGAGAAGAGTTTCTCTCTCCATCTCTCTCTTCCTTTCTCTCTGCCTCTGTCTCCCTCTTTACTGAATCCCCTTTAATCCCTATTTTCCTCCCTCCATCTGTTAGGATGGTTATTTTAATATGTTTAATGTGTACCTTCAGTATATCTATGTGCTCTTATAAAATGTGCATTATTGTTTTATATATACATATATGTGTTTATGCATTTTTAAGTTACATTCCCTTTTTATTTTTCTCATTGAGCATTATGGTTTTCAGAGCATCTGTGTGTACATTTATTCCTGTATTTCTAACTGCTGCGTAGTATGCTCCGTGGTATGCATTTACCACATTTTTCCTCTCTGTTCTTCCAATGCTGGACATCCAGATAGACTCCAACTCCTGCCACCACAAATAACACTGAGATGAATATCCTCATTTATGTCTCCTTATGAGCCTGGGTGAGAATTTCTTTTACATATATCTATATATACCCAGAACTAGATTTATCGAGTTGTTCAGTGTGTGTTTAATTAATTTGGCCAAGTTCTGTCAGCCTTTCACCAGATCTCCTGCTCTGGTCTACTTCCCAAACAGCAGTGCATAAGAGTCTCTATATCCCAACATCCATGCCAGCAATTGGCATTACTTCCTAATTTTTAATATCTAATACAAGTATTTCTGATCATATGAGTGATATTAGCAATGAGTGATTTCTCATTGTTGTATTAACTTGCTTTTCTCTAATAAGTAATGAGTTTGAAAATCTTTTTATACCCATCAATCTTTTTGTTTGCTCTTATGTGAATTGCCTGTTTCTAACTCTTGCTCATTTTTTCTGTTGGGACTGCTATCTTTATCATTTTGGTTTTCAACAGTTTCTGATATGAATTCATTCTTTGGTTTGAGATATTACAGAAAATTTCTCCAAATCTATCATCTGGAAGATTTTTTTTTTTCATTATGAAAGTGGTGGGGTAAAATCTGGAAGCATCCAGAATCCCTCAAACTAGACTCTTAACCATTAGGCAGTATGGGCATAGTGCCTTGGCCCTGTGAGGATCTTTAAATGGTCTTTTTCACAGTAGCTGCAATATTTTCCAGACTGCTTAGAATAAATTCCCATAGAAACTGTCAATATTATGCGAGTTTAATTTTTTTCATATTACCAAAATGCTCCTATATTCCACTTTTGTATTTGATTCTTTGTTGCATATGATTACTCTGTAACCTTCAGATACTGTGACTCCAAAATTTATATTTTGGAGAAAGCAAGCTTTCTGCCAATAGTTTATCAAAATTATGAGCATTTAAGATTTCCGAGTTTACAAATATTATTGTGCATTATTTATACTGTATGATCATATAATTTTTTAAATCTTCATAGTGTTTTGTAATCAATGATAATGTTTTTCTCAAAAACATCTTAATGTCAAGACTGAATGTAAAAATAAACCAAACAAAGTGTGTTTTGAGCTATTACTACATATAAAATACTATGTTAGACATAGAGTAAGGACATGAGGGTGAATGGAAATAAATTCAAATAAATAAAATATAACAGTGTTCCTCTTAAAGTTCAGTTGGGCATATTCACTCATTCATTAGCAAAAATCATTTATTGAATATCTATTACATGGCACAAAAAGTTTCCTGTCATAGGTATTCAATAAGTACTTGAATGAATGAATGAATGAACATAATTATAACATAGCTTTTAATACTGTGTAGTAGAGACAGACTCCAGATACTGTGGAATCTCAGAGAAGGAGCATTTACTTCCTCAGGAGATTAGAACTTGTTCCCTGGAAGATACCTGAACATATAAGTAGAAAATGTCTAGGTAAAGAGAAAAGGAGGGAGGAAGACATTCCAGGTATCCCACCTTCAAATACATGTGGGAGATAAGTAGTAGCCTGGAAGGTGCATGGCAACTCACACAATCCAGTATTGCTAGAGCTGGGAGTGAGAGGCAGGAAGAAGCAAGAGAGAAAGAAGGATAGTAGGCATGCCTTTTAGGCCAAGAGAAGGAAAACCACTGAAAAGTTTTTAAGCAAAGCAATGTGACATGGGCTAACTTGCTATTTAAATAGATCATCTGGCTTCATGAAAAACAGATTGAAAAGTACTTGGATTAAAGATAGAGCAACAAATGAGGAGTCTTATATAACAGAAGTGAGAGATTGTGAGGCCTTGAACTTGGGATGAAGAAGAATCAGTTTCATAGATATTTAGAAGGTGTGAATTAGGACTTGATGATTGATTAGATATGGATGGGGGCGTGAAGAAGAGGGAGAAGTCAAAAATGACCCCAGTTTTCTGCCTGAGGGACTGAGTGAATGAATGGTACTGTCACCTGCTAAGAGAGGGAGTACAGAATTAGGAGCAAGTTTGGCAGAGGATGAGGCATTTGGGGATATTTTGAGGGGTTTATATCTCTAGAACTTTCAACTAAAGATGTACAGTAGGCAGTTGAAAAAGAAAAGTTCAGTAATAATGCAGGTAAACTATGATAAGTACCCAAAGAGTGAATGAGATAAAGGGATTTCAGAGTAGGAAGACATCACTATGGACCAGGGGATTCAGAGAGCTGGTGGAATGAAACTGAATCTTGAAGGACAGGCACTGTATATAAGCAGAGATGCAGGAGAGCATTCTGACTGGCACACATTCATGTCTTTAACAGGCTCTGTATTTACAAGGCTGCTGGGACCTTGAATTCATAAGCTAGGATTGGGAGGAAGGAAACTTGAACTGGATGGTGATGGAGATGCTGTAGAGCTGGACCCTCTTCCTTAGCACCCTGACTCACAGTCTAAAGTGTACTGTAAAGAGAGATGTGAGGAAACGGGACCCACTTGATAAAAGGAAGTGGGGAGGGGCGAGGTGACAAGAGAAACTGCCTAGAAATGGCAATATTCAGAGTCAGACTAGAAGCTCTATCAGAGATGCTGAGGGTCTAGAGGCTGAGGGTATGAGGAATCCAATAGCTTCCAGCTCCAGGATAAAGGAAAGAGTCAGGGTTGCACTTAGGTCTGGCACAGCAGACAGGAGGCTTTGGACAAAGAAGACGAATTCCCCACCCTAAGAATGGGCCCACATGAAAGAAAATAAGAAATGAGAAGCAAAAAGATGTGTGGGGGGCAGTGAATAGAGTAGCAAAGCTTGATTAAAGCTGTATGTGTTTGAAAAGTAGGAGTGACGTTGGAAAGTTCTTTTTTGTTGGAAGCCCTGAATTCCAAGATTGGTGGAATAGATTTTGTGCTATCAACTCGCTGAAGGTTTGTTTGTTATTTTTCTTAGAAAGAGACTTGATAATAAATCTATTCTATGAAAATGTGTACCTGGCACAAATGTCCAGAATGGATTAAAAGGGAGGGACTGGAGGCAGGAATGCCAATGAGTGGGTTGTGAAAGAATCCAGACACAAGTAAAGAAGTCTGGGGCCAGGGCATGGAGACTGGAAGCTGAAAAGAAGAAATATTTATGGTATCAATTTGTAAATCTGGGTTGGCACCAGCATCAATAGTTATTTTTATCTTAAAACTATGCCAATGTGCACTGAAACGAAGTTTTAATCCTAGCATAAGAATTGATTTTTGAAATAATTTCAAGAACATAATTAGATATATTTGCTTTGTCCGTGTGTGTGTGTCTGTGTGTGTGTGAATGACATAGGTTTAGGATCATAAATACATACTTAAATTTATGGGAATTTAAAATTGCTAGGTGGATCCGTGCATTCCAACACTAATTTAGTAACAACACTTCGGGTTTCTGTAGTCAATACTCTTTCAGAACTATCACAAAATTTTCAAAATATTCACAAAATAAACTTTAACTCACTTCAGTTTGATATGTGTCATTAATGATGTCTAGGAGAAGGAGATGGTCATGAAAGCAAATGAACAATTTGAGGGGTATAAAGAATTCAACATCACAGGTTTAAATGATGATATTGGATTAAGACATTTTAGAAATACAAGATTTTACATTTCTATTATATTTAATTAATTAGGTAGAAAATGACACAGTTAATTTTTAGTGTATTCAGTGTTTAAAAAATGAGCTTGGCTTCTAGTTCTGAACACTTCATATGATGAAAGTAAGAAACGTATTGAAACATTTCGATTTGCTTCCTGATAAGTGGAGGTAATAGAAGGTGTGCTCAGGGCATCCATTTACTTTGCTGAACTGGGTAAGTTAGAACTGCATTCGGTAGAGCCTTTCAAATATCAAAAAAATGTAATTTGTAAGTAATGATTTAGAATGCTAATGAAGAAAAATCAATTTCAAGAGCCACATCCACGATAATAGTAGTCAGATGGTTCATTCACATTCACCACAGAAGCTGGTATTCGCAGTTTTCATTTTAACCCTTTTCTTTAACAGAATAATGAAATAAGAATTTGTGTATGCCTGTTGGTAACGAACAGCTCCTTTATCAGAATTTATTTAGGTAAAATAGTGTCCTTAGAAGCAAATCAGTGAACTCGGCCCCAATCATGGTGGTAGGCTCTGGGAATGCAAATAATATCATCAATAAAGTACAATTTCTGCCCTTAAGAAACTTAGTCTTATATATATAAAAATGTAGTGAAAAGTGTGGGATTTTTTTGGCAAATGTGTTTTTTTAAGAGACTATGTAAATAATTTACCTTTTTTTAAACTGGAAGCATAATATCCACCATTGGCATAGAAACACCAGCTGTTAAAACAGCAAAAGTAATTAGAAAATACCATTTGATTTATGGAAATTCACTTTACAGCTAAACTTTTATGATACAAAAAGACCTGGTTTATTGGGACATCAAAATTGTACAGGGTGTTTTAAAAAAAATAGAATAGATCTAAATATGCTAAGTAAACTTCTTAAATTTTTAGGAAAAAAAATGAAAGCTTTTGAAAGCACTGTAAAGATAAAGATTATAGGGGGCTTAATCTATCTCAAAGGATAGGCAGCTAGGGCTGCCATAATAAAATACTACTGACTGCATGGCTTAAACAACAGACATTTATTTTCTCACAGTTCAGGAGGCTGGAAGTCCTTTCTCCTTGACTTGTAGAGGGCACCCTCTTGCTGCCTATTCACATGGTCTTTTCTTGGTGCACACACATCCCTGGTGTCAATTTGTGTGCCCAGATTTCTTCTTATGAGACACCAGTCATATTGGATTAGGTTTGAATGCTTCATACAGCTTCATTTTAACTTAATCACCTCTTTAAAGACCTTATCTCCAAATGCAATTACATGCTGACATACTAGGGGTTGGGACTTTGACATATGAATTTTGAGGGAACACAATTCAGCCATAACACCTATGATGTGGCATTATATATAAGAGATATGAATCACAATAAATTTTCTTCAATTTACTAGGACCAAGGATGGAATGAAATGTAAAGGGTTGTGTCTCTAAGACTTCCATGACCCTGGAAGTACAGGAGGTTAGGAAGCATCTTTCCAAATATTTAGAAGAGAAGTATAATTGATTGACTTCATGTAAAGTTGTTCTTATAGACAGAAATTATACCAGTACATTCTCAAGACATTTTCAGATCTTAAAGTTATTGTCATTCTTCCCAATCCTCCAAATACAAAATGATTTATCAGGCCTAGAAACTACAAAAAAATTGTGGTAGTAACACACAATATAATTATACAGTTCGTTTACCAGAAACAAATTAATTTTGAGAATAGAAAGTTACATACAATTTTTAATACCACAAAATTTCATTATGTAGTGTATATCTATTATTATATTCAAAAAAAGAATTATATTAGAAAAGATGTGTGAGAGGGTTTTTTTAAATAGTAAATTTCTTAAACTGTTATCATGTCTCATAAATATATTATGACCCAAATGCAGAAACCTATTTAAATGATCAGGTGGGCTCAGCACTTCCCTGGTAGTCCAGTGGTTAAGACTCTGCACTCCCAATGCAGGGGGCACGGGTTCAATCCCTGGTCCGGGATCTAAGATACCATGCCACAAGGCATGGTCAAAAATAATAATAATAAAATAAATGATCAGATGGGCTCTAAGTTAAGAGAGCAACTTAGGACCATATAAAACCAATTGAATTTTCAACACAAGTTTTAAAAGTTATTTTTCATGCAACTAGAAGCTATAATTTTAAAAATTACACTAAATGAAATGATTGAAAGAATTCATCCACTAGGAACTACTTCTGAAGCATTCAGTTCAAACTTTGCCTTTTTGCTTTGGTGATTTATGTAGAGAATGGCTATAGCTACTTCTCACTGAGTAAGGGAAGAGGCAAAACCAATAGTTTGAATATTTTAAATTGACACTTCCCACGTCTTCAAAGTTGTTCCACAGTCAATGTGGCAGGAGTAGTCGATGCAGCAAGACCCTCCGCCTTCCACTCCACCCACATGAAAATGCTAGATAAAACATAGCAAAATCATTTGGGGACATAAATTTATCCTGAATCCATCTGGCCACTTGAATAAAATAAAATCTGTGAGCAGTTATTCACATATGGACTTACATTAAAATATAAATAAATGTACTGTACAGTATTCCACATTGTGGACCTGTTTATGTACGTATACAATGTTAGGGGGAAATTCTGAACTTCTGTAAATGCATGTGACACTTTAATAATCTTTGTGATGTTCACATCATAGTCATGAAGTAACGCAAACTACGTGATAAACTTATGTCCTGAAAGTGGAATGAATCACCTTAAGATGGCTGCTTTGTCAGGCTTGGTTTAATCAAGAACCTGTCTTGTCCAACGTAATGCTGTTAGGTTAATGTGTAATATTTGTGTGTGGTGTTCTCCCTCTGCCTCAAAGGAGTGTTTCACAGAGGCTGGTGTTAAATTTCTTATATAGTATTAATGAAATTTGACTATGTTAAAAATATATGCACAGATAATTCTTTAACATACAAATGCCTGTCTGAAAAGTGGGCCCCAACCCCTCAACCTCCACCTGTAGAACACCTCTAGAACACCTGACTTTTAAAAGAAATTATTTGGCCTTTGTTCATTTTTAGAGGACAGAGAAAAGCTGTAACAGAGCTGGTACTCAGGAGAACTGAGCTCAGAGAAAAATCTCAGGAGAGCCTTGTTTATATGTGAGAAAATGTACCAGTTCTTCCCTAAATTTGCCTAGGTATTTTTAAAAATCACTTAGCACTGCCTGAAATTTCACCAATTAGTTAAGGATATTGTTTGAAAATGAAAATATGTCTGAAAGATGAATCCATTTCACCAGTTCATGTTAATCTTAAAACCGGTCTGAAGGTAGCTGTGCTTCGAGAGTAGAAGTCTTCATTGGAAGAGGAGAAATATGGAGCTGATGATTTGGAATTTCTGAGCTTCACGCTCACTGTTAA
Source organism: Balaenoptera borealis (assembly GCF_965194805.1). NCBI lineage: Eukaryota > Metazoa > Chordata > Mammalia > Artiodactyla > Balaenopteridae > Balaenoptera > Balaenoptera borealis. The sequence continues at coordinate 32,572,633 of NC_138876.1, read as the reverse complement.
ATGAGATCATTCTCACAACAACCTACAAGGTCATTACTATTATTATGTCCCATTTACAGATGAGAAAACTGAGGCACAGAGTGTTTAAGTAATTGCCCAAGGTCATACAGCTAGGAAGTGGAAGAGCTAGGATATATATCCAAGCCTAATTCCAGAGTTCACACCATTAACCACTGTGCAAATAGTTATGTTGATGGGATCAAATAATACAATAATATTATTAAATTATGAAATGTTAACTAATAATAATATACAATATTTGACAGCCTGTATCATGGTCCTGAGCTTCTGAGCCTACCACCACTGTTTTTCATCGTAAGAATGCCATGCTTTCTCATCAGTAATAGCAGCTCACTGCATAAATGAGTCACAGGTTCTTCAGGGAAGCAGGTGTAAGTTTTAAAGCCCTCTTCCAGCAAGTGATTGTTGTGTTAAATAATCTCCAAGTTGAGATACAGCTATGAAGAATTCCTGGCCTTTCATGAGACCTGGGAAAACATGTTTGGTAGGAACTGACTAACCTTTACATAGTTCTCTTTAAACTTAAATACGAGAAGCAAGGAGGAAAGGGTCTATTTAAAATTGCAGAATACTTTCTGTAGTGGATATCACTATGGCAAAACAAGAAAAACCCCAATGGAGAAAGATACTCAGTGATTTTTAGAGTAAATAACAGAAACTGGACACCACACGGAAGTCTTAGTGGGTAATAAACAAGGAAAACCATTTAATATGAAGAAGTAAATATAATCTTAGAGGGAGGTCATGCTGTGTGTTTGTGTTTTATGTAATTGCAGTGATAGAAGGGTAGTAACATGATCCCATATATATTTTTAAAAGATAATTCTGGCTGCTTTATGAATAATATCTTGAGGGTAAGAGTGAAAGTGGCTTGGAATAGGATTAGAGAAATGGATAGATATGAGATCTACTTTAGAAGTAGAATCAATAGAGTCTGATGATGATTGGATGAGAGAGGCATACAGTATGGGAAAATAAGGAATAAAAGAGGTTGTCCAAATTTCTGGTTTGAGCAACCATTTGGCTGATGATGTCATTTATTAAGAGAGAAGATAAGAAAAGAAGTAGATTTCTGTGGGAAAGAAATCAAGAGTGTAGTTTGAGAGGTCTGTGAGATATTCTGGTGGTGATGTCAAATAGATGGTAATCAGCTCTGAAACTCAGATGAGAGGTCTGCACTCAATAATAAATTTGAGTGAATACAAATGGTTATTAAAACTGGAAATGGAACTGATCATATAGGGGGAAAGTATAATGAGAGAAGGTGGTCCAGGATGTGTTAAAGATGTTAAAGGTAGAAATTTGATAGAAGAGATGAAGTCAGCCACAAGGGTTGATGAAGAGATGCCAGAGAAATGGGAGAAAAACTCTAAGAATGTGATCCAATGGAAGTCAAGAGAAGATAATGCTTTCAGACCAGAGAGTGGTCAGCTCTGTAGAATGCTGTTCAGGGAGCCAGTAAGATGAGGACTTGAAAGTCCCATTGGACGTGACAACATGGTGGTCATTTTGGACCTTCTAAAGAGCAGATTTATTTTCAATTTATTATATTTTTGTTGGTTTATTCTTTCTGAGTCATTTTGTGCCTCTACAATTTAATGCCTCTCTGAGTGTGTGTGTAATAACCAAAGTAATTTATCTTCAGATTTCCCCTTTAGTTCTATTTTCCTGTTGAATACTGTGCTTTTCCAAACTTGTATTTTAGAAATGTTAATCCTATAATTTTTAAAATTAATGTCTCATGATCTTGAAAGTGTGGCATTATTATAATCAAAGCAGGAATACTTAAGCTGTCTTTGTTTTGCTTTGGTGCTCATATTTTAAATGCTTTTGAGCTGCATACACATATTCCAAATACATGCTAGTGCATCATTATCTCTTTATTTTTAATTACATGGCATTACTTGATCTGTTTCCTTAGCTTTTCTATATTTATCAGTTGAAATAATAATAAATGAGTAAAAGTAATAGATTTAATCGATGGTCAGTTAATTAGTAAATGATACAGTTTACTACTTCTACTGCTTAACACTGTACATGGACATGGTGGCATTCAGTAAATATTTGTTTAATATTGTTCAATAACAAATGTTTGAATGGTCAATTAGTTCTACTAGGCTAACAATCAGTTGTCTTTGTTAAACACTTTCAGTAGATTACCTTTTGATAGGAATATATTCATTGACCCTTTACATATATTTTTTGTGAACAATTTTTCAATGTGCAGAAATGTAAAAAAGGTTTAAACCCATAGTTTAACTGTCTAGGCTTCATCAGATCCTATCACTAATGGATGTGTAACCTTTTATCTTCCTTATACTTTAGCACATAAGAAATGGGGACTAGCACGGACAGGTTACATTGAGATGTTTTAGACATGAATGTATAGATTTTGAAAAAATACTTGAGAGAAAGTCATTGTATAAAACAAAAGTATTATGCATTAGACTGACATAATATCTAAAAACATGGGAAAAACTAAACCACGGGAAATAAATGTCAGAAGCTGAGCATTTGGAACCGTATATGGAGTTTTCAGTAGACCAAAGTTATTGTTTTATGTTTCTTGGACTGTCCCTTAAAATTGGAATAAATTATTTTCAATTGTAGTAGAAGATGTTAGTAAGCTCAAGGAGTATGTAAGGGCTTGCTCCCTCTAGAATGACTCTGAAAGAATGAATTCTAATAGGTGTTTAACGTGAAACATTAAAATTCTAAGCAGTGGTCCACAAATGGAAGACAAACAATGAATGGAGGCCAGTACAAATCAGAAATTTACAGGAAAAGTTTTTATAGAGATTCTTAGAATATTGTTGACACAACTGTCAACAATTGTTTCGTTGGCATTATTTTTTTTAAACCGGCACACACACAGAACATTATAGAAAATATAATTTGGAGAATTTTTCTTATAGTTATTGTGATCATTATAGTGAGAAATACATGTTGATAATAGATTCTCATAGAGTTATTTAGTCTCCAGTGCTGTTTTACATTTTTCTTAATGGACTCCACTATGGAAAAAAACTATGATCTTTCTCACAAAAACTTGTATTAAAAGGAGTACTGTAATGTATGGACTCAAAGAGGAACTTCAGTTATAGGGGGACATTTCCATCCCATCATCTATGTCAAAAGTTCATCCACAGAGTGGTGTAAGCAAAGGAGACATGGTGGTTTGGTAAATCCAGGGTAATCACGGGATCCGAGTAATAATGAACGAGGTTGAGAGTAAAGTTGGGATAAGACTGTGGATGGAGGTGGGACTCAGATCTAAGAGTAGGGAGGTGAGTGGAGCTCTAGTTCTGCAAGGATGGGGGCAAACTGTGTCTTACAAGGTTGACAAGGGGCTTGTTCACTCACGCTGTGACTTCTCATTGACTCCCGAACGCTAGGGCTCTCTGACAAGCACCTTCTAAGTGGCTGTAGAAACCAGAAAACGTACCCTTTGTCAACTGATCTTAGCCTATAATCTGAAGTTGAGAATAAAAATGAATCATCTTAATAAATGAAATTAGAAATAGAACCAAAAATGTTATATTGGTTTAAAATTGCAGTCACCTTGAATTGTGATAAAATATGTAACAATTACATTTTTTAAGATCACTGTCCTTGAAAAGTGTCTTTCAGTGTTTATTCAGTTGCAATACAAAATTTATTAAGATATAAAGTTTGTATTTTTGCCTCACCCAGAGAACCCCTAAAATGCTGCCTTCATAGTGTGAAATACACTATTATTTGAAATGAAATTAATAGTTTATAACAGTGAGTTGTGAAGCAATGACTTTCTTCAGATGTTAGATCAAATGCCAGATAATCACAAAAAAATAAGTAACAGAACAGAAAATAAAGGAACTCAGATATTCTACACCACAGTTTTTCTCTGTCCAAATGCTGATAAATGGTGGCTACACTACAAATAAACATTTCTGGAAAAGCTTTTTGAATGGTGTGGCCAAATTTAAGTATATATATATATATATATATATATATATATATATATATATATATACAATTGCATATTTAGTTATTTTTTAGGCTGTGAATCGAGACTTTTGGCTCCTCCCTAAATGTCTTTTCCCAGTTTGGTGTCAAGTATGGGAAAGGAGTTTAGGATTTGAAACACTACTCTGTTAGGCTGAGTTGCAGAAGGAGTTGCCAAGCAGAAGAATCCAAGTTATAAAGCAGTAGTCAGGGAGAAGCATTACAGAATATTCCCATAACTAGAACACATACTGATTTGCCTTTTTATAATTACTTGCGATTCTTAGAGATTTTTTCTGTGACACCACAGATTTACCTCTTACTGAGACTTTTCTCTGGGAAATAAACCTCTGTCTTCTTAGACCTGAGCTTCTCATATTATTGTGGGAGTATAAATAAAGCATATTAGATGGAACCATTTTGAATTGAATTTTCGGAGGGAAACATGTTTAATCTGTGTTGCTGTTTCCTATTATGAAGTTTCATATCAACACGACAGATGAACTGTTACTTTAAAGGCATCTTTAACACAGAGTACCTTAAGTGGGTGTCAGCTGATAATGAGTTGCTTAGTTTGGTTCCTAAATTGGCCACTTTGCACACAATCTTAACTGTTTACCAAAGGTACTGAGCTCTGAATAGAACTTCCTTCAGGCAGCAATTCACTTATGCCCAATCTAGGTGATGTTTGACCTGGATCTGTACACCATGAATGTTTTTCCTGGGCTTTTTATTTTTGCAATACACTATTTAAAATCCTGCAATTTTTAATGCTTTGAGAGAATCCTCATTCTTTTTTACTGCCTTTGATTTTTAACAACTTTAAATAACTTTGTTATAAATGTTATGCCTTGATATATAATGAAAAATAATTAAGGTGCCTGCAATTTAAAAGTCAACCGGACAATTAAGCCAAATTTCTGTGAAAAATGTTAAGTTTTCTATTTTTATATCAGCATGGTATCAAGCAGTTTAAACAGTGTATAACCATTTATATACAACAAACATATGATTCAGTTAAACTAAATGGTAATCCGCCTTTTATGCTATGTATGTTGAAGTGAATACATGAAGCTTTAGCCAGTAAAGAAAAAGAAGGAACAGTGACAAGTAGGAATTAGACTTAATTGTAATTAAGAGAATCCCTCTATTTTCCATGCATACCTAATATTATTCTCATCACACTGTGGTGTAAGGAATAAATGAGTAATGAGTAAATGAATAGTGAATGAATAAATTAATAATGAATGAATAAAGCAGTTTAAATGAACACACTTTTTATAAATATTGTATAGTTACTGGCATTGGTACCTGAAATGTATATCTAATTTTTAAACTTTGCTGTGTATTTGGGCAGAATGTTGACACTCACAAAACTGTGATGCTGATGTCATAACGATATGAGAAGTTGCTAGGTGATGTTCATCTAGAATCCCAAGGCATTTATAATAGAAGAAATGTTTCTTCTTTTCTCTCAAATGTTTGAGAATGTTACTATGAAGACTGTGTAAATTTATCACAAAGCCAGAGCACTGGCTGGAATAGTGGAAGAGAATATTGGAGCAGGAAGTTTCTCAAACTTGGAAACCATCCTTGCCATGACCACTGCCCTAAAGGACTCTGTGTGTATATATATGGACTCTGAGAGTTGGGTTTTTTAATTTAATTTTTATTTTATATTGGAGCCTAGTTGATTTACAATGTTGTGTTAGTTTCAGGTATACAGCAAAGTGATTCAGTTATACATATACACATATCTATTCTTTTCAAATTCTTGTCCCATATAGGTTATTTCAGAGTATTGAGTAGAGTTCGCTGAGCTATACAGTAGGTCCATGTTGACTATCTATTTTATATAATAGTATGTATATGTTAATCCTAATCTCCTAATTTATCCCTCCCCCCACCTTTCCCCTTTGGTAACACTGAATTTGTTTTCAAAGTCCATGAGTCTGTTTCTGTTTTGTAAATAAGTTCATTTGTATCACTTTTTAGATTCCACATATAACTGATATCATATGATATTTGTCTTTCTCTGTCTGACTTACTTCACTTAGTATGATAATCTCTAGGTCCATCCGTGTTGCTGCAAATGGCATTATTTCATTCTTTTTTATAGCTGAGTAATATTCCATTGTGTATATGTACCACATCTATCCATTCCTCTGTCGATGGACATTTAGGTTGCTCCCATGTGTTGGCTGTTGTAAATAGTGCTGCAATGAACATTGGGGTGCATATATCTTTTCGAATTATGGTTTTCTCCAAATATATGCCGAGGAGTGGGATTGCTGGGTCATATGGTAGCTCTATTTTTAGTTTCTTAAGGAACCTCCAGACTGTTCTCCATAGTGGCTGCACCAATTTACATTCCCACCAACAGTGTTGGAGGGTTCCCTTTCTCCACACCCTCTGCAGCATTTATTACTTGTAGACTTTTTGACGATGGCCATTCTGACTGGTGTGAGGTGGTGATACCTCACTGTAGTTTTGATTTGCATTTCTCTAATACTTAGCAATGTTGATCATCTTTTCATGTGCTTTTTGGCCATCTGTATGTCTTCTTTAGAGAAGCATCTATTTAGATCTAATGCCCATATTTTGATTGCATTGTTTGGTTTTTTGATATTGAACTGCATGAACTGTTTGTATATTTTGGAGATTAATCCCTTGTTGGTCACATTGTTTGCAAGTATTTTGAGAGTTGGTTTTGAATAAAACAAACCAAAATATATCCACAAATATTTCTATTTAGTATAGAATTATTTGCTGTAGAGCGGAATAGTCCAAAGTGGCAAAGGTAGTTGACATCAATTGTGAAGACTGAGGTAGTGATGAATTCCTATATTATCAAGAGCAAATGTGTATCAAGAAGAAAGAGGTTAATTCAGTCTGCAGTGTGGCTTTATAGCCTATCCTGAGCAATTCCTATCTCTTTTAGCAACCAGCCATTTCTGGGTTGACTAGATACACTAAATAGTGACGACAGAGTAGCAATAAGAGTCCTTTTTCTATCTCTTTTTAGCATATCCACTTCTAGGCCTTATTACTTGTTTGTTCCAATACTTCCCAAAAGGACTTACTCCGTCTTTCCTTCTCTTCATTAGTAGTAGTTTGCATTCTCATCATCATCACCTACATCATTTCTAGCATAGAAAAGGGCAAGGCTGCCAAAGGCATAAGTATGTTCCCAGCTGAACTAAGCTATGGTCTAGACGCTACGTAACTACTTCACAAAATAACCTTTTTATGCATTCACATCAGTGACCAAGCCTCTATTTCAGGAATAAACTAATTTAACATACTTTAAAATTTTGGTGATTTATTTTGGCGAGGAAACTATTATAAAAACTGATACATAAATGACAAGTAACTTTCTAGCCTGTTAAGAATTGATGAACTGAAATACATATATGGCTATGTAATATTAATATGTTTTGATTAAATGGGCAAATGTGGATTTAACATTGGTATATAGTTAGAATAAACATTATGGCTTTTAAATATATTTTTTCAATATTTATTTTATTTTGAACCAAATAATTTACTACATAGTTCATATTATATCTATCGTCTATGTTTTGCATGTGTTTCATCTGTGCTTATGTATATGGTATGAGACACCTGTGATACAGTGTATAGGGCACTGAACCTGAAATCAGAAAATCAGTGGCTCTGCCACTTTCTAATTAAACAAGTCATTTAATATTATTGAGTCTTTATTAGCTCATCTATAAAGAAGAAATAATGATGACACTCTCAGGATTGATGTAAGAATTAAGTGGCATAATTGGTATGATATGTTTCATATTCATCAAATAGAATGCTATGATTTTTTTATGCAAGTTGTATCAATCTATATATCTTTTCTTCAAAAATATGATTTTCTTATACAGTAGTGGAATCTTTTTTCAAGGCCAGAATTTGCATTTAGAAAACAATTAGTATGTATATTTGTGAGTCACTTTTTCTCTGATTATTTTGGATGAGTAAGAAAGTTATAAATGTATTATAAATAATTTGAATACTAGACTATAATTGTTCTGGAATTACACTTAGTTTTATATAATGAAACTATATAGTGGCCCATCATTTGAAAACTACATCCAAAGCCGTTTGAATGTACTTTCTGGTGTGGAGGAGATGACATTTCTTATCTTTTATCAGTAGTTTCTTTTTATATAAATTTTTAAATTCCTTTAGGGTTGGTAGTTCATATATCAGAATGGGATAAGGAATAGTAAATCAACTTTTAAAATATATGTAAACCAGAAATATTATTTATATAATATTTATTATATAGGAAAACAATTGAGCATAGGACAAAAAAAAAGTGGAATTGTAAGTTTTCTCAGTAAGTTCAGTATATTCCACAAGTTATCATTCAAGACTAGAAGTCTCTTGGCCATTATTGTGGTTTGTCTCTCTGATACCTGTGTGCCAATAGTCTTCTTTTTCTTTGAAGCTTTCTTCCCTGAAATAAGGTGATTTTCTTCTTTCTTCTTTAGTACTTCCTGTTTCTCCTTGTGTCATTCTTTTATCACTTATCTATATCTCTCAAATCCCAACTATAGGAAAAAATATCAAAAAGCTTCCCAGGACAACTTTGTTCTGAAACTGCAAGAGAGAAGTGATGCTCATGAAGAAACAGATACATCTGGGCTATTCCAGACTAACCTCTTCTTGGTGCATAAAGTCAGGTTATTAACATAGAGAAGGCAGGGCCCAAGCAACTTGAGTGTGACCGCTGATTGAGTTCTTAGATTCCCTATCCCCATGCAGTCACTAGTAGAAACCCAAGATAATTCCCTTCCTAAGTGACTTTCAACTATCATTATGATGTCCCTGGGTGCCAAAATAAAACTTTTCCACGCTTGGCCAATTTATTTTCCTAGGATTTTCCTACTTAGTCCCTCTTCCTTGAAACGTTTCTCTTGATCACAACTTAGTACACACATGTGAACACACACAAACACACAGGGGTGCATACACATTCATGAAACAATACTGCAATTGATACAATAACTACATGGTCTACACTCTAATATTTTATTTCATTTTATTTTTTAGAATGCTGATCATTCTAATGATAAGTTATTTTCGTGACTCACTAAAAATTTGTGACCCACAGTTATAAAAAATACATTAGATGACTTACAATAGTCCTTTCAGTTTCCAAAATTCTATGATTCTCTTTATTCTTATAATGAAAGTTTCATTTAATAAAAACATTTCTATTCTCTGAATAAAAGCAATATGGTATGAAAAAATACTCAGAGTTCCTGGTTTTATCAGTGTCTATTGAAATGCTGGTATTTTAGGAAGGTGAATAATGAATAGGAAATTGAACTAAGAGAGAGTTGTAGGAATGTTAATGAGAAACGACAAAAGCCTATCAGAAAAACAGAAGCAAGAAACCTGGATGATCCTAAGTCTAAGCAACCAAAAGTTGTTATTATGTAAGAGCACTCTTATTTGAAAGTTGCCTAATTTTTAGAAAGATTTGGGAGGATTATTACTTGAGTGCGTTGTTTTGTACTTTCTAAATTGTGATGTGCTATGGCCAAAGCTGTTAACATACCTAGAAGGCCCTGTGTGATCTGTCCCCTTCTCTGCCTCTTATCTCTCTGACCTCCTTTCCTTCCTACTCACTCCACTCCAGCTACCCTGGCCTCTTTGCTGTTCCATGGACACACCAGGACATCATATCTTAGGGCCTTTGCACTGCGGGCTCTCTTTGCCTCAAACTAACTCTCTTCCTCACATATCCGAATGGCTTACCTCCTCAACTTCTTCATACATCTATTCAGATGTTGCCTTGTCAATGATACCTACCCTGACAGCTCTTTTTTAAATTGCAGACTGTCCCATACCCCTTAACTTTATTTTTTGCCATTTTCATTTATCTCCCTTTTAATGCTATATAATTTACTGATTTACTGTGTCTTTCTCCCCCTGCTAGAATATAAGTTCCATCAGAGCAGAGATTTTTATCTGCTTTGATCACTGTATGTCCTAGGTGTTTACAAAGGTACCTGACATACACTGGGAGCTCAATTACTATTAATTGAATGAGTATTTGTATTTCCCAGTACATCAAGCAAAGAACTTGTTCATATATAGTACTCAGGAAATATTTATTGTATGAAAGAACCATTTTAGATTGTATAATTTACATTTTACAAAACATTTTTGAAATCCCCTAAAACACACAGCCAACAATCAAGCTATGACATGGTTAGGACTGGAATCATTGTGCCCTCCCTTCCCACCTGCCTAGATAGGGGAATTGAGAGGTCTAGTGACTTGTCTAAAGTTACAAAAAGTAGGACGGTCTTCTGACTTATGCTAAAATGGAATTACGGTTGCTTTATGTTCTGGGATAGAGATTTGCAGTTTGCAGAATGTGATGTTATTTCACTTATAAACTTTTGTTTCTGGTATGTCTGTGTTGCTTCCAAATTTATGTTAAGAGGATGTTACCTGTTATTTAGATACTAAAGCCTTACAGAGTTCATTGTCCTTCTTAGCAACAATAGGTAGCAGATTATCTAATTTGGAGGAAAAAAAAGCATTAAAGATTCGCAAAATTGATAAACATCACAGTACTTTTTTAGTGTTGGTTCTTTTTCAGGCTCTTGATATTTTTTTTTTAACCTTTTTTACCTTCCGTTGACTTTTTAATCTTTTTAAGAAAGAAGGTAAACGAGAAAGCTTTGATTCTAGGCTTTCATGGGACCTGTTGAAAATTGGGGAGCCTTTGTTTTATGATTTGGAGAAAATTTCAGTATTTCCTATCTACGCTTGAGGAACGTTAACCAATTTTAAGTGAGACTGGGGAAAGTGACTACCAAAATCTGCCTGAGATAGTTCCCAGCTGCGATGCCTAACGTCTTGCGTCTAATTAGCGACCGTTCCCTGGTGTTAATCACGCGGGGGAAGGGAAGAAACGGAAGCAGCAGGAGCTTCTCCGGGCTCAGAGTTGCCCCGAAGCCGAGGAGCGCGCTCCGGAGCTGCCAGCCCGCCGAGGTGCCGCCGCCGCCGCCGCCGCCGCCGCCTCCTCCCCTTCCGGCTGCTGATTGGCGGAGACCTCAGCATCAGCAGCATCTCCCTGCGAGGGGAGGGCGGCAGGACCGACTCGCCGCCGCAGCCTCCGGGCACCTCAGCTCCCTCCTGGCGAGACCTCGGACTTTCACAGCGAGCAGCCGCGTCCCCGCTCGCCACCGCCTGGGTCCCCACCTCGTACCCCTCCCCAAAGGAGTGGAGGCCCCGGCAGCCAGGAAGACCACGTCTGGTCCGGACCGGGTCAGGGAGGCAGGGGCCAGTACCCCAGGGTCCCGCGGCAGCATCCCGGCCCCCGAAGCGCTGCGGTCGCCGCGCCCCAGCCGCCAAGACGCCGCGTATCTTGTACCGCGGGAAAAGCGGGTCTTCGTCCAAGATGGGCCGGCAGGGCTTGGGGGGCGCCGGCGCCGCGGGGCGCTCCATGCAGCGCTCCCAGAGCCGGAGCAGCCTCTCCGCCTCCTTCGAGGCGCTGGCCGGCTACTTCCCCTGCATGAACTCCCTGGAAGAGGAAGAAGGAGGTGAGCCTGTAGTTAGTGTGTCTGTCTGTGTACATCTCGCATCTCGGAAGGTCGGTGGTTGGAGGGTTGACAGGGTTGGAGAACTCCAAGTAGCAGTGTCCCTACCCCCTCCTCTCTGGGGGACTGTGGAGCGGGAGACCCCCAGAGCGCCAGCTGGGCCGAGGAGAAGTTCTGTTGATTGGTTATTTGGGGAGCTCCACAGGCGCCGACTTGGGAAGAGGCTTTCCTAATGAAGTTGAGTTAAACAGTGCTTGGCAGTTGGATGAGGATGGAGACGGGTGGGAGGCAAGGCGGCCCTGTTGGGTGCACCCAACTCTGTTTTGTTTTCGTTTACTCCCGAAGTCTTGGTATTAGCATTTGATTTCGAGGACACAATCAGAATTTAAAGGGAAAAGCAGCAGCAAAACTTTGAAACAGGAATCCCAGCCTGTGAACACTCAAGATCCGAATGAGGGGAAAGGGTGATACAATGGACAGGTCAAAGGTTGATAGTGCTAAAGGAGGCTGGTTTGTGCTGTGGGCCTTTGGAACTTCGCTGGCAGGCACAACACTATGAATCTCACCATTGGTTGTTTGTCTCTGGTGTTTGAGTGATGTCATTATAATTAAGCTAATGAGAAAAACAGCAAAGGGGACTCAAACTTTTCACCAAGAGACTGCAAGTCCTTCATAAAGTTTTCAATAATACAACATACGTTTTCTTTGTGAAGAACTTTCCTATAAGATTTAACAACTGATACTAAAAACATAATTTGTAAATCAAAGTAAGAATTGACTGCTAAATAATAGCATCCCAACATTTGAAATGCTGTTTATTAATTTATTGATAAGCTAGTTGCAAACTGTGTTCATCTTTGCACGCACGTATATCCAGAGTGGGTTGGTCATCATCATGTTACCTCTATTATTGTATATATCATTGTATAGAATAGGATTTATTTGGCTTTTATTCTGTGACAATCAATGAGCTCTTACTAGGAAATCTGTAGTGACCCCTGATTTAGAAGAAACTAACTACCTGCTCTGAGAACAGGTAGAAATTTTTTTTTTTCCCGATTTTTCCCAGTGGAGGGCAGGGAGGAGGAAGATGGCTGATTAATAATATGTCTGAAAAGTGTTCTTTAAGATAATTCGCTAGTTAGAGCTATCCAGGTTTCTTCTAGCTTATTGTTGCAATATCAGTTTGCACTAGATCAGTACAGGTTTAATGGTAGGGTACTTCTCTATATAAATGTGACTTTTAATTTTCATACTAATCTTTTGCTGTTCTTGTTTGTACATTTACATTTTACTCGTTTTCTACTATTAAATGTTTAACATTTCAGGAAATGTAAGCAAGTCAAGATATTAGAAAATCAAGTTGGGTAAATGAATGATCATAATTGTAGCTAAAACTTTCAGTATCAGCTATTATCTAGGCACTATTCTAAGAACCTGACATGCACTTACTCTTTTAGGCCCATAACAACCTTATGAGGCAGTGCTTTTATTTTTTTTATTTTTTTTATTTTTTTTTTTTGAGGCAGTGCTTTTATTATCTCAGTTAACAAAGGAGGAAACTGAGGCAGAGAAATTCAGAAACATGCTCAAGGTCCCCCAGATAGTAGGTAATAGAGTTAGCATATGAACCCAGGCAGTCAACAACACAATCTGTGCACCCAACCCAAGCTATATTAGTTTATTATTTGCATATACTTGGCCACAATCACATACCTAGTAAGTGGTGAAACTAGAACTCAAAGCCAGGTGTGCCTAAAAATACATATTTAGATAAAACACATTATTATACACTCATTTCTCAATTGTTAATTTTTACACCAAGTCTTCAGCCTTGACTTTGCTTCAGTTGAACTATCATCATTCTTTCTTAAGTTGTAGCTAGAATTAATTGGATTTACAACATACCATCCTAAAAGCCTTTTTTGAGACAAGAAAAACTTATGTAAGTGTGAAATTTTTTCAAAATTTAAAGTACATTGACTTAACCTTGGCTCATACAGACTAATCCCAAAGGAAATTCCTACATCTACATATGGGAAATTGGAACAGATTTCTGTCCTATAATATGGTTTCTTGAGTCGCCAAGACAAAATGAAGCCAAAGTAAGTAACTAGAGAGGAGGCATTCCCCATAAAATAGAAGTCTTTCCACTGGGGTGTAGTGATTTTACAGCCAAGAGAAGAAATCCTAACTTTCTTCTTTGATTTTGCTATACTCCTACCACCCTTGAAAGTCCTGAGATTTTTGAGGGTATTTCAACATACCCTGCAGAGTTATAAAAGTTAGAAATCACTGGCCTGGAGCAGTGCTTCTCTGCAATTATTTTCTCTTGAGACACCCACACAGGACACATAAAGTTCATGTGGATAACATACTCTCATAAGCTTACTCAGGACTATGTTATCATAGTCACAACTGTGAAACCCATTCTAATTTATAAAGAAAAACCATCACAACAGATGATTTTCACACTGGTTGAGAACAGCTTTTCTAAAGAGAGCAGTGGTCTACCAACTAGTGTGATTTGACTAAAGTAACTGATCAGTAGTCTATCTCATTTTACAGCTTCTCACTCTCACACTCTCTCTCTCTCCTTTTTTTTTTTGTCTTTTCAGATATAGTGCAATAGCTAACCAATCTCAAATGTACTCTGCCTTCCAGTTCCATATTCTCATTTTATTCTTGGACAGCACATCCAGGAATTACCATTCTACACAAGAAGTGCTGAGAAATTTATTGAGAGACCATATTCTTTTCACTCATTCATTCATTTAGAAATATTTATTGAGGCTCTGAGATGTGTTAGTCGCTATGCTAGTCCCTGAATTAGCTGAATATGCTCCCTACCTTCTTAGAGCTCACAGTCTAATGGAGATAGATATTAATAGGAATAACTATGTAATTAAAACTGTGACAGGGCTTAGGAGGGTGAAGTACAGAGTGCAGTAAGAGATGATACGAAAACCTAATTGAGGAGTTAGAGAAGGGTAGGTACCCTGAGACAGTGAGGGTTAAACAGTGATAGCTCTCATTGCCTCCTGCACACCTTTGAAAGCAATTTGCCCAGAGTCCACAGCCAGTAAGTGGGGGAGCTGAGATCAAAACCCATAATCTGGCTCTGAAGTTTAAAATCCCAACTACTCTGTGTACTGTTTCTTCGTTATTGTACTGCATTTTCTTGTAATATGTTGTGTTTTGAAAATCAAGTACAATAATAATGGTTACCATTTATTGAGCACCTTCTCTGTGCCGTATACCTTTGATTTCATGATGATTCTTCAAGGAGATTATCATTTTCATTTTATATATGCAAAAACTGAGATTTAGAGATATTAAACAACTTGGCCACAGATTATAATCTCAGTGGGGCTGACTTAAGTGAGGAGGAAAGGGACATTCGTATAAGCAAAATAAGTTAAGATTGTTGACTGGTCTTTGTAGCATCTCTTTTGTTTGCTTGCAGTTCTTTTTTATTTTACTTTACTTTTTGTTCTTTGTCTCGGGACATATTCCAGATAACTGTTCTCCAAATCTCTGGGTAATTTTCTTTTTCAAGTAAAAGTAAGGATAATAGAACCTACGTGTTCTTTAACTGTTTATAAATTATGTTTATTTATCATTGAGCCCTCTGAGATAAGTATTAGCTTCACTATATAAACTACTTGGCCCCAACATTGAACCCACCTCCCTAATATAGAATATTACTGTATGTAGAATTTTTAAACATTACAGATAATTCTAAGAGAGAAGGAACCAGTGAAATGGTTACCATTCCTAGCAGGAGAAGCTAAGCCTCCCACCCACAGATCCAAGAGCAAATGGTACGGTCATATAATGTAGGGAAATTGCCCATATCCTAATATTTGTAGATCTGGTTTCTCAAGCTATCTTAAAGTGACTTGTGTTTCTGGGCTAGTGATTCTTGTTCAGTAATGTACATATAATATGTGATGAATTTGATTTGCTTGATTTTATGGCCTTCCTTCTTTGTTTAAAATATGGCTTGGCAATTATACAGAAGAAGAGATCCTATCATCTTAAGGTTATTTAACTGAATAAATTAACTTATTTAATTTCTTTTACATGCTGCTATCTTGAAAATTAAGTTACAGGAAAATCATCTAAGAAACAAGAATTGTTTAAAAATCACCAGAAAAACTGAGGAAAGTATCTTTACAGGTGATAGTGAAGCTATGAGGAATTAATATAAAAGGAACTAAACAGACTGTAACCGGAAGACCTATTTAACTATCCCCCACTCTTTAAGAGGCTACGTTACCTTATTCTAATCCCTTTGTAAATAATACACTTAATTCTTCTTTAATTTATTTTTTATTGAAGTACAGTTGATTTGCAATGTTGTGTTAATTTCTGCTGTACAGCAAAGTGATTCAGTTATACCTATATACATTCTTTTTTATATTCTTTCCCATTATGGTTTATCACAGGATATTGAATATAGTTCCCTGTGCAGTTAATTCTTAATAAGCAGTCCCATTTGATTAAAATGGAGTTTCTTTGCCCATGCTCCATTGGAATAAAAAATTCTCCATACACTTAAATATAATCCTCCTAAGTACAGACATCATGTCTAGCACAGTAGGTATTCACTAAGTGTCTATTAATAGTAACAGTAAAAGAATAACAGTATATAGTTCTACCATTCTTTTTAAGCTGAATATCAATGTAACTGACTGCTAGCCATCATATTTATACTATTTTAAAATTATAACATGTGATCTAGACTTACTAAAATTCAGTGATCATAGTTGTACATTTTCACAATGCCAATATTGGGGACAGGACATGGATAGACAATAATAGTCCAAATATGTGTCTTTTATTAGGGTATATTATTTTTCCTAGATTATGATTGGTTATGTATAATAAACCATTCCTTATACGAGTCCACGTCATATTCAACAGTAGCACAATTTTTATATTAGATTTATATTCTAGGTCGATAAAGTGAAGCAAAATATTTTGGAATTTAAAAGGATAAATCAAAGAACAGTTCCACTCATAATGCTTATCAGATATTACATTTTTAATCTAAGATTCAGAATCTTTCACTGCCAAGTGTCCAAATAATACCCTTAAAGTAATTTAAATTTAATACAAAAGTCAAGTTAAACCCCAATTTGCTATCATCCTTCAGCAGGTTCACTAAATTCCAAAAACTAGAAACGGGGACACACTTTCCTATGGAGACATCTTGTGTATAATGACTTATAAAAGAAACCCACTAGTAAGTTTCACTAGCTGTAATGGCAGCTTCCAGTTGCTGCCAAGGACTATGGTTAAGTGCTCTCTGCTGGTCTTCATAGACCCTTATTATGGACCAGAAAACATCGTTCTGTATATTTGTTTTATCTCATATTGTAATGGTATTTGATTGGAGAGGAGGGGATTTACCTAATGCCATGTATATATAATACTATTTGACCACTTGAAGAAAAAGCTAACACAAAAATGATAAGTTCTACTTTTAAAGTATCATTTCTTTTTTTTTAATTAATTAATTAATTTATTTTTGGCTGTGTTAGGTCCTCGTTGCTGTGTGCGGGCTTTCTCTAGTTGCGGTGAGCGGGGGCTACTCTTGGTTGTGGTGCGCAGGCTTCTCATTGCGGTGGCTTCTCTTGTTGCAGAGCATGGGCTCCAGGCATGCGGGCTTCAGTAGTTGCAGCACGTGAGCTCAGTAGTTGTGGCTCACGGGCTCTAGAGCACAGGCTCAGCAGTTGTGGACCCATGTCCCCTGCATTGGCAGGCAGATTCTTAACCACTGTGCCACCAGGGAAGTCCCTGCAGTATCATTTCTTAAGGTTTAGATTTTGCCTAATGAGACTAAAATGAAAGGGTCATTTATTTTAGCTATTCCAGTGATCAGTTGTTCTCTTATTATTCCTGTAAGTCGAGGGCCAGGAAAGTAACATACTTCAGTGAAGTAGGCCAGATATAATACAAAAGGGAAAATGCAGGAACTCTGAAAATCTGGAGAAAGCTTATCCATCCAAAAAGGAATGGTGAATACTCAGTTCTAGCTAATTGATGCCAAATTGAATATCAGCCCAGGGTTGGCAAATTTATTCTTCTCAAGAGAAGCTATAAATCTGAATGTTTACTTAAAGCCTTTAAATTTTAAATTGTTAGTGCCTAAGTGAAAAAATTTAAACATTATTAATTGAACCCACCTAGCTATTGACCAAGTGTGGCTTAAATGTGTGCCACCAGTTGGCACCTTCTGCCAAGGAAATGCTTCCTTCCCAGCTTTTTTCAGTTCTTTTTCTTCCTTCCCATTCTCATTATCACCTTGATATCATTAGTCCTTGATAATTTAGGACTGAATTAGTCCATCTTTGAAATCATTTTCAGTTGAAGAAAAAGCTAACACAAAAATGATAATATCAGTTCTACTTTTAAAGTATCATTTTTTTAATTAATTTATTTATTTATTTATTTATTTATTTTTGACTGTGTTGGGTCTTCGTTGCTCTGCGCGGGCTTTCTCTAGTTGCAACGAGCGGGGGCTACTCTTTGTTGCGGTGCGTGGGCTTCTTATTGCTGTGGCTTCTCTTGTTGAGGAACATGGGATCTAGGCCTGAGGGCTTCAGTAATTGCAGCATGCAGGCTCAGTAGTTGTGGCTCGTGGGCTCTAGAGCGCAGGCTCCGTAGTTGTACAGCATGGGCTTAGTTGCTCCGCGGCATGTGGGATCTTCCTGGACCAGGGATCAAACCCGTGTCCCCTGCATTGACACGCAGATTCTTAACCACTGCGCCACCAGGGAAGTCCCCATCATCTTGATCTTGACACTACTCTCTCTCCAAAAACTTCAGTAGATTCCCATCTCCTACTAAATAAAACCTTTAGCCTAACATTCAAAGTCTTTCACAATCTGGTTCTTACATTCAGTTTAGCTTCCCTACCTTCCAAAGCCCTTTAGGAGCCCAGTGAATTAGTAGAACTAAGCTTTTTTGCTCTTTATCTCCAAATTTAATAGCTTCAGATTCAAAGTTTGGGGCGGTGGTGTCTCATCAGCAGAACCTCAGCCATTTACTCATGTCGTAATTGCCAGGCAGGTTGGAAAAATGACAGCTGACAATTTTAGCTTCTACAGTTAAAGGATGGGTTATTTCTCATACATAGAAAGAGGGTTCAAATGCTGGTGAGCCAAAAACCCTAACAAATATCCATCTAATTATATAATTACCAGTGGGGGGAAAAAAACGTAAAGCTCAGCCTAATTACCTATTTTTTTAAATTAATTAATTAATTAATTTTTATTTTTGGCTGTGTTGGGTCTTCGTTTCTGTGCGAGGGCTTTCTCTAGTTGCGGCGAGCGGGGGCCACTCTTCATCGCGGTGCGCGGGCCTCTCACTATCGCCGCCTCTCTTGCTGCGGAGCACAGGCTCCAGACGTGCAGGCTCAGTAGTTGTGGCTCACGGGCCTAGTTGCTCCGCGGCATGTGGGATCTTCCCAGACCAGGGCTTGAACCCGTGTCCCCTGCATTGGCAGGCAGATTCTCAACCACTGCGCCACCAGGGAAGCCCTAATTACCTATTTTTAAGTCTTTAAAAATACTGGCTTGCTATTTGGTCTTTGCTCAATAAGGTAAAGTATGTGGCTCTCTTAATTTTAACTTTTCCTGCAGATTTGGCCACCCAAAATATCTATGGACATTTTTATTTTGCATATAGAACATAGTCAATCCCTCCCCCAGAAAGACAACCTTAAAATGTCATCCATATACCATGCAGATTGAAATCTAGGATCTTTGAGTGATGTATAGTCCTCTCCTTCATATCCACATGTGGCTTTTCAGGTTATAGTGACCTGTAAACCTAAAGACGCAGTATCTGCCTCCAGTACATCCAATTTAAATGGTAAAAGAGCAGCAGGATAACCAAAATAAAAATTTTCATTTCTGAAAGAGAGAATAGGAAGCACAAAGCAATCAGTCATCCACAGGAATTTTCCCACTTGGAGGGAATGGCGAAGATTGAGAGTAGAATACATTTCTTGGTTTACTCATCTGGGACCCTGGGTTCTGTTTTCTGGAAAGTGTTTCTTTGTCCTTTATTCTTTATGGCCACAAAGGTTCGCATTGAAGAGGGGATTTCATAGCTTTCATAGCCCACTTCTTCCTAGTGCAGATTAGGAAAAAAGTAGGAGTTACCTTAGGGGTTGAACAGGCTTTTTCTTTTAATATTTATTTTTTTAAATTTTTTGGCCATGCTGCACAGCTCCCCAACCAGGGATCGAACCCAGGCCCATAGCAATGAAAGCATGGAGTCCTAACCACTGGACAGCCAGGGAATTCCTGAACAGGCTTTTGTAAATGGGCTAGTAATTATTTTTTTCTATACAGATCCTTCAAAAATTCAGGAGGCTGTTTGATTCCAGCCAGTTTCAAGTGTGAGTGACTCCAACCAAACACCTCATTGGACAAAGATTTTAAGCCTCGAGATTCTGTTCTTTTAGTTTCCACCCTCTGTGCCCTGCCTACTTCCTTTGTTCTCAATGGCAACCACCTTGATATCATCTGAAATCTGTGGGTTTGTGTGGGAAAGCAGCCCCTTAATCCAGTTTGGCCAGCAGGCTCTCCCCATTTCTATGGCAAGGCCCCACTTTTTTGTATATAGTTTTCTTCCTGCAAGTTTAGGATAATTTCACATTATTCCAGTCATTTTTCAAAGAAGGATTTGTATAGCATTTTACAGTTTTCAAAACTTTTTCACAGAGCTTACAGTATCTGGTCCTAATTTATCACTACTCATTAAATACCACTACATTTCATATATTCTATGACATAGGCTAAGTCTGATCTCAAGTTTGCACAAAAGAACTCTGAGCTTTGGGAGGGAAGTTACCTGCCCAGAGTTTGCTAATGATCGAATAAAGACTTGAACTCATATCATCTGATTCTAAAATGGCATGCTCTTCTCACCACAAAAATGCTGCCTCAAAATAGCTAACTTGAGAGTTAAGAAGAGGCTCGTGATATTTCATGTC
Source organism: Balaenoptera borealis (assembly GCF_965194805.1). NCBI lineage: Eukaryota > Metazoa > Chordata > Mammalia > Artiodactyla > Balaenopteridae > Balaenoptera > Balaenoptera borealis. The sequence goes on along the minus strand of NC_138876.1, from coordinate 32,552,038 downwards.
CATTTTTGAGAGAGAAACAGGCACAAATATCAGTGGGCTGATGCGTGGCCAAGGACAGATGTCAGTTAAAAACAAAAGCCAAAAAGCAGGGGGAACAATTTTCTAAATAATTTCATTTGCCATAATAGTAACATCAGGTGGTAGGAACAAAAAAGTACCATAAAAAAGACAACCCCCAAAAGAGTACAGTGAGAGCTATAATTTCTTATATTTAAATGTGTTAAGATTACCAAGATGAGGGACTTCCCTGGTGGTCCAGTGGTTAAGACTCCACGCTTCCACTGCAGGGGGCATAGGTTCAATCCCTGGTCGGGGAACTAAGATCCCACATGCCATGCAGTGTGGCCAAAAATAAATAAATAAAGTCACTAAGTTTGGGGTGGTTTGTTATTTTAAAAAATGTATATATATATGATAAGCCTCAACTTTTATGGAAAAAACTTAGAATGATCTTACTGCAAAAGAGTCATAAGCTTGGTTTTATTTCTTGCTAAAATAAGGATTAATAATTATTAGTGGGCTTCCCTGGTGGCGCAGTGGTTGGGAGTCTGCCTGCCAATGCAGGGGACACGGGTTCGAGCCCTGGTCTGGGAAGATCCCACATGCCGCGGAGCAACTAGGCCCGTGAGCCACAACTGCTGGGCCTGCGCGTCTGGAGCCTGTGCTCCGCAACGGGAGAGGCCGCGATGGTGGGAGGCCCGCGCACCGCGATGAGGAGTGGCCCCCACTTGCCGCAACTGGGGGGGGGGCCTCGCACAGAAACGAAGACCCAACACAGCCATAAATAAATAAATAAATAATTTAAAAATAAATAAATTATTATTAGCAATATTAACAAGTAATAACAACAGGAGCAGAGTGCTCTGACTCTCTGGGGTAGTCGCCTTCTCTTGTAAGGAACCACCAAACTGTTTCCCAGAGTGGCTGTACCAGTTTGCACTGAATGAGAGTTCCTGTTGCTCCACATCCTCACCGGCATTTGGTGTTGTCAGTGTTCTAAATTTTGACCATTCTCATAGGTGTGTATTGGTATCCCATTGTTTTAATTTGCATTTCCCTGATGACATATGATGTAGAGCACCTTTTCATATGATTATTTGCCACCTATATACTATCTTATTTGGTGAGGCATCTGTTAGGGTGTTTGGCCCATCTTATAATCAGGTTGTCTGTTTTCTTATTGTTGAGTTTTAAGAGTTCTTTGTATATTTTGGATAACAGTCCATTATTGGATATGTCTTTTGCAAATATTTTCTTCCAGCCTGTGGCTTATCTTCTCATTCTCCTGGCAGGATTTTTTGCAGGGCAGAACTTTTTAATTTTAATGGAGTCCAGCTTATCGATTCTGTATTTCATGGATCATGCTGTTGGTGTTGTATCTAAAAAGTCATCACCATACTCAAGGTCATCTAGGTTTTCCAGAAATTTCATAGTTTTACATTTTACATTTAGGTATGTGATTCATTCTGAGTTAATTTTTGTGAAGGGTTTAAGGTCTGTATCTAGATTCTTTTTTTTCTTTCTTTCTTTTTTTTTTTTTTTTTTGCATGTGAATATCCAGTTGTTCCAGCACCATTTGTTGAAAAGACTGTCTCTGCTCCATTGTATTGCCTTTGTTCCTTTGTCAAATATCAGTTGACTATATTTATGTGGGTCTATTTCTGGGTTCTATATTTCTGTTCCATTGATCTACTTGTCTATTCTTTCACCAGTACCACTGTCCTGATTACTGTAGCTTTATAGTAACTCTTGAAGTTGGGTGGTATCAGTCCTCCAACTTTATTCTTCTCCTTCAATATTGTGTTGGTGATTCTGGGTCTTTTGCCTCGCCATTTAAACTTTATGATCAGTTTGTCAATATCTACAAAATAACTTGCTGGCATTTTGATCAGGATTGCATTGCATCTATAGATCAAGTTGGGAAGACCTGACATATCAACAATATTGAGTCTTCCTATCCATGAATATGGAATATCTCTCCATTTATTTAGTTCTTCTTTGATTTTATTCATCAGAGTTTTGTAGTTTTCCTCATATAGGTCTTGTACATATTTTGTTAGATTTATACCTAAGTAGTTCATATTTTGGATGCTAATGTAAATGGTGTTGTGTTTTTAATTTCAAATTCCACCTGTTCATTGCTGGTATATAGGAAAGCAATTGACTTTTGTATATTAACCTTGTATTCGGCAACCTTGCTGTAATCACTTACTAGTTCCAGGAGTTTTTATGTCGATTCTTTCAGATTTTCTACGTAGACAGTCATGCTGTCTGTGAACAAAGACAGTTTTATTTCTTTCTTCTCAATCTCTATACCTTTTATTTCCTTTTATTGTTTTATTGCATTAGCTAGAACTTTTGGTATGATGTTAAAAGGAGTGGTAAGAAGGAAAATTCTTGCTTTGTATCTGATCTTGGAGGGAAAGCTTCAAGTTTCTCACTATTAAGTGTGATGTTAGCTGAAGTTTTTTGTAGATATTCTTTATCAAGTTGAGGAAGCTCTCCTCTATTCCTACTTTACTGAGAGTTTATATGATGAATAGGTGTTGGATTTTGTTGAATGCTTTTTCTGCACCTGTTGATATGATCATGTGATTTTTCTTTTCTAGCCTGTTGATGTGATGCATTACATTAGTTGACTTTTGAAAGTTGAAACAGCATTGCATAACTGGGATAAATCCCATTTCATCATGGTGTGTAATTCTTTTTATACATTGTTGGATTTGAAGCTTCTACCCTAAAGTTACACAGACCAGTTTTGCTCACATTTCATTGGCCAAGCAAGTTACATGACCACACTGAACTTCATAAGTGAGGGAAATGTGAATATATTTAGACAGCCCTAATGTCTACCGTAATTGTGACCTCTACTTGTAACTCACTTACTACTTCATAATAGCTGTGACAAAGCTGTTGGAATGAATGGATTTGTGTTAAACTCTGAAGCAATTTTGGAAATCAGCTGTTAAATTTCTATTTATTTTAATTGTTAATGCCAATCCTGGATTAGCCCAAAAGAAATTGTCAGATATTTGTCCGTATTTTGTTTAGACTTCCTGAGATTTGAATTATGTTTATTATAGTAAGAAGCCCTGACAAACATAAATGTAAGTGCACAAGCTTTTGTACACAACTACAGTAATCTACTCATGAGTGTCCCCATATTGAGGTCTTGCAGGACCAAATAGGTAAATCAACCTCTTCATGTCCGGATGTAATATCTGCTGATGGGAAGTCATTTTTCAGAATCTACCAACCTGTCTTCAACCTGTTTCCATAAATCATTTCCCATATTAACATCAAGAAAATCTTGACTCTAAAGTAAGTCTGTCTGCAAAAGGGGATGAGACTTTCCAGGTGAGAGCAAGCAGGAATGGGTTCTGTGGACCCAAGATTTGGAAAGAGGTCGCCCTGACATTAAGTTAGGCATTTAACTGTGAGTCTCATCTTGGGGCTTAGGAGAGTTTTCCAATCAGTAGCAGAGAGGACTTTTTGATTTTTGTTGTCAAGTCATTCAAAGGGTTTCCTGGTTTTCAGCATTGTTAGGGGAAACTGACACTTTGGTTGTTTATTTACTCAAGTGGCTTTCTTTGAATTTAGAGGGTGCCAAGCAAATGAGTCATCAGACTAAGCAGAGCAGAATAACAAGGACACCTCCTGTGTTGCTTTATGCTTGTGATCTTTTGTAATTCAAGAACTTGATTTTTACCTACAGGCACCTTCTCCAAATATACTATGGCTTAAAATACCACACCAGAATGAGTGGTTTAAGAACTCTGCAACAACATAATCTGGGCCTTAGTTTTGTAGTTTGCTACCTGAGTATTTTTAAACATCTTTATACACACACACATATCATATATATAAATATATGATATGTATGTAGTGTACATATGTATATATACTTTCTAAAATATATACTTTTTCTTATCATGGCTGTTGAGTTCTTACAGATAATTTCAGTTGTTCTACTCCTGTGGTCACAACGGGTTATTTTGATAGATCTCCCATTAAAACAATAATCTAAAGAATTACCTGTTGTTGCTTGACAATTATCACAAATTTTTACCAGCTTAAAACAACACCCATTTATTAGTTCACAGTTCTGTAGGACACATGTCTGGCATGCCATGACTGGGATCCTGCTTAGGGTATTGCATGGCTGAAATCAGGGTGTAGGCTGGGCTGAGTTCTTGTCCGGAGGCTCTGGGGGAAAGTCAGCTTCCAGGATCATTCAGGCTGTTGGCAGAATCCAGTTTTTTGCTTCCTGTCAGCTAGGCATTGCTGAAGGCTGCTCTCAGGTCCTTCCCACATGGTCCCCTCCATCTTCAAGCCAGGAAAGGTACACCAAATCCTTCTTGTGTTTCAGATCTCCCTGACTGACTTTTCTGGAACCAGCCAGAGAAAGCACTCTGCTTTTAGAGTTTTCATGTGGATGTGTTAGGCCCACCGAGATAATCTTTCTATCTTTAGGTCAACTGGTTAGTAACCTTAATTATGTTTGCAAAATCCCTTTTGCCGTGTAAAGTAACATAGTCATGGGGGCCATCTTAGAATTCTGCCTACTATACTTTATATAGGCATTCTCTGTTATATAGATTCAGTTTTTAGGTTGAATAACATGACAGCATTCAAAACATTAAATGTGAATCACCATAATGAATTATATTTAGGTTAAATTACTTTTATTGTGAATGTGATGCAAAGGATTTGTGGTATTGAAAAAGACATACTTTAAAATAGATAGCTAGTGGGAAGCAGCCGCATAGCATAGGGAGATCAGCTCCGTGCTTTGTGTCCACCTAGAGGGGTGGGATAGGGATGGTAGGAGGGAGACGCAAGAGGGAGGAGATATGGGGATGTATGTATATGTAGAGCTGATTCACTTTGTTATAAAGCAGAAAATAACACACCATTGTAAAGCAATTGTACTCCAATAAAGATGTTAAAAAAAGAAAGAAAAATACATACTTTTAAAATAAGTCTATAAATATATCAAAGTACATTTAAAAGACATATTTTAAAAAGCTATTATAAATGTTCAGCATATGCCTAGAATTCTTTGATTCCATCAGATGACAGGGAGTAGCCTTATCTCCTCAGTATATGCTATTAATCATGGTCTTGGTCATACATTAATGACACAAACTCATAGACTTTAGAGCTAAAAGAGATCAGAGATCATCTGGCACCCTCCCCCTCCTTTGTTTTTTTTTCATAAATGAGGAACCTGAAACTCAGAGAGGGATATGACTCAGAGAAGGCCATAGAGCCAGCTAGTCAGTGGTAAAGATTGGCCTAGAATACATGTTTTCTGATTTCCTTTCTGGTAGAAATAATAATAACAGTACCATTAATTGAAGATTTTCCATATAGCAGGCACTATCCTAAGCACTGTAAATATATTATTTTCCTTAACCGTCACAAAAATTATATCAGGTAGGCATTACTATTATCATTGCCATTTCACAGTTTGAGAAAGCTGAGTCACAGAGAAGGTAACTTGCTTCATGTCACCCAGCTAGTACATAATAGAGTAGGGATTCTGAGAGAAACAGTTGGTCACTGGGGCCTGACCTCTTCACTGTTCTCTGCTCTTTCCACCCCACCAGCTGCTTCTAGCAGGGCCTTCCACATGTACTCATCGAGTTAGCTTAGTATCATCTCCATGGACAGCTGTCCAAGCTACCCATTGGTTATATTTTGACGACGAAATAGTGAATAGCAGAGAACTTGGAGTCAGGGAACTGTGTATAAACTCTGGTTCTGTCATTTTCTGTTTGGCTTCAGGGAATTGTGTAACCTGCTGGGGCCCTTGGATACTGGATCTGTAAAATGGGGATTATGAGAGTTGTTCGAAAGAGGACACATGTAAAAAGCAATCTGTAAACAAAAGGATTACATGCTCATTGTATTGTTATTCTTTGCCAAATGGTGACTAGTTCTCATCACCCTAAAATAGCAGATTCTCAAGTCACTTTTGCTGTGATAAGAGTCAGGCATTAAATGAAAACCAGTAGATTTTTGACACTGCAAAGGCCATGTCCTGAGACCTTTAGGAAGTCATGTTTTCTGTACTTATCCTCATTCTGCATTTTCAAACGTCACTGAAGTTGTATATCTCACTTGGTGGTGGTTTTTCATTCTTCATAGGCATTCTTCACAGGAAGTGAACGGTAAAGCTACGCGGAGAGGCCAGGACTCAGCCATTGGCCTGGCTCCCTCACACCAGCCCAGCACCTTTCATGATTCCAGTTCACACCTGGACAAAATTTTACTACTTTTTTTTTTAATTAATTTTTTTTGGAGTATAGTTGATTTACAATGTTGTGTTAGTTTCTGCTGTACAGCAAAGTGAATCAGTTATACATATACATGTATCCACTCTTTTTTAGATTTCTTTTCCCATATAGGTCATTACAGAGTACTGAGTAGAGTACCCTGTGCTATACAGTAGGTCCTTATTAGTTATCTATTTTATACATAGTGGTGTCTATATGTCATTCCCAATCTCCCGATTTATCCCTCCCCCACCCTTTCTCCCCTGGTAACCATAAGTTTGTTTTCCACACCAGTGACTCTATTTCTGTTTTGTAACTAAGTTCATTTGTACCACTTTTTTAGATTCCACATATAAGCGATATCATATGATATTTGTTTTTCTCTGTCTGACTTACTTCATTCAGTTTAATGTGGCCGTTTGGGGATCACTCTCAAACAAAATCATAAATATTGAATGTATGGCTATCAAGGTCTACTCTTCATCCCCATCCTTTCTGTTATTGTTGTTATTTCATCCTCTTTGTTTTATGTATTTGTGTATTTTTTGCTATACTGTTTGAAAGTAAGTTGCAAACAATATAACATTTTATGTCTAAATACTTCAGCGTATGTATTTCCTAATGATAAGGAAATTTTTTATAATACATGCCATTATCTACCTAGGGAAATCAACAATTTTCTTATCCCATCTAATACCCAATTCATATTCATATTTTCCCTACTTGTCCTAATATTGCTTTTAGTGTTTTGCTTTTAGGGTTTCTTTTTTTGTTGTTTTTTTTCTTGAAAAGAAACCAATCAAAGTATACTTATAGCATTTAATAGTTACATCCCTGTGATATTTTTAAAGCTGGAACAATTCCCCCACCTTATTAGTTTGTTTTTATGATATTAACTTTAAGAGAGTAGGTTAATTCTCTTGAACAAAATCCCATGTTCTAGGTTTGTCTGATTTTGTGTGTGTGTATCCTTTATCTTGTTATTCTATCCTATTTTTGAAAACTTAGAAGTTGGTTGCAAAGACCTGATTAGAAACAGGTTGTGTACTTTTGTCCAGAACAACTTGATAGGTGCTACAGTGATTGCTCCACTATTAGTGCTAAGTTTGCTCACTTGATTAAGATGGCAATAGCCAGGTTTCCCAGTAGTAAAGTACCTGTTTTCCTTTAACAATTAGAACTAATTTGTGGGATGATTTTTTTGGCTCATATGAATATCCTTTTATCTAATGGCATTAGCATCCATTGATGTGCCTTATTTGAATCATTTATTCCACTGGAGGTTGCCAATTGGTAATTTTAAAATTTTCTCACTTTTTACATGTATTAACTAACCACTTCTCTGGAAGGAAGAGCCTTCCGTCATCAATGGGGGATGCTTTAGCTCCTTTCAATAGTTCATATCAGTACAACATGTTTTACTATCAATTATCTAAAATAGGCTCAGATTATGGAACTGAGTTGTAGATCAGTGATAACATATTTTATATATACTTTTTAAAGCATTTTGATGTACATTAAAGTTGGAAGTGGAGAAGAGATGAAATTTAAAGCAGTGTTTCAAAATGGTGAGCAGATATTATAAGAGGTTTGATGGAAAGGATTTCCACAAGTCACTGTCAATATCACCAAATATTTATTGATCTAAAATGAAATTATTAATACCAGGCACTAAAAGAGCTTACCATATCCCAAAATACTAATGATATGAATAGTCAATGTGGATAAATATTTAGACCTGACAGGAAGTAAATTAATACAAGTAATTTGAACCATCCCCCTGTTGCTCCAGCTTTAGTCATCTCTCAGCTCCACATTCCAACATGCAAGGCCTTTGATAACTGGGGCTGTTTCTTGGATCCCAATCTGCCAATTTTTCAAGCCCAGCTCAAATCCCAACTCCCTCTGTGATGCTCCTTCCTCCCTGTCCTCTGCAGATGGCACTTCGTACCTCTGTTACATCTGTGGTACTTGACTCAGTTTCCTGTTTGGTCTTCTAATTGGCTTCCATAAGCAAATCTCCTATTCAAACTGTGGAAGATCCTTAAGAACATGACTATCTATGACCAAAAATTTAAAAGCTCTTTTTTCATGTGGCATTGCTGGGTTTTGCATTCCTTATGAGAATCTCTCTGAAAGTTACAAACAGATGTGAAAGTGTTATCAGGCAGGGCTATCTCCTTAGTGTAGCTTTCTTTGCTTTCTAATACTGATCACCCTGCAAAAACAGGTTTTTGTGTGAAAGTTAAAGCTAGAATTGAGGATTACTCACCACCTATTCTTTGGAAATAATGTGAAGGCCTACTTCTTTGACTATGACAAAAAGAAAGAAAAAAGAAAAAGACAGGCATAAATTCATCTTGATTTAAATATTACAATGAAAACAAAGCTTATTTTACATAGCTTGAACCTTTTTGTTCCTTTTGTTACCAATTTGAACACTGTTTTAAATGGAAATAAAACAATGGTATTTTGTGCTTCTTGAAGATTTTTTAGAAAGTTTTCACCCCACTCAACAAGACATGATTTGAAATACCTTTTCTCTCTGTCTCCTTCATAAAAGCATTTTGTATTTATGTAGGTTTTTCATCTGAGGACCTCAAAGCATTGGCTGCTATTTTTTGTTACCAGATGATGATGACAAAACGATCACCCCTTTTGTTTTCTGTCCGTGCAGAAGCTGGTGGTAAAAAGCTACGGAGCACCGTGCAGAGAAGTACAGAGACAGGCTTGGCTGTGGAAATGAGGAACTGGATGACTCGACAGGCAAGCCGAGAATCTACAGACGGCAGCGTGAACAGCTACAGCTCAGAAGGAAAGTGAGTGATGCTGGCTGGGCCGTGGTCTCCGTGCCTTGCTGGAGACCTTCTCCTCTACCTCACTCTCTGTGCTTTCACCAAAGCTAACTCACATGCCCTATAGCACCATTTTAACTTTCACTGGCTGATTTGCTGTGAAGAAAACTTTTGCTTACGTGCCACTGAGAAATGTGGCATATCTGGCTTTTTATGTCAATGGAAATAGGTTTGGGGATAAAGTGTTTCAATTTAAGGGCAAGATGCTAAAATGTGACTGTCACCAATAGAAGTTTGCCCTACCTTGAAATAATACATAAAAGCACAGAAATAATAAGCACTTGTGCCCATGCCACACGTACGATGCTAATGTTTTAAATCTTTGCTCTAAGAGTTATTACTAAAAAATATAGAATATTGATACATACTTAGTTCCATCCAGTAACGAACAGTTTGGATAAATGTTAACAGCCAGAAAGAAATGCCACAAAGTTGGTGAGCCTTTCTTTTAGGTAGTTATCATGTAGCTTTCCCTTGACTCCACTGTGTCTGAGATATTTTTAAAGCATTTGTAAAGATTGTACAGCCCTGTCCCCAACAAATTAACAATAATTAGCAACTGCAGATCGTAGATGGGTGCGTAAAGGACATTAATAGAGGAAAGTGGGGTTTACTGACCTCATCTGTCATCACCATGGAAGCACCAGGTGCTTAGGCAACATATGTGTAGTCAGTTCACAGATGTGAGGCCATAGGAGCAGCTAGCACAATTATATAAATACAAGAGATTTATATGGTTTCCATACATTTATAAATAAGGTTATATGGGATATTTATGGAAGCATTAAAAAGGTTTGGATTAACTGTATATTTGGGAATTAAGCTTGGGGGACGAAATAGATTTGACATTAATCAAGGAAGTCTTAAAAGAGATGGAAAATCAAGTAAAAAAGAAATGTGCAGTGAGCACTCATCACTGCAAAGCACTGTGTTAGACACTGTTAGGGATATAAAAATGTTTAAACTATGACCCCTGTGCTCCAGGTGTTTATAGTCTTATTGGAGCAATGGGATGAATACTCATAAATTCATTCAACAGATATTTCCATACCTCCTAGTGTTCTAGGCACTTTGCTATGAGTTGGGGATATGTCATACGAGGAAGCAAAAATCAGTTGGTGGTTAGACCATAGGCTTTAGAATCATATAGGCTTAAATTCTAATCTGTTTTTTGGTGCTGTAGAAACTTGGGCAAGTTATGTGATTTTTTTAAGATTCATTTTAATTAATTGATTGAGTTTAACAAGTACTTATAATATTTCAGGCATGGTTCTAATGCTGGATATATATCAGCGAACAAATAAGGAAAAAACCCCTACCCTCATCAAACTTACAGTCTAACAGATAAGATGGACAATAAACTTGAAAAATTGTTCAAATAAAAGAAAAATTAGGAAAATATATAATATTTAATATATAATAGATTAGGTGGTATAAGTGCTAAGGAGAAAAAGGTGAGAGAAGAGATGGCAGGGGTTAAGGGTAGGGTTTTATGTAGGTTAGACAGGGAAAAGGGCACATTTGATTAAAAATCTGAAGGGAGTTAGTGAACACGTGAATGTTTGAAGGAAGAACATTTCAGGCTGAAGCAACGCTGAGGCTGGAGCTTACCTGGCATCAGTAGTGGGAATGGTGGCACCGGGGAATGAGGGCAGGAGTAGTAAAAAACTAGGAATTAAGATATGGGGGGCAGGGATGGACAGGTTGTATTGTCTTTATACATCATTGCAAGGACTTTGCTTTTACCCAGATCGAGATGTGAAACCAGTGGAGGATTGTGAGCAGAGGCCTGACATTATCTGGCTTCAGTTTTAACAGATCACTCTGATTGCTGTGGGAGTGGAGAGAAAGGTGGCAACGGGGAGATCATTCAGAAGGCTGTTGCAGCAATACAGAAAGAGAAAATGATGGCTTGGACCTGAGTGGTAGCATTAGTGAGGTCGGATTCTGGATGTATTTTGACAGTAGAGACAATAAGATTCAATAATGCATTTGATATGAATGTGAGAGAAAGAGTGTATTAGTTTGCTAGGGCTGCCGTAACAAAATACACAGAAACAGTACCACTTAAACAACAGAAATTTATTTTCTCGTAGTTCTGGAGGCTAGGAATCTAAGATCAAGGTGTCAGCAAGTTTGGTTTCTCCTGAGACCTCTCTCCTTGGCTCCCAAATGGCCACCTTCTCGTGTCCTCACATGGTCTTTTCTCTCTTCATGGATACCCCTGGTGTTTCTTCTTCTTATAAGGACACCAGTCGTATTAGCTTAGGGCCCCACCTTTATGACCCATTGAACTTTAAATATCCCTTTAAAGGTTCTACGTCCAAATACAGTCATACTGAGGATTACGGCTTTAATATTCAATCCAGAGGAAAGACAACTCCAGGGCTGAGCAACTGAAAGAATGAAGTTGCCATTTAAGACAGGAAGCCTCCGAGAAGAGCAGAGTTTGATGTTTTGTTTGTTTGGGGTTTGAGAGTCAGCTTGGGACAAGTTGAGTTTCAATTGCCTATTAGACATTCAAGCAGGTAAGGAGACAGAGCAGTTAGTTAGAATACAGGTCTGGGGCCCAAGTGAGAGGCCCAAGCTGGAGATGTCAGTCTAGGCGATATGAGCATAGATGGTGTTTAAACCCTTGAAACTGGATGAGATTGCCAAGGGAATCAGGACTTACAGAGAAGAAGTCAAAAGATGGAGCCTCCTATATTTAGTGGTAAAATTAGCAAAGGAGACTGAGGAAGAATAGCCAAAGAGGAAAACCAGGAGGCTAGAGAGTCCAGGAAGCAAAGTGGAGAAAGTGTTTCAAGGAAGAGGGAGGGATCAGTTGGGTCAAATGAGGCTAATATGTTCAATTAGACAAGTCTGGAGTATTAACGGTCGGATTTACCACTGTGGCTGCTAGGTAACGTTGATCAGAGACATTTTGGTGGAGTGGAGAAAAAGTGAGGAAGAGAGCAAGGAAAAACTGATTCGATTTTCAAAGGAGAATGAGAGGAAAGAAATCGAAGACGGTACATAGAGACAGCTCTACGAAGTTTCAAGGAGAGAAACGGGGTGGTAGCTGGGGAGGGAAGGAGGTTAGGAAAGGGATTTTTTTAAGGTGGAAGAAATAGCAGTGTGTTTGGGTGTTGATGGGAATGATCTGAAGACTTTCTTCATCGATAAAATGGGTTAAATAATAGAACCTCTCATAGTGCAGCTAAGAGATTCAATATGCTAATGCCTGTCATGGAATAAATGCTCAAAGTGTACTGAGTGCTATACATAGAAATCACAGTTCATGCCCTCCAGACAAGGAAAAGAAAGACACATAAACAGAGGCTTGCAATACAGGGCGAGGGCTGCTAGAGGATAAGGAGGGAGAGCCGTGGAGGTGCAGTGGGGAGGTTGGGATCCAATTAATGTAAGTGGCAAAATAGGTACCAACTGCTCCTGCCACGGAAAGGGGGCTAGATGGAAACAGGAGTCGAAGGTTTAATCCTGTGTGTTATTTTACTTTTAGTCTGATTTTCCCTGGTGTCCGCTTGGCCTCTGATAGCCAATTCAGTGATTTTCTGGATGGCCTTGGCCCTGCCCAGCTAGTGGGGCGCCAGACTCTGGCCACACCTGCCATGGGTAAGAATTTGTCACGTAATTGTTTTTCTTTTAGATTATGGAAAATCACATTCTTTAATTTAATAGGATCTTTAGCAGTATTATCAGGAATGAGTAGCTTAGATTTAAACAAAAAACTTTGACTAATTTTTTCCATTTTAATTTATATGCTTTTTAAAGTAAGATATCATTGATAAATTTTTAAATATATTTGAATTTAGGAAAAGATGTAGGAAATGATGAAACAATGATAAACCAAGGTCTTTGGCACAAGCATTTCTCTTACTGTTTGTTTCTTCCTCACACGCCATTAGGTGACATTCAGGTAGGAATGATGGACAAAAAGGGACAGTTGGAGGTGGAAATCATTCGGGCCCGCGGCCTTGTTGTAAAACCAGGTTCCAAGACACTGCCAGGTAAGAACAGAAGATATTCTTCTATTATTGGTCATAATCCACACTTTTCAATTCAGAGACTTTGTTTTTGATTAGATGCTGGAAACTTTGCTCTTAAATGATCAAGGATACTAATAAATGAGACAGTTAAGTGGGTTTGTGTGTTTGTCCTGAGTGAGCACCCAGTGAGGGTGGTCTGACGGGGATAAGACAAGTCATTAGATAAGCACATATGTGGTAGAAACCACTGCAAAATAAAACCTATCAATCACATTCATTTTGTACGACATGTACATAAGAAGTTCTTGTTAGCTGGTGTTTGTGTTATTCTTCAGTTTATCTGGAGCTTCTAAATTCTCCTTAAGAATCCTTAGAGTCCTGGAATTAGAATAAAAATAGTTACAGGCTCCCAAAGTAGCATAAGCCCATATGTGAAGGACATTCTAATTATAAGATTCTTACTTCCTGTAATGTATAGAGAGGCACCATTATAAGTTTTTATTGTGATGTCACATATTTCTTACCGAAATGTCATAATCTAAGGTGCTTAGAGCCATGAGGAGTGCCACAGATTCCAGATGTCTGATGCAGAGATGCAGAGAACATTGGATATGAAGTATAGAACAATTCTGAAACTTGGTTTCTCACCTCAGCACCTCCACTGACTGAACTGTAATTTTGAATCTCTAGCTTCCCTGTCCTTGCAGAAATTCCAAATTGTAATGTATGTTACCTATTGTACAGCCTTGCAGTGGTGATTAAGACACTTGTGTTCATAAACGTCTTGGCGTTTAGTCAACTGACTCTGCTAGAAAGAACACTGCAGTTTGTACACGCACGAAAATGTTTTTATGAAGAGTCTGTCAGAAAAACTTCAACCCATGGTATTCATAATTAGTTGCCTCTTCCTGGCTAATTTGAACATATTACATCAAACCCCATCCCTGTTGTGTACCCACACCATCAATAAATAAACCCTTTTGAGTGATCAATGATTTGTGGGGATGGGTGAGTAAAACAATATAATTTCGAGCACGTTTAAGTAGATTTAAGTATTGACACATGAAAAACTGAGCGAGACATCTTCCTTGAAATTGTTAGGAACTGGAAGCATTTCTCTTTTTTTTAATGCGGTTGTTCAAATCCATATAACCAGTTGATGGCAAAATAGTAATCAACTCAGAGGCTATGTTAACATTGCCTAAAACTACCTGAATGGCTGATAGTTATCTATTGTTTAGCTAATGATTTTGACGTAATGTGGAAAGGCCAGTGATTTTTGACCGCTGGCTCTTCCAGCCTAAGATTAAGCTGTGGCAGACGTCACCCGTAAGCTGGGTGGTTCCGTAACCAGAGCTCATCACTTAACTCTCCTCTGTGTTTTCTTTCCCAAGCACCATATGTAAAGGTGTATCTATTAGATAATGGAGTCTGCATAGCCAAAAAGAAAACAAAAGTGGCAAGAAAGACGCTGGAACCCCTCTACCAGCAGCTATTATCTTTTGAAGAAAGTCCCCAAGGAAAGGTTTTACAGGTATTTACTGAATTATATATTCCTTACCTAAGAAAGTGTCTTCATGGAGTCAAACTTTGTATCCAACATCTTTTCTTACCGCATCCTTTTCCATTCCTCACAGCTGAAGTTCTTGGGAAACTTCAAAGCAGTGGCCAGTGCTATAAAGCTATACACACTAGGGAACTATCGATATATTCAATATCCTGTAATAAACCATAATGGAAATGAATGTGAGAAAGGAAAAAAAAGCTATACACACTGTTGTTTCCTTTAAAGTGACTATAGACTTGTAAACCCCCATCACACATAAGCTCCCATCTTCCTTGATTGCTTATGATCTTAACACTCCTGTAAAGTTTTCCTAACGTACCTTCGGATTCTAGTAAAGACAACTATCCCAGTAATTAAATACAACTACATAACTTGATGTTTGATGTCAGCGCATTAACTGAATGTATTTTAGTTTACAAGCTTTTACATACATGATTATACTGACATTGCTCTTTTAATTTTGCCAACAGATCATAGTCTGGGGAGACTATGGCCGCATGGATCACAAATCCTTTATGGGAGTGGCCCAGATACTTTTAGATGAACTGGAGCTATCCAATATGGTGATCGGCTGGTTCAAACTTTTCCCCCCTTCCTCCCTAGTAGATCCAACCTTGGCCCCTCTGACAAGAAGAGCTTCCCAATCATCTCTGGAAAGTTCAACTGGACCTTCTTACTCTCGTTCATAGCAGCTGTAAAACTGTTGTCATAGCAACCAGCGTTACAAAAAAAAAAACAAACCCACAGGTCGCAAACCCTGGTAACACTGCATGCTTAATGTTGTGTCTTCTGAGCCCGTTTCTAGGGATACAAAGCGATCCTGTGTTCTCAGAGGAAGTTGCACACATTGTGCCCTAAAGAAGGCCCTCAGGTGAAAGAGCGGAGCTATGACGAACTATCAGGTTTGGAGTTCAATAACACTCACGTTTTGGTCCAATCTGAAGCCATGGATTAATCTCAAAGAATCAGTTTCATGCAGCAAAAGCCCTTTTCAATGGCACCTTTATATTTTTATCGTTCCTTTTTCTTCATTTCTCTGACCCCAAAGTCCTGTGATGCCACAGAAATGGAGCTATCCAGCCATTAAGCCATGTTACAAGTCAAGGCATGAAGTCCTAGGAAGCATCAGGTGAAAAGCAAGAGACCAAAGACTTGGTCCAGGACAAAAAACGTCAGCCCTCCTCTGGACGGGGACGGGAGCAGCCAGTCCAACGTGACAGCGTGAACAGTGGCAGACTTCGGAGCTCCAGCAGGCATGGCACTCACTAATGCCAAGATGAGTTGGACTCTGAAAAACAAAATTCTGTGGCTACACTGTACCGAATGAAATTAAAGAAACTTTTTTTTGCATGGACACAGATTAGCTGAATACTTAAATTATTTTCTTGGGGCTGCAACTTGCAAAAAATAAAAATAAAAATCAGCCATTTTCAACAATTTATATTATTTTTAAAAATAAATTTCACTAGTGCATGGTTTTAAAAAAGGGAGAGAATGCAACAGGGTGATACAAAGACACACCATGTTTATTCTTTAAAGTAATCATAGTCTGTGTTTTGGCAGACATTACAGAAGAAAATACTTTCTAGAAAATACTTAAAATTCTCTTTATGTGACAAATAAGTATAACATATTCAATTTATTTCCATGTTAAATATGCAAATCTTACAAAGTTCAATATGTGCAAATTGTTCACATCTTTCTTCCACTATCTATCTCACTTTTCTTCTTCTCCCTCTTTTAATCTTTTATTTTCTTTCTCCCTACCAGAGTGAACATTATGCTAAAAAATTACAAGTTTTTGACCTGATACTCTCTTATACCCTATGTTTGATTCAGAGCTATAGATGCTTCTGAATCTCTGAATTTCTCAAGGGGGGAAAAAACTATTTAAGAGCTTTCTTTATTTCAAGCATGTTGAAAAGGATTTTGCAACATGACTTGGGAGTACATTAGAGTAAGTCAGCATGTATTTGATAAAGAAGATACTTGAACTTTTGCAATTTATTGTACAGTGCATGGTAATTTTATTTTCATCTTCAAAGTTCAGTTTACAGGAAAATCCTAAAATCATGTGGCCATTGTAATGTCTAATAAATTTGTTTTTAGCACCAGCATTATTCATACAGGGGTTAAAGTATTATTTCTAGAAGGTCTTAGGTTTTGTGTTTTGTTTTTTAATTAATTAAAGCAATTCCTTTAGCCAATTTCCATTTACTATGTGAATAGAAACACTGCTAACAATTTGGAGCCCTGAAACACAAGGCTGTTTATTAATTCATTTTTCTGTAGTAAAATTCAATTTTTCACAAATTATATTTCTAAAGAAATATAGCAAACATAAATTTGCAACAGATAATTTTAAAGCTCTAATTTTTAGGTGACTCAAAGAAAGTCAGTCTGCCTATTAACAGTTCTTTGATGCCATCACTGAAAGTCTACACACAAATCCCCCAAATCAAACCCCTGCCTTTGGTTTTACAGACAGTTATTACCATTGGGTGGTGCTGCAAGGTCAAATTTCTCTTAAGTTCCCCGACTTAGGAGAAAAGTCACCTAGTAATGTAATAAACCACCCATACTTCTTTGTTTCTTTCTGTGCACTTTGATAACACATTCTTATAGATGGATTTTAACTTCTTGCAACAACTTTTGAAATCCACGTACATACCATTTGTTTAAGTTAAGGCCACGCACAAAAATTGCTCTTTTGTGTTCCTTTTTAAATTCAGTGTTGACCATTCAAAACTATCATGCTTGATATGGTGCAAAAGTTAAAAATGAGTATCACTAAAAATGCCTTCTCTTTATGTGGTGCAATACGAAATACACAGAGACAGACTGTGTCTTGACATTCTGAGACCTACGATGGACCCAGGTAAAGTTGAAAAGAACGAATAAAACTTTATTGAAATAATTTAGACACTTGTGTACCAGCAACAATTGATTTAATAGACCTATAGTGTCTATACTCTCCCTTAGAATAAACGTTTACCATTTTCCTGATACTAAGATGCAGTCACATAATCTTTTGTGCATATTCCTATATAAATTATTTCTAATTTTAATAAGAAGGACATGACTGTATGGAATATTTGTACATACCTGTCATTATGCAGTATTTATTTTAATGTTGGTGTATTTTTTTTTAATTTTCACGTCTGCACCTCGACTTGTGGTTTAGTCATGTAAATAGCACTATTCCAGTGACCATTGCTGCCCTGTACATAGTATGTTTTAAAAGTAAAGGGAATTCCAGTTGGAAAAAAAAAAAGGGCAGATTAGTCCTGTAATGAACACCAACTAATGTAAAACTCAAATTCATTCTCGTGATGGTATTTAACACTTTAAATAAAACATTTTCTTTGCAGACGTTGTATGCATGGCCTTCTGATTTCTTCCCACACATTCCCAAGCCTGCTACAGCTCATTCCCTGAGCCCGCACATGATTTAAAGACAATGAAGTCATCTTTTCCACCTCTCCATAACAGAAGCAAACTGCTGGTCTTAGCAGATAGCCCTCAGTAGAGCACTTCTTTAAAATGCCAAAGGATTTCGGCTCACATCATTAAAACTGGTTGCTTTTAAAAAAGGTTATTGCAGATTGAGGTGCTTTCTGATGAAATGACTCAGCAACTCACAGATTTAAATGAGTGAGATTTCTGAGTCAGTGTGGCCTCCACTAACAGCAGTCAAAGAGAATCACACACAGGCTCTGCCATTCCCTGGTTGGAGATGGCGAGGGTGACAGTTGGCACTATGCTATGTGTTTCCACTGATGTGTCAGTTCAACTTTGTGGGGGACTGGGGTGGGGTGCATTTTCAGTTGGGGACACACGTATGGTAACCTGACATGGAGCAACTGATATATAACAACCTGTCCAGAGACTGGCTTCTGTCGCGTATGAGTGGAGGAGAGGGTCTCTCCACACCCTTCTAGGGTGGTTCCTCAAACTGCGAGAAAGAACCCCAGCAGAGTTCCAGTGGAAGTCCTCCCCGGCTCTAAATTTAAGAGTGAGTTTGATTAATTAGAAATCCAACTGAAATCCAAACCTAGTTCTCTCTCCATTCCTTGAACCAGCCGTTTAATTTCCAAGGACTTGATTCCAGCCCAGTCCCCCATATCTATCCCATATTATCTTTTCACTATTTAATATATACTCTCTGCTCTAGCAAGCTATTTCTTTGCTGTTCATACACTCCTAAAAATCTCCTTGCCTTTTTTATATGCCCTCTCCTGAAAAGCCCTTCTACTTTCTCAAAAGTGATCCATGTTAGTCCCTTCCTGCAATTCCTGGCTCAGGACTGAGCTCTCCTGTAGCAGTTCCTGACTAAACCCTAACCACATGGCTGCATCGACACTAACACCTTCACTTTCCCAGGAACTCCAGACACCGAGGGTCCACAAGCAAAAATGAAGGACATGATGGTCACTATCATGGGGGCTGTGGGAGAATTGGCCAAGAAATCACCAAAGCTGTTTGTCTATACTGACTTAACCTTTAACATTCTTGGCATAAAAATCACATTCTCTGCATGTCTGTCTCCACTCACACAGCTCATGATGCCTCAATATCCTCTAGCATCCATGGACTGAATGAACAGAAGTTTACACATCCACCTTTGGTTTGTGAAATGTGTATTGAGAAGCAGTGTGTAAGAGGGAATAAAAAACAAAAACAAAATCTACAGCACTCAAATTCTTCATATGACTTAAGTCACTTAGTCTCTCTGGCAATCATTTCTTCACCCAGGGAATAAGGAGTTTGAGTTAAACATTCTTCCATCATTAAATCAACACTTTGACTAACTTATAAGCTCCTTCAAGGAAGGGACCATATATGGGTTTTTTCCCCCCTCTTTTGTATCCTCAGTGATAAGAACAATGCTGGACACATAGATGGTCCATAAGTATCTGCCAAATTAATGAATATTTAGTCCTTGCTATTTTGAGACACTATTTTAGGCATTGTAGTGAACAGAAAAAGCATGGCCCTGTCCCCATGGGACTTTCATTCTACTAAGGAAGACACACATTGGGTAAAAAATTACAAGTAAGATAACTTTCCAAAGGGGATAAAAGCTATGGAAATATACAGCAGTGTTTTAACCCAGTCAAGAGAGTTGAGGAAGGCTAATATCTATAAAACTGAACAGGAGGGCTTCCCTGGTGGCGCAGTGGTTGAGAATCTGCCTGCCAATGCAGGGGACACGGGTTCAAGCCCTGGTCTGGGAGGATCCCACGTGCCACGGAGCGACTGGGCCCGTGAGCCACAAATTACTGAGCCTGCGCGTCTGGAGCCTGTGCTCCGCAGCAAGAGAGGCCGCAATAGTGAGAGACCCACGCACCGTGATGAAGAGTGGTCCCCACTTGCCACAACTAGAGAAAGCCCTCACACAGAAACGAAGACCCAACACAGCAATCAATCAATCAATAAATAAATAAATAAGAACGTGAATTTCTAAAAAAAAAAAAAAAACTGAACAGGAGTTAAATACAAGGTGATGGTGGCAATGGGAGATGGGAGTTAGGTGAAGAATAATCCAGGCAGAGAGAACAGCAGCTGAGAAATTTGAGGGTAGGGAACTGTAACTCTACCACTTAGCAAAGGTGAGTTCATACGAAGTGCTTATGAGTGAACAAATGAATAAACAATACAGATTTCTGCAGCCTAAGCTACTTCTGAACCATTGAGGGTTTCCTTGAGAAGATAGTTTTAACTTAAACTTGATGCGAGGACTATTCATAAATAGTCATCGGTAAGGAATAATCCTCTATTTAATTATATTTAAAATGGTTCTCAGAATGCTCCTCAGTCCTTAATCCCATTCAATTGTTAGATCTTTGAACATAGGAACCATGGTCTATAGCTCTGTACCCAGCATAGCACCTAGCTCAGCACTAAGCACATTACAGTTGCCGAATACACAGCATTAACAGTGAATATCCCTTTCAGATATTCTAGGAAAGATTGTGGTTATCAACTTGGAAGATTCCCAAGTCCTAAAATTTATGTTCATAGTTTGTATATGGTGGAGTTAGAAAGACTTTAAACCTGTGGTGTTCTTAATGCCCAAGCACCAGCTTCCTGTCATTTTGCTTTGAGGTAGGGGACTATTTTGTTTAGTATGCTTCCTTTTCTGATCTATCCATAGTGTTCCCAAGAGACCTGCCATTTTCTAACTAATCCCATTCTTCTGGCTTCAACTGATGGTGGTATAGGGGGTGCAGACTCCTAAAATGGGTCAGTCTGTACTCTTGCCTGTGAAGATGTGTTATTTTTTGCCTTGATACCAAAGAGGCAGTTCATCTCCAGTGACAGAAACTATTAGATGGGGAAAAAAAAGGCCAGGAGCTGTCAGTGGCTATGTTTTCTGATATATGATGAAAATTGGATTAAGAAAGAGAAGAAAGTGAGCAAAGCCAAAGTGGAGGCATGAATTGAAGAGAGTCCCGCAGGTTTCATGTTCCTGGTTCCGTTACGACTGAGGATCAGCTGCATCTTTGCTCTTCCAAGAGAGCCCATACATTCTAGCTCTGGTTAGTTGGGTGCCTGCTATATGAAGTCACAAGTCCTAATTAATACATTTGGCCAAGGACAAGGCTGATGGAATCATAGAACCTTGAAGGAGCCTTTGAGGTTACCTAGGACAATCTCATAGCATTAAGAGAAACCCTAAAAGGTGGCCATCAAACCTCTGCTTGCAAGTGGCTGGAGAGAGAAATTCGGGAATATAGCTCATTCCATGGTCTCTAACAGACTCTCCTTTCTAGCACCTAACCTAAATCTCCCTTCTGGAATTTTGCACTTCCTGGGCTCAGTGTTACCAAGTCCAAGCTCATACTGCTCACCACACAACAGGCCAATAAATCAAGAGATGAGTTGTTGGGGCAAGGAATAGCGACTTTATTCGGAAAGCTGGCAGACCAAGAAGATGGTGAAATTGTGCCCCAAAGAACCATCGCGCCTGAGTTAGAACTCAGGCTTCTTTTATACCAAAAGGGGAGGGAGTAAAGTCAAACACTTCCTGGTTCCGGTCCACCTCCAGAGGGGATGTGTTAATTTCTTCCTGCCTGCAGTCATTCACAGGTGGGCCTGGTCAGGATGTTTCCTGTGAGCTAAACAAAGGTTTTTTTTTAGCTTAATGCTCATTACCTGGGAGGCAGGGTTCCCAGAGATGGGCCACTATGTATAATTTAAGCTCATAGGCAACATACTTTTAGTGATTAACTTGTAATAGAATACAAAGGTTCTTTCCTATTACAATTCCTGACTGACAATGTCCACTCCACCAACTTGTGGGAAAAGGACAAAGACCGCTCTGGCTACTTCCGGAGGTGACAAACATTCCTTAGAATATTTAGTCAGTCCTTTTTTGTATCTACAACTATCTGAACCTGATGAAGCCCGTTAGCACTTTGTTGTCTAATTTGTAATTGAACTTGGGTGTCTTGGTTCCAGTTCCCAATACATATACTAAATTCCTGTGCTATTTATTTGGACAAAATTAAACAACTTGGTTGACCCTTCTCCAGCTACAATGAAATTCCCATCTACTTCAGTTGGATAGGCAGACCTCTTGGAGGCAAACTCATGAACAGAGATTAGTATAGTGCCCAAAGTTTCAACATCATTGGCAACTGCTAGGTCTTTTAAAGCATCTATAGATTCTCTCACCTGGGCAGACACCTGGAATGGCCTACCATCCAGTGTTTCAAAGGGACTTAATTTAAGCCTGCTACTGGGAGCCACTGATCCATAGCAGGGCAACTGGCAAGGCCTTATCTCAAGTTAAATTAGTATCCATTTTCTCGGGTTTTCCTGTTGATTGTGGTCTCCAGGATGAATGTAATTCCAATGCCTTAATCCAAATCAGGGGATAATTTCCTTAAGGAGGGCTTTAACCAATTAAAAGATACTGATTTTAAAAACTGGGGCTTCCCTGGTGGCGCAGTGGTTGAGAATCTGCCTGCCAATGCAGGGGACACGGGTTCGAGCCCTGGTCTGGGAAGATCCCACATGCCGCTGAGCAACTGGGCCCGTGAGCCACAATTGCTGAGCCTGCGCGTCTGGAGCCTGTGCTCCGCAACAAGAGAGGCCGCGATAGTGAGAGGCCCGCGCACCGCGATGAAGAGTGGCCCCCGCTTGCCACAACTAGAGAAAGCCTTCACACAGAAACGAAGACCCAACACAGCCATAAATAAATAAATAAATAAATTTTTAAAAAAATTAAAAAAAAAAAATAGTGTTAAAAACTAATAACAAAACTGCCACACACAAAACAAATGGTCCACAAAAAATTCTCCTTTTTCTGAAGGTTTTACAATGCATTGTTGTTATTAACCAGTCTTTTACTATGAAACTTAAATGGCCAGTTGAGACCAACTGTTCTGAGACCATCTTCAACCACTGATTAAGACTGGGGCGGCAGGTATAATATTCATTTAACCTTCTGAGCTTTCTGGGCAGACTTGGTGACCTTGCCAGCTCCAACTGCCTTCTTGTCCACTGCTTTGATGACACCTATAGCAACCGTCTGTCTCATGTCACCACCAGCAAAGTGGTCCAGAGCAGGGTAGTCAGAGAGGGTCTCAACACAGTGGGCTTGCCAGGAACCATATCAACATCTCAAGAATTTGGGGCCATCTTCCAGCTTTTTCCCAGAATGATGATCAATCTTCTCCTTCATCCCAGCAAACTTGCAGTTCATTCCCCACTGTCAATTTTACCCAGGGCTCGGGGTGTGGGGAATTAGGCAAGTCCAAGGGAGCCCCAGGCCTCTTCATTCATCAGAGTGTTCCTCTCTTCCTACCATGTGAGAGGCTCTCGTCTTATTGTGTTTCTTCTTATGATTCAGCCTAGGGCAATCTGTTTTCCAATGTTCTTCCTCCTTACAGTAAGTACATTGTTCCTTACTGTCGTGGCTTACCTCTCTTTGGGTTACTCGCTTTCCTGGAATCCAATGTCACTGCCAAAAAATGGCATTTCGTTTTGCATCATCTTTCTTGTTTTTCCCTGTTGAACGCTTTAAAAGCAGCATCCACAGCTGAGTGCCAGGGGCCACGTGACTTAGGAAGCAGGGCTGACTGCGACTGTGTGAGCCACAGTTTTACACCTGTGCCACCAGCTTTGTAAATTCAGCACCTGTGGGACATCCAAACGGACAATGGCTGCTTCTGCTGCTGGGACAGTCTGGCCTTAGCAGCTGTGGGCTTTGCGGGTGCGTGCACGTGGGGGCTTGGCCAGGGTCTGGGCTGCCTCCATAGCTTCCACAGTGGGTCCAGGTGCACAACTGCTGTGGTCCTAAAACCTGACTTTAGTGGATCTGTGCTGGTGGCCTTGTGAAAACAACGCCTGAGGGACACTAGGGCCGAGTGCTGGCATTCCCAAGGACTCTGTGAGCCCGCACAACAGATAAAAAGGTGACACAACAGCGCACACTCACTGGGGAACAGCTCCGGCAGAGGAATACCCAGGGGCTCCTTTCCCAGTGGGTACACTCCAATCCTGCCTATCTCATACTGCAGCTCAGAAACACGGCTCAGAAATGGATTGGGGGCTTCTACTCCAACAACTAGGGAGCAGACCCTGCCCCTGACAGGGCAGTGACAGTGACAGGGCAGTGACAACCACAGAGCAAAGAGAAGGCCCCATTCAATATCCAGTGCAGGCTCTGGTCACCAAAATACCAGTCACACCTCCTATTAAGGGGATAATGGCCAGCATACACTGAGGAAAGAGGCAGCAAGCATCCATACTAAAAACAGCCCTCGCACCAAAAAATATTAAACTCACGCAGGCTACACAGGGATGCTCCCACATAAAAATAACCCTCCAAGACCACAGTAGTTAATTATTTCTCCTAAACTCAGAGTAGGAGAAATATAAGGGGAAAAAAATGAAGAAGCAGGGGAACCACTCTCAATTAAAACATCAAGAGAATTCCCCTGAAGGAACAAACAATGAAACAAACCTCTTCAGTCTAATAGACACTGAGTTCACAGAGAAGGTAATGAAAATACTGAAGGAATTAAGAAAGGCTATTGACAGAAATGCAGATTACTGTAAAAAAACAAAACAACAACAACAACAACAAAAAAACTAGAAACTATAAAGAGGAGCCAAGAAAAATTAGAAAATTCATTTGCAGAGACAAAAGCTGACCTAAGGCAATGAATAGCAGGATGAATAATGCAGAAGAACGAATAAATGATCTGGAAGATAGAATAATGAAAATCATCCAATTAGAACAGCAGACAGAAACCCAAATGAAAAAAAAAAGAAAGAACATAAGAGACCTATAGGATAATATAAAGCATGCCAATCTATGCATAATAGGAATCCCAGAAGGAGAAGACAAAAGGGGATTGAAAATGTATTTGAAGAAATTATGGCTAAAACATCCCAAACCTAAAGAAGGAAACAGATATCCAGGTACAGGAAGCACAGAGGGTTCCAAATAAGATAAACTCAAACAGACCTACACCAAGACATATTATAATTAAGTTGGCAAAAATTAAAGAGAAGATTCTAAAGGCAGCAAGAGAAAAACAAAGAGTTAATTACAAGGGAGTCCCCATAAGGCAATCAGCTGATTTCTCTATAGAAACGTTGCATGCCTGAAAGGAGTAACAAGACATATTCAAAGTCCTGAGGGAAAAATCTGCAACCTAGAATATTCTACCCAGCAAGATCTTCATTTAGAAGGAGACAGAAAGAATTTCTCAGACAAGCAAAAATTAAAAGAATACAGCAATAAAAACATATCCTAAAGGAAATATTAAAGGTCTTCTCTAAAAAGGAAAGAAGTAAGAATCTACAGGAAAGAGAAAATCACAATTGGAAAGTAAATCACTTAAATAAGCCTGTAGAGAGATTTTATAAAAAAGCTGTGAAAGAGATGATAACCACAATGAACAGCAAAAGGATGAACATGAAGATATAAAGGGGACAAAGCCATAAAATGTGGGGAAGAAGAGCAAAAAAAAAAAAAAAAAATTGTAGAATTTTTTTTTTCTATAACGTGTTTGAGCCTATATGACTATCAGTCTAAAGCAAGTAGATACAGAAAGGGGTTAATATACTTGAGAAAACAAAGCAACCATAAATCAGAAACATATAATAGATTCCAAAAAAAACAAAAAGAAGAGAACATAAGCATAATACAAAAGAAAATCATCAAACCACAAAAGGAAAAAGAAAAAGAAAGGAACAAAGAAGAAATACAAAATCAATGGGCAAACAAGGTTTAAAACGGCAATAAATACATATCTATCAATAATTACCTTAAATGTTAATGGACTAAATGCTCCAATCAAAAGACACACAGTGACAGATTGGTTAAAAAAACAAGAGCTGACAATATGCTGCTCCAAGAGACCCACTTTAGGGCAAAGGACATGCATAGATTGAAAGTGAGGGGATGGAAAAAGATATTTCATGCAAACAGAAATGACGAGAAAGCAGGGGTTGCAGTGCTCATATCAGACAAAATAGACTTTAAAACTAAGGGCATAAAGAAAGATAAAGAAGGACACTATATAATGTTAAAAGGATCAATACAAGAAGAGAATTTTACACTTGTCAACATATATGCACCTAATATAGGAGTACTGAAATACATAAAACAAATACTAACAGACATAAAGGGAGAAACTGATAGGAAGACAATAATAGTAAGAGACTTGAACACCCCACTCACATCAATGGACAGATCTTTGAGACAGAAAATCAATAAGGCAACAGAGATCTTAAATGATACAACAGAACAGTTAGACTTTATATTTTCGGGACAGTACATCCAAAAAAAGCAGAATACACATTCTTTTCAAGTACACATGGAACATTCTCTAGGATCGACCACATACTAGGCCACGAAACAAGCTTCAAAAAATTTAAGAGTGTAGAAATTATTTCAAGCATCTTTTCTAATCACAATGGTATTAAACAAGAAATCAACCACTGAAAAAGAAACGAGAAAAAAAAAACTCACATGAAGACTAAACATGCTACTAAAAAACAAATAGATCAACAATGAAATCAAAGAAGAAATTTTAAAATATCTTCAGGCAAATGACAATGAAAACGGAACCATATAAAATCTATGGGATGAAGCAAAAGCAGTTCTTAGAGGGAAGTTCATAGTGATACAGGCCTTCCTCAAAAAACAAGAAAAATCTCAAATAAACATCTTAACCTACCACTTAATAGAATTACAAAAAGAAGAACAAACAAACAAAACCTAAAGTCAGCTGAAGGAAGGAAATTAATAAAATAGAGGTTTAAAAAAAAACAATAGAAAAAAAATCAATAAAAGCAAGAGCTGGGGAGGAGGAACCAAGATGGCGGAGTAGAAGGATGTGCTCTCACTCCCTCTTGCGAGAACACCAGAATCACAACTAGCTGCTGGACAACCAACGACAGGAAGACACTGGAGCTCACCAAAAAAAGATACCCCACACCAAAGACAAAGGAGAAGCCACAATGAGACGGTAGGAGGGGTGCAATCAGAGTAAAATCAAATCCCATAACTGGTGGGTGGGTGACGCACAGACTGGCGAACACTTATACCACAGAAGTCAACCCATTGGAGTGAAGGTTCTGAGCCCCACGTCAGGCTTCCCAACTTGGGGGTCCGGCAACGGGAGGAGGAATTCATAGAGAATCAGACTTTGAAGCCTAGTGGGAATTGATTGCAGGACTTCGACAGGACTGGGGGAAACAGAGACCCCACTCTTGGAGGGCGAACACAAAATAGTGTGTGCATCGGAACCCAGGGGAAGGAACAGTGACTCCGGGGGAGACTGAACCAGACCTACTTCCTAGTGTTGGAAGGTCTCCTGCAGAGGCGGGGGGTGGCTCTGTTTCACCATGGGGACAAGGACACTGGCAGCAGAAGTTCTGGGAAGTACTCCTTGGCGTGAGCCCTCCCAGAGTCTGTTATTAGCCCCACCAAAGAGCCCAGGTAGGCTCCAGTGTTGCGTTGCCTCAGGCAAAACAACCAACAGGGAGGGAACCCAGCCCCACCCATCAACAGTCAAGTGGATTAAAGTTTTACTGAGCTCTGACCACCACAGCAACAGTCAGCTCTACCCACCAGCAGAGCCTCCCATCAAGCCTCTTAGATAGCCTCAACCACGAGAGGGCAGAGAGCAGAAGCAAGAAAAACTATAATCCTGCAGCCTGTGGAACAAAAACCACATTCACAGAAACATAGACAAGATGAAAAGGCAGAGGGCTATATACCAGATGAAGGAACAAGATAAAACCCCAGAAAAACAACTAAATGAAGTGGAAATAGGCAACCTTCCAGAAAAAGAATTCAGAATAATGATAGTGAAGATGATCCAGGAACTCAGAAAAAGAATGGAGGCAAAGATCGAGAAGATGCAAGAAATGTTTAACAAAGACCTAGAAGAATAAAAGAACAAACAAACAAACAGAGATGAACAATACAATAACTGAAATGAAAACTACACTAGAAGGAATCAATAGCAGAATAACTGAGGCAGAAGAACAGATAAGTGACATGGAAGACAGAATGGTGGAATTCACTGCTGCAGAACAAACTAAAGAAAAAAAATGAAGACAGCATAAGAGACCTCTGGGACAACATTAAACGCAACAACATTTGCATTATAGGGGTTCCAGAAGGAGAAGAGAGAGAAAAAGGACCAGAGAAAATATTTGAAGAGATTATAGCCAAAAACTTCCCTAATATGGGAAAGGAAATAGCCACCCAAGTCCAGGAAGTGCAGCGAGTCCCATACAGGATAAACCCAAGGAGAAACATGCCGAGACACATAGTAATCAAACTGGCAAAAATTAAAGACAAAGAAAAATTATCAACAACAGCAAGGGAAAAACGACAAATAACATACAAGGGAACTCCCATAACGTTAACAGATGATTTCTCAGCAGAAACTCTACAAGCCAGAAGGGAGTGGCATGATATACTTCAAGTGATGAAAGGGAAGAACCTACAACCAAGATTACTCTACCCGGCAAGGATCTCATTCAGATTTGATGCAGAAATCAAAAGCTTTACAGACAAGCAAAAGCTAAGAGAATTCAGCACCACTAAACCAGCTGTACAACAAATGCTAAAGGAACTTCTCTAAGTGGGAAACACAAGAGAAGAAAAGGACCTACAAAAACAAACCCAAAACAATTAAGAAAATGGTCATAGGAACATACATATCGATAATTACCTTAAATGTGAATGGATTAAATGCTACAACCAAAAGACACAGGTTTGCTGAGTGGATACAAAAACAAGACCCATATATATGCTGTCTACAAGAGACCCACTTCAGACTTAGGAACACATACAGACTGAAAGTGAGGGGATGGAAAAAGATATTCCATGCAAATGGAAATCAAAAGAAAGCTGGAGTAGCTATACTCATCTCAGATAAAATAGACTTTAAAATAAAGAATGTTACAAGAGATAAGGAAGGACACTACATAATGATCAAGGGATCAATCCAAGAAGAAGATATAACAATTATAAATATAAATGCACCCAACATAGGAGCACCTCAATACATAAGGCAACTGCTAACAGCTATAAAAGAGGAAATCAACAGTAACAAATAGTGGGGGACTTTAACACCTCACTTACACCAATGGACAGATCATCCAAAATGAAAATAAATAAGGAAACAGAAGCTTTAAATGACACAATAGACCAGATAGATTTAATTGATATTTATACAACATTCCATCCAAAAACAGCAGATTACACGTTCTTCTCAAGTGCGCATGGAACATTCTCCAGGATGGATCATATCTTGGGTCACAAATCAAGTCTCAGTACATTTAAGAAAATTGAAATCATATAAGGCATCTTTTCTGACCACAACGCTATGAGATTAGAAATGAATTACGGGGAAAAAAACGTAAAAAAGACAAACACATGGAGGTTAAACAATACGTTACTAAATAACCAAGAGATCACTGAAGAAATCAAAGAGGAAATCAAAAAATACCTAGAGAAAAATGACAATGAAAACACGACGACCCAAAACCTATGGGATGCAGCAAAAGCAGTTCTAAGAGGGAAGTTTATAGCTATACAAGCCTACCTAAAGAAACAAGAAAAATCTCAAGTAAACAATCTAATCTTACACCTAAAGAAACTAGAGAAAGAAGAACAAACAAAACCCAAAGTTAGCAGAAGAAAAGAAATCATAAAGATCAGAGCAGAAATAAATGAAATAGAAACAGAAAACAATAGCAAAGATCAATAAAATTAAAAGCTCGTTCTTTGAGAAGATAAACAAAATTGATAAGCCATTAGCCAGATTCATCAAGAAAAAGAGGGAGAGGACTCAAATCAATAAAATCAGAAATGAAAAAGGAGAAGTTACAACAGACACGGCAGAAATACAAAGCATCCTAAGAGACTACTACAAGCAACTCTATGCCAATAAAATGGACAACCTGGAAGAAATGGACAAATTCTTAGAAAGGTATAACCTTCCGAGACTGAACCAGGAAGAAACAGAAAATATGAACAGACCAATCACAAGTAATGAAATTGAAACTGTGATTAAAAATCTTCCAACAAACAAAAGTCCAGGACCAGATGGCTTCACAGGTGAATTCTATCAAACATTTAGAGAAGAGCTAACACCCATCCTTCTCAAACTCTTCCAAAAAATTGCAGAGGAAGGAACACTCCCAAACTCATTCTATGAGGCCACCATCACCCTGATACCAAAACCAGACAAAGACACTACAAAAAAAGAAAATTACAGACCAATATCACTGATGACTATAGATGCAAAAATCCTCAACAAAATACTAGCAAACAGAATCCAACAACACATTAAAAGGATCATACACCACGATCAAGTGGGATTTATCCCAGGGATGCAAGGATTCTTCAATATACGCAAATCAATCAATGTGATACACCATATTAACAAATTGAAGAATAAAAACCATATGATCATCTCAATAGATGCAGAAAAAGCTTTTGACAAAATTCAACACCTATTTATGATAAAAACTCTCCAGAAAGTGGGCATAGAGAGAACCTACCTCAACATAATAAAGGCCATATATGACAAACCCACAGCAAACATCATTCTCAACAGTGAAAAACTGCAAGCATTTCCTCTAAGATCAGGAAAGAGACAAGGATGTCCACTCTCACCACTATTATTCAACAAAGTTTTGGAAGTCCTAGCCACGGCAACCAGAGAAGAAAAAGAAATAAAAGGAATACAAATTGGAAAAGAAGAAGTAAAACTGTCACTGTTTGCAGATGACATGATACTATACATAGGGAATCCTAAAACTGCCACCAGAAAACTGCTAGAGCTAATTAATGAATATGGTAAAGTTACAGGATACAAAGTTAATGCACAGAAATCGCTTGCATTCCTATACACTAATGATGAAAAATCTGAAAGAGAAATTATGGAAACACTCCCATTTACCATTGCAACAGAAAGAATAAAATACCTAGGAATAAACCTACCTAGGGAGACAAAAGACCTGTATGCAGAAAACTATAAGACACTGATGAAAGAAATTAAACATGATACCAACAGATGGAGAGATATACCATGTTCTTGGATTGGAAGAATCAACATTGTGAAAATGAGTATACTACCCAAAGCAATCTACAGATTCAATGCAATCCCTATCAAATAACCAATGGCATTCTTTACAGAACTAGAACAAATCATCTTAAAATTTGTATGGAGACACAAAAGACCCCGAATAGCCAAAGCAGTCTTGAGGGAAAAAAACAGAGCTGGAGGAATCAGACTCCCTGAATTCAGACTATACTACAAAGCTACAGTAATCAAGACAATATGGTACTGACACAAAAACAGAAACATAGATCAATGGAACAAGATAGAAAGCCCAGAGATAAACCCACACACCTATGGTCAACTAATCTATCACAAAGGAGGCAAGGATATACAATGGAGAAAAGACAGTCTCTTCAATAAGTGGTGCTGGGAAAACTGGACAGCTACATGTAAAAGAAGGAAATTAGAATACTCCCTAACACCATACACAAAAATAAACTCAAAATGGATTCGAGACCTAAATGTAAGACTGGACACTATAAAACTCTTAGAGGAAACACAGGAAGAACACTCTTTGACATAAATCACAGCAAGATATTTTTTGATCCACCTCCTAGAGTAATGGAAATAAAAACAAAAATAAAGAAATGGGACCTAATGAAACTTCAAACCTTTTGCACAGCAAAGGAAACCATAAACAAGACGAAAAGACAACCCTCAGAATGGGAGAAAATATTTGCAAACGAATCAACAGACAAAGGATTAATCTCCAAAATATATAAACAGCTCATTCAGCTCAATATTAAAGAAACAAACACCTCAATCCACAAATGGGCAGAAGACCTAAATAGACATTTCTCCAAAGAAGACATACAGACGGCCACAAAGCACATGAAAAGCTGCTCAACATCACTAATTATTAGAGAAATGCAAATCAAAACTACAATGAGGTATCACCTCACACCAGTTAGAATGGGCATCATCAGAAAAGCTACAAACAACAAATGCTGGAGAGGGTGTGGAGAAAAGGGAACTCTCCTGCACTGTTGGTGGGAATGTAAATTGATACAGCCCCTATGGAGAACAATATGGAGGTTCCTTAAAAAACTAAAAATAGAATTACCATATGACCCAGCAATCCCACTACTGGGCATATACCCAGAGAAAACCATAATTCAAAAAGACACATGCACCCGAATGTTCATTGTAGCACTATTTACAATAGCCAGGTCATGGAAGCAACCTAAATGCACATCGAGAGACGAATGGATAAAGAAGATGTGGTACATATATACAATGGAATATTACTCAGCCATAAAAAGGAACGAAATTGAGTCATTTGTTGAGACGTGGATGGATCTAGAGACTGTCATACAGAGTGAAGTAAGTCAGAAAGAGAAAAACAAATATCGTATATTAACGCATGTATGTGGAACCTAGAAAAATGGTACAGATGAGCCAGTTTGCAGGGCAGAAGTTGAGACACAGATGTAGAGAACAGACATATGGACACCAAGGGGGGAAAACTGCGGTGGGGTGGGGATGGTGGTGTGCTGCATTGGGCAATTGGGATTGACATGTATACACTGATGTGTATAAAATTGATGACTAATAAGAACCTGCAGTATAAACAAACAAACAAAACAACTAATACTAAACTTTCATTGGGTTATTTGCATGGAAATATGTTAATATAAATGTTTCAGACATTACATGAAATTTCTAAAAACCTTATATGTTCTGGTATAATGTTATAAGTCATAATCCTAGTTATTACTTTAAAATGTATATCTCAGAAATAACTAATTTTCTTGTCAACTGCATTATTATGAACTTTCATCAAATCTTTAACTGTGGTCATTTTTAAGTCTTTTGTCATTTACAGACAGTTCTGGGTGTACTCTGATGCTTTTGCAAATATGTTCCTATAAAAGGGTTTCATCTTCAAGAAATTCATGGAAAAGACTCTGACAAGTACATGTTTCTGGTAACTGACTGCACTGCTGAACTGAAGGAATAAGCATTTTCAGAACTCTAATGAAAAACTGATGAACTTATAAAAGTACTAACAAAAGATCAAGATAAAAAAAAATTAATTACTTGGGACTAAGTGAACTGATGAGGATGAGTATAATTTTTGTGACTTTCTGTTTGAATTAAAAAAAAAAATCCCACAAGGACTCAGAGGCAAAGAATATACAAATCAATTTTCACTGCAAAGTAAAGGAGCTGTTACACTGGAGGATTACTGGACTGAATGTCAATATTATGACATAGTATGAGTGTGTTTCATGTTTGGTAATTGCAATCATTGTTGCTTTTGTTGTGGTCATCCATGTACAATGCTTGGTGTCAGTCTATTTATCTCTTGTAAAAATAAAATACAGTGCGTGTGTGTGAAAAAAAAGGTAACATGCTTTTAAAAAACTAATACCTTTTAGCTCTTATGCTGAAATATATTAAAAAATAAAAAATAAAATAAAGAATGTTACAAGAGACAAGGAAGGACACTACATAATGATCAAGGGATCAATCCAAGAAGAAGATATAACAATTATAAATATATATGCACCCAACATAGGAGCACCTCAATACATAAGGCAACTGCTAACAGCTATAAAAGAGGAAATCGACAGTAACACAATAATAGTGGGGGACTTTAACACCTCACTTACACCAATGGACAGATCATCCAAAATGAAAATAAATAAGGAAACAGAAGCTTTAAATGACACAATAGACCAGATAGATTTAATTGATATTTATACGACATTCCATCCAAAAACAGCAGATTACACGTTCTTCTCAAGTGCGCACGGAACATTCTCCAGGATAGATCACAACTTGGGTCACAAGTCAAGCCTCAGAACATTTAAGAAAATTGAAATCATATAAGGCATCTTTTCTGACCACAATGCTATGAGATTAGAAATGAATTACGGGGAAAAAAACGTAAAAAACACAAACACATGGAGGCTAAACAATACGTTACCAAATAACCAAGAGATCACTGAAGAAATCAAAGAGGAAATCAAAAAATACCTAGAGACAAATGACAATGAAAACACGACGACCCAAAACCTATGGGATGCAGCAAAAGCAGTTCTAAGAGGGAAGTTTATAGCTATACAAGCCTACCTAAAGAAACAAGAAAAATCTCAAGTAAACAATCTAACCTTACACCTGAAGGAACTAGAGAAAGAAGAACAAACAAAACCCAAAGTTAGCAGAAGAAAAGAAATCATAAAGATCAGAGCAGAAATAAATGAAATAGAAACAAAGAAAACAATAACAAAGTTCAATAAAACTAAAAGCTCGTTCTTTGAGAAGATAAACAAAATTGATAAGCCATTAGCCAGATTCATCAAGAAAAAGAGGGAGAGGACTCGAATCAATAAAATCAGAAATGAAAAAGGAGAAGTTACAACAGACACGGCAGAAATACAAAGCATCCTAAGAGACTACTACAAGCAACTCTATGCCAATAAAATGGACAACCTGGAAGAAATGGACAAATTCTTAGAAAGGTATAACCTTCCGAGACTGAACCAGGAAGAACCAGGAAGAAACAGAAAATATGAACAGACCAATCACAAGTAATGAAATTGAAACTGTGATTAAAAATCTTCCAACAAACAAAAGTCCAGGACCAGATGGCTTCACAGGTGAATTCTATCAAACATTTAGAGAAGAGCTAACACCCATCCTTCTCAAACTCTTCCAAAAAATTGCAGAGGAAGGAACACTCCCAAACTCATTCTATGAGGCCACCATCACCCTGATACCAAAACCAGACAAAGACACTACAAAAAAAGAAAATTACAGACCAATATCACTGATGACTATAGATGCAAAAATCCTCAACAAAATACTAGCAAACAGAATCCAACAACACATTAAAAGGATCATACACCACGATCAAGTGGGATTTATCCCAGGGATGCAAGGATTCTTCAATATACGCAAATCAATCAATGTGATACACCATATTAACAAATTGAAGAATAAAAACCATATGATCATCTCAATAGATGCAGAAAAAGCTTTTGACAAAATTCAACACCCATTTATGATAAAAACTCTCCAGAAAGTGGGCATAGAGAGAACCTACCTCAACATAATAAAGGCCATATACGACAAACCCACAGCAAACCTCATTCTCAATGGTGAAAAACTGGAAGCATTTCCTCTAAGATCAGGAACGAGACAAGGATGTCCACTCTCACCACTATTATTCAACAAAGTTTTGGAAGTCCTAGCCACAGCAATCAGAGAAGAAAAAGAAATATAAGGAATACAAGTTGGTAAAGAAGAAGTAAAACTGTCACTGTTTGCAGATGACATGATATTATACATAGGGAATCCTAAAGATGCCACCAGAAAACTACTAGAACTAATCAATGAATTTGGTAAAGTTGCAGGATACAAAATTAATGCACAGAAATCTCTTGCATTCCTATACATTAATGATGAAAAATTTGAAAGAAAAATTATGGAAACACTCCCATTTACCATTGCAACAAAAAGAATAAAATACCTAGGAATAAATCTACCTAGGGAGACAAAAGACCTGTATGCAGAAAACTATAAGACACTGATGAAAGAAATTAAACATGATACCAACAGATGGAGAGATATACCATTTTCTTGGATTGGAAGAATCAATATTGTGAAAATGAGTATACTACCCAAAGCAATCTACAGATTCAATGCAATCCCTATCAAATAACCAATGGCATTCTTTACAGAACTAGAACAAATCATCTTAAAATTTGTATGGAGACACAAAAGACCCCGAATAGCCAAAGCAGTCTTGAGGGAAAAAAACAGAGCTGGAGGAATCAGACTCCCTGAATTCAGACTATACTACAAAGCTACAGTAATCAAGACAATATGGTACTGACACAAAAACAGAAACATAGATCAATGGAACAAGATAGAAAGCCCAGAGATAAACCCATGCACCTATGGTCAACTAATCTATCACAAAGGAGGCAAGGATATACAATGGGGAAAAGACAGTCTCTTCAATAAGTGGTGCTGGGAAAACTGGACAGCTACATGTAAAAGAAGGAAATTAGAACACTCCCTAACACCATACACAAAAATAAACTCAAAATGGATTTGAGACCTAAATGTAAGACTGGACACTATAAAACTCTTAGAGGAAAACATAGGAAGAACACTCTTTGACATAAATCACAGCAAGATATTTTTTGATCCACCTCCTAGAGTAATGGAAATAAAAACAAAAATAAAGAAATGGGACCTAATGAAACTTCAAAGCTTTTGCACAGTAAAGGAAACCATAAACAAGACGAAAAGACAACCCTCAGAATGGGAGAAAATATTTACAAACCAATCAACGGACAAAGGATTAATCTCCAAAATATATGAACAGCTCATGCAGCTCAATATTAAAGAAACAAACAACCCAATCCAAAAATGGGCAGAAGACCTAAATAGATATTTCTCCAAGAAGACATACAGATGGACAGGAAGCACATGAAAAGCTGCTCAACATCACTAATTATTAGAGAAATGCAAATCAAAGCTACAATGAGGTATCACCTCACACCAGTTAGAATGGGCATCATCAGAAAATCTACAAACAACAAATGCTGGAGAGGGTGTGGAGAAAAGGGAACTCTCTTGCACTGTTGGTGGGAATGTAAATTGATACAGCCCCTATGGAGAACAGTATGGAGGTTCCTTAAAAAACTAAAAATTGATTTACCATATGATCCAGCAATCCCACTACTGGGCATATACCCAGAGAAAACCATAATTCAAAAAGACACATGCACACCAATATTCATTGCAGCACTATTTACAATAGCCAAGTCATGGAAGCAACCTAAATGCCCATCGAGAGACGAATGGATAAAGAAGTTGTGGTACATATATATAATGGAATATTACTCAGCCATAAAAAGGAACGAAATTGAGTCATTTGTTGAGACGTGGATGGATCTAGAGACTGTCATACAGAGTGAAGTAAGTCAGAAAGAGAAAAACAAATATCGTATATTAACGCATGTATGTGGAACCTAGAAAAATGGTACAGATGACTGGTTTGCAGGGCAGAAGTTGAGACACAGATGTAGAGAACAAACGTATGGACACCAAGGGGGGAAAACCGTGGTTGGGTGAGGATGGTGGTGTGCTGAATTGGGTGATTGGGATTCACATGTATACACTGATGTGTATAAAATTGCTGACTAATAAGAAGCTGCAGTATAAAAAAACAAACAAACAAACAAACAAAAAAAACCCAAGAGCTGGTTCTTTGAAAGGATAAACTAAACTGAGAAACCTCAGGCCAGGTTCACCAAGAAGAAAAGAGAACGAACCCAAATAAACAAAATAAGAAATGAAAAAGGAGAAATATCAACTGATACCACAGAAATACAAATAACCATAAAAGAATACTATGAACAATTATATGCCAACCAATTCAACAACCTAGAAGAAATGGACAACTTTCTAGAAACATACAGTGCACCAAAATTGAATCAAGAAGAAATAGATAATTTGAACAGACTGATCACTAGAAGTGAAATAGAATCTGTAATAAAACAAACAACAACAAAAAAAACAACTCCCTACAAAAAATGTCTAGGACCAGATGGCTTCAGAGGCAACGTCTACCAACACACAAAGAAGAATTTTACTGATCCTTCTCAAATTCTGCCAAAAGTTTGAAGAGGAGGGAACACTGCCAAAGACGTTCTATGAAGCTGCCATCACCTTGATACCAAAACCAGATAAAGATACCACCAAAAAGAAAATTATAGGCCAATATCTTTGATTAATATAGATGCAAAAATTCTTAACAAAATACTAGCAAACCAAATCCAACATCACACAAAAAACATCATACACCACAACCAATTGGGATTCATCCCAAGTTCACAAGGATGGTTCAACATATGCAAATCAATCAATGTGATACACCATATCAACAAAAGAAAGGAAAAAACCCACATGATCATCTCAATAGATGCAGAAAAAGCATTTGACAAAATTCAACAGCTATTCATGATAAAAACTCTTACCAAAGTGGGTATAGAGGAAACACATCTCAACATAGTAAAAGCTATTTATGACAACCCACAGCCAATATAATACTCAACAGTGAAAAGCTGAAAGCCTTCCCAGTAAAATCTGGCACAAGACAAGGATGCCCACTCTCACCACTTCTATTCAACATAGTATTGGAATTCCTAGCCACAGCAATCAGGCAAGAAAAAGAAATAAAGTGTATCCAAATTGGAAGGGAAGAGGTAAAATTGTCACTATATGCAGATGACATGATACTGTATACAGAAAATCCTAAAGACTGGCACACAAAAACTACTAGAACTGATAAATGAATTTAGCAAGGCAGCAGAATACAAGGTTAACATACAGAAATTGGTTGCATTTCTTTACTCTAACAATGCAATAGCAGAAAGTAAAAAAAAAAAAAAAGTATCTTTTAATAAAGCACCAAAAAAAAAAAAATTAGGAATAAACCTGGCCAAGAAGGTGAAAGACTTATAGGTTGAGAACTACAAAACATTAACTGAAGAAACTGAAGATGATTTAAACAAATGGAAAGATATCCCATGCTCTTGGATTAGAGGAAATAAAATTGTTAAAATTACCATACTACCCAAAGCAATATACAGATTTAATGCAATCCCTATTAAAATACCCATGACATTTTTCACAGAACAAATAATCCTAAAATTTATATGGAACCATAAAAGACCCAGAATTGCCAAAGCAATCCTGAGGAAAAAGAACAAAGCAGGAGGCATAACGCTCCCAGACTTCAGACAATACTACAAAGCTACAGTAATCAAAGCAGTGTGGTATTGGCACACAAAAAACGACATATGGATCAATGCAACAGAACAGAGAGCCCAGAAATAAACCCACGCAACTATGGTCAATTAATATTAGACAAAGGAGGCAATAATATAAAATGGGAAAAGACAGTCTGTTTTGCAAGTGGTGCTGGGGAAGTTAGACAGCTGTATGTAAATCAGTGGAGAACATGCCTTCACACCATGCACAAAAATAAACTCAAAATGGCTAAAAGACTTAAATATAAGACAAGACACCATAAAGCTAGAAGAGATCATAAGGAAAACATTCTCTGACATAAGTCGTACCAATTGTTTCTTAGGTCGGTCCCCCAAGGCAATAGAAATAAAAGCAAAAATAAACAAATGGGGCCTAATCAAACTTACAAGCTTTTGCACAGCAAAGGAAACCATTTAGAAAAATGAAAAGACCTACAGAATGGGAAAAATATTTGCAAATGATGCAACAGATCAGGGCTTAATTTCTAAAATATACAAACATCTCATACAACTCAACAACAAAAAACCAAATAATCCAATAAAAAAAATGGGCAGAAGACCTAAATAGACATTTCTCCAAAGAAGACATACAGATGGCCAATAGGCACATGAAAAGATACTCAACTAATTATTAAAGAAATGCAAATCAAAACTACAATGAAGGGGACTTCCCTGGTGGTCTAGTGGCTAAGGCTCTGCACTCCCAGTGGAGGGGGCCTGGGTTTGATCCCTGGTCAGGGAGCTAGATCCCACATGCCATAACTAAAAGATCCCATGTGCCACAACTGAGACCCAGTGCAGCCAAATAAATAAATTAAATAAATAAATATTAAAAAAAAAAAAAAACTAGGATGAGGTAACACTTCACACTGGTCAGAATGGCCATCATTAAAAAGTCTACAGGGACTTCTCTGGCGGTCCAGTGGTTACCACACCGCGCTTCCAATGCAGGGGGCACAGGTTCGATCCCTGGTCAGGGAACTAGGATCCCACAGGCTGCACGGGGCAGCAAAAAAAAAAAAAAAGTCTACAAATAACAAATGCTGGAGAGGGTATGGAGAAAAGGGAACACTCTGACACATCCTTTACTGATAGCCCCTCAATATATGTGGGAATGTATATATGTGGGAATGTAAATTGATACAGCCACTATGGAGAATAGTATGAAGGTTCCTTAAAAAACTAAAAATAGAGCTACCATATGATCCAGCAATCCCACTCCTGGGCATATGCCCAGAGAAAATCATAATTTGAAAACATACATGCACCCCAATGTTCATTGCAGCACTGTTTACAATAGCCAAGACATGGAAGCAACCTAAATGTCCATCGACAGAGGTATGGAGAAAGAAGATGTGGTACATATATACAATGGAATACTACTCAGCCATAAGAAAGAATGAAATAATGCCATTTGAAGCAACATGGATGAACCTAGAGATTATCATACTAAGTGAAGTAAGTCAGACAAAGACAAATATTGTATGATTATCACTTATATGTGGAATCTAAAAAAAGATACAGATGAACTTATTTACAAGACAGAAACTGACTCACAGACTTAGAATACAAA
This sequence comes from Balaenoptera borealis, assembly GCF_965194805.1. Classification (NCBI taxonomy): domain Eukaryota; kingdom Metazoa; phylum Chordata; class Mammalia; order Artiodactyla; family Balaenopteridae; genus Balaenoptera; species Balaenoptera borealis. The sequence continues at coordinate 32,511,367 of NC_138876.1, read as the reverse complement.
CTTTTGGTTACCAAAGGGGAAAGGTGGGGGGAAGGATAAATTAGGAGTTTGGAATTAACATATTCGCACTACTATATATAAAATACATAATCAACAAGGACCTACCATATAGCACAGGGAACCCTACTCAATACTCTGTAATAACCTATATGGGAAAAGAATCTGAAAAATAGATATATGTATAACTGAATCACTTTGCTGTGCACCTGAAACTAACACAACATTGTAAATCAAATATACTCCAATATAAAATAAAAATTAAAAAAAAAAAAGCTAACAGTAATTACTGCCAAGGCAATAAAAGAAAAAAAGAAAGAAAACAAAAACAAAAACAATCCTACAAAAAGTAGAGCCCAGACTGCTGCAATGAAGAACAAAAATTCTATGAATGTATCAGAAGTTGTAATAGAGGTATAATTTATACTTCTTCACTTTCTTTTCCAAATGCACACATTTTAACTCTTGAAAAAATGTCACTATAGACTTTTTATTGATGCAGATCATTTATTCCAAGCCCT